>NC_037343.1:63458729-64679667 GCF_002263795.3 Bos taurus | reverse complement strand
AACTGGTCTCCACTCTTCTGTCTCCTGCTCTCCCCACCCTCCCCACTTCTGCTGCCCCGGGCTTATTTTCAGTATGACAGCCAACTGGTCCTGTTAAAATGTAAGTCCAATTGCATCACTCTTCTTAGAACCTCCCAACATCTCATTTCTGTGAGTGGAGGCCAGAGTTCTCATAAGGGCCTGCAGGGTTTACGTGTTGTGTCTTCCGACTGCCTCTCTGACTTCCTGCCCTGCGCTCCGCTCCAGCCCCCCTTCATCTTCTTGCTGTTCCTTGAGCACACTGAACACACACTAACAGCAGTTACTCTTTTCTCTTCTGAAATATTTGCCTCAGATACACCCAAGGTTTCCTCTTCCTTTCTTCAGATCTCTGCCCAAATGTCACATTCGCAGTGCAGCCTTTCTAAAAACTGAAACTCCCCAACACAAAAATGAGTCTGAATGATCTTATTTATTTACCCTCAGGATCGCGCAGGCAGCATTGTCTTGAAGGTGCTCATCTCTTTTAAAGCTAACGATATTGAAAAGGCAGTTCAATCCCTGGACAAGAATGGTGTGGATCTCCTAATGAAGTATATTTATAAAGGCTTTGAGAGCCCCTCTGACAATAGCAGTGCTGTGTTATTGCAGTGGCATGAAAAGGTAAGTCATGAATTATGCAGTCTGTATGACTGGTTCCTTTGTGATGGAAAAAACATTGACAACCTCTAGCCTAAATACCTGTTTTGACTCTTTGGTTATACATTGGTTGTTACTACAAATAAATGCATGAAAATGAAAGTTTAGATTTATGCTTACTAGCCTTGATCTTGAGATGCTGATTTGAATTCTTTAACAACTGCCAAAAGGTAGAAAACCCAAGCACCCATGAACAGACGAACGTGCACGCATGCATGCTCAGTCACTCTGCTCATTCATGTCCGACTTTGCAACCCCATGGACTGTAGCCCACCAGGCTCCTCTCCATCAGATTTTTCAGGCAAGAATACTGGAGTGCGTTGCCATTTTCTCCTCCAGGGTATTAGCCCACATCTGCATTGCAAGTGGATTCTTTACCACTGAGCCATCAGGGATGCCCAAACAGATGAACAGCATCTGACACAGACATACAGGGAATATTACTCGACCAGAAAATGTTTATATACATGGTACAGCATGAATGAACCTTGAAAACATTATGCAAAGTGAAATAAACCAGATATAAAAAGACACAAAATACTGTGATTCCACTTATATGAAATATCTAGAATAGGCAGATTCATAGAGACAGAAAATGGATTAGAAATTACCAGTGCCTGGGGAGAAGGGAGACTGGAGAGTTATTGCTTAATGGGTACAGAGTTTCTGTTTGGAGAGATGGGAAAGTATTGTAAATAGTGGTGATGGCTATACAGTATTTGAATGTAATTAATGCCACTGAATTTTACATTTAAAGATGGCTAATGTGGCAAATTTTATGTTACATATTTTATCACAGTTTTAAAAAATGAAATCAGGAGTAGGATCAAGAATTCTTACTTTTTTTTTTCTGTTTTCATGCATTTTGCTTTGCAGTATAAGCAGATGCTGGTACACTATCCATCCCCCCAGCCCCTCCTCTCCCAAATAAAATGACTATGGAGGATTTTTAGCTTTAGATGAAAAATTGGTAAGGTAATTTTTAATACCCAGCTCTTACATTATATTGATAATATTTGAATAAAACCAAGCACAGATAAGGTGTATATTCTCTTAACATCTTACAGTTACCAAAAACTCTGTTTTTTAGAATCTATTGTCTGGATATCTGAGTGAAAACACTTATAATGTATGAACAGGTAACAAAACTTGCTGTTTAACCTGGATCAAGTCACTTCATTCTTCATACACTGTCAAATAAAAAGAGCTAACCTTTGTGGTTAGGATTATTATAACTCACTTTTCCCAAGACAGCCCCAGTTTATGCCTGTTTCCAACATAATTATGAATAGTTCCCTTTCACTCTATGGTGTATCAATTTGGAGAATAATTCATACAGTCATCCTGTTCATGGAATACTTCCTGTTCATCAGCCACTGTATTCTTTTTTAATTGAAGTATAATTGCTTTGCACAGACACTACACTTCTAGTTTCTGTTTCACGTGATCCTTACAGCAACCCTATGAGATATATAAATATCTTTATTGTCCTCAGTTTACAGATGAAAGAGCCAGCTTTGAAACCTATCAGCCTAGTTTCAGTATAGTTTCGGGATCATACCAAACATTGACTGAGTACTTCTTGTATTCCAAGCACTTTATGAATGTTAACTCAATTAATCCTCATGAAAATACTAGGGAGGAATGCTAATTACTTCCCTTTTTTACATGGGGAACTGAGGCATGTGTTAAGTCTTCTTTTCTTCCTAATAGTCACCAGTTTTTGCCAGCCTTATCTCCTAAATACTTCTTAGATCATCCACTCAACCATCTCTAATGCAGCTGTTCTCAGCCTCTCTCACAGTTTGTTGCCAGGGTTTCCTAAAATGGTCTGTGGGCTATCAGTTTTTCCTCCCTCAAATCTGTTCTCCACCCAGTTGCCAGAATGATCTCTCTAGTGTCCAAATCTACCCTTGTAAGTCCCCTGCAGAACTGAGTCCAAATTCCAGGTCCAGCCTCCTCTTCCATGTTGTTCTTCCCCATATGCTGTAGCAGTAAGCATAGAAATGTGTTATGGTAGCTGGACATACCATAATATTCCACACTATAGCTTTGCTTATGCTTTTCACTCTGCCCCCGAGCCTCCTTACCTTTTACGTCAGTCTGTCACCTCCTCATCCATCTGATGTGTCATTTTCTCGAGGAAGCCGTAAGCTCACCATTCCACTTTCCTCTGCACCCTCAGGGTGTGTATACGCCCCTCCTCTGTGCTGTTCTAGCACCCAGAGCATAGCTCTAAATAGCCTGTGTATATGTCTGTCTCTTCCCTGTCTAGATGTGTTTGTTCACATTGGTACCCCCAGCCTCTAGCGCAGTACCCAATATACAGGTGTTTTAGTAAGTGTTTTTGAGCACAAGTAAACCAGAGCTTCAGATTCCTAATACTTAATCACAACTTCCAATTTTTCCAGGTAATGTCAAAGCTCCTAAGTTCTTAGCTATTAAGTAGTATTTTCTTAGCTTGAGAAAAGAAAAATCTGACAAACTCGGAGTGCTTTAAACTGGAGCTTAGTATGGTCGAACCCAGTTTGAATTTCTTCCTGGCACTGCTGAGAATAAGAGCAGAATCAAATGTCCTAAATTTAAATTCATGGTTATATTTAAATTTATACCCTAACCCCAGCCCTAACCTGTTTTCGGCAAGAACATCATGCTGCAGATCTCTAAGACCATACTGTTATTTGAGAACAACACACGAGAGTATCAGCTAGCATCTGAGTAGAACGTGAGTGCCTGAGAGCAGGCACTCGGGAGGATTTTTCGTTGTTGGTGTTACTGTGTCCCCAGTGCCTGGCCCATAATAGGTGCTTGAGAAATACTTGTTAAAAAAATTAGCGAATCCAAAATTAGTTCCTGCACACGCTCTTCCTTGAAGAAGAATATTTTACTTGGTGTGAGAACTGAGCCTTTACGATTCTGTCAATACTGACATTTTGGTTTGTGTTTAGGCGCTTGCTGCTGGAGGAGTGGGGTCCATCGTTCGAGTCTTGACTGCAAGGAAAACCGTGTAGTCCGGTGGGAACTGGATTTCTCCCATGGGATGGGAGTTGCTGGTACCAAGACCAAAACAACCAAATGCCACCGCTGCCCCACGGGTAGCATCTGTTCCTCTCAGCTTTGCCTTCTTGCTTCCTTTCATATCTGTACAGAAGAAAATTACATACATATCAGTTTTCCCTAAATGAAAATTGGGATAAGATAAAAGAAATATTTCAACGAGAGTGTGTCATGGTCTCAGAATGATTTCAGTGATGTGGATACCAGTCTGTACATAGCATAATTTACACTCAGCTTCAATTGTGCAATTGTTCCCCTATTGGCTGGGTTTTCCTTTGTTTGTTGTTTGTTTTTTTGGGAGGGGTTTTTTGGCTTTGACTAATAGTGAGAAATTTGATCAGAATTGGAGGCCAGTTTCTTAACTCATTGCTAGCCAGGAAATGATCTATATATATTTAAAAAAAAAAATGTTTGAGAGACTGTCAGCTGTTAACATTGCAAAACTGGACCAAACTTACCTTATTTAAACGAAATGCATTTCTGGAACAAGTGGTGGCTGAACACCATGACCAAGTCCAGCTCTGTTTCTGCTTCCCTCCAGATGATACGAGTTTAAGTCTGCTTCCTCCTCTCCGCATCCAGTAATTGTGGCCCTTAATTTCTGTGTGGTCACCCAGGGTACAGAGCAACAGATCTTGCTCTACACAAACGTATCTATAAAAGGCCGGAGCCTGTTTGGCACGAGCATAAACTTTGTTTTCCAATAGTATGACCCTATTTGGGGAAACTACTCCAAATCAGAAAAGATGTGGCAACTATGATGTAGTGCAAACTCGGGGCAGCCTCTGAATGAAGAGGCATTTTCTTCAGGCTGATGGTAGCTGCCTTCGACATCATGAGGTGTATAACTAGTATTTAATATGTCCTATAAATGTCGTCTTCAGTGTTCTTCAGGGTAATTGGGACCTCAAAGGATTTGGTTTGGATCCAAATACATACACATTCTGTATTTTAGGTCAGTGTTTTTTTAAAAAAAGAAAATACCACACATCAAAAAGTGTTTACTTTGTTGGACAAACCAAATGTGTTCTCAAATAATGACCGGTGCTTATGAAAAATTATTATTATTCAGTAGCTCTAAAACAAACCACCTGAATGCTTATGACCAAGCGGGAAATCAACGTATCTAGTATTTACATCCGACACCAGTTTTGTAATCACTGACTTGTGTGAAAACTGGTGTAGAAATTCTGTAAACTCTTTGCTGTTTTTGATACCTGCTTTTTGTTCTGTTTTGTAAAAATGATAATCTTGAAAAAATAAATTGTCAGTGTTGAATAATTTATTTTTGTCTTAATTTAATACTTATGAAGGCATAGTTAATGAAGAGGAAGGATTTCCTTCTTTACTACCAGGTTATTATACTCTTTGACAAGAACTAATTTTGCATAGAAGGTTTATATGACTACTTTATTCAAATATAGTAGAGAAACTGCTGCTGCTGCTAAGTCACTTCAGTCTTGTCCGACTCTGTGCGACCCAGTGGACAGCAGCCCGCCAGGCTCCCCCATCCCTGGGATTCTCCAGGCAAGAACACTGGAGTGGGTTGCCATTTCCTTCTCCAATGCATGAAAGTGAAAAGTGAAAGTGAAGTCACTCAGTCGTATCCAACTCTTTGCGACCCCATGGACTGCAGCCTACCAGGCTCCTCTGTCCATGGGATTTTCCAGGCAAGAGTACTGGAGTGGGGTGCCATTGCTTTCTCTGATAGTACAGAAGAGGAGAGAGTAATTAATAAATGTTAATAATGAAGTGATTATTATAATCACTCACTCTGGAGTGATTCCATGGCTGTCTGGAAGCCTGATGAACACTTCCAGCTCCCAAGCTCTTTCTTACACCTATCATCTACTATCCTTATCTACTCAAGGCATTCTCTCTTTTACCACTACACCTGACTAGATTCCTATGTCAAAGCTTTAGAAATTTACAAGCAGTTCAGAGGGCAAGGAGTAAGAGACACTAAACTATAGATAATACAGGTGGTCAAGTAGGTATAACAACCACATACAAACTTTAAATGAAAGCAAGTGATATTTCAACAGTGGTGGCTTAGTTACTAAGTCGTGTCCGACTCTTGTGATCCCATGGACTTGGAACCTGCCAGGCTCCTCTGTCCAGGGGATTCTCCAGGCAAGAATACTGGAGTGGGTTGCCATTTCCTTCTCCAGGGGATCTTCCCAATCTAGGAATCAAACCTAGTTCTTCTGCCTTGCAGGCAGATTCTTAACCGACTGAGCTACAAGGGAAGCCCAAATGGCAATACTTTTTCATAGAATCCTTCTTAACATCTCTTTAATGACTACAGCGTTGAAGGAAATTCCAGAGTTCTATGTTTTATAGTCATAAGAATGATTGTACTCAAAATTTGCCAACAGCTTTTCTCAGGAGAGATAAACTATGTAACAGATAGAACAGCATAGGTATGGAGTCAGAATGCATGCCAGCTGAAAACAAGTGGCTCGACTGATGCGTCTCAGCTAAACATCAGCCCAAGTGATGCTGACCATGACAAAGCACCATCATCAAAAGAGTGAGAGGAAGCATGAACTGTGGGAAAAAGATAAATGCTAAGGGGCACTCTGAGCACCTGTGCCCTTCTTCAATCCCGGTGGTTTTATTGTTTGTTTTTAACTATTTTTGTGTGTTTTGTCTTTGCCACTTTTAAGGGGGGAAAAATGGCACACGGACCCTTCGCTGGGTCTTCCCTGCTGGCTCAGTGATAGAGAATCGGCCTGCCAGTGCAGGAGACACAGGTTCAATCCGTGGGTTGGCAAGACGCCCTGAAGAAGGAAATGGCAACCTACTCCCATATTCTTGCCTGGAAAATTCCATGGACAGAGGAGCCTGGTGGGCTTCAGTCCATGGGGTCACAAGAAAGTCAGACACAATTTAGTGACTAAACAACATCAACCCTTTGTTAGTCGTTCAGTAACAGCACTGTTTAGGTAACAGTCACTTGATCGTAAGTATGATGATGTGTTAGAGAAATCCATCAACACACAGGTGAAATCCATCTGGAGATGGGGCAGATTAACTGAGTCTTTTTAAAGCATGTACATGTTCCCCGGGATCACACAGGACACAGTGGAAGAGTAACGTCTGGATCTTGCTCACAAGTTGCTTTCAGCCTCATTGGGAAGTAAGATTTAAGCATTCTAAAGTTAATATCATATAATGTAGTATTATGCCCCTTAACTGTTGATCCCGAGAAGGGCAAGCACCTGTCTTCCTGGGAGAACCAGCCGGGGAAAACTGGCTGTCCCACCCCAAACAAAGACAAGACACGAAAGCAGAATGGTCTTTGGGGCCCCTTCCCTCCAGCTCCAGGGCGTTTCCCTGATAGCTCAGTTGGTAAAGAAACCGCCTACAATGCAGGAGACCCCGGTTGCAACTCCTGGGTTGGGAAGATCCCCTGGAGAAGGGATAGGCTAACCACTCCAGTATTCTTGGGCTTCCCTTGTGGTCAGCTGGTAAAGAATCAGCCTTCAATGCGGGAGACCTGGGTTTGATCCCTGGATTGGGAAGATCCCCTGGAGAAGGGAAAGGCTCCCCACTCTAGTATTCCAGACTGGAGAATTCCATGGACTGTATAGTCCATGGGGTCGCAAAGTCGGACACGACTGAGTGACTTTCACTTCACTCCCTCCAACAGGAGATGCTGTCCCTGACTTGTCATCCTTCTATCACTCACTGCCTGAACAAATTCTTGGGCCTGCTTCTTCCTCTAGAAGAAGTAGGAAGCGTGCTGCATGCCTCCTAGGCCAAAGCTTCCCAAAGAGGTGTCTGTTCATCCCTAGGGGTTCTGCAAATGAGTTCTTGGGAACCTGCCAGTTCTGAAGAAGATTTTAACGTGTCCCCAGGGACTTCCAGTTGTCCAGTGGCTAAGACAGCATGCTGCCAATGCGGGGGGGCTGGTTCGATCCCTGATCAGGAAGCTATATCCCACATAACATGACTGAGTTTGCTTCCCCCAACTACAAAGACCCCACATGCAGCACCTACAAGATCCTGTATGCCGCAATGATGATCTAAGACATGGCACAGCCAAATAAAAAATTTTTTTAATTTGAAGACAATTTTTTTTAATTAAAAACTTTAATTAAAATTAAAAATGTGTCCTCGTTTCTCGGTGCTCCAGTTTTCTCACCTTTTAGAAAATGGGGCAGTAATAATAGTGTTGTAGGAATTACGGAAAGCATTTAGTGCCTCTCACATGTTTGGTTGAACCATATGAAACTGCTATCTTTGTAGGACAAGATGATGGAATAGTGGCAATTTCATAATTTTCAAGCCTATACTAAGTGTTCAATAAGTGTTACTTTTTTTTCCCTTAATTAATTTGAATGTATTATTTGATAATTTTTGTTCTGCTTTTAAATCTATGACACAGGCTTTAAAGGAGCTTCATCCTAGTTTTCTATGTGCATATATGTGAGTAGCAGTATAATTATTATAATAAGGATTAGTTAGTTGACAGTGTGGATAGGAGAGGTTCTGTGAGTGAGCTTTTTTCTCTTTAAAGGGGAAAGCATTTTTCAAATTTGACAGATCCTACCCTAGACCTTTCCGAGTCTGCCTCATTTAATTCACCTGCCCTGTGTTTTCATCCTCACATCAGGATGCTGATCTTAGTTTGGGGTCAGTTAGAAAATCTGACAAGCGAGCTGGGCTTTTGATTTCTCCCGATAGAACATGACACTGGGAAGACCTTTCACACCTTGGCAGACTGGAGAGAAGACAGTTCTGAACCAGTGTCTTGATCCAAGTGAGTACCCAGATACCTTGCTTGCTCACTAGGGGCTGACAGTGAGAATTTTATTAGCCAGCAGGCATATGCCAAGTATGGCTCAAAGTGCTTTGTGTGTATTATCTCCTTTAGTCCTTGTAAGAGCCCTATGACATAGGTGGTATGATTTTCCCCCATATTGCAGATGAGGAAACTGAGGTACAGAGACATTAAGAAACCTGCCCATGGTCAATCAGCTATCAGGAATTCTAACCGGGACTGGCTCCAGGACCTGTGCCCTTGGCGACTGCTCCCCAGTCTGTCCGGGCATTATCCGTTTGTCCTCAAAATCATCCTAGGTGATAGGTAAAGGGGCTGGGGTCTTCCCGGCTCTGGAGCAGGCTCCTAACCCTCCTCACCCTGCCTGCTCTCTTGCCCAGTGCCCGTCAGCCCTGTGTGCTGTGTCCCCATGGCTCCCTGTAGACTGGCCTCCTTTCCAGCCCCAGTGCCTCGGCCCCTCCTTGGGGTGACATTGTTTCTCTGACCTTTCTTAAAATAGTTAAAAAGTGCATGTGAATTCTCTTGACTTGAATTGCCCCTTTGCCCTAGGGGTGAGCTAGCATTCTTTCCCCATTGAGTGCACCTTGGAGAGCTGCCCACAGGCAGTGCTGGAGGACCCACTGAGAAGGACGGCGTTACTTGGTTAGGTGATGGTTTTCTTCCGCTCTAATACCACTTTCCCCATTTTGAGAAGGCCTGCCTTCGTGAATGTGCTGGATTTCCTTTTTTTTCCTTTCCATGAGTAGAATGACCACATGTATTTTTGTTTATTAACCTAATCCTCGCAGAGAAAAGGCAAGAACAGTATTAGGAGTAGTAAAAGTGGTGGGGGGTTTTTTGCATTACTATGGCCAGAGGTGGCTGATCCAGGTTTCTAAGGAAGAGCTCTCCTTAAGGAAAAGAATATATGAATTACAATCCTAAAATTGAAATAGGGTCTGGGCAGGGGCACATGCTGGCGGGGACCCTGAGGCTTACCCTTCACTACGTGATAAATCCACCTCTGGCTGTGACACTCGGGAATTTGAACATCTTTTGTTTTCTCCAATTCCTCTTATTTCCAGTGTCCTATTACTGTATTTGTAGATGCACTGAATCCGTGTTGAGGGATTAGCAAGATCAGGGTGGACTGGAGTAAAGGGAGACAGAGCAGTCTGAACTTGGCCTTGCACGGGCAGCAGGGGCAGGTCCAACTGAAATGGAAGGAGTAGAAAGATGAGAAAGTTGAAGTAGGTTTCATTGTTGCTGTTTTATGGGTTTAATGTTTTAACATAATGTTATAGACAGTGAAATTTATTTATTAAGAGGATTAAGTTTTGGTAAAGTATCTTCATGAGGCATTCAAAAAAGTCACGAGCTTTTATTTTTTTAATTTTTTTTTAAATTTTATTTTATTTTTAAACTTTACATAATTGTATTAGTTTTGCCAAATATCAAAATGAATCCGCCACAGGTATACATGTGTTCCCCATCCTGAATCCTCCTCCCTCCTCCCTCCCCATACCATCCCTCTGGGTCGTCCCAGTGCACTAGCCCCAAGCATCCAGTATCGTGCATCGAACCTGGACTGGCAACTCATTTCTTACATGATATTTTACATGTTTCAATGCCATTCTCCCAAATCTTCCCTCCCTCTCCCTCTCCCACAGAGTCCATAAGACTGTTCTATACATCACTGTCTCTTTTGCTGTCTCGTACACCGGGTTATTGTTACCATCTTTCTAAATTCCATATATATGCGTTAGTATACTATATTTATGTTTTTCTTCTGGCTTACTTCACTCTGTATAATAGGCTCCAGTTTCATCCACCTCATTAGAACTGATTCAAAGGTATTCTTTTTAATGGCTGAGTAATACTCCATTGTGTATATGTACCACAGCTTTCTTATCCATTCATCTGCTGATGGACAACTAGGTTGCTTCCATGTCCTGGCTATTATAAACAGTGCTGCGATGAACATTGGGGTACACGTGTCTCTTTCCCTTCTGGTTTCCTCAGTGTGTATGCCCAGCAGTGGGATTGCTGGCTCATAAGGCAGTTCTATTTCCAGTTTTTTAAGGAATCTCCACACTGTTCTCCATAGTGGCTGTACTAGTTTGCATTCCCACCAACAGTGTAAGAGGGTTCCCTTTTCTCCACACCCTCTCCAGCATTTATTATTTGTAGACTTTTGGATCGCAGCCATTCTGACTGGTGTGAAATGGTACCTCATAGTGGTTTTGATTTGCATTTCTCTGATAATGAGTGATGTTGAGCATCTTTTCATGTGTTTGTTAGCCATCTGTATGTCTAGAGGAGAACATAGGCAAAACACTCTCTGACATACATCACAGCAGGATCCTCTATGACCCACCTCCCAGAATATTGGAAATAAAATCAAAAATAAACAAATGGGACCTAATTAACCTTAAAAGCTTCTGCACATCAAAGGAAACCATTAGCAAGGTGAAAAGACAGCCTTCAGAATGGGAGAAAATAATAGCAAATGAAGCAACTGACAAACAACTAATCTCAAAAATATACAAGCAACTCCTACAGTTCAACTCCAGAAAAATAAACGACCCAATCAAAAAATGGGCCAAAGAACTAAATAGACATTTCTCCAAAGAAGTCATGAGCTTTTAAAAAAAAAATTTTAGCAGAAATACACATTGATGGTCACTTAGTCTTACCCTCCCCCCTTTATTTAAATTATTTATTTATTCATTTTGGGCTGCGCTGGGTCTTGACTGCTGTGTGCAGGCTTTCTCTGGTTGCAGCAAGCCGGGGCTTCTCTCTAGGTGTGGTGGTTGGGCTTCTCACTGTGGTGGCTTCTCTTGTTGCAGAGCGCTTGCTCTAGAGTGTGGGCTCAGTAGTGGTGGTGTGAGGTCTTAGATGCCCCATGGCGTGTGAAAACCTCCAGGAGCGGGGATCGAACCCTCTTCCCTGGCAGGGATCGAACCCCGCCTCAATGGCAGGAAGATTCGTAACCACTGGACCACCAGGGAAGTCCCTCACTCCTTTTATAGTAGTAAAAGAATGGGAATTTTATAAGAAAGACAGCATCTTAACAGTAGAGAGTTTCACTTATAAAAATGGAAATGAATAATTTTATCCTTTAAATATTTTTCATCATTTCTTAAAATGTTAAGTTCATTTCAAAGTAGTCTGAAACATTGAAACAACTTTAAGAGTCCTACAAAAAGGTCCTTGAGGCCCAGAGTTACCCAAGTTTATGAAATGTATGAAATATAATACGGATATAGCACAAATAACAGGAAAACAAAGACACAGTACTCCCAGTGTGTGGTAGTAATATGGCTTTTAATTTCCAAAGCAAGATTCTCAGTGAGAGTAGCTGGTGCTGCAGTGCTGTGCTCAGTCGCTCAGCCATGTCCAACTCTTTGCATCCCTATGATCTCTAGCCATCCAGGCTCCTCTGTCCATGGACGTTTCCAGGCAAGAATACTGAAGTGGGTTGCCATTTCCTTCTCCAGGGGATCTTCCTGACCCAGGGATCGAACCTGCGTCTTCTGCATTGGCAGGCGGATTCTTTTCCACTGAGCCACCTAGGAAGCCCATGACAGCAGTTAGACTAAAACACAAAAGCCACCCTTTAGTGAGTACTTAGTATGTGTCAGTACCATCAAATGTTATTTTCAGAACTGAAGCTCAGAGAATAGATAAAAGACACACGGTTTGTAGGAACCAGATTCCTACTCAGATCTGCCTGACTCCCAAGTCTTACCCCACTTCTTACACAACTCCGGTGCTTGGGGAATGCAGATGTTTCCAGAACAGAGAAGCTTTTTCTGGACATCTCAAATCTTAATGCTTGAGGGTTACTGTTGAGAGATAAAACCTCCTCAGGAGCCCTTCAAAGACGCAGAAGTTAACAAGTATAGAAATCAGAAGAGAGATTTGGAGAAGTGCTGCCATGCTAGAGACATACTCAGCAGCACACAAAGCATGGTGTTGCTGTTTCTTCATTTTGAGTTTTACTTGCCTTTTGTTGATTTCTAAAGTATGAGGCAGAGGCCAATTCCCATAACATATGTAACTCCTCTAGAACAAAGTGACTGAGAGTTGGGCTCCTCAAAGTGTGTAGTATCTCTTATGTCTTGCTCTTCACCCAGTATTTTTTTAGTTGGAGTATAGTTGAGAGTAGGACTATAAAGAAAGCTGAGTGCCAAAGAATTGATGCTTTTAAACTGTGGTGTTGGAGAAGACTCCTGAGAGTTCCTTGGACTGCAAGGTGATCAAACCAATCAATCCTAAAGGAAATCAGTCCTAAATATTTATTGGAAGGACTGATGCTGAAGCTGAAACTCCAATACTTTGGCCACCTGATGTGAAAAACTGACTCATTAGAAAAGACCCTGATGCTGGAAAAGATTGAGGACAGGGGGAGAAGGGGATGACAGAGGATGAGATGGTTGGATGGCATCACTGACTCAATGGACATGAGTTTGAGCAAACTCTGGGAGTTGGTGATGGACAGGGAGGCCTGGCGTGCTGCAGTCCATGGGGCTGCAAAGAGTCAGACATGGCTGAGCAACCGAACTGAACTGAACTGATAGTTGCTTTACAATATTATGATAGTTTGTGCTGTACAAGGAAGCGAATCAGCAATATGAATACATATATCTCCTCCTTCTTGAATCTCCCCCAAACCCCCACCACCCTACTCCTCTGGGTCATCTCAGAGACCAAGCTGAGCTCCCTATACTACATAGCAGCTTCCCACTAGATTCCTGTTTCCCATATTTGCACAAACGATGTCTTTTTTTTTGTAATTTGGCTATGCTGGGTCTTAGCTGTGGTGATGTGGGATCTTAGTTTCCCGACCAGGTTGAACCTAGGTCTCCTGCCTTGGAAGCACAGAATCATAGCCACTGGACCACCAGGGAAATCCCTAGATGATGTCTTTTAACTGATGAACTTCTATTTTCATTAGTTTCATCATAATTCCATCTATCAAGAACCAGAGCTGCAATTCTCATTTCATTAGTCAAGTTAAACAGATTACTGGTCGTAAACTAAAAATTATTTGCTTAATTGATCCATGTTATCCACCTTCAATATAATCATCTGGTGTTCCATTTTGGAAGTACCCTGAATTGCCAGCTTATTTCTGTCCACATTTCTGGAATGCCCTCACATTCCAGTTTTAAGATTGAAGATTAGAGTTTTTATATGGGACTCCTGAGATAACTCTGGGCTTGAGGAAGTTGGGATCATAATCACAGACGGCATGGATAAGGAACCCAGCCACCATTCACCAGGCACTCAGCGGATAACAAACGTTTGACTGGGCCCCTCGTCCATGGTGCCATCACATGTCTGCCAGCGTCACACAGCACCGTCTCACGCCAGCTGGGTTTGGATGGGTTTGGGTAAGTTCTGACCTGCTGTGATTTGCCTGCACTCTTCCCACTTATTGTTTGCCTTTGCATTGTATCCTTTCCTCTCCCTAATTCTTTACTTCTCTATTTTCTTATTCTCTTTCTTCAGTCCCTGCATCTACCGCCTTCCTCCCTTTTCTCCTTTCTCTCTCCTTAGATTATCTGATGCTTATGCTCTCAGAATCATTTCTAAAAATTAAATATGCGGTTCTCAGGCACATTAAGTAATGCCCTCCCACAATTCCCCAAATGGCTCCGAATACTTGAAATGCTTCTTTCTAAACTGCAAAAATGCTGATTTTTTATTTCTATAGATTGCTTTGGCCAGCAACTGAGCAAATAACCCAAAATCCAAGACCAAGTTTTAATTACATTATTTTCTCTTTAGATTTATGAATAACTTCGACTTACAGACAAAAGAAAGTACAAAAGCACACCAAAGTGATTGGGAATGGGAAGGTAAGCCCAATTATAAAACAAACTGAATGGGCTCAGAACATTTTAGAAACGGGGTGCTCTAAACAAGGCTTCTTTCATTCATATTCCTGCCGTGATCTTTGCCCTACCCCTTCTCTGCCTAGCCCAAAATCATTGACAGAATACATGAAAACTGCTGTGTTAAAATGTTCTGTGAGCAAAAAAATAAAATAAAAAAATAAAATGTTCTGTGAGCTAAAATGCAGGTGCCTCTTATACCAGCCAGTCAAGCTACAGAAACCTGGGACGCCCAGAACGGCAGCATAACATCTGCCTCAAGGTGGCGCTATATCCCTACACTGATGAACCTCGAGCCCCGCAGGACACACTTCCATCTTCCTTCAACACTTAGGTTACTTGGACGTTTAAAGACAATAAACATCAATTATCTATGCTTGCATCTCTTTTGCTACGAGACAGTAGCCTAAAGGCTGGATACATGAAATACAAATTGAATGGTATATGACTCACCTGAATTTCACAGGCCAGCATTCTAAGACTTGCATATCTCCTAGCCCAGCATTTGGCAAATGTTCTCCAGGACACCTTCTTGACCTTCCTACTAGACTCTATGGCCTACTTAGAGTCATAGTAGTCACGTCTCCCTCATCCTCTATGATCCCTTGACATAGTTGATACTCAGCAGGTGTCTATCAGTTGTATAATGCTGATTGAGCCAAATCATTTGACTAAGATATCCCCGAGTTCTGGGGATGGGTCCTAGGATGCCTGAACAGAACATATTAAAAGAAAAAATTTGAGACCTATGCAAAGAATAAATTCCTCCTAGGTTCAAATAGCCTCGATCCAATCAAGACAGAATTCCAGCTCACATGTCAGTGGCATCGAGGGAATTCTCATGGAACAGCTCCGTTATTCTGGCGTTACTGTCTAAGATAGGATGAAACCGTATGCATGAACTTATATCACCTTTCCTGACTCTGTTTATATCTAGGATTTTCTTTTTTTTCTGCTGTCTTTTTACATATATTTATTTTTAATTGAAGGATAATTGCTTTATAATATTTTGTTGGTTTCTGCCATATATCAACATGAATTAGGCATAGGTATACATATGTCTCCTCCCTCCTGAACCTCCCTCCCACCTCCCACCTTATCCCATGCCCTCTAGGTTGTCACAGAACCCCAGTTTGAGTTCCCTGAATCATACAGCAAATTCCCACGGGCTATCTATTTTTCATATGGTAGTGTATATATTTCCATGCTACTTTCTCCATTCTTTACCTAGGATTATCTAGTCATGTTAGCTCTTAGGGGTCATGCTGTAAATGTACAATGCTGCTGAATAACACCATGCCTTCTTTTGTTTATCCAAAAATTGAATCAAGACTCCAGAAGTACCTATAAATAAGATTTTCTTCTATTTGGTGGCTGAGTTAAAAGTCAGTGTATTTTGTCATTTTTTTTATTTTAATTTTTTACTTATTTTCAAATAAATAGTGTGTTTGTATGATTTGATATCCAAAAGACAAAAAAAAAGAGGTACTATGGTTATTTTCCATTCCCACGCTAGTTCCCCTTTTAACAATCAACTGCTGCTGCTGCTGCTAAGTCGCTTCAGTCGTGTCCGACTCTGTGCGACCCCATGGACGGCAGCCCACGAGGCTCCCCCGTCCCTGGGATTCTCCAGGCAAGAACACTGGAGTGGGTTGCCATTTCCTTCTCCAACGCATGAAAGTGAAAAGTGAAAGTGAAGTCGCTGAGTCTTGTCCGACTCTTCGCAACCCCATGGACTGCGGCCCACCAGGCTCCTCCGTCCATGGGATTTTCCAGGCAAGAGTCCTGGAGTGGGGTGCCATTGCCTTCTCCGGAACAATCAACTAATAGTACTCAATTCTTGGGCATCCTTACAGAGATGGTGTGTGCATTTATAAGCAAATACCCATATATTTCCCCCCTTGTTATATAAATACTAGCATACTATAAACAATGTTCTGCACCTTGATTTTTTGTTAAGTATGTCTGTGTGTGCTTAGTCGCTTAGTTGTGTCTGACACTGTGTGACCTCATGGACTGTAGCCCGCCATGCTTCTCTATCCATGGAGAAACACTCCATGGCTTGACATTCCCTTCTCCAGGGGATCTTCCTGACCCAGGGAGCGAACCCAGGTCTTCTGCATTGCAGGATTCTTTACTGTCTGAGCCACCAGGGAAGCCCTTTTGGCAATAATTTGGAAACTATTTTGGCAATAATTTCCTGTCAATATGGAAAGAACTTCCTTATTCTCTTTAATAACTGACTGTGTCATATTTTATTGTATAAATAAATGTACTGTAAGTGATCTAAACATTTCCTTTCTGATTTAGGTGGTTTCTGGACTTTCCTGGTGGCTCAGACGGTAAAACATCTGCCTACAATGCGGAAGACCTGGGTTCAATCCCTGGGTCGGGAAGATCCTCTGGAGAAGGAAATGGCAACCCACTCCAGTACTCTTGCCTGGAAAATCCCATGGACAGAGGAGCCTGGTGGGCTGCTACAGTCCATGGGGCTGCAAAGAGTCGGACAAGACTGAGAGACTTCACTCACTCACTCACTGATCTTTTGAATTTATAAATGACATTATGATGAATTAATGATGTACAACAGGCATAAACCATTTTATGTATGTTCAACCCTATTTATAAATAATTTTTTTAAAGTGAAATTTTAGATCAAAGTGTGTGTATATATAATTTTGATAGAGTGTTTTCAACTCTATCAAAGAACATCAGTTACACTTCCTCTGGTGATGTAGGACAATGTTTATCCCCTCTCTCCCAACTTCTCTGTGTGTCTATAAATCAAACATTTATATCTTTGCAAATCTGATAGGTTAAAAAATGGTAGTGTATATTTGCATTTCTTTTCATGTGAATAAGATTGAGCATCTTTTCGTATGTTTAAGAGCCAGTTGTATTTTCTTTTCTGTATTCCTATACTTCCTTTGCCCAACTGATGGCTTTTTTTTTCTTGTTGAATTTGTATGAGCTCTTTTTCTCATAGCGATGTAAGCCTTTTATTTGTCATAGAAATGTTAAATATTTTCTCACAGTTTGTCTTTTGACTTTATGATGGTTTTTACTATGGATAAAAAAGTTATTTCCTTTTTCTGTAATTGAGTTTATTAATCTTTCTTAGCTTTTAGACTCAAGTCATATTTAGAAAAGTTTTCCTAGCTTTAAAATTAAAAAATTAATTTTCTTAAAGTTTCCTCTATTGTTTTTATGATCTTACATTTTAGATTTTTTATTTTAAAACATTGATTTTTTTTTTCCTTCTTAATAATTGCAGATTTAAGAATCCCAGTGACTAGCTTGGCCTCAGGCAGAAGTCCCACAGAGCTCCTAATTGACTAGCTTGCTTGTCTTTTTCATGATTTAAGGGTATTTTTCTTAAGATGGACAGCTAACACTACCCAAAGTATTTCACACATTAAGCTACAATTTCCCTGTCATTTAATCAAATATCTATATGCCAGGGGCTATTTGGTATATGTAAGATTCAATCCTTTTCAGGTCCTAGATTCTAGAGAATAGACACATCAGCAATAACTACAATTCCATAGGAAGCAAGCTAGAATAGAGAAAGGAGTAAAGTTATATAGAATATCAGATGGGGAGCAATACCTCTCCAAGACTGAATGTTAGGGGAAAACTGTGAGAATATAACCATTCCACTGGGTCTTGAAGGCTGTAAGAGTTTACCAAGACGTTCCTGGTGGTTCAGTGGTTAAGAATCCACCTGCCAATGCAGGGGAAACAAGTTCCATTTCTGGCCTAGGAAGATCCCACGTGCCACAAGACCACTAGACCCACACACCACAGCTACTGAGCCCGAGCAGGGCAGCAACTACTGAAGCCCACCACGCTCCAGAGCTTGTGGCCCACAAAGAGGAACCACCATGATAGAAGCCCGCGCACTGTAACCAGAGAGTAGCCCACACACAGCAAAGAAGACCCAGCACAGAAATAAGTAAATAAATAAAATAAGTTCTTACAAAAAAAAGAGTTTTCCAGATAGACAAGAGCAGCAAGGGTATACCAGGCTGAGGGAAGAGCATGGTATCAGAAATTACAGTGTCCCAGAATTCTGTTCATTATCAGTATTAAAACAAGTAAATTGACTGATACCATGATTCCGCTATGTGATTGAACACTGGTTCCAAATTTTCTTAGTCCTCAGATAAAAAGAAGATATCCTTGACTTGAGCTTCCCAGGAGGCATTAGTGGTAAAGAACCCGCCTACCAATGCAGGAGACACAGGCGATGTGGATTCGATCCCTGGGTTGGGAAGATCCCCTGGAGGAAGAAATGGCAACCCACTCCAGTATTCTTCCCTGGTGAATCCCAGAGACAGAGGAAACTGACAGGCTACAGTCCATGAGGTCACAAAGGGTTAGACATGATTTAACGACTAAACACCACCACCACCACACCACTTGAGTTATTTGGTCCCGGCCTTCATCTACAGCCCCATCTTCAACTAAAAATGGGGATGTCTCATATCACAACTCCAGGGAACTCCATTCATGCCACACAGTCGTGTTCTAACGTGCGCCACTCACGGGAAATTGGTGTAAATGGTGCCACCGGATGTTGTGCTAGAAAAAGTTGGCTAAAGTTCTGTTTAACATTATGCATGTACCACCTAAAACTGATACATTTCTCTGCTGGTCTACTCCATTCTCAATTTTATTACCAACCAGTTTCCTCGTCTTTACCAGTCACATGGCAAAATGTGTCCACCAGAAGGCTGTGAGTTTTCCATCTTGAAGCTCAGGTGCCCAGATTCTCTTCCTCAGTTCAACTTCCAAAGTGCCAGGGAAGGATTCCAATTGGCCCAGTTTGAGTTTAGAACCACCCTCTGGACCAATCAGCTGTGAGGAACAGGCTGGATCACATTTTGCTAAAATGCATACTATCCTTGCAACTCCGTGGATGGAGCATAAAGGAAGAAAACTTCTCAGAAGTTTTCTCATTTTATGAGATTCTCATTTTAGAAAATAAAAATGTTTCATGAATAGATTATTCTATGGCAGAGTCCATGGATTATTTATCTTTGGTCATTTTATAAAACTTGTATATGACTCAGTCCCTTATATATGTTATTGAAGGATCAGGCACCTTTTGTTAAATGCTAAATGCATGAGTATTGATATTATTGTCTTCATTTTAATGAAGTTAGCTTGGAGAATCATACTGCTTAGAGAAACATATATATTATAGTGATGACCTGGAATCTAGTAAGTGTCTGGTTATAAACAAAACTTTTTCCACTACATGAAGGACTTCAAATGGAAGTGCAGCTAATTTCGTGGAATAAAACAAGCTTTCACTTTGAAATAAGCAGACCCCACAAGCTATGTGATCTCTGTCAAGTTGCTCAACCTTTCCGAGCCTGTGTATTCATCTGTAAGGTAAATACAGTGTCATCTGCAGCATGAAGTTGTTATGGGGCATAAATCAATAAGGAGTGTCAAATGTCTAAGACATCTATTCGAGTTTCAAGAAATGTTAGTTATATTTCCTTTCTGTACAAATCAATTGATTGATCTAAGTCTTTGCTGGAGTTATTTCTCAATTTTCCAGCTCTCTTACATGTCTGTATGTCATCCCATTTGGTCCTACCATTGCTGATTTTTTACATGATAGACTCTGAGAAGCCAAAAATTATGTCTATATAATATTATGACATTACATATTATGTGTGTATATGTTACTCTTTCTAGAGAATATTGAGAAGAAAACTGACTGTGCTTGGGAATTGTAAACATGTTATTTGATGGTAACATTACCTGGATTTCCTGGTGGCTCAGATGGTAAAGAATCCGCCTGCAATTCAGGAGACCTGGGTTTGATCCCTGGGTTGGGAAGATCCCCTGGAGAAGGGAATGGCTACCCACTCCAGTATTCTTGCCTAGAGAATTCCATGGACAGAGGAGCCTGGTGGGCTATAGTCCATGGGGTTGCAAAGAGTCGTACACGACTGAGCAACTAACACATTAAATACCTGGATTACTGAAACAATCTTCTCACTGATGTTACAGATGCCTTTCAATCTGTTCCCTTCACAGTCATGTAAATCAAAGATCCTAAAATCAAAATCATATTTTATTTCTCTGCTTCTTAAAAGGCTTTCCACTGGTTTTCGTATAAACCCAAACTCCTTAACATGGCCACAGAGTTCTGTGTGGATTGGCCTCTGTCCTTGATCGTCACTGCTTGTCCTCCATCTCTGAGCTGCAGCCACAGAGCCTTTGCATCTGCCCCTTCCTCTGCCTGGAATGCTCTTCTCCTCCCCTTCCCATTGACCTAACTAACTCCTCCTTCAGTCTAGTTCCTCAGGCAAACGTTTCCTAATTCCACCTGGTCTGAATCAGGCTCCCTTCATAGCCTTGCATAGCTATAGCCCTTTTCTTGTGCAGCACTTTGCACTATTGTAGTTTTTATTTACATAAGATTATTTAATAATCTTTGTCACTACTAAATGGTCCACTCCATGAAAAGTCATGTCTGTTTTTGCTCATATTTCTCCCCCGTCTAGCACAGTTACTCAATATATAGCAGAAGTGCAGAAAATGTTGGTTGAATAAATGAATGTTATACAATAAAACAGACGACTCATTGGAAAAGTCCCTGATGCTAGGAAAGATTGAGAGCAGAAGAAGACGGTGCCAGAGGATGAGATGGCTAGACACCATCACTGATACAGTGAACATGAACTTGGCAAATGCCAGGAGATGGTGAGGGACGGGGAGGCCTGACGCACTGCCGTCCATGGGGCTGCAAGGAGTCGGACACGACTGGGCGACTGGACAACGGCAACAGCAAACAATAAAAATGACCAAGAAAGTATTAGCTACTTACTGCCACATAGCAAATTAAAACACAGCAGCTTAAAACAATAATCATTAAAATGTTTTTTTTCCAGTATGGTTTATTACAGTATACTGAATATAGTTCCCTGTGTTATACAGTAGAGCCTTATTTTATATGTAGTAGTGTGTATATGTTAATCCCAAACTCCTTATTTATCCCACCCCCTTCCCTTTCTGCTTTGGTAACCACAGGTTTGTTTTCTGTGTGAGTCTGTTTCTGCTTCATAAATAGGTTCATTTGTATCATATTTTAGATTCTACATAAAAGTAATATCATATGGTATTTGTTATTCTCTGTCCAACTTACTTCACTGAGTATGATCATCTCTAGCTGCATCCATGTTGCTGCAAATGGACTTATTCCATGCTTTTTTAGTATTTCGTTGTATACCTGTATATATGTGCCACACCTTCTTTCTCCATTCATCTGTTAATAGACATTTAGGAGGTTTCCATGTCTTGTCTATTGTGAATGTGCTGCTATGAACATAGGGGTGCGCATATCTTTTTGAATTAAAGTTTTGTCTGGATATATGCCCAGGAGTGGGGTTGCTGGATCATACAGTAAGTCTATTTTTCAGTTTTCTGAGGAACCTCCACGCTGTTTCCCAGAGTGGCTGCACAAACCTACATTCCCACAAACATTGTAGGAAGGTTTCCTTTTCTCCACATCCTCTCCAGCATTTGTTATTTGTAAAATTTTAATGTTGATCATTCTGACTGGAGTGTGGTGGTACCTCATTGTTTTTTGATTTACATTTCTCTGATAATTAACAACATTGAGCATCTTTTCATGTGCCTATTGGCCATCTGTATGTCTTCTTTGGAGAAATGTCTATTTAGGTCTTCTAGGCTTGGCCATCTATTAATATCAGCCCACACAGATCAACCTCATCCTGTACACAGATACCATAATTTATCTAAACATCCCTATATTGGTGGTCACTTAGCTTTTAAAAAAAAATCTTATACTTACTATGGGGCTTCTCTGGTAGTTCAGTTGGTAAAGAATCCGCCTATAATGTAGGAGACTCCAGTTCAATTCCTGGGTCAGGAAAATCCACTGGAGAAGGGATAGGCTACCCACTTCAGTATTCTTGGGCTTCCTTGGTGGCTCAGCTGGTAGAGAATCTACCTGCAATGTGGGAGACCTGGGTTCGATCCCTGGGTTGGGAAGTTCCCCTAGAGAAGGGAATGGCTACCCACTCTATTACTCTGGCCTGGAGAATTCCATGAACTGCATAGTCCATGGGGTCACAAAGAGTCCGACACAATGGAGCAACTTTCACTTTCACATGCTTATTATAAACCTTGCTGCACTGTCTATGCGTGCTGTGGGGGGTGTATATTTGCACACTTGCATATTTCAGCGGAACCGATTTCTAGAAGTAGAATGCTGAATCAAAGTGTATTACAAGATGTTCAGAAAGTTTGTACCAATTTCAAACTTCCCAAAGCTGGCAGTGAGCATTATTCAGAGTGAAGTCCCTGGACAAATTGGTCTATTGACTTTTGAGCCAGACCACCTGACCTGCCTCTTGAGAAACCTATATGCAGGTCAGGAAGCAACAGTTAGAACTAGACATAGAACAATAGACTGGTTCCAAATAGGAAAAGGAGTACGTCAAGGCTGTATATTGTCACCCTGCTTATTTAACTTCTATGCAGAGTACATCATGAGAAACGCTGGGCTGGAAGAAGCACAAGCTGGAATCAAGATTACCGGGAGAAATATCAATAACCTCAGATATGCAGATAACACCACCCTTATGGCTGAAAGTGAAGAGGAACTAAAAAGCCTCTTGATGAAAATGAAAGAGGAGAGTGAAAAAGTTGGCTTAAAGCTCAACATTCAGAAGACGAAGATCATGGCATCTGGTCCCATCACTTCATGGGAAATAGACGGGGAAACAGTGGAAACAGTGTCAGACTTTATGTTTTTGGGCTCCAAAATCACTGCAGATGGTGATTGCAGCCATGAAATTAAAAGACGCTTACTCCTTGGAAAGAAAGTTATGACCAACCTAGATAACATATTCAAAAGCAGAGACATTACTTTGCCAACAAAGTCTATCTAGTCAAGGCTATGGTTTTTCCTGTGGTCATGTATGGATGTGAGAGTTAGACTGTGAAGAAGGCTGAGTGCCGAAGAATTGATGCTTTTGAACTGTGGTGTTGGAGAAGACTCTTGAGAGTCCCTTGGACTGCAAGGAGATCCAACCAGTCCATTCTGAAGGAGATCAGCCCTGGGTGTTCTTTGCAAGGACTGATGCTAAAGCTGAAACTCCAGTACTTTGGCCACCTGATGCGAAGAGTTGACTCATTGGAAAAGACTCTGATGCTGGGAGGGATTGAGGGCAGGAGGAGAAGGGGACGACAGAGGATGAGATGGCTGGATGGCATCACTGACTCAATGGACATGAGTTTGAGTGAACTCCGGAGGTTGGTGATGGACAGGGAGGCCTGGCGTGCTGCAATGCATGGGGTCACAAAGAGTCAGACATGACTGAGTGACTGAACTGAACTGAAGACCCTGTTAATGGTGGGAACATCTGAGAGCAGAAAGAAAATTTGTCAAAGATCATGGTTGAAATTAAAAAAAAAACAAACACTTCAGATCTATTCTCAGCTGAGTCTGGTTCTGATTCTGCTTTTGGCTCCATGCTAGTGCTTGATTGGGAAATGCAGCTGTGCGGCCTGCACCCACAGCTCAGCCCAAACCACAGCAGGGTGACCCTGAGACACTCCCACAAGATACGCTCCTCATCTGGGGCAGGACATTCATGTGACTGATGAATCTACAATAGATCCACTGATACTCCCATCTGGGACTTTGCAGAGGTCAGATGGTGACAAGTTCCTTCCCCAGCAGGCAGAGGGGACCCTGCAGGGCCTCTGGGCGGGGAAGTCTCCTTGGTGGAGCCTTTCTGGTCCACCAATCTGAGCTGGGGTGGAAGGAACTAAGGAACTCCAAAGCCAGAAACCCCTATAAGCAGCCAGCACCCAAAGTCAGACCATTTTGTGCAGAAATCCATGCTGTATTTGTCCCAGTTGCCAGAAGACACTTACGGTCTCTTATAAAAAGGGAGCACTCTGGTGATGACTCGCCGAGGTGTATACTGAATGTGTGCATTTTACAAAACAGAGAGATGGGAAGGAATGCGGGAGGGTGCATAAAAGAGAAAGAAAAAACGGGAAGAGAAGGGAATAGAAGGCCAAGAGGAGGCAGGGTTCAGCAGTGCGCCTGCCTGCCTAAGCACACCTCTCCCCAGGATGAGGGACAGGCCCCGGGGATCTGCCCTGGGTTCCAGCCTGGACCGAGGGAGCCACTAGGGGTGGCCCTGAGCCCTTTGCCCAACAATGGGGTATCCATTGTGGAGAGTCAGTAGTAGAAGGGACGGAACTTTAGAAGAAGAACTTCTCCGAAATAACAACACGCAATGACGTAATAATGGAATCACCACCCTCCTTTCATTTTGTGACCTTTCCCCACGTTTCGATGGAAAAACAGGAGGCTGCCATTGTGTGTCAGAGGAGACTTGTCATGATGGAGCCAGAGAAGAAAGACAACCCATTGTTGGCTTTTAAATTCAAAAGCAGTGGTCCTAAGTAACATGGAAAGATAGAGTGGAGGGTTGGAGAATTGGAGGGGGGGATCTCATTGGCTCTCCACCATCCTCGTCCTTCCAAACCCTCTCCCCTACTCCACACCTCCTCACCCCTGGAAGAAGATAAAGACGGAAGAGAAAACAGTTGGATGGGGACCGATAGGAGAGGCATGGAAGGCCAGGTATCCAAGAATTAGCTAGCTTCAAAAGGGAGGAAATGACAGACTCTAGAAAAGTTTGGAAACTTCAGAGGAGGGGAACTGAGTAGGTTTAAACTTAAAGTGGCTGAGTATGCCTGGAACTTAATAAGATTACATTTTTCTGCCACCAGAAGAAAAAGAGAGCTAAACATAGAAAGTTTGGGAAAATACAGACTTTTTTTTCCCGGGTATCTCTATTAGTGGGGAAATGAATATTTGCCACAAAAGTACAATTTTTTGGAATGGATGCTTTTGCTTGCCTTCTGCATCACAAAGATGCATATTCCAAGCCTAGAAAGGGCGTGTGTGCCCTAACTAGGACGGATAAGAAAAGGGGAAACAAATAGGATAGTTGCAGCTCAGCTCTCGTCCTCTGGAGATTTCCATCCAGAATGTCACCTCAGATACCGAATGGGAAAATAGAAGGCACTAGATTTCCCTTCTAGCCTTGCCAAGGCAGATATGGTTCCCAGGCTCCCGTGCCCAGGCCTGCCAGACCAAATTAGGGAAAGAGAGCTGTATGACGATGAGGCTCATTCCACAGCCCGTTTTACTTCCTCATTTCTGAATATGACTCTAGGGACTCCCAGGACCTGGCTGAGGGAGAGAGCGTTCAGGTCATTGAGAACTGCCTGTTGGCCGGCTATGGGTCAAGAAAGAGAAATACTATGCATGAGTAAGGGTTTCCACAGCCTGGATCCACCGCTGGACACCTGGCCCCCTCCCCGTCTCACACCGCAGCCTAACAAGGCCCTCCAGTCGAAGTGGAAACCTCCCCCTGGTTCACCCTTGACGTGGGAGCTTTGGTTCTAAGAGCTAAACTGGAGGACCAACCGTCAAAGGTGACAGATGGGCTTTTATTCAAGTTTACAGGGAGAAAATAAACCTAAGATTCTAGGGTTTCATCTCCCCAGATGGGCATTGAGTGAACGGAAGCATGGGGTAATCAACTGAAATGCAGAAACCCCACCTCTGGTGCTTACATGGAAATCGTTTCTGAAGTTAGAGCAATCATGATAATGATCAAACACGGGCTCAAGATTTTGCAAACTGGACCCAGAAGAATCATTTGCAGCCTAGACAGGTGTCATTTCTCATGTTCTAAGAAGTAGAGAATGTCTTATTGAAAGCCAGGTGGCTGAAAGACAGCCAGAAGAGAAGAAATCCCTTTGGTCCATGCAAGATGGCACATCGAAACAACCAACCAGCTGAAACACTTGAATTTTGGACGAAAGCTGAATACGTCTGAATACATTTGTTCAGACCTAAGACCTTACACAAAGGACGTTTTCATCTGGGAATGTGTCCAGTCTATACTACGTAGAGCGTATTTGCAAAGGAATGGGAGTTGTTCCTGTGTTTTGCTCTGGCTCTTTTTATCACCCCCAACCACATGTAGAGTGTTTTATTTTTTAATTTTTAATTGGAGTATAATTACTTTACAACGCTGTGTTAGTTTCTGCTGTACAACGAAGTCAATCAGCCATCTGTATACATATTTCCTCTCCCTCCTGAACCTCCCCCCACACCCACCACCCCACCCCTCAAGGTGACCGCGGAGCCCCGAGCTGAGCTCCCTGAGCTACACGGCAGGCTCCCACTGGCTCTCTGTTTTATATGGCAACCCACTCCAGTGTTCTTGCCTGGAGAATCCCAGGGATGGGGGAGCCCGGTGGGCTGCCGTCTATGTGGTCGCACAGGGTCGGACACGACTGAAGCGACTCAGCAGCAGCAGCCGTGGATACACGCCAGTGCTCCTCTTGCAGTTCGTCCCACCCTGGGCAAGGATCTTGAGACCTTTGCCTAAGAGGGCACTGGAATACGCAAACTGGGGCTTCCTCATTATTTAAGGACTTCCCTAAGCTTGATCTCAACCTTGGATTTCAATTCTCCATTTCTGTTTCTCAGTTAAAGCAACAAGTATAAAGATAGATAAGAAAATGATGAGTGTAGTTGAGCCGTTTTAGAGCTAATTCAGGGGTATTAGTATTGTCACATTTTGCCTGAACAAAATGAAAGGGAATTGCTGGACCTTGAAATGCTAAATTTAAAACATGAACATTTGACTTAAAAACATAACCAACAGCCAATTTGTTAATAATTTACCTAGAACTGAGCAAAAGAATCTGATTTTTAAAGCTAACTTCATGGTCAACTGAACACATTTTTTTATACCCGCAGAACAGTATCTTGAAAGAAAAAAAAAAAAAGGCCTCTGATAAAGGATCCTTCCTGTTTGTCACCTGCTCTCTGCTTTCCCTCAGGGCTGGTAAGCAGGGCCCTGCTGAGTCTCAGGTCCTCCAGCTGGTACCCAGGTTGCTATGGAGATCCTAGAATTCGAAGAGAGAGGTTGTCTGAAGAGTCCCTGCTTGGGCCATGGAAACAGCTCAGCAGGAGCTTCAGCAGATGACACAGATTTTTCCAGAGTTAAAATGAAAGCCCAAGGGAGCAAGGATTCACCTGCCTCTTTTCCAGGCAGAGAAAATCTACTCGTTTAAGAGTTTGTCTCCATTTGACTTTGGCGAATGACCTCAGCTTCCCTTGTGACTCAGAGAGTAGAGAATCCACCTGTAATATAGAAGACCCAGGTTTGACCCCTGGGTCGGGAAGATCCCCTGGAGAAGGAAATGGCAACCCAGTCCAGTATTCTTGCCTGGGAAATCCCATGGACAGAGGAGCCTGGAGGGCTACAGTCCACGAGGTCACAAGAGTCGGACACGACTGAAGCGACTGAACAACAATGTCAGAATAGGTGAGATGCTCTGCGGTGGTAATTTCTCTTTCCCTCCTTTTTCTTTCTTTCCTTGGCTGTGTCGGGTGTTAGCTGCAGCATGTGGGATCTTTGTCGTGGCATTAAGCCTTCTCTCTATTTGTGGCAGGGAGACTCCAGAGTGCACAGGCTTGGTAGTTGTAGTGCCCAGACTGAGTTGCCTCTGTGACATGTGGACTCTTAGCTCCCCATCCAGGGATCAAACCCAGATCCCCTGCATTGGCAGGTGGATTCTTAACCACTGGACCACCAGGGAAGCCCCCCTCTTCTTTAATGAGCATAAATTGCCTTTGAAGTCAGACAGACCTGGGTTTTAATCCTGGTCATTGATGAGCTCTGTAACCCTGAACAAACTCCTGAAGCTAAGACTCGGCTTCTTTTACTACAGTGCGTTTTGGTGAGGAGTGAATGAAATGATGCAAGCCAAGGGCTTGAACTTGCTTGGCAAACAGTAAGAGCTCAATAGAGAGTGACTGTTAGATTATTCGGAGAAGGCAATGGCACCCCACTCCAGTACTCTTGCATTAATTGCCAGCACCCCTCTTACCCCTGAAGGATTCCAGCCTCTGCAACTACAGCAATTAGATGCCTATTTGTCCTCAGGGGGAAGCTGGCAAATATGGATTCGGACTCCTCTTTGGGGACCCACAGTAGCAAATAGGCAGGCATACTGGGAAGGAGAGGTGGTAGAAGGGACTAGGCGGGTCCTGTTCATTTCTGACAAAGATCTGAGAACAGTATACTCTCCGTGGGTCACTGGACTCAGCCCTTTCTTTCCTGATTTTCTTGCTGTCATTACCCCTCCTCCACATCCACACTGCTTGAGAAGCCTGGCGCCTCAGACTCTGTGTCCAGAGGGGAGGAGGTGCATGTGGGAAAAGTCTGTCTCAGACCATGACGCCCCCACCCACCCCCCAGGGCAGGTGAGCTCTGGAGAAGTCAGAATCCTGACTGCTTGTCACTAAGCCCTTCTTTGCAACCCTGGGTGTTTTCTTGGCCTGTTTGGTGCAATTGTGGAAATGGGCTGGGGTTTCTTTAGGCTAATTTAGCTGCTCAGTTCTGTTCAGGAGGAAGGCAGCTAGGGCTTATGCAGCAAGGAGAAGAAGGAAAAAACAAAACACAACAAAACAAAATTTCATCAGGGGAGAGTTGTTACTACAGACTGAGCAGGGTTTCAGAAAGACTCTTGAATCTGGTGGGGCTCACGAACCTTAGGGCAAGGGGGTGTGGGCTGAAGTCCCAGGGCAATGCCACTCCTCCCACATGTTCAGAGCATCAAGCCTATGTGTTTAAGGCTTCCTGGAGATCCAGTGGTTAGGACTCCATGCTTCCACGGCAAGGGGCACTGGTTTGATCCTTGGTGGAGGAACTAGGATACCCCCCCAACATGCTATGAGGCACGGCCTTAGCCCCTTGCTTTCCCTCGTCTCCTCAGCCCCTCACAACCTGACTTCTGCCTCCTGTGAAAGGCCCCAGCTCTGGCAGTGCCCTCGGCCCTCAGCCTCCTTCACCACCTCCTTGAAGGGTTTCACCTCCTGACGTGTGTGACTGCGTCACCCAGACTCTTCCCCGTCTCCCTGAACACTGGCTCACTGGACATTCCACTGACTCCACCTGTCTTACCTAGAAATTCTCTAAAGCTCAACCCTCATTTTCTTAAGCCGTATCAGCCCATCTCAGATTTATGCTTCGCAGAGACAGTGTGGCCAGAAACACTCTCACTCTGAGAGTTATTTGCATAAACCTGTGGGAGCGGATGAATTACCTCTCTGTCTCCTCCACTTCCTGTGGCAGCCACCGTGACAACAGCCTCCCAATCAGTCTGGCTGAAAACCCCGGGGACTCCTTGATCTTGGATTCCTCCTCCTCTTTGTCTCCATGAGCAGAACCAAATTGTCTTTGGCATTTATTCTCTCCTTTCCTCTTCTTGCAGCTGCTTTAGCATTACTCTTGATTGCCTGAGATATTACAGTAGCCTCTTTTTCTCGTTTTTATTTTACATTGGAATATAGTTGATACACAATGTTGTGTTAGTTTCCGGTGTACAGCACAAAGTGATTCAGTTACACACACACATATATCTATTCTTTTTCAAATACAATAGCTTCTTGATGTTTTGTTGCCCAGATAAGAACCACTTCTCCAGACTTCAAAACTCCTTATTCCCCCATCTTCCTCCCAGGGTTTTGTGTCCCAGTAGACAGAGATGGAAGGAGAAAGCAAGACAGGGTCTGGAAGGACAGTGGCTGCAAGAAATAGATGTCTCACCTACAGTTTGTAAGCAGACAGTGGAAAGAGGGAGAGAACGAAGGATGAAAATCTCTTTTCAGTGGAAAATTATGATACATTCTAAAGCAGGAAGTCCACCATTTTGTATAAAAGGGGACTTTCTCAGGCTTTGATGACTCTGGACAGAGTGTCACAAATTTTATGCCTTTGATTGTACCTTGGCGTCGTAAAGCATTCTGCAAAGCTTTTGTGTGCTAGGAATTTCTAAGGAGGAAACAGCTACAGAGCTGTGAGCCGGCAAACTAGAAACTGAGAGAAAACCGCTTAGAGTTGGGACAGAGTGGGACTGGGTGTCCAAGGGTCTGGCTAAGGAGGTGGTGCCGGCATGCTGAGAGGCTTTTGCTCACAGCAGCCTGGAGTGGGAGGTGGGAATGTCACAACAGGGGATCAGCACCTCACGAGGCAAACAAAGATTGTTTGTTTACTTTTCTGTCATGAATCTGGAAATCCGAAAGCATCCACCGCCTATGAGTAGCTGTGTGCCACTTTTATATGGAATTTCATTTCAGTCTCTAAGGCATTGTTCTTAGAACCATTTTGCAGATGTGGAAACTGAGCTCTTGAGAACTGGCATGACTTAACGAAAGTTGGCTTAGGTAGTACAAGACAGAGCGGGATTTGAATCCAGGATTTCTGACCTCACAATGCATTCTTGGTGAAAACCCAGGATGAGAGAGGGCCAGCCGTGCTTAACAGCTTCCATAGAACTTAGGGGCGTGGATGGGACAGAAGTCACTGAGGCATCTTCAACCCTGGCTCTGACCACCTCAGGTCCCCTGGGAAACCTAGGGGAACTTAGAGCGGCTCCCAAAGACTCACCCCTGGAGGAATGCTTAGGAATGTGCTGAGAAGTCTGTTACAGATGGTAGACTAAGACAGAAAGTGTTACCCAGGCCACAGCAAAGCTGCCAGGTTTTATACTCTGTAGACGCCCCAATGGGATGGGCTCCCCCCAGTAACTTTCAGGAGCCACAAAGGCTCATCTGTCACTGGTGGCAGTAAGAGGGAGCAGGCCATGGGTGACTGACAGTATGTACGGAACTGGTTACAGAATTCACAGGGCCTTCTGCAAAGTGAAAATGTGTCCTCTTGTTCACAATCATTAAGCACTCCAAGATGGTGACAGCGGAGAATTGAACCAAGCGTGGGGACCCTATAAGCCTGGGGCTCTGAGCGACTGCACAGGTCATACATCCTATTATACACTGTACATGGCTTCACTTCTCACTGCCCTGATCAATATCTGTGTAGAGGAGTTTTCAGAGGGAGACATGCAATGCAGAACAAGGATTCTGCCGTCTCCTTCTTTCCCCAATTCACTCAAAATAGCTGAATTATAACAGCCTCTGTTGATCAAACAGGCACTGTGGTCCAAGCCCTTGACTGTGCTATCTTTCCTCCCCCACAACACACTTTTCCCCCCAAGAAAAGAGAGGCTGTGAGAGGCTGTAAGACCCACAGCCAGCTGGAGGAATGTCAAGGTTCCAAACCCGGGTCTCTGGATTCCAGAGCTCTCCCCACTCCTGTGTGTTGCCTCTGCCTTTGAAGCTGGCAAGAAATGGAGACTTGAGGGGCTTCTGGTCAAGAAAGCTGATAGTTCCACTCGAGGTCAGTGTTTATCAGACTCCAGCTCTTTATATATCACTTCCATAATTGTTAGCCATATTTTCATTTCACCTATGCTGTTATTTATGGCATTTTTATTTCATTAATTCACTTAAAAAAAAACCTGCCTCATTATAAAATGTAACTGTGAAATTGTGGGTTTGGTATACTAGCTTTTACTTTTTTTCTAAGGTGGAAAACTACAGAGTCATAAAAGAGGGAGGAAGTGCTCTATGTCCTGATAAAGAAAAATAGTCCTTAATACTAGTTAAGAGAAAAGAGCAAGGTGCAGAACTGTGTGTCAAATGGTTTGTGCATAACAGGGGAGTGGCCAAGAGGTTAATACCTTGGATGAGGGCATGGCAGTCCACTCCAGTATTCTTGCCTGGAGAATCTCATGGACAAAGGAGGCTGGTGGGCTATGGTCCATAGGGTCACAGTGTCAGACAAGAATGAAGCAACTTAGCACACATGCACGCATGCAGGGGTTTACATTTGTATATACTTAAAATCTCTTTTGAGAGAATGCCGATAAGTTAACACAAGTGGTTCCTGGTGAGTGGGAAATGTTTGGCAGTGATCAGAATAATTTTTCATATTTGTTGATTTTGAACCACATGAGCATGTTACTTGTCCAAAAGTTTTAGTGAATTAAAATAATACAGTAACTATGATGATAGAACTGTTTGTCTACACACTGCCTAAAATCATCTCATGAGCCATGGATGGTATGCACGTGTCCTTACTCAGGGGATATGGCTCTGATGGGTTTGATTCACATGAATGGAGTCATGGCCTTGGTAGACCTGTGTCAAGCAGGTGAACTCCTGGACAGGTGTATCAACCTGAATACTCACAAGGACACAGAAGAAGCCCGTCATTAAGCCAGGCCCTTGAGTCATTAGATGCTGATCAACTCCCTGTTGCTGATTGCTCTGAAGCCTTGGAAAGAAGCTAAGCCTGGAGATGAGGGATTGTGTCCCTTGTGAAGGAGATATGAGCTGTGTCTGCTGTGGCTGTTGAAATGTGAGCAGGTGGGGAAAAGGACTGAATGAAATGGGGGGCATTCTAGACAGTGCCTTCTTATCTGAGCCAAGTGTTCTGGGGAAAGATGTGAACACCAGCCAGGTCAGAATGGGAGCCCTTCTGATGGAAGACAGGCACCGTGCATAGGAGACGATGTGTACAAGAATCTTCCGAGTTAGGGAGCTGGTGCCCAGCTCCTGCACTGGTCAACAGAGAGATCATGCGGGTTTCTGGGTGGGTGGTTGATTCAAGAGCCAACTGACACAAGAGTTGGTTGCACTTCTGTTAGTTTAGATTGCATTAGCTGCTTTGGCAACCATGCGATTCTGTTGACTCATGTTGAGTGTGCACTCAACTCAAATTGTTAGATGTCTTCAAATACATCCTTCTTAAAGAGCAATTGCCTTCCTATATTGGGGCGATTGAATCTTCAAACATAGGAGTAAATCTTTACATGTCTCCTGTTAAATTACAACTTGGAGTTTTGTGATTCAGTATGAGTCAGGAAATATTTGAATTCTGATTCTGTTATTCTACATGTTGATAGTCTCTCCAAGCTTTGAGTCACTTGTAAATCTGATCCAAGTTGTTTATAAAAAGGTTAAAAGCACAAATTGACATTGATACCTCAAGAAGATTCTAGGGACATAATATTAGGCCAACTAAACCATCTAAATTACTTTGTCTAGGGAATATCTTGGCCAAATACCCTTTTATATTTGCATATGCACCATTCTGGTTCACCTATCAGGAACATCTTCTCAAAAAAAGGAAAAGAGTTTGCTTTGGCCCAACTTGTTCTTAGTAAACTCATTCTGGTTTCTAAAATTCCAATTCCCTTTTGTTTCTAAGTGCCTTTGTTTAATAATCTATATTTTAGAATTCTTTCCAGGGATCAACTGGTAAGTCTCCGATATCATTTTAAGAATTCATGACTTTTAGACACCTAGAATCACATTTCCCATCCATCCTGGCTTTCTAGCGTCGACCCCAGTCTTCATGGTGCTTCAACTGACAAGGTTTTAGGGATCATACAAACAAAATCTTTCTGCTCCTGGGATTCAGTGAATCTGGATTAGATGACTGGAGTTTCTTTAGACCAGCTGTCAGCCTCCTCACCATCCTCTGTCTGGGTCTTCATTCCCTGTATGACTCAGGAACAAAGTCGGAGCTGAGTAGTTCTGCTTTCTCGCCATCATCTGTTGATGTGACGTCATCTGCACCACGCCGTGACCCTCTATGTTCATCCTCTGACACTAAGGAGCTCTTTGTGTCACCCTTTAGTACTTTTGCAGCTTAACTCACTCTGGGCTTCCGCTTTCCCTGTACACCTTCTTTGATCTCTGCCAGCATTTGGATTTCTCACTGGTCAGGAGCCACGTCATCTATCATTTGTGGGTCTGACTGCTGGAAAGAATTCCCTGTGGGACCCAATGCGGCTCCACTTCCTTCACCTTTGGGATCTCTGTGTTGATTTCTGAGAATCTCCCATCCCTCTATAGCAATCTGTCATTTTAGAGTCTTGGGCAAGGGGCAAACATCTATTTTGCATTTTTTTTATTATCCAAGGCTCTTTTTCATTTTTCAATTTTTTAAAAAAATTATGGCCTGTTTGTGCATGCTCAGCTGTGTCTGAGTCTTTGCGACCACATGGACTATAACTGCCAGGCTCCCCTGTCCAGAGGATTTCCCAGGCAAGAATAATGGAGTGGGTTGCCATTTCCTTCTCCAGGGGCTCTTCCCAACTCAGGGATCAAACCTCTGCCTACTGTATGGACATGCAGATTTTTTACCGCTGAGCCACCAGGGAAGCCCAGGTACCTTGTGTATAAAAGTTCAAAGATGGCAATGATCCTCATGTCTAGTGTGCTTAATATGAGGATACTTTAAAAGAATAGCCTTATGCATGTCTTCATCTGGATGATAAGATGGATATGTGTAACCAACCAAACTAAATAATTACAGTGACTTTATAAGCACCTTCCACAGCATTGATATTTAGCAGATGTTTTGAGAATCTATCATGTGATAGGCACAAAAGATAGCACTGGAAAACTCAGATGTAGGTCCTGTACTCCTGGAGCTTACAGCCTAGCTGGGAAACAGCCACTTAAACAGGTAATTACTATCATGTGTGGTTGAACACGTGGTTGGGGAAGTGGAGAGGCTGCTAGGAGAGCACTGTATGTCACTGAGAGCACAGGGTAGTAATAATAACCCAGCTGGTGAGTCAGGGAAGGAGAAGACTGGAACTCTATAGTGACCGTAGGCAGAATCCTAAGATGACCCCCCAATCCTAAGATTCCCATGTGTAATCCCATCCCACTGTGTGGGCAGGGACTGAGACTTGCTTCTCACTCACAGACTATGGCAAAGGTGAAGGGACTTTGCAGAAGTAATCAAGGACCCTAAATAGCTGACTTTAATCAAAAGAGAGATTATCCTGGGTGGGCCTAACCTAGTCAAGCAGGTCCTTTAAAAAGGGGTCTAGGCTCAGAGACTCGGTGACATAGAGATGCTCTCTCCATTGCTGGTCTTGAAGAAGTTCAGTTTAGTTCAGTTTTCCAATCGTGTCCGACTCTTTGCGACCCCATGAACCGCAGCACACCAGGACTCCCTGTCCATCACCAACTGCCAGAGTCTACCCAAACCCATGTCCATTGAGTCAGTGATGCCACCCAGCCATCTCATCCTCTGTCATCCCCTTCTCCTCCTGCCCCCAATCCCTCCCAGCATCAGAGTCTTTTCCAATGAGTCAACTCTTCGCATGAGGTGGCCAAAGTACTAGAGTTTCAGCTTCAGCATCATTCCCTCCAAAGAAATCCCTGGGCTGATCTCCTTCACAATGGACTGGTTGGATATCCTTGCAGTCCAAGGGACTCTCAAGAGTCTTCTCCAACACCACAGTTCAAAGGCGTCAATTCTTCAGCACTCAGCTTTCTTCACAGTCCAACTCTCACATCCATACATGACGATGGGAAAAACCATAGCCTTGACTAGACGGACCTTTGTTGGCAAAGTAATGTCTCTGGTTTTTAATACGATGTCTAGGTTTGTCATCACTTTCCTTCCAAGGAGTAAGCCTCTTTTAATTTCATGGCTGCCGTCACCATCTGCAGTGATTTTGGAGCCCAGAAAAATAAAGTCAGCCACTGTTTCCACTGTTTCCCCATCTATTTGCCATGAAGTGATGGGACTGGATGCCATGATCTTAGTTTTCTGAATGTTGAGCTTTAAGCCAACTTTTTTCACTGTCCTCTTTCACTTTCATCAAGAGGCTCTTTAGTTCTTCTTCACTTTCTACCATAAGGGTTGCTGCTGCTGCTGCTGCTAAGTCACTTCAGTAGTGTCCGATTCTGTGTGACCCCATAGACGGCAGCCCACCAGGCTCCCCTGTCCCTGGGATCCTAAATGCTACGGCTGCAAGGAAATGAATTCTGCCAACAATATGAGGGAGCTTAGGAGCAGACTCTTCCTCAGTCAAGCTTCCAGGTGAGTGCAGCCTGGCCCACACTTTTGATCTCAGCCTGGTAGAACCCGAACAGAGGACCAGCCAGGCCATGCCCAGACGCCTGCCCCATGAAAACCGTGAGAGTGAATGCGTATTATTGTAAGTCACTAAGTTTGTGATGAATTTTTATGCAGAAATAAACTACTAACCAGGTAGGCAAGACAGGACTAACTTATGACATCTTCCTGGAGAAGGAAGGCTTTTAGCCTCGAGGGTTTCAACCAGCCTTGCTGACGAAGGAGACCCACACTGAGTTTTCTGTGTCCTCCCTGTGAAATTCAGGCCAAGTTCACATGTAATAAATGAGGTCTCCCTGCCAACTTCCTGAGGCTTCCCTGTCTCGTACTCAATGTCAGTATCTTCTGATGTTAGATTTAAGGAAACAGGATGTACATACTCTGCCTACTATTGTAATGTGCCACACTGTATGCAAATAAGGGTGATAATGAAAAACTCCATAAAGCTATTTCTTCAAGTAGGGTTCCGGTTTCTTCATTTTGGTTAATTTAACCAATCAGTGGTCCACAGAACACCTGCTATGTGCCTAGAGCGTGAAAGAATGAGGGGAAACTGAGACCTGTTTCCACCCTTTGGGGAGTTTGACAGAGAAGCCACAAAAAGTTAGAAAAAGCTGAAGAATGATGAAACGCTAAGCTCTGAAAGTGGGGCATACATGCATGCTCAGTCATGTCCAACTCTTTGCAACCCCATGGGCTGTAGCCTGGCAGGCTCCTCTATCCATGGGGTTTTCCAGGCAAGAATACTGGAGTGTGTAGGGAGGAGAAGGTGATTGCTGACTGCCAAGGAATAATGAGAACAATGAGTTTAATTTCAGGGGTCCCTCCCTCCAGAAAAAGGAAAGCCTTAGGAATATTCTTAGCTTCCCGTTGAATGAGCACATCCAACAGGAGTTTATGATCTGTGAGCAAAGCAAATGCAAATCTTGCTTATACAGAACTTTGAAATAACTTTGCAAACATTGAGCTAAAACTGTGAGATTCAACCGGTGTCTTAATGTATTCAATAAGAGTTTTCTGAACACCTAATATGTCAAGTGCTGTGCCAAGAATGGAAAATATAGTGGTATGTCTGTCAGAATGTTTTAAATGATAAAAAACTGAAGACACTGTTCAAATAGCTTAAACAATAAACAGACTTATCTCGCCAACAAAGAAATTCTGAGAAAATTAGTTCCAAGATGGGTTAACTTAGGAGCTCACCAACATAATTAAGGATCCAGGTTTTTAGTTTTTCATTCTCTTTTCCTTAAAACAATGGCTTGCTCTTAGCTGGCTTTCCTCGTGGTCACAAGATAGCTGCTACTGTTCCAGGCGCAGCTTCATAATACTGTCCAGGGGAAAAATAAGGACTGTCTTGTTTCTTTCCATGTGTCTTTTTTTTAATCAGCAGGGCAAAAAAATCCTTGCCCAGAAATCCTCAGCAGCCTTCTCCAAATGTGTTATTAACTAGAATTCCATCTCACGCTTGTGCCTGAACCAGTCAGAACCCCACTCCTTGGAGCGGTGTTGGGAGTTTATCTCTCCTGAGGCACTTGGCCTCCAGAGAGTGGAGACTTGAACAGAATGGGGGTTCCACCAAAGGAAAAATGGGGTATGAAGGAAGGGTGGTTGAGAAGGTCATCTACTAATAGTATTGATGGCTGCTGCTGCTGCTAAGTCGCTTTACTCATGTCCGACTCTGTGCGACCTCATAGATGGCAGCCCACCAGGCTCCTCCACCCGTGGGACTTTCCAGGCAAGAGTGCTGGAGTGGGGTGCCATTGCCTTTCTCCATCGATGACTACTGTAATACAATTACAAATTGTGACAAACACCATGACCCAAGAGAACTGTGTGCTGTGAGAGAGAGAAAGGACGAACACAGGAAGGTCATGGATCGAGAAAGGCCTTCCTGAGGGAGTGAAAGATGAATTGGAACCGAACCAGCCAGGCAAAGTGTTGGGGGAAGAACATCCCAAGCAGAGGAAACCATTTAACAATGTGACGTTGCATGGAAACACTGGGAAGGAGTGAGGAAGGGATGGAAGGGAAATGGTGTGGCAGGGATTGGCGGGGGGAGGGGGCGCAGTGTGTAGAGAGGATCCTTCCGGCACCGTGGGAAGGAGTTTGGTTTGTATCCTAAGAGTAATAACTAAGGCACTGAAGGTTTTAAAGCAGGGGCATGACGTGATCCAACCTGTATTTTTAAAAGATTAGTCTGTTGACCCTCCCTCCCACCTCCCACCCCGCCCCCTCTAGATTGTCGCAGAGAACCAGGTTGAGCACTGGTTCAACTGTGCTATAGTTCCCTGCGCTATACAGCAACTTCCCATTAGCTGTCTATTTTACACATGGTAATGTACATATTTCAATGGGAGGAAACATGTGTATACCTATGGCTGACTCATGTTGATGTATGGCAGAAACCAACACAACATTGTAAAGCAATCATCCTCCAATTAAAAAGAAACAAATTATAAAGATATAAAGAGTTTATGCTGTAAAAAAGAAAAAAAAATAGTCTGGCTACTCTGTAGGGAATAGATGGATGCATGTCAAGAGGTTAGATGACATGTTCATCCACAGGCTTATGGTGGTGTGGGGACAGGGGTGTAACTGGACAGAAATGAGTGTGCACAGCACTGCTGGGTCTCTGGGGGAAGCAAGGATGGGGCAGTCTGTTTGAGGAGCTAGGACACACATACACACTCTTTACTCACGTGAGGGTGACTTAGAACCATGTGGGAGTTCAGAAGTAAGATCACAGGTCTAGGGGCTTAAGACTGGGCCTGAATTCAGCACAGCTTCTGGAGGAAGGGGATATCTGAGCAGGGCACCCACGTCTGTGCAAGGTGGGTTTGAAGGAGCAGACATTGGGAAGGGGAGCCCAAGCAGGGGAGCCAGCAGGAGCCAAAGCAGAGAGGCAGGAAATGAAGACCCAGGGGGGAAGAGAAGCAAGCGGTAGAGTTTGTAGGGGCCTGTGAAGGACATTCTGGGAAAATAAGACTGGAAAACTCATAGGCATCAGCTTCCGGAGAGTTTTGTGTGGCAGACTCTGATAACAGTGTCAAAAGAAAGCTTAAAGTCTAGCTTAGTTACAAAACCACTTGGTTTTCCTCAGAATAATCAACGTGCTGATTGAGTTCTATTTTTTCACCAGGTGGAATAGCAGTATCTCTCCCTCCCTGTCATCACTGCTATTGGCTGGTCATTTGCCAAGGATCTCTAACTTCTTTTTGGAATGCATCCCTTCGTCATGTATTGAGTGTGTTCCCATTCTAGGAGCTGGGAATCCTAGAATTGAAAAGGCATGGGCCCAGCTATTCAGGAGTCTAAGAGCTTGGGCAAATGAAAAGAGAAACGGCAACAAATACAATTGTTTGGGAGGAGGTGGTACAAAGGAGGGGGGAGTCTCTGCTAGCTGGAGTGTGGAACTAGATTTCAGGCAGGGGGTGATATTTCACTGGGCCTTCAGGAATGAGTAGGAGTTTGCCAGACAAAGTGAGATGAGAAGACCTTCCAAACACAGGGCATGCTCCCTACAAAAGTGCACACACATCTTCCCAATTCTCTCATCTTCAATCCTATAAGCCTTATAGAATGGACATTTTTAAGTTTTATTTTTGGGCTCTTAGGGGAAGTTTGGTGATAACTGACAGGTGCTTCAGTAAAGACAGAGCGAGTGTTGCCATCTAAGCATTTAACCCTCAGAATTGCATTTTACCTTTACTCTGGAGTGTGATTAACAAGAAGCCAGGATTTTAGTAAATCAAATTCGTTATACCCTCTCCTCCCAATTATCTTACTGATTTTTCTACTTTCTCAGGGCATCAGGGAAGGAGATGTACATCTGTGTTTTAGGAGACTAGTAAACAGATCAGTCATCAGTGAGAACCCTTGTCTCTTCAGTTTTTCACAGGATAAGAGAAGTCATTTGCTGTCATATTTGGCTCCTAGTTTTGCCATTTGTAGGAGATTGGTCCCCACTGAGCTTCCTAAGTGTTCACAAAAGTACCTCAGACTCAGACAGACACCCAAGACCATCCTACTCGGGAATCTGATTGCCAATTTTAGCCCGAGATAAAAAACCAAATACATCAAGACAGTCTGTGAGGGTGTGAAAGTGTTGGTCGCTCAGGCATGTCCAACCCCTGGCCACCCCATGGACTGCAGCCCGCCAGGCACCTCTGTCCATGGAATTCTTCAGGCAAGAAGACCGGAGTGGGTTGCCATTTCCTACTCCAACAAGGGTGTGAGGAAGTGAGCAAAGAATTCATTCTAGACTGAATAGAACTCTTCTGTCACCCAACACCCTCGCTGGACAGGCAGCCAGAAGTCGCCTTGAACCTGGGATCAGAGCCCTGGCCAAAAGCTGCCGCCCCGCAGAGGCGGGTGGGAGATGGAGGGGAGGAGCTGGGGGACAGAGCAGAAGCATTTTGGGGAACTGCGGCCTCAGGGCCAGTATCTGATGTACTTCCTCTCTCCCCCACACTCCGCCCCGCTTGCCCTCTTTCTCCTTCTCTTTCCTTTTCTCTCACAGAACTGACTGCTCTGTGCGTCCGTTGCCAAAAGGTGGGGACACTTCCTGCCGCCTTTGCAACACTGAGAAGTTGTCTTGAGGAGCCTGAGCCCCAAGTCTGAGCTCCAGGCCAGGAAAGTGAAGGCGGGTTTGGGGTGGCCCGGCTGGGGAGACACGGGCTTGCCCTCTCCCCCGGTCTCCAGGCAGCCCTCCCGGTTTGCACCTGACCATGTCCCTGGCCGAGGCCATCAGCCTCTGGAATGAAGGAGTGCTGGCAGCTGACAAGAAGGACTGGAAGGGAGCCCTGGACGCCTTCACTGGGGTACAGGACCCCCACTCCAGGATCTGCTTCAATGTGGGCTGCATATACACGATTCTGGGGAACCTGCCGGAGGCGGAGAAGGTGAGTGGAGGTGTCTCGGCCCCCGCCTCCCCCGGGGGCCTTTGTCTTAACTGGTTCTCAGCCCAGGCTGCACTTTAGAACCCTCTCAGGAGCTTCAGAAGAACAAAGGCTGCCCCGGCCCAACCCACCCCCAGAAATTCTGATTCAATTGGCCTGCGGAGCAGCCTGGGCGGCCACCGCTTTGAAAAGCTCCCCAGGTGGTTCGAAAAGGCAGCCCCGGTGGAAACTGTTCATTGTGGGTTTTGTTCTCCTTTATTCTCCATCGATTACGTTCAAATCATTCTGGAAACTTTCCTTAACACCTTTTTGAAAGCCTCTCCTAGTTCTGTTTTCCTTTATTGACTGCGAGCCACAGAATCTCTGTCTAAACTGCTTAACGTCTGATTTCCAAGAACCTCTTTTGGCTTTCTAAGACCTTCCTGTGAGTGAGCTTTGCTTGCCCAAGAGATGAAGAGAAGGCACTTAAGAAAAATAGGTTCCCCCTCAAGTGACAATTCTGATCCATTATGTGGAGCACTCTACAAAGGAGTCTGAGGCTGGTGGAAGGAATGCAGATGGTGATTGATTAATGATGTCTACTGAGGACTGGTGGTGTTCAGTCTCTTTGAGACCCCATGGACTACAGCACACCCAGCTTCCCTATCTTTCGTCATCTCCAGGAGCTTGCTCAAACTCATGTCCATTGAGTCGGTGATGCCATCCAACCATCTCATCTCTGTCATCCCCTTCTCCTGTCTTCTGTCTTTCCCAGCATCAAGGTCTTTTCCAATGAACCAGCTCTTTGAATCAGGTGGTCCAAGTATTGGAACTTCAGCTTCAGCATCAGTCCTTCCAATGAATCTTCAGGGTTGATTTCCTTTAGGATTGACTGGTTTGATATCCTTGCCATCCAAGGGACTCTTAAGAGACTTTTCTAGCACCACAGTTCAGAAGCATGGATTCTTCAGCGCTTAGCCTTCTTTATGGTCCAACTCTCACATCCATACATGACTACTGGAAAAACCACAGCTTTGACTATATGGACCTTTGTCTGCAAAGTAGTGTCTGCTTTTTAATATGATGTCTAGGTTGGTCATAGCTTTTCTTCCAAGGAGCAAGCATCTTTTAATTTCATGGCTGCAGTCACCATCTGTAGTGATTTTAAGACATGTGTGGAATGTCATATTTCTCCACTGTTTTTCTCTCTCTCTCTCTCATATTCCCTACTATGGGGTTAAGCATTCCCAACAATCACATTTTTGTATTGGTCGTGGTAAGCTGGAAAGGGTATAACTTTTGGATCAAACCCCAGCTCCGCCTGTCTCTGGGCTTTTTGGTCTTGGGAAGTCATGGAGTTCGGGCTTTCAGCTTCTGGAGAGGCTAAGGATCTTGAAGATAAGTGAGGCATGAACTATTTTTTTAAGTTAGTTTTTGTTGGAATATAGTTGATTTACAATGTTGTGTTAGTTTCAGGTATACAATGATGTAAATCAGTTATACATGTGTATATACATGTATATATACCCATTCTTTTTTAGGTTCTTTCCCTATATAGGAGGCATAGATTATTCAAGTCCTGTGTAACTTCACACCACTGTGTAAATGTTAGTCCTTATTTTTACCTTTCACTGCAAGTCTTTGCAAGGCAGTGTGGCTAGATGACTGACTCCCCAGCACCTTGAAGGGGACCCCCACAGCCATCCTTGCCCTGGGAAAGAGGGAGAGAGAGAAGCTTTGTGGAATACCCGCACAGCCTCAGGCTGCAGAGTGGGCAGATGGGAGCACGGGAGGACCCTCTACATCTCACTGGAGGGAAGACAGTGGCCCCACCTCCTCTGGGGGTGGGGGGCTGCCCAGGGACTGAGCAAACAGAACCGCAGATCCCAGGGGCTATTGGAAACAAAGTGCACACTGTCAGAGGAGAGGTTGTCAGTCCGGGCAGAGGGCCGGGTGCAGCTCAGCCAGCAGGGGATGTTGACTCCAGCCTCACCTCTCCTCTCGGGTCTCCCAACTGGCCCACTCCCCTGTCCCTCCCTCCTCCCCCTGCTCTAGGCTTCCCTTTGCTTTCTTCTGCTCTGGCATCTCATTCTCGCTGCCTTTCTTTGGTTTTATGCTTGAGTCCTTGCTCCTGGCATTTTAAATGCATTATTATTGTTATTATTTTAATTGTATGAGATTTCAAAACAGTGAACAAAATGGCAATAGGAACACACAGATCGATAACGATCTTAATTGTGTAATATCCTTATAATAAATTTATAAGATAAATGTATCCTGTAGATAACATTTTAATTAGGGTTATATTCAAACTTGATGACTTTTATTAATCCTGATAGTAATCATGAAAGGGAGATATGCATATCCGCATTTTACAGAGGAGAAAACTAAAGTTCAAGGAGATTGGGCAACCTGTCTCATGCCATGCCGCTAGGAAGTGACAACACCAAGTACTCTGACCCCTAAGCCGCTTGTCATCTCCAAGACATCAACGGTTTTCCAGACCCTTCCTGCTTGTCGCACCCACTGGCTCATCTCACACCTACTTACTGCCTGACTGTTCCCTCCGCAGGCCTTCACCAAAAGCATTAACCGAGACAAGCACTTGGCAGTGTCCTACTTCCAACGAGGGATGCTCTATTACCAGATGGAGAAGTAAGTGGTCCAGCGTTGCACAAGCTGGGGAAGCGTGCAGAGAAACCCAGAGCGGGTCTTGGTGCTGCCAGACTTGGTGCTTGAGACGTGTCTCCTCAGCCTCTGTGGGGAAGCATGACGGGGCTTTCTCTGGGCAGTAACGCAACCAGTCACCACAAGCCAGAATCCCTGTCTGGGGAGGGAAGGCAGGCCTGCCGCCCAGCTACAGCTCACCATAAGGCTGCGTAACCATCACAGGCTGGGGATGGCACCCCACCGTTTCCTGGGCAGTTCAGGTTGTAAATACTGCAGCCATCAAGGGAGCACCCCTGATTGTCTACTGCTGTGAGGTATTGAGCTCTCACACAATGACAAAGATCAGGAAACCACATCACAACGTCTCTTCCTTGGTGGGCTCCGCATTCTCCCTGCTGAGGGCCTGGGTTGAATCCCAGGTCAGAGAACTAAGATTCCACAGACCACATGGGCATGGCCAATAAATAAATAAATAAAAGCTTCCTAGGTGATTGACTTAGATCTGGTTTAACAAAAAAAATACATGCCTGCAGAATGTATTTTCCAAAACCCAGTTTAATGCATTCAATGAGGTATAATTCAGTCACTAAAATGAGAACATAAACAATTAATATTGTATGTACCAGAATATATTAATACAGATGAGTAGTGTTTGTCTTACTGTAGAAAGAAGTTCACAATATATACTAAATTAAAAGCAGATTTCAGAATAGTATCGTACAATTCCATTACCGTTTCACAGAATAGTCTGAAAGGCCATCAACCAAAATGTTTTCAGCAGTCCTCCCCAGCTGCTGAAATTAGAGAGATTTCCATCTTCTTCTGTCAGCTTTTCTGTATTTTTGGTTTGTTTATAGTCAACAGGAAATAATTAGTAAAAAGACAAATAGAAAATGAAAGTTAATCTCGAGTCCCACAGCCCTCCCCCAAATGCCCTAAAAACATACAAATAACAAAATATATTCTAAGCATTTGTTTAAAATGTAGGGGATGACTAACTGATCTTTTGTAGAAATAGTTCCCTGAGTGTGCACAGGTTCCAGAGAAGACAATTCAGCTCAGGCTAAGGAAGAACAGTTCAAACAGTAACATGTTAGCAGGGGCATGGTGTGTGTGTGTGCACAACAGATGAGGCAGGGCGTTGGTGGGATGGAGGGGAGGCTACAGAGAATGTCCAGGCACTGGGGAAGGGGTAGGCTGGGATTGGATCCTCTGGAACCCTGAAAGGCTTTGATCCTCCAGTTTAGTCAGAAACCAAGCCTGCCAGGCCACTGTGCAGAGCCGTTGCCATGGGCAACTGCCAACCGCTCAGAGGACTTCTGGGATGTAGATGCGGTCATTTACCTGAATGAGTTAAGAGCAGGAGTGAAGTCTCCCAAAAGAAGAATCACAGACACAGAGGCTGTCTGGGAAGGGAAAGCCTTGAATAGAGAAAAGATACACAGGCCTTTACTTTCAATGGCATCATACTCCGTCTTCCTTCTTAACCCTCTTCTCCTTCTCGGTACCCCTCCCCTCATCCCCACCAGCCTCAGGATGTATGGGACCTGTGAGCAGGTCTGAGCACAAAACCTCTTGTAGATCTCTAGAAGGACAAACTCTCAGGCCATCCTTGAATCAGCTCTAACAGCCTCAAATGAGGAGACAGATGGCAAAGAAGGGAGGCTCCCAGAAGAGCCTCTATTTCTCCATGAAATGCCCAGAAATCCCAGAACCTGAAAGCCTCGTGTTTTGAGTGAGTCAAAAAGATCTTAATAAGATCCAGAAATCAGACTCAGGATTCAATTAGTCTGTGACTGGTAATCGTTAAATCTAAGAGAGAAATCTATCAAATTTTACCTTTAATTCAACAACTACTTATTAAGGAAATAACATAAATGAGACACGAGTCTGGGTCCTGAGCTGCCTTTTTTTTTTCTTTTGCTCAATCCATAGGCTTTGGTGTCCTCCCCTCCACAAGACTCAGCTCTGTTTAAAATTTTTTTTTTATTATTTTATTTTAATTTCTTTTTGGCTGTGCTGGGTCTTTGTTGCTGCATGCAGACTTTCTCTGATTGCAGCCAGCAGGGGCTACTCTTCATTGCGGTGTGTGGGCTTCTCATTGCGGTGGCTTCTCTTGTGGAGCACGGGCTCTAGGGCAGGCGGGCTTCAGTAGTTGTGGCTTCTGAGCGCGAGAGCACAGGCTCAGCAGTTGTGACGCGTGGGCTTCGTTGCCCCTCAGCATGTGGAATCTTCCTGGACCTGGGATCAAACCTGTGTCCCCTGCATTGGCCAGTGGATACTCAACCACTAGACCGCCAGGAAAGTCCAAGGTTCAGCTCTTGATGCTGCTGCTGCTGCTGCTAAGTCACTTCAGTCATGTCTGACTCTGTGTGACCCCATAGACCGCAGCCCACCAGGCTCCCCCGTCCCTGGGATTCTCCAGGCAAGAACACTGGAGTGGGTTGCCATTTCCTTCTCCAATGCAGGAAAGTGAAAAGTGAAAGTGAAGTCGCTCAGTCGTGTCCGACTCTTAGCGACCCCATGGACTGCAGCCCACCAGGCTCCTCCATCCATGGGATTTTCCAGGCAAGAGTACTGGAGTGGGGTGCCATTGCCTTCTCCATCAGCTCTTGATGCTTTGTCCTTTTTTCATTGGTTGTTAAATAGCAAAATATATGGGCAATTTTCCCAGAAAAACACATGCAAGCACATACCTAATTTTATGTGCAATTTCAGGGGGTTTAGTGTCCCCTGAAAATCATACAAGAACCCTCACCCTCCCTTCCAGCACCATGCTGGTTTAGACCTCATTTTTTTTTACCAGGACTATTGTACCATGGCTTCCCTAGCCACCACTCTTGCCTGCTTCAATGATATCCTAGAATGACCTTTTTAAAAAAAGAAATGTCATCTGCTGAAGAACCTCCAGTGGATCCTAGGATAAAGAGGAGCTTCCCTTGCCTGTTGCTCTCTGGTTCAGCAGCTGTCCACCCACTCACACCCTCCAATGTCTCCCCAGGCACACTCACCCAGGTGACCACTCTCTTTTGTGCCTCCTTTGATTACAGCTGTCTCTCCGATGATAGATACTTGCCTGTATATTTGTCTCCTCCACTACTCGTGAGGGGAGAATCCTTATTCACTCTTGTATTTCAGTATCTAGTACAGTATTAATAAATGCTTATGGGAGTAAATAAACAAGGGGGTGAAATATAGTCTCTGCTTCTAGGAACTTAGAGGGTTTCCCTGGTGGCCCAGATGGTAAAGAATCTGCCTGCGATGCAAGAGACCTGGGTTCCATCCCTGGGTCAGGAAGATCCCCTGAAGGACGGCATGGCAACCTACTCCAGTATTCTGGCCTGGAGAATTTTGTGGACTGAGGAGCCTGGCAGGCTACAGTCCATGGGGTTGCAAAGAATCGGACATGACTGAGCAACTATCACTTCACACTTTCAAGGAACTTATGTATTAAAAAGGAGAAGCAGGTCACAAACACTAGATCTATTACGCAGGGCACAATGGGACAGGTGCTATGGGAGAAGTTTTTAGATAAGTGCCTATGCGGACCTGGAACTATCGCTTCTCAGTCATGGGTTAGGATGACCCTCAGATCACTACAGGGTTTGTTTTAAGGTGCTAATGTTATGGGTGTTTCTTCTCTCAGTTTTTCCCACTTTCAGATGTTGGGTTGTTCATCTGTCATTATAAATTTCCACCAGAATAAAGTTAGAGTTGTTCTGCCCAGGCAGGTCAGGTCTGAGGGATGTCTCATGTCTCTAACCCCCACCTTGTCATTCAAAAGGAGATGGGATTTCAAGGTACCTTTCAGATCCCAACCTTATAAATCTTGCATGTGTACACGCTCAGTCATGTCAGATCCTTTGTGACCCTATAAACTCCTCTGTGCCCACTGTAAACTCCTCTCTACGTGGGATTGGATTGGATGTGGATTGCCATTTCCTACTCCAGGGGATCTTCCCGACCCAGGGATTGAACCGGTGGCTCCTGCATTGCAGGCAGATTTCTTTACCATCTGAGTCATCTGGGCAGCCCCTTGTACATTTTAGGGCCCTGAAAATATGGCCAGGCCCTTTCGATGGAGCTGCTCAAAGAGGCGACGCAGCAGTCTTTTCCCTGACTTCTGAATGGGCAAGGGCATGTCCCCAGGCCCCGGCGTGGAGGCATGTGATGCTTCAACCCCTTTCAGCTGCTCAGTCTCTCTCCATTACCCGAGTGGGGACTGCAGGATTCTAGTCTACAGGCTGGCACTGGCAATGCAGGAGTAATTGGGAATTTCAGTGGTTACTAAGGAAAAAAACCTTTCTAGGGAGTGTTACAGAAACGAGGGTAATAAACCCTCTCCGGCTCAGAGCTGGGGAGAAGCATTAGCCAGTCAGCAGCTGCGCTGGTGAGCTGAGAAGACACCAGGTGGAGTGCCCTTCAGGTGTCTGCTCAGGTCCTGCCCAGCAGAACCAGGGGAAGACGCCAGCTCCTTGGCCTCGCGGGGGATGCTGTGGGCTCCAAATGGCATGGAGGAAACCTCCTGCCGGAGGGCTGGAAAGAGGCAGGGGCTGTGCTGCCTGCCTCCCAGCGCAGAGGACTGAAGGCTATTTTGGATTTCTCATACTGAGCTTTTTCAGACCCTGGGCGGCGGGAAGCAGAGCTGTGCATCAGAGCACACGCTTCAGGGGAGCTGCTCTGGGTAAACAAGGCAGCTGAGGAGAGGCCTTCAGGGCGATGCTGTCAAAGACGTTTAAAAACAGACACCTAGCAGGGGTGTTTTAAACACGAAGCAAGCCTTTTGAATAACATCAGTCCTTTCTTTCTCCGTCCTACTGGGCCCGGATCTTTAGCCATCTTGCTGGGCAGAATTAGGAGGAGTTGGGCTCACTCAATCCTAGGTAGACCCAGGCGGTGCTCCTTCACAGCTGAAACTCATCTGCTGAGGGAGGCAGGCACACCGGCAGGTGACTGCAGACAGAGCCCCACGGGCCCTCCGAGGACCTTCAGTGCACTCACAAACAGGCAGTGGAACACGATGGAAATCCCATCTGCCCAGGAAACAGGACACCTGCGTTTCTGCCCGCCGCCCGCATTTTTGGCTCAGTGAATCAGAGCCAGTCACCGGCTATGTTCCAGCTTAGAAAGCACAAGAATGCTTCTCCTCTCCCCCTTCAAGGAAATGCCTAAAAGGGTGTGTAAATGACTTGAGATGCTTAAGGAATGGCCGGAATGCTTGTGAAAAGTTTGGTGGCCCAGACAGTAAAGAATCTGCCTTTAATGTGGGAGACCTGGGTTCGATCCCTGAGTCGGGAAGATCCCGTGGAGAAGGAAATGGCTACCCACTCCAGTATTCTCACCTGGAAAATCCCATGGACCGAGGAGCCTGGCAGGCTACAGTCCATGGGGTCACAAAGCGTTGGACAGGACTGAGCAACTTCATTTATTAACAAAGATATGTTAGAGGAAGCCATCCTTCTGTTTCCAACCCAGGCTGTCTGCTCCTGTCACTCCTGCAGCCCCTGTGGCTGTAGGAGTCACTACCAACCAAATGATGACAGAATGTCCAGCTTTCCCCGGCCACCCTGGGATCTCTCAGCCAGGCCGCCCTCCTGGTCAGCTTCCAATTTCCCTGACATGAGCGTTCTGGCTTCTACAGCCATGTATTTTAAAAAAAAAATGTTTCATTTATTTATTTGTCTGCACCGGGTCCCGATTGCAGGACGTGGGATCTTTGATCTTCATTATGTCATCTGGGATCTTTAGTTGTGGCAAGCGGGATCTAGTTCCCTGACCAGGGATCAAACTCCAGCCCCCTGCATTGAGAGTGTGGAGTCTTAGCCACTGGACCAACCAGGGAAGTCCCAACAACTGTGTATTGTTATCTCCTGAGAACAGTTAATACAGCATATGGTATTAAGTAGGCATGCGGTAAGGGCTTCCCAGGTGATACCAGTGGTAAAGAATCCGCCGCCGATTCAGGAGACATAAGAGACGCGGGTTCCATGCCTGGGTCGGGAAGACTCCCTGGAGGAAGGCACAGCCATCCACTGCAGTACACTTACCTGGAGAATCCCCATGGACAGAGGAGCCTGGCGGGCTATAGTCTGAGGGGTCGCACAGAGTAGGACACGACTGAAGTGACTTAGCGTGCAAGCAGCATGTAATAGAAGATTGGTGTGTGAATTTAGTTGCCGGGTTTAGAGCTGGAAATATATATATATCTCTCTCTCGGAGAAGGCAATGGCACCCCACTCCAGTACTGTTGCCCGGAAAATCCCATGGACGGAGGAGCCTGGTGGGCTGCAGTCCATGGGGTCGCTAAGGGTCGGACATGACTGAGCGACTTCACTTTCACTTTCCTGCATTGGAGAAGGAAATGGCAACCCACTCCAGTGTTCTTGCCTGGAGAATCCCAGGGACAGGGGAGCCTGGTGGGCTGCCGTCTCTGGGGTCGCACAGAGTCGGACGCGACTGAAGCGACTTAGCAGCAGCAGCAGCAGTAAGGGGCAGAAGCAGGACTCCAGTCCACGTGGGTTTGACTTCAGAAATTAGATCCAGGACCACATACTCGGAAGTGCCTGATGTGCTATGCTCCCTGAATATAATATATCCCTTGCGCACAATGCACTCCTTATAATATCCATGTGGAGTGAGGCCAGGGAGGCAGTCTGCCAGGGTCTCCCAGTTAGTGGCAGGGCTGGTGGACCTGGTCCCAGTCCCTTGGCCGCTGTCCTCGGGCACCTTCGTTACCCACACCGCCTCTCGAGGGTCCCCACCAGCCTGTGTTCACATTCCAGGCTTGTCTCCAAGAGAAGCCACAAGTGGCAACTCTGGGTCAGATGGTGGCTGAGGGACGTTTGGTTTAGTTGCCCGGTGGGAGCCACACAGACAGGCAAATTTGTTCCTGCCAAACCGGGGGCTGGGCTGGGGCTGGGGCTAGCTTGATTTTTGCTGCTTCTATCCGCTGCTGCCCAGCAATGGCTCCCTCCCACCAGGGCCTCTGTGTTGATCAGAGGCAGGCCAAGCAGGCCTGGCCTTAGGTCCTGCCCACACCCTGATGGGCACTACTGGTGTGGTTAGCCCCATTCTCTGCTACCAAGCCAATGACAGCCTCCTGATCCACCTCAAGCCAGTCAGCACAACGCCAACCCAATGGAGCTGAAGGCCAGTGCCAGGAGCAGGGTTAGAGATGCCGTCTGGGGACTTCCTTGGTGGTCCAGTGGTGAAGAATCTGCCTTGCCATGCAAGGGATGCTGGTTCGATCCTGAGTCTGAGAAGATCCCACGTGCCATGGGGCAACTAAACCCGTGTGTCGCAGCTACTGAGCCCGTGCTCTAGAGCCTGAGAGCTGCATCTACTGAAACCTGCCTGCCTATAGCCGCTGCTACACAACAGAAGAAGCCACCGCAATGAGAAGCCTGCGCGCTGCAGCTACACCGTAGCTCCGACTCGTTGCAACCAGCCCGTGTGCAGCAACCAAGACCCAGCACAGCCAAAAATTAAATACACAAAAATCTAAAACATTTTTATTCTTAACTTTTACCAAGAAAAAAAAAAAAGGGGCTCTCTGGCTTAAGTGATGGTTTGTCTTTTTTCCTAAAGTATGTGGAAGAGGAGGAGGGGACAGCCACAAACCAAGAGCTAAGAACTCAAAAAAAGCTGGAGGAGAAGGTTCTGGGCAGGAGGGTGCCATCAGTGGCCTTGAGGAAGGGCCCCTGGGAGCTGCGTCAGGCTGGCCTGGTTGCTTGGTGGGGGATGAATCAGCTCCATGGAGACATGGGGCCACAGGTGCTGCTCTGCTTGGAGCTCTCTGGGGAGATCGAGGCTCTTTCAGAAAGTGACAGGCTGGTTGTCAGAAAGGTGGGGGCTGTGTGCAGTCAGCAGACAGAGATCCCTGTGGCGGCCTGAGACTGGAAGGCCTGCAGTGTTGCTGGGATGCACAACTCCAGGGGCACTGTTCACACCAAGTTCTACAGAATCCTGGGGTCAGCGTTGGCGAAAAACTAGAGCAGGTCAAAAAGGATTGAAAAGACTTCTTGTCCCAGTGAAACAGATGAATGAAAGGAAACAGACACACACCTCATTCTTTTTTTCCTCCTTTCCCTGAACTGGCTTCTTTTCTGCAGATATGATTCCGCCATTAAAGACCTTAAGGAGGCTTTGACTCAGCTTCGAGGGAACCAGCTGATTGACTACAAGATCCTGGGGCTACAGTTCAAGCTGTTTGCCTGTGAGGTGAGGAGCGGAGGGCCCAGCCTGGGGAGTGGTGGGCTGCGGCTGAGGGGAAGCTGACAGCTCAGATGCACAGCCATCTGTTGACACTTCTAGGAGCCCAAAGAAGGCATTTTGCATCCCCTCCCTTGGGACTCAGATTTACCCTTAAGAAAAAACTCAGAACCATTTGCTTGGGGCTCCTAATGGAGTCTTCAGTTACCTGAATGCATGGATTTTGTTAACATGAGGCTCAAAGGACCATGTAGAAATGAGTTTGCTGGATTCTCTGAAGGGAGGCTTGGCTGGACATGAGTGTGTTGGTCTGTGAAAGTGTTCGTGTGTATATGTGTTAGTTGCTCAGTCGTGTCTGACTCTTTGCAACCCCATGGACTAGCTCGACAGGCTCCTCTGTCCATGGGATTCTCCAGGCAAGAACACTGGAGTAGGTTGCCATTCCCTTCTCCAGGGGATCTTCCCAAGCCAGGGATTGAACCCAGATCTCCCGCATTGCAGGCAGCGTGTTAACCATCTAAGCCACCAGGGAAGCCTGAAATATTCATAATAATTTGCATGATTCAGGTTGACAGGGTGTTTTCTCAGCATTATACTAACAAATCAAAAGTCACAGAGGTCTCTGCCCTAGTGAAGCTTCCTTTGCAGCAAAAAACAAAGCAAATCAAAAGACAACAACAAAACAAAGAAACAAAATCACAGGTTCACTCTCCATGCAGAAACTGCTTTACCCTGGCTCGGTTCCAAAGTTCACACACTTTGCGATGAATGGTGTGGCCTCGTGTACTTGGTTAATACCCAGAGAAAGAGTGAGGATCATTTAGCACCAACCTGTACCCTCCTGGTCAAAGAACAGCTCAGAGCACACAGTTAGGAAAGGTCTTCGCAGAAGGGTATCATGTTCTATATCACCAAGATGGAGATACATGACTGGCTTTCATGTTCATGTACAGGTTCATGTACTTTTCCAGCCAACCCTCCCCACTCTCATTCTAAACCCCTAATATACACCAGTAACTTTAAAACTAATATCCCTGCAAACATAGATTTTTACTTAGCAGAATCAGTGGAAAAAAGCCCCCTTGCTTGAGTTTCTCAGGCAGAAGAAGCCCAGTGTTCCCAGGGTCACTCAGGGCTAATAATAGAGTCCACAGCTGCCTGTGCCCCTGGGGACACGTGTCTCCGTCCAGCCCCGCCACAGGATAGCAACTTCAGTTCTCCTTGTCTAGGGAAATGAGGCTCTTTGGTGGGCTGGCGTTAGGCCAGCTTCCAGTGTGCAGTCTCTCAACTGTGGTCCTTTTGATGTGTTGGACAAGTTCATTCTTTGTTCTGGGGACTGGCCTGTGCCTCGTAGGATGTTGAGCTACATCCCCGGCTTATACTCACTAGATGCCTGTAGCAACCCATTCCCAGGGTGACAATCGAAAATATCTCTAGACATTGTGGGTCACCCCAGATTGAGAATCATTTACACTAATTAAAGGGTTGAGGGACCAAGAAGCTCTGGAGAAAGCATCCTAAAAAAGTGGCATCAAAGCAGAACTCCATGGGAGGAATGTTCCCCCTGCAGCTGGAGTTGAAATGACCCAGGGGGCAGGAAATCCTGGCTGTGCCGTCCTCTCTGCCAGGGAGGCTGGACTTTTCAGGGTCCCATCTGCCACCTGGGACACTTCAGTCACTTCACTAATTATAAGACCACCCCTCCCTTCCCATCAGAATTCTGAGAAATCATACCAGAAAAGAGTCTCAGGCTTTTCCCAGTCATGGAGTCATAAAAACCTGTTGCTAGAGAAGGTCTTAAGAGTAGGTGTCTGAGAACCAAGCGGGAAGTTTTAAATGGCCTCAAGGTCTCCTTTCTTCCTGCATGCATGTTCACGGGGGTGGATCAGGCCAGTCAAGCATGTTTGCAGGCAGCAACAGCTCCCTGAGGCTAAAAATAGCCCAGGAAGGGAGTCTAGTTCTCCGCTTCTGGGCTTGGTCCCCGTCCCCGTCGTTCAGCACCAGCCAACTAACTATGGGAGAACCAGCCTTGCCACCATACATGTTGTTCAGTTGCTCAGTCGTGTCTGACTCTCTATGACCCCATGGACTGCAGCCCGCCAGGCTTCCCTGTCCTTCACTAGGTCCCAGAGTTTGTTCAAACTCATGTCCATTGAGATGATGATGCCATCCAACCATCTCATCCTCTGTCACCCCCTTCACCGCCTGCCCTTAATCTTTCCCAGCATCAGGGTCTTTTCCAATGAGTCAGCTCTTCGCATCAGGTGTCAAAGTATTGAAGCTTCAGCTTCCGCATCAATTGTTCCGATCAATCTTCAGGGTTGATTTCCTTTAGGATTGAGTGTTTGATCTCCTTGCTGTCCAAGGGACTCTCAAGAGAGTTTTCTAGCACCACAGTTTGAAAGCATTAATTCTTCGGTGTTCAGCCTTCTTTATGGTCCAACTCTCACATCCATACTTGCCTAAATAAACAGTCCTCTTCTATTCTGGATGAGGCCCGGGGCCAATCACAGTGTAGGTGGCAGACTGGTATTGAGAAGTGTAATAGTTTTCCACTGTGTGATAGTCGCTCAGTCGTGTCCAACTCTCTGCGACCCCATAGACTGTAGTCTGCCAGGGATTCTCCAGGCAAGAACACTGGAATGAGTTGCTATTTCCTTCTCCAGTTTTCCACTGCTGAATAGCAAATTGCTGTAAAACAGAGTGGCTTCAAACAATCTGGGCTTCCCTGGTGGCTCAGCTGGTAAAGAATCTACCTGCAATGCTGGAGACCTGGGTTCTGTCCCTGGGTTGGAAATATCCTCTGGAGAAGGGGATGGCTATCCACTCCAGTATTCTGCCCTGGAGAGTTCCATGGACTATTGTCCACGGGTCGCAAAGAGTCAGATGCAACTGAGTGACTTTCACTTAAAACAATTCTCTCATGGTTTCGGGCATCAGGAACCAGAGGCCCTCAGGAGGTTGCAGTAGAGACGTTGGTAGGGGTGCCATCATCTGAAAGCCTGACCGGGGCCAAAGGATCTACTTCCAAGGTGACTTAGGTACCTGGCGAGTTAGGGTTACTTCTTGGTAGGAGGCCTCAGTTTTTTGCCACTTGAACCTCTCCCTAAGGCTGCCTGAGTCCTGTCATGATATGGTAGCTGGCTTTCCCCAGAGGAAATAATGATCCAAGAGGAACTGATACAGAGTGTTGATGTCTTTTCTAACCCAACCTCAAATGTCACATTATGGAAACCTCTCATTTGCATAATATTCTATTCGCTACACATTCAGCTCCCTTGGATGCGGAAGGGACCACACAGGTGGGTGAGTACCAAGAGGTGAGAATCACTGGTGCTGACTCGGAAGCTGGTTGCACTAAAGCAAGGACTTTGGGATCAGAGAGAGAGGGATCAGATCCCAGCCCAACACTTCCTAGTCTTAAACACCTTGGTGAATTCAGTGTCATTTCTGAGCCCCGGGCTCCTTCTCATCTGTAAAGAAAGGCTGAGTAGTTACCCTATACACATTCGCTAACACTTTCATTCATTTTTGCATATGTTTATAATGTCTGCTAGGGCTTCCCAGGTGGCTCCGTGGTAAACAATCCACCTGTCAACGGAGGAAATGCAGGTTCCATCCCCGGGTTGGGAAGATCCCCTGGAGGAGGAAACAGCAGCCCACTCCAGTATTCTTGTCTGGAGAATCCCATGGGCAGAGGCACCTGGCGGGCTATAGTCCACTCGGCCACAAAGATCTGGACACGACTGAGCATCACATAATGCCAGCTAGGGTCAGGCATTAGAGGCCCAAGGGGCCACAAGGTGTCAGCAGCCAAACACCCATGGTCACGCGTAATGTGAGGCGATTGGGTTAGGAGGAGCAAAGTGCTAGGGAAGGATTCTGGAAGCACAGAAGTGAGGCCCCTACCTTGTATGCTGGTTGTGTGGCTTAGAGATAATGCAGATAAAGTGCTTGGCCCATAGTGATGGTCAGTAAATCATATCAATGATCATGATAAAGACGACAGACAGCACTGATTTCCAGTGCTGATTTCCCCGAGTTCTTCATAGATTTAGCTTTGTGACTACAAAGAATCCCCAGATGGTATCAGTCAGCAAACCCAGCCCTGTGGTCTTCCCCCAAATCACATGGGCATTGTCACCCTCCCTGAGAAGGCAGGCAAGACCTCTGTGCTCAGCCTCCCAGCAAGTCCCAAGATAGTTCCGCAGATAACAGTGATGATAGTAGTGAAGAGCTCTAAAGCACCCACCACGTGCCAATTAAACACAGTGCTTTACATGAATTCTTCATTCCTTACAAAAATCTGGAGGCAGGAAACGTTATTATCATCATTTTATAATAATGAGGCCACATAGCAGAAAATAGCCCTGGGATCCCTCCACTGCACTGCCTCCATGCGTTACTGCTTAGAAGGCCAACAATCCCCTTCTCCAACGAGGCCCCAGGTGACCAGCTGTATCTCCTCTCTGAAGCCCTGGAGAACCGCCCACACCCCACCCCAGGGCATCAGGCTGGGACTCCTATCACTCCGACCTGTGAGAAGCCTGCAGCAGCTCCTGGTCACTTAGTCATCCTCCATACATGATGTGAGGAGCCCTAAGAACTGGCTACACTGTCATTAAATAGAAGTAAGTTAGGGATTTCCCTGGTGGTCCAGTGGTTGAGACTTTGCCTTCCAATGCAGGGGGCGTGGGTTTGAGCCCTGGTCAGGGAGCTAAGAGTTCACATGTCTCAGGGCCAAAAAAACCCAAAAATCTAAAACAGAAGCAGTGTTGTAACAAATTCAGTAGAGGTTTTAAAAACAGTCCACGTGAAAAAAAAATCTTAAAAAAGGTAAAGTAAACCCTGCTTATTAGTTGCCATCTTGATTTCCTTCCACTCCAGGTGAAGCGTTGCCCTGGGTCTGTATTGGGTCTCTTTCCAGCTCCAGCGAACTCTTGCCCATAGAGCTTCCTCCTGCCCATATGACTACATTACATCTTGTTACTCCTAGGTTCTAGAATGGGTTCTGTGGATGTAGAACCCTCTATCTCTCCATCCCACATCGTCCAGTCTTTGAGCCCAGGACCAGTGGCAGGAGCCGGTCTGGGAGGCCACAGCATGTATTTTACCCCCAGCTCTTCAAGGGGCCTTGAACACGTCACTGCTGTCCATACCAAAAACACACAACAGCTCTAGCCCACTCCTGACCTCCTTGGTTGTTGAAGGAACGCACACGATGTTGGAGTTTTGCATTACATGGTGTTTTCTTCACACCATCCTTGTGTTAGATATAAGTCAGGAGCCATATTGATTGCACTGTATTGTAGATATCTCCAGGAGAGCTGGGGAAGGGAGAAAGGCCACCAGGCAACGTTCCAGGAGCAAAAAGTGAGAGCTCTTCCCTGCCTGGTCCCTAGATTCGGAGCAGCCTCAAGCTTTATGTTGTGGCCTGTGCTTTTCTAGGTGTTATATAACATTGCTTTCATGTACGCCAAGAGGGAGGAATGGAAAAAGGCTGAAGAACATTTAGCGCTGGCTGTGAGCATGAAGTCTGAGCCGAGACACTCTAAAATCGACAGAGCCATGGAAAGCGTTTGGGTGAGTGCGCTGGTGAAGCAGCAGGTCTGCTTGGGTTCGGATTTGTTTCTGTGCACATGTCGACTGGGAAGCAAAAATGTGGCGCTTTTACTTCCTCTGAGCTCCAGGTAACGCTGATCTTGGGGTCTGTTTCCCTGTGGGATCTTGAATGTGGAAGTCTAAGAAGCTGAGGCCTAGAGGAAGAGACAGCAGAGCCATCCTCATGCCCCTCCAAGGGGGCTCTGGTGGGGGACCGGGGGCAGCACCCAATGGCAGAGGCTGTGCCCGCTTGCTTACCCGCTGGGTTCTCGCAGCCTGGCTCTGGGCCAGACACATGACAGTGCTCGAGAACAAATGCATTGATTATAGGAACAAATGGTGGGAAGTTGAGTTTGAGCACATGTAGGGATGAAGCTTGTTCTAAATCATATTTTTAAACACCAGGAACAAGGGGGCATAAGTCAGTCTGTACATATCTGTCCATGGCTGCGGACAGCAGCCCCAAGAGAGCATGGTCATGGGCCTCGCTCGGGTCCTGGGCCACCCATGTCAGGAGTGACAGCCCTCCGTGAGCCTCACAGAGTGGGGGGGGGGGGCAGCCCCTCTAGGAAAAGAGGGTGCTGGGCAAACAGCACCCACAGACATCTCGGTATAAGGTGACAGTGAAACCAAATGGCCCTCCCCGACACACTAAGAAGTCCAGCCCTGCATGTGGAGAAAAAGCGCTCTTGCGAGGTTCTCTCAATGGATCCGGGCATCTGTTCAGTGAGGGACCAGGGTCATCACCCCCATTTTACAGGTAGGAAAAGACTCTGTCCTCTGTGTTTTAGAAACAGAAGCTGTATGAGCCGGTGGTGATCCCTGTGGGCAGGCTCTTTCGGCCGAACGAGAAGCAAGTGGCTCAGCTGGTCAAGAAGGATTACCTAGGCAAGGCCACGGTGAGTGAGGCCACTCGGTGTCCCCTGAGCCCCCTCTTGCATGAGCCCTGTGGACTGAGGGCAAGGGGACCCTGGAGGAAGGGGTGCCTGCCTCTGGTTCTGTCCTGGGGAGGCAGCTTCTAACCTAAGGGTTGACAAGCCCATCCTTAGCCACCGTCCACCTCTGGAACCAAGTCCCTGTGAGAACAGATCCAGGGTGTGAGGAAGGGATCTTGGGGAGGACAAAGAAGGACGGGCACACAGAGCCAGCACAGCCCTCACACCTCCCTCTCTGAATTTCAGGTGGTGGCCTCTGTGGTAGACCAGGACAGCTTCTCGGGGTTTGCCCCACTGCAGCCGCAGGTGAGGTGGTCCTGCCCTTCTCCACGGGTCTCCAGGGCTCTCTGGGAAAGAGCCAGCTTGGGCAGAGTGCCTGTGCTGAGCGGCCTCATTTTCAGGGCTCTTTTAGCTGAGCTTTCAGTCTGTGGAGGGTGTATGCCTGGCCATGCTTGGTCAGGGATCCCACAGCTGGAAGGGGAACAAGATCATATCCTTGGGTGTCATCTCAAGTCCTCGGGAGCCAGCCCTCCATTTCCCCTTCAAATGCCTGCCTTCGCTTCTCTGAAGTTCCAAGAGAGCTCAGCGTGTCTCATCTCTCCCGAAGCCTTGACCATTCTCTCAGAAAACTGAAACACAGCCATGGAAGGCTTTTGCTCGTTGTCCCTTCTCAGACACAGGACACAGGGGGAGCTCTTCTGGCTGCACCCATCGGCCGCAGGCAGCAATCCCCTCAGGAACATGGGCAGGGGTCCCCAGGGTGAACCATCTTTCCCCCAGGGTGGGCTCAGAGACCGGTTCCAGATAGACTAGATGCCAGTGGGTCTGGAATGTGAAGGTGGCACTTCCTTGTGAAGAGAAGTGGGTCGTGCCGGCTGAGGACAGTTCCAGCTCTGTGGCAACAGAACCAGTATGGGCAGGGGCGTTAGTCCACGCGAGCACAGGGAGGGGTTTCTGAGTGTGCTGGTCCCACGGTCCAGTGTGCACACGCCTGGTCACTCTGAGGGCTGTGCTGGCAGCCTCCCAGGGTCAGAGAGTTGACTGCTGGCCCAGAAGGCAACCAAGGCTGGGGCATCGGAGGCTAAGAGGAACAGAGGAGGAGAGCAAGAGAGGCAAGATTCTTTGACCTCTCTCTTCATCAGAGAGTTGAAGAAAGCCTTGCAGGACTCCCTTGGGCTTTGGGGCACCCAGGGAACTCCCAGAGGGGAAAAAGCCCAGATAACTGGTCTCCATAGGACTCAGGGTAGAACAGGGAACATACTTTAAAAGGAGATTCTTACCTGACCTGTGGACCTTGAGTTGATTTTTATTTATTTAAAAAATTTTTTATTGAGTTATAATTTACACACCATACAATTAATTTACTTCACTTGCACAACCGAATGATCTTGGGTATATTTACAGAGTTATGTAACTATCACCACAGACATAGAGGACTTTTTTTTTTTTTTTGGCCACATGGCATGTGGGATCTAGTTCCCTGACCAGGGATCAAACCCTTGCCCCCTGCTTAGAAGCACAGAGTCTTAGCCACTGGAATGCCAGGGAAGTCCCTTGAGTTGTTTTTTAACTACCCACAGATGTTGTGTGGTAGAGCAGATGCTAATTATAGAGCAGTGCTTTGAGAAACTTCCTAGGAGGGGACAGAGTTCAAGGGCAGAAGCACCCTCATGATGCCATGTTGCTCTGTGACAGCTAAAACTCCAGAAACCAGGTCTGGCTCAAGATGAATTGCTGTACTGGTGAAATCTGGGCCCAGGGAGCTGGTGGGAGGGGTTCTTTTCCAGTGTTTAGTCAGGGTACATGATTGCCTTCTCCCTCACGAGTGTTCTAATTGAGCCAGAAATGCAGTCTTCAATGTTCTGGTCTGGAAGGAGGCTTAAATTACCATTAACCATCTGTTCTGTCTCCCCTCCTTCCCTTGTCGTCCTGGCCTCCTTTATTTCTCCTGCATGTCCGATAGGCAGCTGAGCCTCCACCCAGGCCGAAAACCCCAGAGATCTTCAGGTAAGTTAGATTTAGACCAAAATGCAGGATAGCCAAACTCCCAAGCCTGAACCGAGGGCAACAAACGGGTGAAGAAGGTGAAGCTGGGGTCAGGGTCCAAACTGTGAGGAATTTAGCACATCAGGCTCCTCCTGCCTTCGAGGCTAGGGCGGAATGATGGTGGGAATGGAGCTCTGACTGCAGTGAGGCTGACGGTGGTGACCTGGCTACAGCCGAGGGGTGGCCCTGTGTCCCCAGGCCAGCGTGCACCGAGACAGCAAGGGGTTGTCGCCGAAGGACCGCAGTGTCTGTGGAACACCACCCTCTGAGGGCTGCACACAGACCTCAGGGTGGAGGAGTGGAGGGTGCCCTCCTCTCAGGAGGATCCCCCTCAGAGGCCAGGCTCCCTGGAGCGGGGAGAGCAGAGTGGGAGGCCAGAACGGCTCGTCCTTTCCTGTGTGGGCGCGTTTTTCACTCCCTGTTGGCACATGTTTTCTGAAGAAGGAAGAGGAAGGACTCGAGAAAAAGAAGCCATTCTTCTGTAAGAGGAGAAGCCAAGGATGACAAAACCTACAGCTTTCTTCAGAGTTATCTCTAAGTGAAGAAGCAAGCCCAGCCTCCCCCTCCCCACTAGGGAAGGTTCTAACAAGGAGTGGAGAGAGTGCAAAGCAACTAGAGAAAGGCAGGGGCCTGTGAACTCACCCCGAAGCTCCCCTGTGCTGGGGGAGGCCGTCTCCCCCACAGAGATGAATGCAGGGTCTGGAGACAAAACGAGGGGCCGAAGGGAAGGTAGCAGAGTGGGAGGGAAAGGGAACCAGCCTGGAGAGGCCAGCTGGCCGCAGTCACGCCTTCTGAAGTGGCTCAAATGGGACGCCCCAGAGCAGAGCAGAGCAGGCCTTGAGGAAACGGCAAAGGGGAAATGACATTATGTAAGGCAGAGCAAGGCAGCCTCACATCCCCCCACTGCCTCCCGGCCCATCTCCCCTACTCTCTGTCCTTCCCCCATGGACGGCCTCAGCTGGCTCCAGGGCAGGCATCCCCAACCCCTGGGCCATGGACTGGTTCCAGTCTGTGGCCTGCTGAGGAACTGGACCACACTGTGGGAGGTGAGTGGCAGGGAGTGAGTGAAGCTTCATCTGTATTTACAGCTGCTCCCCATCACTCAAATTATCACCTGAACTCTGCCTCCTGTCAGGCGAGCAGCAGCGTTAGGTTCTCATAGGAACTGGGCCCCTTCCCCTAAAGTCAAGGCGGAATATCCTGAAATTGCCACAAAATAGAAACACAGTCCACAAGAAACACTCTAAACCACTCCCCTGCCCTGGTCCATGGATAAACTGTGTTCCGTGAAACCCACCCCTGGTACCAAAAAGGCTGGGGACTGCTGTTCTAGGGGATTTCTGCCCTCCTCCCCCACTATCCTCCTCACCCGGCGGGTTCTCACCTGCCTGCTCCTTTGCACCCTGGCATCTGATTGGGCCCCGCCTAGACTCGGCCACAAGCACAGCTGGGATCCTTCCTCCTCAGAAGGGAAGGGAGGGCAGGGGTTGCAAGGCGTCATCGAGTGTTGTGTTATGTTGGGTTTTTTTTTAGCTCTTGTCCCACTGCATGTGTGGTTACGGAGCACATTCACATGCAGAGTCCTCTCGGGCCACCAGACAGGCAACTCCCTGCTCACGGTCACCTGGGCAGTTAGAGGTGGGAGTGAGGCTCCCAGCTCCGGGTCCATAGTTGCTGACCCACAGCATCAAGGGAGCAGATGTGGTCCAGGCTAGATGGTGGATGGGATCTCGTATCTTGTGTCTACCCCTCCTCTTCTCCCCACCCCCATCCCGCAGGGCCCTGGAAGGGGAAGCCCACCGAGTGTTGTTTGGGTTTGTGCCTGAGACACCAGAGGAGCTGCAGGTCATGCCAGGGAACATCGTCTTTGTCTTGAAGAAGGGCAATGATAACTGGGCTACGGTCATGTTCAACGGGCAGGTATTCAGAGGATGGGGGGGTGGGTGGGTTAATGGCACAGGATCCTGGCAGCACATGGCAAGCTTTTTGAGGAGCAGCGTCTGCCGCCTTACATGCAGGCAGCTGCCCCTCTTTCACCTGTCCCCCCACCCCTCCCCCGTCTCCGGGTGTCCTGCCCTGTGGCTACTGACGAGTGCATCTTTGTTTCCCACTTTCTGGCTCCACAATGCTGCACTGCAGAAGGGGCTTGTTCCCTGCAACTACCTTGAACCAGTTGAGCTGCGGATCCATCCTCAGCAGCAGCCCCAGGTAACGTAATGCCAAGGGCTGACCCGTTCCCTTCCCACCCCTGAACCCTGCCACCGACAGACCATGGAGGGGAGCAGAGAGGAAGACGCCCTGAGGACTCATTAGTCCTGAGCCCACCTTGAGTTGGTACCAGCCGCTCAGAGCTGAACCTAGGGATGAAAGAAAAAACCCAGATGTGCTGAGTGGAGGCATCAGCAGGTCCTATTGGGCCCCCAGCTCTGTGATTTCTCCTGGTCAGGGGTGACTTGACCACAGCTACAGCATGTGATGACTTAGGTCTTCCCAGATGTCTTCTTCACCAGGAAGACGAGTCAACGTGCTGGCTGGTGAAATCCATTCACCAAAGGAAATCTGCTTTAGAGCATTGAATCAGAGCAGACCTTGCCAGCCACTGCTTCTGATGCCGCTGCCACCCCCACCCCACCCCCCCCCCCATCTCGATGACCTGCCCTTCTGCCAGGCCTGGGGAGTGGTCTTTGTTGGATCTGTGCAGATGCCTGATGGCAATGGATCCTGTCTCTCTCTAGACTGTGCGACCAGTTGTCCTCTGTGGTGTTGGCCGTCCCTGGTCAGAGTCACGATGTCCAGATGACTGGAAAAGTTCTAAATGCCATGTAGATGAGAAGTGGCACGTTTCTTTTGAAGGGGCAAGGTGTAGAGTGAGAGAGTGAGCTTAGACAAGGGTCCTACCCTGCCCCCAGTGGGTTTCCAGTGTGGTAATTGGGGTGATTAGGCAGCAAGGGCTTTGTAGCTGGAGGGTTAGAATTCTTATTTTCTCATTATTATTTCTACTGTGATTATTTTCACCAGGCCCACTCTGCTTCCCATTGAATCAATACTTTCCTTCAGTTCAGTTCAGTTGCTCAGTCATGTCTGACTCTTTGCAACCCTATGGACTGTGGTACGCCAGGCTTCCCTGTCCATCATGAACTCCTGGAGTTTACTCAAACTCATATGCATTGAGTCGGTGATGCCATCCAACCATTTCATCCTCTGTTGTCCCCTTCTCTTCCTGCCTTCAATCATTCCCAGCCCTTAGTCTCCACTAAATGTCATCACCACTCCAACTTTTAGGAAGTTGTTTGCATCTGGCTCCCTTCCATGGTGGTCTGCAGGGTCTCCCCGACTCCTATCCCTGCCTAAGAACTGTGTCTGCATGAAGGTTCTCACCCTCTCTTCCTGTCCCCTCCAGGAAGAAACCTCCCTGGAGTCTGATATCCCAGCTCCCCCGAGTTCCAGTGCTCCTGGAAGACCCCAGTTGTCACCAGGTTAGTGTCTCTGGAGGACCATCCCGGGATTGGGTGCAGGAGTGCTCCAGGCTGCCTTCCCATGGAGGGTTGCTCTCCCAGCCTGACAGCATCTGGTTTCTTGTTCTCCCAGCTTATGATCATGGGGCCCCCGAGCACCCCATCTCCTGTGTCACTCACCCACCCCAAACACAGGAAAACAGAAGTCCTTCCTACCTGCCTGCTCCAGAACATGCATGGAGCATGGGTAAAGGCAGCTGCTTTCTGGCAGGCTGTGAGCATCCCAACTCAATCAGTCATTAAGTCGTGGGACCTTATCCCAGGAGGAAAGGTTCAACTAATTGAACCTGTTGACTTCAGAGCGGGGTGGAGTGGTTCTTTTCAAACGACTGAGGAGCTCTATCTAGAAAAGAAACTGCAGAGCCCTGGAGGATGGACAAAGGACCACGGGGCAGACATGAAAGGGAGACTCTCCTGATATGTGGAGACGGCTGCCCTGGGAAGTCATGGACTTTTGGTCACTAATGCGGGTTAAGCAGATCCTGAGTAAGTGCTTGGTAGAGATGCATTGAATAGGTGGTTTGTCCAGATCCTAGATCAATGACTGTCATGCCCACCTGATCATCAGAATCACTTGGGATGCTCCCCACCCCTATTTTTACTTTGAAAATATCAAACCTACAGAAAGGTTCAAAGTATGGTACAACATGAACACAAGAATATCTTTCACTTAAATTCAGTAATTGTTAACATTTTGCACCATGTACTTGGGCTGTTCCTCTTGTTAATGTAATTTTTTTTCTAGTTGCTGAACCACTTGAAACTAAGTTACAGACTCATGACACTTCACCCTGCACTTCAGCATCTGAATCCTAAGAACAAGGATGCTTTTCTGCACAAGCACAATATAATTGTTGTATCTAGGATAGTGTTAATATATTATATATTATTATATAATATAGATTATATAATTCATATTCAAATTTCTATTATCCCCCAATGTCCTTGACAGCTTTCTTGAATTTGTATTTTCTGTCTAGGGGCCCATCAAGGATCACATATTAACCTAGGAAGATTTTAAGAATGTAGAATCAAAGGCCTTTGATTCTGATTTTTTAGGACTGGAATCAGGTTTAGAAACCTGTTTTTCTAGGGGAAAAAAAAAAAAAAATCCCAAGTGATTCTAATGATCAGCTGTTTGAGATCAGTGGTCTTTTTTGATTATGCACTGCTGTTTCCATGGTGAATATCTTTATACATACTTTTCTTATATAAATTATATGTGTTTAGTCACTCAGTCATGTTTGACTCTTTGCAATCCTATAGACTGTAGCCCACCAGGTTCCTCTGTTCATGGGATTCTCCAGGCAAGAATACTGGAGTGGGTAGCCATTCCCTTCTTGGGTTGGGAACCAATCCCAACCATAAGATTGAACCTAGGTCTCCTACATTGCAGGCAGATTCTTTACCATCTGAACCACTGGGGAAACCCCATAAATTATACATGTACTGCTATATTAATATATTTTATACATTAGAAAACATACAAAAGATAAAGGACAAATTAAAAATACGCAGTTATTTCTTCTTGTGGCCCCTGGCTCATCTCACACTCCCTGAATTTGTTTCGATGGAGCCCACTGCTTTAACTGACCTTTGGGAATCTTGCATGATACCACTACACCAGCAGCACTACTATTAACACTCCTTTGGGATCCCTCCCTAACCGCATGGGCTGGTGAAGATGTGATGGTCCTTTGCGAATTACCTATATGCTCCCTAGAAGCAGAGACCAGGTTCATTTTGTGTTCATGGCTTTGCCCTTCACATCTACCCAATGATTTCCCCCACAGTTTATTAAGGTTAATAATCACCCCACAGGTTAAAGCGTATGAAGTTGGGCGCCTGGTTCTAAGCGGTTTTGTCTTGTGTATGGCAGGGGCTGAGAGTGTTCATTCATCATCTTCCTTTGTTTTACTCTCACCTTCTCCATTTAGGTCAGAAAGGAAAAGAAGAGCCCAAGGTAATCTTTTTTTTCCTTGTACTATTTCAAGTGGTAGAGAAAGAGCGAGCTTAGGTTGCCCACCTAACCATTTCCACGGGTGGTGTCCTTGGATTGTAGAAAGAGCCCCAAGGGAAGGGGTAGAAGAGTTGTTACCGTACATACAGGGACCAGGGACCCCTCTCCCCCACCGCATTTGACAATCTCCCCCTCTTCCATGCACACACTGCCTGCTGGCCCATGGCTGGTGGGCCAGGTATCACCCATAGAAATTTTCATCCAAGCAGGAGTTGAGCTGGAGGACAGGACTCTGAAGGCCTTCTCACGCTAGTGTGAAACCAGGCACTTCTGAGCTTTTCCCCACCACGGGGGTACTTACTCCCTGGGATCCAGTATGTTGCTCGGAGGAAGCCTCAGGCACTCACAGATTCCTTCTGCTGGCTCTCCCAGCAGGAAATCAAGCTCAGTGTCCCCAAGTCCTACACACTCAAGGTGCATTACAAGTACACGGTGGTCATGGAGACTCAGTTCAGGCTCCCCTACAGCCAGGTCCGGGACATGGTGGCTAAGAAGCTGGATCTCCTGCCGGAACACACTAAGCTGAGGTGAGCTGCACATAGGGAGACGGAGGGTACAGCCGGGAGCCCGCTGTGGGCCAGAGGATGGGCCCGCCCTGCTGTTCTGACTTGCTTCTTCCTCATTACCTCTACCCAGCTACCGTCGTCAGGACAGCAATGAGCTGGTGCCCCTTTCAGAATTCAGCATGAAGGATGCCTGGGCCCAAGTGAAAAACTACTGCCTGACGCTGTGGTGTGAGAACACCGTGGTGAGTGCCCAAGGGCCTGTAAGGCTGGATTTCTAACAGGCCACTTCCTCCACAACACTTGAGCATTCACCCAGGGCCTGCTGGGAGCCTAGCCCTAGGTGTAGTGTTGGGAACATGGCAGGTAACAAGCCGCAGCTCTGGCATCCTCACCCGGGGTGCAGCCGAGAGAGGTTTTCCCACAAGAGCGGAGCAGGCCCAGGAGCCCACAGAAAGCTTCAGGTCCCTTCCATCTGCGGCCACACCTAAGGTTCAGGCTCGATCAAGCAAGGTTAGAATGAAGTCGCAGCTTGAGGCTGAGTTCATGGCCATTCTTCACCTTAAGTTTCCATGGGGAAGGACATTTGGGAGTGAAAAAAAAAAAAATAGCGAGTGTTTCTTTCATGAAGACGACTTGGATAACAACCTTTCACTAACAGCAAACACCTACTGAGAACTTTCTGTGTACTGCACACTGTGCTAAGGGCACTCTGTGTATTAATTCTTACAACCTGCATAACTCTGTGAGGTACGTATTGTTATCCTGTTTTATAATGTAGGTAACAAGGCAAAGCGAGGTCCACCTGACGAACATTACTCAGAGCCTGCCTATACTCTTGAACAGGGCTCCCATCCGCTGTTAGGAGTCAGGCTGCACAGCAGGAGGTGAGAGGCCCATCAGCAAGTGAAGCTTCATCTGTGTTTACAGATGTTCCCCATCACTTACATTACTACTTGAGCTCTGAAAGTGACAGGGAAAGTCGCTCAGTCATGTCCAACTTGTTGCGACCCCATGGACTCTACAGTCCGTGGAATTCTTCAGGCCAGAATGCTGGAGTGGGATCTTCTCCAGGGGAATCTTCCCAACTCAGGGGTCGAACCCAGGTCTCCCGCATTGGGGGCAGATTCTTTACCAGCTGAGCCATCAGGGAAGCCCACCTGAGCTCTACCTCCTGTCAGATGAGCGACGGCATTAGATTCTCGTAGAAGCTCGAACCCCAATGCAAACTGTGCCTGTGAAGGAACTAGGTTGTGTGCCCCTTACGATGGTCATCCCAAAACCAGCCCCACCTTACCCAACTCCAGGTCTGTGTTAAAACCGTCACTTCCATGACACCGGTCCCTGGTGCCAAAAAAGGCTGGGAACTGCTGCTCTTGAACACCTCAGTGTACTGACAGTAAAAGGGCAGGTTAGCCGTAGGCCCTGGGGTCTAGAAGAGCTAAACTGACTTTCCAGTAAGAATGAGGGAGTCAGGAGCAAAGTTCGAGGCTAGAAGTAGCAGCTACACGTTAGTACTCTTTGGCTTTGTCCCTTAGTCTCCCTAGGAAACGTTGCCATTTCTTTTTGCTGTAGATGTTCATTTTCCCTCCCAACAATGGTCCTTGAAAATCATCCATCTGCTTTCTGTCAACAAAGTTTTTTGTCTTTTATGTCATTTCAAATAAGTGGATGGTACAGTATATATATTAATAGTCCATTTCTTTTGAATGCTGAATGGTATTCCATTGTATGGATACCACAACTGGCTTATTCATTCAGCTGTTGGTGTGCATTTGGGTTGTTTCCAGCGTTTATCTAATGACATTAATTCTTCAACAAACATTTGCTGGGCACATGTCTCTAGATAGGTACTGGAAATATAAAAACTAGTAAGACACAGGCCTTTTTTCATGAGGGGAAGAGCAAGCAGATGACTACAAAGCGTGTGTGAAGTAAACTGATGGAGACACACAAGTGCTTTACTCTGTTATGTAAGCATTTACATAACATCGGGAGGGTATCTCACCCAAAAATGCTGGAGGGAAGTGGGACAAGTCTTCCTAGAGACTGAAATTGTCTTGAAGCTTATCCTGAAAATGGTGCGTAGTAATTAGCAAGGTGGAGGAGGTTAGGATGGATGTATTATATAGATGGAAAAAACAGGAGGGCAGACCACAAGAATCAGCACAGTGGGAAAAGGGGCTCATTGTTGATGGGCAGGGACAGCGGTGGGAAAAGTGTTGGAAAAACCACAGGACCAGAGAGAGGTAGCCTTGGACACTGCTGTGCTAGGTTGATATTGTGAGCAGGGAAGAAGATAAGTGAGGTCTTGCTCTGGATTGGTAATTTAAAGGGCATATGAGCGAGGCAGAGAAATCAGCTAGGCTGGCTGGTGGGCTTCCTCTGAGTAAACAGCTCCCGACCCACAATCGGGCGGCTGGGGAGTCCTGACACAGAGACCATGAGCCTGCAGTTCCCACTGCCCAAAGCTCTCGAGTGGGGTCCCGTTGACACTTCAGTTCCTCTTCTCACCTGCTTCCTGCTTTAGCCTTTGTCAACAGTGGCATCTGCAGTTTTATCTGCCTAGGGGGTATAAAATTGAATAGCTCCTAAGGGAATCCTTGGTCAGCTACTAGTTTTCAGCCACAAGTGGACTTTTGAGACCATAGAAATGACCACAGCAGGAAAGCTATTCCAGACATGTAGGCCATGGGCCCAGCGAGTCCTTCCTCCAAACCCTCATCCCCACAGCTGGGTAGTGGTTACTGCTCAGTTAGGGAAGTGTCTCCTTTGCATTCAAATCAAAGACAAATGTTTGATGGGGGAAAAAAAAATGGGAGGGGAAGAACTAAAGAGGATAGGTCTGGAGGAAGGCCCTGTAGTAAACCCCACAAAGTAAACTTAGGGGTTAGAGTTCAGAAAATTGTTTCAGGAAGTGCAGCCACTGGATCTGAGACCTCTGGCACCAACCAAGGTCCGTCTAGTCAAGGCTATGGTTTTTCCAGTGGTCGTGTATGGATATGAATTGGACTATAAAGAAAGCTGAGTGCCGAAGAATTGATGCTTTTGAACTGTGGTGCTGGAAAAGACTCTTGAGAGTCCCTTGGACTGCAAGGAGATCCAACCAGTCCATCCTAAAAGAGATCAGTCTTGGGTGTTCAATTGGAGGAACTGATGTTGAAGCTGAAACTCCAATACTTTGGCCACCTGATGTGAAGAGCTGACTCATTTGAAAAGAAAGACTGAGGGCAGGAGAAGGGGAAGACAGAGGATGCAATGGCTGGATGGCACCACCGACTCGATGGAAGGGTTTGGGTGGACTCTGGGAGTTGGTGACGGCCACGGAGCCCTGGCGTGTGCGGTTCACGGGGCTGCAGCGTCGGCCACGGCTGAGCTGGCCTGGCTGGAAGGCCTAGGACCCAGGGGCGAGTGGGTGTCCACGCAAAGTGTCCCTTCAAAGTGTGAAAGGTCACTCCAGGTTTTCCAATAATCTGTTTTCGGACTAATCCCTTCAGTTCTGTCTTGAAAGGATTCCTATTAGTTCAGTTCGTTTTTTTTAGTTCAGTTCTAAATGTGAATTTGTTGTTCAGTCGTGTTCGACTCTGTGACCCCATGGACTGCAGCATGCCAGGCTTCCCTATCCTTTCCCATCTCCTGGAGTTTGCTCAGATTCATGTTCATCGAATTGGTGCTGCTATCTACGCATCTCATCCTCTGCTGCCCCCTTCTCCTGTTGCCTTCAATCTTTCCCAGCATCAGGGTCTTTCCCAATCAGTCAGCTGGTCATATCTGGTGGCCCAAGTATTGGAGCTTCAGCTTCAGCATTACTTCACTGTAAACGTTGATTTTGTTGTTTTAAATTATTTTTTGTTGTTTTGTTAATGATTGTTAACTCCCACAGGGAGTTCCTGATTAATTTGGGATGGTGCAGACAAGTTTGCCTTTCTGTAACAAGGTGCCCAGTGTTATGGGTACTGGGGAAGGGGTGTTGGATTTGGGAGTTAGGTTTGACTTTGGGTTCCTTTACTTACTTGTGATTCAATCTGTCTCTCCATCTAAGAAAAATTACCAGTTATACCTACCCTTTTTGCGATTAACATGTTTCAGTAGCATTTTAAGACGATCTACGGTCCTGTGTCCACCCATCCAGTGTTCATAAAGTATACACCAGGTCTATGTTTGGCACTGATCACAAACTTGGCTTTGAGTTTATATCCCAGGTGCTACATTGACATTTTGCTGATTGATTCCTTCAGTGATGTTCAATGTTCATGGCAGGAAGTTAGGAAAACTAATAGGCCCTTTACTATTTCAGGGTGACCAGGGCTTTCCAGATGAACCCGAAGAAAGCAAAAAATCTGATGCTAATAACCAGACAACAGAACCTGAGCTTAAGGAAGGGAGCAAAGTGGTTGCTCTCTTCAGTTACGAGGCTACCCAGCCAGAAGACCTGGAGTTCCTGGAAGGGGACGTCATCCTGGTGATATCAACGGGTAAGTGCTACTCCTGGAGTGCAGAAACGAATGCACACGTTAGCAGCAATAAATACAAGTACAGAGAGAAGAAAACATCAATTAGCCGCAAACTTTAGTCAATGGTTACAATTTCCTTCCCAGTTCTTAGTGGGAGGGAACAAAACTGAGTGTGTTCACCTTTCCATCTGTTGCTCTCCTGGGCAGGGAAGCAACCAATGGCAGACTTGAGTCACACATTAAAGACTGTTTTGGAAGCCGCGGGTTCTCACACTGGAGTTAATGGATTTGAAGAGGGCTTCAACCACTGTGTGTCTGCACCGAGCCACGTGATAGTGATGTTTTGCAAACTACAGGTCTTCGAATTGATGTACTTTTTGAAGATGAGGGAAGAAGGGCATACATTTTGCCTTAAAAACAACTATTCGGAATCGTGCTCTCTGCTACTTCCCAGGTTGTTATAAATCAAAAACAGTAAAAATTAAAATAAGTGGAGGGTCCTAATTTACTGCTTCTCAAACTTAAGTATGCTCATGCATCTTTTGTAATTTGTTAAAGATTCTGATTCAGGTCTGGGGTGGGGCCCGCTAATCTGCATTTTTAACCAGCTTCCAGGCGATGCTGATCTACTGACCATACTGAGAAGCAGCATTCTATTAATAACTCATGGTTTGACACTCTTCTTTCTTTACCTGGTAACAAGTCATATCAAAAGTTTCATTCACATGGCCGAAATCTTGTACGTTAGCAATGCAAAACAGTGAAGACAGAACACCATTATCAATTGTAACAGAAAATTAACAGATTAAGAAATAAGCGGGAGATTTTCAAGTTAGTGGGGGTGAAGAGTGAGTATACCAGACTGCAGCAACAATATAAGAAGTGAAAAACAAACAGGGTGCATGGATGGTGCGTATATTCTAAAAGGGAGAATGGAAACTCAGTTATGAGAGTTGGATTTAACTCCCCAAGCCATTTTTTAAGTGTCAGTACCAAGCAACTGGCGAAATTTGTTTTTCAGGGGTGGGGATGAGATGAAGATGAACAAATGCTCTGAAAAGTCTTCTGAGTAGATATGGAGAGAAGGTGGTATACTCTTTACTGGGATTTGTATAGAAGTTTAAGTTGGTTTAATTCAGGAAGTATCTATGTAAGATTTTGAAACTTTCGTAACACATAGGGAAATAGAATTCAGCATAAACATTGTATAGGGCCGAGGGGTTGAGTTCAGTTGTATTCAAGTTATGAGATGGTTTTATTCCAAAAGTTTCTCAAATTTTAAATGTGAACCCTCTGGGGAACTTGTTAAAATGGATTCCGAATCAAGTTTGGGGTGGGACCTGAGATTTGGCATTTCTAACAAGCTCCCAGGATCCAGCACAACAAATGCTGATACTCGTATCATAGAAGAAAGAATCAAGACAAAAGTTTGCAATTGGAATTCCCTTGGGTGAACTCAGATGCCCAGCCACACTCCACACTAATGGACAGTTTCTGGGGACAGGATCCAAGTACCACATGGTGTTGCTATAATATCTGATGGAGACATGTTACATCCAAAGATGAGCCTCTGATCTAAACAGCTTCTATGGTCTGTTGGATAGGCTCTAGAATAGGTCACAGCTACCTAAGGTGTCTGATATTTAGTGGCAGAAATGACCCCGAACAAGCTATTAATCTCTTGTGTCTTCTCAGAACGTAGACTGAGTTACGTTCCCCTGGAATGTAGCTTTTAACCACAGAAAACTTAAAATGGGAATATTATCTATAACTGAGTTATGAAGTCTATGCACATACTTTATTAAAGTCTCAAAATAGGTGCTATGAAAACTCTTGTATTTTATAAACACGGACTGAACCCGTCATTAGCTCCAACTCTCAATTCTTTGATCATTCACTAGTGAACAATCATTATTTATCTATTTAACCAATGGCATATCCCTGTCCTGTAATCAAAACAAAGGTTCCCAACAAAGCTAAAACTCTATGTTAAAAAAAAACCAAACCACCTCATACATAAGGATTCATTGTTTAATTTCTTTCACTTTGGTAACTTTTTGAAGACTCTCATTTTTCTGCATTTTACTTCTCTGTGTCTAAAACAGAAACCAATCATGAGATAGCGCCTATGTTTGCTCTTACCAGTCACTTTTCCAATGTTGACTTTTCCCTGTTGGCACAACTGGGGGTGAAGACAGACCGACCCAGTTCTGTGTGGACTACGTGGGTGAGGGACTTCTCCTATCCTCATTGTAGAAGTCAACGTATACTTTTCCTTTTATCAGTGAATGAAGAATGGCTGGAAGGGGAGTGCAAAGGGAAGGTTGGCATTTTCCCCAAAGCTTTTGTTGAACAACATCCAACTACAGACTTGGAAAGCACGCCCGGAAGAGTCTAGGATGTTTCACAACCTACAACGTTGAAGAAAAGGAAGTACTATTGCTTACAAGGTTTGGCATGCCTCCGCTATACATTTGAGAGACACCTCTGGAATTATTAATTCATCCATTAAAGTATTAATCCATCATCAAGTAATATTCATGAAATAAATATTAATTCATTTAACTCTTCCATTAAAACTTAACCTATTAGACAATGACGTGAGAACTTACAATGATTACCTTGAAGACAGGGAGGGGTGGTGGTCGGAAATGTCTGGAAGAGGGGGGTCTTCTAGGCTGCAGAAAATCTGTTTCTTGCTTGGAATGCTGGCTACCCAGGTGTGTTCGGTTTGTGAAAATTCACCGAGCTGTATACTTACTATTGGTACACTTCTCTCTATACGTGTGATGACTCAATAAAAAATGTACAAAAACAAGATACCCAGAGTGCAGGCCCAAGACCTGAGTATAAGTATCCCCACTCCTACACCGTTACTATCGCAAACTCCCAGGGACTGAGGTAACTTTACAGGTAGTTCAGAAGATGTGAGCATGCACGCCTGCACACACAAAACTAACATTTTGGGGACTGAAAGTCTCGCTGCTTAAACAGAACCTAGACTGAGTTATGTTCCCCTGGAATATAGCTTTTAATTTCACAGAAAATTAAAATACTGGAACTACATCCCTTGGTTTCTTCTCATGGAAGGCACCTGTTACAGAGCTCAATGGAGAGCCCATGCACTGACACTTGGGTGAAAAGCCCCTTGGTTTCTTCTCCTGGAGGGCACCTGTTACAGAGCTCAATGGTGAGTCCACGCACTGACACTTGGGTGAAAAGCGGCCGTGCTCAGGAAGCCAGGTGCTTAGTGCTGTCCCTCTACATCTGCTTCTCAGGATTAACTTGGGTGAGTTTCCATAAATTCCAAAGGCCTGGCCTTAATTCCCCTTCCTCTTGCGGAATATTCTGTTCACAATTTTTCAAGTGTGTAGGTGCTTATGAAAAGCACATTTAGGAGACAAACCGTGGACTGAATCAACATCAGTGTGAAAATGCAGCTGGTGGCTGTGCACACACAGGTGAGGTGCAGTGTTGGCTCACGCACACAGTGAAGGCCAGCAGGCCACCGCTGGAAATCAGGGGACACAACTTGAAGAAAGACAACCCCAGAGCAGAGAACGCCAAATACTGTTGCTGCTCATCACACTGAGTTGACTTTACTGGGCCAGTAGGATACACGGTCTCTGAGCTGCCTTATTAAGGGTGATAGTAAGGATAAAAATGCTGAGTTGTTAATGCCTTTGCACAAGCCACTCTTTATTAGAACCCATCCCTTTTTGTAATCCTGCACATCGGTTTGAAATATTACTAAAAACAAAAATAACCCTGAAGCATATTCGATTTTTGACCTTCTTTCATTCCCCTAGATGACTTGTGAGTAGTTTAAATTTGTTAAGTTGGATTTTCTTTCAGGATAGGAAAGAACAGTCTCTACACAGATCTGGTTGGAGAGAACATGGTTTAATTAAAGGCAAAGCTGATTTCAGCAGCTGCAGGTCTTGCACAGACAGACCAAAACAAATAAACAAAAACAAAAAGAAACACAAAAGAAAGTTTGCTACACAGAACCAGTTTCTGATGAAGATTCTCCTTTCCCTCCTCATTACTCCACACTGAGGATGATAAGGCGAGGAACCCCGCCCCAAGAGTCAAAAAACATTCCAAACACCAAATTCTCATGCAGAAATGGGGCTGCAGACGGGACGTGGGCACTGCGGGAGCGAGACGGCGAACCTGGTGGGCGTGTCGAGGGTGCAAGAGTTGGTGACAGTTCAAACACTGGAATGTTGCAGCTGCCTGAATGCAGAGCTCAAACACACAAAGTGGGTAAAGGCAGCAGGGAAGGAGGCTCGGGAGGGAGGGGATGGGAGGACGGTGGTCACGGAGGAGGGGCTGGAGAGAAGCACAAAGGGTTTCATATTGCCATTGGGTGGGGGACTGCACCCTTTCAGACCTTTCAAAAAAAAAAACAACAAAAAACCCCAAACACCGTGTCAAACTAAAAGAGCAATGATGTAAGCATTCGGACTCCAACCACTCTCTCGGAAGAGCAATGAGCATGAATCTCACCCCCTTTCATTGCTGGGGTTGCCCAGACTCCAGTGACGACCGGGGCTCCTGGATGTGCTTTGCTCTGTAGCTGTTTTCCAGCTCTTGAGTCCCACGCTAGCTCCACACACTCACACGCACCGCCCCTCCCCTCCAGGGAGCAGACGGGCCAGTGTGCACACACACAAACACTCACACACACACACGAGCGCGCGCGCGAAGGAGAGCCCTCCCAGAAAACAAACCCTACACTAGCACAGCAACTGGACATTTAGATTGTTTCCATAATTTCCCCTTAAAATATTACTTTGCCAGGAAATGACTATCAGAAATGCTGTCCTTCTGTTTCTACACAAGAAAAATCTTCAGTCCTCTTTCCTTCTAATAAATATCAGATAAAAAGTTTCTTTTCCTTTCTTCCGCCTTTTCCAGAATGGACTCCGTTGTGTTTTCCTTCTGTGCCTGATGCACACGTGTCTGTGTCGCCTTGAATTTCACTCTGAAAGTGGAGGCTGGGAGACCACAGCCGGGCAGGGGCCTGGCTGCTCAGTGGGCCATGCGCACGCCGCCACTTCCTTCCTCTTCAGACTGTCTTTTGGGCCCCAACTGCTGGCCCCCATGCTGTTGCTTGTTGGCGAGATGTTGTACACATTAGGAATAAAAACGATTACAGCACACAGCACAGGGTAGAAAGGGGGTGGAGGTAGGGACAGGAGGAGGTGGGTGGTAAGTAGGATGGGGGCACAAAAACCAACCAAACAAAAAGTAACCACACTGAAAGCTTCTACCTATTAAACTGTGTCAGGCCATGAATGGACTAGCCTGCCTGCTGTGGGACTGCCTGCAACACTACCGTAAGATGGACAGGAGTCACAAACGTTCCTTTAGAGCCCTACGGCAGTCCTCGGCTAGTCCAGCCCAGCACCACCAGCCATGCGGCATCCTCAGTGGGGGCTCGAGCACCTACAGAGTGGAGGGCATTTCCGGCTGGAGTCTCCAGGCTAGAGGAGGGCCCACCAGAACCTTCTGAGTCCAAGCAGAGGCCGCGTCCTCGCCCTCATGGACCGTTTCCACGGGCTGCAGAGGTCGGTTTCCCCATCCTGTCACCACCGACCTCTCACAGGAGCAGTGCACGGGGTTTTTCCTTGCTACACACTGACTAGAAGAAGCACATCTGTGTATGGAAGAATTCAGTGTGATATCTTACTACTGAGAGTAACAATAATAAAAGATGTTCAGGAGTAATTTCAACTACATTCTCAGTCAGCAAAGCAATCATTAATGGATTCCTATTTTATTCCCCAAAGAGGAAAAAAAAAGGACTGAGAAGTTCCCATTGGCTTCTCCCATCTGCCTTCCCTTCTCAGCTTTCACTTCCCATGTGGCTGGGGACATGCACGATGGAGAAGGTGAGAGGCGGTGATATCAGGTAACTGAGTGAGACAAACAGCAGTTCCTCTCCCCCTCCGGAAGGCCCCGGGGGGACGGAGAGTTCCTGATGGTTTTTTCTTTTTGTTGCACTGCGGACATTTCGTGCACACTCAGCGGGCTGGTGGAATACTTACACCCTCTCAACAGCGAGACACAGAAAAGAGGGCTGCCACCTGCAGGGGACTGCGTGGGTCAGTCCTGCAAACCCAGCATGCCATGGTTTATGGAGCCTTCATTCCCAGGGTGCCGCTCTGGCCTCAGTGTGGAGGGTTCATGGCGCCTTGGCCCCGCTGCTGTTTCTGCTTCTGCTGCATTAACAGCTGCTCCAAAGCGGAAGGTCCAGGATGCATCATGGAACTGGACCAGATAGACTGAAAAACAGCCCAGAGCTTGTCAGCAGAGGTCACATGCCTGGTTGTCTGAAAGGGATCTGATTTTCAATCCCAGCCAAACATAAAGGTGTATGTGTCCCAAGATCCCCAAACCCTGAAAAAATCCAGCTATTACAAGGAGTTGTTGTAAGACCAGGTCCTTCAAGACTGGTTAGTTAGTTCTCATTAAGATCATTTTAAACCAGAAAAGGTGAAAGTATGTTTTCTATAAAGTCTTTTTACTAAAACTCAGCTCCATGTGAGAACAGACACTGACTAGAAAGGTTTTAGGCCGGCAAAACATTTATGAAATTAGATATCCTTCTTTTACTTGTTCAGAAAAGGAGTAAAGAAAATATTTCAAGATGAGTCAGAATTTTCTTAATCTTAGAATCCAACTAAAACCTTCATGTCTGTCCCCCTGAGGATACTGGTTTATCACTAGTGAATTCAAAAATTCAACAACAACAACAAAAAATCCTTTTAAAGAATCTTATAATGCAGACCATGCTTCTAAGACTTTGCCAGATATACAGTATAAATCAAATAATCCTAAGGGCCTTAGGAATAAGACTAGCTATTTATGTGACTGAAAGCAGAGATATCTCGAATGGTTCTTGTTCCTGATCCACTCACCTTTAGGCTTTCCATGAGGACAGCAGAGGAATCCTCCATGGATGGGCCATGGCCTGTCCAGGAGCCACTTGGAGTGCTGGCCTGATGCCAACTGCTCTCAGAGGATGATGTTGCTGAGAGATAATCGATGCCAAACCCACCCATGGCTAGGAATGAAGAGAAAAGAATAATTCAAGAAGATGTTCTTTCACTGCCAAAGATCCAGGAAGGACACAGAGTAAGTTAGTTCACTTCTGCTAAGCAATGAAGACTGGATCTCACCTGGCTTATCAGTTTTCCACCGGTCTGCAGTTCTCCTATCCCTGTTATCTGGAGTCCCAATGGGTCCAAAATTGGAGAATGGGACAGAATTGTGGTTGTGTGTTGGAGGGGAGCTTGGCAGGCTGCTTGGGTTGGAGGAATGAGGAGATTGGCTGGCTGGTGTTGAATGATCTATTGAATAACAGCAACGCAGGACATTAAATAGAGATGTTTCACAAACATACCAAGAATGAAAGTTTCCAGTAGATTTGATCACTTAAATTCTCTTAAAAATAACCACAGGGTTTCAGGAGAAAGGCAAAATAAAGGCCCCCAGAGGGACCCTGCCAGATGTACTAGTCTGTCTTACTGTACATGTCCAAGACACGTTCCTTACCTTAAAAATAAAAATGTAGACAGTTTTGTCAAACGTATGCACTGTTTTGGTGTGCCTGTTTCAGATAAGTATATACTGGTCTTCTCTATCAGAGCAGAATTGCCTAACCGTAAGAATTTTCCTGCAAAGAATGAATATCTACAAATAAAACTAAAAAACAGCTGCAAACCTTAAGATAAAACTCATATTTTTCTCCCTTACAACTGTGCTCATTACTGAGACTGTAAAACAGCTTTTTTTAATGGCATTTATTATGTGAACCAGCTCACCAGGCTTTTTTACACCCCATTTTCCTTCAGAAGTTACTTTAAAAACAAATACAAACGACAACAACAATAAAAATCATAGTAACAGACAAAAACCACCAAATACATAAAATTATCAAACCACACTATCTTTTGAGTGTACGGCTAATAATGCAAAGTCTATAATGTAAAGACTAGTCGATACCTGAACTGGCAGGAAGAGATGGAGACCATGGAGTCCCTTCAAAAAGCGAGTACAGTGAGGTTTCCTGGGGAGCCACTGAGGGATTAAGTTCTGCTTTGGAGCTGGTTGTCAGGTTCTTCCCGTATACCTCATTGAACACACTGTTATTTGGGTATCGCTCCTGAAAGACAATGACCACCAAGTGAACAGACTCACTCCAATGAAAGAAAATGTAGTGTTCATGCACGTGGATGCTTGATGGATCTTAAGACTTTCTTTGCAAGACAAACTTTTGAAGTTTGTCTTATGTTTCTTTCAGTTTTCCTGTTTTTATTCATTTGCTTTTTACTTTCCCTCACCCTTTATCCTGCTCTATGTAAACCGCCCAGGTTAAAAAGTACGAATAATTTACTTGGCTCAACAAGAGAGCCCCAAAGATTTTATTATTAATGAGAAGTTAAACAATTCAAACTTACAAAAGTCTCCAGTATACCCTAATCAAAGCGGGGCAGGGGGCGGGGTGAGGGGGAGGTGGAGGTGGTAAAATCAGATACCTGGAAAACACCAATATATGGAAGAGAAAGGAAAGAGAAAAACAGATGTATTGAGATAGACTGGAAAAGAAAACGCTAGCCCACAGCAGGATGCCTCACTGTTTACGCACCTGATTGAGGGAGAATCCGGTGAGGGACAGGAAAGAGGATGAATGTGACATGAGCTCTGAGGGCTTCTCCAGTAAGGATTTCTTCATAGTCCCAGAGGGAAAACAAAAGATAGTTAAATTATGCTTTCCATTTTCTTAGTACTAATTTTAAAATACCATACAAGCAAAATAAAAGACCACAATTTAAGAATATCTGTATTCACCTCTCTTGTACAAATTAAAGCTTAGAAAGTATCAATTCAATTTGGATTAATTTTTATTAATACCATGGTCTCGCTAAGGGCCAGTCGTCACAGGTGAGTCAGACAGAACCCTCCTGATCAGTGCTTCTAACTTAAGCACAGAAATCCTGGCAGGGACCCCGGAAACTGGCAGTACTGAGTATTCACTGGGTAAGAACCTCAGGAATCCCTGTCACTAGCTGCATTTAAAATACTCTCAAAACAAGACACTGAGCTGATCAAACACTGTTTTCTTCCTAATTTGTTGCCCCCTTGCTAGAATCTTAAAAAACGGACATTAATGACTTTAAAAAAGCCTTTAGATCCATTTGACAACTGGTTTTGTTAGCATGGTTCCTAAGCAACTCTATCTGTGGTATGTATTCAAACACTTGCTCAAGTCAAGTTTACATTTATTGGTCCTTAAGAAACTCACTGATTAAAAAAAAAAAAAAAGCTGAATCTCTGATGCTCACTATCACTGAACTCTTGGTCAACAAAGCATTTATTAAACACTTGCTACATGCAAGGCACTGTCACACACATGACATCATTAATGATGTTAAATACAGGAAGGGCTATAGTTAAGGTTGTTTTTTTTTTAACATGACAAAACCCCACTAAAAGCACCCCCCTCCTTGTTTCATCATTAGGGTCATTTCCAGCGGAGAAGGTAAGCACAACAAGAATTAAGGGATTAGGAAACAAGTGAACAGAAAGGCGCTCTGACCCTAGGCCCTTAAGCCACCCAGCAAAAAAAAAAAAAACAAAAAAACCCCACAAACACAGCAAGAAAGGCAAACAGGTAGAATCAGCAGTTTAGCAGCTGGGCTCTCCACGACCTCTAGGCGCTGTCACCGCACTACTACCATCTCGGTGTCCAGCGGATCTTTTATTCCTGCTCATTTGGGGAGGGCGGGGAGTGGGAGGTCTGTGTGGCCACTCACTCAGAAAAATTCTTAAGGGAACTTCAAGTGCCAGAGATGGCAGTTTCTGTCAGGAGAGCCATTAAGCTTTTATTTCTAACACTAAAATCAGTGCACTGTAGTCCTGTGAATGTTCTCTTACCTTGTGTTTATGGGAAAGAAACAGCAAGAAAGTGGAACTCAAAAATGTTTCACACTTTATTAAGATCAGGGAGGGGGGAAAAAACCTCCTAGCATACTTCTTTCTTGCAGTTCCCGACCTCAGTAAAACATGTAAATAATGGCATCCTTTGAAATGCAGACTGGGATACAGAAGATTATTTTTAAAAGATACTACTAATCAATTCTGAGACCTTATCTCTGGGCTCACTCATTGATGGTACTCCAATCATGTTTTTAAATAGAGTCCTCTTCATATTACAAATCTGGCTCTGAATTTAGATCAGGGCTCTTAGTTAACCAAACAGAAAAGAACCACTTACTGTTCAGTAAAATCAATCTAGAATATTTTTATTCAGTAAAACATCTGGAACTTTATTTCATTTCATATTTTGAATACATGAGGAAAAATCTCACTGTTCCTAAGCAAGATTAAATGACACCTAAAATTCCTGGGTCCAGGTGGAAATGACACCTGAAAAGGAGGTTAATTTCCCAGCATTACATCCTGTGTGTGCCCAGCCCTGCAGGATGCTCTCTGGATAACATATATTACAAAGCTACAAGATTTGAGGAAACTATGGGACAGAAAAGTTTTACCACATTTTACTGTCATGTGAATCTTAGTTTGGGCAATCAGGAAATAAGCTTTAAAATTCTGGTAAAAAAAGGAAAGCCCTAGAAAGAAGAAACTACCTATTCTACTACAAAATCTCAGAAGAAAAGGCAGGGGTTACAGCAAGAAAAAGAATTACATCAAATACATACAAAGAGGCTTCGTCCAGGAAGAGAGGCGAGAGGCCCCAGCAGAGCTGGGTAAAGATCAGGAGGGTTAGAAAAAATCAGCTCTTCCTCTTCCTCCAAGGCAGCCAGACTCTTTAACAGGTCCGGAGGAAGCAGAGGGGAGCCTTTGGGGTCCTAGTGACAGAAAGGATCACAGTGAGATGCAATGTGGGATGACAAAAGCACAGCGGAGTAGTCGCATCATTAGGGGGATGAAGGCAGGTAAAGTCAAGGAGGAAGCTGTAAGGAACAGAAGACAGCGCTATGCAAAGAGGAAAAGGCTTCCAAACACGGAAGCAAGGTGACACAAGGACAATGAGAAGGAAAGAACAAGACAGCAGAAAGAGGCAAAGACAGTGGCCAGCAGAGCAGAACACAAAAGGCTAGTGGACAGCCAGCGCAATGACGCAAGGCAGCAAAGAGACGAGCGTATCTTGGGCTAACGGAGAAACAGCTTTTTTTTTTAAAAGGTACCAACACACACCTGTTTCTCATGAGTAAAAAGGGCAAAGACAGGGAACTCCACCATCAAAGGTGACAGGCTAAATTTGTTCCTCTCAGAAAGCCACTTGCTTAAATATGCAGTAAATCTACTTTTAAACTTAAGAGGATTCAGCCCAACTGAGAGGAGCTTTGTCTCAGAATTCTCTAATGTGCTGCCTTAGAGATTTCTGCACATGGTCCTCTCTGCCAGACCGTCACAGTTCAACGTCAGGAACGGCGTTCTTCAGCTTCCCCAAATTTACGTGGTGTGAAGAGGGCGCCAAGAGCTGCACCCACTCACTCAGTGGCGGTCTGTAGCACTAACGAAATCAGAGGGACCTTTAAACATCCACCTGAGATATCTGAAGTGCCTGGTGACAGGGAAGGACACGCACCTCAAATGGCATCCTGGGCACAGGGTCCTGCTCTGGACGGAAGACTCCCGGGGACCGTTTGCCCCTGCGGTCCACACTGGCTTGCTGTGCCATCACAGCTCTGTTATCAGCAGCGCTGTAGGAAGAATCCCAGTAGAACTCCGGGATCTTGACTTCTGAGGGGTTATGGTTATATGGCTCCATGGGGAAAGGCTTCATTGTTTTCTCTAGAGGCTGCTGCTGCCTTACAGGAGGTTGCAACGACGGCTCAAACAGTTTTATGGGGTCTTGGGTTTGAAGGTAGTAGGGCTGTTTCACAGGCATGATTTTCCCTAATGGGCCTTGAACCTGAGGGGGATTCCACAGCTGTTTGGAGGCATCTGCCTGTTGATACTAAAAAAAGAGATGCCTGGTTCACCAAGATGAGGATAAAAATGCAATGTTACTTCACTCAGGACTCACAGAGAGAACTTGAGAGATTTTACCACCAACAAAACTCCGGGTCATGCAGGGTTCTTTGCTCTTTAAGTTTTTCAATAAGCAGAGCTTTCTGGGAACAGATTAAGGGCACTGAGTTCATATTCTCTTTCAATTCCAATATTAAGAGGTTTAATAAATGAGGCTGTGAGTGTGGGTGGGTGGGCATGCATCCATTTCCCCTTCTGCTTCAAGTGCTGCCGGATGATGATACTTAAGACTGGTGTCACAGTTCTCTTAACATCTCATCAAGAGCACGATTCTGTTTCCCTTCTGTAGTTCAGGTTTAAATACGGGAAATTATTTACAGAAAATCCCTTTCTATAAAGCCAACAAGCAGTAGCAAGAAAGTATGGTAGGTAATATCTATTCTCCTTTACAAAAGTAAAAAGAACAACTGAACTTCCCTCAACAGCAAAGACTGCTGTGTTCCCATAATCATTACAAGTCTAAGAAAAAAGTAGCTGAATGCTTTTGTTTTTTAAATTGGAGGATAACTGCATTACAATGTCGTATGCTTTCTGCCATACAACAACCTGAATCAGCCGCAGGTACACATACAGCCCCTCCCTCCCACATCCCACCCCTGCCCCACCCCATCCTACCTGCCCACCCCGTTCCACCCTCCCCAGGTTGAGCTCCCTGTGTCATAAAGCAACTTCCCATTAGCTCTCTATTTGACTGAGGGAGGTGGATTAACTAGTATTTTGAATGAACTTGACACTGAATGATTCCAGGTGCTCCTCTCCTCACCTCAGCTGGAAGCACACACAACTAACTCACCTGCTGGAATCCAGAGTGGTGAGGAGGACTTTTCCCCAAAGCCGGCACAGCTTTTGTAGGGGACTGTTGCTGCTGAGCTAGAGCTTGAACCTGCAGCTGGCCTGCAGTCTGTGCTGCTGGCGGAGCTGGCAGAGGTGGGAGGGGCTGCTGGGAAGGTGGCTGAGGCTGCTGAGGTCCCTGGGTCACTGGCCCTGGTCCGGAGGGCCGTTGCTGGCTGTAAGGAATGTGGGACTGTTTCCCAGCTTGCACCTGGTTTCCTGGTGGAGAGTGAGCTGTAGGCTGAAGAAAGGTTCCTGGGACAGAAACACCAGCTGGGAAGGTGTAACCTGAGCCCATAGAAAATGCCACAGGAGGGGGGATAACATATGTTGGGGGCGGGAACCCTTCAAAACAGAAGAACATCGTTTTAGTTCTAAGGAAACTTAGCAAACGAAAGACAAAAATTAGTCATCTGGGGCTGGGGTGGAGAAGAGGTTTTCTAATAAATCACGAAAGACAGGCATCAAGCATCAAGTAAGATGCAAGTGTCAACCTTTAACCCGATTTCAAGAATTAAATACAGATTACTGCCTGCTACTTCTATCCACTGAGGCAACTGGAGTGTCCTAAAGGTTTCTCGGATGCCATGTTTAATGACAGGCACTCCTACATAACAACGAGCACGCACTTGGGCATAAACTACAGGCAAATGGCTCAAAAATCATTGAAACCTTAGGGGAAAGAGAACTCCTTATACCTTTTGATATTAAGGATTTAGTCATGTCCCGCAGAGTCTAGAATTTCTCAGCAGGTGAACAGAAACTCCTACACAGACGGAATTCAGCAGAAGACATTGCAAAACATGTATTTACCTGGCCGGCTGGGAAGAGGAGGGAAGGCTCCAGGGTGATGAATGGGGATGAACTGGGAGTTACTTGCTTGACTTGGGGTTTGAGTTACAGGTGTTTTCCTGGCTTCAGACACTGGAGTCTTTCTTAACTCTGTCTGAGATTTTACCTATGACCAACCAGAAGCAAGACTACCTATAATAATCTGAAACTCAAATGAGACAGAAAGCAGCACCTACTCTAACAAAGGATTTAAAAGCCTATGTTAAAAAAAAAGTAAAGTACATGCTTATTCACTTCACCTAAATTAAAAATGGGAACATCAAATTACTTAAATACCTCAAAAAGCTGTTAAGGGCTTAGTTTTACTTGTATAGTTATTCTGCTTTCACAAAATCACAGAAGTACGAAATATGGAAGAGGACTGAGAACTGATTTCTTTTATAAATGAGACACCCAATGCCAACAGGTTGAAACAGTTGCCTATTATCTTAAGCCAATGTTATCGGCCCCAGGGCCCTGTATTCTCTAATTCATTAAGAACATACATGAATTGATAATGACCACTAGCTCACAGATGAGACACTTTGGCCCTCAGTGTAACTTCATCTGGGAAGCTTTAAAGGTATCAGTCAAGCATCCACCCTGCAACCCTACCACCCCCAGAATAAATGAGGATACTTTCAGCAATAAAAAAATCAGGCCTGAGATCCTACACGTGGCGCCAGAGAAGCAGATGCCATATGCATTGCTCAAGTAATATAAAGATGAATAAAATGAGGAAAACTGGCAGCATGTAATAGAAAACTTAGGATGAGGTACAGAGGGTGGTGATACACTGATTATTGTCAGGCTTTCTTTAATCACAGATACTCAGATTTAAAAGGGATGAGAGACTGGAAGAAGATTTCATTTTCCTGGACCTTTCTGGGAGGCAGTTGCAGAGGATGAAGGCAGAGCAGGCGGGAAACAGCTGAGCTCTTTACCCTAAAACGCTGACCTCTGGCTTTACAGCTCTTTCGGCGTTTGTCCCTTGCCTTTCCCCAGCGCCCCTCTCTCTCTGTGCCTTTCCTCAATTTCTACCATGTTCTTTCTCTGTTTCTCCCCCTACTACTAGTATTAAAATGGAACTATTATGTTCTTTCCCCAAAAAACCTTGTAAGGGAAATACACTGTAGATACTGTTTATCTGAAAGCAGCTTTCAAAAATGTAAGATTCCTCATGCCTACTGTAAATAAATATATTTGCCAAAATGTGTTCAATGAATCAAATGGCTACAAACACTGGTGGTATTAATAAGACCAGCACAGAGTAAAGACCTTTTTCTGTTTATATGAAATCATCTGTATCTCTTTGGAAAGATACATACATATATATATATATATAAACAAGTCACTAATAACTGAGTAGTGTTTATCTTTCCCCAGCAGGAGACTTGGATTCTTGCTTTACAAATTCTCATGAGTCAGGATAACACTGAGGTTATACAATGCTACTGGCTGGGGCAGATAGAAATGTCAAGGAAAATCTTTTTCCAAAAATGTGTTTCATTTTGTATAGTGAATCTGGGGGGAAAAAAAAACATAAAACCCCACGAAACACCACTGTGTAAGCCTCAACATACTCAACTATGTGGGATCTATAAAGATCTCAAATTTTTAAAAAATCGCAGTTATAGCTCCCAAAGAAAATGTAATTATTTATGAAATCAAGAGCTCTGCAACTGGGCTCATTTCCTACTACTTAAACTGGAGAGAACTGACAGAGATGTCCAATCAGGTTAGGATTTTTTCACTCACATTACAACTTCTGTGAACTGACAAGAGTACAGATCTACCATAGTTCTTCACATTACCTTACTATGCAGCCTTCTTAGAGTGCACGGAAGCTTCCAGAATAGCCAATTCTCAAGGGTCTAGGAGCGAATGGAACGCTTGCCTTTTGTGTGAGCCTTCCTCTACCTGCTTTACAGTTCAAACGCAGCTTACCTGCACTGCCACACTCTGCTTTCCTGTTTCCTGTAACTTTTCTAAGGTGCATTTCTTGGTTTCTGTTTTCCTCTTGTTGTTGTCCTTCTTTCCATCATTCTCAGTTACAGCTACTCCTTTGCTATAGTCCCTTCTCACCTCTTTGGGAGGAAAACTTCTTCCTTGGTCTCTGCTCACTTCTCGTGGCTTCATGTTCTCTTTGAAGGTGACCACTGGTTTCTCTCCTGGGTCGCAGTTGTTGCTTAGATTCCGGCCTGTAGATAGCACTGATTTCAGTCCTGGGTTCCCGTCAGCTGCCAGGGACTCTATGATGGTTGTGTCTTGCAGAATGAGGTTCTCTTTGGCTTCACTGGGGTCTTCCAGTATTAACTCTGGGATTTCTGTGATAAACAACAATTTCCCTACCTCATTTTCACACTGAATCAGCCTAAAAAAGTAAAAATAAATCCATATATGAAAAACATAAATCAAAAACAGTAACAGCTGAACTTTGTATGGGTCCCACAGCCTTAAAATGTGGGAAACAGCAGGATGCAATAGCGTGGACTTGGGGAACATAAACAGCAGTTCTGTAGAAACTCACATTCTCATTATGCTACCACACATCGCCACAACACACGCCTAGGCCCTTTTACCATTTTTCTAGTAAGTACAGTTACATCTGCTCAGCGTGTTTTAAGCACAAGACACCAGAATGGGCCCTTGACGTTCCTATTTTATACGTGTGAAAACTGAAGCTCAGAGATGCACAAGCATCATCCTGGTTCGTCTTGACTGAAACTGACCACCATGCATGCCCTTGTCAACACAAATCACCGTGACTGTGAACATACAATTTAGTTAAGATTTATACGGATGTTCATAAATTGGAGAAGCATCTCGTAATAAATAGGGGAGACAAGGCCAATTCCTCTAAAAGAGGCAGGGTAATGAGAAGACAGAGATTAAAGAGATTCTAAAGATCACTAGGGTCATAATCCGATGCTGTGTTCCCAACCTTTTGACTTAAGAGTTTACAATCAATAGCTTTATACCAAAGTGTAAAACTCATATGGGGTGTGTGTATGTATCTGATGAGGAATACCTTGGCTGATTATCTGCAATCCATTTGCCTATAGAGATCAAACGCTGCTGTCGTATTTGTCGTTGCTGACCCTCTTTGTCTCCTGTAATACCCTGGTGACCTTTGGAAAAATCCAAGTTCCTAAAATTGACATAAGCAAATTATAGAAAATTAAACCTAATGAACTGCAATGGCTTCAGATTTTTCCATACAGGTTAGCTATTTGTTGTAATTAGCTGCATTTGCTTGAACTTATTTATACTCTTAAAGACTGTAAATACCATGAAACAAAGCAATATTAATGTGATATTTTTATTTATATTTCACTTTCTCATGGAGGAGTTGAAATAAATCACAATGTTTTATTAGGAATGACTTTTTTTAAAATATAAATAAAGTTTTTATTTAACAGTAAGCTCACATTGTAAGTAACTTACTTCAAACAACCATGGCAATGCTAGAGTCTCTGAGGTATCTATTCTAACAGATAGTATTATCTATTCATTTCAAGGTGAATTCATTTCCAATCTAAATCAGAAAAAAATGAACACATACCATAAAGTGTACAGAGCAAAAAACTCACTGACATTAGAAAAGTAAGTCAACCTAAAAAGTAAGGGTTTTTCAAATTTCTCTTTAAGCTATCTTAAAAAAAAAAAAAAAAAAGCAGCAGCATCTAAGAACTTCCAGGCAGTAGGCCAGAAACTGAGGATACAACGATAAATAGTCTCCTGACCTTAAGGAACAAATAATTATGATTTAATCCGAAGAGATAAAAGCTAAGCAAAGAATAAGAGAAGCATTATAAAAGAAACATTACTGTCTTCTGATAAGCTTTGAAAAGGTTCACAAAATAAGTGATACCTGACCTGGACTCTGGACAGGTATGGTTAAGAGCTTACAGATTAGTAAGTAAGGGAAGGATGAAAGAGGAATGTGAACTTTTCAGGCACAGCATGAACAAAGTTTTGGAGGAATAAAAATACAGAGCTATTCCAGTACAGGTCACAGTTTATGTATAACGTGTAGCTACTGGAGGGGGAAAGGGGTGAAAGTCGCAGGAAATATGGCTGAAAAACTAAGCTTTTGGACATTGAGATAAAAAAGATATTTTAACAACTGGGGATGTGTAAATTGAAGTTTTCTGTACTAGTAATGGGACATCATAAAATCTATACTTTATAACTGCAGAAGCAGAGTAAAAATGGACTAAGGAGAGAACTTTTAAGTAGGGAAGTACATTAGGAAGCTTTTTTATACTCTAGGTAAACAGTGACAAAGGCCACCTACCTGAAAGAAGGTCTCAAAGCCAAGAATCCTTGTAACTCAAACTCCTCTGGAAGTGGTGTTGCTAGAGAACGGCAGAAATCAAGACTTGTAAACATTTTAATTAAAATATTATTGTTCAGCAGGATATTGCTTCCTATATTAAAAAAAGAATATTTTCTAGACAGAAAGAAAGATTAATGCTCATAGTTGTCTGTTCCTCTTTATAGTTACTGTGATAAAATAACTTACCCGTGAAGCCCCTACCTGTGGCCTCTGAGCCCGTGACATTGCCCAAGACTCAAGGCTGAGGAGGATGGGTACGATGGACTATTTTTTCCCCTAGCAGCCTTAAAAATTCATAGCTTGATCCATTAATCACAATGTTTAGATTATCTCCTTGTTAACTCAAAGCACTGAATATCAACATTACATCACCCAGGAGCTTGTAAGAAATACAGAATCTTGGGCATTATCCCAAACCTACGGAATCATAAACTGCATTTTAACAAGATCCCAAGTGATTCATTTGCAAATATGATGCTTGAGGGGCACTGATCTAATAGAAGAAAAATAATCAGAAAGGAGTCAATTACAGTTTGTTCAATGCAGTGCTACTTATAATGGGGCAAAGTTTTAAGCAAATGGATAATGATTAAATAAATTATGGCACAGCCAATAGGATGGACTATTAAGCAGCCTTTAAAAATCACGTTCCAAAATGTTTAAATGACAAAGAAAAATTCTAACAGTATCTCGTTAAACTTATAAAGCGTGTGTGTGTGTGTGTGTGTGTGTGTGTGTGTGTGTGTGTGGCTTAGTCGTGTCCACTCCCCATGGACTGTAGCCCAGACTCCTCTGTCCATGGAATTCTCCAGGCAAGAATACCAGGGTGGGTTGCCATTTCCTTCTCCAGGGGATCTTCCAGACCCAGGGATCAAACCCGGGTTTCCTGTATTGCAGGCAGATTCTTGTGGACTATATCACATAACTTTAACGATATGATATCAATCACATGCAGGTATGTGTATGTATGTACAAAGAAGTAAAAGCCTCAAAGAAAATAGAGTATCGTGAATAGTACAGAGAGTATTTCTGTACGAGAGAACTAAGGGGGACTTGTGTTCTTTATGTTTGTATGTCCCAAATGTCCTGATAAGCAAGTATTATTTTGACAGAGTAATGTTGTTCACTTTAGTTCCCCCAAAAAATAACTATTAAGAATGAGGAAGAAGGGAAGATGGAAAGAATCTGAAAACACTCCTCTCTGGACTCCTATTCAAATGAAGCAGAACAGGAGAATAAGCTGAGAGAATTACAAGAGGATTATTATCTCTATTTCCACTCACTTAACCAATGCAAAGCACAAAGTCTCCTCTGAGATACTGAATTTAAAGTCAAACACTTAAGAACAAAACCTTGTTTTTCTCTGGCCTTAAGCCCACTATTTACTTCCTTTGTGGCTCAGCTGGTAAAGAATCTGCCTGCAATGTGGGAGACCTAAGTTCAATCTCTGGGTTGGAAAGATTCCCTGGAGAAGGGGAAAGGCTACCACTCCAATACTCTGGCCTGGAGAATTCCAAGGACTGCATAGTCCACGGGGTCGCAAACAGTCGGACACAACTGAGCAGCTTTCACTTTCACTAAGCCCACTGGTAGTGACAGAGAACAATGTCAGCAACACAAGGTTAAGGGAGCTCTTACCATTAGTACTTGAAAGATCTTCTTCATGGGGATGGAAACTGTTCAGAAGAGAAATTAGCCACGGCCAAATGCTGTAAATTAAACAGATAGTTCAGACTTTATTTTTGCATGAGAAACCAGAACGCTAATAAGCCATAAAAATGTTACCAACAGGACCTAGACTATGTATTTTTCTCTTGGTTTATCATTTTAAATGCTGTTATGATTTCCTAAAATATAATTACAAATGTGTCTAGATAAGATACACCAGAAGGGCCAAACTTCTATAACAGAGACCTACTACTACAGATTGGTCCCCAGGTTCCTAATTTAACAATCAGAAAAACTGACTTGTCAGTTTTATTCACTGAAAATGGATATTTACTGAGAAACCTTTGACCAGAGAAATAGCACATTATGTTTTTATATTTTTCACATACATTATCAGTTATGGAACCCATTACTAGTTCTTAATCTGTGACAGGGGATGTGGTTACATCATAGTCATATCACATTAAAAGTGATGAATATGCCTTTTTCTTTATGATATAAAAAAGTTCACATTGTTACAATGTCCTTACCTCTGTCTCCTAACACCAAACCTTTGCCAAAGTTTGCAAAATATTAAAAAATATTCTTAATACTTAGTTAAAATATTAAAAATAATTACAATCTACTTAAGATAATATTAAGATTTTCTAGAAATATGTAACCACCATGTTGGTAAAAGAGTGTGGCTTTAAAAAAATTTAAAAAGCCCAGGGTGAGTTGCCCAGGATAGAGAGATTGGATGCATATCATCACATCAGAGAAAAAACCTGGAAGCTGACAGCTGTACACTTTAAAATATGGGAATACGCTACTTTAAAATATATATAAATGAATAATATAGAAAAAATATATAAGGAAACAACATTGAAGAATAAATGTCTGCTACAAGCCTTTGAGGATGTAATGAGTTAAGAGACAGTTGAAAAGGAAGGTTAATAACCTAAAAAAGCATGCTAGACTAGAACAATGTCTCTATGCAACAAATATGAAATCTCAAGAAACAGACAAAAAAGAGTATAAGAAATGACCTAATGATATATTGCTTTACCCCACTGTGGGTTACTTAAGTCTAACTCTGCTTTCTACAAAGAAAAAAAAAATCACTATTTCATGTACTTATCAGTCTAAGAGAACATGTTCTCAAAAAAGTATAGAAGAAAACAAGTTCTAGAAATTATAATGGTCAAAAGCAAGAAACTGAAGTTTACTTGAAGTTCAGAAAATTGTTTTTACCCTCATTTAAAAGATATGAGGATTACTACACCTTGATGTATCTGACACATTAGGAAAATCTTCAGTTTTAGAGAAATACCTCAAACAAGCTGAAAATGAGTAATAACATACTTTAAGATAAAATAAAATACCTGCAAGGACATAATTTAAAGATCCCAATAAATCTGAGAGAAGAAAGGGAGAAGAGTAAATGATACGGAAGAAAAAGGAAAGAAGTTTGAAAATAAAGCTATTTCTTCTGGTTGAATATCCTTTGCGATGATAAGAATGCACAGGGAGTTCCCTGGCAGCCCAGTGGTTAGGACTCGGGGCTGTCGCTGCTGTGACCCAGCTTCAATCACTGGTGGGGGAACGAAGATCCTGCAACTTATGTGGCACAGTGAAAAAAAACTAAAAAAGAAAAGAAAAGAAATGGGAATGCATAGAATGGGCCTAAAGGATCACTCACTGTATAGGAACAAAAAAAAACTAAATAAAAATACCAATGCTTTTTCCATAACATTACTAATACAACTTACTGAACCAAACACAAGTTCTAAAGTACACATGATAAGGAAAAAGGTATAGCTTCTGGTTAAGAAATGAAAATTCTGTGCAAGAAAACACTATCTAAAATATAACTTTACTACCTTGGCATGAAAAAGAGAAGTGTAGTATGCTGTGCTTATGTTGCTAAACTCTGTTCATGACAATATCAAAAATGAAGGCGCTTAAAGTTAGATTTGAGAGGAGAAGAGGTAAGACAAGCACAAAGTAAGAGGGATCATGGGGTCCTGAATGTGGCTAGGACATTTTTCAGGTTGTGACCTTGGTCAATATGTAGATGCTGAGCCACAAAGTAGAAATTTCAGAGACTCTCCCAATATCCACCATCAAAGTATGCAGGAGAGAAGCTTCTCACTCACTGCAAAGCCTTACTGCAGGTATTTATTCTATTGTTGTTTAGGGGCTACGTCATGTCTGACTCTTTTGTGAACCCATGGACTATAACCTGCCAGGCTCCTCTGACAATGGGATTTTCCAGGCAAGAATACTGGAGTGGGTTGCCACGTCCTTCTCTAGGGGATCTTTCTGACCAGGGATTGAAACTGCGGCTTCCTGCATTGTCAGATGAATTCTTTACCAATGAGCCACCAGGGAAGCCCATTTATTCCTATGGCCAAAGGTAAACTGAAAGCTTTCATTTGTCACTGTCTAATGAATAATTCCTAAGAACTGTCAGGAATATTCTGAGTAGAGATTACACGGAAAATCATGAGAGCCCAAATAATAGCCAATTCTCTATGCTTAGAACAAATATAACTCAAACTGGGTGTTACTGAAAGTCAGCAGCAAACAGCTTAGTTAAAAAAAAGAATGGAAGAAGTTAAAAATCTCTTCCCTTCAATTCCTAAACAGAAAATTGGGGTGTATTGTAATGAATAAGAAACAAACTATTTCATTTTGCAATGTGAAAAATGCCTTTCCCCAGGATGACAAGCAGGAATGCGGGAGCACACAGCGAGTCAGAAATCTAAGATTGTGCCTCCCATGAAGAATTCAAACAAGTAAGTGAAAAGCTTACAAAGAAGTCTTCAGTTCAATTTCTAGAGAGTAGGTGGAAAATACAAGTCCTCCACTGTTCCAATATTGTGTTAGAAGGCAGTTTCTACATATCTGTGGATATCAAACAAACAAAGCACACAGCTAATGGGAAATTCCGAGATACTTACTACTGTCTTTCATCCACCACTGCCTCCTGAAACACCCTGGGTCTGAGTCTCAGCCAGTCCATGGACACCTTGACGGCAGGTAGGGGATAGGCATTGTAGGATTCCTCCTGAGACTTGTTCTGGAGAGGACACTTGCACAGGATGCCAAGAAAAGACACTTAAAGAAAAAATGTGTGCACAAAGAATAAAATATTTGAAATTGTGTACCAGTCCAAATTAAAATATTACTACGAGCCTTGGGCTGTATGCTACTTAACACTTAAATATCTTACAGCTTCCTTCTAAAAAGACATCTTCTTTTCTACATTAGCAATGTCACAGATACAGTTGATGAAGGGGATGTCAGCAGATAAAAGGAGAGAACTTAGGGTTTAGGCCTCCTGATTCAGTATTACGAAATAAACACTTTTTCATGTTACTAATGGTTTGTTGCAACGATGAAAATGTCAAAGTTCATGCTTCCCAAAAAAGATGGCACAGGAAGTTAAATGATTTAATACTCACTAAAGAGGGCCAGCAACTGTGTCCAACACAGCTGCTCATCTTGGCTATAACTATGCTGCTCTGTTTCGTTGCTAAAGTCACGAAGATGATGAAGTTGAAACAGGTTAATGACAGTGACGTGAACTAACTGCTGAGAGTTGAAAGCTTTCTGGAATAGCAGCCTCTATAAAAGAAGACAGGAATACTGAATATATTATCAAGAACTGAAGCTGTCTTCAGCACAATTAAACTGGCAGTCTGCATTTAAACCACAACGGTAACATTTATAGATGAGTATTTTAATTGAATATGATGCAGTCGGATGTTTCTCATGTTGACTTTCTGCCCTGAAAAGATTTAACCCAGTCACCACAGAGCTGTTTTTTGTTTTTTTTTTTAACAATGCTTTTTACTGCAAGAAACTATGTATTTTTTAATATGATCCGAGAAAAACTTTTTAGAGGACTATTAATAAATTTATACATTTTAATTCATCAGAAGCTATTTTATAAGAGATGGAAACATACTAAAATATGAAACCAGGACCAATGATGACAAAATAGGTGCACATAGTGAAAATCAAAATTTCAAGTAAAAAGAGGCAAAATGCATGTTTCTGAACTCTTGGCATGTAACAAATGTCTTCCAAACTTGGTCATAAAGTTTACTCTTTCAAAGGCTTGACACATTTAAAGAAATTTATTTATAAATGAGATATATAGCAAAAACATATCTGAAACACAGGGTAAAGGATAATCCAAAGCAATCATTAACAAGTATTATAGGCCACCTGATGCAAAGAGCCAACTCATTTGAAAAGACCCTGATGTTGGGAAAGATTGAGGACAGGAGAAGAAGGGGACGACAGAGGATGAGATGGTTGGATGGCATCACCAACTCAATGGACATGGGTTTGGGTGGACTCCGGGAGCTGGTGATGGACAGGGAGGCCTGGTGTGCTGCGGTTCATGGGGTCGCAAAGAGTTGGACATGACTGAGTGACTGAACTGAACTGAACAGGCATTTGTACAAATAATTATACTGACACATTCCTCTATCAGGAAAGCAACGGCCTTCACAACCACATTTCTTTGACTTAAGAAGTGTATGCTCACAGTGATCTGCTGAGCATCCCCGTGAGGAAGGCTTCACCTGCACGCTCTCAGCTGCCTTAACTTCATCACCCTGCTACCTCAATATGTGCAGTAGTGTAGAGTACTCCCACAGAAAACAGTTTTCCAACACAAGTTCCTGACAAACTTGATAGCTATTAGAGACGACATCCTGGTTTCACCTTACACTTGAGCCACGGCCAAATACCCTCCCTCCCCAGGCCAAACTTCTGGAGAAAGTGGGGTTCACCGCCACTAGCCTTATGATGGGAAATGGATTATGTCACTTACACTTCTACCAGCAGTGACAAGAGATCCTACCATCTCAGAAATTTATAGCTGCTTGTGTCCAGCCTATTCTGAGATTTTTTTTTCACCATAAAGAATGTGAAACATCCAGAATAAGTTCCATAATTCTACTAACAAGATCTTTCACATTATCATTGGAAAAAACACAGTTCTATTTCTCTTTAATTCTATTCTCCCTATCATCCTGCCATCTGTCTTTCCAGTATGTACATCAAGAATGCTTACTCCTTTTCAAATGGCATCGACCATTTTTCTTTCCTTTACTCTGAATATCTTGAAATGTTATTTCGTTCCCAGAGTGCTCCTATAAAACTCTTCTTTCGTTTTCTACATCCAACTTTACAGATCAGCTGACTATTCACATAAACACCTAAGACTGGCATGAGAATATTGTTTTTCAAGAAGTGTGCTTTTCTATGAGTATAATTTATAGTAATGTATCCCTTGTATCTATAAATCCAGTGGCATTTATTTTAGAAGGCAATGTTCTACTGAACAAAATTTTTTTCCTAGTTTATGTACAGAAACATAGCATATGAAAGCAGCCTAGGACTAGCAAATGATAATGCAAGTTCATGAAGGTACAGACTGTGTCCTGTTCTCCTCTATATCTCTAAGAGCTTAGAGAAGTGAGAGAAGTGCAGAGTATACAATAGGACTCAAACACTTAGTGAAGGAATAACCCATACTTTTAGAAATACATAACTATTAAGTTGTAATTTCATAACATTTGGATTGCATTATAGTAACAGGTTAAACTGGGACTGACTTTTTGTTACTCAAAGACACTTGCAACGCAGTTAAGGATTATACTGAACTAAATACTGTTAAGAAACAGCACACATTTAACAGATATAAAAGCCGTGTATCTCAGTTCCTAAACCCAGATCTTAAGTCCTCCAATGAGGACTTAAGGACCTCTCAAGTTGGTACATGTTTCTGCTTAGTAGGTAAAGACTTGCTGGTAAGACAGATACACTGAGATTTACATGTGGATAATACTAATTATCTGTAAAAGCTTTAGAAATACTTACTCAACTATGCTAAAATTTCACTCCAACAATGTTCTTCTGACATTTCAATACTGGCTAAGGTTTAAAATAGATCTGCCTCATACTATGTTTAACTTCAGAGTGTTGGAATAATACTTTAAAGTGTTATTTTAGCAATTGCCCACATACACCCACCAGAACTTCACATGCAAAAATATATATCTGAAGACAGTATTAGTGTCTGAGGTTGAACCAAATTGACTACAAAATTGACTAGCTTCTATATGAGAATGACTTAGAGAAGATCTCATGAAGGTAGGTCCCCCCTCCCTCCCCATTTACGGAGTATATCTTGAATAGAATCAGAGTTGGAAGCAATCTCAAAAGATCACTTGGTCCAACCCCCTGCTATTCAATGAGACTGCAACTAAACCATTCAAGAAAAATGGCTGTCAATCTGACTTTTAAGCTCTCAAAAGAGAGATCTCCTAGTAAGCCCCTACAGGTCTCTATTTAAATTTTAAGATTTTATTTCCGACCTCAGGAAGACAAAGATGTGTTCTTTTAAAATAATCTTTCATATATCTGAAAACTTACAATGAATAATATTTAGACTTGTTTTTCTAGGCTGAACAGCCTAGGGCTTTAAAAAGTTGGTTGTTTCTTTCATGTACCCAACCCCATAAATCATGGGCTAAGTTTAAATAGGTCACTAACAGAAGCAGAGAACAGCAGGGGACTCTAAAAGCTTATTTCAAAAACAAACTATGTCAATTATAGTTACTTGGTATAATCTCTTACACATAAAAAGTATCAACTAAAAAATGATCGTCTATAAAAACTATTTCACACTGATTTTATCTGGCTAATTTACTGTCTTTTAACTAAGTTCTACAATCTCTGGAATGTGAAACCTCTATAATACTTCATAGACAATTTCCCGGTTACAGACAATTCCTCAGTTCAGTTCAGTTCAGTTCAGTCGCTCAGTCGTGTCCGACTCTTTGCAACCCCATGAATCGCAGCATGCCAGGCCTCTCTTTCCATCACCAACTCCCGGAGTTCACTCAGACTCACGTCCATCGAGTCAGTGATGCCATCCAGCCATCTCATCCTCTGTCGTCCCCTTCTCCTCCTGCCCCCAATCCCTCCCAGCATCAGAGTCTTTTCCAATGAGTCTACTCTTCGCATGAGGTGGCCAAAGTACTGGAGTTTCAGCTTTAGCATCATTCCTTCCAAAGAAATCCCAGGGCTGATCTCCTTCAGAATGGACTGGTTGGATCTCCTTGCAGTCCAAGGGACTCTCAAGAGTCTTCTCCAACACCACAGTTCAAAAGCATCAATTCTTCGGCGCTCAGCCTTCTTCACAGTCCAACTCTCACATCCATACATGACCACAGGAAAAACCATAGTTACAGACAATTCCCCAAGTGTATAGACACTCAAAAGTAACCTAGGAATATGTTCTTTGAGACTGTCTTGTTCACTGTTGATTTCAGTGACTAAAACAGTGACTGACACATACTAGTCAAATATTTGTTGAATAAATGAACTAAAAATAAAACAGTTAATTTTAACTCCTCCAATATTATATATATTTTACTACATCATTTAAACTAAGTTAATATACTAATAAAAATTACTTTCATACATATAACTAGAAAAAAGGTTCCTTAATTTTATCTCCTTGTACAAATTAGTGAAATATATGCCTGCTGAATGAAATTCTCATTACTTTCCTTCAGTCAATCACAAATCCTGAGGGATCAAAGCACAGTAAGAACAATGAGCTCAGTTCGCAGAATGGAATTACTACCAATAAAGTAGGCAACCAGATCACATCTAAATACAGAAAACATCAAATGCAGGACTTTCAAAACTGAGAAAAGAAAGGTGCTCGATCTGACAGGGAAGGAGGAAAATTTGTCTTTTCCCACTATGATATTTTCTGCCAAATGGCAGCTACTTAGTGAAAACATGTCTGCTGTACTTCTTTATATAGATAGCACCTCAGTTTAAACTGAAGGAATGCGGTTTGCCAGAATTTCACATGCTTTAAATTTCGGTTTTATCAACATTTCATAATTAAGTAATGACATAAAACTGGGAGTGAGTCTCCTCCAAATCATATGCTTCCTCATTTAGACAAGAAAAAATTCTGTTTAAAAAAATCTAACCTTAAACTGTTCTTCCAACTTCTCTCGAAGAGGGCTCAACTTTTCCAAGCTCTTACTCAGGTACACATGACCGTGGAATTTAATAAAGGCCTTGATGAAGTCAGAAACACCCCATTTGGTTTTCACCTCATCCCGGCTGAAATGAAAGAAAAACTTTCATGAATCTTAAACAGCAAAATGGCTCAAACGTCTTACAGGAGACTTTGATTTTCAAAAACACGTTATTTGAGCACCTGTGAGTCAGGGAGTGGATTGTGTTCTCAATGACTTTTCAACTGTAACACGCTCAGATGAATTACTACTCAGCAGCCTGTACTACTCCACTGGGAACAACTCAGAGACTGGTTGAAATTCAGTGGCGACTACATGCAAAACTGTTGTAATACATATGTTTAGATTTTAGGCAAATATGAGAGACAGGAAGCATGAGCAACTGGCCATTATTTCTTGTATGCCCAAATTTGAGTCCATTTGGAAAAGTCAACCTTACCTTTCCAGTGCTTTAGAAAGTGCTTTTTGTAGATTAGTAGAGGCAGCTGGGAAAGGGAATTTCACAGCAATGCTTCTGCAGTAGTAGAAAATTGTAGTCAGATGGTCTCCTTTGGAAGAAGCTAAGATAGCCAACTGATTGTAAGGCTGACCTAGAGGAGAAAGTAAGATTCTAAAGTAATCCAAGATGCAATGAAGTCTTGCTATCACAGAATGCAGAAGGTCAGTTTTTAAATCTCTGTATTAACAATGGGGAGCATTTTATAAAGTAAATCCCATGACTAGCTCGTTAAAAATGGCCTAGTAGCACACTTTAGTGATGGCACATAGGTTAAAAAGTCATATGATTAGGGTGGAGGGCACTCTAAGTTCAAATAAGACTTTGGAAAGGGCTAGACAGGAAGTATTTTTTGCTTTGTGGGCCAGTCTCTACCACAACTACTCAACTCTGCCACTGCAGTGGGAAAATAGCCACAGACAGCATGAAACAGTGTGTCCCAATGCCATCCCTGCTTGCAAGGGACTCCTTTAGAATCTAACGGACTTTCAATGTGGCTTAACAAGAATGCATATCACCAAACACCTACAGTAATTTAATTCAAGAATCACTCCTAACGCCCATTTAGAGAGCCATCAAAAGACAAAAGCATTATCTTTTTGTAATAAGAGAGAATTTTTCCAGGAGGGAAATTATGGTATTAAAAAGAAAAGTATTATTATTATTCTTGGGGAAGCCAGTTGTTGAAGCAATTTTAGATCCCATTAGAGGATATTCTATTCATAGTGCTTTACTGACAACAGTAATAATATTTTTATTTCCAATTGCACAGAATATACAGTTAAAAGGAAAAATACAATAATCAATACCAAAACTGAAAATATCTTTTGGCTTCTTACACTTAAAAGAGGAGCCCTGAACTACCTATTTTCTATTTTTCTACTGAGAGTAAAGTGTCATAACCAACTCACCATTAGAGGGGACAAGCTGAGCCGCATGCCTATAGTAGGACTCTGCCTGGCTGGTCTGGTTTCTGTATCGAGCTAAGAGGAAGGAAAAAAAAAGCTCAGTTTAAAAACAAACACACAGATAAAAACAACCATTAGGGTAATTCCAAAACAGCTATAGTTTAAAGATTTAAAGTTAATAAATACATTAAAATTAAGTTAAGATGATTAAAGACAAAGCATTTTAAAACAAATTAACTACAGGATTACGTGTGAAGTGTCCATCCGGCCTTCCTATCTGGGACACTCAGCATGGAACCCACTTCAAAGCTTACCTAGGCCCCATTTTCAGGTCCTCCAGTGTCATGCCATCACCAGCTCTCACTACGGACTATGCTGGTGACCTGGGGCCGGCCCACAGAAGGGGTGAGTTATATGGCACTTAAAAACAAAACAAAACAAAAAACACTATACAATATGATCTGAAATTTATGTATTTCTTTAATATCTTTATAAAGTGATTTTGAAAAATGCCTCATACCTATTGAAATATTATTTATGTGTGTGCAAAGAACACACTGAAAGCAAAAGCAATCTAGATATACTACTACTCGATGAATCTCCCTGTAGAAATTGGTGCTTGCTTTGATGTGACCTCTCCTGGAGTGAATGATTTATGACATCAAGAAATCTAAAAATCTCTGAATGTAAATCCACTCCTTGTTATTTGAGGACAGTCAAAACATAATCCTATAGTTAATTTGTTTCACAACCCTTTTTAGGTCACCTTAAAAGAATGAACAAGAATATATATATTACATAACATTCCCAGATAAAATATATAAAATGGAAATACAAATCAAACTGTAAAAAGCAAACAATTAAAAATGAACTTTTAATGCACTGGTAGGAAGAAAAGAAGGCAACCCAGCTTCAGAAGGAGTAATTTCTATAAACTCCACAATTCCAAAGGAATACAGTCTTTCAGAAAATATTATGGCATCACTTTGAAAAATTAAGCTTTGATTACATTTTTGCTGGTTTATTATTTGCCTACATCTGCATAAAATCTGAATATGAAAGTTACTTTCTTCAAAATCCTTTGCCAATCCCAAAGCATTCAGAAAATCAAAGTTTCTTAAAATTCATTTTATAGTTTTCTCTTATGACAATCTAAGTTGTACGTGTATGCTTGTTTAAAAGAAAATAATCTTTCTATGACTACTCCAAAGAAAAGCATGAATGTATTATCAATTCCTTCACACCAAGGGCTCACCAATGTCTCCAAGGTGAACGAGGCAGTGCTGGCAGATATAGGAACAGGAGCTAGACTGTGGCTTCACTATGGCGCTGGTATGCGTCTGTTTATTGCTGATAATTCCCAACTGGGAAGACTTCACACGGCATGGTAAATCTACATTAAACACTGTACACAGTTCTTGTAATAACTGAAAGGAAAACATGAGCAAGGATTAGTATTAAGTCAGAAGTGCTCTAACAGTAATGTTGGTATACTTTAACATGTGTAACTAATATTACATACTGCTAAGACCTAAGATAGGACAACTTTTCATAGGATAACTAGTAACATTCATTACAAATCATATCATTTAACTTGCCAAGTATTAGAGCAATCCAAGATGTACATCTAAAAGGAACAGCAGCAATTTAGGAAAAAAATGATTTTACCTGAGTAGGCTATTCAGATTCATTCAGCAAGCAACTCCATGAAATTACCTCTCTCTATTTTGTTTTCCTCTTAGAAACACACAAAACTCATTAAAGACTAGTTGAGTACAAATTTGGAGAAGGCAATGGCACCCCACTCCAGTACTCTTGCCTGCAAAATCCCATGGATAGAGGAGCCTGGTAGGCTGCAATCCATGGGATATCGAAGAGTCGGACACGACTGAGCAACTTCACCTTTCACTTTTCACTTTCCTGCACTGGAGAAGGCAATGGCAACCCACTCCAGTGTTCTTGCCTGGAGAATCCCAGGGATGGGGGAGCCTGGTGGGCTACCGTCTATGGGGTCGCACAGAGTTCGACACGACTGAAGCGACTTAGCAGCAGCAGGTTACAAATTTGACTTAAATACAAACCAACATATTTGGCAGACTTCAGGAGTTTCTTGAGATTTATTTTCTTAAGCCCGAGGTCAAACTTGGGTCTCTGCATACACAGATCTATACATCTGTAGAGATCTGGAAGGAACTTTTGACATTATGTAGACATCCACTTCTTTCTTCCTTTCTTCTCTAGTTTTATGGTATGAGAGGGTTCCTTCTCTCACTGAGAAATAACTTCTCTGTCTGAGCATGTTGTTTCATTCTTTTCTGCCTCCTGCCTGTCATCCCCTCATTTTAAAAATCTACTTTCAACTTATCAAGCTTCTTTGCTATGGCCTATGAAATGGTGCCCACAAAAAAAAACAATAATTATTATTGTAAGACAAAACACACAGAACCAAAGCATTTTCCCTTGACTCTAGATTTCTCCTTTAGCAAGCTTCTAATGTCTCTTCTTCTCAACAGAATTCCTTCAAAGGAGTCCACAAGTATCATATCTGCTTTCTCAATTCCTAGTCGCTCCTTAGTCCATTATGATCTGACTTTCACACAGCCTCTCCACTCCCCATCCCACCATCCACAACCACTCTACTGAAACTGCTGTCAAAGACTTCTTGTTAAAAATAAGCACATACAATGGATGTTTCCTAGTCATCCTCCTATTGGATCTCTCTGTCACATTGAAAACAGCTGATTTTATGACTGATCACTAAGCTTGCCAGTTCTTTTTTTCTTGCCAATCATTTCTTTTCAGTGTCCTTCATTCAAAGACTTTTCTTCCCCCACATTAATAGCCTCAAGCACCTAATTCTTGGCCCTCCACACAGCTCTTCACATTCTACTCTCATTCATTCAAATATTTACTTACAAGCAGATGACACCACCCTTATGGCAGAAAGTGAAGAAGAACTAAAGAGCCTCTTGATGAAAGTGAAAGAGGAGAGAGAAAAAGTTGGCTTAAAGCTCAACATTCAGAAAATTAAGATCACAGCATCCGGTCCCATCACTTCATGGCAAACAGATGGGGAAACAGTGGAAACCAGTGGAAGACTTTATTTTTCTGGGCTCCAAAATCACTGTGGATGGTGACTGCAGCCATGAAATTAAGATGCTTACTCCTTGGAAGGAGAGTTAGGACCAACCTGCTGCTGCTGCTAAGTCGCTTCAGTCGTGTCCGACTCTGTGCGACCCCATAGACGGCAGCCCACCAGGCTCCGCCGTCCCTGGGATTCTCCAGGCAAGAACACTGGAGTGGACCAACCTAGACAGCATATTAAAAAGCAGAGACATTAATTTGCCAACAAAGGTCCGTCTAGTCAAGGCTATGGTTTTTCCAGTGGTCATGTATGGATGTGAGAGTTGGACTATAAAGAAAGCCGATCACTGAAGAACTGATGCTTTTGAACTGTGGTGTTGGAGAAGACTCTTGAGAGTCCCTTGGACTGCAAGGAGACCCAAGCAGTCCATCCTCAAGGAGATCAGTCCTGGGTGTTCATTGGAGGGACTGATGGTAAAGCTGAAACTCCAGTACTTTGGCCACCTGATGAGAAGAGCTGACTCTTCTGAAAAGACCCTGATGCTGGGAAAGATTGAGGGCAGGAGGAGAAGGGGACGACAGAGGATGAGATGGCTGCATGGCATCACCGACTCGATGGACATGGGTTTGGGTAAACTCCGGCAGTTGGTGATGGACAGGGAGGCCTGGCATGCTGTGATTCATGGAGTCGCAGAGAGTCGGACACGACTGAGTGACTAAACTGAACTGAACTGATTATCATTCAAATACTTGGTTATTGTATCACACACCCATGGAAAACAATAGGGACACAGAGATAAATAAAAAAATCTGTGTGCTTAAGGAGCTCACAGCTAAATGAGCGAGACAGGTACATAAATTAGGGAAGGGAGAGTAGGAGAGACGAGGAAGAGAGAGAAAAATAACATACACGATAGCATAAACCAATGGAATATTCTATGCCTGTAATAAGTTTCACTCCCTGGGCTATGTGTTTGTCTCAGTTAATCCTTGTGATAAACTAGAAGCAATGCAATATGTTGCTTCAACACAGGTATGAAGCTCCATTTTTTTCAGATGAGGGTATGAAAGCAACAAAAATACTGAGTTGTTTGACAAATATTACAGAATTAGAAATACCTTGATTCAAACACCACTCTCTCTAATAAGTACAGATTTCACAAAACAAGATACCTTGGGGGACCCAACTCAGAATGATATATAATATCTCACCCTTTTCCTAAGATAAAAAGCACCTCTACAGCCAAATATAAAATCCTATATTCCCTTCTCACGAAACACAGGGGTTACCTACAACTGTACTTATACCTGTACACTTGCAATGTGCAAGAAATTTACTGACATAAAACTGAGCAAACAAAACTAGTGCCAAGAAAGTCTGAAAATAGAAAAAAAGGAACAAAAAAAGGGAAAAACCCTAAAACAGATTCTGTGGAAGATAGCAAGAACAAACATGACAGAGGATAAACAAACAATTGAGTTCTACAGGTACTGAAAGAACAGACTGGAGAATTAGGCACAGCTGATTATCTATCAAGAAGAAAAAAAAGATATTTAAGAAAAGTAAATCAAATACGGTTGAAACTTCATGTGGCTGTCTTATAATAAAATTTTTGCCTGAACCCAGGAGTTGTAGGTAGAGATACTGGAAAAATTCCTGCTGGTTCAAAGGATTCCAGGTGAGAAAGCACGAGTTGAGGCAGAAACAAGGTGGGACTAAAGAGAAACAGATGTTTAATAAGCTGAACAAAACTGTATTTGGCAATTATTCTGTGAAAACTCTATTATACTATTCCACTGCTACTTAGCTCTTCAATCTACCCTAAGAATTTAGAACTAAATATGAATACACAGGGATTCCCTCATAGCTCAGTTGGTAAAGAATCTGCCTGCAATGCAGGAGACCCCAGTTCGATTCTTGGCTCGGGAAGATCCCCTGGAGAAGGGATAGGCTACCCACTCCAGTATTCTCAGGCTTCCCTTGTGGCTCAGCTGGTAAAGAATCCGCCTGCAATGAGGGATACCTGGGTTTGATCCCTGGGTTGGGAAGATCCCCTGGAGAAGTCCCCTGGAGAAGGGAAAGGCTACCACACTCCAGTATTCTGGCCTGGAGAATTCCATGGACGGTATAGTCCACGGGGTCACAAAGAGTTGGACTCAACTGAGTGACTTTCACTTTTCACTTTCACTATGAATACACAGAATATCTTTTAATTACTACAGATACTTAACGCTTTCTTTTTGGCTCCCATTTCTTAAGAGTAAGGACTACTCTACTGTTCTGTATTTTTATGTTTTAAAAAAACCCATACAGCATAATGTTACATCTTTACTTCATTTGGCAATTTGGTTCTGGTTTGAAGCACCATGCTTTAAATACCAATAGTTAACAAAACGATCTAAGTCAAAATCATCTTCACAGAAAACAGAAATGAGGATAATCATGTATCAGTCTCTTTTCAATCCATTCTAATCAGATTTCTATCTGGACCACTCAACTTAAGTCACATTTCATCAAATCCAAGATACCATAATTGTAAGATGAACTATTATTTATGTAACAGAATAAAAAACTGCCAATTAAATGGTGAACTGACCATCTTTTGTAAATGTATCCCTATCTCAGAGGTGTTAAAATATGAAAAATGGTTTAGAAATGAGGAAATACGTATCCATCAATTTCACTAATGACTTCTGTGTGTCAAATCCAACTGGTCCTTTTGAATCACCTTACCTGATTTCTTTGTAGCACTCAACTGAGTTGGTTCCTCCTCCTCATAGTGAAGTGCTTTTCTCTTGTCTTCTAAGATACCACTCTGATTTACTCCTACTGAGATGTGGCTCCTCCTGTGCCAAACCTGTTCCCACCTAGTTTTATGGTTTTAAATGCAAAACCCTAATGTCTAAGTCAGGGTACTTTATTGTAATCATAAATTTTACTCTGGCTCTGACCTTTTCACTGAGCTCCTAGCTTAGCTTATCGAATTACCTATTTGACCTCTCCACTTATATGTCAAACAGGCATCTATCTCCCTAGCGTAGCATGAATAGAGTTGTCTTTTCCTCAGTGTTCCCTATCTCAGTAAATGGTACAACCAGTCAACTAGCTGCTCAATATGATAACTTAAGTTATCTCTGACTCTTCACCTATCCTGATTCCATACATCTGATCCAATTTATTAGGAAGGCCTGGCCATACTTTAAAAATCCATCAATATCTTTCCATTACCACAGCAGCACAGTATCTACCTTCCATTCTTGACCCCTGATAAATCAATCTCCAAGTAACATCCAAAGTAATCTTTTAAAAATACAAATTTTATCATGCTATTCCCGTCTACTTCCCAATGACTTGCAACTATACTTCAGATTAAAATTCAAAACTCATCTTAGTCTATAAAGCTGTACAATGATTTGGACCTGGTGTACTTCCCTAGTCTGGTAGCTTAATCTGCACCACATGTCATCAAAAAAGATGTACAGAACATTATTGTTTACAACATCATTTAACTGTTTCAATTACCAAGTCAAGATAACCAAAAAAATGTTACTAACAAGTTCTATTAATGTTGAGACCTGAAAAAAGTTTACTGCTGCTCATTCTATGACTCAACCAGGGGCTGTGGAATGCAGTGGGGGAAAGATCAATACTTACTACAAAAATTTCACAAAACAAATTTCAAAATTAGATTATTTATATATTTTCCTTTATAAAATAATATTTTCCTTTATAAAACAATATTTTGAGACATTTAGTGATTTTATTATTGACTTGCTCATAAAATGTTTTTGCAAATAACCTGCTACCTCAACAAAAATGATTCCTGCTATATTTCCTTGCAGATTTGTTTGGATTTATCAGTGTCCAATCAAATGAGAATCCCAGGGATGGGGAAGCCTGGTGGGCTGCCGTCTATAGGGTCGCACAGAGTCAGACACGACTGAAGTGACTTAGCAGTAGCAGTAATCAAACCCTTAGAAATGGGCTACAGGTGTGTCACATCATAAAAAAAAGGTTAAGAATCATTTTTCAAGATATTCTGTGTAATGGCTAATATAAAAATGTACTGCAGAAGGTGGATACTCTATTGGGTTGGCCAAAAGGTTCATTCTGGTCTTTCCATAAGATCTTTTGGCCAATCCAATACCTGCCCAAGTCTCTACTGCTCCTCCCGACTTCAGGTGTGTTCACAGTTTAGATTTCCACTACATGGAGGAAGGAGGAGATTTAGGGTGGAGATGAGACTGGAGTTTTAAAACTAGACTGTTTATTATAAAAACCTAAGAGCAGTGAGAATGGTACAAAATCTATCCGAAAGGTTATGATGGGAATCTGGAATTCAAAGAAGTATAGTTCAAAGTAGTAATTGGGGGGGTGTGGGCTAGGAATAGGGAGACATACCATTTTTGTTAATACCCCCATTGAGCTTAGACTATTCAACTAACGTTTAGAGTCCAACTGTATACATAATTTTATATCGTGATTTTTCATTTAATATAATTTCCTCATCATAAAAAAAAAAATCTTCATAAACAGGACCTGCTGCTGCTAAGTAGCTTCAGTCATGTCCGACTCTGTGAGACCCCACAGACGGCAGCCCACCAGGCTCCCCTGTCCCTGGGATTCTCCGGGCAAGAACACCGGAGTGGACTGCCATTTCCTTCTCCAATAAACAAGAACTAATTAAATTTAAAAGCTTTTGCAGAGCAAAGAAAACTGTCAACAAAATGAAAACACCACCTACCAAATGAGAGAAAACTGATAAGGGGTTAATATCCAAAATACATAAACTGCTCATAAAACTTAAGATCAAAAAAAAACAAATAACTGGATTAAAAAATGCCAGAAGATCTGAATAAACACTTTTTCAGTGAAGACATACCGATGGCCAACAGGCACATGAAAAGAGGCTCAACACTGCCAGTCATCAGAAAAATGCAAATTAAAACCACAATGAGTTATTACCTCACACCTGTCAGAATGGTTATCAATCAAAAAGAGCACCAATAACAAATGTTGATGAAGAACTGGAGAAAAGGGAGCCCCCATACACTGCTGGTGGAAATGTAAGTTGGTACAGTCAGTGTGGAAAACAGTATGGAGGTTTTTCAAAAAAATAAAAACAGAACTACCCAATTACCTAGCAATTCCACTCCTGCTCCTGGGCATATAACTGAAAAAAAACCAGAAACACTAATTCAAAAACATCCATGCACTTCAATGTTCACAGGAGCATTATATACAACTGCCAAGATACGGAGACAACCCAACTGTCCATCAACAGATGAATGGATAAAAAAGATGTGGGGGGTGTGTGTGTGTGTATCTCCACAAACAATGGGATACTACTAAGCCATAAAAGAGAATGAAAATTTGCCACCTGCAACAACATGGACTTGGAAGAGATTATATTAAATGCAATGTCAGATAGAGAAAGGTACATGCCTATATGTTATCATTTACACGTGGAATCTAAAAAACACAACAAAATAGTAAATATAACAAAAAAATGAAACAGACTCACAGATAAAGAAAACAAACTAGTGGTTACCAGCTAGGAAAGGCAAAGGAGAGAGGAGAGGCAGAGGTAGGGGATGAAGAGGTTCAAACTGTTATGTGCCAAATAAATAAGCCATAAGGACATAATTACACAGCACAGGGACTATAACCAACATTCACAATACATTAACAGAGCAAGTGTTTCCCAGATGGCACTAGTGGTAAAGGCCCTGCTTGCTAATGCAGAAGACATAAGACAGGCGGGTAGGTTTGATCCTTAGGTCGGGAAGATCCCCTGGAGGAGGGCACGGCAACCCACTCCAGTATTCTTGCCTGGAGAACCCCATGGACAGAGGAGACTGGTGGGCTACAGTCCACAGGGTGAAAAAGAGTCAGACACGACTGAAGTGACTTAGCAAGCACACAAGCATAAACAGAGTACAACCTTTAAAAACTGTGACTCACTATACTGTATACCTGAAACTTACATAATATTGTACACATCAGCTAAACCTCAATAAAAAAAAACTTCATAAATACCATTTATAACAGTTTTGTAATTCCATTTTACAGATGGTTTATAATTTATTTAACCATTACTCTATTGTAAGATACTGGTGTTGCTTCCAAATTTTAGGATATGAATATAATGCCTATTTGTTCCTTTAAATGTAATTGTTAAGTATCTGTTGATCTAGGGACAAATGCACAAAGAAAAACCTGTACTGTAAGAACAACAACTATGTAACTTCTGTATTTCAAAAAACTTCAAACAAAATGAAAGGACAAGAAGAAATTGGAGCAAAAGAGGTCTGTCAAAAAAAAAGGAAGAAAAATTAATATCCCTATGCAGAAAGAGCTCAGATACATTACTACAGAAAAAATTAAGAGTCTGAACAATGGATGGGGGAAAATAAATGATTAAACTGATTGTATAAAATACAAATATCTAATAAAGAATGAAAGAAGTTCAACATCACTAGTAACTAGACATTAAATTATTCTTCATCTATGAAGTATGTTATTCAATTCATCATTCATTTGCCTTTACTGAAATACTTAACGCTGTTCAGTGTATATCAAGATAGACACGTGCATACACTGTTGATGGAAATTTAAAAACATAAATGATAACTTTCCGGGAAAACAAAAGTGATTATCAATAGTGTTAAAAACTCTACTCATGAGTAATTTATCCTGAATGAGAGGGTAAGGAAAAATGCTTTGACTTTTTATAATTTTAAAATCTCTTGGCATTGGTATGCATTTTTTATAACAGAAAAGCCAAAAAAAAGTATCTATTAATATACCCATCTCATTTAGACTGGATAGTCTTTTGATAGTTAAAGATGGCCTCTCTTCCCTCTAATCTTCTAGTATTGTGTCTTACAAAGAAAAGACTTTTAACAGTTACATGCAGAATGAATTAACCTTTTAATACCTGCCCTAAGGATTAGTCAAGTCAAACCACAACCCTTCTCTCCAGAAATACCAACTTTTGCTAAAAGCTGGAAGCAATTAAAAAATGAAGTGTGAGAACAAGAAACATACTTGACTTCTTTCAATGATGAACAATGATTAATTTTTTAGTCTAAGTAAATCTATAAGATGGTGGCTATTTGATATCTTTCAACAGTCTTTTCTAAACAGCAAAACCAAAATAGACAAAATATAGGTAGCACTGGTCAAACAGCAGCACAGACAGAAGGTTCTGTGAATTTCTTTGGTGCAAGCTCCTCAAAATCTTGCCTTGTCATTGTAAGATGAGAATTTATACACATTTTATTAAATTATGAATGCTATTACAAGTGGATGGGATGAAGTTTTCAAAGGAATTCTGCTTAAATAAAATTCATTGTCCAAAAAGAATTATTCGTCTGTCCAAAAAAGAATCATTCTACCTCATGTGATTTAGAAGTCATATCAAGATGTAACTAAGGGCAGGGAAAGTTTCTGAGAACAATAAATAACAGCTTATTATTCAAACTGAGGAAAGGCTACTGTGTCTCTTAGCTTAACAGCATTTGAAGCTCTAGATATATTCTACTATATATTTAATACTAGAGAAACTCACTCGAGATCACAGAGTCTGACTTTCTTACCTGGCACAACATGGCTGTTACTTTCTTAGTGACTATACCCATACATTCACGTTTGCTCTAATGAAGCAAAGTCAGTTCACTTGTAACTGTACTTGTGCTGCTTCACTAAGGCATTGCTCTCATTACCCTTTTTCTATTCATACAATTATACCTCCAACCTTTAAGGTGAACCATCACCTTTTAAAGAGCAGAGACTTTACTGTTTTAATAGTCTTATGGTAAATAATTTTGGACATTTTTTTTTTGAGATTACAGATGATCCACTCCTAGACATACCATACTATGGGTACGTAAAGTGCCTATACAAATAAGGTGTGCACAAAGGAATAATCACCACTGATTTTTAGGAAAACTGGTATGTAGTGCCGAACTCACCTGAGTATAGAAGCCACTAGCTGCCTCTAGGAACAGAGAAAGGTTTGCCTGAACTTCACTCCGATTCGGGTTTGCTCGATTCTTTGCCTGGCCTTGTAGTGTTGTGATCTGATTCTTAAAGGCATGATTCCAGCTGAAAACAAAATGTAATTCTATTTGGTATAGCAGTGACTCACTGGGCAGACACTGGTCCCCCTGAGAACAAGAAAGAACTGTTTGTTATAATTATAACACACTGGACAGTAAACCTGCATTAAAGTTATTCACTTAAATAACTTTATGCTCCCCTTTGAACATGATTAGACAAGCAGTAGAATGCAACTGACCTTAGTAAACACTTACCACATGTTCGAATAATCAGACTGTGGCTTCAGTTATTAATCTTTTAGGGTTACTAGAGTTAGAACCTATTTAGGAATCCCGGTACAAACTTAGAACTACAGTGGTAAGACCAAAGTAAAAGTAAGCTATTAACAAATTTTCATACATTGTATCATTGCACCAAAAAATGTCTTCTATCACGTGGCATGCCTGGGAGCGGGGGGTGGCGGTGGGGTGGTGGTTTCCTTATAAATATTAAGCCATATTTCTTATTTCTCTAAAACTTATTTCCCACAACACTTGGTTCTATTTCTATTTAATAGTTTTGTTTCTCTTGGGGTTAATATTTTTGCTAGAGCTTGAAATATAAACTTATTTTTGACATTTCAGTTTTGGCTATTCAAACTAAGAAACAACACAGTGCTGAAATATGGCATACCAAAATCCTGTTATAAAATGCCTTTCATTCATTAATCAAGTTGTACAGAGAGTCATTTTAAATTTAGTTATGGTGAAGTACAGTTGCTCCCTAATTTGGAAATCACAGGGGGGAAAGAAAGAAACAAACAAAAAAACAGAACTAAGAAGGAAGGAAGATATACTGGCTTCATTAAAGGATGCCAACACAGATAAAGGGTTTACAACCTACCTGGAAAGTACCTATTTCTTTATCAACGGCAGCTTTTGAGACTCTTTTGAAGCACTGGGGTTTTTAATGATTTCTGAGGGCAATCATTCCCTCAGCAATTTTGATGTCATCTTATCCATGATTCTAATATCAAAAATACGCGTTTGGTTGTGATTAAATTCTATTACTAGGTCTTCTAACAATATAAAGGTCAGGTGTGCAAAAATCAGGAAAATTAGATTAGGAAAAACTAATTTTCACCACAACTTAGGTAAACAGAATATTCTTGATTTTTAATTTTCCACCAGGTTAATGTCCTTGTTTCAGTTTATAAGGCAAGGCCTTCCATGGAAGAATTTATTTACTCACTTGGGAATCTGGTTATCTGCCATTTCACAGCTCATAGAAAGAATGAGTGGAATAGCCTAAATACGTAAAATTTTTCTTAGTCTTGTTGGGAAGTGCGGGAAGGAAATATCTACTTATTTGATTAAAAGGAACAACTTTCCTTACAATGTATTTTCCTTTGGGAGAGACTTATAGAATCGCATTTATCAAAGAAAGCCTGCTCTGAACACTTCCTTTTCTAAATCATAGTTTAAATACAGGACTGAATACAATACAGAGAATCCAAACACTGTTTCTTTGCACTTGAAATATATACAGATTTGTTTTTATGATATGCCCTAAACACCTTAATAAAACCCAACTCTGAACATTTCTCTTTACACCAAAGGTCAGTTTGTTCAAAGCATCACAAATATTAGAATTTCTTTTTTTTCCCATTGAGATAGCTTACTCTGAAATAGGTTAAAAAGAAACAACCAAACTGTTCTCTTCTAAAGTCTCGGTGAGATTCTTGATCTTACAGGGACATCCCAAATGGTAATACTTACAGATCCTGTTCTACTTTCTTGTCTAAAGCGTATTCCAAATCAGTAACAAGCATTTTCTGGTACAGGTCCTGCAGAGCCTGCCTGGATGTCCAGACTTCGGCTGGACCCAGCTTAGAATCTGAGTGACAAAACAAAAACAGTAGATAGATAAACAGATAAGGCCATTATGCCACACCAACAATTCCTTCACTCTCCATTCACCAAAGCAAAAACCCGCTTTAAATACATATCACAGACTGCTCCAAAAGTTTTATACTACTACATTTCAGATGAAACTTTCCACCTTTTGGCTAATGACTGAATCTTTCAAAATGCTTCTGTATTTGTCTTTTAGTTTTGAAATAACACCATGAAATGAAAAAGGCTTAAAAAAGAGAGAGAGAATGGTTCACCCTTTGATTTTGGTATGGATATTTATATATTTATACCACAGGAAGTCATATGCCTCATAAGAAGTCACCCCATTTGAAACGGTGGACTGCCAAGTTATCTGTTTACTCTTACATTAATAACTGTATCTCTTTGTTCAAAGAAGCTTTTCTTCTTTTGAATCAATCTCACAATTGCCCTTACAGAAGCCTCCTGTCAGCTCACAATCCAGCAGTTGTTTGAGCATTCTGCTATTACTCCTACTTTCCTATATATGTCAAGCCAATAAAGTCATCGGTAGGCTGCTTGTCAAGACACTTTTGTGAGCAATGCATACTTGCTACTTAATGTCAATGAGCAGACAAGTGATTAAACTGCTCAAGAGGCCAAATGAGAGACTGGGTGCAAGATGAGAGCAGGAAGTCAGGCCACGACTACATGTAATACCAAACTGGGGCTGTATTGTCAGCCAGAGTCCTACAAGGCACATTAGCCTTTCCTATTACTAGGCTTGTGAGTGCAACAACTGATAGTGAGCTGCCTCAATAGAAGAACTTAATAATGGACTTTTCAATTATATATTTCTGACTGCTAGTTAGCCTGACTGGTTGCATTTCAAGGTTTTGCAACGGCATAGTCTTCACTCCTCTGTAGGTTTGCTATTAGTATCTACAGGCACCATAATCTTATTCTGCACACAGAATCTCCCAGATATTAGACTTAATCCTCACGAGAGTTTGCTAGAAACTAAAATATAGGGTCTATTTTTTGGTATCAGGTTCTTGGCCCTTTATTAAGCTTTTAATGACTAAATAAATAGATATATAGATTTATTCAACCCTGCTTCAACTCATCGGCTGCAGGGAAAGGATTTTAAGGTATCATTAACTCTGACCAATCAGAGAGACTAGCATTTGAATGAGAAGACTTAATATCTTAGGGACAAGTCAGTCACCTTCTGGGTACAACAGATGTACCCTACAAAAGTCAAACCCTAAGCCTTCTTACTGAGGGTGTTCAAGAGTTAAGAAAATGTTAACAGTGTTCTTGCCTAGAGAATCCCAGGGACGGCGGAGCCTGGTGGGCTGCCATCTATGGGGTCGCACAGAGTCAGACACAACTGAAGCGACTTAGCAGCTGCAGCAAAAGGTATATAGACTGCCTGAGATTGCTCCATATACAACTTTTATTGCACAATGCAGATTACAATGCCAACACAAAGAGGCATAACAGAGCAGAGCGCAGAGCTGATCCTGGTAGCCACAGTATGGAGGATAATGACAGCTACATTAATAACAGGAAGAACTGTAAACTAAGAAAAAGTGATTCGGGCTTTTTTTCCCCTTGAACAAGATGACAGTGAGATTACTCAAATTCTTAGAATATTAGCCTGCAACTCTGGAAATTGAGAAAAACACATCCAAATAGCCCATTTCCTCTTGGTTGTAAATTTTAGCAGGTATGCGGTTTACAACAAGTTTTACCCTCGTTGTGGGTTTCACTGCAGAACTAAAATCTTCAAAAATTAGAATGAGATCCACTAGCAACTGTATTTTTAAAAACATCTCAGCAGTCACACGGAAAGCATGCTGCTGCTGTGCAAACATTTCAGCACCGTCACACAGAGAGCATGCTGCTGTTGTGCAAACATTTCAGCACAGTTACACAGAAAGCATGCTGCTGCTGTGCTGTAAGAGAGCGTTTTAACCGCTACATGGTCGCCGCCATGTGTTTCCTAATTTTGAGTTCAAGTCATTTGCTCCTTTTTGCAGCTAAGTCCAGTTATTCTTTCAAAAACACCTTGGCTATTATAGAAAACAAAAAGGTAAGAGAGAAAAGAAAAGTGGCAAGGTAGCTCAACTTAAAGGACTTTCAATTTGCGAGAGTTTTCCTGAAAATATTTTTCTCTGAAGGCTTATTTACTATTTAGGTTTGGGGAATTATAAACAGGAAGATATAAACCTAATGTCGGTACTTGTGTTTATATGGTAGATGAATCATTTTTTCTGTATCTCTTAAATCGCTATAGTATGTCAAATTTAAATGATTATATGCATTAAACTAGGCAATATTCAAGTCAGTGTAGCACAGATTATAAAAAATTTTGATGAGCCATCTAGGTAAAAATTCAAAGTATAAAAACAATAAATATTTAAAAAACCTTTTGGCAACCAGGACAATACCACAAGTAGTATAATAAGATGACACACTTTTCTTAATTTAACAGTATAAAATAAGTTGTGAAAAACAAATGAGTCAGACAGTACCTGTCATGTCAGCCTTCAGGACTTCTGCCTGCCTAAAAAAGGGAAAAAGAACATCAATTAGAAACAAACTAGGCCTACCCAACGTAAGTAACACTAAAAGTTAAGTAAAATTGTATGACAAGAATGCAAATTAAAAAAAAAGAATGTATAGCAGCTCTATTTGTGGCACTGCAAACAGTGACCCTGCTTTAACATCCAGAATAGTAAGATCTTAGCAAACGGATGTCATTGCTTAGACGTTCACAGGGTCATCATGAACTCTTCTACCAAGTAGGGTTCACTTTCTTACTGTTTACTCCCAAATCTAATACATTTAAAGATAACATTTAAGTGACATTTATTAAATTAAAATTTTTCTGTCAATGAGGCCAGGAAATTCTGTGTTTCTCAATTCACTAGCCACTTTAACTATTTTAAATCTCCATCCTCCTCAAGCTGATTTCTGCCCTCTTCCCGAGTCTCAATTCTTTTCAGCAAAGGACAGTTCCATACCTCAGGGAAAACAACGCCCTTACTAAATAAAGGCTTACTATATTCACAGAACCCTCTTCTTTCTTACTCTTGTTAAAACACTAGAGGAAGCGTATATCTTATTTAAGACCAGTAATTCCACTTAGGTATGCTCTTTCTAGTCTTTGTAAAAACTTCTGATCCTTTAATTACCACCTCCCCCCTCTTTCAACAATTTAAAAACTTCCCTCTGTTGGATGCTTCTCACAGAATATTTAAACATGCCCTACACTTTCACAGACTTTAAAATCTTCTATCCCATATTCTCCTCTAACCGCTGCTTCTTTTCTCTCTTCCCAAATTCTTCAAGAATTGACTGTATTCAAGAAACAAACTCATGATCCACCTCCACCCTCATCTCCGGTTTCTCTTTCTAGAGTTTTGTACATTACTAAATGCATCATGGCTTCCCAGTTGTGAAAAGCAGACACCTGGAAGTCATCCACGACAACATTCTCTCAAATCCCGGATAACCTATCAATGCCAAAGAATTCTACCTACTAAATACATCCTGAATCTGTAATTCTCCCTTTACTTCTTTTTCAGTCACTATCATTCAAGTTATAACCATCCATTGCCTGGACTATTGCAAAGCCACCACATTTTTTTCTCCACTTCACTCTTGTCTCCTTTCATTCTGCTTGCTCTATTGCTATCAGAGGGATCTTTAAAACATGCAAATCTGACCTCATCAACTGCCCTCTTAAAATCTTTTAATGACATCCCACTGCTTTTAGGGTGAAAATCAAGATCTTTAGTAAAGTGGTCTACAAAGCCCTGTGCACTCTGAAGAGAGCCTCTGTACTCTACTTCCATCATTATTCTGTTCTCTCCTTGATCCTTTTGCTCCAGTCCCTGGACTTCTTTCTAGATTCCCCAATGTGTTTGGCTCCCTTCACACTCAAAGCCTTTGTAAAGAAGAGTCCCTTTGCTAGAAATACCTCTTCCCCACTTTGTCTACTTAATTACTCATCCTTTGTCTCAGTCAGACATTACTTCTCAAGGAAGCTTTACTAAAACCCTACATGTGTGTGTGTGTGTGTGTGTGTGTGTGTGTGTTAGTCACTCAGTCATGTCCGACTCTTTGTGACCTCATGGACTGTAGCCTGCCAGGCTCCTCTGTCCAAGGAATTCTCCAGGCAAGAATATTGGAGTGGGGTGTCATTCCTTTCTCCAGGGGAGCTTTTCAAACTAGGGATTGAACCTGGGCCTCCTGCATTGCAGGAAGATTCTTTACCATCTGAGCCACCAGGGAAGCCCTTGAACCCTACATACATGAAAGATATTCTTGTTTTATGTTCTTAAAGCACTTGTATTTTTTCTTCATAGTACACATCACAGATTTTAATGCACACCATCACAACTCCTATCCCTACACAGTCGGCATTCAACAAATATTTTTTAAGTGAAGAAAGAAAACAGGCTAAATTACAGTCATATACTATAAAAAGGTAAGAATATAAAGTTAAGAGATTTCCATGTTTAAAAACAAAATCTGACATAAAAGCTAGAGAACAGAGACTCTAAAATTTTTACTGTAAATTTTTATTATTTAATATCAACTGTGAATTTTAGTTTCATCAAAATATAACATTAATCTTTTTTCTTAGCTTTTAAAAAGTTTTTAAAAATTAAGCTTTCAAATATAACAGAAGCATAATAGGATCCTACAAAAACCACAAGCCACATAAGAACTATCACTATAAATGAACAATATCAAATACGCAGCTATGAAGTGAAGTGAAGTCACTCAGTCGCGTCTGACTCTCTGCGATCCTGTGGACTGTAGCCCACCAGGCTCCTCCGTCCATGGGATTCTCCAGGCAAGAAGACTGGAGTGGGTTGCCATTTCCTTCTCCAGGGGATCTTCCCGACCCAGGGATAGAACCCAGGTCTCCCGCATTGCAGGCAGACGTTTTAACCTCTGAGCCACCAGGGAATACCAATACACAGCTATACTAATCCTAAAAGATCACATCAAATTCCATTATCCATTCAGCATAGTTTTACTGTTTGCTTTGAGTGCTAAACTTTTGCCATTAAAAAAACAAAACAAAACTTCACACAGTAGTTGATTTATGTCCTTAAAACCTAAGATCATATTTAGAAATACCTCACCTCTTAACCTACCAGTGTCACACCCTCCTGCCCTCACCCGAACCTAATTAGAGTACTAAAACTTATGAACCTGAGACAACCAGCCGTACTTGTGCATCTTCATTGGATTCAGTAACCTTTCATTCTGAGTAGCCAAGTTACTAAGGATATATTTTACAATGTATCCATATCTTGGAGATCTGACCAGTCCATCCCAAAGGAGATCAGTCCTGGGTGTTCATTGGTAGGACTGATTTTTGAAGCTGAAACTCCAATATTTGGCCACCTGATGCAAAGAGCTGACTCATTTGAAAAGACCCTGATGCTGGGAAAGATTGAGGGCAGGAGGACAAGGGGATGACAGAGGATGAGATGGTTGGATGTCATCACCAACTCGACAGACATGGGTTTGGGTAGACTCCAGGAGTTGGTGACGGACAGGGAGGCCTGGCGTGCTGTGGTTCATGGGGTCACAAAGAATCGGACATGACTGAGTGACTGAACTGAACTGAATCCGTATCTTACCTAAAAACACATACTCTAGTATATACAAGATACACTGAGAACCATGTGTTTATAGATTGTTTTCTCATTCCGAACAAGATTTGCTCGTAAAGATGAACAAATACCATTTTGGTATCCTAAGATCTGCCTAATGAGGATACCAATTTCCAGTCAGATGAAGATTATATTGAGCATATAACAGGAACTATTTCCAAATAATCTGCTTCTCTGATAGGCCATCAGGAAGAAAAAACTATAATTCTAACAGATTCTGGAACAGGCTTCCACTGATAAAGATCAAAATTTCACTATATATTTTTATATACCATTTTTATATAACCTGTCCAAGAAATATAAAACTAAAAATCTAAACACAAACAAAACTGCAAAAATGTCATAAAAACTATCTGACGTGAATGTCCAAGCATTTTGAAATTTCAAGAGTTTTGATACCTCAAGAATGACTAGGGAAGAGATGCTCACCTTTGAGCACAGTTCTCTCCTAGGTTCTGAAAGAGACACGTGTTAATAACTCTGATCAACTGAAATGGTAAAGAGAGTTAAACAGAAAATAAAACCATGGGAGACAGCCACTATGATTCCCATCCCATAAACAAGGAAATTGAAACTCTGAAATGTGGAAATAATCTGTCCATTATCACAAAACAACTAGGTACAATTAAGTACGAACTTAGTTCTTTCTGACTCTGAAGTTCAAGTTATTTTTATTTCAAGTTGGAATTAAAAATTCTATGACATAAAAAGCTAACACAGACTTAAACTAGGTTCAGTTTCGTGCTCTGTTGATTAAACCTTAACATTTAAGTCAACTAGTCTAAATTGAAGATCAGTTCACAAAAAATGAAAAACAAACCAAAAAAAAGATCAGTTCATATTAGGAAATAAATACCTGAGATTTCTACCAGAAAGACCACAAGAAGTAAAATTCATATTCTTGTGCAGTGGTCAGACCGTGGGTAAAATTTCCTCTTTCACAATGGATCAACTTTTGTAAATACATTTTATTGGAACAGTCTTGCCTAGTCATTTAGGTATCATCTATGGTTGCTTTCTGCTACAAGAGCAGAGGTGAGTAGTTAAGATAAAGACTACATGTCTCATCAAGCCTAAAACAGTTACTATCGGCCCCTTCACAGAAAAGGTTTGGCTCTCCTGCTCCAGGGAGTATTTGATCAAAAACAAGAAGTCGATATGTATAAATCCCCAAACCAAACAGTTTTCCCATGAGGAATCATCAATAATAGTCTCCTCAGAATAAAGATTTTTATTTGTTGACATCATAATGTCACAAAGAAGACTGTTTGAAAATAAGTTTTTTTAGATGGGGTATAATATATAAGAAATCAACAGATATGTGATCTTAAACCAACTGCTTTCACAAAGATTAGCACAAAATTGGCTACTTGATTATTTTACTTTTTTTATAAAGAGAAAATATTGTACCTCAACGACCTATTGGTTTTGTTAAAGATCAGTATCATGAAAGATTAATACTACAATGCTTATATAAAGAGATATAAAATGCTTATATAAATGCTTATATAAACTAGTTTTCAAAAATTTCCTCTTGGCTTCTAGAAGGTGTGGCCACATGAATTCTTTTTTATTCTTACTTTAAGCCGAAGGAATTAATAAAAAGAATGAACGAAGAATCCGAGAATTAAAATCATCATGCCTTCAATAATAAAACAGCATTATTTAAAATATAAAACTTTCAAAATACTAAATATATTGTCTGTTTGTAAATAATAAAAATTAAGCACCTCTATCAAACAAGAGAAAAGAAAAAGCCATTTAAAGGCTGAACAAAATCTGAAACATTCAGTGATAACCAAATATGTTTAAAGCCAAGCATCTGAAACAATACTCTTGGAGATGGGTGAGCATCAAGATCTATAAATACATTTAACACATTCTAATGCACTAGGTACACTAAAACAGCTAGCACTATATTTAGCACTTATTATTGCCACATTGTTCTAAAGTAAGGGTTTGCCATAAAGTAATCATTTAACCCTCACTATGTACTATTATTGCTCCCACTTTATAGCTGAAGAAACATAAGAAGATAGAGGTTAAGTAACATGCCCAAGGTCATCAAGTTAGCAAGTAGCAGAGGTAGCATTTCAACACACTGATTCCAGAGGCTAACTCCTAACCACTGCATCACAGTTCCTCTCTTATACAAGACTGTAAAGGGGGGGAAGGGGGGAAAGGAATGTTTGATAATAAAAGCCCAAGGAACTGGGGCTTTCAAAAATTAAACATTTTACAATAATTTTTTTTATAATGTCACTAGAGGAAAAAACTAGTTAATGGTAATCTTCTTTAACAAATAGCTTGATTATACATACCACTGATACAACAATGCAAGGTAATGAATACAGAATAATCTCTCAAAATCACACATTATATTCATGGCTTAAAAATATACAAGGTATTTCCAAGTAAGGGGCAAATACAGTGGAGGATTCCTTTTACCTGGACCAACCCCCTTCCATCTATGAGAAGAACACAGGAATATATAAGCCAATGTCCTCTGATCTCACAGTTGAGGAGAGGTGAATTAGTCTCTTGTTTTGGGAGGCAACACTATTTTTTTTTTTTTTTTGAAATTTAATAAAAGCCACAGCACGTCTTATTTCAAGATAATTTACTTATTTCCATAAAGTACTAAGGAGTATTCAGGATATGAGTAGCCATCAGTTATGACCATAAACATAATGACCTGATGATAATTATTTGTGTTAAATAACAGGTCAGAGAGCAGACACTAGAAGGCGAGTATGTGCTTACAAACGCAGATGCGCGCGTGCACACACACACACACACACATTCCTGAGACCTTTAAGGTAACATCAAATCTCACGGACATTCCTGAGATCTTTAAGGTAATACCAAGTCTCACGGTATTCAGTTCATTTCAGTTGCTCAGTCGTGTCCGACTCTTTGCGACCCCATGAATCGCAGCACGCCAGGCCTCCCTGTCCATCATCAACTTCCGGAGTTCACTCAAACTCATGTCCATCGAGTCGGTGATGCCATCCAGCCATCTCATCCTCTGTCGTCCCCTTCTCCTGCCCCCAATTCCTCCCAGCATCAGGGTCTGTTCCAGTGAGTCAACTCTTTGCATGAGGTGGCCAAAGTACTGGAGTTTCAGCTTTAGCATCAGAAAAAAATAAATCGTGCTGCTCTACTGTTGAATTTCACATTGAAAAATAACATCTAGGGAAATGCTGCTCCTAAAGGAGCTTCTCAGTAAGAGATAATAAAAATACTAACTTGCTTTCTCTCTCTATGGCACTTCACAGTCTGGCACAAATTTTCAAATCTCCTGACACTCCACTGCTCTGTATTACAACATTCATTCAATAATCTATACGATTTGAACATGTGTACCTAGTTTTATAAAGGGCCAATTCTGGTTTAGGAATCTCAAAGCTTGAGAAGGAATTACTCTTCCAGGCAGAGAAAATATCACAAAAGAAAAACAAAGCTAAGCCAGTGAAGGAGGGAGACTGATGCATCAAATGCAGGGTGGGAAGCTACAGATGAGCTGGAGAATCTCAGCAGACTGCAGACTGTGAGGCCGTGCATGACATGTTAAGGAGCTCAGGTTCTGTCTTTTAACTACTAGGAAATCTATGCTGGGTTTTAAGGAGGGGTACAGCATTGTCAGAATTGCCTTTTTAAATGATTACAACAAGATGCATGGAAGATGGGGTTTAAAAGGGCAAGACTGGAGGTAAGGAAGTGAAGGAAATGAATGGATGGAAATGGAGGCGTGAATGGATGGAAACACCTAGATTCAAGAAATACTTGGAAGTAAAATCAGCAGAAGATAAAGCAGAGGAAACCATCTAAAATCATTCTCAAATTCTTGCCTTGCACATCTGGGTATGTGACTAAGTAGGGGTGAGCAAGCAGACACTTAAGAAGAGATGAGTGTCAAGCACAGGGGAGACATCAAGACGATGGACACAATGCTGGAGTGATCAGCACACAGATGGCAGTTACAACCACGGGAATAACTGTAATTGCCCAGAAAGGCAGAAGGGTGGTGCAAGCTCCCTATCTTCATTCTTAAAAGGCAGATAAAAGAATGAAGAACACCAAGAAGAAACTCACAGGCACATGAGGGCAAAAGAAGAGGATAAACAGGAAGGGTAGTCAACAATATCACAGGCAGTAGATAAGTACTCTAAGGACTGGAGGGTGTGTTGGATTTAGTGTAATAAGTGTTAATGACTGCCTTGTCAGAGAAAGAAACAGTGTCAAATTGTAGGGAGAATGAGGAACAAATAAGAGGGAAACGTTTCAGTCAACTCTTAAGACACTGGGCTGTGAAGAGAAAGAAAAGGGGGCCGTGGGTAAAAGTTTCTTATTTTCCGATGGGAGAAACTTGAGCATGTTTAGAATAAAGAAAAGAAGCTAGTGGGAATGAACAGGTGGAAGATATAGGAAAGAACAAGAGTGACACAGCATGCTTCTGGAAGAGATGGAAAGACATGAAGCAAGACTGGCTTTCAAGAGGATGAAATTGAAGGAAAGTAGTGTTAGAAAGAACTGTGCTAGGACAATCTGGGAGTAGGGCAGGGTGGAAAGATGTCCAGAGAATTCACTGCTACATTGCCTCAAATTCAGAGATAAAGCAGGAGATCAAATCAGTGTCTAAAAGTAAGAGGGAGATTAACTGAGGAGAATGGTGAACCTATGGGATAATAACAAAATGAAAGGCAAAAGAACTGAGAAAAAGTGATGAGTACAGTACGGATCACACACAACGAAAAAACGTGAGAAGACGTATTCAGGACTATATCCCCAGCACTCAGAATAATGCCTGGTATGTCACAGCTGTTCACTAAAATTTTGTTGAATTAATGAATGGTAAAATGTATATCATACTAAGGCAACTTTATGTAACACAAAATGATACAGAAGAAAAAAGACTTAGGTCTGAATCTGGGTTTATATTAATAGTGTTACCTTGGAGTTTCTTTTTAAGAGACCTCATCTTCCTCATCTATAAAGCAGGGATACAAGCTCCCTTTCAGAGTTGCTATCAGGAATAAACAAAACAGGTAAGTCCCATAAAAGAACATAGGTGATAAGTCCAAGTTGTTGCTGTTGAGTCATTAAGTCCTGTCTGACTCTTTGCGACCCCATGGACTGCAGCATGCCAGGCTTCCCTGCCCTTCACTATCGCCTGGAGTTCGCTCAAATTCATGTCCACTGAGATAACTCCAAGAGAGAGGGTTAACCTGTGACATGAACACTTCAGTGACCACCAAATTACTTTTGTTAACTGGGTCACTGACATAGGATCCTTTCTGAAGCAACATACTAGGTTGAAGACGGCAACGTTCCAAGGTGGAGGTAAAAAATCCTGGGTCATCTATCACCACATAATGCTAAGTAACAAAAGAGAACCTGAATGTTGTAATGACCACGTTATAGTATGTACAGAAAATAAAAACAAGAGAGTAATATGTAAAAATTGCAGAGGGCTTACATTATTGCATTTTTTGTTTCTCCTCAAACATGTTTTGATTATATAAAACTTAAAGAAATACAGTTTAAAGTTGGATCGTGAACACATTTTTCTCCTCTCCAAACATTAGTTTTGATCACACAGCTTAGACAAACAGTTAAAAACTAGACATGACAGCACATCAAGCAAAGTGTGAATTACAGAATGCCATCTAAGCTCATCTCCTAGGAATTAATCAATGGCTTAAATAATAATACAGTTGATCATTTACTATTTGCCAGGTGCTGTTTATGTGCTACAATATATTATTAAACCTTTAATTCTCACAAGAAATCTATCAGGTAAGTAACAATACTATTCCCATTCTTCTGATGAGGAAAAAGTTAAATAACCTGCCCCAAATCACACAACTGGGAAGTGGCAGTTTGGGTTCCACCCTGCAGTCTGGTCCAGAGCTCATAAGCGTTACACAACAAAGCAAGGCTTCTGGAATGGCCTGGCTCTAGGTGCCTCTGTCATGGTATCCACTTGTAGGGACAACCAGCACTTCACATTTAAAAGTCTCATCTCTGACCCCAAGCACCTTCACACTATCATTTAAACTGATACAAGTTACTGTGAGAAGAGTTACCAGCTCACTGTGTGGCTGAGAGGGCTTCTCTTGCACATCACCATATACCTATTTCTACAGGCATCTAGAAGGCCTGACTGTATGCAGGCTAACACACAGAAGCAAGAAATGAGGCTCCCTGTATTCAAATGAACTGCTATATATGCAATTCAAAACAGGAATTTTTATTCTAAAGGATAGTCCCCCACAAGATAAATCACATACCCCTCTGCTTGCCATAAACATTCAGAGACCATGTATGCAAACATAAAATTTACATTTATGTTACTAAATGTTTAAAAATTTTCTTTGGACTGTAAGATATAAATGCTCATGACAAAGTAAACACACAAGGTTCTTATGAGGCTGCGTAAGTTAAAACAAAAAACCCTTAGCATTCCCTCCCCCATCCCAGCCAATAGCAAATGCTTCAGAAAGCTTCTAATTCTTCTACTAGTGTTCACAGTATGTGAATACGTTAACACATCTCTAAAAGGAATACAAACATGTATAAATCCCTTGTAATTTTTATCCTACCTAATATTACTTGATTTCAGATGCTCCTCTGATTTCAAGTTTCCGGTCCTCATCTGGGACTTAAATGAAACGTTTTCTCCCACAATGACTATCTGCAAGAACATCCAATTTCTCATAAGGTAGAATGGTTTAAGACATTCTAGATAGAGGAGAGGAGGAAAATATGAGTTAACCCACAATAACAGAGAACCCTCTTGAAGAAAGTTAAATTATTTTCTCTTTAAAATGATCAATGTCAAAGGCAAAAGGAAAGATATCATGGCTTTTTTCCTTTTTATATTTAGTTTCTGAGACTATACATTTTAAAATTCTGTTTTGTATATATCTAAAATTCTAGTCTGGTATCCAACTGTTATTCTAATCTCCCTGCCTGAAAGCTGAGTGATCACTAAAGGACAAACAGGTATCAGTTACCCAGAAGGGTTCTTGTGGTACCAAGGTTCAGGAGCAGATGGCTGGTCCAAACTGGACTACGTATGGAAGGAAAACCATGTAAAGCAATTAAACCACAATTACAGAAGGTACAAAAAAAGCTTACATTCTGAGACCACCTAAAAGGTAGGTATTTAGATTTTCAGTCACTCAATGAACAACATATGCATGCTAAGTTGCTTTAGTCATGTCTGACTCTTTGTGACCCTATGGACTTGTGGCCCACCAAGCTCCTCTGTCCATGGGATTCACCAGGCAATAATATTGGTTGCCATGCCCTTCTTCAAGGGATCTTCCCAACCCAGGGATTGAACCTGTGTCTCTTAGGTCTCCTGCACTGGCAGATAGGTTCTTTACCACTAGCGGCACCTATGAAGTCCTAATGAATAATAATTTGGTTATTTCTCTATACTAAACAATGTTAAGGACTAGGTAGACAATGATAAACAAAACATTATAGCTCCTGCTGCTGCTAAGTCGCTTCAGTCATGTCTGACTCTGTGCGACCTCATGGACTGCAGCCTACCAGGCTTCTCCATCCACGGGATTCTCCAGGTAAGAACACTGGAGTGGGTTGCCATTTCCTTCTCCAATGCATGAAAGTGGAAGTGAAAGTGAAGTCGCTCAGTCATTTCTGACTCTTAGCGACCCCATGGACTGCAGCCTACCAGGCTCCTCCATCCATGGGATTTCCCGGGCAACAGTACTGGAGTGGGGTGCAATTTAAATTCTAATGTGGAGACAGCCCAACAGGAAAGAGGAAGCAGTAGAAGGTAATGGTTAAAGGCATGGGCTTGGATATCGCACTGTACTCAGTGGCATGCTGGGAATAACTCAAGCCACTTGCACAATTTCTTTCAGACACCAATTTAACTTAAAGATGTGGGCAAAATAAATTGAGTAATTATTATTAAATACTAATAACTGCTTACATTTAAAATTATTACGTGGCAGATTCTATACTAAATGCTTTACACACTGATCTCACAGAATGGGAAAATAAAATGTCATAGTTAAGTATCATATTCAGACTGCCTGGGTTCAAACCTCACTCTGCTATTTACTAGCTGTGTAACTTTAGGAAAATTACTTCTCTATGCCCTAATTTTATCAGCAGTAAGGAGATAATAAAAGTACCCACTTCACTGAGCTGTTTTGAGGATTAAATGAGGTAACAAAAATAAAACCTCTAGGATTGTTCCTTGTTATATAAGCCCTCAAAAACTGTTATTATTGTCATATCATTATAGGTATTATTACTCTTCCCAACAATCCTAAGACGTAAATGCTATTATTATCCTCATTTTAAAATTAGGAAACTGAAGCTAAGAATGCACATTAATTGATTCTAGAATAGAAGACATATTCATAATTTTAAACAATAAAACATCAATATTAAGAGAAATCTCAAACATGCAGGAGGTCTATGTAGACTCTGGCTCCATACTTCCAAAACATGTATTTAATCACCTGTGACTTTAATTGTACTTTAGTGGAAAAGACTAGGAGAAAACACCTCATGACAAAACCCAAGTTCATTGGTACAGCATGTTAAGTCCTATAGCTTCCAACTATATATGTTAGGACCCAATAAAACCAAATTACTTTTAGTTCTCTGCTATTTTGCCCCACTGCATCTTGATTCATGCTTTCACTCAACCTGAAATGCCTTTCCCCTTCCTTCTTTGTCTGGTTAATCCCTTTTTGTATTTTAAGACTCAGCAACTCCTGTAAGAGGGACTTGGCTTGGCCAAGCATTCCCAATGAATCTTAATGCCCACTTCTATAACAGCACTCACAGCACTATGATGAAGTTATTCATTCACCCATTTCCTGCACTAGAGATTATTTATTCTATTGGATGATATAGGCCAGGATGGTGGTTTTCAACACTACTGGATTCAATGCTTAAGAAAAAAGACATTCTTTGCAACAATGCTTTTATCTTCCTGAAATAAAATACAAGATGATATACACTACTTAACACATTAAAATGAATAACTAAATGCCTTCTACAAGGAAAAATAAAAAGAAAGAAATTTTTAATAAAACTAGTATCACAATATACAAATGGTCAAGATATCAATGCTTGTACATAACACGTGGCTTGTGGTATCTCAGTCTCCCAGACCAGAGACTGAAGCCGGGTCGATGGCAGTGAAAGTGCCAAGTCTTAATCACTGGACCACGAGGGAGTTCCTATATACACTTTTAAGAGAAGGGTAACAGAACTCCAAAGACAGGAAAATGAAAGTAAAAATCTGAGTAGACATTAGAATTAAAATGAGTTTCAGTGTAAGTAACAGCAAATCCAATTTACTGGAAATGCTAAGAGAAAAATAACCTGACATGGGGACAGCGTGACAATACAAAGTATAAAGAGCTGACATGAAGAAAATAAGGGTGTGACTATATCCCTTGATAGGTAAGCAGGAAACTAATATTATGTTGGAAAAAGAAATAGTGAACAGTCCCTTATATGATGTAAAACACCATATAAATTTAGGTTAGGGAAAAGTAAAGTACAACTTCCCAATTTGGAGTATAACATGGGATATGGACACCTTAATTAACTCAGCCAGCAACAATATTAAGATACTGTCTGATTTAACTGAATAAAATAATCTGTACATTATCATGGTATATCTAGAAATTTCCACTTCTGTGGTCTCCGAAATTTAAGAGATATAAAAAAAGTCAAATCTGACTTATCCACCCAAGAACCATTATTTAACCTGTACTTCCAGACATCAGTTTATCTAGTCAGGTTCCTTTTTTCTTTATTATTTACCTGTTTGTCTAAAGACAGGGGTGATGCATTATAATCAAATAATCTAACAAATCTGATACAAATCATAGAGGGCCTATAGAGTCTGTTACCCTGACGGCCCCCAATGAATCATACACCTCCTGGCATCTGTACCATTGTGAACTCTCTTCATACAGTGACCTTGGGGTTTGCCGTGTGACTTACTTTGGCCAATACTTCAGGAAGTGCGACACAAATGGAAGCTTGACAAGCACTTGTGCATTTGGGCTTGCCCTTCTGTAATGCCTTCACAATGTTATGAAGCAGAGGAGACAGATGACTTGGAAAGAGGAGACTCCATTTTTCCACCTATCACATCCACCCCAGTTGACAGTTCAGACATTTGAGCGAGGTCATCTTGGGCCATTCAGGACACTGAACCACTGGATGACCAGTCATCCAACTTGACCTAGTCAGTCTGAGAGAGGGGACACCTTTGGACATTTTGAGCAAAGAAGCTCCATGACCTAACCTAGATTTTAACATGTTCCACTGAGCCACTATGTCAAGAATTTACTGGCTTGAACCAGTAGGCAGCAATGGAGAGAATAAAATGTGATTGGACTTTGACCGAGAGAGTTTGCTGAGTGAAATTTTAAACAGAGAGAGAGAGGCAGGAATCAAAAATGATTCATGAGGATTTGTCATTTACTAGTTAAAGATAAAAGTAGGCATAGGGTAAAGAGTTCATTTTGGACAACAATGCTTGGCACATGGTGTTATATAAACCACTTGCTATTGTTTTTTACGATGATGATAACTTTAAGACATTATACATCCATGTGAATGTATACTAGCAGTTATTAAAGCATCTGACATTTAAAGGAAAGATATGTAACCACAGAAATCCATCTTGGGAGTCATCAGCACAAGGCAAGAAATGACAAGGGAATAATAAAAAAACAATTAATGACCATAGAGAAAGGAGGGAAACTTGAAGTTTTGTGGTGTAGTGGAAGCCAAATGAAGAAAGAGCTTCAAGAAAAGAAAGTAGAATCAGTAAGTGTTGCTCATGCAGCAAGTAAAATGAGGCCTGAGAACTGACTACTGGATTCAGTATGTGGAAGTCACTGCGGATCTCGTTAGGAACAATGTGGGCAGTGAAGTGGGAGCATCAGCCCACGGACTGACTTTAATGGAAAATAGGAAAGGATCAGAGACTAAAACTGAGTTTAGATACCTTTTTCTAGGCAGGAGAGGCAACACAGTGAGGGTCAAAAGTTTTTAAGATGGAATACATGTTTTTTTTTATGGGATGGAACAGGATAAATAACAAGAGGAGGATTCAATGGAGGGGAAAAAAAAAAAAAAGGCTGAAAACAAAGTCTCAGGAATGCCAGAGGGGGTTATACGAGTTTGTTTAAATATAATACAGTTTAAAGGCAAAAAGACCCCTGAATGAAAGAATAAAACTTGAAGTGAATTATATAAAGAAAGACAACTAATAATCAGTGACTAGGGTGAATGGCAAGTGGATTACATAAAGTGAAAAGTGAAGTCGCTGAGTCGTGCCCGACTCTTAGCGACCCCATGGACCGCAGCCTACCAAGCTCCTCCGTCCATGGGGTTTTCCAGGCAAGAGTACTGGAGTGGGGTGCCACTGCCTTCTCCGGAGGGGCCTCTAGGGAGGCCTGGATAACTTTAGGACAGGAACTGGATTACATAAACTATTCTCAATTTAACTTTCATAGCAACCTGAAGCAACTACTATTTTCTCAGTTTTACAAAGAAACAAAGACTCAGAGATTTTAGGAAACTTGCCCAAGATCACAAAGGTAGTAAATGCTAGGACTGAGGTTCAAATCCAACTGTATCAGAATTCCAGAACCTTGCTGTTGCTATTCAGTAGCTAAGTCGTGTCCAACTCTTTGTGACCCCATGGACTGTAGCATGCCAGTCTCCTCTGTCCTCCATGGAGTTTGCTCAAATTCATATCCATTTGAGTTGGTGATGCTATCTAACCATCTCATCTTTTGCTTTCAGTATTTCCCAGTATTAGGGTCTTTTCCAAAGAGTCAGCTCTTCACATCAGGTGGCCAAAATATTGGAGCTTCAGCTTGAGTCTCTCCAATGAGTATCCAAGGTTGACTTACTTTAGGATTCAGTTCAGTTCAGTTGCTCAGTCATGTCCAACTCTTTGAGACCCCATGGACTGTGGCATGCCAGGCTTTCCTGTCCATCACCAACTCCCAGAGCTTGCTCAAACTCATGTCCATCAAGTCACTGATGCCATCCAACCATCTCATCCTCTGTCATCCCCTTCTTCTGAATTCAATCTTTCCCAGCATCAGGGTCTTTTCGAATGAGTCCGTTCTTCACAGCAGGTGGCCAAAGTATTGGAGTTTCAGCTTCAGCATCAGTTCTTCCAATGAATATTCAGGACTGATTTCCTTTAGGATGGACTAGTTTGACCTCCTTGCGGTCCAAGGGGCTCTCAAGAGGTCTTCTCCAACGCCACAGTTCAAAAGCATCAATTCTTCAGCACTCAGCTTTCTTTATAGTTCAACTCTCACATCCATACATGACTACTGGAAAAACCATAGCTTTCACTAGATGGACCTCTGTTGGCAAAGTAATGCCTCTGCTTTTTAATATGCTGTCTAGGTTTGTCATAGCTTTTCTTCCAAGGAGCAAGCATATTTTAATTTCATGGCTGCAGTCACCATCTGCAGTGATTTTGGAGCCCCAGAAAATAAAGTCTGTCAGTGTTCCCACTGTTTCCCTGTCTATTTGCCATGAAATGATGGAACCAGATGCCATGATTTAAGTTTTCTGAATGTTGAGTTTTAAGCCAACTTTTTCACTCTCCTCGTTCACTTTCATCAAGAGGCTCTTTAGTTCTTCTTCGCTTTCCGCCGTAAGGATGGTGTCATCTGTGTATCTGAGGTTATTGATATTTCTCCCGGCAAATGTGATTCCAGCTTGTGCTTCCTCCAGCCCGGCATTTTGTATGATGTACTCTGCAAGTAAGTTAAATATGTAGGGTGACAATATACAGCCTTGACATACTCCTTTCCCAATTTGGAACCAGTCTGTTGTTCATGTCCGGTTCTAACTGTTGCTTCTTGACCTGCATACAGATTTCTTAGGAGGCAGGTAAGGTGGTCTGGTATTCCCATCTCTTGAAGAATTTTCTACAGTTTGTTATGATACATACAGTCAAAGGCTTTGGCATAGTCAATAAAGCGGAAGTAGATATTTTTCTGGAACTCATCTTGCTTTTTTGATGATCCAACGGATGTTGGCAAAATCCTTTAGGACTGACTGGTTTGATCTCCTTGCAGTCCAAGGAACTCTTAAGCACTAGAGTCTTCTCCAGCACCACAATCTGAAAGCATCAATTTTTCAGCACTCAGACTTCTTTATGGTTCAACTCTCGCATTCGTATATGACTACTGGAAAAACCATAGCTTTGATTACACATACCTTTGTTGGCAAAGCTTTTTAATACACTGTCTAGGTTTAGTGTAGGTTTCCTTCCAAGGAACAAGCATCTTTTAATTTTATGGCTTCAGTAACTGCTCGCAGTGGTTTTGGAGCCCAAGAAAATAAAATCTGTCACTGCTTCCACATTTTGCCCTTGTATTTGCCATGAAGTGATGAGACCAGATGCCACAACCTTAGTCTTTTTTAATGTTGAGTTTTAAGCCAGTTTTTTCACTCTCCTCTTTCACCCTCATCAAGAGGCTCTTTAATTCCTCTTTACTTTCTGCCATTAGAGTGGTATCATCTGCCTATCTGATAACCTAAACTTCACTTACTCATTATTCCATAATACAATACAGACCTCAATTTTCAACAATTCACATATTCAAAGTTAAATTGTGAATATATTATTGCTTATGATTTTATTCAGAGTTTGCCTTTTTAATAGCTTTAATTTTTAAAGCTTCTGCTCTTCAACACAGACCATTAAAAAAAGTGAGAAAGCAAGCTAATGTGTATGTGTATATATAAACACATACAAAGGCTTTACATTCAAAACATATTAAAGAGAACTCAGTGATAAGACAATCCAATTTGAAAAATGGGCTAATGATTTAGATACTACAAAAGATACACAAACGGCCAATAATCACACAAAAAGGTGCTCAACATCTTCATTCGTCTGAAAATGCAAGTCTATGAGATACCAATGCATGTGCATTGGAATGGTGAAAATAAAAGAAATTATCAATACCAAATATTGAAGGAAAGGATATGGAATAATTAGAACCCTTTTAATATTGCTGCTGCTGCTAAGTCGCCTCAGTCGTGTCCGACTCTGTGCGATCCCATAGACGGCAGCCCACCAGGCTCTGCCGTCCCTGGGATTCCCCAGGAAAGAACACTGGAGTGGGTTATAACACTGCTAATAAGAGTAAAAGAATGTTATAATCGCGTTGGGAAACAGGTTGGTAATGTTTAATAAAGTTGTACACGTCCTTCCTATATGACCTAGCAATTCCACTCTGAGGTATTTTTACCAAAAGAAATGAAAACATGCCCATGAAAAGACTTTAATATGACATTCCTAAAACTTTATTCACAGTAGCAGAAAAGAGACACAACCCAAGGATTCATTAAAAGGTGAATGGATAAATAAACTGTGGCAGTCATATGATGAAACAGTTGTTGTTCAGTCACTCAGTCACGTCTGCCTCTTTGCGACCCCACTGACTACAGCACATCAGGCTTCTCTGTCCATCACCACCTCTGGGCGCATGCTCAAACTCATGTCCATTGAGTCAGTGGTGCCACCCAACCATTTCATCTCTGTTGTCCCCTTTTCCTCCTGCCTTCAATCTTTCCCAGCATCAGGGTCTTTTCGAATGAGTCAGTTCTTCACAGCAGGTGGCCAAAGTATTGGAGTTTGAGCTTTAGCATTAGTTCTTCCAATGAATATTCAGGACTGATTTCCTTTAGGATGGACTGGTTAGACCTCCTTCCTGTCCAAGGGACTCTCAAGAGTCCTCTCCAAAAACACAGTTCAAAAGCATCAGTTCTTCGACGCTCAGCTTTCCTTATGGTCCAACTCTCACATCCATACATGACTACTGGAGAAACCACAGCTTTGACTAGATGGACCTTTGTTGGCAAAGTAATGCCTCTGCTTTTTAACATGCTGTCTAGGTTGGTCATAGCTTTTCTTCCAAGGAGCAAGCATATTTTAATTTCATGGCTGCAGTCACCATCTGCAGTGATTTTGGAGCCCCCCAAAATAAAGTCTGTCACTGTTTCCACTGTTTCCCCATCTATTTGCCATGAAGTGATGCCATGATCTTAGTTTTTTAAGCCAGATTTTTCACTCTCTTCTTTCACCTTCACCAAGAGGCTTTTTAGTTCCTCTCTGCTTTCTGCTGTAAGGGTGGTATCATCTGCATATCTGAGGTTATTGATATTTCTCCCAGCAATCTTGATTCCAGCTCGTGCTTCTCAACAATAAATAGGAACAAACTATTGATCCATGCAACAAAGGATTATTCTTAAAAATATTACATCAAAAGAATTTGGACACAACAAGAGTATGTACTGTATTATTTCATTTATGAAGTTCTGGAACAAGCAAAAGTAATCTTTTGTGATAACAGAATAATGATTGCCTGAGACATAGAGAAACAAGTAAGGTAGGGGTAGCACTGACTACAAAGAGGCCTGGGTGAACTTATTTTAGGATTTGGAAATGTTCTATACCTTAGCTAGGGCAGTGGTTAGAGGTATACGTTCATCAAAATTCATGACTGTGCACTTAAAATGAGTGTATTTTCATTATATATAATGATTACTTCAATTAATGTGATTTAAGAAGAGGTGGCAAGAATACACAGAAGAACTGTACAAAAAAGATCTTCACGACCCAGATAATTACGATGATGTGATCACTGACCTAGAGCCAGACATCCTGGAATGTGAAGTCAAGTGGGCCTTAGAAAGCATCACTATGAACAAAGCTAGTGGAGGTGATGGAATTCCAGTTGAGCTATTTCAAATCCTGAAAGATGATGCCGTGAAAGTGCTGCACTAAATATGCCAGCAAATTTGGAAAACTCAGCAGTGGCCACAGGACTGGAAAAGGTCAGTTTTCATTCCAATCCCAAAGAAAGGCAATGCCAAAGAATGCTCAAACTACTGCACAATTGCACTCATCTCAGAAGGCAATGGCAACCCACTCCAGTACTCTCGCCTGGAAAATCCTATGGACGGAGGAGCCTGGTAGGCTGCAGTCCATGGGGTGGCTAAGAGTCAGACATGACTGAGCGACTTCACTTTCACTTTTCCTTTCTTGCATTGGAGAAGGAAATGGCAACCCACTCCAGTGTTCTTGCCTGGAGAATCCCAGGGACGGGGGAGCCTGGTGGGCTGCGGTCTATGGGGTCGCACAGAGTCAGACATGACTGAAGTGACTTAGCAGCAGCAGCACATGCTAGTAAAGTCATGCTCAAAATTCTCCAAGCCAGGCTTCAGCAATACGTGAACCCTGAACTTCCTGATGTTCAAGCTGGTTTTAGAAAAGGCAGAGGAACCAGAGATCAAATTGCCAACATCTGCTGGATCATGGAAAAAGCAAGAGAGTTCCAGAAAAACATCTATTTCTGCTTTATTGTCTATGCAAAAGCCTTTGACTGTGTGGATCACAATAAACTATGGAAAATTCTGAAAGAGATGGGAATACCAGATCACCTGATCTGCCTCTTGACAAATCTGTATGCAGGTCAAGAAGCAACAGTTAGAATTGGACATGGGACAACAGACTGGTTCCAAATAGGAAAAGGAGTACGTCAAGGCTGTATATTGTCACCCTGCTTATTTAACTTATATGCAGAGTACATCATGAGAAATGCTGGGCTGGAAGAAGCACAAGCTGGAATCAAGATTGCCGGCAGAAATATCAATAACCTCACATATGCACATGACACCACCCTTATGGCAGAAAGTGAAGAGGAACTACAAAGCCTCTTGATGAAAGTGAAAGAGGAGAGTGAAAAAGTTGGCTTAAAGCTCAACATTCAGAAAACGAAGATCATGGCATCCGGTCCCATCACTTCATGGGAAATAAATGGGCAAACAGTGGAAACAGTGTCAGACTTTTATTTTTCTGGGCTCCAAAATCACTGCAGATGGTGACTGCAGCCATGAAATTAAAAGACGCTTATTCCTTGGAAGGAAAGTTATGACCAACCTAGATAGCATATTGAAAAGCAGAGACATTACTTTGCCAACAAAGGTCCGTCTAGTCAAGGCTATGGTTTTTCCCGTCGTCATGTATGGATTTGAGAGCTGGACTGTGAAGAAGGCTGAGCACCAAAGAATTGATGCTTTTGAACTGTGGTGTTGGAGAAGACTCTTGAGAGTCCCTTGGACTGCAAGGCGATCCAACCAGTCCATTCTGAAGGAGATCAGCCCTGGGATTTCTTTGGAGGGAATGATGCTAAAGCTGAAACTCCAGTACTTTGGCCACCTCATGGGAAGAGTTGACTCATTGGAAAAGACTCTGATGCTGGGAGGGATTGGGGGCAGGAGGAGAAGGGGACGACAGAGGATGAGATGGCTGGATGGCATCACTGACTTGATGGATGTGAGTCTGAGTGAACTCCAGGAGTTGGTGATGGACAGGGAGGCCTGGCGTGCTGCAATGCATGGGGTCACAAAGAGTCAGGCACGACTGAGCAACTGAACTGAACTGAACTGAAAAACAGTATACACCACATGATCATAATCTAATTAAATTCATTACCTGTATATGCATAAAATGCATATCATATATATATAAAAAAGATTGGACAGTGTCAACAGTGCTGGTGGCAATTTAATATTACAGTTTTTTATTGTAACATTTTAATTTTACTCAATGTATAATACCTTTACAACAATGAATGACTACTAAATATATCAATGTCCTAATAAGCCAATTATTAAATATTTTAAGGTTAGAATGCTTTCTGCATAGAAAGCTTTCACTAGTCACACTAAAATAATTTCTAATAAATAAATATCCTTTTCCATTAGGTTTAAAAGTACTTCATTTCTTCCAATCTAAATTTCCTTTGATCCCGCTATTTCCCTCAAGCATACACCCTAATCCTTGCCTCTAAATTCTGTTAAAAGACAATATGTAAGTACTGAGTTCACTTTCTCATTATCCTGTCACTTTTCAACTTTCAATTAGGTGTCCATCCTTACCACTGTAACAAATTTCTCAAGAGTTAACAATGACTTTGCCCAATCTAAGAGCGTTTTCTCAGTCCTCATGTTTCCTGAACTCTGCAGTATTTCTCAATACTATATTGCATCAGCATTCTTTCAAACTTTAGCCCACATCAAAATCACTAAGAGATTTATAAAGTGATTGCTGGACCTTATGCTCAAAGTTTCTGATTCAGCAGGTCTGAGACAGGACACAAGAATTTGTATTTCTAATAAGTTCTCAGGTAATGATGCTGCTCCTAATCTGGAGACCACTGTGAGAACTACTCTGTTAGAGTAAGCCTTCATTAAATCTTTCTTTAATGCTTTTCTTCATTAAAGTACACTTAGCTGACCTTTCTTCTGCACAGTCTCCTGACTCTTCCTACCTTTTGGATAGATCATTTCTTGCCTTTTTCTGTTTCCACCCATCTAGATTAACAAAATCATTAAGAATGAAAGTTAAGCTTTATTATCATTGGCACCTGTTCCCTAAGTGTCTAACCCAAATACCCCCTTATACTTCTATAATTCCTTCCCATATCTAACATCAGACACAATGAAAAGCTAAAAGCCCTCTCATTACTTTTATTCAACTCAGTATTCAAAGTCCCAGCTGGAGCAATCAGACAAGAAAAAGAAATGAAAGGAATCCAAATTGGAAAGGAAGAAGTAAAACTGTGCAGGTAACATGCATGATATTATACATAGAAAACATTAAGGAAACCACCAAAAAAACCACTAGAGCCCATCAATGAAATCCATAAAGTTGCAGGACACAAAATTAATATAAAGAAATCTGTTGCACTTCTAGACACTAACAATGAACTGTAAGAAAGTGAAATTAAGGAAACAATTTCATTTACAGTTGCATCAAGAAGAATAAAATACCTAGGAATAAGCCTACCCAAGAAGGTAAAAGACTTGTACTTGGAAAACTGAAAAAACTGATTAAAGAAACTGAAGACGACATAAACAGATGGAAAGATTTAGTACTGTTAAAATGACCATACAATTCAAGGTAAGCTACAGATACAAAGCAATCCCTATCAAAACACCAATGGCATTTTTCACAAGACTAGAACAAATAACTTAAAAATTTGTACAAAAACACATAACACCCTGAAAAGCCAAAGCAATCTTGAGAAAGAACAGAGCTGGAGGTATCATGCACCCTGACTTCAACTATATGACAAAGCCACAGTAATCAAAACAGTATGGAATTGGCATAAAAATAGTCACACAGATCAATGGAACAGAATAGAGAGCCCAGTAACCAGCTCACACACTTATGGTCAATTAACCAACAAGAGGTGCTGGAAAAATTGGACAGCTACATGCAGAAGAATAAAATTAGAACATTTCCTCAAGTCACATACAAAAATAAACTCTAAATGGATTAAAGGCCTAAATGTAAGATTGGAAATCAGAAAATGCTTAGAAGAAAACATAGGCAGAACACTTTGACATAAATTATGGCAATATTTTTTTAGATGTGCCTCCTAAGGTAAAGGAAACAAAAATAAGTAAAATGGGATCTAATTAAACTTAACACATTATTGACCAGAGACATATTAATACATCTTTTGTTACCCAAATGTCACTTATTGGAGTGTTTCAATATTCACCAGCTACAGGCGTTAGCTTCTGCAAAAATCCCCTGGTCAACAATGTGTTAAAAGCTTTTGCACAGCAAGGGAAACCATCAACAGAATGAAAAGACAACATACAAACTGGGAGAAAATATTTGCAAACGATGTGACCCACAAGAGGTTAATTTTCAAAATATACAAACAGCTCATACAACTCAATATCAAAACAAAAAACCAAAACAAAACCCCTAAAAAACGGACATAAAACTTGAATAGACATTTTTCCAAAGAAGAGATATGGCTGGCCAACAGGCACATGAAAAGAGGCTCAAACACTGCTAATCATCAAAGAAATGCAAATCAAAACCACAATGAGAAATCACCTAATATATGTCAGAATGGCTCTCATTAGAAAGACCTGAAATAATGAAGGCTGGTGAGGATGTGGGAATTTATATTCCCATTTCTGGTGGGAATATAAACTGGTACAGCCACTGTGGAAAACAACACAGTTCTTCAAAAAGTTAAAAACAGAGCTACCACAGGATCCAGCAATCCCACTCCTGGGTATATATCCCAACAGAGCAAAAACACTAGTTTGAAAAGATAAATACATCCCAATGTTCATAGCAGCATTATTTATAATAGCCAAGATATGAAAGCAACCTAAATAAGTGTCCATCAACAAGTGAATGGATAAAGAAGATGCAGTATAAACACACACACACATATATTAGAATACTATTCAGCCATAAAAAAGAATGAAATTCTGCCATTCACAACAACATGAATGAACTGTACAAAGTCTATGCTTTGTAAAGTAAGTCAGAAAGAGAAAGATAAACATTGTATGTTACCACTTACATGTAGAATCTTAAGAAATCAAACAAACTAGTGAATACAAAAAAAAAAAATAAACAGACTCACATATTAGAGAACAAACTAGTGGCTACCAGAGAAGGGGAAGAAGATGGGTGCGGGGATTAAGAGGTACAAACTACTATGCATAAAATAAACTACTGGATATACTATAACGGCAACCCACTCCAGTGTTCTTGCCTGGAAAATCCCAGGGACGAGGGAGCCTGGTGGGCTGCCATCCATGGGGTCACACAGAGTTGGACACGACTGAAGTGACTTAGCAGCAGCAGCAGCATACAGCATGGGGAATATAGTCAATATTTTATACATGGAGTATAAACTTTAAAAACTGAGAACCACAATGTTGTACACCTGAAATTATATAATATAAATCAACTACACCTCAATAAAAAAATTAAATGTTGGTAATAAGCAGGATCTCATACGTTACTAGTTAACATTTACTGAGTGTTGGTATTGCTCTAAAGTTGTACCAGGACAATTAAGAGAAAGCCCTTCCCTCAAATGCTATCAGGGAATGGTGAACAAACATTAAGAAATCTGATCAATGAAAGAGACTGAGAATAAAAAGAAACATCTTGTCATTTATCTAACAAAATTCTACCATGACTCAAAGATTTTCTGCAAGGAGGGACTTTTCAAAGACAAAGTGAAGTCACATGAAAGAAAAAGTTCAGACTGTGAGTGCCCTTTTTGAGTAAACCAGTCTTGCTCACTTTCAGGTGACTATGTGTTTAAGAAGAAGAAAAATGGTTAATTCAAAGATGTCAGGCCACATATGAAACCTTCAGTAATCTGTTACTGTTTTTAAAAGTCACACTGAATTTTCCTTTTAAAGTAACTTATCCAAGGTTTGAATTTTGTACATGCAAAACTATGTTCCTTAGTATCAGAAGCTAACATCTGAATACGTCTATGTAACAACAATATAAAGTCAATAAGGAAAAGGCAACTCCAATTTTCTTTACTTAAGTTGCCAAAACTGGCAAGTCATTTTCCACTTGTCTGATTAGCTCAGGTGGGTCAGAACTATTTTTACCATAAAAGCTGGGTCTCAGTATCCCCAAGAGTCCTGGGAAATACTGTATTTAAGTACTAATACTGAAGAGGAAAACTGAAGAAAGAACAGCTGTAATTGAGAGAAGAGTGGCAGACCAACTAGTCAGTCCTAGTTCCTTAGTTTATTAATAAATTAATTTCAAATATAGAAGAAAAACGATCTTCGCTACTGTTCCCCTTAGTAAACATTCTGAGAAATTAACCTGCCCTCTTTCTTATATTTCACACACAAAAAAATGCATGAGGCAGCTTGAGATTGAGGAGATCAGTTTGTTCAGACTATATATTCATATTTAAAATATGTATATTTTATGTAAGCATATAATAATAAATGTAAATAAAACAAAAATAAAAGCAAAATCCTACAATCTCAGGCAAATAGGAAAATAAAACTATAGAGGTAGAGTCTATATGATACATAGTTAAAAACATGGATTCTAAAGCCCGATTCCTGGGTTCAAATCATGGTTCTGCTACTCTATGTATGACCTTGGACTTAACTATTCTGCCTCTCTCTTTGATTTGCTATAAAATGAAGCTAATAATATATACCTCATAGGGTTGCCGTGAGGATTCACAACTGAAGGATGTTTGGAATAGTATCTAACACAAAATAAAACTGTTGGCTTATTATTAATCAGGTCAAAAGCACAAATCAACAGCCTCTCTCTATAAAGTTATCATACCTTACTCTACTCTATGAAAGCTTCAATATTAAAGGTGAAGAAACAAAAAGTACATTAGCATTGCCAGATTACAGGTGACTGAAAGTTAATCCAGAACCCATAAGGCAGAGTGTCTAGGGCATAATCATTAACCTCTGACACTAAGTTGTGTCCAACTCTTTGTGACCCCACGGACTGTAGCCCACCAGGCTCCTCTCTCCATGGAATTTTCTGGAGACTGTTGCCATTTCCTTCTCCAGGGGATCATCCTGGCCCAGGGATTGAACCCGTCTCCTATGTCTCCTGAACTGTAGGCAGATTCTTTACCCACTGAGCCATCAGGAAGCCTGCATAATCATTAAGATACCCTTCAAAAACAATAAACAGATCAAAATGATTCCTAAAAACTTTTTATAAAATCATAAAATAACAAAAACAATAAAGGGTATACCTATATAGCCAAAAAATCAGGACAGACTGTACATGTTTCCTAAATATTAGTACAACACAAACACAAGTAAATCCTCACACAAAAGAAAGCAATTCCCTGTTAGCATTTAAAATGAGAGAAATACTGATGGTAATAAATTTGTAGCATCACACCAGCTGCCAAAAATAGTGGAGAGGAAAGAATGTCATCTTAGGTATGAAAAAACAGTGGAGGTAACAGGTATAGGAAAGCAGGAAACTTGGAGATTTTATTAACTTGGTATTGCATTATAACATTTTCAAACTCCTTTTATATAGTACATGGCTGTAATTCGCGATTCTAAATGTTTCTCTCATTTCATTTTACCTCACTTGGGAATCTGGGGATCTGAAATAACTAATATAAAGGAAGGAATTACGGGACTTCCCTGATGGTCCAGTGGTTAAGAATCTACCTGCCAATGCAGGGGACCACAGGTTCGATCCCTGGTCTGGGAAGACCCCACAAGCCTCAGGGCAACTAAGCCCGTGCGCCCCAACTACTGAAGCCTGTGTGCCCCAGCGCCTGTGCTCCACAACAACAGATGCCACTGTAATGAGAAACCCCTGCACTGCGGCTAGAGTAGCCCCTGCTCACCACGAGACAGAGCAAGTGCAGCAAACGAAGACCCAGGGCAGCCTTAAATAAATAAATACATAAATAAATAAAAATCTTTTAAAAGAAATCATGTCCACATTCAGGTCTAAAATTGTTTTAAAGCAACTCATAATCATCTTCCCCCTGACAGCTCTCTAGCCTATGTCCTGCCATTCCTCCACATACACCCCTCACATTAGTGTGTAGGTCACAATACCTTTGCAAAAATGTACCTTTCATTGGAAATGACCCTATGAATAGTCTTCAAGGCTCTTGGAATTTTCCCCATAAAACAGTTTATAACACCCATCATAGTATCTTCAGTAACCCTGTTTCCTTAAAACCAGTCATCTAAATAAACTGCTACAATTAAGTACTGTTTCTAGTTCTCTGAGAAGATTAAAATGGCCAGAATTCCCTGGTGATCCAAGGGTGAGGACTCAGAGCTTTTACTGCCAAGAGCGTGGGTTCAATCCCTCGTCTGAGACTAGGTATAAGCCTCATGGCACAGCCAAAAAAAAGTAAACAAATAAATAGATTAAATAACAAAATTATAAAATGCCCATAAGTCCAATGCACTTGTATTCACAGAACTGTCCCTGATCCAGTGATCTATCATAGTTCCAGAACTTAGTATGTGCTTTGCTTAGTTGCTCTGCCATGTCTGACTCTTTGTGATCCATGGACTATAGCCCACCAGGCTCCTCTGCCCATGGGGATCCTCCAGGCAAGAATACTGGAGTGGGTAGTCTATCCCTTCTCCAGGGGAACTTCTCAACGCAGGAATCAAACCCAGGTCTCCTGCATTGCAGGTGGATTTTTTACCAGCTGAGTTACCAGGGAAGCCCACAACTTGGTATATGTAAATTCAAATTAAAAAAAAAAAAAACAAAACTAATGAAATTCATTAAAAATAATTTAGACAACTCCGTAAGAATGTGAGGTTTTTATATAATAATGTACTGCTACTACTAATTATTAATCGCTCAATTTACCGCTTCTTTTTTTAACCCAGGTATAAGGCACCATGCTAAGAACTTTCACTATGTTATCTAACTTCAGTTCAGTTCAGTCGCTCAGTCGAGTCCAACTCTTTGCGACCCCATGAATCGCAGCACGCCAGGCCTCCCTGTCCATCACCAACTCCCGGAGTTCACTCAGACTCACGTCCATCGAGTCAGTGATGCCATCCAGCCATCTCATTCTCTGTCGTCCCCTTCTCCTCCTGCCCTCAACCCCTCCCGTAATCAGAGTCTTTTCCAATGAGTCAACTCTTCCCATGAGGTGGCCAAAGTACTGGAGTTTCAGCTTTAGCATCATTCCTTCCAAAGAAATCCCAGGGCTGATCTCCTTCAGAATGGACTGGTTGGATCTCCTTGCAGTCCAAGGGACTCTCAAGAGTCTTCTCCAACACCACAGTTCAAAAGCATCAATTCTTCGGTGCTCAGCATTCTTCACAGTCCATCTCTCAAATCCATACATGACCACAGGAAAAACCATAGCCTTGACTAGACGGACCTTTGTTGGCAAAGTAATGTCTCTGCTTTTGAATATGCTATCTAGGTTGGTCATAACTTTCCTTCCAAGGAATAAGCGTCTTTTAATTTCATGGCTGCAGTCACCATCTGCAGTGATTTTGGAGCCCAGAAAAATAAAGTCTGACACTGTTTCCACATCTATTTCCCATGAAGTGATGGGACCGGATGCCATGATCTTCGTCTTCTGAATGTTGAGCTTTAAGCCAACTTTTTCACTTTCCACTTTCATCAAGAGGCTTTGTAGTTCCTCTTCACTTTCTGCCATAAGGGTGGTGTCATGTGCATAGGTGAGGTTATTGATGTTTCTCCCTGCAATCTTGAGTCTAGCTTGTGTTTCTTCCAGTCCAGCATTTCTCATGATGTACTCTGCATATAAGTTAAATAAGCAGGGTGACAATATACAACCTTGACGTACTCCTTTTCCTATTTGGAACCAGTCTGTTGTTCCATGTCCAGTTCTAACTGTTGCTTCCTGACCTGCATACAAATTTCTCAAGAGGCAGGTCAGGTGGTCTGGTATTCCCAATCTCTTTCAGAATTTTCCAGTTTATTGTGATCCACACAGTCAAAGGCTTTGGCATAGTCAATAAAGCAGAAATAGATGTTTTTCTGGAACTCTCTTGCTTTTTCCATGATCCAGTGGATGTTGGCAATTTGATCTCTGGTTCCTCTGCCTTTTCTAAAACCAACTTGAACATCAGGAAGTTGAGGGTTCACGTATTGCTGAAGCCTGGCTTGGAGAATTTTGAGCATTACTTTACTAGCATGTGAGATGAGTGCAATTGCGAGGTAGTCTGAGCATTCTTTGGCATTGCCTTTCTTTGGGATTGGAATGAAAACTGACCTTTTCCAGTCCTGGGGCCACTGCTGAGTTTTCAAATTTGCTGGCATATTGAGTGCAGCACTTTCACAGCATCATCTTTCAGGATTTGAAATAGCTCAACTAGAATTCCATCACCTCCACTAGCTTTGTTCGTAGTGATGCTTTCTAAGGCCCACTTGACTTCACATTCCAAGATGTCTGGCTCTAGGTCAGTAATCACTAATTTATTCCTTCTCAAACCCTAGGAAACATATTATATCCACTACACCACTGAGGAAATTGGAATCAAAACAATAGGTAACTTACCCAAGATCATGCACCCAGTTTTCAAACGCAGGGCTGCCAGAAAGTAAAGGCCTTGCTCTTAAATCACTATATTGTTAAGTGCTATACTTGGCTAATGCTCATATTTGGAATATCAGGCTAAACTTTTTGATAATACAGCTCCATTTTAAAAGTATAGTAACACACTGACAGGATACAATTTTTCAATATAAGAATCAGTCTTTACGTAACAAGAAAAAGCAGAAAAAAATACCAAATTTAAATAGAGTTAAAAAACAAAACAAAGTCACAGAAACACATAAAGACAGAAAGAAGGCCAGAGCAGAGAGTCATAACAGACGGTAGTAAACTGAAGTATATTCATACATTCATTGAATGAACATTCATCAAACATATGCAAGGATTCCACTATGTGTCAGGTACCATAGAGGCCTTAGGGATACAATTATTAGCCAAACAGTCCCTGAGCTCAATTTGAAAAACGAGTGAATAAAAGAGTCTGTGGAGTTAAAAACAGAGAGGCCTTTGGTGACCTGACCAAGTATAGTTTCAGTGGAAAGGCAGAGGTAGAGGCCAGGGAACACTGGGTTGAGGAAGTCGGCACAGATCATGTTTTAAGATGATAAACGGGGAAGATAAATGACAGATCAAAGGCTAGGGAAGGACAGGTTAAGGGAAGCTTGCACAATATTTACAACAAAACAAAGTTCCAGTAAAGAGGGAAAGGGTTGGATATAAAAACAAGGTGATGAGATCCAAAGCATACACACACAAAAGCCCACCTTAATAAGGAGGCTGAGAACCTGTCCCTTTCCAAGAGGGACAGAAGCAAGAACTAGTAGAAGGGATAGGAAGCAGATCAGCCCCACCAGAAAGCTTTTGTTGTTATGTTCACATAGAGGCCATCTGTTGAAAGTTGTACAACTTCAAGAAAAAGTACTAAAAGTTTAAATTAAAAGTACTGTGAAGAAACTAGCAAAACAGAGGGAAAAAAGAACAGATATTAAAGTGGTAGTCTACGCATTTCAACAACAATTGGCCAGTCTGTAATTTTGTTTTTCCCAGCAACGCTATCAATTATACCCAAAGAAGTTTATTTTCAGAATCATTCAGAGTGAATTTTCCTAGACTGGGAGAACAAGGAGACTGAGGACACTGGTAAGACAGTTAAAGTAGTATCTATAAAAGGGCAGAAGAGAAAAACAGGAGGAGAAAGGAAAGAAAAAACCAGGAAGTGACTAACAGCAAATAAGTTTGGAATCTACACTGTAAGTCCTCAACAGAAGCAGCTGGATTAGAGCAGGTCAGGATGTGGTCAAAGTGAAATGGTCGAATGTAGGACTTTAGAAGTAGAAGAATCCTGAAGAATAACAAAGTCTAAGGTATAATATGGGCATACGTGAAGGTTAATATATTAAAGAGAAATAAGAGACCAAAGAACAGGAAAAGGACTGTTGCATCTTAAATGAGTGTTCCAAGAAAATGTCAGTCCTATGAGATGTGACACAGCTTTGGAAACACCAATCTCTATCTCCCTCTTGAAGGTTCTTAATACATATGTAGCATATTATAAGCTATGAGAAGTCCTAAATAAAGAATCCAGTTTAATTCTGTATTCTTAATTTATTTTGCCTTGGAAATACTGAGAATCCTAACACACATGAATTTGCCACATTCAGCAGAACACACTGTGGGAAATGCTAGAGTACTGGATAGGCTTGTCTATGTATGTGCTTAGTCACCCAGTCATGTCTGACTCTTTGCCACCCCACGGACTCTAGCCCGCCAGGCTCCTTTGTCCATGGGGATTTTCCAGGCAAGAATACTGGAGTGGATTGCCATGCCCTCCTCCAGGGGATCTTCCCAACCCAGGGATTGAACCCAGGTCTCCTAACACTGCAAGCAGATTCTTTACTGTCTGAGCCACCAGGGAAGCCCTTTCTATGTATAAAGACATCAAAGAATCTGCTTCAAAAAAAGGTGAAATATCAATACGTGAAATCTTCAATACTGGTGAGCACATACAGAAAAAGTTACCTGGGGCCAGAATAAACTGTACTGCTTCCCAGGTGGCACAGTGGTAAAGGAGCCACCTACCAATGCAGACTATGCAAGAGACTATGGTTTGATCTCTGGGTCCGGAAGATCCCCTGGAGAAGGAAATGGCAACCTGCTCCAGTATTCTTGCCTGGAGAGTTGCATGGACAGAGGAGCCTGGTGGGCTACAGTCCATGGGGTTGCAAAGAGTTGGGCATGACTGAGCGCACAGACACAAACTGTACAAATCTTTCTGGTACCTTTTGGCACTATCCACCATGTACTGTCTCCCTACTGCTGCTGTAATGTATTAGCACAAAATCAGTGGCTTAAAACAACACGAATTTTATTCTCTTATATAATGTCCGAAAGTTAGAAGCCTAAGTGAGTCTCAGTAAAGCAAAAACAAGGTATAACCACGGCTATGCAGCTTTTTGGAGGTTCTAGGGAAGAACCTGAGTTTGTGCTTCTTCCTGGTTCTTGAGACCACCTGCATTCTTTGGTGTGTGACCTGCTTCATTCCAACAGGATGCTCTTTCTCTCTGGTTCTGACTCTTCTGCATCTTTCTTCCACAGTTAAAGGGTTTTTGTGATTATACGGGGCCCACCAAATAATCCATGATAATCTCCTTATTTTAAAATCAGCTGATTAGCAATCTCAATCCTGCCCCCATAACATAATATATTCCACAGGGATGGGGGACCAGGATGTAGATGTCTTTTGGGAGGCTCATTGTTCTGCCCACCACAGTTAACATATGTTAAACATGCTACCCTGTCAGTCGTGTGTACGCACCAGGATGCTCATTAGTGTTTTTTTTAAATAATAATAAAGCACTGGAAACAACATACTTTTTCATTGTTAGGAAATCAGCTTAGAAAATTATGTCACTCCTATAATTTTCAGCATGCTGAGGTTTCCAATGATGTTATAGACATATAATTATGAACACATCTTTGATACAATGTTCAGTGAAAAAAAATTAAAAAACTATATGATTTAGCCCAATCCCTGATGTTAAAACTATATACATTCATATACAAGTATAGGAAGGTTAATATACAAATAAACTGAAAGGCTACACAGCCCTGCATGGTAGGGTGACTGTACGCCTGCAACACAAGAACTCAAACTGTGTATGTGTGCGGAAGTGCACAACTTTACAGATGCCCTAAGAAACGCTCTATACCCAAATTCATCCTATGGTGGTTCTCTTAACACTATGCTTTTTATCTTTTTCTACCACCAACAAGTAAGTCTTCAAGTAAGCATACCTCTAACTCACTTTTCCTTTGAAGCATACCTCTAATTCATTTTTTCTTGGAATATCATCTTCCAGTTGCACTTTACTGATTATCTACATTTCATCACCACAAAGTATCTCAAAGAAAATCAGGTTAAGTTGTTGCCTGATGAAAAACTAAATAATTAAGAGGCAGTAGTAGCAACAGAGAAGGCAATGGCACCGCACTCCAGTACTCTTGCCTGGAAAATCCCATGGATGGAGGAGCCTGGTGGGCTGCAGTCCATGGCGTTGCTAAGAGTCAGACACGACTGAGCGACTTCACTGTCACTTTTCACTTTCATGCACTGGAGAAGGAAATGGCAACCCACTCCAGTGTTCTTGCCTGGAGAATTCCAGGGACGGCGGAGCATGGTGGGCTGCCGTCTATGGGGTCGCACAGAGTCGGACACGACTGAAGCGACTTAGCAGCAGCAGCAACAGCAGTAGCAAAACATATTCTAATATACTGTATTCCAACTAAGCACTGAAATACTAGGCCTTTGGGAAGAGAAGAGATGGACAAAGGACTCAGTGCAGTCAGTGAGCCCATGGAGTTTTTGGAAACAGACTGAGAATATTAATGCATCAATACAGCAATTCTTTAAATACAATGGATTTTAGAATGATGCTTCTCACTTGAGACAGACACTACAGAAGGGAAATGCCATCAAGAACAGTGAGAACAAGATGTTAGTCATCAAAAAGGGTCTACCTTATTTTTAGAAAGACAGACTTGAAAAAGTTAAATCCAAAGATACTGTATTTAATATTCCGATCTCTACCCTCACCCCCCTCCCGCCAACGCTACAGAACTCTTTCCCTCTCCTTCACTTCCTTTCCATGTCTGATCTCAACAGGTGAGGAGACTATAATGTAAATCCTATCCACCCAAAGTTATTTTCAGAATTACAGGTATTCACTAAAACTTTCCCCTACATAATAATTTTATGATGTTCCACATAACTAATTTTTGCCTAAGATGAGACGACTTTCAAAATTACGGAAAGGAAATTTAAATCTTTATGTATATCAAAGGAAGTACTAGAAGCATAACAAAAATTTCTCTTTTGTCTTCATATTATGGTAGAAACATATACAACAAACACCAGCCACCTAGATATAAATTACTCCTGCAAGACTAATGACCAAGTTTATTGAAAGAGAACGTCAAACTCCCAAAGGAAACACAGAATGAGATTTAGAGTTCCTCCAACACACTGTTCCCAAGCATATACTCATTCTGTTCCTCTCTGCCTGCTGCACTTTGTTCACCTGACTAACCCTACTCAACCTTTAAGACTGAGCTCAAGGGCTCAACTCCAGAAGCTTTCTCTGAACTCCCAGGCAGTAAAAATTCAACCTCCCTCAGCATGGCAACCCACTCCAGTATTCTTGCCTGGAAAATCCCATGGATGGAGGAACATGGTAGGCTACAGTCCATGGGGTTGCAAGGAGTCGGACAGGACTGAGCAACTTCACTTTCACTTTCAGTATACTCATGGCATCCCTTGAAAACATTTACCTTGGTATTTACCACATGTAAATACCCCTCAGTATCAGAGGGGAATGATCCCCAGATGCTCAAGTCACTTATATATTAATAAAATGGTGTAGTGCTTACATACAGCTTTTGCACATCATCCTCATCCTCTTGTATATTTCAAATCATCTTTAGATTACTTAGAATACCTAATCCAACGTAAATGCTATGTTGTCTAGTCATTAAATCATGTCTGACTCTTTGTGACCCATGAACTGTAGCCCACCAGGCTCCTCTGTCCATGGGATTTGCCAGCCAAGAATTCTGGAGTGAGTTGCCATTTCCTTCCCCAAGGGATCTTTCCGACCCAGGGACTGAAGCTGTGTCTCCTGCTCGGCAGGCAGGCGGATTCTTTACCACTGAGCCACCAGGGAAGCCCAGATGCTATGTAAATAGCTATTAATACAATGTAAATACTATGTACACAGTCGCCTGTGCTTGGCAAATTCACATTTTGCTTTCTCAACTTTCTGAAATTCCAACCCCCCCCCATATTTTCCATCCACAGTTGGCTGTATCTGCCAGTGGGGAACCCACATGTACAGAGGACCAACTGTATATTGAAATACCTGTGCAACATTCTCCCCCAGGAGACCACTAGCCTCAAGATCAAAATTCAGTTTATTTGCTTTTATATTCTTAGAGTCTAGCACTGGCATTCATAAGTATTCCATAAATGTTTTGCAAAAATGAAACAGAAGCATAAAAACTCTATTTAAAACCCGTTATGTACACTGTGCATTCAAAAACTGCTGAGACATGATCCCTATCTAAATGTGTCTCACCACAGAGACAATTCACTTATATTAAAAAAAAAAGGTCTTTACAAATTTAAGAAATTGTATGTACCAGATGACTGAAAGACATGAAATGCTACAAAAAGTCAATGACTGCAGAAATCACCAGGGTGGACAAGAAATTTTCACAGAGAAGGTGAAACCTGAGAGTGGAGGATAGTACCTCCTACAAGTGAAATGGCTTTGGAAGATAGATTAAAGCAGGAGTGGATAAACGATGTTTAGAAGACAATGAGTACATTACTCTGGCTTAGGGTGGCTGATTCTTTTCAAAAAGTAAGGAGATACCATGTGGCAGAGGTAGATGAGGGTCACTTTATGGAAGGGCAAGAATGCTGAACTAGGAGCTGCAGCATTTGGGAAAGCCACATACAAATGCTTTTCAGGAATAATAACACAGAAGCAACGCAAAGGATTAACTGGCAAGGGGACAGGTGATAGGGCCTGAAGGAGAACCATAATTTAGTAAACATACATAAATCTGCTTTTTAAAAACACTGCCCACAATTTTATGAGATCAACGTCCAGTTTAAAGACAAAGAAATCAACACCCAGAGATGCTGTTAGTTCAAAAACGGAAAGTAGTGGGCAGTGCTTAAAAACCCGAAGTCAGTGCTTTCTTCTTGCTACTTGCGAGAATTGCAGGGCTAGGTATCACATGAAGACTGTTTCAAGAGTATGCATATAAACCGACAGTGCTGGAAATGAAGAGAGCAGACAACAGGAAGGCAACACTTTCCAAATCGGTTTATGTGTGGAAGAGGGTGAGGAAAACTGGGAGAACTCAAAGATGACTGCCAGGTTTTAAACCTGACTGGGAAGATGGGGAGTGGCAGCATGAATGGAGAAGAATGAGAAAGCATGGGGGTCGGGGAGAGAACGGTAGGAGCAAGAGTTTACCTTTAAGCGTGTTCAGTTTGCTATGACAGAAAGACTTCTAAAATGAGGAATGGCCAGAAGGCAGTGGTGAAAAATTATCAGATTAGTCAGTGCCAGGGGCTAATTTTCAGGCATCATACATAGCTAAAACTTATACGCTTACGTATGCCAGAACTATCCCAAGCACTTTACACTGAACTCACTTGACCTTTATAACTCCAAGGGATAGATGCTGTTAACTATCCTCCCTTTTCAGATGTGGAAACTGAGATATAGGAAACTTCAGCAGGTTGCCCAAGGCAGCACAGCTGTAAGTGGTAGACCCGTGCTCTGAGAACAGGCAGTTGTGTCCCAGAGACCACAATAAAGCACTGTGCCCAACTGCACTTTGTTCTGCATTTTTGTGTGTTTATGCCTGTTGCATTAGTTTATAAGCTCTGTGAACGGCAGGCGTGGTCTCTTTCACCAATCTGTCTCCACAGGACATAGGAGTATATTAAGTAGGTGCTTGACAGGTTTTAAACAATGATGATGAAAGACGCAAAAGTACTGCGATTTCTGAGGGGAAAAAGAACGTTGAAAGGAAACAGAGGAGTAGGGCTATGCCTTTCGTTTTGTCCCAAGTGGGTTGAGGCGGACCAGGAAAGTAAAATAAGAGGTAGGGTAATCATAATCTCAGCACTAAAACACACAGAGCTCACCAAGTTCCCCTAAGGCCCCAGAGTGTGCATCATAGCAGCTAAGAACTACGTGGTAGCTGTGTACTTACCTGTGGGCCCGGTGCGCGCGTGTGCTAGGTGCTCCAGTCGCTTCTGGCTCTTTGCAGCCTTATGCACTGCAGCCCACTAGGCTCCTGAACCCATGGGACTCTCTGGGAAGGAGTACTGCAGCGGGCTGCCGTGCCTCCTCCAGGCATCCCTCTCCACCCAGGGACTGAACCCACACCTCTAGCAGGTGGGTTCCTTACCACCAGCACCACCTGGGAAGCTCCTATGCGGCCTGGTAGAAACCACTTAGGAGTATATTCTCATCTCATCCTCCAGAGATCTGGGATATATCTGGGTCCAAACTGAATGTTTACTGATAGGATGGATGGACAGATAAGAGAAGAACACAGAAAGACTGAGGAAAAGGAAAGCAAAAGTCTGAGTGTGTGAGAGAGGAAAGCAACCAATGGGTGAATCTGGCCATTAGGTCTCTGGCACCTTTGGAAAGGTCAAATCCAACAAAGTGCTAAGGAGAAATGGCTGTATTACAAGGGATTAAGGTAAAGAAGATGGTAAACAAAAGGAAAAACATAGTACAGGGCAAACTTGAAATTGTTACATTAAAGAAAATCAAGGACGGACAGAGCTTAAAGGGAAAACGGGAACAGGCAAGAACTTTTAAGAGAAAGCTGAGTTTGGTCCACGAAACAGAAAACTAGTAAAGGCAGTGATTAAAAAGATTAAAAGAAGGAACACAGCACATCTGAAATAAGGTTCTAAAGGGAGTAATACATAATCAAGAACAGAGTCAAGGAAGGGATTCTGCAGGACCCCACTGCCAAATTGCTTTTCCCTTTTCAAGACCTCTCCCAGCCACCAAGTCTTCAGAACTAACACTTCACATATGTCTAATTCTCTGTCCATAACAGAAAACTTAGAAAGGCCTGGCTAGAATTCTAACGTTACACACTGAATGAGTTAATAAAATTTTTTAAAATGTATTTGGAATAAAGGAGACATAAGATGTTCTTCTTGCCTGAAATGTCAATTTAACCAATATCTACTTTTACAAGTCCCAACCATATTCAAAAACCCAGACCAAATCTCACCTCCTTCAAGATACCTTCCTCATCCCAACTCTATTCGAATAAAGTTTCTTTCCCTTAAACTTGCACAGTATGTGTTTATTGTAGCACTTACCAATTCACTCACTAATAACCTTTCTCTAGTATCTTTGAATTTCCCAGAGGCAAAGCCCCTATAATTGTGATCTGCACATTAGTATTCAGTAATTATCAGTAAAATAAAACACAATTTTTAAATAAATACATTTAAAACTTGTACAGGTTTATATAGGTAAAATCTAAACATGGTAACTGGCCTATTACTACCTAAAACCAAACTGCTAAGAGAAGCCTTAGCCTTATTTGTAACCTGCGGTTTGAAGGAGGTGGGAAAAAATAAACCTAAGTGAATCTGCACCCACAGGGAACTTTTGGCGATGTGCTGAAACATTTTTGGTCGTCACGAATGGGGTTGAATGATACTGTTATCTAGTGGGGAGAGGACAAGGATGCTGTTAAACATCCCATGATGCACAGAATTGCTCCCCACAAGGAATTATCTACAGCACAACCCTGAGCAAAACTGTTACCTAGTCTACCGGAGAATCATAACGTTTTTCTTAACATAGTCACCTACACTTAAAAACTGGGCCTCAGGGAAGGTGAAAACAATCTGTCTAAACAGCTCCGCTTACCTGTTAACAAGAAAGGAGCTGGTTACAACTTTTCCCTTACAGTGTGACATGCTGGCGAAAATGCCACCACGGTATTTTTAGGTAACTGTTGATTAAGTCCTTCTAAGTTGTAACTTCTCAGGCCATTGACAAGTCTATTCACAATTCAAATACAGCTTGATTACAAAATTAAATGGCAATATGTGATAACCACCTGCCAAAACACCCACATACAGATGAACAATCCACTATCCAGAAGACATTTGCTTAATAGTCTATTCTCTGAAAAAGATCAGTTAAACAAACCCACCTAAACTTTCAGGTACTTATTCATGCCACCAGTAACAGAAATCTGAAAGGCTAGCCAGGGTTAGAGATGCAGTTGCGGGCTACAAATGCTATTTCTCCACCATACAACAAAACAGCCCTTTTTAAGTCTGAACTCTCATCCATCCCAAAATTGCCTCATGACAAACTTGCTACACTAGAGGGTCCAGATCTTAATATAACATATCTTAAAAGAAAAAACAAAAACTCAGCAAGTGCTTCATGGACCATGAAGGTAAAACAGAGCAGCTGTTAGAAAGCAATGAAACACAGGCTGGAACAGGAAGTATACATTTTGAGTCCAACTGAAACCACAAGTAAAGCAGAAATTAACTGCCAGAATAATTTAGCCAGTTAATACCCAAGTAGGTAAAATGCTATTGACACTACTGCAACAAAAAATAGACTTATAAGATGTGAGAGGGTAATTTTTTTCAAACAATTTTACCACTTTTGGTAAATCAGCCACATTTGGCTGTATCTCTGGGACCAATGCTATTTTAAATCTTCAGCATGAGAGTGGGGGGGTGGGTGAATGGGTAAGGGGAAGACTTCTTGACCATATGAATTAGCATCAGTACATGCTAGAGAACTTCTTGAGCCTTCCAGGGACAGTGAATATCCAGTCCTGCATTACCAGATTCTTCCAGAATCTGGAGCCCACCCTATTTAGTATTCGTATTTCCCCCAAAAGATCCCATGACCTAGTTCTCCTCTCCAGGCTAGAAAAAGACTCTGCTTGCTGCTTTATCCAGTCTCATCCATTCCCTTTATCTCCCTCTGTCTCAAGGTTTAAAGTGACAAAGTTGATCTTACAACATATTGGATGTTTTAATTAGTATTTAAATGACAATCATTTCTCTGCTATCTCAGAAAAAAACCTTGTGGCTGCTGTATATCCCTCCTTCTGGTAACAAAGTTTCTGACAAAGAAAATGCTACTGGAATGCACCTCTCCACCCATAGAAGTATTATTCAGAAAATTTCTACAAAACAGGTAAGCTGTAGTCCTTTCCTGTGAAGTGGTCTAACACCAGGGATCAACTTCAAGTGGATGCCACTGGAAAACCTTCAGCATAAAAAGAAATTAAAGACAAAAAAAACAAAGGAGACTATTGGAGGGAAGACAGAGGGAACAGTTGCCTCCCACAACCACAGTAGGTGTCGGGCAGAAGCTCCAGTGGCCACCTTTTACAACCAGATTTGACCTGATACTCCCTATGGCTATGATTATTCTATGTACTCATCTTCCAAAACAACTTTAATGATGTCCTCCCAGTCTGGTACTTTAATACTTCAGTTCGGTTCAATCACGTCACTCAGTCACGTCCGACTCTTTGCGACCCCACGAATCGCAGCATGCCAGGCCTCCCTGCCCATCACCATCTCCCAGAGTTCACTCAAACTCACGTCCATCAAGTCGGTGATGCCATCCAGCCATCTCATCCTCTGTCGTCCCCTCTTCCTCCTGCCCTCAATCCCTCCCAGCATCAGAGTCTTTTCCAATGAGTCAACTCTTCGCATCAGGTGGCCAAAGTACTGGAGTTTCAGCTTTACCATCATTCCTTACAAAGAATACCCAGGGCTGATCTCCTTTAGAATGGATTGGTTGGATGTCCTTGCAGTCTAAGGGAGTCTTCTCCAACACCACAGTTCAAAAGCATCAATTCTTCGGTGCTCAGCTTTCTTTATAGTCCAACTCTCACATCCATACATGACCACTGGAAAACCCATAGCCTTGACTAGACAGACCTTTGTTGGCAAAGTAATGTCTCTGCTTTTCAATATGCTATCTAGGTTGGTCATAACTTTTCTTCCAAGGAGTTAAGCGTCTTTTAATTTCATGGCTGCAATCACCATCTGCAGTGATTCTGGAGCCCAGAAAAATAAAGTCTAACACTGTTTCCACTGTTTCCCCATCTATTTCTCATGAAGTGATGGGACCAGATGCCATGATCTTCGTCTTCTGAATGTTGAGCTTTAAGCCAACTTTTTCACTCTCCTCTTTCACTTTCATCAAGAGGCTTTTTAGTTCCTCTTCACTTTCTGCCATAAGGGTGGTGTCATGTGCATATGTGAGGTTATTGATATTTCTCCCGGCAATCTTGATTCCAGCTTGTGCTTCTTCCAGCCCAGCGTTTCTCATGATGTACTCTGCATATAAGTTAAATAAGCAGGGTGACAATATACAGCCTTGACGTACTCCTTTTCCTATTTGGAACCAGTCTGTTGTTCCATGTCCACCTCTAACTGTTGCTTCCTGACCTGCATATAGGTTTCTCAAGAGGCAGGTCAGGTGGTCTGGTATTTCCATCTCTCTCAGAATTTTCCACAGTTTATTGTCATCCACACAATCAAAGGCTTTGGCATAGTCTTACCCAGCTCCATTTTTCCAACCTTGACATGTTAATTTCCGTATTTCTATTCTTTCGAAAGTTATTCTTTTAAAGCATGTCATACCTCACCTACTGTCTCCTCTATGGCCTATTCTCACCCTCGCCTACCCTTCTCAAATGAACTATATTCAATACACCTTTTTCTTTTATTCAACAAAGATGGCAAAGTCTTTAAACATCTTTCCATTTTGTCATAAATCAAAAAAGAAAACACTGAATTCTTTGAGTATTAAATTTCCAGTGTTATTCAGTCTGAAAGCCCCATATTTAAGACCATTTGTTTTTATAAAATATAAAAATGTATTCTCAACTTAATCATTTGGATAGGACTCTAATTGGTCTATTTTAAAAAGTGACACTCCCTTCCCCTTTTAACAACAAAAAAGAGTCATCATTCTGTCTTGCCCAGAACATCACCCATACAGAGGACAGGCTTATCTTTGCTTTCATCTGCACACTATTTCTACAACTCAAGACTACTTCAGTCCCCGTGATGCTGACTTCCCTCTCTGTCTTACTGAGGCTTCTTACCTCATATCCTCACTTCTCACTCTTTTGAAACTGTCACCTTATCCCCTGATTTGCCACCACCCCACCATTTCAACACCAACTCATTTACTCTGACAAATTAATTCAGCTGAGACAAAACTAATTTTCATCTACATGAGGAAGACCTGTAGCTGTACAGTCTAAAGACTGCCCAGTCATGGTCTTACACCACTGACAAAGGTAGACACCAACACTCTTCCTAAAATGAAAGTCACAAAGAATAACTGCTACACTCACAGCCACACTCACTCAGCATCCTCCCCAGGTTGTCTATAAAAACCAATGGTTCCACAGTCATCAAAGGAAAGAAAGTGAATATAATGCTTCCCTGAAGACATTCTCTAGACTCGCACAGCAGATTTTATTTTTAATTTTTAATACAATGTTTAAGGGTTACTGCCCATTTACAGTAATTATAAAATACTGGCTACATTTCCCATGTTGTGCAATACATCTTTGAGTCTCTCTTACACCCAATAGTTCATACCTCCCACTCTTCCACCCCTATACTGCATCCCACTCCATCCCGACTGGTAACCACTAGTTACCAGCACACTTCAAATGCAGTGAGTATCTAAAGAAGAGAAAGAGGGAAATTCTGGCTGGTGCAAGTCTTATTTTATCACCTCTTCTCATCTCTGTCAACTATTAGCCCTAAGATTTGCTTTTATTTACTTAAGACAGATGAGCAAGACTAAGAAAAGACTGGCTTTCAGGAATCTTTATGTGATTTCAGGTCCTACGCCTATTCAATTTTGCCTGTTCAGCTTTAGCTGGGAAATTTAGGCTATTTTAACCTGTGTTCACTCTTATTCTTTTCTCCCTTCTTTAAAAAACTAAATTCATTACCAGGTGTCTACTATTGATTCTACAACCCAAGGATAAGTCTTCCTTACCATGCTAACTTTAAAAACACAAGATACATTAACATAGAAGCCTCTCAAAGCCAACTGATCTTCCCACTAAAAATACCACCACAGAACCTCCTTGGTGGTCGAGTGGCTAAAACTCCGAGCTCCCACTGCAGGGAGCCTGAGTTAGAACTCTGGTCAGGGAACAAGATCGCAACAAAGACCAAGTGCAGCCAAATAAATAAATATTTTTAAAAACTGGGCTTTTCAAACATCATTCATCATCATTAAAAAAAAAATACCACCACTCTCCCGATCTGCTTTTCACCATACCTTTCCAGTCTCACTGACACCACCTTATTTCTGGTCCTTAACTGCCCACCACACAGATGCACCTTCCTAATACAAAGCTATGAACATGTGATTTCCCTTCTAAACAAACCCTCTCAGAGTCTCCATTGTCCACTCATTTTAATGATACACTAAAGGTCGAAGTAGTCAAGATTTTTCTCTATGGGCACCTAATCAAATAGACTTTCCCTGACCACCCTGTCTATATAAAACAGCACATCCCTGTCTTACTTTATTTTTCTTGCTAGTACTTATCACCACCTGGTAAACATATTTATCTGTTCCTATGTTTATTTGTTGCATCTTTCCATCAGCAAATACTTTCCCATGTTCACTGTTAATCATTCACCACTGAATCCTCAGTGCCTAGAATACAGCAACCTCTCAAGACATATCTGTGGAAAGAATGGGTAAATTCAGATATGCTGAACACAGCATAGCTGGTCTGGAGTCAGAAGACCTATATTTGAGTTTTAGCTTCCACAAATCAATTATATGATCCTCAATAATTTTAACTTTTGGGGGCTATGCTCTCTTCATCTGTAAAAAGAAGGGGTCAAACTTAATCTATGAAACTGTTAAATTTTTCCAGCTGCATCACCTTATACTTCTGTTTAACTGGACTGAGTACTTCCCCCAGAGCCCAATCCTCCTTTCTATATATCTCTGCTCAGTCTCCTTCATATGGATTCCTCCTTCGCAATCCACACTTCTCAGAACACTGTTTATCCTTAAGGTCCAATTTAAGTGCTGCTTTCTCCTTGAAGCCTAGCAAACTGCAAACTCTGTAAGAGGAGGGTGGAGTCTTACTTTTATACTCTTAGTAGTTAGTACAATGCCTCTCATATAGGTGATCACCAAAATGACTGATGAATCATGTGTATGAATGAGGAAATAAACAAAGGAAGCTTTTCCTGATTCATCCCAATTGCTCGAATACTCTGCCTTTGGACTGGTGACACTTGTTATCCTTTATGATCCTTACCATAGTTTACTTGCCTAATACATACTAACCTGCAAATTCCTTAAAATTAAGGACTGTCCTGACAGTTTCCATATCTCTCCTTTACAGCATCTGTCATACATCTTCACCACGGTTGTATTTATTAAGCTTATCTGATATGTTAAACAACAAAGGGATAATAAAGGAGAAAAAGGACCTTGAAATACCCCTATAATTCCACCTACCTACCATGCAGTCATTGGGCATACATGCTGTCAGTTAAACTCAGGCATTCCACCATACTTGAAAGATCTCAACCTTCTCTACACACTCCGCTTAATAAAACGATTACTACTTTCAAAAGCAGAATAGCTACCCTCATGTAGCACTTAACTACAAACCTTTTCTTGCAGGGATCCACTCCCACACCAATACTTTCACTTCACTAAATGGCTAAAATGACTTTTCTGCTCATTTCAGACTACTACCCCATCCAATTCCCTCCTCCACAAGGTATGAAACCACTTTTTAAATCATTTTACCATAAGTTTGCCATTCTTAGTTTTGCTACTGAAAGACAAAAAGACCTGTTTCAGGGTCTCCCTTCCCCTTTTCTAAGCAGTAGCAACTCCCCATTTAGTCTTAGGTTCTTAACAATCTCATTTTCCTGTGCCATCAGGATCTTGACCCCCGTTTATCTCTACCTTCAAGCTCTTATTCTGCTTCCATGGAACCTTCCAAGCTGCACAATAGCTGGTGCAATACGCTCTCGCCACCATGTACTTGGTTCCAATCTGCATCTTCCTTCTCCAGTGTGTATTAATCGCCCCCTAAACCCTCCCCTGATACACATCACATTCTCACACTCTGCACCCATGCGTCACCCTACCTCGACATACAAGTTCTTTACACCACTCTTAATGGATCTACACTACTCTCCGAATGGTATCTTCCGACAGATTCTAACCCAGTTTCTTCTGGGGAATCCAACCCCGGCCGTAGTACCTCCTTCTTTCTTCACTTCCTCATCCATTCCCTTCCCTATGCCCCCTACTCCCACCCCACCAACTAACTAAGGATGACATTATTTCTCAGTACTTCCAACCCCAGAACGATGAACAAACTCCAGTTTCCGGCGGCCTCCCCCTCCTCTAGGCCTCCCCACACACCCCAGGTGTGCAGACTTCCACCTGGCCTTCTCCCCAGCCATCGCTCCAGCCCCACAACCACACCACGTTTCCCCGCCGCCGGGATCAGACCCCTCCACACCCACCTCCATTCGGGGTCGCCGCCGCCTCCCCGGGCGCCTCCCCGCCCCGACTCGCCAGCGAGCCCGCGACCCCGGGCGCGCGCGCACACACACACGTTCTCACGCTTCCCTAACCTCCTTCCCCGCACCGAGACCAGCCAGCTCCGCGGGAACTCAGCCCGGCCCGCGGAGGGGATAGGCACCCAAGAGTGTGCCCGCTCCGCCCCCTCCCGCCGAGCCTCTCGCAGCCCCCGCCTCCCAGCCGGGAAAAGAGAGGACACAGCAACTCCCCCGCCACCCCGGACGTACCACCTCTGTGTCTGTTGCTCCGTGCCCCCAACCTTCGACCCGCTCCCCGGCTCCGTACTGGGCCGGCCCCCACACTCACCGGAGATACTGCGCGCTCTGCAGGCTCATCCTCCGCCGCCGCGTCTTTCCGCGAAGCCTCTGCGCGTCTCTCAGGCTCCTCGGAGCGGCCCCGCGGCACCACGGGTGCTGGCGGCCGCCGCCATCTTCCTCTCCTCCGGCTCCTCCTCGCTCGGCGGGGGGGTGGGGGTGAGTAAGGCGAGGTGGGAGGGAGCGGGGAAAGCTGCTCTCGCTGCTGCTCCGGCCCTTGGGGCGCAGGGACACTCCGACCCGGGAAGGGGGGAGGGAAAGGGAGAAGGGATGGGGGCGGGGGAAAGAGGGACAGCAGCGGAAGGAAGTGGGGGGGGGGGTCTCTCGCGAGATTTCAGCGGCGCCGGTCCCTTCGGGTGATTTCCGCCTCTGTGTAGGGCTCCCTCTTGGGATCAGTTAGCCGTGCGGCGCCTGTGCGGCTGCTGAGTGGCCCACAGGAGGCGCTTGGCGGCTTCCGGCCAACCCACCCCTCTCCTCCCGCGCGAGGGGGCAACCCCAGCCTCACCGGGAACATCGAGCCCAAATCAATCGGGAGTTACACTCAAAGTCTTCCCCCGTCTTTCCACTCCGTCCGATTTCGCTCTTCCTTTTTTCCTTTCCTCCACTCTTCCCGACCGGAAACGCGCCTCTTCCTCTTACAGTTCCGGCCCCCAGTCCCTTGTCTCTGGTCCGCCCTCGCGCCCTAGAGTGACTCTAAGGACCCCCTCCTCTTTTCTAGGGCCCCTCCCTCTGCACGCAGGGACACTGTTGGAGGGGTTAGGGTGGAGCCCAGGGATGGAGAGAAAAGAAACCAATCGGATTGGATAAGCAGCTGTCAAGGCAACTGGAGGCTGTAGCTGTATTGTCATAGTAACCAATGTGTGCAGGCTGAATGACCCTCCCTTGGCTTAGTGGATTCCCCGAAAAGTGCCTAGGGTTTCCCCTCGGCTTCTCTTCCATCATAAAGGCCTCCCCCAGGTTGGGAATTCGGGTAGTTCTCCTGGGCAGTGAGGTTCATTTTCTCCCCCCTTTCCCTTTCCCGCAGCGATGGGGGAGACCCCGAGGCATTCACCATGGGCTTTTCCACCCGCCTGCGGGCGGGAACCGCCTCCATAGTTTTCCTCTCGGTGACGGACGCGGGGAGGGCCGGGCCTACGAAAAAGATGCCGGGCCTGAAGGCTGGTGGGCGGCGGGCTGGAGCCGACTGGGCGAGGCGGCGGCGCTAGGCTGCGAGGCGGGCCAGGGGTTTCCCCATCACCGGGAGGGCTCTGGGAGGCGGGGTCCCGCCAGGACGGGGTCCCTGAGGGAGGAGAACGGCACACGACTGCCGAGATCCCTCTTCTGCCGACTGGGACAGCCGACTTTCCCCAGCGGGTCGGCCCCTCACAGAAATCCCCGAGACCCCACCCCGCAATCGCACTCGGCGACGGAGCCTCCTCGGGAGTTCCCCGCTCTGCCTTCACGAGCCATCTCCTGTCACGAGGAGGCCGGAGTTGGGGTGGGAACTCATCTTGGAAGGCTGACAAGTGGTTTTTCCAGCACTTAGGACAGGGGACACGGTGCGAAGTTCAGGGCCGCCATCCCTCTGAGAGGCACGCCTCCCCGCAGTGGGAGTCCCCGGGACTTGCTTATCAAAAGCAGACGTCCCATTTCCTTTCTCCTCTTCAAATTTCCTTCTGTCGTGTGTCTGCAGTATTTCAGAACTCATCACTATGTATCTTTTGGGTTGGAGAGGAACGCATTGGGTAAGATAGTGTCAAGAAAAACAGACACGTGCAAAGTTCCAATGAAAGGTTTCTTAGGAAATGGATTTTCATTCTTAGACCCAATCTTTTTGAATGCTTATTATGTGTATTTTATCTCAGGTTTGAGGCAAAAAAGAAAAAAAAAAAATCCAGTAACGAATGGGTTCTTCATAATATGGAGTGTGAGAAGTAGCTGGGGAAGTTGTTATCCTAGTGATTTGAAAGAATTATTTAGCATTTTACAAATTATACTTTCCATTGGTATTATGGAGCTGACCCAAAGTACTTTAGGATGTGTAACGGATAAACCCCTCCAGGAATGCCCGCCTCATTTCATGGTTAAAATAAGAATTTTAAGGGGCTGTTTTCTTTTGACTTGGGATACCTGATCCTTTCATGCTGGGTGAAGAGGCACTGTCAAAATCCTATTAAAAGACTGGACCAATGTCTATGTGTATGTTTGGAGGAAATGAAAGTGCAAGCTGCTTGTAGTTAAATCCCAAGGAGAGATTATCATTAACGAAATAGAAACTGAACTATGCCCCCTTGTGCTGCAAGCGTCTACTGTGATGTGGTGTGACACGCGGTTTGATTGCAGCTGTACAATGCCCCCTATCGTCCCTCCTCCCACCAAGAGGCCGCCCACTCATGGGAAAGAGAGACACCTAGTGAAAGATTGTTCTCATCTCTGGTTTAGAATCCGACTTTTCTTCAACCTGCGAGCCCAAGGATGGAGATTATTGCTACATAGTACTGAAAATGGGTTTCCTCGGTGGCTCAGCGGTAAAGAATCTGCCTGCCAATGCAGGAGACATAAGAGACATGGCTTCAATCCGTGGGTCGGGAAGATCTCCTGGAGGAGGGAATAGCAACCCACTCTAGTATTCTTGCCCAGAGAATACCATGGACAGAGGAGCCTGGCGGTCTGCAGTCCATAGGGTCGCAGAGTCTGAAGCGACTGAGCACGTAGGCACACAGTACCTAAAATACCATAGATTTCCTTTCTGAAATTTATTGGTTAGATTTTTTTAAAGATCTTAACCAGAATAAAAAATTTTATTATGTAAAACAACCACCCCCTTTTAGCACCTTTTATGTCTATGGCTCCTATATCCAGTCAACAGTTTATCCAGTCAAATGTTTATTACTGAACATTTATTATATTTCAGACACTGTCCAGGTTACTATGGATACCACTGTGGAAGAGACATGTTCCCTGTCTGGGAGGAACCCACCTTTTGGTAGAGATACCAGAGAATAGAGATGGGATTTGGATGCAATATTATGAGTTCGGCAGTTAAGGTAAGAAGAAAGTGCTTTAAGTGTGCTGATGACGTTCAGACACATAAGCCTTCTTTGTATTTTATAGCAGCTTTCCTAAGAATTTTTCAAGACTCTTGAATAGCTTTAGAGTCTCTACAAACCAGATAGAATAGTAACATTTACACTTTACAGATTATAGAACATTGATACCCATCTTGAAAGTAACTTTAAAGTCAATAGGATTCAGAAAGATTATGATCCAAGTTTATATATTGCTTAATGTACATTTTCCAATTTCGTCTCTTTCTATTAGCCCCCATCAACAGGTTTGTAGAATACAAGCATCTTCCTGCAATATTATTCACCTTGTTCCCCCTGCCGGAAAAGGTTACATCGAAACTAAAAGAAATTATAGAAGACAAGCTGTTTCATTTTGTTTCATCCTACCTAATCTTAAGTTTTTCACTTTATGCCTAAGTGATTTTATGGAAAAATCATAAGCTAGCAGATCTGAGTGCATCCCAAGTCTTCCATCTCAGTCTCTGAACTTCAGTTTTTTCCTTGATTAAAGGAAACATTACCTATCACAGGCTTTCTGTAAACTTTAATGATAACTGTATGCATATATGGTGGCTCACCTAGGGTCCCACAGAGTTGGACATGACTGAAGTGACTTAGCAGCAGCAGCAGCTGATAAAGAATCCACCTGCAATGTGGGAAACCTGGGTTCAATCCTTGGGTTGGGAAGATTCTCTGGCGAAAGGAACAGCTGCCCACTCCAGTATTCTGGCCTGGAGAATTCCATGGACTGTATAGTCCATGGGGTCACAAAGAGGTGAACACAACTGAGTGACTTTCACTTTTTACTTTCATGAATATATGAGTGCCTGACATACAACACTGGCATTTGATGAATGTTAATTTTTTTGACCTGTTGCTCTTTTATCAAGCTAAAACTAGTAATATAGAACAACTGCAGCATAAAATTATTTTTTTAAAAAATAGGTTATCCAGTCTTTGTCTATAATACTCATAAATCTGACCACACACCCAAATTTATTCTCATTCAGTGCTAGAAGATAGATTTCTTTGTCCTCGACTCTGATTTCAGAAAAGAATACAGTATCAGGACATTATGAGTCAGATTCCAGAGGGTGGAAACTTTAAAAAAAAAACCTTTTATCACTAAAAACAGCTTAATATAACCACACTTCTGCCCAAGTAAATAGAGTGGCCAGTTTTCAACCAGACACCAAGTACTTGCTAAGAAGCTACTCTTAACATTGCTATTGAATTTACTCAGAGCTTTGGTAACCTGATAATTAATATATAGCAAGCCTCCTCCTTTTTACTAATAATACCCATCTCACCTGTTCCATGAACCCTTAACAAGTACTAATTTATTTTGATAATTAACCTACATATTCTGATTGTTTACAAATCTTGTGTACAATAGATGCTTCATAAATGTGTTTCTATTTTGATGAGAATGATTTGTCAATTGCAGTATTCAAGGACACAATGTATAGGAGCCCTTCTCTTCAGTACCACACCTCAGACGTGGAACTAAGTGATTCAATCAAGTGAGTAATTCGTTCTCTTCAAATAGTGAGTTGGATACAAGTTGATTAAACTCACTGGCAGCCTTTCTCAAACAATTTATTTATTCTCAAACAGTGTGAATTTATTCATTCATTTCCAAGAAGGAGTCACTGAGCCTCCAGAACAGTCAGGAAGCATTGCAGTTCAAGATTTAAGAGAAGAAACTTCTGGTTTGGGAGACAGTGAGATGACAGTGGTAGTCAGAGCTTGCTCCCTCTCCTCCACTCCCCTAATAATTCCCAAAGGAAATCTTATTAATCTTCAGGAGTTTCTCTTAACTCCCAGTAAGAAAACACTTCTGGTAAAGAACTACACCTTAAAATCCTATCTGCTGTTTTAATGGATGTAGACCATCTGGAGAAGTCAGGAAGAAATGCCCATAGGGAAGACTGAAGACTATTAAATTAAAACCTTGGCCTCTTATACTTTATGTTGTCCAAAGGCCTTTGTGTTCATGGATTTCTTTACTACTCCAAGAACTGTACTACGGAAACCAGCATGGGGTCCCTAGTCTAAAATCAATGTATTTCATGTCAAAATATGTGGTATTACGCAGAAGCTGCCTTTTTTTTTCCCTTAAAACACCCAAATAAAAGGAAAACAATTTTTTCACTATTTTATAGTCACCTCTTTCCTTATATCTGGAGCATAGTCAACTATTTTTGAGCACGGAGAATATGAAACTGATACTGTCATAAATCTGCTCTTCTTCAAAACCATAGGAAACCACACGTGTGCACACATGCTCATACGCATGGACACAGTCCTCTTTTCCCTGCCTTTATTATTTTACCACTTCCATTTTCAGTTGAAGTTAAAATGTGATATAGATGAAAAGCAAAGCAGCTCACGATATGCATTTGTTACTTCAAGGCTGATTATGGATAGGTACCCAAGTACTGTTCTGCTTTGCTTAGCTATCCTAGGATGTTTTCTATTCACAGAAAAATTCTATATGTTATAAACCTAGATAGTTTGTCTCACATTTATAAAAATCCTTAATATCATTGGATTACAAGATATGAGAGCATGTCCCAGAAGAAATTAGTGAATTAATATATATTTTAGTCTATATTTTAGCCATGTTAATCTTTAAAGTTTTTATTTTAAATTCTTGGCTTGAATTTTCCATTGGCTTTCCATTGCTCTTAGAATAAAGTCCCCAGTCCTTATGATGACCTACATGATCTGGTCCTTGCCTGCCTTTTCTCTAACATTTCCTGAAGTCAGCACTTTACCCACAGTGACCTTCCTTTAGGTCCTTAAATAAGTGGTATTCTTTTCTACTCAGAGCCTTTACACCAGCTGTTTCCTTATTTATATAACTTTTCTCCCTTCTTATGCTTCAAGCCTAAACTAGAACATCTTTGGAAAAGTCTTCTCTGCCCTACACCCCATCAAGCTAGGCTAGCTACACCTACTACATACTCCCATAGCACCCTGCCCATCTTCTTCATGGCATTTGTCATATTTGTAATTCTTTATTCAATGTCTGTTGCCTCCAGTTGGCTATAAACTCTGTAAGTGCAGACACTACCTGTTTTTTGCTTACTGCTGTTTATCACTCCCCCAGCAGGTTGCCTGATACAAGGATGCTCATAAATGTTTGTAGAATCAATCAATCTTGGGAAAATTTTGAAGTTTGGACCCTGACTTTTCATATAAATGATTAAAATTCCTGGCCACCTTTCTATGGAATACCGAAGTCTAAGCAATAAGAGAGGCATTACTAAGCAATAAGAGAAGAAATTTTCTGGGCCTTCAGCCTGTCTGAGAAATTGAAACTATTATATGTAATTTACTTAGTCAGTAAAGAGCACACTTATAAAATTATGGATAGCTCATCTTTGAAGGAGTGATGCTAAAGCTGAAACTCCAGTACTTTGGCCACCTCATGCGAAGAGTTGAGTCATTGGAAAAGACTCTGATGCTGGGAGGGATTGGGGGCAGGAGGAGAAGGGGACGACAGAGGATGAGATGGCTGGATGGCATCACCGACTCGATGGACGTGAGTTTGAGTAAACTCCAGGAGTTGGTGATGGACAGGGAGGCCTGGCGTGCTGCAATTCATGGGGTTGCAAAGAGTCAGACATGACTGAGTGACTGAACTAAACTGACTGAACTAATCAATTATCTAACACAAAGTCTCATACTTCAATGTAGGAAAAAGGTCTTCAGTGTCCAAATTACTTTTAACTTTTATATTTTCTACTTTGGGCATAGGGGAACCAGTTAATCCTCTTTTTGTGTGGCAAAAGAAAAGCACACTTCTGGGGAAAGATGGCAAGAGAAAAGACAGGCAATCAGCTAGGTTGGAAATAGGATAGAAAAATTAGATTTAAAAAATCAGAAAATTGTCACAGTGTAGAAAAGAAAACTCAGTGGTCTTTGTATTGCTCACTGGAAAGTTGTTTAAAAATTCTGGCATTATTATTGTTATTTTTTTTTTCTCCTGTAAAAAAGGCAATGGCACCCCACTCCAATACTCTTGCCTGGAAAATCCCATGGACGGAGGAGCCTGGTAGGCTGCAGTCCATGGGGTGGCTAAGAGTCGGACACGACTGAGCGACTTCACTTTCACTTTTCACTTCCATGCATTGGAGAAGGAAATGGCAACCCACTCCAGTGTTCTTGCCTGGAGAATCCCAGGGACGGGGGAGCCTGGTGGGCTGCCATCTGGTGGGTCGCACAGAGTTGGACACGACTGAAGCGACTTAGCAGCAGCAGCTGCAGGATAGGGCTAAATAAATTTAATGTATGTTTCCTAAGGAGAGGGTCATATGCAGTTTCAAAGTAAATGAGATATTTATATTTAAGTTATATTTCTAGAGGCAGGCATGTTATCTAAGTTCATGGTGGCTCAGTGGTCAAGAATGTGCCTACAATGCAGGAGATGCAGGTTTGATCCCTGGGTCAAGGAGATCCCTGGAGAAGGAAATGGCAACCCACTCTGGTATTCTTGCCACAAAAATCCCATGGACAGAGAAGCCTGTGGGCCGCAGTCCACAGGGTCGCAGAAGAGTTGGAAACACTTAGTGACTAAACACCTAGCGACCTACCAACTAGATACCGTGCCCGGCAGCTGCAGGCACTTGGTAGGCGCTCAACAGGTGGTGCTGCTCTTGTTACACATATAACGTGAATCAGAGCTTCACACAGTCAACTTCACATTCTAAATAATGTAGATTTAAAAAAATAATGTAAAATTGCATTTGGGGAGAGAGAGGTACACAGCACGCTGCCTTAAAACTCTATGACCAGTTGTATCACTTGACCAAGTATAAAGTGCCAAGAGAGAAAACAGCTTTCATCTACCTACAGAGGATATCTCAGTTCATTAGGAGTTTTATATCTGAATGAGATGAGGTCCAAGATCTGTCAACACTGAAGACGATAAGGAGGCTTAGAAGGAGCAAAACCACCTGCTTGTGCTTTCCCTGCCCTCTTTCAAACTGACATTTCTAGAAGGCTCTCTGGCTCACTCTCCCATTATCTTGCTGTCTCTCAACCAGTGGCTGTGAGCTTTCCTTTATGGTATCCAAAGTGATCCGACCCTTTGTCCAAGAAGTTATTCAAGGGTTTAGTTCTTGAAAAATAACCCTGTGGTAAACCTATAAGGCATGCCAACTCTTGGAATACCAACACTTCCAAAATGTAGGCAGCAGTGGCCTAGATGTTATGGAAGGTAATCAGCTTGTAGAAAGTGAAGTTGAAGTCCTTTTTCTGTAAGTATTTGTTGGACAGCTAAATTGTAGCATTAAAGTGCAATAGGAATTTTAGGTAAAGATGTTAGAGACCATAGGGAGTGTTCAACTGATGATGCATTCCTATCTTTCTCTGCTCTTTAAAGACAAATCTAAACCAATCCTTTACTTCTCAGAGCCTTAATCTGGGTGTATTTAATGCTAAGGAGAAAGCTTAATGAGTTATGGATCCTCTAGAATTTTAGTGTTTAATTATTTATTCAGTTTTTTCATTCATTCAATCCTCAAAAACATATTGAGAATTTTCTGTGTGTTGGGTCATATGCTAGTCACTGGGGTACAAATGTGAACAATACGGTCTTGCTCTCAAGTGTTTAAAGCTTAGAGGAGAATTATGGGGCAGTTGTAGTATAGAGTGATAAAACTTTTAGAGGTCTTTGGAACCATTTCATCTCGAGATCAGGTGCAGACAGACATGCAATCAGATGGTCCTTAAGTGTTCCAGTCAGCTTCAAAGTCTTTCAGAATGAGGTTTTGCAGAGTTAACTTTTTCAAATTCTATTTCCCAGAAGGAAAAGGAATATTTACAATTCAGCTACCAGAAGAGTGATGGCAAACCACAGCTAAAAGTATTCTAGACTAAAATATGGCTGAAGGATGCAAACTTTGTAGTTCTATGTCACAGTTATATTTAGGTTAATAGAGCTTATACAAGTTGTATACTATAGTAGATGTAAAGTCTAACTATGACATATACTTGCACAGAAAATGGCCAAAAACACAATACTAAGAGCAGTTATTTCTGTGAGGCAAATTATTTATGGGAGGCTTTTATTGATCTCCCACCAACCAAAAAGTAAAGTAGATTTTATTGTTGTGGTGGTTGCTATTGTTGCTAGGAGTTTCATTGTTTGTCATTGTTTTTAAAGACTGTCTGGACTATCTGCCAAGTTACGGAAACCTAAGGGTAAGGGGGAAACTGAATAGGAGATAGATTAAAAATAAATTTAATAGCTTTTTGCATACTGGTGATTAAAAAAAAAATGGCCTTATTAGAGGCCATTCCCTAGGACATGTCCTAAGGCTCACTGTAACACAATATCAGGTACTGATACTTTTGAACAAAAGTTGATCCGGGTGATCATCTTTGAATACATCATTGCTGACTTTCTTTGGCAATTCTGGATCTACTGGGAACCATCACAGCCTGAGAAGGATGAAATGCCCTAGAAGGGATTCACAAAGGATCATTTTATATAATAAAAGTCTAACATTAAACCTTTACTGAACCTTTTTGCCTTCTCTTCTCTTTAGAATTCTCTTCTCATCCCTCAACTTTAGGTCATACCTGACCCCTCCCAGTTGTATAACAACCTGCATTTCCTCATTTCTCTGGAATGTGACCAGTCAGGGAACTCAACAGTTGCTTTGCTCTTTTTTTTTCCTAGTGAGAAAGAGAAAGATAGGGAGGAAAACTGAGTAGAGAAAGAAGCAAGAGCACGGAAAGAGAAAAGGGAAATTATAAAGTCTAGAGGAAGCAAGAGAAGAGATGGATGAGCAAAGAACCACATTACCTGGTAGTAGTAATAGTTGTTAGACACTTACCTATTAGAATCTACTTTCTGTGAAACTCTAAGAAATGACTAGATCCCCAGTCCAAATTAAAAACAAGAAAGGAACTTGTCAACCTCTGAAATATACTTTCAGACCCAGTGATCTCTATCTGCTGAATGGGACATCTCTGATTCTTGCTGTCTGACAAGTTCAAGATGTTTTCCATTTAATGATCCTTTTTGAGGCTGGTACAGACCATGGGAAACTTTATATTGCCATTTTAAAAGTTGATATTCCCCAAAACAAAATATATCATTTGAATTTAGCCTGCAGATACAATGTAGAGTATTACCCTTCTCTTACCTCTTATGCATGTGGTGGTGAAAGCACCCTATAAGTACAGAGTAGTGCAGTCGAAACAGTTGTTAAAACTACTAGACACTCTGCTGAAAATCCTCTTTTTCCCCTCAGGTGTTTTTAAGATGACTTGGAACCTTCTAATTAAATCTGACACTCTCTTTTAAATTTTTCATTCTTTTAAGCTTTCTGTTCTACTGGGTAATACTAATCATATTTCCTTTACCCAAACTATTTTTACTTTGACTCCAATGACACTTTAATTTTTTTTTTTAATTTTAGTACCTTAACCTCATCTTTAATTCATTATACTGTTATGGTTCTAGTGATACATAATAAACACTTGGCTATAAATAATCCATAAATGGAAACATAATGACAGGACTTGGTCACTTCTTGGATGTGAGCACTGGAGAGGAAGAAATCCAGGAGACTCCAGGTTTCTGCTTGAGAAACTAGATGAAAATAGAAATCATAAGAGAAGAAATAGTTTGGAGTGATGTATGGATGTGAAGATAATGAAGTTTTGTTGACATGTTGAACTGGAGTGGTCTGGAGTTGAGAGAGCTTGTGATCTGGAGAACATGAAAGAAATCTGACTAGAGTTGTAAATTTGGGAGTCATCAATATGTAGATGTAACTGAAGATACTTGAGTGGTTTCAGAAAGCTTGTCTATAAAGTAAGAGAGCTAGGAGAGGTTTTGTCTTACAGAGAGGTGAGAGCCTTCAGCAGAAAGGATCCAGGATAGAAAAATAAGAGATAAAAGAGAGGCTGAGGAGATAGGAAATGCGGCCTCTGAAGAAATGGGAAGAGAGACTTTCAGGACACAAAGGCAGAGATGGAAATCTTTTTTCTGATAGAATAATAATGAGATGGTAAATTATGGAGTTTCTCCCCCCAGCCCCAATATTTTCTTTTATCACTTGCCCTCTAGGATTTTAAAACTTCAGGTTATAAAATCACATAGATTCTGAAGAATCAGGACAAAAACTGATGATTTAAGGGCAAGGCTTTCAGCATCAGAATATATTAAAGTCCTTCAAATTGATATATACAGAAAATCAGAGAGGAGAGCAAGAAACAAACGGACTTTGTACTCTGCCTCCCTTCATCCCAAGTCAGAATCCCGAGGAGACTTACAGAGATTCTGAATAGGTTTTTGACATTTGAGAACAGAGGAAACCTCAATCCCCATTACTGAGTAAAAGCCAAAGAGGTAGCAAGACCACAGAATTCCTCACATCCAGAAAGGCAGAGGAAAATAGTCAAAATGGTATTGTGAGCGATGCTTTGAATGTCCACATCTTCTCCAAGAACTCCAGTCACAAAAACATTTTCTTTTTTAAATTAAAAAATGTCTCTGGGTTCAGTCACAAGAGAATCATCTCTGGGTATCAGAAGTGAAAAAGCAGCACCACTAGTTTAGTGAACCTAGAGCTGTGGGCCTGATGGTCTTCTAGGTCTGGAAGCAAGTAGAAGTTGGCTAGGAGTTTGAATTCCTCAGAGTAGTGGGGATCAACAGCATCCTGTATAGGGTATGGCACCTTAGTCAGGCTCACTGTGAAACTGGGATTTGGGAAAACCTTCCAAATGGTTTCCACCCTGACCTAGAGTTTTAAAAAATGAACAAAGCAAGCCCCGGCTTGTCTGCAGTGGTGAAAAGAAGAAGAGAAACCAGGGCACCCCGTCTGCTTGCTTTCCTGCCTGACAGACAGATCTGCTGTCTTCTCCAATATCCCTGAGGGTCAGGAGGTCTGAGATACCTAGTTCTGGACAAAGGGGTTTCCAGATCTACCTGGAGGCTACACTGAAGTGTGTGCATGCTTCGCCGTGTCCAACTCTTTGCAACCCCATGGACCACAGCCCGCCAGGTTCCTCTGTCCATGGGATTCTTCAGGCAAGAATACTAGAGTAGGTTGTCATTCCCTTCTCCAGGGGATCTTCCCCACCCAGGGATTGAACCCAGGTCTCCTGCATTATAGGCAGATTCTTTACCATCTGCTTTAATTTCAAGAACTTTAGGAAGTTCTCAGTGTATATTGTCTCTCCAAATATGACTTCCACCATACTGTTTATCCTCTTCCTAAAACTACTGATTAGATGCATGCTTCATGTATTCTGTGTGTTGCTGTGAAACAAACCTTTCCACAACACAGTGGCATAAAACAATCTCCAAGATTCTGTGTGATAGGAATTTGGATAGGTACTTCAGGGATAGCTAGACTCTGCTTCATGATGCTCAGGGTGTCAGATGAGAAGACGTGACCAGCTGGTGATCATTTGAATAGCTGGGTTTTTTTGGTTCACGTGTCTAGGCTACAGTGAGCAAGGCAGAACTCTACTTGAACTGTAAGGTGGATGCCTACACATGACCTCTCTGTGAGGTTTGAATTTCCTCACAATGTAGTATGATTTCGTCATGGTAATCATACTGTTTAATGGCAACTCAGAGCTCCAATAGTGACTGTTCCAGAAATGAGGCAAAAGCTATATAGACTTTCATTATCTAGGCTCAGAAATCACATACTATCCCTTCGACCATACTTGGGCTTCCCAGGTGACTCAGACGGTAAAGAACCTGCCTGCAATGCAGGAGATGCAAGAGATATGGGTTCGATCCCTGGGTTGGGAAGATCCCCTGGAGGAGAGCATGGCAACCCACTCCAGTATTCTTGCCTGGAGAATCCCCATGGTCAGAGGAGCCTGGCAGGCTACAGTCTGGGACTGCAAAGAGTCAGACAACGAATGAGCCACTAAGCACACAATAAACCTGCCCAGACGGGAGGAATACAGGGGCTACACCCACCTCTGAATAGAAGGCATATCAAAGAATTTGTGGCTGCGATTTTAAGCTACCACAATACAGTTCAAAATAGATTTGTGTTCTGCATGAATTCCTTAATCTTCCAATTCAGTAATTCTTCCTTAATTAACTGGATGAGAGTAATCCCTTTACAATGTGTGTGTGTATTAGATCATCACAATGTACACTTTAAATGTCTTATGATTTTGTCAATTAAAGCTCTAACAAAACTAAAAAAATTCGTTCTCTGTGATGAGTTTAGAGTTTATCTCATTGAATATTTTTTAATCAAATGTTTGTTTCTCTGTTTAGCTATTTTTCATGTTCATCTTTACTTAATTCACATCTTCTGTGTTTGTCTCTTAAGCTTTGGGTTTTTTTTAGATTTTTTTAAAAAATTTCTTTGAATGTATTTATTGTAAAGTCAGTTTAAGACTACTTGCCAATATGGACTTCTTTTCTGGTGGGAATGGATCATCTTCAGGGAACAGAGATTTAAACAATAGTTTTTAAAGTATAGTTGATTTACAATGTTGTGTTAGTTTCAGGTGTACAGCAAAATTATTGTCTTTTTTTTTTCATATTTTTTTCCATTATAGGTTGTTACAAGATTTTGAATGCTCTACAGTAATGACCTTGTTGTATATCTATTTTATATATAGTAGCGTGTATCTGTTAATGCCAAACTCTTAATTTACTCCTCCTCCCCTTTCTCCTTTGGTAACCATAAGTTTGTTTTCTATGTCTGTGAGTCTATTTCTGTTTTGTAAATAAGTTCATTTGTATCATTTTTTAAGATTTCACATATAAGTGATATATATTTGTCTTTCTCTGTATGACTTATTTTACTTAGTGTGATAATCTCTAGGTAAATTCATGTTTCTGCAAATGGTAATACTTCATTCTTTTTATGGCTGAGTACTATTCTTTTGTATATGTACACCGTATTCTTTATCCATTCATCTGTTGATACAGATGTTGAGGTTGCTTCTGTGTCTTGGCTATTGTAAATAGCGCTGTGAACATTGGGATGCATGTCTTGCTGAATTAGAGTTTTTGTCTTTTCTGGATATATGCCCAGGAGTGGATCATATAATAAGTATATTTTTAGTTTTTTAAGGAAGCTCCACACTGTTTTCCATAGTAGCTGTACCTGTTTAACATTCCCACTAACGGTATAGGAAGGTTCACTTTTCTCCATACCCTCTCCAGCATTTTTTATTTGTAAAATTTTTGATGATGGCCATTCTGACCAGTGCTGGGTGATACCTCATTGTAGTTTTGATTGGCACTTCTCTCTCATTTTTTATTTGCATTAGTGATATTGAACATCTTTTAATGTGCTCGTAGTTACTCCTTGAAAGGAAAGTTATGACCAACCTAGATAGCATATTCAAAAGCAGAGACATTACTTTGTCAACAAAGGTCCGTCTAGTCAAGGCTATGGTTTTTCCAGTAGTCATGTATGGATGTGAGAGTTGGACTGTGAAGAAAGCTGAGTGCTGAAGAACTGATGCTTTTGAACTGTGGTGTTGGAGAAGACTCTTGAGAGTCCCTTGGACTGCAAGGAGATCCAACCAGTCCATCCTAAAGGAAATCAGTCCTGGGTGTTCATTAGAAGGACTGATGCTAAAGCTGAAACTCCAGTACTTTGGCCACCTCATGTGAAGAGTTGACTCATTAGAAAAGACCCTGATGCTGGGAGGGATTAGGGGCAGGAGGAGAAGGGGACGACAGAGGATGAAATGGCTGGATGGCATCACCGACTCGATGGACATGAGTTTGAGTAGACTCCGGGAGTTGGTGATGGACAGGGAGGCCTGGCGTGCTGCGATTCATGGGGTCGCAAAGAGTCGGACACGACTGAGCAACTGAACTGAACTGAACTGAGGCCATCTGTATGTCTTTGGAAAATAATATTATATACCTATGTATATAAAAACCCTCCACCTAACAAATAGAGAATTCATGCTCTTCTCAAATACACATAAAACATTTTAAAAATTTGACCAGGCTAGATATTTTAATGAATTACTGTAGTATAGACCACATTCTCTGATCAGAATTTAGTTAAATTAGAAATTCTCATATGTTTGAATACTTAAAAACACATTCCTGAATAACTCATGATTTAAATAAAATTTACACACCATTTACAGAAGAATAACAAAGAAAATGGGCTTTCCTGGTGGCTCAGTGGTAAAGAGTCTGCCTGCAGTGCAGGAGACAGAGGAGATGTGGGTTCAGTCCCTAGGTCAGGAAGATCCCCTGGAGGAGGAAATGGCAACCCACTCCAGTATTCTTGCCTGGAAAATCCCATGGACAATTCAGCCTGATGGGCTACAGTCCATAAGGTCACAAAGAGTCAGATGCAGCTGAGTGAGCACAACAACAGCAGCAAAGAAAAACACATGATAAAACTTGGCTAATGCAACACCTTGAGAACTACTGGTTTAAATTAACCTGACTTGGGGGGTGGGAGTGAGGCTCAGGAGGGAAGGGATATGTGTATACATATGGTTGGTTCATTTTGTTGTACAGCAGAAACTAACATAACATTGAAAAACAATTATATTCCAATAATATTTTTACAGACGAAGTCAATAAAACAGATAATATTATAAAATCAAGTCTAAAAAATAAAAAATACTTGTGTAATGCAGGTAAATTGAAGGAAATTTATGGCATTAAATGCACTTATTAAAAATTATTTCAAACGAATGAGCTAAGCATCCACTTCAATAACCTGGGAAGTGAATAGAGTCAGCCTCCCCAAAATACAACTGATCAATGAATCCAAACCTGATTCTTTGAGAAGACCAATAAAATACATTTCTAGCAAGCTACACTGAAGAGAAGATAGGATAAATAAACAATATTATTTTTTCAAATAGAATTTTTTGAATAAGAAATTCAAAAGGGGACATAATTAGAGATTTAGTAGAGATTAAGAGTATCAGTAATGCTCAAAATTCTCCAAGCCAGGCTTCAGCAATATGTGAATCATGAACTTCCTGATGTTTAAGCTGGTTTTAGAAAAGGCAGAGGAACCAGAGATCAAGTTTCCAACATCTGCTGGATCATGGAAAAAGCAAGAGAGTTCCAGAAAAACATCTATTTCTGCTTTATTGACTATGCCAAAGCCTTTGACTGTGTGGATCACAATAAACTGTGGAAAATTCTGAAAGAGATGGGAATACCAGACCACCTGATCTGCCTCTTGAGAAATTTGTATGCAGGTCAGGAAGCAACAGTTAGAACTGGACATGGAACAACAGACTGGTTTCAAATAGGAAAAGGAGTGCGTCAAGGCTGTATATTGTCACCCTGCTTATTTAACTTACATGCAGAGTACATCATGAGAAATGCTGGACTAGAAGAAGCACAAGCTGGAATCAAGATTGCCGGGAGAAATATCAATAACCTCAGATATGCAGATGACACCACCCTTCTGGCAGAAAGTGAAGAGGAACTACAAAGCCTCTTGATGAAAGTGGAAAGAGGAGAGTGAAAAAGTTGGCTTAAAGCTCAACATTCAGAAGACGAAGATCATGGCATCTGGTCCCATCACTTCATGGGAAATAGATGGGGAAACAGTGGAAACAGTGTCAGACTTTTATTTTTCTGGGCTCCAAAATCACTGCAGATGGTGACTGCAGCCATGAAATTAAAAGACGCTTACTCCTTGGAAGGAAAGTTATGACCAACCTAGATAGCATATTCAAAAGCAGAGACATTACTTTACCAACAAAGTTCCGTCTAGTCAAGGCTATGGTTTTTCCTGTGGTCGTGTATGGATGTGAGGGTTGGACTGTGAAGGCTGAGCGCCGAAGAATTGATGCTTTTGAACTGTGGTGTTGGAGAAGACTCTTGAGAGTCCCTTGGACTGCAAGGAGATCCAACCAGTCCATTCTGAAGGAGATCAGCCTTGGGATTTCTTTGGAAGGAATGATGCTAAAGCTGAAACTCCAGTACTTTGGCCACCTCATGGGAAGAGTTGACTCATTGGAAAAGACTCTGATGCTGGGAGGGATTGGGGGCAGGAGGAGAAGGAGTGACAGAGGATGAAATGGCTGGATGGCATCACTGACTCGATGGACGTGAGTCTGAGTGAACTCCGGGAGTTGGTGATGGACAGGGAGGCCTGGGGTGCTGCGATTTATGGGGTTGCAAAGAGTCGGACACGACTGAGCGACTGATCTGATCTGATCTGATCTGAAGAATATCATTGTTTATGCTATACAATTTATAATACTAAGCAGCTTTATGTCAGTAAATTGAAAACTGAGGTAAAACCTACAGTTTACCAGAAAAGCATAAATTTATTTAAGAAGAAATAGAAAATCTGAATAAATCAATCATCAACAAATTAGATCAGTAGTCCAAAGTCTCCCAACCCATCCTTAGATCCGTTGCCAAATAAACAATGCCACATGGTTTTATAGGTAAGTTTTACCATATTTCGGAGAAGGCAATGGCACCTCACTCCAGTACTCTTGCCTGGAAAATCCCATGGATGGAGGAGCCTGGTGGGCTGCAGTCCATGGGGTCGCTAGGAGTCTGACAGGACTGAGCAACTTCACTTTCACTTTTCACTTTCAAGCATTGGAGGAGGAAATGGCAACCCACTCCAGTGTTCTTGCCTGGAGAATCCCAGGGATGGGGCATCCAGGTGGGCTGCCATCTATGGGGTCGCACAGAGTCGGACACGACTGAAGCAACTTAGCAGCAGCAGCAGCAGTTTACCATATTTAATGGAACAGACAATCCCGTACTCTATAATTGTTCCAGACAATAGAAGTAAAGATAGTCCAGCTTATTTCATGAAGTTACTAAGCTGTTAACACCAAAATAGAAGAACTCTGCAAGCAAAGGAAATTATAGATGAATCTCATTTTTTTGACATTGTAGTGAAAAGTAATTAGAAAATCAAATCCAGAAGTGTATTCAGAGCAATACATCAGGCAAAAATAAAGTTTACCTCAAATATAGATGTGACTCGGTGGTAAAGAATCTGCCTGCAATACAGGAGGTGCAGGTTCAATCCCTGGGTTGGGAAGATCTCCTGGAGAAGGATATGGCAACCCACTCCAGTATTCTTGCCTGGACAAGAATACAGACAGAGGAGCCTGACAGGCTGCAGTCCATGGGGTAGCAAAGATTTGGATGTGACTTAGTGACTAAACAACAACAATAATTTTAAATGCATCTGTAATCTGTTTATTATCAGATTAAGGAAAAGGCCCATATGCTCATCTCAGTGGCTGCAAAAAAGCATTAAAATGTCAAGAACTATAATTTAAAAACAATATCTCTTACATAACAAAAAATATTATACTGAGTCTATAACAAACATCATATTTAATTATGAGACTAGAAAAGTATTCCCATTAAATTCGAGAACGTGACATGCCTGCTATAACCTCTGTAGTTAAACATAATACTACCAGTTCTACTCCTCTATATTTAAGAGGGAAAAAAAAAGGTGCAGTCATTAGCAAGGAAGAGAGCAAAATATTTGCGGGTATCATTTTTTTTAAGTAGAATCTCCAAGAAGCTATTCAAGAAAAAAAAAAAAAAAAACTTAGCCTAAGTGTTCAGCAGCCTTGCTAAATTACAATCAATGTGAAAAATCAATATCAGTTCTATATACCTAATAGGAAATCCATACACCTTTGTAATTATGGAGTAGTGGTGGTGGTAAACATCCCATTTACAATTGCGATAGAAATAATAAGATGCTCAGGAATAAATCTTACAAAAATGTGCAAGATCTTTGTGGTTAAAATACTAAAATGCCAAATGGCAAAAAATAAAGATTTTAGTAAAAATTATGTCATACTAAATTCACAGAAAAATCAGTACCTTAAGTATTATGATACTCCACAATTAAATGGAATTTCAAAGTCCTAACAAAACTTTTTGTGGAATTTGACAAACTAATTCTAAAGATAATTATAAAGAGAAAAGGTCTAAAAAGAGCCAAGAAAGTTCTAGAAGCCCAAGGAAGTGTGCTTTTTTTCCCCTAAATAGGAAGAGTCTTCATAGAGCTATAGTAAGTAGATGAAGCAGTGTTGTAATACAAAGAGCGCTGAAGTAGACACAAGTGTGTGTGGGCCCTTGGCATATGATAGAGGAAACATTAGTGAATTTGAGGGCTACTCATTTTCTGTACTGAAAAAAAGGAGATTAGATCACTATCTCATACCTTATGCCAGCAGTTCTTAAAATTTTTTGGTCTCAGAACTCGTTTACACTGTTAAAAATTATTGAAGATGTCAGAGTTTTTGTTTATGTGGGTTGTATCTGTTGATATTTACTATAGGCTATGATCTGAATTTTGTGTCCTCCCAAAATTCCTGTGTTGAAATCCTAATTGATGGCCTTAGTAGGTGGGGCCCTATGAGAGGTGATTAGGTCAGGGGGTGGAGCTTTCCTGGATGAATTTAGTGTTCTTGTAAGAGATCCCACAAAGCTGTATATAGCTCCTTCTTCAATGTGAGACTACAGTGAAAAGCCTGTGACCAGAAAGAGGGGCCTCAAGCAATCATGTTAGCACCTGACTTCAAATTTCCAGCCTCTAGAACTGTGAGCAATAAATGTTTGCTCTTTATGAGCTACCCCGTCTGGGGTATTTTATTATAACAGCCTGAACCAACTAAGACATTGTATTAGAAATCAAAATTAAGAAATGTGTAAAACACATGAACAGATTGTGTTCATGTGGAACACATGTTAGTGGAAGCACACATTCCATTAGCCATCAGAGTGATGGCATCATCACGTCATGTAGCCCCTGGAAAACTCCCCTGCTCAATGAGAAAATGAGAGTGAAAAAAAGTGAATAATGTCTTAATATTATTAGAAAAATAGTTTTGGTTTTCCAAGTCTCCTAAAAAAGTCTTGGGGACCCCCAGGGTATCCCCATACCACTGTTTGAGAACCACGGCTATAAACAGGACTCCAGATGAATTAAGGATCTAAAACTGGGACAAAATAAAAATTTTATAACTATTGAAAGAAATTATAGGTGAACACATTGTGGCCACAGGGGAAGAAAGGATTATTTAAGTGTTAGTCAAGAGCACAAATTATAATAAAGGAAAAGCTTTATAAATTTGAATACTCCAAATTTAATACTTCTGTTTGATGAAATATCTTGTGTGTGTATGTGTGTTAGTCGTCAGTTGTGTCTGACTGTTTGCGACCCCATGAACTGTAGCCTGCCAGGCTCCACCGTCCATGGGTTTCTCCAGGCAAGAATACTGGAGTTGGTTGCCAATTCCCTTCTCCAGGGGATCTTCCCAAGCCAGGGATTGAACTCAGGTCTCCTGCATTGCAGGCAGATTCTTTACCACCTGAGGCACCAGAGAAGCTCGAAATATCTCACACACAGTATTAAAAGGAAAGCCACAGTCTGGGTGAAAATAGTTGTAGCATATCTATGAAACAAAGGATTAATATTCACACAATATAAATTCCTTATATAAATAAGAGAAAGACAATCTAACAGAAAAATATGGGGAAAGAAAATATGCTCAACCTCCCTAGTAGTTTGAGAAATTCAAATTAAAGAGTCCATCAGATTGGGAACTATTTCTAAATTTCACAATACCAAGTGTTGACTATTAGTTATATGGAAGTGAGAAATCTTACCTACTGCTGGTGGAAATGTAAATTGGTAAGGCCACTTAGGAGAGCAATTTAGAAATGCCTTGCCCAGTTGAAAATGTGCACGTCCTATGATCCAAAACTCCACCTCCAGATACATAATTTAAAAGAAATGGGGGAGGAGCCAAGATGGCGGAGGAGTAGGACGGGGAGAACACTTTCTCCCCCACAAATTCATCAAAAGAGCATTTAAACGTCGAGTAAATTCCACAAAACAACTTCTGAATGCCGGCAGAGGACATCAGGCACCCAGAAAAGCAACCCAACTCTTCGAAAGAAGCGCGACTGAACAAGTAAGCCTAAAAAAAAAAAAAAAAAAAAGTGTCCTCCACCGTGCCCTTTGAGTCAGGGCGGAAACCAGATACTGAAGAGACTAGCAAACAGAAGAAGATATAACAGAGGGAAACGCCTTGGAAGCTACAGGCAATAGATCAAAACCCTGTGGTTACTACGGACTACATAGGAAGGGGCCTATAGATCTTGAGAAATATAAATCTGACCAAGGAACTAGCCAAAAATGAACTGAACCCACAACACCCACAAAAAAAAAAACAAAAAAGTCCTAGATATATTTTTATTATTTTTACGATCATTCTTTCTTTTTTTTTTTTTAATTAAAAAAAAAAAAATTTAAGTCCTCTATTGTTCCTTTAATTTTCACTTTTATAACCTATTACTTTGCAAAAAAAAAAAAAAGACCCTATTTTTTCTTCTTCAGCAAACTTCATATATATATATTTTATAATTTTTTGACCTTGGTTTTTTTTTTTTTGGTCTTTGTTTTTTCTTCTTTTCTTTAACATTGTATTTTTGAAATTCCAAACTCTACTCTAGATTTTTAATTTTCGCTTTTTGGTATATGTTATCAATTTTGTACCTATAGTTTTTTTTTATATAATTTCTGTGACTTTTTTTTTTTTTTCTTCTTCTCTGTTTCTTTCTCTTCTTCTTTTATATAACATTGTATATCTGAAATTCCAAACTTTACTCTAGATTTTTAATTTATGCTTTTTGGTATTTGATATCAATTTTGTACCTGTATTTTCTTTATAATTTCTGTGACATTGTTCGTATTTGTTTGTTTGTTTTCTCTCTTTATTTTTCTTCTTCTTCTTTTTTTTTTTTTAAACATTGTATTTTTGAAATTCCAAACTCTACTCTAGATTTTTAATTTTTGCTTTCTGGTATTAGTTATCAATTTTGTACCTGTACTTTCTTTATAATTTTCGCGACCTTGTTTGTTTTTGTTTGTTCGTTTTTTCTCTCTTTCTTTTCCTTCTTCTTTTCTTTAACATCGTATTTTTGAAATTCCAAACTCTACTCTAGATTTTTAATTTTCGCTTTCTGGTATTAGTTATCAATTTTGTACCTGTACTTTCTTTATAATTTTCGCGACCTTGTTTGTTTTTGTTTGTTCGTTCTTTCTCTCTTTCTTTTCCTTCTTCTTTTCTTTAACGTCGTATTTTTGAAATTCCAAACTCTACTCTAGATTTTTAATTTTTGCTTTTATGTATTTGTTACCAATTTTGTACCTTTAAGGACCCAATCTTCAGGACCCATTTTTCACTAGGGAGTGAGATTACTGGCTTGACTGCTCTCTCTCCCTTTGGACCCTCCTTTTTCTCCACCAGGTCGCCTGTGTCTCCTCCCTAACCCCTCTCTACTCTACCCAACTCTGTGAATTTCTGTGTGTTCCAGACGGTGGAGAACACTTAGGGAACTGATTACTGGCTGGATCTGTCTCCCTCCTTTTCATTCCCCCCTTTTATCCTTCTGGCCACCTCAGTTACCTTCCTCCTTCTCTTCTCTGTATAACCCCGTGAACATCTCTGAGTGGTCCAGTTGTGGAGTGCACATAAGGAAGTGACTACTGGCTAGCCCACTCTCTCCACTATTGATTCACCTCATCTCATTTGGGTCACCTCTAACTCCCTCCTCCCTCTTCTCTTCTCCATGTAACCCTGTGAACCTCTCTGAGTGACCCTCACTGTAGAGAAACTTATCATCTTTAATGTAGATGTTTTATCAATGGTGTTATATAGAAGGAGAAGTTTTGAAACTACTGTAAAAATAAGACCGATAATCGGAAGCAGGAGACTTAAGTCCAAACCCTGACTCCAGGGAACTCCTGACTCCAAGGAACATTCATTGACAGGAGCTCATCAAATGCCTCCATACCGACACTGAAACCAAGCACCACACAAGGGCCAATAAGTTCCAGGGCAAGACATACCAAGCAAATTCTCCAGCAACAAAGGAACACAGCCCTGAGCTTCAAGATACAGGCTGCCCAAAGTCACCCCAAAACTATAGACATCTCATAACTCATTACTGGACATTTCATTGCACTCCAGAGAGAAGAAATACAGCTCCACCCACCAGAACACCGACACAAGCTTCCCTAACCAGGAAACCTTGACAAGCCACCTGTACAAACCCACACACAGTGAGGAAAAGCCACAATAAAGAGAACTCCACAGACTGCCAGAATACAGAAAGGACACCCCAAACTCAGCAATTTAAACAAGATGAAGAGACAGAGGAATACTCAGCAGATAAAGGAACAGGATAAATGCCCACCAAACCAAACAAAAGAGGAAGAGATAGGGAATCTACCTGATAAAGAATTCCGAATAATGATAGTGAAATTGATCCAAAATCTTGAAACTAAAATGGAATCACAGATAAATAGCCTGGAGACAAGGATTGAGAAGATGCAAGAAAGGTTTAACAAGGACCTAGAAGAAATAAAAAAGAGTCAATATATAATGAATAATGCAATAAGTGAAATTAAAAACACTCTGGAGGCAACAAATAGTAGAATAACAGAGGCAGAAGACAGGATTAGTGAATTAGAAGATAGAATGGTAGAAATAAATGAATCAGAGAGGATAAAAGAACAACGAATTAAAAGAAATGAGGACAATCTCAGAGACCTCCAGGACAATATTAAACGCTACAACATTCGAATCATAGGGATTCCAGAAGAAGAAGACAAAAAGAAAGACCATGAGAAAATACTTGAGGAGATAATAGTGGAAAACTTCCCTAAAATGGGGAAGGAAATAATCACCCAAGTCCAAGAAACCCAGAGAGTCCCAAACAGGATAAACCCAAGGAGAAACACCCCAAGACACATATTAATCAAATTAACAAAGATCAAACACAAAGAACAAATATTAAAAGCAGCAAGGGAAAAACAACAAATAACACACAAGGGAATTCCCATAAGGATAACAGCTGATCTTTCAATAGAAACTCTTCAAGCCAGGAGGGAATGGCAAGACATACTTAAAATGATGAAAGAAAATAACCTACAGCCCAGATTATTGTACCCAGCAAGGATCTCATTCAAGTATGAAGGAGAAATCAAAAGCTTTTCAGACAAGCAAAAGCTGAGAGAATTCTGCACCACCAAACCAGCTCTCCAACAAATACTAAAGGATATTCTCTAGACAGGAAACACAAAAACGGTGTATAAACTCGAACCCAAAACAATAAAGTAAATGGCAACGGGAACATACTTATCAGTAATTACCTTAAATGTAAATGGGTTGAATGCCCCAACCAAAAGACAAAGACTGGCTGAATGGATACAAAAACAAGACCCCTACATATGTTGTCTACAAGAGACCCACCTCAAAACAGGGGACACATACAGACTGAAAGTGAAGGGCTGGAAAAAGATTCTCCATGCAAATAGGGACCAAAAGAAAGCAGGAGTAGCAATACTCATATCAGATAAAATAGACTTTAAAACAAAGGCTGTGAAAAGAGACAAAGAAGGTCACTACATAATGATCAAAGGATCAATCCAAGAAGAAGATATAACAATTATAAATATATATGCACCCAACACGGGAGCACCACAGTACGTAAGACAAATGCTAACAAGTATGAAAGGAGAAATTAACAATAACACAATAATAGTGGGAGACTTTAATACCCCACTTACACCTATGGATAGATCAACTAAACAGAAAATTAACAAGGAAACACAAACTTTAAACGATACAATAGACCAGTTAGACCTAATTGATATCTATAGGTCATTTCATCCCAAAACAATGAATTTCACCTTTTTCTCAAGCGCACATGGAACCTTCTCCAGGATAGATCACATGCTGGGCCATAAAGCTAGCCTTGGTAAATTCAAAAAAATAGAAATCATTCCAAGCATTTTTTCTGACCACAATGCAGTAAGATTAGATCTCAATTACAGGAGAAAAACTATTAAAAATTCCAACATATGGAGGCTGAACAACACGCTGCTGAATAACCAACAAATCACAGAAGAAATCAAAAAAGAAATCAAAATTTGCATAGAAACGAATGAAAATGAAAACACAACAACCCAAAACCTGTGGGACACGGTAAAAGCAGTCCTAAGGGGAAAGTTCATAGCAATACAGGCACACCTCAAGAAACAAGAAAAAAGTCAAATAAATAACCTAACTCTACACCTAAAGCAACTAGAAAAGGAAGAAATGAAGAACCCCAGGGTTAGTAGAAGGAAAGAAATCTTAAAAATTAGAGCAGAAATAAATGCAAAAGAAACAAAAGAGACCATAGCAAAAATCAACAAAACCAAAAGCTGGTTCTTTGAAAGGATAAATAAAATTGACAAACCATTAGCCAGACTCATCAAGAAACAAAGGGAGAAAAATCAAATCAACAAAATTAGAAACGAAAATGGAGAGATCACAACAGACAACACAGAAATACAAAGGATCATAAGAGACTACTATCAACAATTATATGCCAATAAAATGGACAACGTGGAAGAAATGGACAAATTCTTAGAAAAGTACAACTTTCCAAAACTGGACCAGGAAGAAATAGAAAATCTTAACAGACCCATCACAAGCACGGAAATTGAAACTGTAATCAAAAATCTTCCAGCAAACAAAAGCCCCGGTCCAGACGGCTTCACAGCTGAATTCTACCAAAAATTTAGAGAAGAGCTGACACCTATCCTGCTCAAACTCTTCCAGAAAATTGCAGAGGAAGGTAAACTTCCAAACTCATTCTATGAGGCCACCATCACCCTAATACCAAAACCTGACAAAGATCCCACAAAAAAAGAAAACTACAGGCCAATATCACTGATGAACATAGATGCAAAAATCCTTAACAAAATTCTAGCAATCAGAATCCAACAACACATTAAAAAGATCATACACCATGATCAAGTGGGCTTTATCCCAGGGATGCAAGGATTCTTCAATATCCGCAAATCAATCAATGTAATACACCACATTAACAAATTGAAAAATAAAAACCATATGATTATCTCAATAGATGCAGAGAAAGCCTTTGACAAAATTCAACATCCATTTATGATAAAAACTCTCCAGAAAGCAGGAATAGAAGGAACATACCTCAACATAATAAAAGCTATATATGACAAACCCACAGCAAACATTATCCTCAATGGTGAAAAATTGAAAGCATTTCCTCTAAAGTCAGGAACAAGACAAGGGTGCCCACTTTCACCATTACTATTCAACATAGTTTTGGAAGTTTTGGCCACAGCAATCAGAGCAGAAAAAGAAATAAAAGGAATCCAAATTGGAAAAGAAGAAGTAAAACTCTCACTATTTGCAGATGACATGATCCTCTACATAGAAAACCCTAAAGAATCCACCAGAAAATTACTAGAAATAATCAATGACTACAGTAAAGTTGCAGGATATAAAATCAACACACAGAAATCCCTTGCATTCCTATACACTAATAATGAGAAAACAGAAAGAGAAATTAAGGAAACAATTCCATTCACCATTGCAACGGAAAGAATAAAATACTTAGGAATATATCTACCTAAAGAAACTAAAGACCTATATATAGAAAACTATAAAACACTGGTGAAAGAAATCAAAGAGGACACTAATAGATGGAGAAATATACCATGTTCATGGATTGGAAGAATCAATATAGTGAAAATGAGTATACTACCCAAAGCAATTTATAGATTCAACGCAATCCCTATCAAGCTACCAACAGTATTCTTCACAGAGCTAGAACAAATAATTTCACAATTTGTATGGAAATACAAAAAACCTCGAATAGCCAAAGCGATCTTGAGAAAGAAGAATGGAACTGGAGGAATCAACCTACCTGACTTCAGGCTCTACTACAAAGCCACAGTTATCAAGACAGTATGGTACTGGCACAAAGACAGAAATATTGATCAATGGAATAAAATAGAAAGCCCAGAGATAAATCCACGCACATATGGACACCTTATCTTCGACAAAGGAGGCAAGAATATACAATGGATTAAAGACAATCTCTTTAACAAGTGGTGCTGGGAAATCTGGTCAACCACTTGTAAAAGAATGAAACTGGACCACTTTCTAACACCATACACAAAAATAAACTCAAAATGGATTAAAGATCTAAACGTAAGACCAGAAACTATAAAACTCCTAGAGGAGAACATAGGCAAAACACTCTCCGACATACATCACAGCAGGATCCTCTATGACCCACCTCCCAGAATATTGGAAATAAAAGCAAAAATAAACAAATGGGACCTAATTAACCTTAAAAGCTTCTGCACATCAAAGGAAACTATTAGCAAGGTGAAAAGACAGCCTTCAGAATGGGAGAAAATAATAGCAAATGAAGCAACCGACAAACAACTAATCTCAAAAATATACAAGCAACTCCTACAGCTCAACTCCAGAAAAATAAACGACCCAATCAAAAAATGGGCCAAAGAACTAAATAGACATTTCTCCAAAAAAGACATACAGATGGCTAACAAACACATGAAAAGATGCTCAACATCACTCATTATCAGAGAAATGCAAATCAAAACCACTATGAGGTACCATTTCACACCAGTCAGAATGGCTGCGATCCAAAAGTCTACAAATAATAAATGCTGGAGAGGGTGTGGAGAAAAGGGAACCCTTTTACACTGTTGGTGGGAATGCAAACTAGTACAGCCACTATGGAGAACAGTGTGGAGATTCCTTAAAAAACTGGAAATAGAACTGCCTTATGATCCAGCAACCCCACTGCTGGGCATACACACTGAGGAAACCAGAAGGGAAAGAGACACGTGTACCCCAATGTTCATCGCAGCACTGTTTATAATAGCCAAGACATGGAAGCAACCTAGATGTCCATCAGCAGATGAATGGATAAGAAAGCTGTGGTACATATACACAATGGAGTATTACTCAGCCATTAAAAAGAATACATTTGAATCAGTTCTAATTAGGTGGATGAAACTGGAGCCTATTATACAGAGTGAAGTAAGCCAGAAGGAAAAACATAAATACAGTATACTAACGCATATATATGGAATTTAGAAAGATGGTAACAATAACCCGGTGTACGAGACAGCAAAAGAGACACTGATGTATAGAACAGTCTTATGGACTCTGTGGGAGAGGGAGAGGGTGGGAAGATTTGGGAGAATGGCAATGAAACATGTAAAATATCATGTAGGAAACGAGTTGCCAGTCCAGGTTCGATGCATGATGCTGGATGCTGGGGGCTGGTGCACTGGGACGGCCCAGAGGGATGGTATGGGGAGGGAGGAGGGAGGAGGGTTCGGGATGGGGAGCACATGTATACCTGTGGCGGATTCATTTTGATATTTGGCAAAACTAATACAATTATGTAAAGTTTAAAAATAAAATAAAATTAGAGAAAAAAAAAAAAGAAATGGTGAAAAATGCATGAGATAACATTAAATGCATGAGATAATATTTAATGATTGATTGATAATCAATATTGATTAAATATCAATAAATATTCAATATTTATCAAATTCCTACCTGAACCCATAATCATAGTAGGTTTTGGGAATAAAAAAGTAGACAACACTGCTCTCAAGAAACTAAGTGAAACTGACATTTATGGAGATATATAGATTAGATATAGACATAGAGATATAGATATTTTATAAGTATTAAATATAAAATATATTTTATAGAATAGTCTGTATCAGTTCAAACAGGATTGAGTACTTTGAAGCAAAATTGAGCAGGATGAAAGGGTGGGGGCTGGAGGTGCTATTTTAGGAAGGGTGGACAGGGAAGACCTTCCTGAGAAGGTAAGTTTGAGAAAAGACAGAGAAATGAGGGAAGAAGGTCTGTGTTTAAGGTCTGAGAAAGTACATTTCAGAAAAGAAAGCATGGCAAACACAAATTCTCTGAAGCAGAAATGACTTGGAATACTGGAAGAAAGAAGCCCACGAGGTAAAGTGGAATCAGTGTGTGGGGTACGGTAGAAAACTATTGTAGTAGTGGGAGAGAGACGGTGGTGGTTGAGGCTTGTTTAAAAGTGTTGAGAGGGCTTCCCTGGCGGCTCAGTGGTTGAGAATCCTGCCAGTGTAGGAAACACGGATTTGATCCATGATCCAGGAAGATCCCACGTGCTGTGGAGCAACTAAGCCAGTGCAGCACCACTGTTGAGCCTGTCCTCCAGCCCAGGAGCCACAACTCCGGAGCCCTTGTGCCCCATCTACTGAAGCCCATGCGCCTAGAACCCATGCTCCATAAGAGAAGCCAGTGCGATGAGAAGCCGGTGCACCATAACCAGCAAGTAGCCCCCGCTCACCACAACTAGAGAAAAGCCTTCACAGCAACGAAGACCCCACACAGCCAAAAAAAAGGATTGAGAAGTGATTGGATTCAGGATACAGAGCAGACGCTTGGTGATTTGGATTTGAGGTGTGAGGGAAAAGGTTCAAGGCCAACTGAGGTTTTTGGCAAATGTGCCTGGTGAAGCCATTTATGAAGACAGAAATAATTAAGGAGTAGCAGGTGGTAAAAGGAGGCAGGAAAGGCTAGTCACTACAGTATTGTTGGTATAAAAAAAACCACTGGAAATACCCTCAAGGATGAATGGCTCGAGTGCAGACAAAGTAGGGTATATGCATTTGATGAAATACTATACAGAAGTTATAATAACTAGTATCAGTACATGAATGAGTCTTAACAATACTCTGCAATATCAAATTGCAGAATTTTATATTCAGTATGATACTATTTGTAAACTTTTAAAATACAGATACCAGATATTGTTTTTGGCTATAAATATATCAAGCAAAAGCATAGCAACATGGAGTAGATTTGTGCCAAATTGATGTTACTGGTTGTCTCTGGGGAACAAGGGAGATAGGGAGTGAAGATGGGAAGGGCACATAAGGGACTTCCCCTTTACTGAAGGGAAATATGAAAGAGTGACATTTGTTCATTTTGCATGATAAGTACATGGATGGTTTGTATTCTCGAATGTACTTTAAAAAAAAAAACTTTTTTATTTTGTATTGGGATATAGCTGATTAACAGGGCTTCCCAGGTGGCGCTAGTGGTAAAGAACCCACCTGCTGATGCAGGAGACATAAGAGACACAAGTTAGATCCCTGGGTTGGGAAAATCCCCTGGAGGAGGGCATGGCAACCCACTCCAGTATTCTTGCCTGGAGAATCCCATGGATAGAGGAACCTGGTGGACTGCAGTCTGTGGAGTCACAAAGAGTCAAATATGACTAAGCTTCTTAGCACCACACGCATAGCCGATTACAATGATGTGATAGTTTCAGGTGAATAGCGAAGGGACTCAGTCATACATGTACATGCATCCATTCTCCCCCACTCCCCTCCCATCCAGGCCGCCACATAACATTGAGCAGAGTTCCTTGTGCTCTACAGTAGGTCCTTATTGGTTGACCATTTAAAATATAGAAGTGTATACATGTCCGTCCCAAACTCCCTAACTATTCCTTCCCCCTATCCTTCCCCACAGCAACCATGACTTTATCAAATGTACTTTTGAAAATGTGTTTTCATGGAAGAACGGCAAAGAAAGACTGACCAGTGTCTAGGAAGACAGGCCCAAGCCAGTCCCATGCTTCAGTGGAATGACTTCGCTAAGCTAAGTCTCGTCAGTCGTGTCCAACTCTGTGCAACCCCATAGACGGCAGCCCACCAGGCTCCGCCGTCCCTGGGATTCTCCAGGCAAGAACACTGGAGTGGGTTGCCATTTCCTTCTCCAATGCATGAAAGTGAAAAGTGAAAGTGAAGTCGCTCAGTCGTATCTGACTCTTAGAGACCCCATGGACTGCAGCCCACCAGGCTCCTCCATCCATGGGATTTTCCAGGCAAGAGTACTGGAGTGGGGTGCCATTGCCTTCTCCAGTGGAATTACTTTAATAGCACTTAAAAGCTTGAATGAACTGATGACACAGCAGCACCCAGCATGGACTGACAGATGAGGGTGATCCACTGGCTGCCAGTGCTGTTAAGATGGTGACTGCTGTCTACATCCCATGGGTCCCCAAACCATGTCCACACCTGACTCCAGCTCATAGCGTAAATGCAGCACCCAAACTGAAATTTAGATCCAACCTAGAGAAAGGGAGAAGATTGACCTGGGTTATATTTCTGCCAGTGTCAGGATAGACATTGAGTTTATGCTGAATTTTTTTAAATTTAATTGGAGGATAATTGCTTTACAAGATTGTGTTAGTCTCTGCCATACATCAACATGAATAAGCCATAGACACAGTATGTCCCCTCCCTCTTGAACCTCCCTCCCACCTCCCACCCCATCCCACTCCTCTCAGTTATCACAGAGCACCTGATTTGAGCTCCCTGCATCATACAGCAAATTTCCACTGGCTATCTATTTTGCATATGGTAACGTATATGTTTCAGTGCTACTCTCAATTCATTCCACCCTCTTCTTCCCCCACTGTGTCCATATGTCTGTTCTCTATGTCTGTATCTCTGTTGCTGCCCTGCCAATAGGTTCATTGGTGCCATCTTTCTACATTCCATATATATGTGCTAATATGTGATATCTGTTTTTCTCTTTCTGACTCACTTCACTCTGTACCATAGGCTCTAGGTTCATCTACCTCATTGAAGTGAAGTGAAAGTCACTCAGTTGTGTCCGACTCTTTGCAACCCCATGGGCTGTAGCGTCCATGGAATTCGCCAGGTCAGAATACTGGAGTGGGTAGCCATTCCCTTCTCCAGGGGATCTTCCCAAGCCAGGGATCAAACCTAGGTCTCCTGCATTGCAGGTGGATTCTTGACCAGCTGAGCCACCAAGAAAGCCCATCTACCTCATTAGGACTGCCTCAAATGTGTTCTTTTTATGGCTGAGTAATATTTCATTGTCTATATATACCACAACTTCTTTATCCATTCATCTGTCGATGGATATTTAGGTTGCTTCCATGTCCTAACTGTTGTAAATAGTGCTGCAGCGAACACTGGGGTACCTGCGTCTGTTTCAGTTATGGCTTTCTCAGGGTATATGCCCAGTAGAGGGATTGTTGGGTCATATGGTACTTCTATGCCTAGTTTTTAAAGGAATCTCCATATCATTCTCCATAGTGGCTCATTTTTATGTTAGGAAAGAAGAAAACAAGGATGGATAGTGATGTAAATAAATTTCTGATTGAGGAGAAGAGTGGGTTGTTTTGGGTTGGGAAAGGCAGGGGAGGTGGCCTGATGCATTGAGAGAATAAGTGTGGCGAGAATAATGGAATGAGGTAACTGGAAGGCCAGGAGCTGTGGTTCTGGAGAGAGGTGTTAATTTATAGTATGTGAGGTTGAATGGCTCCAACTGGGTGTGACTATAGGACTCGGAGAGGGAAGGTGGAAACAGCTGGGATCGCCTTCCTTTTCTCCTGATTTATATTTGGTGATGTATAAAAGAAAGGGTTGTCTCTTTATTTTGTAGACTGTAATTGTGAATGGGCTGGTGGTTAAAGTATTCTGCTCATTGTTTAATATTTCATGTATCTGCAGAATTACAGAAATCAGAGAGTCATGAAACTAGAAAACCCTGGAGAGGTGGTAGTCTTCCTTCCCACTACCTCCAAAGTGTCAAGGCCAGCATTATGTATATGTAAGGACATCTTAGTATAAAAAGTCTAACTTTTCGAGGCAACCTACTTAAATATCAATCACCTTTGATTTAAGCTAAGTTAATTATTTTAATCTAATACCTCTCTGCTTAGGAACAAATTCTTGAGTTCAGTAGGATGAGGAATTCTGTCTCAAATTACAAATGGAAAAGATAGGTAAATGCCCTTTACACTTATCCTGAGTTGTGACTTCTCTATCGTTGGATCTCAAGTTATAAAAATATGTACAATTTTTCCCCAAATTGTCAAAGATCAAAACATTTGATAAAATACTGATTTAATACAGATTTAAGGAAGTAACTGCTCCTATGTAGTTGATGAGTATACAGGGATAAAGAGCAAATATCTTTCAAAAGTAAAAATGTACATACCCATGGACACAAATTCCATTTCTAGGTGTTTATTCAGTGAGTCTATTCAATATTGTTAATAATATGAAAGATTGACAACGTTATATCTTTCAATAGAATCATGAAATAAAATAACCCAGGCATTCAGTGAACACCACACGGTGATTAAATAACCAAGGCGCTAGCTCTCCATGTACTAATATGGAAGAATATGATATATTGATATGTGAAAAAATCAAGGTAGACAGCAGGATGTATATTATGCTAGCATCTGTCTCTTTGTTGGCTATGAGGGGTACTCCATTTCTTTTAAGGGATTCTTGCCCACAGCAATAGACATAATGGTCATCTCAGTTAAATTCACCCATTCCAGTCCATCTTAGTTCACTGATTCCTAAGATGTCAATATTCACTCTTGCCATCTCCTACTTGATCACATCCAATTTACCTTGATTCATGGATCTCACATTACAGGTTCCTATGCAATATTGTTCTTTACAGCATCAGACTTTACTTTTGTCTACGGCCATACCACCCTGAATGCGCCCAATCTCGTCTGATCTCGGAAGCTAAGCAGGGTCGGGCCTGGTTAGTACTTGGATGGGAGACTTTACTTTTACCTAGATAAACCAAGACAAGCCTAGACAGCACACCTAAACCTGGTGAAAAACCTAGACAGCATATTAAAAAGCAGAGACATTACTTTGCTGACAAAGGTCCGTATAGTCAAAGCTATGGTTTTTCCAGTAGTTATGTACAGATGCTGAGAGCTGGATCATAAAGCAGGCTGGGCAGCGAAGAATTGATGCTTTCAAATTCTGGGTCTGTAGAAAACTCTTGAGAGTCCCTCAGACTGCAAGGAGATCAAACTAGTCAATTATAAAAGAAGTCAACCCTGAATATTTATTGGAAGGACTGTTTCTGAAGCTCCAATACTTTGGCTACCTGATGCCAAGAGCTGACTCATTGGAAAAGACCCTGTTGCTGGCTAAGATTGAAGGCAAAGGGAGAACAACTTGTCAGGGGATGAGACGGTTTGATAGCATCACCGACTCAAGACACATAAATCTGAGCAAACTTCAGGAGATGGTAGAGGACAGAGGAGCTTGGCTTGCTACAATCCATGGGGCTGCAAAGAGTTAGACATGACTTAGCGACTGAACAAGAGCAACATCAAAGTGGATTCATTTGTAGTGGTTCCCTAGGAGAAAGCAGTTTCCTGAGGAATCAAGTTGGTTTTGGTGAGAGGGAGTTTAAAAAAAAAAAAACTCTGGTGCATGCAATTCTACAATGAAAAGTTAGTATCCTAGAGATTTTCCAAATGGTAGTTCCCAGGTGGTAACAGGCATTATAAAGTGAGCAGACTTCCCTGGTGGTTCACTGGTTAAGAATCTGCCTGCCGATGCAGAGGACATGGGTTTGATCCCTGGGTTTGATTCCACATGCTGCGGGGCAGCTAAGCCAACGTGTCACAACTTCCGAGCCCACATCCTAGAGCCCCATGCTTTGGATCAAGAGAATCTACCACAATGAGGAACCTGCACATCACAGCGAAGGGTAGCCCCCACTTGCAGAAATTAGAGAAAGCCCACATGCAGCAACAAAGACCCAGTGCAGCCATGAATAAAGAAATTTTTTAAAAGGCACTGAGTGTTTAGGAGAAATGGGGAAAGCTTGTATCTTTATAGAGAAAACAAACATAAAGTCCACACAGTTTTTGTGAAGCAAAACTCTTCTCTGAAAATTACAGAGACCCAGGTTTGATCCCTGAGTCAGGAAGATCCCCTGGAGGAGGGCATGGCAACCCACTCCAGTATCCTTGCCTGGAGAATACCATGGACAGAGGAGCCTGGCAGGCTACAGTCCATAGGGTCGCATAGGCTACAGTCCGACACGACTGAAGCAACTTGGCACATACAATGCCTCACCAAATAAGTTTGGGCAACTATTGTTAAACAATAGTTTAACATTTTATTTTTTCTTGGTGAGACATCTCAGAGCCTTTCACATGCAAAAAAACTAGGCAATGTCCAAAATTAGCTTTCCACAGAACCTTAAAAAAAAAGTCACAGCACATCTTGTGAACTAATGTTATACAGGAGAGTAGGGAATAGTTGAGCCTTCCTATTCCTCCCCTGGCCTCCCATTTCTATCCTGATGATCTCTTCCATCTTGTTTTACCTTACCTTCCCCAAAATCATTACATATTCTCCATTATGATGTCTATGCTTAGAAAATGTTGATGTCATCAAGAGTGATGATGACCTTCTTGCAAAGGTTTCCTTACCACTCACTGCCATAATCCTATGCATGAGTACAGCAGGAGATTCTGCATTTTCCGACCCATCACTATCTGTAACAAGACAGAGAGATCAGTGTCAGATTGGAGCAAGCCTGAATGTGACATCTCACTGTCAGTGAGGCCTGTCCTTCGGGTGTCATGGCACTCTCTGGAGTCTGGTCTTGCCTTCTCTCAGTCCTCAAAGGCTAGGTTTAGGGCTTGGCCTTAGGCCTCCCTGAAGCAGTCATAGTGCCTTTTCCCCCCACTCTTTCATGTTTGATCATCTAAGTTCCTAGATTCTTTAAGGCTAAAATTGAATTTCATTAGAGTTAAAAACTCCAGATTGTAGAATGCCACCCATCTCTGGCCAGTCAGTACCTACTACGAATATGACATGACTTGGCAGTGGAACATATTTCCCAAGGTAAATATGGCAATGGGACATATTTCCCAAGGGTAAAAGCCGTAATGGTGGCCCTGCTGGTCATTTTCCTCAAGAGAGTCTTATTATGTACATATTTGTAAAATTAGGATAGGGCTTACTCCAGCCTTAGTGTCCATCTGAACATTTTATCTCATTTCAGAAGAATTACGAATTCATCTATAATGAGCTCTGAAAAATGTTTGTCTTCACTGAAATTTTGGAGATGTAGCAAAGTGGTAAATCATGTAACAAACAACAGAACTTAGTTAATCCGCTTTCCTATTTCCCCCAAAGCACGTATATCACAGAGGAACTGCTGTCAAAATACCGCTCCTCAGCTTTCCAGTCACTTCCCTTCTCTCTCACTTGTCTACTGTGTCTCTCCACTTCCTCTTCAATCCAAATCTTTTCCACTGTAGGTGATTTTTTACCTTTTAAAGAATTAATATAGGGGAATTTCCTGGCAGTCCAGTGGTTGGGACTCTGTGCTTTCACTGCAAAGGGCCCAAGTTCAATCCCTGGTCATGGAACTAAGATCCCACAAGCCACATGGAGTGGCCAAAAAAAGATTAATATAAATCACTCTACCTTTTCCTCCAGCTCTTCTTTCTAGCCCTTATCACCCATTCTCCCACTCCCTTCCCCCACTTACCCTGTCTACATGGAAGCTGGGGAAGAATAGAAAAGAGAAGAAAGTTCTTACATGTTACACTTTTCTTCTCTTATATACATATAATACACATAACACATGGTGTATGTTATGGTACATATTTAACTGTGCTTCGTGCTTAGTCGCTCAGTCGTGTCTGACTGTTTGCAACACCATGGACTGTAGCCCACTAGGCTCCTCTGTCCATGGGATTCTCCATGGCAAAAATACTGGAGTGGGTGGCCATTCCCTTCTTCAGGGGATCTTCCTGACCCAGGAATCAAACCTGGGTCTCCTGCATTGCAGGCAGATGCTTTATCATCTGAGCCACCAGGGAAGCCCACATATTTAATATGTTGTGTGTATTATATAATATGACATATTACACATATATAGTTATATATTAATATGTTATCTGGACTGTCCAGTAGAACCTCATTATAACATACCTTGCTGTCTGTCCTGTAAGACTGCTAACTTAATCCCCCAATCAGGTATTTTCTGATATTCCAGTAACTAGTTCTCTTTTCAGAGTTCATGCCCTTCACTCAGTTTCACGGTGTAGCAAATGGTATTCTAGGGAGTCTCTCCAAAGATTGTGTAATTAAGCTGAGTGTGGTTAACACAAATGGACGAAATACCCAGATATTAGTCATCTCTATAAATAAAGGTGAACATCTGTCTGTGTTCCTCTGGTCAGATGGCCTGAGCTCACGTGGGAAGACCCTCTGATGTTTTATTTGTGCTCAGCAAGATAAGGAAAGCATTGAGTAGGAACTAGGTCAGCTGCCTTCCATTGCTTATCACAGTCATCAAAGCAGATTTCTCAGGCTTCAAAGTCTCATGTCTTTTAAACGGATTCTGTGTTCTCTTTTCTTCTGTACAAACTAGAAAGGTATTTACCAGTCATCTCACTGTCAAGCCAGTTTATACATCATAGTGTGTGTGTGTGTGTGTGTGTAGGCTTGTGTGATTTTTCTCAACTTCTTTTTTGGTTTACGTATCTGATTATTTACTGGAAGAATGTTTTGTATATAAGCTATGCAAAAACATTATCTAGGCTGAGTATAAGATTTTAGAATCAAAAGTAAGAACTTCTTCAGAGAGAAACAAAACTTGAAAAAGAATAGAAAATGTGAGCATATACTTCCTGATCTTCCTGCTGCTTGATCTTGGTCAGAGTGAAATAAGGATTCGGTGATGAGGACCATATCCTGTTGCCATGGAAATGATTGTACTGTCATAAATTTAGTACTATGACTTCATGGTGAAAAGGAACAGATGGTCTGGGAGAGAATGAAGGCCGAGGGTTAGCAAAATTGTTTGGGGATCTTAGATCCTTTTTGGGAGTAGGTGGGAGCATAAATAATAAGCAAAAACTATTTCCCTCTGTGGTTTTACAAAAGCCACTGAGCAAGAAAGAGCTTAGGCAGGTAGAACTACAAAGTTCATTTCTTCCAATGGGAGAAAAACATTTTAATGTAAGATGAAGCACAGGTCAGAACACAGTACAACTTACAATATTCCAAAACTGTCTCTTCATCCTTTACCAGTCTCTTACTTGACCACTACTGAAGTTAGTACTATCTGGAGGCCTTGGTGCCAGCAGTAAGGCCCATGTTGGCCAGATTTTTTTCACACTGTCCCATTTTTAGGTATGTCTGGCTTCAGTGTTGGTTTGATTCTGGCATCCTGAGTCATACATTTCCAAACAGCCTCAAAACACAAGCTTGAACAGTTTGGCTAGGAGCGTTGAGGCCTGCTGTAGTGGTATATGTAGCTAGTTCGTCTTACCCCTGGGTGGTCACAGGTCCAGACCTAATTCTCCAGCCATGTTGGCCCTCTGGACAATAATCTCCACTGATAGGACAGCACAGCCAAGGTGTCCCCAGCAGCTCAAAAACTGACCAAAAGCAGTAACATGTAGGGCTTCCCAGGTGGCTCAGTTGTAAAGAATCCACCTGCCAATGCAGGAGGTGCAAGAGATATTCCGATCCCTGGGTCAGGAAGATCCCCTGGAGAAGGACAGGGCAACCCATTCCGGTATTCTTGTCTGGAGAATTCCATGGACAGAGGAGCCTGGCGGGCTACAGTCTATGGGGTCACAAAGAGTCGAACACGACTGAGCATGCATGCACATGCACTAGCATTTAGAACTGTCAGCCTGGTATTTTTCCATTATGATACTGTTCTTTTAAAGGACAACGAAATTCTCCAAGCTTATAAATGCCACTAAAATCGCTCATCCTTAGAAATTCACTTTTTAATTCATATAAATCTTAATTATGTTGAATTGGTTCATAGTGCTTTTCAGATCTGCTCTATCCTTCTACTTTTCTGTCTATTCCTTCTACTGATTTTTGAGAGTTTTATATTGAAACTCCGACTAAAAATCTTAATTTATCTACTTAAAAAAATAATGGTAATATATAGTGGAACTATATGTAACTCTGTCCTGTATTTTTTTAAGTCTCCTGTAAATGTGTTATCATACTTTCATAATTTAAAAAATAAAAAGGAAGAAATACACTTTTTGTTTGGAGTAAAGACAACAAGGGACTTCCCAGGTGATGCAGTGGTAAAGAATCTGCCACCAAAGCAGGACATGCAAGAGACATGATTCAATCCCTGGGTAGGGAAGATTCCCCTGGAGTAGGAAACGGCAACCCACTCTGGTATTCTTGCCTGAAAATCCCATGGACAGAGGACCCTGAAGGGGTTCAGTCCATGTGGTCGCAAAGCATCACACATGACTGAGCAACTGAGCACGCACACAAAAGGCAACAAGAGACATTTTCCCATCAATATCATTCTGGGAATGATTAGCAAGTAAATTAACTGAGAAGCTAACATCAGTTAGCAGCTAGTACATGTCAGCTTAAGTGCTTAAAATTCTTTTGAGTTGTTTTGAAATAACTTTAGATTTACAGAAGAGTTGTAGATATCGTCGGAGAGCTCACAGATACTCTTCAGCTAACTTCCGTTAATGTTAACATGTTATATAATCATAGTTATATACACTGTGAAATTGACATTGGTACAATACTACTAACTAAACTACTAGCTAAATTCTGATTTCACATGTTTTTAATGTCCTTTAATTAATGTCCTTTTTGTTTTTAAGACCCAGTCCATATTACACTTAGTCATTTCATCTAAGTTCCCTTAAATCTGTGGTAATTTCTCAGTCTTTCCTTGTTTTTTATGACCTTGACAATTTTAGAGACTACTGACTGATCAGGTATATTGTAGAATATTCCTAAACTGGGATCTTTCTGATGCTTTATCATGACTATACTTAACGGATTTTTTGAAAATGATATCACGGAATGATGTGCCCTTCTGATTACGTCATGTCAGGCGTACATGGTATCAACATGACTTATAACTGATGGTGTTAACTTTGATCACATTATTAAGCTGGGGTCTGCCATTTTCTGTACTGTAAAGTTATTGTTTTTCCTTTTCCATACTCTATTTGCTAGAACAAGTCAATAAGTCCAGTCCATACTCAAAGAAAATGGAATTAGGCTTCACTTGAAGGTTGATTATTAAAGAATTTGTGAACAAATGCATAAACCACCACAATAATTAATTTTGTCTCTTTCTCTTTTTTTTTTTGGTGAGATACTTTGAAACTATGCAAATGTTCTGTTTCTTCTTAGTTTCATCTACTAATTTTAGGGGATCTTGCAGCAGTTATCACTGTGGTGCTCTAATGGTGATTTTCAATTTTCTTAGTTCCTTCTATATTATTATTTGGAATTCTCCAGTAACAAGGGTTTGTCCCCTTGCCTAATTTATTTATTTGTTTCACTTATTTATAGCTATATATATACTCATAGATATCTGTTTTATTCTTTGAATTAAAATCCAGTGCTATAATTATTTATTTTGTTGTTCAGATTGTTCCCATTTTGGCCATGGGTCCTGTGTCCTTTAGATATGTCCTGTACAGTAAAGAGTTAACAAAGCAGGCCAGAGCTGCTGTCTTTAGAAGGGCCTGTTTGCAGGGTTGCCCTTGGCTGGTATGTGTGAACTTGGCTTGTGCGAATTCCCCACAGTGACATGAAAAATTCTCTATACTGGTAAGGTTTTGTTGCTCACATAAGACACTGAGTACCTATTTCCTTCTGAGAGCCTGGGATCTTGGTAGATGCCAGCCAGAGCATCCCTACGTGACTCGTCCCCAATAAAACCCCTAAACTCTGGGTCTTAAGTGAGCCTTCCCAAAAGAAACATTGCACATGTACCACTGCATTTTCACTGCTCACAAGGGGAACACACCTAGAGTGTCTTCTCCTGGACCAGAAGGGGAAAGTATAAAAAGCCTGTGTGTGGATTTTTCTGGACTCTGATCAGTGTGCCTTTTCCCCTTAAGCATCTGCTATGTAACCTTACTTTGTCATTGTAATAAATTTTAGTCATTAGTGCATGGTATGCTAAGTCCTATGAAGTCCTTCTAGCATACCACAGAAGGTGTGAGAGGTTTTGGATGCCCCAAAGACCTTATCCTTAAGCAACATGCCTTATCCCTTATTATTTTTTTTTTTTCTAACACTTCCTTTATGGCACTACAGGAAGCTCCAAACTTGTATTTTCCTTGTCCCAGACATAGAATCGACCAGTGCTTCAGAGTCTTTGTTTCTTTATTGGAGAATGATAATAATCTTGGTTTCTACCAAGATCTGGGTACTCATCGCTAATGGGGTGCCCTTGCTTCTAGGCCCTTGGAGCAGACAGAAAGGGAAATGTATGTATGTTTGCTAACTCATATGTACACACAAATCTATATTTATTTCTGTATCTTTCTACCTGTGTATACACACGTAAATTCATACATGTAGAATCAATTTTCGTCTAGAACTACAGGTTTCATTCTAGCTCTCTCTGCTTATTTGTAACTTCTTTGTTTGACAGTGAGAAACCTGGCTTTAATTAGCTACAGTTTATTTCCTTACTTGTTCAACCCTAGTATACTGTGCCCAGTAGTTTCAGAATTGCTAACTCACACCCCTGTGAGAAACACATTTACCACTGGAAATAAGGAATTCATGTACAGTTGCATTTACTTTAGCCTTGTGATAGCCAGTCAGAACACATTTCCAAAATTACTTTGGTCAGCTCATTTTCTCCCATCCATTTCAGTTAGTATTTGTAATACAGCTAGATTTGTTAGTCTGCCTTACATCCTGGGACCCTCCCCTCCTTACCCCCCCAACCACCCTGGTTGATTTTGCAAATTTGCATACGTTGAATTTCACTCTTAGATTTACACCTTTCTTAGACTATGTGTAACATTCTATGGGTGTTGACAAATGCACAGAATCACGTATCCACCACCGCAGTGATTTCCAACACCGAAGATGCGCTCTGTGCCAGCCCCTTTACACTCAGTCTCTTCCCAACTCCTGGCAACCAATGATCTGTAGTTTCTGTCTCTACAGTTTTGCCTTTTGCAGAATGCCAGTGAAATAGAACCATACAGCAGGTAATCTTTGAGGTCTGGCTTCTTTCTCATAACAAATGTATTTATGTTATTGTGTGAATCAAGAGTTCATTTTGTAAAAATTGCTGAATAACATTCTATTGTATGGATGTATTATAATTTGTGAATCTGTTTACCTCTGAGGCCATCTCAGTTACATCCAGTTTTAGTGATTATGAATAGAGCTACTATAAATATTCACTACAGACCCTTATATGTACAAAGTTTTCAGTTCACTTTTGTAGTTACCTAGAATTGGGATTGCTGGGCCATATTATAACCACATGTTTTTCTTTGTCAAGAAACTGCCAAACTAGTACCATTTTGTATTTCCACAAGCAATGACTGAGTGCTTGTTGCACCACATTTTAACCAGCATTTGGAATTGCTGAGTTAAAAATTTTTTTAAACATTCTAGTAGGTGAATAGAGGTATCTTACTGTGATTTTCATTCTCATTTTCCTGATGATTAGTGACTTGGGCATCTTTTCATATATTTATATTGCCATTTGTATAATTCCTCTGAAAAGTAGCTTTTTGGGGGGTTGTTTTCTTATTGAATTACAACAGTTTTTTATATTCAGACTTTAAGTCCTTTATTGGACATGTGATTTGCAAATATTTTCTCCAGCTCTGTAGCTTGTTTTGTCATTCTTAAACATGGTTGTTTTCTTGTTTGTTTGTTTGCAAAGCTAAACACTGTAATTTTGATAAGTCCAGTTTATCAATTTTTTCTTTTTGTGGATTATGCTTTTGTTGTTATATCTAAAACATCACTAAGTCAAAGATGATGAAAATTTCTATATTTTTCTTCTAGAAACTTGTTTTTTCTATTTTACATTGGGGTGTATGGTCCATTTTGAGTTAATTTTTGCATAAGGTATGACGTCTATGACATGGTTCTTTTTTCCCCCTTTATTTCTTTTGCGTATGTATGTATGTTGAGTTGCTTCAGCACCATTTATTACAAAGAGTATGCTTTCTCCATTGAAGTGCTTTTGCACATTGTTAAAAATCAGTTGATCATTTCTGGCCTCTTCTGTTCCATTGATCTATATATGTATCCTTTTGCCAATTCTACACAGTCTTTATTACTCTAGCTTTATGGTAAATCATAAATTGATATATATATATGTAAGTGCATATATACAATGTATAATATACATTATAGTGAATAATGAAGTCACTCAGTCATGTCTGTCTCTTTGCGACCCCATAGACTGTAGCCTGCCAGGCTCCTCTGTCCATGGAATTTTCAAAGCAAGAATCCTGGAGTGGGTTGCCATTTCCTTCTCCAGAGGACCTTCGAGACCCAGGAATCAAACCCAGGTCTCACGCATTGCAGGCAGACTCCTTACCTTCTGAGCCATCAGGGAAGTCCTACCTGTTATATATATTATAATATATATATATATATATATATATATATATATATATATGTTACCCTGTTTAGTTATAACATCTGAGTCTACTTATGATGATTGTTTTGTCTATTCAGGCCATCATCCTATTGTATTATATGCATTATGCCCAAATTCTCCAACATATCTAGGAGTTCAAAGAGAATTTTTAAATGTTGTGTTTATATTTTATGATCACCTAAGAGTATTCTCAGTCTTGTCATATGTTAGTACTCATGTTTGTTTCTCGGTGAGTTTGCACTAATGAATACCTAAAGTAACAGCATATAATATTAAATGAGTGAAAATTCCTGTTAATTTGCATCTCAAAGTGATAGTAATTGTTCTGCATATATTACTATACTCATATTGATTAATTTTATCAGTTATGTAGGCAAAACTAAGATTTTGTAGTGGTAACATTAATTGGAAAGGTATTTTCACAGAAAAATACTTTGGCTTATGTTAATAATTTGAAACTTTGATTGGACATGATGAAAATGACATAGTGCCAACTAATGAGAAGCCACTAACCTAATATGTAAACTTATTTGCATCAGGTGAAGGATAAATGATGTCATGCTAATTATACAAAAGTAATGCTTCTAGCAGTTTTAACAGAGGAGTAAGAGAATTAAATAATCTACACATAACAATTTCATACTGCAGATGGTTATATTCCTCTGATACAGTTTTCGTCAGCTCAGTCTTAACAGATTATTAGCAGAAATGTGATAGTACAAACTTAAAAAAGAATTTCGTACTAACTAGTATTTTTCCCAGAATTGTGTTTTGGGGTACACTATTGAATGGAAAAATCCAATATTGAATTTGGAGTTAAAAACAATTTCATTTTTTAAAATGAAAGGCAATAACAATAACAACAGCCCAAATTTTAGTCAGTCAGTCTCAAAAGTAAATTAAGTCAGTAAGCAAAAGGAATTCTTGCCTTCTCCCTCTTATTTGGAATTGGCACCCAAACCCTTTGAACAGAGGCAGCCTTATGATGTACTTAAGGAGGCAAGCTGGTGATCTATAAGGCACCAGGGCACTTGGCAAAGGAAATAATTAGGACTTGAAATCCATCTAGAGGAAGAAGCACCTTATCTAATTGACACAGAGGTGTCAAATGGGTTAATGGCAACTCTACTTGAAGAATCCTTTTCTTTGCCAGTTCTGTTGTATCAGTCAAGATACATATTGTTGCAAATCACAGAATAAGTGACAGAGAATGGCTTAAGCAATTAACACATTTATGTGGAGATAGTTCCAGGTTTGGGAAGCTGCTCAATTAAAAAAAATTTATATATATATATATATGTATATCTTTCTACTCTGACATCCTTAAGTGTTGAATGTTCATCCTCAGATTTTTCATCTCATGGTAACAAAATTGCTGCTGCAGCTCCAACATCACATTTTCATACAGTTGTATTGAACTCCCATCCCTATTTTTATCAGAAATAGAAATCATTCCCAGGAGTAAATTGCTCCTCCCACCCCAGCCTAATTTCCCTCATGTATCATTGGCCAGAACTGGGTCACATAGCCACACTAGCTTCCAAGAGAGCTGGGAATGAGAGTCTAAAAAAGGAAGAAGAGAATTGGCAAACAACAGTGTCTACCACACACATGAAAGGAAAAGTATCTTTCCTACCATCTGTTTCAAAGGCAACCTCCAAGTCTGATGAGCTTTAAAAAAAAGGGTCTCAACCACTCTCTTCTTTAACTCTGGAATTTCTTTCTTAAACAAGTTTGCAATCTCTATATTGTCACACTCATTCTGACTAATTAGAAAGAAGATAAATTGAGTTAGTGTTAGTTGCTCATTGTATCCAACTCTTTGCAACTCCATGAACTGTAGCCTGTCCAGGGGATTCTCCAGACAAGAATACTGGAGTGGGTTGCCATTCCCTTCTCTAGGGGATCTTCTTCACCTAGGGATCAAACCCAGGTCTCCTGCACTGCAGTTTGATATAAAAATATAGAATAATTTTAGTAATTTGAATGCCTTATCACTTTAAACAGCACCTTTTCAATGAGGACTGGTCTAGCCAGAGGTTAAGAGCTAATCCTGCGGAGGAGGCTTTAATGAATGAACACTAAGTACCTGGGATAAGTGTAGTCTTTGTACCCAAAGCTTTACCAAGCTTCTTAAGAATTTTTTTTCCTGTACCCCCCCTGCAATCCTGTTTAAGGTGTGCATCTTTTATGTGTGTAGGGTGGAGGAGTGGTTAATCAAGGGAGCAACTACAGGAAACTTCCCTCATCCCCACAATTCCAAAATCAGGGCCAGATGCATGCCAGTTACCCAGGGGACTGAGGACGGTCATCCTTTCACCAGATACTGAGGTGTCCTCCAGGCAGAAGGAATAAGTAATAGCACAGCTCCTTGCGATTCCCCTGAGTGACAGCTTGTTCATCCTTCCCTCTCCCCTGCCACTTCTGAGTAGCTCTTTGTACGTGACACTGCCCTAGTGGAGACAGCTCTCTCTGTACCCCAAACAAGACGTCTTGCCTATCTTCCCTTAGAGTAGGACTGACAGAGATGATAGGAAGTGTGAGAGCTGAGGGGGGGCTGTGTGGAAGGTGGACACAGACATCAGCGGCCCCTGCAAAGAAAGCATCCCATTCACCATGAGTCTTGCTGGAGCACTAAAAGGGTCCTGTCTTTAACGTGACCTTAGAACCAAAACTTATCCTTACTTTGCCCCAGTGTCTTTTCCTATGATAAGTCGTGAGAACTCAGTCAGACTTTTAAGCACAAGAGTGACTTTACTACAGTATGGGACCATTAAGCCAAGACTATTTACAAAATACCAGATTTTACCTATCCAGCATAGAAAACTGAGCTCACTTTGCTCCTCAACTCCCCTACCAGGCCACTGGGGCCCTACTTCTCAGGGCTTAGGGACTGGGAATAAAACAAAGAAAGGCACATCCTAATCCTGAGTAAGGCAAAGGTCTTTATGACTGGGCTCTGCAGCTTTTATATTCAGATTTAAAATAGTATGCTAATCATCCTTGAAGTCTGAATTCCTCAATTCTGCCTCTTTCTTAAGCCAAAATGATTTTTGTGGCCAGCAGCCTCAAGTAGAACACTGGAATTTGGAATCAAGGCTCTGATCTCTTTACTTACTAGCTGTAACCTTGAGGAAGTCACTTAAACTCCCTGAGCCTTGCTTTCTTTCTTCATATGAAAAGTCCATAACGGAACCTACAAAAGCTTAGTTCACAACATCATTTATTACAAGAATCAAATAGAATAATACACATAAAAGCACTGTGAGCTGTAAAAGGTTCCACACATGTAAACAATTAATGGTTCTTCATAAAAAACTGATGATTAGTTCTGCTCTTCTGTTGCCTCATAGAACCCTAGGGTTCTCTGCTCATTTTTCTCTCTCTTTTACTGGTCATCATCTTTCGTTCTGCTTGATTCATCCTTCCCATCATCTCCCTTCCCCTACTTGTGGAACACACACACAAACCCTATAATTGTTTCACCCATTATTCTAATTCCTGTCAATCAATTTATTATTCATTGCATATTTACACTTCCAAAATAACTGCATTTTTATGTAATTGGCTCTTGCCTACACAAAAAGTGGGTACAGTTAAATATGGCATTTAAGGCGATGTGTCAGGTAGGTTTCAATTCAGGAAACAGAAACAACAATAGGTAGTTCAAGCAGAAAGGGATTAAAAACAAAAGTGCTTACAAAATTCACTGGGAGTGCTAAAGAAGCTGAAGTTAGGGGCCATCACATGACTCCAGATTTCAAGGTACAGCATGACAGCTGTAGTCCATAGGAAGCTGTCAAACCGCCCCTCAACCCCCTTGACTTTGGTGACAGGAATTTGTGGACTACTGAATGTGGGTTCTGCCTTCACACACACATCAACTCTGTCGCTTAGCAGCAAGAACAGTAATAAGATGGCTTTCACATCACTTTTGCCTTCTAAATCCCACACAGGACATCCCCCTGATAGAATGTAATTAGTATCCAGAAGTCTTATTGCAAGGGAGTGTAAGAAATGTTATATCTTTCTTTCCAGGCCCTAAAATTCAGGAACATACATAGAGGGCTTGGAGGAAGGATCTTTACTTCCAGCTGGCAATAACCTGTCCCAGGGAGTGACTCTGTTCCTTCCAGAATGAACAATGCAACCATGGTCTAAAGAGATCTTGACAGGAGAGGGGAAGAAAAGGTGCACAGATCTTATAGTTAACAGGCTTTACAAATACCTGTTCAGATTTATTTGGGGCAACCCTTTTCTTCGTTTTTAAAACATCCAACTCAGTTCAGTTCAGTTCAGTCACTGAGTCATGTCCGACTCTTTGTGACCCCATGAACCACAGCACGCCAGGACTCCCTGTCCATCACCAACTCCCAGAGTCACCCAAACCCATGTCCATTGTGTCAGTGATGCCATCCAACCATCTCATCCTCTAACATCCCCTTCTCCTCCTGCCCTCAGTCCTTCCCAACATCAGGGTCTTTTCAAATGAGTCAGCTCTCAGCATCAGGTGGCCAAAGTACTGGAGTTTGAGTTTCAATATCAGTTCCTCCAATGCACACCCAGGACTGATCTCCTTTAGGATGGACTAATTGGATCTCCTTGCAGTCCAAGGGACTCTCAAGAGTCTTCTCCAACACCACAGTTCAAAAGCATCAATTCTTCGGCCCTCAGCCTTCTTCACAGTCCAACTCTCACATCCATACACGACTACTGGAAAAACCATAGCCTTGACTGGACGGACCTGTGTTGGCAAAGTAATGTCTCTGCTTTTTAATATGCTGTCTAGGTTGGTCATAACTTTCCTTCCAAGGAGTAAGCATCTTTTAATTTCATGGCTGCAATCACCATCTGTAGTGATTTTGGAGCCCCAGAAAATAAAGTCTGACACTGTTTCCACTGTTTCCCCATCTATTTCCCATGAAGTGATGGGACCAGATGCCATGATCTTCGTTTTCTGAATGTTGAGCTTTAAGCCAACTTTTTCACTCTCCTCTTTCACTTTTATCAAGAGGCTTTTGAGTTCCTCTTCACTTTCTGCCATAAGTGTGATGTCATCTGCATATCTGAGGTTATTGATATTTCTGCCGGCAATCTTGATTCCAGCTTGTGTTTCCTCCAGCCCAGCGTTTCTCATAATGTACTCCGTATATAAGTTAAATAAGCAGGGTGACAATATACAGCTTTGATGGACTCCTTTTCCTATTTGGAATAAGTCTGTTGTTCCATGTCCAGTTATAACTGTTGCTTCCTGACCTGCATATAGGTTTCTCAAGAGGCAGGTCAGGTGGTCTGGTATTCCCATCTCTTTCAGAATTTTCCACAGTTTATTGTGATCCACACAGTCAAAGGCTTTGGCATTGTCAATAAAGCAGGTCATAGTAAACACCCTCTTCCAACAACACAAGAGAAGACTCTACACATGGACATCACCAGGTGGTCAATACCGAAATCAGATTGATTATATCCTTTGCAGCCAAAGATGGAGAAGCTCTATCCAGTCAGCAAAAACAAGACCAGGAGCTGACTGTGGCTCAGATCATGAACTCCTTATTGCCAAATTCAGACTTAAATTGAAGACAGTGGGGAAAACCACTAGACCATTCTGGTATGACTTAAATCAAATCCCTTATGATTATACAGTGGAAGTGAGAAATAGATTTAAGGGACTAGATCTGATAGATAGAGTGCCTGATGAACTATGGATGCAGGTTTGTGACATTGTACAGGAGACAGGGAACAAGACCATCCCCATAGAAAAGAAATGCAAAAAAGCAAAATGGCTGTACAAGGAGGCCTTACAAATAGCTGTGAAAAGAAGAGAAGCGAAAAGCAAGAAAAGGAAAAATATATCCATTTGAATGCAGAGTTCCAAAGAATAGCAAGGAGAGATAAGAAAGCCTTCCTCAGCAATCAATGCAAATAAATAAAGGAAAACAATAGAATGGGAAAGACTAGAGATCTCTTCAAGAAAATTAGAAATACCAAAGGAACATTTCATGGAAAGATGGGCTCAATAAAGGACAGAAATGGTATGGACCTAATAGAAGCAGAAGATATTAAGAAGAGGTGGAAAGAATACACAGTAGAATTGTACAAAAAAGATCTTCATGACCCAGATAATCACGAAGGTGTGATCACTCACACTTACCTAGAGTCAGACATCCTGGAATGTGAAGTCAAGTGGGCCTTAGGAAGCATCACTATGAACAAAGCTAGTGGAGGTGATGAAATTCCAGTTGAGCTATTTCAAATCCTAAAAGATGATGCTGTGAAAGTGCTACACTCAATATGTCAGCAAATTTGGAAAACTCAGCAGTGGCCACAGGACTGGAAAAGGTCAGTTTTCATTCCAGTCCCAAAGGCAATGCCAAAGAATGCTCAAACTACCGCACAATTGCACTCATCTCACACGCTAGTAAAGTAATGCTCAAAATTCTCCAAGCCAGGCTTTAGCAATAAATGAACCATGAACTTCCAGATGTTCAAGCTGGTTTTAGAAAAGGCAGAGGAACCAGAGATCAAATTTCCAACATCTGCTGGATCATGGAAAAAGCAAGAGAGTTCCAGAAAAACATCTATTTCTGCTTTATTGACTATACCAAAGCCTTTGACTGTGTGGATCCAACTCAGAGTAGGAGTTAAAATTTAACTACAGAGTGGAGCCAACCATAAGCAAAACATGTCCCACACTTAGGAAATCTTGCTATGTACCAGACTGTGACGGTCATTGGGGTGTAACAGTGAACAAGACAGAAGCTGTTCCTGTTCTTATGGAAGTTTGGGGCAAGTTGGATAATAGAAGCATCAGATTGACTACCCAGGTTCAAAGCCTGCCTCCCCCACTTATTAGCTGTGTGAACTTGAACAGGTTACTTGTCTAAGTCCCAGTTACCTCATCTGTAAGGTATAATCAAAGAACCTACTTAACTGAGATTCCATGAAAATTAAGTGGTATAATGAATGCAGAGTGCTAAACGTACTGTCTGGTACGTGGTAGGGTCCAAATAAACATTGATGAAGAAGGTGAGCAAATCAAAAGGCAGTCACAATGCAGGACACAGTGATAATGCTGTGATACAAGAAAAACAGTACTTGTGAGGAGAGGCATTCACTCACACCCATGGGGCTCAAAGAAGGCTCTGGAAGTAGATTAAGTAGATTCAAGTTTGCATCTACTGGCTAAGAGAGGGCATGCTACATTTGAAGCCTAAAAGAAGTTCCATATGGCTGGAGTAAAGAGATAGGGTGTGGAGGGGGGGCAATTAGGAACCAGATCCTGAGACAACTTGTTAGATGCTTAAGAGTTTGGATAGTATTCTAAGGGTCATGGGAAGCCACCGAAGGAGTCAAAGCTAGAGAGTGATACGGTTTGATTTATATTTTACAGAAATATCCCTTTGGCTGGAATATGAAAGATGCCTTAGGGAAGGGAAAGATTACTGGCAGGAAGTCCAGCCAGAATTCTTTTATAATTAGAGAGAAAGAGAGAGAAAGGTGGCCTGAAGCTGAAAAATAGCAGAAAGATAAAGGAAAATGGAACAATTCTGGAGATATTTAGAAAGTAATTGGCTGGAAAGTAAGATATACAGTTTTTTTCCTGTATCTTCCTTTGTCTTGCTTTATTCATGTCTTTGTTCACTTAAATTGAGAAACAAGGGCTTCCCTGGTGGTCCAGTGGCTAAGACTTCGTGCTCCCAAAGCAGGGAGCCCAGGTTCTATCCCTGGTCAAGGAACTAGATCCCATACACCACAACCACAAAATCCCACATGCCGCAGCAAACAGTGAAGATGCCATGTGCCACAGCTAAGATTGGGCGCAGCCAAGTCAAAAAAATCAAATTGGGAAACAAAAATTCTTTAGCAAACTTATTTTCTTAGATAACAGATCAGTGCTATAACAGTGGTCTCCATGTGCAGATAACCCATCCTAGTTATTTAACATAGGAGACATTAGTATTGAAAATTTAGGACATGGGAAAAAAAAAGGTGGAGTGGGGCCTGTATTTGCATTTGGCTTTTGCTTTGGTGACCTTCAAATTCTGCAGCATAGTTTAGTGATCACCATCCATTTTCTTGTTAGCATAGTCTTTTTTTTTTTTTAAGTGAAATATAAAGGGGAATTCCCTGGCGGTGCAGTGATTAAGGCTCCATGCTTTCACTGCCAAGGGCCAGATTCAGCCCCTGGTCAGGGAACTAAGATCCCACAAGTCGCATGGTGCATCCAAAATAATAATAATAATGGGATATAATTGACATATAACATTATATTAGGGATTTCCCTGGTGGTCCAGTGGTTAGGGCTTTGTGCTTCCACTGCATGGGGCGCAAGTTTGATCCCTGGTTGGGGAACTAAGATCCTGTAAAAACAACAGTAGTCATTTCAGGTACAACATAATGATTTGATTATGTGCATGCATTGCAAAATGATCACAGTAAGTCTAGTTAACATCTGTCCCCATACATAGTTACAAAAAATATTTTTTTCTTTTGATGAGAACTGTTGAGATGTACTCTCCCAGCAGCTTTCAAATATGCAATACATTATTGTTAACTATAGTTACCATGCTATTCGTCACATCCCAGGATAATCTTTAATCTGAGCTACATCTCTAGAGCCGTCACAGAGGTAATAAAAAGTATCGTGCCACACCATCTTTGGCACTCCTTGTCTAGTTCGTACACCTGTTTTTCCTGGGGGAGTTTGATTTTGGGGTGTTTGGGATGTTAGAAGTGGAACCTCCACTTGTTTTCTACATCTCCGAAATTTGAGGAATGATGGGATTGAAATTCTGGGTTCTATCTGACTTAACCAAATTGTGAGGTATTGATGTAATGGAAAAAATATTTTGTATTTTAAGTCCTCCATCCTTTATTTAATGCTCCCTTGAGCCAAATGTGTTTTCCATTTGGGTGACTTAAAGGAGGGAGGCAGAGATAGTCTCAGATGTCATTTCAGGGAATTATTTTACTTCTTAATCAATTACACTTCTTGCTAAGTCTGTTAGAACTGATTTTCCTACCTCCCATTTCTCTTGGGAAAACTTTATGATAAGTAGTGAAATCTTTGGTCTCAAGATGAAAGCAGTGACTCGTATGTGCCCTTCACCCCATTATCTGAAAGAAGCCATGATAAATAAAGCAGCAAATTTCTGAACTAGTTGAAGAAATTTTTTATTTTTAATGGTATACAATGCTTTTTTGGTTATAAAGACCCATGTACATTTTTTTTCTTTCACTGTAGTGCCAGAAGAATTGGTATGTTTATAATTGATAATCAGGTTTTAAAATTTGGAAACATCTTTTGTTTTTGAAACATGATTAGAATAATTAGAGAAATTACAAGTCTGAATAAGAGTCTGGGGATTTAGAGCTGGAGAAACGGGGATCTTAATTTTTAGGATATTTTTCACCCCAGAGACATAAAAATATTTGCTTGTAAGGAAAATGAGAGAATAAAACCAGTCACTTTAGCTGTATCCCTGAAGATGTTTATTTTGAAGAGAAGTGGAGAAAGCAGAGAGAACTATAGAAATGTGGAGAAGTGAAGAGAATCCCAAGGAGTCATGGTTTTCTCAGAATAATATGTTTTTTTCTCATAATCATATTTTTACCAAGAAACATGAAATAAATATTCAATATCTAACATGATCCCGGGAACTAGGGAGCTACATTTGTGTGTGTGACTTTGTGCACTTCCTATAAAGGATGATTCCTAATATTACTTAGGAACCCAGCTTCATAAACATGGAATTGTTTTACCCTGACTTGTGATGTGTGTAAAAACAAAAAATGTTAGTCGCGTCCAACTCTTTGGGACCCCATGGACTGTAGCCTGCCTCTGTCCATGGAATTCTCCAGGTGAAAATACTGGAGTGGGTTGCCATTCCTTTACTCCAGGGATCTTTCCAACCCAGGGATTGAACCCAGGTCTCCCAGGCAGATTCTTTATCATCTGAGCCACCATGGATGATTAACCCAGACTAAGTAAATAGGGAGATACGTGAGCATACATACCCACTCTGCTAGACTTCACATATGCACATTTCAAATCAGACTCAATAGACACTTTAGCTTGCCCATCAGAATAGATATTTATTGCCAGGAATGTTCTGGGTTGGACTATGTGCCTTGAGCCTTTTGGAAACTGAACTGGCTGGAGCAGATTGCAAGGTTTAGGCTGTAGGAGAATGACTCAGGTTCTTTTTCAGCCTAAAGCAATTACCCAGCTGTTGGGAAGTTGAAATATTGAACCAAATTATATTACCTAAGTTAAAATAAACACCCCTGAGAATAGATCATGATATATACTAAGGTACATGTATTATGCAATGATTAACATTCCTATTAGTATTTCTATATCTTGTGAACCAGCCTTGGAATCTTCCCTGAGAATAAGTTTGTTGTTAGTATGTTTTTTTGGTATTTGTTTTCATTGGTTGAGATATATATACACTATTAGCACATTAGCACATTCCCAAAGTCATTACCCTGTAAGATTGGAACTCGCAGAAACACCCTTGATAAAGTCATCAACAGAATAATTAAATGCTCAAAAACAATAAGTATTTTGTATATAACAACTACAGAGTTTAGCCTAAAGCTGATGATATGCTTTAAAAAAAAACTCATTTATTCTCACATGGTCTTATTTAAACCATATAGAACCCCTGTAAATACACAGGACATGTATTATATATAGTACAGCAGTCCCCCCTTATCAATGGGGGATACACCAAGACTCCCAGTGGATGCCTGAAACTGAAGATAGTATTGAATCCTGTATATACTATATTTTACCCTATATGTGAATACCTATGATAAAATTTAATTTATAAATTAGGCACAGTAAGAGATTAACAACAATAATAATATAAAATAGCTACAACAATATACTGTAATAAAAATTATGTGAATGTGGTCCCTCTCTCAAAAATTTCTTCTTGTGCTGTATTACCCTTCTTGTGATGATGTAACATAATGAAACACATGATGAGATGAAGTGAAGTGAATGACCGAGCATTAGGCTACTATTGACATTCTGAGGATTTTTCCGAAGAAGGATTGTCTGCTTTGGATGATCCTGGATCATCATTTGGTTGTCAGGAACAGATTTTGTTGGTGGTTGGGGGTCCCAGAAAGATGGAGCCAGAGGGCACACGATTTCATCCTGCTAATCAAAACAGCATGTAAGTCAAAACTTATGAATTGTTTATCTCTAGAATTTTCCATTTAATATTTTCAGACCAACATTGACCGTAAGTAGCTGAAACCAGGGATGAGGGTGGACCACTGTATCTCCAGTCTTAGCAATAAATGACCCAAAGCCAAACAATTGGCAAGTGGCAGAACCAAGATTTGTTTTCAGTGTTTTTCTGTTTCAGTTCCAGAGCCCTCTTTGGGGATACACAAATTAGAGATCCTCAGCAAAGAAAATTACAAGAGTCAATTAGAATCACAACCAATTAATCTAATCTATAGAATTTAAACTATGCCTTAAGACATAACCTACAAGACTAAACATATTTATTGCATTGTATTACAAATTCACATTTCATTGTTACTCTCTGAGCATTTTGTATTTAATTCATCAGTGAATATTTACTGACCACTATTCTGTGTGGGAATATTGAATTAGACATTGTTTTCTTTCCTTTTATTAAAATTAACTTGTAGAGTGAGTGCCGAGTCATTCCAGCAAGTATTTTGTTGCCTACTTTTCCATTTTTCCTCTATAGAGGAGGGGAAGGCCTGAAGGCTTGGTAAGGTGATTCTCTGTTCTTCAAACGCTGTTACAAAGTTCCATTTATAAAATGGGTATCACTTATTGACCATCTACTATATGCTAGGTGTTCTACATATATTACTGGTAACCTTCACATCTCTGTGGTTTGGTGTGGGTATGCTGCTGCTGCTGCTAAGTAGCTTCAGTCATGTCCGACTCTTAGCAACCCCATGGACTGCAGCCCACCAGGCTCCTCTGTCCATGGGATTTTCCAGGCAGGAGTACTAGAGTCGGTTGCCATTGCCTTCTCCTTGGTGTGGGTATAGTCATCCTTATTTTTATGAATGTATAAAAATGTCCAGACATACCTCAGAGATATTGCAAGTTTGGTTCTAGACTACCCCAATAAAGGAATATGGCAATAACGTGAGTCACATGGATTTTTTTTTTGGTTTCTCAAAGCATATAAAATTCATGTTTACACTGTACTGTGGTCAGTTATGGAGAAGGCAATGGCACCCTACTCCAGTACTCTTGCCTGGAAAATCCCATGGATGGAGGACCCTGGTAGGCTCCAGTCCATGGGGTCACTAAGAGTCGGACACGACTAAATGACTTCACTTTCACTTTTCACTTTCATGCATTGGAGAAGGAAATGGCAACCCACTCCAGTATTCTTGCCTGGAGAATTCCAGGGATGAGGGAGCCTGGTGGGCTGCCGTCTATGGGGTTGCACAGAGTCGGACACAACTGAATCGACTTAGCAGCAGCAGCAGCATGGTCAGTTAACTTTGAAATTGCATTATGTCTTAAAAATGTACATGCCTTAATTTTTAAAAATGCTTTTTTTGGCTTAAAAAAATGATAGCCATCATCTGTACCTTCAACAAGTCATAAAGTTTTTGCTGATGGAGGGTCTTGGATGCCGATAGCTGCTGACTGATCAAGGTGGTGATTGCTGAGGTTGGGGTGGCTCTGGCAGCTTTTTGAAATAAGACAGCAATGGAGTTTGCTACATCAGTCGACCCTTCCTTTCACCCGAACACTTACAGGCCACTGGAGAGTTATTAATTGGCCTAATTTCAATGTTATTGTGTCTCAGGAAATAAGGAGGCCTGAGGAGAGGGAGGGAGATGAGCATTCAGAACACAGATTTATCATTTAAGTTTGCCATCTCACATGGTGTGGTTCATAGTGCTCCTAAACAATTACCATAGACAACTGATTGCACATCGCTGTCATAAGTATAATAATGATGGAAAAGCTTGAATATGGTGACACAGAGACCTGATGTGAGCAAATGCTGTTGGAAAAAACGGTATGGGTACACATTGCTCAACTCAAGGTTACCACAAACTTTCAATCTGCAGAAGAAACAGTCTCTGTGAAGTTCAGCAAAACAAGGTATGCCTGTACAGCGTAGCAGTGAAACCAGACGAGATAGCCTTGGATCAACAGCAGGGCCTTCAGTTAAAAGTACCTGGGATTGAACCTGGCTCCACACTTACTCCTACCAGTTATTTCATTTCTGTCTTCTCCCTTACGCGCATCTCTAAAATGGGATAAAATTATTTGAACTCACAGAATTTTGGTGTTAAATGAATTAACATCTGTAGATGGCTTACAGTGCCAGGGCTTGTTGATAGTGAATGTCAGCTATTCATTTGGTGTGTCCTGGAGCTGAGTCTGAGCACCTCTTTTTCTTCTTTTTATGTATATCTGTTACTCCCAAAGTGACCTCATTTACTCCCATGGTTTTAAATATAAAACTATACTGATGACTCCAGAATTTATATTTCCTGCCAAAACGATACTTTTCAAGTGTAAGTCATCTCATGTCACTTCTCCATTCAAAACCCTCCAGTGACTTCTTATCTCTGAAAAAGCCAAAGCCCTAACAAGGGCCTGTAAGGCCCTATCTGATCTGTCCTACTTTTCCAATCTATCTCTCACCATTTTCCACTCACTTTCTTTGCTCCAGGCGTACGGGTGTGCTTGTTGAAGACTCCCAAACACTCTTGCTCCTCAGGCTCTTTGCATCGGGCTTCCCTGGTGGCTCAGCTAGTAAAGACTCCACCTGCAATGTGGGAGACCTGGGTTTGATTCCTAGGTTGGGAAGATCCCCTGCAGAAGGGAATGGCTACTTCCCTTCCATGGAATTCCATGGACTGTATAGTCCATGGGGTCCAAAAGAGTTGGACACGACTGAGCGACTTTCACTTTCACTTTCTTTCAGGTTATGTTCTTCCCCAGATATTCAAATGACACATTCCTTCACTTCTTTCAGGTCTTTGCTCAGATCCCGTCTTACTGGAGAGGCCGTCTATGACCACTTAAATAAAGGAGGGTTTCCCTTTCTTTTTCTTCTCACCTAGCTTTTTTTTCCTTCCCATTGTGATGTCTGTTGTCATTGTTGTTCTTCAGTTGCTAAGTTGTGTTCGACGTTTTGCGAGCCCATTGACTGTAGCCTGCCAGGATCCTCTGTCCCTGGGGTTTCCAAGGCAAGAATACTGGAGTGGGTTGCCATTTCCTTCTCCAGGAGATCTTCCCAACCTAGGGATCAAACCTGCATTTCCTGCATCAGCAGGCAGATTCTTTACCACCAGAGAAGCCTATGGTATCTATTACCATTATGTTTATTTTGTTTTTTAATGATCTGTTTTGCCCTCTAGAATGTGAGCTGTATTAAAGCAGGAACTTTGGTTTGTTCACAGCCCCTAAATCAAGTGCCTGGCACATGGCAAATAAATATTTTTTGTTCAGCTAGTAAGTATCAGAGTTTCAAACCCAAGTCAGGCCCCCCTAAACATCTCCTGCTTGTCTACCGCACTAGTCTGTATCCCATATCAGGAAGGATACAAAACCATTAAAATATATATCAATTCTGATGTCTTTAACATGTCTTTAAACTAGAAACTTTATGCATATTAAGATTGATTTGCTGTTCAGTATAACAAATATTTACTGTACACCACAAATACATGCTCTTAAATAAGAAACAATGACCAACCCATTAAAATAAGTAGAAATTTACCTAAGAATCTAGAAGCCCCAGAAAGGTAAATATTTGTACTTATGGATCTCTAAGTTCAGAGTTATTACATGCAACTAAAACTAATACAATGGTATATGTCAATTATATCTCATTTTTTAATGCCATTTAAAAAAATCTCGAGTTATTAGGTCTATTTTTTGTATCAGACTAGAACACTTGGTCATCCCTGAAACTTTCTTTCCCCATCTTTCTCATTCTCCATCTACTCATGTACTTAAGCCAAATTTCTAGACACTTTTTTAGATTGTTCTTTCTCCCTTCCTTCACATCTAGTTCATTTGCAAAGATTGTAAACTTTACCAACAAAACTTATCCCGAGACCATTTTATTCTCATCAGCTTTACCTCTGTAAAACCTAGGCCAAGGACAACTCCACCTGCCAACCCACCAGCGGGATTTCCTAAGTGCTTTCCTTGTCTTCCCATTTTCCACTGAGAAGCCAGAGTGATCTTATAAAAATGTAAATTACTTGTCATTTCCCTGCCTAAAAGCTTCAGTGGTTTCCTTTTGTTATTCCTCTCTAAGTTATTTCTTTTAGAAAAACATCCAAACCCTACCCTAGCCTACAAGCCCTACTTGATTTGGTCCTGATCACCAGTCCAATCTTCTCTGTTCGCATTTTCCCCATTATTCATACACTCAAGTCTCTCTGGCCTTTCATTTCTAGGACAATGAACCCCTCCTTGCCCCAGAATATTTATACTAGCAACTCCTTGTCATTTAGGTCACAGTTTAAATTTCACCACCGCAGAGAGGCCTTCCCTAACTTCTTCATTTCAATTAGTCCCCTCTCCTCGTTCACCCTTTGTTCTGTCAGAGAGTGAACTGCATTCACTTATTGTGTGTGGCACAATCACCATCTAATATGTTCCTTCTCTGTTTATTGTCTGACTCTTTCCAGTAGAATGTAAACTTGATGAAGACTGAGACTTTGCTTTATCAGCAGGGTTTATATCAGAGTCTAACACATCGTGGACACTCAAACACTTATGAATGGGTAAATCTTTGTCTGAATTTTGATAGCTTATGTAAGATCACAATAGTTTTAAACACAGCTTTAGTAACTCTGTGACATCCGTGTTCTCATTGCTTCAAGGCACAAAAGGAGCAGTATGCCAGGAGAAGGATTCAGCTTCCTCCTATATCTTGGCAACCACTTGGTCAAGCTCTGGACTCAGTTCAGTAGTTCAAAACCATGAGATAAGGGGGGAAAGACAAGAAGTAAATACTCCCCAGTTGATCAATTGTCATTTCTCACTTAAAATTTTGAGAGGGAGAGAAAGAGAACAGTTCTTAAAATCAAACACTTATGGAGCTGGAAATGTTGGAGAAAGTTGATGTCGACAGAAAAAAAAATGTTCGATTAGGGGAGGAAAACTAATTCAGAAGGAGAAAAGAGAAAGGGTTCACACCGTGCTGATCGTTGCCTGTTGGAGTGTTCAGGGTTGGGCTTGGGTACCACATCTTGATTTGTAGATAAACACTAAGGAAGAGAGGGTGAGGTGGGGTAGGGTCAGAGAAAGGGAGGAGACGGAGACCAGCTCGAGAGACGCGAAAGAAGCTAGAAGGAAAGCAGAACGGAGCTTAGCATGTACAAAGGCAGCCTCGGATCTTGCCGGAGCTGCAAGCGTTAAAGGGAGGCGGGGAGTGACGCGGTTTGCGTCTGGAGCGGCTCCTCGGAGTCCACAGCATCCACCGCCGGAGCCTCGCCTTCCTTTCTCCCTCTGCAGACACATCGAGACACAAAAAGAGAAGCGACCCCTGGGCCAGCGCGAGGGACCCGCCCGCGCCATGACCGAGACCACCAAGACGCACGTTATCTTGCTCGCCTGCGGCAGCTTCAATCCCATCACCAAAGGGCACATTCAGATGTTCGGTGAGTCCTCCCGCCCACCCCCGAGACTGCTTCCGCCTCTCTCCTTTCCCCGGCACCTGTGTTTTCCAGGGCGTGTGACGGTTTGGCGAGTGCCCATCCGGAGGGGTGTGCTGGCTGATCCAGCTGGTGAGAGGTCAGCTCCTCTATCCTGGGCTCCCGGCAGGGGATGCCAGCTGCTCTTTCGAGGCGTCACTCGCTCGGGCCAGACCCGGCTTGCTGGGGGGCCATGGGGTGGGGGATGGGAGGGGCTGGAGGCGAGTGTTGTTTTGGGTTGGGTGGGAGGTCGAGGTTTGAGGGCTGGGGTGCGGTGGTTCGTTTGGAGACTTGGCGAATGAGGATCCGGATGGGGGAAGAGGCTGGGGCGCGGAGAAGGTAGAAGGGGGTCGGAGATAACGTGCTATTTGTTTAGGTTGGGCTGAAAGCTCGAAGGAGTTAATGATGTATAGGCTTCGGAGACACAAACACACACACACAACACACCAGGAACTGGGCTGGGCTCAAGGAGATTCGTTTATGGTTTGGCTGATGGTTTGGGGGGCGGCCCGGGGCAAATGTTTGAGGGTTGTGAACCGTGTATTACCCGCGCGAGGCGGAAGGCTTAGTGAATGTGGAGGTGGGGGGACAGGGGGCCGGGGGCCTGGTCTCCGCTGCCGGGACCAGTCGCCTAGGAAGGGGAGGAGGCGGGGCGGTCGCTGCGGGCGGCCCTCTGCGAGCCGGTGTTGAAGGATGGGGCCCAAGTTGGCTGAGGCTCTGCCCAGGGCGGTGATGGCACCCGCGAGGCTTGCGTTGTGCGAGTGTGTGTATGAGTGTGTGTGTGTGTGCGCGCGCGCGTGTGTTGTGTGTTGGGGCGGGGGGAGAGGGCATTGTCGCGCGTTTTTTTTCAGAGGCTTTGGGGCGAAGAGAGAGACGGAGCGAACCGGGGCTCCTGGCTGTTGGGTTGGGATGCAGAAGTGGCGAGGGAAAGGTGATCCTTGCCTGGGGGCGGTCTCGGGCCACCGATGCTGCTCGGGTGCTGGTGCCGGAGGACCCGAAGGTGCCGGGGCGTGCGCGTTTAGACTCCGAGGAAGGGACGCGGAGGCCACTGTAGTAGCAAGGATTGAGAAGTTAGAAGTTGGGGTGCTTTTTTTCTGGCACTGAGGGAAGAGGAAAGCGAGTGGGCCGGGGGTGGATGAATGAAGGACAGGAGGCCTCAACCCGGCCGGCCAGCGAGGCGCTGTCCGGAGACGGTGGTGCTGAAACGCAGGGTGCGCCGGAGCTGCCTGCCGACACACGTGTTTACCCCGAGCCTGAGGAATGCGTGGGCCCTCCTAAGGGCTGTTTAATGAAAGCCACGATGTATCGGTAAAGACAGGGCAAGGTGGCTTCGAAGAAAAAATATTCTTCTTTTAAGCTAACAGGTGAGTTGAACTGGGCACCCCTAATAAAAACCTCATGAAAAGAGTATACTTTGAGCAGAGTGCGCATCGTATAGGCACATTCATAGGATTCTAGGAGGGAGACTGAGGTAGCCATCTCTTCCTCACCGCGGTACTTTCACTTTTAAAAGCGTTGAGTCAGGAGCTGGTGCCAACTTACCTATTAAAGACTGTTGTTCAAGCATGAGGGTAGAGCAGAGCAAGTCATCAGCCTTCTAAGACAGTATCAGTGCCCTGGGAACACTCTCTTTTCACCTTCTTTTGATTTTGGTGTCTTCAGTCCTGTTCTTCTCTGTGAGTCTTTACTCTAGCCATTTTATGTTGCTATACTTTATTCCTCTCAGTTACCCAGAGAGAGGGGGACTTTCCTGTGGAATTCCGTGGCTCTAGAAATTTTTAGTGGGCCAGCAGGTACTCTCCCTTTCTTCCTGGAGCCAAGGATGTACTTAATTCCACTTGTTTTGTATTGCAAAAGGGGCAGATTTAGATTGAGAACAAAGGATTTTGCCTTGAGGCTTTGTTAAGTTGCTGCTGACCTACCAATTCTCCGTGACTTTAGAGGAGAGAATATAAGGAAATAAATATGGATTACAGCAGAGGGGTTTAGACTTTTTGACAGTAGTGATTTTTGCTTGCCAGTGGAACTGAGGAAGAGGAGAGAATATCTGTCAACAAAGCCTTTGAGTGTGTAGTCCAGAGAGCAACGTCAAAGAGGATGTGGTGTGCCCACTGTGGCTTTAAGGAGCTTATAACCTAATGAAGGATTTAGCACATATACATTGAAAAGGGAACAAGAACCTGAAGTACATATTAAGCTATTTCTTGTAGACTCTCTTATGGGAATCTTTGAGCTAGTGATAAGTTTTGTTAATTTATTTTTGTAAAGCAGCTTCTGATTTACAAAGCATTTCCATTGTGTATGTCTCTTATTCCTAGTAAGAAGCTTATAAGAAAGGCATCATTATCTCCATTTTACAAACAAGAAACTGATGTTCAGAGGCCAAGTGGCTGTCTTAAGTAGCTTAAGTGACATGGAGAGTGGGTGGCAGAAATGAGACTTGAACCCCACATTTCAGATTCCTCTTGAATAGGCCTTTGCACTGTACCAAAAGCAGAAAGAAGCGCTCACTAATCTTCTGACTGTATAATTCCATGAACTCTATTTTCTTCAAGCATATACTAACAGATTAGAATTAAATTTGCCATCAACTAAGTAAGTTTCCTAAATATGCATTTCCTTAAGAGCTCTTCCCCATTTCTAAAGAAACCAATCATCCATGATCTATTTTCTCCTTTTAAATGACTTTTAAAAAATTTCCCCCAACAATACAGAATTAATGCAATAAAATGATCAAACTTCTTAAAGATTCTTGAAATTAGTAATAGAAAAACTTTTAAAAGACCCAAACAAGGACTTCCCTGGTGGTCCAGTGACTAAGACCCTGCCATCCCAATGCAGGGTGCCTGGATTCCATCCCTGGTCAGAGAACTAGATCCCACGTACTACACCTGAGTTCACATGCTGCAACTAAAAGAACCTGCATGCCCCAGTGAAGATCGAAAATCCCATAGGCTGCAAATAAGACCCGCCGCAGTCAAATAAAAAAAGATTCCCCCATAGCTCAGAGGTAAAAAAAAAAAATCCACCTGCAGTACACGAGACGTGGCAGGAGCCTCAACAGGAGCTGCAGGTTCAATCCCTGGGTCAGGAAGATCCCCTGGAGGAGGGAATGACAACCCACTCCAGTATTCTTGCCTGGGAAATCCATGGACAGAGGGCTACAGTCCGTGGGGTTGCAAAAGAATCAAATATGGCTGAGAGACTAAACAACAAACAGCAAAAAATAAATTTAATTAAAGACCCAATAGGACTTTGAAATTAGACACCTTTAAGAGGGCTCCTATATTTTGAAATCCAGTTTTGCTCACCAAAGAAAAAAGAGACTGTAAACAAACAAACAAAAAAGTGACATTCAGAACTAAAAACTCACTCTTCATCTCTGTGAAGTAGTACTTGTACAGTTCTCAATATGTATAAAATATTTCAGAATGAACTTGTCCTTTGATTCTGAAAGGGGAATTGATATTATTCTTGTTTATGACTATGGAAACATGTAAGAAAAGATCAGTATTTGTGATAGAGATATTTGACACCTATATACTTAACTGTAACTAAAATGCTTTCAGGGATGAATAAAAGGTTTTGGCAAAGTAGACCCCTAAACCCATGGTGTCTTATTTCATGTCTGCCTTATTACATACAAAAATAACATGAGGCTAGAAAGTCTCTCTTTTTCTTTTTAACCTGTAAATTCTTAGTTATTAAGCATGAGAGATTATATTTCAGTAAAACTTTCTTTGCATTTGTATTGCCATGTTTGTCAATAAATATGCCAGTGGGAGAGATCTCTGGGTCAGGAAGATCCCCTGGAGGAGGCAACAGCAACCCACTCCAGTATTTTTGCCTGGAGAATCCCCATGGACAGAGGGGCCTGGCAGCCTACAGTCCATGGGGCCGCAAAGAGTTGGACATGACTGAAGCGACTTGGCACACGTGCATGCATGAATGCTAGTGGGAGATCAGATAGTAAGTTTAAACAGAAAAGTAAGGAAAGACTGATCAGATTAACTTCCATGAAAAGTAAAGGAATTGAGGGACTTGATCACAGAAGAAATGTGTCCTGTTTATTTGATGAGTGCAAAATAATTGGATTTTCCAGTTTTTCTGCTTCAAAATATTTTTGAATTGAACAGTTGGGTTTTTTGAAAAGAGACATAATCCAATTCTGTTTCTCTTGAAAGCTAATGAAGACGACTTTCTACTTGCTGTGAAATTGGAATTGCAGCCCCTATTGCTACAGCTAGAATCATAAGAAAAATTAATTTGAGTTGCTACCAATATGTAGCTGCTGCTGCTGCTGTAAGTCGCTTCAGTCGTGTCCGACTCTGTGCGACCCCAGAGACAGCAGCCCACCAGGCTCCCCTGTCCCTGGGATTCTCAAGGCAAGAACACTGGAGTGGGTTGCCATTTCCTTCTCCAATGCTTGAAAGTGAAAAGTGAAAGTGAAGTCGCTCAGTCGTGTCCGACTCTTAGCAACCCCATGGACTGCAGCCTACCAGGCTCTTCCGTCACAGTCTAAAATCAAGAAATTATTTAGTGTATTTGAAATGCATATTTTAAAAAAGATCATTAAGCAGTATGGCTCATTAAGTGGTGCTTTTGCACCACTATTTGATACCACCCTATAAGTTAAACTGGATAGTGTTATCATCATTCTTTTATAAACAACAAAGCAGAGGAACAGGTTTAGGTCATTTGTTCACAATCATAAAGCAAAAGTCAAATAGAATCAATTTCCTGATATACAGACTCTGTATCTCACCAAAGATGCTTTTTTATTCCTTTAATTACAACAGCATTTATGAAAAGAGGAGCCATTGAACTTAGTTATCAACAAAGGGTAATGAGAACTTTATAAATTGTTTACCTTTGCAAAACAAACCACCAACAAAATATATTCAGTAGAGATATCTGTTCCCAATATCTTATGCTATCTTATGCTTATAATAAGGAAAAAGTGAAAGTGAAAGCCTCAGTCATGTTTGACTCTCTGTGACCCCATGAACTGTAGTCTACCAGGCTCCTCTGTCCATGGAATTCTCCAAGCCAGGATACTGGAGTGGGTAGCTGTTCCCTTCTCCAAGGAATCTTCCCAACCCAAGTCTCCCACATTGCAGGCGGATTCTTTACCATCTGAGCCACCAAAGAAGTCTTATAATGAGGACAAGTTATTTCTTTTCTCAGTATTTGTGTATTGTCCATTTAACTGTGTGGCTGGGACATTTCTTTCACCATTTCTCCTCCTTCTCCACTCTTCTATTACCACAACTAGCTCCTACTCATCCTTCAGATTTTAGCCTCAGCAGAACTTCCTCAGGGAACCTCCACTGACTCCTATATTAATTGTGGTTACCTGACATTTGATCCTGCATAACTTTATATTTTCCATGTCATAACTCTAATCTCGTTCTTTGTTTCATGACTATTTCCCATGCTAGACAATAAACTTTACTGAGACAGAAACTATGCTTGGTTTAACTATTGATTTACTGACTAGTACCTAACATGGAATAGGCTCTCCATAATATGGGGTTGGGGCTTCCCTGGTAGCTCAGCTGGTAAAGAATCCACCTGCAATACAGGTGACCCAAGTTCAATTCCTGAGTCAGGAAGTTCCCCTGGAGAAGGAATCTGCTACCCACTCCAGTATTCTTGGGCTTCCCTGGGGGCTCAGACAATAAAGAATCCACCTGCAGTGTGGGAGACCTGGGTTTGATCACTGGGCTGGGAAGATCCCCTGGAGGAAGGCATGGCAACCCACTCCAGTATTCTTGCCTGGAGAATCCCCATGGACAGAGGAGCCTGGGGGGCTAGAGTCCACGGGATCACAAAGAGTCAGACACAACTGAGCAACTAAGCACGGCACAGCTGCATATGGGATTGGCCAAAAAGTTCATTTGAGTTTTTGTATGATGTTCCAGAAAAACCTGAACAAACTCTTTTGGCCAACCCAATAGTATAATATAATAACAATTGCAAAAAGCAAGTCTTTGCTTCATAATAGTTGTTGAATTTAAAAAAAAAAATGAATGTGTAGAATGTTGTTCCTGGTGGAGGAATCAAGCATGCATAAGGTCTGGGGTGATAAGATAGAGAGCCATGACATATTAGAACAAAAGAGCTCAGGAGGATTCAAGATGCGGGGGGTAGTAAGAGATAAGACTGGAAAGTTAGGTGGAATTCTGATCAATCATGAAGACTTTACGTCCTGTTAAAGAATTTAGAGTTTATGCCAATGCCAATGACAAATATTGCATTTTTTAAGAAAAGGGATGTAATAATCATATTCATGAAATTGTGATTTAATTGAATTTTGAATATAAATTGGTGAAGGGAAAGGATGGAGATGTGGTGACCAGCTAGGAACCTATTTCAGCAGTACAGAGTTCGAGTCAGAAAAGACTATTACCTTGCCCAGGTTGGTGGGGTTTGGGATGGAGAGTGAATGTGTATTTAAAAATATTTAGAAGGTAAAAGATCCTTATTTTGTGATTTGATGGGTAGGTGATGGCAAAATAGTCTAGTGTAATTGGCAGGTTTTAATCCAAGGTGGATGGATAAAGAACATTATGGAAAAGAAGCAGGTTTGGGTTTGGTGAGGAAAGTGAAGATTCATATTTCCTACTCTACAATTTTGGGAATATGCATTCTAACCAAATATTAATACTAATGCCAAAGAAAGTGAAAGTCATTCAGTCATGTCTGACTCTGCAACCCTGTGGACTGTAGCCTGCCAACTTCCTCTGGCCTTGGAATGTCCAGGCAAAATACTGGACTGGGTTGCCATTCCCTTCTCCAGGGGGTCTTCCTAACCCATGGATTGAGCCTGGGTCTCCTGCGTTGTAGGCAGATTTCTTTGCTGTCTGAGCCACCAGGGAAGCCTAATGCAAAAGAAGGAAATACTTAAATTCAAAGGTTCTTTGTAGCCTAAGACATCTGAAACTTCAAATGAAAACTCCCAGTAGGTTCCATTTGGATTATTCAAAGCTCTTCATTCAAGAAATATATTGAAATTCATTAACATTATGGAAATAAAAAGATAAAGAGTTTGCTAGCTTTATTATAACCCTAAAGTTGACTCTTTTGTAATGTTGAGGCTGTGAAACTGAAAACAGTTGATGCAGTTCAAAAGACCATTCCAAAACTTACCCAACATTGTGATGAGAGCTGTAATAATATAATATAAGGCTGACCAAAAATCTCATTCAGGTTTTTTCATACAGTGTTGCGAAAAACCCAAGCAAACTTTTTGGCCAACCTAATACATTTGGTGGATGCTTGGAAATTCTAATTCACTGGTAAGTTGAAGGTTCAATAATGGAAACGCATGCATCACTCATGGTAGTTTCATTGGTAAGGGCTGTGCCTGCTAATGACATGAGAATAATGGCTGAAAAAAAATGTAGATATTTTTGCCTACATGAACAGGTTTACTTTCTCCTGCTGAACTGATTGACTGAATCCTGAGTGGACATAATTATGCTAATTATGATAGGCAACTCTCCCATCTAGAACGTGTCTCAAACCAAGGAACAGGATATAACCCAGAAGGTTGATGTGCTAAAAATTTTGAAATGAAGAAATATTAATTTTAAGTTTCTCTTTTCATTTTCCTTGATCTTATTCTACATATCCAAATGATTATGCTTAGAACTATCAGAATTAAGAGGTTTCTATGACTTTTAGTTTGCATTGCTGCTTAGTAGGAACATCCTTTAAAATGTTGCAAGTCTCAAGAGAAACACTTCTACACAAATTTCCAATTTTAGACAAAGTCAAATGAACAGCCTAAAGTGCGGAGGCAAACTCAACTGGAAACGTAACCTGTCAACCCTCAAGCCTGGATCTCCCTCTGCTTTAGAGAGATCCTCAGACATGAGAGGAAAATGCACAACTAGGTGGATCATCTCTATTTTCTGTTATTTTTCTGTTGCTAGGCAATAATTGTGAAAGTAAACTATGCATGACCGGGAAAGAGAATGAAAACCCCATTTTGCAAGTGTTTCTTTAAAAAAATTCAAATCTAAATTTTATAATATCATGGTCCTCTTAGCTACTAATACAGTGCTGTATGTGTAGTGGATACTTAATCAATATTTAATGATACTATGAAATACACACTTTCTAGTAGAATTCTCGTTCATTTTTAAAGTGTTCAACTCATCCTGAATTGCTCAAGAAAGATTCTAAAGGAACAAAGGAATGCATTAATTTTTTTCTTTAATTTTTGGCCACACCCCATGGCACGTGGGACCTTACTTCCCTAACCAGGGATCAAACCCACACTCCTTGCATTAGAAGGTGGAGTCTTAACCACTGGACTGCTGGGGAAGTCCCTAAATATTTTTTTTTTTAACACTGGTTTAAAAAAAATACTCAGCACACCAAATTTTGGTTAAACAAAGGCATTTAAAGTAATTTTTAAGGATCTAATCTAACAAACTAAGAACTGGGATATAGGAATGCATTTTATTTCCCTGGTGTCTCAGATGATAAAGCGTCTGCCTGCAATGTGGGGGACCGGGGTTTGATTCCTGGGTCGGAAAGATCCCCTGGAGAAGGAAATGGCAATCCACTCCAGCACTCTTGCCTGGAAAATCCCATGGAAGGAGGAGCCTGATAGGCTACAGTCCATGGGGTTGCAAAGAGTCGGACATGACTGAGCGACTTCACTTTCACTTATACAACTTTATGGATATGTGTTCCATATCTCAATATAGGTAAATGCAGTGTCAGTTTACAAAGAATGCAATTTTCCATTGTCATAGGTTTTCCAATTATAAGCATTCAAATGCCTGGATCACATTTGCTTTTTTTTTTTTTTTAAATACAGTTTGGCAGATAGCCTCAGAAATATTTTAGACTAAAAAAGATGTTCAATGGCTTACATGGTATGACTAAGGCCATCTTCCTGGCATTGGCACCCTCCTCCTTTTGTGCAGTATCTCAATGATCTACGAACTCTGCAGCAAAGGCAAATATTATAAAGACTACCAGCATCATCGTCTTCCCCATGATCATTTTAATAATGGAGTTAACCTTATTTGAGCCTCTTAAACTCTACTACCATTAAACTGTTTTCCAGTAAATCTATGGCATAATTCTCTTTTGTTCTGAACAAGTGAGCCAACCAGGGAAATTCTTGTAATTTTGGTGATAAGGGAGTAAAAGGAAGAGGTAGAAAAGGAGCAAGGCTCAGAGGCTAACCTGGAAAGTGGTAACAGCTAAATTGCATTTTTTTTCTGCTCTTTCTCCTTCATCAGGTTGCCTCCACATGGGTAACTATGCTCAGACATATTGGCCTCATATAATATTTACCAGACAGTAGGAGAGGGAGTGAAATCTAGCCCCTAGATAAGACTAAATGCTTATAGTTTTTCTCTACCCTTGGCCCAATATTAAATTCTCAACAAAATAGCTGAGTGATCCTTGTAAAACGTAAGTCAGATGTAAGTCAGATCATGTTGCTCCTCTGCTGAAAACTCTCCAACGGTTCCCTATTTTGTTCAGGGTCAAAGTCATTTTAATGATTTACAAGGTCTCCAAGACCCGCCACCTTTCCCCCCTTGTCTCCCTACATCAACACATCTCTTTGCCATCTCACTTTTAGCCAACCTCACTGACCTCTTGTTTTATCCTTAGAGCCTTCACTGAATGTTCTCACTGCCTAGAATGCCCTTCCGCCATATACCCCATGTCTATTTCACTCTCTTTGTCCAAATGCAACCTCTCACTGTCTACTTGACAGGTCCTGCTTCCCTGATCACATAATTTAAAATCACAGCTCATACACTCCCAATCCCCTTTATCATACTCTACTTATATCTTTTTCTCTTATCTCTTGTCCCCTTTTAACAAAGACAAAGTGAAGTGAAGTGAAAGTCACTCAGTCGTGTCCGACTGTTTGCGGCCCCATGGACCATACAGTCCATGGAATTTTCCAGGCCAGAATACTGGAGTGGGTACCCTTTCCTTTCTCCAGAGGATCTTCCCAACCCAGGTACCAAACCCAGGTCTCCCACATTGCAGCAGATTCTTTACCAGCTGAGCCACAGGGAAGCCCAAGAATTCTGGAGGGAGTAACCTATTCCTTCTCCAGGGGATCTTTCCGACCCAGGAATCGAACCAGGGTCTCCTGCTTTGCAGGCGGATTCTTTAGCAACTGAGCTATCAGGGAAGCTCTGATAGCTTTAACAAAGATAGATGTTATCTTTCACCGTTGATTGTTTAATGTCTGTATCCCCAGCTAGCATGTGAGCTCTTCAAATGCAGGGAATCTTCATTTACTCTGCTCACTCATATATCTCAGGCTCCTTGAAGACTGCCTAGCCATAATGCTCAATAAATGTCTGTTGAATGAGTGAATGCATGAAATGTTAGAATTACCTACTATTCCAACCTCAGTTCTAGATTCTTTCTGTGGCAGAGAAGGTAAAGTCTTTACGAGGGATCAGTGAGCATTGATTCATTCAATAGATGATTATTGAGTTATGAATATGTCTCAGGCACTGTGCTAGGCCTCAATTAAAGGCATTCCTTCTTATGCCTCAGGGAGACCATCTTCTGTAGAGGAGATAAGCTGTACATAGCCGTTTGAGTCAAAGTGCCTTAAAAGAGGGGAGAATGACGTAAAGTGGGAACACTGAGGGAAAAGTGATCCCTCCAGGTATGGTGGGAGGACCACCAGGGCAGGTGTAGTGAGAGTGAGCTTGAAGGTAGGAGTTGTCCAGTGGACAGGATGGAGAATGGCATTCTGGGCCAAGAGCTAGTATGTGAAAAGGCCCCAAACAGCTTCACACATGAAGGGACCTCCAGGGAGCTTGCTAGGTGACTGGAGTGTGGGTGGGGACAGGAAAGGGCAGGAGATGAGAGAGCCAGAAAACAGGTCTGGGCAGGGGTAGGGGGTGGACACCAAAGAGCTTAGACTTTACCCAGGCAGAGAAGTGCATTGCAGATGTGGGACCTACCTCCCAAATGTCAATGTTGTCTTTATTAGGATTCTGACCCCATGATTTTATATAAGCATTTTAAAGTTATTATTTCCTTGTCACTCTTCTACATATGGAAGGGGAATTCCCTGGTGGGCCAGTGGTTAAGATTCTGCGCCTTCACTGCTGAGGGCCTGGGTGCAATCCTTGGTTGAGGAACTAAAATCCCAAAAGCCACATGGAGCAAGCAAAAAATTAAGAAATTAAAAAAAATATGGAGTATTTTTTCTCCCAAGATTGAAAAAATTTATTTACTTCTTAATTTTTGTTTTCTGAAATGGAACCATTGTCCATTCTACTGAGGAATAAATAAGTGGGAAATTATACTGCTGTACAACCCACCTAAGCAGATCAACAATCAAACAATCACTTCTCTGATAGAAGTTGTTCTCGCCTAGGTTCTAAAGGTAACCCTCTGTACTTCAGTGGGGTGCTCCCGTCACTGCTGTTAGAGTATTTTCAGGTTTGGTGACCTCAGATCACCCTTGTGTGATCTTCCGTGATTTTGTAGCTTTTGCGTCACATGCCTGCTCTCTTTTTCTCTAGGCTTAATTGTCTGGAGAGTGAGGACTGTTGGAGATCTTTTTCTTTGACACTGGTTTTCTGCTGTAATAATTTTGGGAGGTCTTGAATAAGTATACTGTATATCTGTTTTTGCTCAAAGCTATGGGTTTTTGTGACTTTTAAATTTATTATTATATGATTTTAAAGCCCCAAATAAATGACATTCCGGTGTGTGAGTATGTGGGTGGGGAGCGGTGGTGGTTGGGTTTCTCATTGCTTTATTCCTGAATATTTTTCTAAGCCTTCATCTTGGTACCCACAGAGGGATCCTCATTCTATGAAGTACTGAGATTAACTTACATCAATAATTATTCACATCTTTTTTGAGACATGTATGTGCTGATAAATACTTAGCAGCATATGGCTTATCAGAAGAACTACAATATCTTTAAAATAAGACAACTTTTTTTTCAACTTAGAGACTGTCACCCATTATAAATTAAAATTAAGAAAGACAATAAAGTATTATATGTATAAATTTAAGACATAATTGCCTCATTTACCATGAACCAATCTTGCTAAGCACAGTTTAAAAATTATTTACTTGTTATGCCCCAGGGAATCAAAGTTTATAGATAATACATGATTTTACCACGCTGTGAATCACATGGATAAAGAGTAGATAAATGTCTCTGTTTTTTCCTATTGCTTCATTATTTCTCTGTATACGGAACATAATAAACTGAATTTCTATTGATTTTAGAATATACTTAGTCTCCTTTAACCTTTGTTTTATCGTCTGCAAATAGGGTAATTGATATAAGTCAGGGGTCAGCAAAACTCCAGCCTGCCAGACAAATGTGGTGTGCAAGCTAACAATAGCTGTTACATTTTTAAATGTTGGAGAAAACATACAAGAAGAAAGATACTTGAAGCACATGAAAATTTTCTGAAATTTAAATATGAGCATTCATAAATAAAGTGTTTTTTATTTTAATGTATTTATTTTTAATTGAAAGATAATTGCTTTGCAAAATTGTGTTGGTTTCTGCCATACAAATGACATGAATCAGTCATAGGTATACCTATGTCCCCTCCCTCTTGAAGCTCCCTCCCACCTCCCACCCCATCCCATCTCTCTAGGTTGCCACAGAGCACCGGTTTAAGCTTCCTGCGTTATACAGCAAATCCCCATTGGCTGTTTCTCTTACAGATAGAAGTGTATACGTTTCCATGCTACTTTCTCCATTCATCCCACCATTCTCCTTCACGTGAATGTTGTCTCTGCTTATTTTCATATGACAACAGTAGAGTTGAGTAGTTGTGATGGCAACTGTTTATAGACTGCAAAGCCTAAAATATGTACTACTGTCTGACTGTTTACAGAAAAAGTTTGCCTATCCCTGATGTACCCTACCTCTGAGGGTTGGAATGGGGAGTGAATTTGAAGGGTTCTAAAAATATAAAGTACAGTTGAAGTTCATTACCCAGTGGAACTCTTTAATGAACAATTTTCAGTCTAAACTAAATCTCTGAAAGGACTCATTTAAGCAGCAAATGTAGTTTCAATTTCATAATTGTAATTTTTCTGGCCGACTGAGTAAATGACTGTGTTCACAATGGGGATGATTTTCTGGTGTTTGGTTTACATTGGGCATTGATTAGCCCCTCTGGCTAATGTCGGACGTTTATCTGGTGCTGAACACTTGATGTACTTTCCCAGAACATCCTTTTCCTGATTCACAGCTACTTCCTTCTTTCCATCTAATATTTTGTATACTTTATATTGAGGATTTAAAAAAACAGCACAGCAATTGCATTGGGCTTTTGCAGGCTGCTCTTGCAGTCACATCTCGGTTTTCTGCAGGATCTCACCTCTTTCTGAACTCTGCTAGCACTTGGTTTGTACCTCTGTTAGAGCACTTAGCACATTGTGCTGTGGGTTGCAGCTATTTCAGTCCATGCTTCATATTCTCTATCAGATTTAGGCTCTTGCCTATGTCATAGGGCTTTTTGTATCTCCTAAAGTGCTCTAGGCAAATGGAAGGTACTATAAATATTTAGCAAATGAATGAATGATTGAATGGTTGGGAATATTCAGAATCTCAAATTTTAGGCAAAATAGGTAATTGGGAATCAGACAAGAATTTGGAAATCAGGAAACATAGGAAAACAGAATTTCATATATGCCAGAGTCAGAAAACAGGAGAAACAGCAACCATTTAGTGACTTCAAAACTGAGATGGATTGTTGCCTCAAGGTAAGAAGGCTCATGTGCCATGTATAACCTTTCCAGGCACTCACAAGGGAACCTGCAAGTCATGTTTAGGAGCTATTAAGTTTGTGACTTGGCAGGAATGGAAAATGTGGGGTCAAGGATGAAGGTGAATCCTCAAACTATCCACTGGATGCTACAGTCAGATGCTTTAGTACGTCCAGCAATGGTTTCTCAGTGAGGCAAAAGTAGGCTGGGGGATGAGGGAGGAGTTAAATTTTATTTAGTCATGGTTTGATAAGGGTTTCATGTACATGGCACTTGACACAGGGGAGCTTAGTTCAGATAAGCAGAATGAACAAAAAACTTTGGTTTGTCAATTGTAAGATTTCGCTTCAGAAATCATAGAATCGCCATTCAGGGAACATTTCAAAAACCACTCATCCAGTCCCAAAATCCCTTTTAAAACACTTTCACAAGTATTTGTCCAGACTTTGGCGTAAGATCTTCCAGGGCCAAGGAAAGCTCTCTTTTCAGAGGCAGCCAAATAGCTCTTGGCACAGTTTTACTTTTTTCAAGATTATTTCTTCTATTGGGCTGACATTGACCTTCCTGAGACTTCCATATGTTGGCCCTGGTTCTTTTCCTTGAGATTCATGCAACAGGTCTAATCTGTCTTGCTCTGCTCGTGAGACATTCAGATAGCTGAAGATAGCTACTCTGCCCTCCTCACTAGTCTTCTCCTTAGGCTAACAAGTTCCTTCAGCTGAACATCAATTACTGTTTCTAGTTTTCATAATGTTCTGGTTCATCCTTTTTGAACATATCTTCATTGTCTACATCCCTCTTTAAATGTCCTGCCAGTTTGTGATGCAGCCTTCTGATGCAGTGAGCTCTCTTACCTATGATTGAATGTAGCTTATGGTATGTTCCCCTTATGGGTGGCACTGTGTCTCTCTAATGGAATCAGGTAAGACAAGTTATGGTTAGCTTCATGCTGAAATGTCCTGACACTCTGACTAATCAATCAATTTGGTGGACGAAATGACGTAGTCCAATTAGTTCAATTTATTTAAAAGTCTGGCTGGTAAAACAAATCTGATTAGTACAGTGCCAACCTATATGCAGGTCAGGAAGCAAGAGTTAGAACTGGACATGGAACAACAGACTGGTTCCAAATAGGAAAAGGAGTACGTCAAGGCTGCATATTGTTACCCTGCTTATTTAACTTCTATGCAGAGTACATCATGAGAAATGCTGGACTGGAAGAAGCACAAGCTGGAATCAAGATTGCCGGGAGAAATATCAATAACCTCAGATATGCAGATGACACCACCCTTATGGCAGAAAGTGAAGAGGAGCTAAAAAGCCTCTTGATGAAAGTGAAAGTGGAGAGTGAAAAAGTTGGCTTAAAGCTCAACATTCAGAAAACGAAGATCATGGCATCTGGTCCCATCACTTCATGGGGAATAGATGGGGAAACAGTGGAAACAGTGTCAGACTTTATTTTTGGGGGCTCCAAAATCACTGCAGATGGTGATTGCAGCTATGAAATTAAAAGACCCTTACTCCTTGGAAGGAAAGTTATGACCAACCTAGATAGCATATTCAAAAGCAGAGACATTACTTTGCCAACAAAGGTCCGTCTAGTCAAGGCTATGGTTTTTCCTGTGGTCATGTATGGATGTGAGAGGTGGACTGTGAAGAAAGCTGAGTGCCAAAGAATTGGTGCTTTTGAACTGTGGTGTTGGAGAAGACTCTTGAGAGTCCCTTGGACTGCAAGGAGATCCAATCAGTCCATTGTGAAGGAGATCAGCCCTGGGATTTCTTTGGAAGGAATGATGCTAAAGCTGAAACTCCAGTACTTTGGCCACCTCATGCGAAGAGTTGAGTCATTGGAAAAGACTCTGATGCTGGGAGGGATTGGGGGCAGGAGGAGAAGGGGATGACAGAGGATGAGATGGCTGGGTGGCATCACTGACTCGATGGACGTGAGTCTGAGTGAACTCCGGGAGTTGGTGATGGACAGGGAGGCCTGGCGTGCTGCGATTCGTGGGGTCACAAAGAGTCGGACATGACTGAGCCACTGAACTGAACTGAACTGAAGATGGGTATCTTCTGGAACTTTGTAGGTCAGTGCACATGCTTGGTTGTGTGAGATGTCATCCACACACTGAGAGTCACATGTTCCTTTCAGGATAAGGAAGAAATTTCTCAGGTTCCAGGATGGGGCTAACACTACACATCTCTAAATTGCTGATGTATCAAGTTTATTTATTTATTTGGCTGTGTCAGATCTTAGTTGCAGAATGTGAGATCCACGTTGGGAGCATGGAGACTTAGCCACTGGATGGTCAGGGAGGTCCCAAGTTTCTTAGTATTTCATTGTAAGGGCTATTACTTACTTTTTCAATGGATTCTGTCGAGAGTTCCAAATCAATTCTTGTCCATGTTTCAAAGTCCTGGTTTGGGGACTGAACTCTAACTTTTTCCGTATCTTGTCCGGCTCTTCTCCTCATGATTGTGCCATCGGCACTCCCCTATTCCCAGCGCTCCCATGAGAGTGAAAAAATGCTCTTGTTCCCTGCAGTGGTGACTTTGTCCCAAGGCTCTTCTCCTCATGATTGTGCCATCGGCACTCCCCTATTCCCAGCGCTCCCATGAGAGTGAAAAAATGCTCTTGTTCCCTGCAGTGGTGACTTTGTCCCAACAGAGGTGCGCAGTGACACATTTAAATTGGGCATATGGAATCTTAAAAATATGTGTATATAACAAATAGGTCATTTTCCTTATGGAAATTTCCAAATATGCCAGAGTAAACAGCGCATGGGCTTAGCTGCTTCAAGGCATGTAGGATCTCCCCAGACCAGCGATTGAACCCATGTCCTCTGCATTGGCAGGCAGATTCCTATCCACTGAGCCACCAGGGAAGCCCCCAAAGTACTTGTCACCCAACCTCAGTAATTACAGATGCATTGCCAGTCTTGATTCATTAATACTCCTACCCCTACCCCTGCCCTATATTCTTTTGAAGCAAATCCCAGGCATCCTATTGTTTCAAGGTGAGGTCCTTTCAACTAACGCATAATTACTTCTCTGTCTATATGATCTCCGTGTGCAGACTGGAGCTTTCTCCTCTTCATTTCTTGTTTGTTTGCTTGACAATTTCAGTTGCAGACAGGGCTGGTATGGGGACAATGTCTAATTTCCATCTTTGAGCAGATATAATAATTCTTTCATCCCAGTAAACAGTAAGTGACTCTTTAGCATTGGCATTACTTTTACTGCAAGGGATTTATGGCCTCTCCATTCTTTCTCACATCATATAGGGCCTCCAAGTCTCCCCTCCAGAGTGGAGCTCACACTGGGCACAATGAGCCATTCTTCCATGACATGCAACATTCGGCTCTTTATTCCTTGTCATTCAGAACCATGAATGTCTGTGTTAGATGTTCCTTCTCACATCAGTGGTTCCCAACCTGGGGACTCTAAACAACCAGGGTTTCTCATAGACCAGAATAAGGATCTGGGGACTGTTTTCAGTATCTCTTAAGCTTATAATCACCCTCAGTATGGCACAGGCTATGTATCGAGTTTCTGGACTTCTGCTTGTATTAATATTATTGTTAGTTTGGTGAGATCATCTCATAATGATCAAGAGTCCTGCTTGGTAGCTAGAAATGTTTTCTATGAGCAAAAAAAAAAAAAAAAAATAGTGATTTTTTTTTTTTTTCTCTTCCATTTCTTCAATAGAGGAGGAAAATAATTAAATGCATTCTGTCTGGGGACAAGTTTGGCTCCTGCTATAGCATTTGAATTCTGGGCTTCTATTTGGTCTGCCTTTAACCTCTGCAGAAACATTAAAATAAAACCCTTCTTATTGGTCTCTTAATCCTTCCCTTGTGCTGCTTTAAATCAGCTTTTCAAAGTGTATTGTCATGCAGTTGTGTTATCATTTGCATTTAAATGTAGTGAATAAAGATTTCCCAGCTGAAGCTCTAAGTGTTGGGGGGGGGGGTGGTGTTGGGGGGAGATGTTTAAGCCTAATATCCCAGTTTGCCCAGTAAATCTTATGGCTCTGAATATTCATATAAGAGGCTTGAATGACTTCTCCATATGGAGTTTGCTCTTCCCAGCTGCATTTGTTTTGTTAATATGGGTTCTTCGTGGTTTCATTCTTGGTTTTTTTGAGCTCTAACAGTGGGTGGAGCAGGAACGATGGGGACCTGGTAAAGACTGTCTCCTGAGTGCGTGCGTGCTCAGTCGCTTCAGTTGAGTTCGACTCTTTGAGACCCCATGGACTGTAGCCTGCCAGTCTCCTCTGTCCATGGGATTCTCCAGGCAAGAATACTAATGGGTTGCCATGCTCTTCTCCAGGGGATCTTCCTGACCCAGAGGCCGAACCCATGTCTCTTTTAAGTCTCCTTCATTGGCAGGCCAGTTCTTTACTACTATCGTCACCTGGGAAGCCCTATCTCCTGAGCGGGCCACCCATCATGGACATTTAATGTAGTCTTTCTGGCATTGCTTTGCTTCACTTGCTTCCATCCTCCACTCAAGACAACCCACGGTCATTTACACACGCATACATTTTTTTTTTTTTAGATGCAAACTGGGTTATTTCAGTCTATTGTGATAACAATTTTTGTTTGTTTAAAGACATGCAGAAACACATTGTGTTTGAAAAGGCTGGCAAAGGGAAAAGGAATAAGCAATGAGATTGCTTATGAGGACTCTTGTTTTATTGTATGACAACAGCTGTGGGGAAAAGTTTGAACTTTATAAATTAAAGGGACGGGGAAGAAAAAAGAAAAACCCAATTTGACAATAAGGTGGTGATCTTCTCAGCTTCCTTTTCCATTCCCTTTCTGTCTGCTTGAACTCTCTCCAGAGGGCATTTGCCCAAAGGCTTTTGTGGGAAATGATACCATCGATAGACACTCTGACTGGTGTCGTGACCAACTCTGTCCATCTCCAATAAATAATCACTGCAAACTAACACATGAGCTACCACTTATCAAGCATGGACGTTGTGCCAGGCACTAAGGGCTCTCCTTGCCTTACCTCGTTTAATCCTTACAACCATCCTATTGTCATTCCCATTCAGCTAATGATCAGAGAGCTTGGGTAACTTGTGTCAAGTCGCACTCTAAGGGCATGGTGGGCAGAAATGTTAAACCCACGTGCTCTGACTTTGGAGATTACTGTTTTAACAACGGCAAGACATTGCCTTGCTCATCTGTGTGAAAAGGGCCACTCAGCACTGTGTTAGGGGCTGTGACAATGCAGAAACAGAGACTAGGTCACATCTAGCACTTGCCTCTCCTGTGTGGGCCAGAACCAGGGTTGTTTGCAGGGGGCTGGCACTGCTCTGGGGAGCCTGCCTGAGGCCACCAAGTGCGCATAGGCCAGAGGACTCTGGAGGCCACTAAGGAGACCTGTGGACAGTCCACAGGGCAGAGTGAGAAGCACAGAGGAGGACCTGGCCCAGAATGAGGAGACGCTAGAGGGAAACAGAAGATCTGGAGCAAATCAGGAAGGGCCTGGGGCTTCCCTGGTGGTCCAGTGGCCAAGACTCCACACTTCTAATGCAGGGGGTCTGGGTTCGATCCCTGGTTGGGGAACTAGATTCCCACATGCCACAACTAAGACTCTGGCACAGCCAAATAAATAAAAATTGAAAAGAAAAAGAAGGACCTGGGCAATGACCATAAACAGAATGAAATATCCCCGTTCACCATTCTCCTTAGTTAAAGGCACAGAGTCAGAATGGACAGATGTAAGTGTAAAATTGTCTCCCTTCTTTTACATTGTAGTTGGCAAGAGCATCTACAAATAATTATTCAGTAATCTTCTTCCTCCCACTCTCTGTAGAATGAGTATAATAATGCCTACCTTTTTGGACTGTTGATTGAATGAGATAATGTGAATATATTGTAATACCACCTCTTTTGACCACTTGACTTCACCTTGAACCCTGGTGCATTAATTGTACCCCCTGAAAATCACAGATCCAGTCTCTAGGTACTAATTGATATAGATTTTACCAAACATTTTAGCAAGAGATAGCAGGCGTTACAGTCTAAATCACCAAAAATTTCCAAAATGTTCCATGCAACTTTAGGGAGAAATTTGGTTCTTCCCCATATGGCAGCAGGTTCATATCTCTTCTTCCAACAACTGCTCCCCACCTCCCCATGTGCTCCCTACAAAATACCACGGTCCCCCTGCCCTCACTTTTCTCAGCTTCCCTGGCCCAACTCCCCCTCCAGCCCCTCCATTCCCTTTCCCACCTCTCTAAGTCCCGCGACTGGCATATCCCACTCAGCAAGCAAAAGCCACCACCGCTAGTCAAACTCTGCCCAGCTGGAGTTCTCTAAGTATGTCCCAGCCACATCAGTTCAGTTCAGTTCAGTTCAGTTGCTCAGTTGTGTCCGACTCTTTTCGACCCCATGGACTGCAGCAGGCCAAGCTTTCCTGTCCATCGCTAACTCCCCGAGCTTACTCAAACTCATGTCCATTGAGTCGGTGATGCCATCCAACAATCTCATCCTCTGTCATCCCCTTCTCCTGCTTTCAATCTTTCCCAGCATCAGGGTCTTTTCTAATGAGTCAGTTCTTCCCATCAAGTGGCCAAAGTATTGGAGTTTCAGCTTCAGCATCAGTCCTTCCAATGAATATTTAGGACTGATTTCCTTTAGGATTGACTGGCTGGATCTCCTTGCAGTCCAAGGGACTCTCAAGAGTCTTCTCCAACACCACCGTTCAAAAGCATCAATTCTTTGGCTCTAAGATAGAGGTTATAGTCCATCTTGCCACATACAGAGTTTTTGGCAAACTCTGGCCCACAGGAAGTGATGAATAAATGGGGATAATATTAGTAGTTGTTGCCAGTGTCTGTCTCATGATGTTTTTCCTGGGCCAGCATGCAGTCACCCTGGAAGTCTGGTTGCCAGGATTAGTAGAGGAAATGGGAAATGACTGAAAGGCAGAGAAGGGTGGGTGACTATCATCCAGGGATGTTGTTAGCAGGTAGGGATCTCGAACCTGTAGGGGTGGACATTGCCAAGTGAACATCCAGAGAGGAAGGCCTCCTGTCTGGGACAATTTATAATTCTCCCTTTTGTAATCACTGGTGGCTGAACTATCAGTGAGTGTAGAGAGACTGGCAAAGACAAATGACCCAGGCAGAGCACGTCTTTTAGCTGTGAGTCCTTGGTAAGTCCTGCAGGATACAGCTAGGAGAGAATGTGCCCCTACTCTCCCCGCAGGAGAGTCAGCTTGAGCTGCTGCTGGAAGGATCTAGGGCCAACAGTCAGGTGACTGCTCGTCCCCTGGGAGGGCTGGCAAGAGAACCATGGTTTGGGGCCAGATTTTCATGCCTGTCTTCACCCCATTGCCAGCAGAGCTAATGGTGATTTTGGGTAGAGAGAGGCTCCACAGAATAGGGAATAATCAGATTTGCAGTTGGAAGAAGCTCCAGAAGTCATTCAGTCACTTATTGGATACTTTTGATGACAGGGAGCTCACGTCCAGGCTGTTTGATTGCTGAGCAACTTCATTTGTTAGAAAGGTCTTCTGTCTTCAACAAAATCTGTATTTCTGTAACTCAGGGCTGTCTCTCCTGATTCCAGCTTCTCAAACTGTCCACCAGGCTATTTTATTTAGCTTTTCTAGCATCTAGAAGGCAATGGCACCCCACTCCAGTACTCTTGCCTGGAAAATCCCATGGACAGAGGAGCCTGGTAGGCTGCAGTCCATGGGGTCGGGAAGAGTCAGACATGACTGAGCAACTTCACTTTCACTTTTCACTTTCATGCATTGGAGAAGGAAATGGCAACCCACTCCAGTGTTCTTGCCTGGAGAATCCCAGGGATGGTGGAGCCTGATGGGCTGCCGTCTCTGGGGTCGCACAGAGTCGGACACAACTGAAGTGACTTAGCAGCAGCAGCAGCAGCAGCATCTAAAAAGAGAATCTTGAACATCTTTGTTATTCAAATGTATAATCACACATTCTGTCATGTTTCCACCAGAGAATCTGAAGCATTGTCCACCTCACTGGCAGAGGAAGGATTTGTGGGTTGTTAATAAACTATTACTGGGCATCTCTAAATAGCTCATCTCCTTCATTCCCCATCAATTTCTATTCCTTTCCTCATCATAGCACTCTCACCCCAGCGTATTTTAGGTGATGTTTATTTGTTTATCGACATCTCTCTATAGGCTTCCCTGGTGGCTCAGTGGTGAAGAATCCACTTACCAATGCAGGAGACATGGGTTTGACCCCTGGTCCAGGAGGATCCCACAGGCTGAGGAACAACTGAGCCCGTGGGCCAGAGCTGCTGAACTTGTGCTCTAGGGCTGGGAGCCACAACCACCAAGTCTCCATGCCGAAACCATCACAGCCTGAGTGCCCTAGAGCCCATGCTGTGCGACAAGAGAAGCCGCCGCAATGAGGAACGAGTGTGCATTGCAACTAGAGAGTAGCACCTGCTCATTGCAACTAGAGAAAAGCGCATGCAGCCCATGCAGCAAAAACAGACCCAGTGCAGCCATAAATAAACAAGATTTTTAAAAAAAAAAGAATATAGACTCTGTGAGAGCATAACGTGTCCTGCTCTGTATTATCCTGTACTGTATGCCCAGTGTTTAGAACAAGGCTGGAACATAGGAAGTGCTCACTTAATACATGTTGAATTAATCAAGACCCGAATCAGGATAGTGATGGCCCCAGATCCTGTCAGGACTCATCTGAGTACTCAGGGAAGGACCGATTATTTCTTTAGAAGCTGACTGGTATAGCAACAGTAGTCCTGATCTTGGAGTCAGGGGACCAGGCTTCCTCCCAGTTTTGTACTCATTGCCTGGATAACCCTTAAGGGGCACATTTCATTGCTCTGGGGCTTATCTTCCTCATCTGCAAAATGGGATTGGCACACTCTGCCCTGTTCAATTTCAGAGTTTTTCTGAGGATAAAATACAGCTGTATGGGAGAACACTGCAAACTGGAAAGCACAACATGAGAGTTACAACTGCTGTTATTGTGATTGATGTTGTGTAATCTTAGTACAGCAAAAGTATATTTAGCCTGAGAATGAATGTATCTTCTACTTGAGATGAATTAATTTCTGGAGCAGCGAGAGAGTATTTGTTTTCCAGAGATGCTCTTTATGAGTCTGCTTATCAATACCACCACCACCCATGCTTATCGAAATTGCCTGCTATGTGTAGGCACTAGTCCAGTTGCTGGAGGTACGTCAGAGAACAGAACAGACAAAAATCCCTACCTTCGTGGCATTTACAGCCTATAGGAGGCAGGAAGGCAATGAGTAACTGTGTAGTGTATGGTTATAAGTGCCAAAGAATACAACAGAGAGAGAGAGAGAGGGAGTTTTCGAAAAAAGCAAGAAAGAGGAATAGGGAGTTCCAAAGGTGGGGGTTGCAATTTTAAAGGGTGTTTGGGAGAGACCTCAGTAGATGCTGATACTTAAGCAGAAACTTGAAGATGAGGACTTAGCCATATGGATGCTGGGGGGAAAGCATTCCAGACAGAGGGAATGGCAACCGTAAAAGTCCTAAACTGAGCACTTCCCTCAAAGGCCCAAGACAAAAATAAGGAAACTAGTGTATTTGGAATAGAGGGAGAGAGGGGGAGTGACAGGTGAGGTTAGAGAGATGACGGACAGCGTGTGTACACACAGGACACTGACTTTCACTCCAAGGAAGCAGAGGCTTTCGAAGCTCTTGAAGAGAAGTGCTACCTGATCGGACCTCTAGGGACTTAACTCTGACTGCAGTGAAAGAATAGACCATTGGGACTGAGACTAGAAATAGGCAAGCCATTTAGAAGGTGGGTGCGTGTAATCCAGAGGAGGAATGATGGCAGTTTGGACCAGGGAGGTAGAGGTGGCAAGAAGTGATAGGACTCTGGATATATTTTGCAGGAAGCACCAGTAGGATTGGTTAATGGATCTGTTTTGGTGGAAAAAGGAAAAGGAATCAACAATGAGCCAAGGTTTTTGGCCTGAGACACTGGAAAGATGGAATCGCCGTTTATGTGGGGTGAACAGGAGGGATGAGCAGGAGCTGAGTCTTGGGCATGTTACCTCTGGGAGGATGGTTGGACGTTCAGATGGACATGTTGACTAAGCATATACTGTTACTAAATAAAAGGTAAAAATAAAAAAAATAACTTGGGACTCATCAGCCTAGAGTAGGTATTTAGAGCCACGAGACTGGCTGAGAATACTGGGGAAGTGAGCGTCGATGGAGCAGAGATCAAGGACTCAGCATTCAGGACACTGCAGTGTTCAGGGACTGGTAAGATGGGGGACATAAGTCAACAGCCACTGACTGTGAAACATCAGCTAATGAGGCGGACAACAATCAGAGTGTGGGACTTCCCTAGTGGTGCATTGGGTGGGAATCCACACGCCAGTGTAGGAGACATGGGTTTGATGCCTGGTCCAGGAGGAATCCACATGTCTCGGAGCAACTAAGCCTACATTCTAGAGCCCATGAGCCCCAACAACTGAGCCCCATGCGGCACTGCCGAAACCCACGCTCCTGGAGCCAGTGCTCTGCAACAAGAGAAGCCACTACAGTGAGATGCCGGTGCACGGCCACCTGTTAGCCACAGCTAGAGAAGGACCTCACAAGGCAACAAAGACCCAGCCCTGTCAAAAATAAGATAAAGTAAATTTTAAAAAGTCAGGAGAGTATGATATCCAGGAAGACGTGTGAGGTTGGTGCTTCAAGGGGGGCAAGATCAACCATGTCACATGTTGCTGAGAGGTCACCTAAGATGAACACCATGACTGATGCTTGGTCTCGCAAAGCAGAGGCCACTGGAGACATTGACGAGAGCAGACCTGCTGCAGTGGTGGGAGCAGCAGCTGGACTGGAGTGAGCATAAGCAAGAAAGAGGAGTGTAATTGGAGAGAGCAAATTCAGATGCTCTTTTGAGGAGTGTTACTCCAAAAGGGAGCAGACGAAAAGTACGTGGTTGGAGGGGGACATGGGTCAGAAGTTCTCTGTGTTTTTTCTTTTTAAGATGAGAGAAATAATACCATGTTTTTAGACTGATGGGAATCAGCCAATGGATATGAAGAACTGCTAGTGCAAGAAAGAGAAGAGAGAGATCTTGGAAGGATGTCCTTGAATAGGCGAGAGGGGTTGGGTCAAGGCAAAACAGGGGAGTTGGCTTTGTTTAGGAGCACCGGAAGTCCATCCATCAGAGGAGGAGAGGAAGTGGAGGATACTGAGTCACTGTGCCAGCGGGTAGACAGACGTGCTGGTGGAAGCGTGGGAAGCTCTCTTCTGAGAGTTTCTGTTTTCTCAGTGAGATAGGGAGAAAGGTCAGGTGGGAAAGGAAGTGCTGAGAGAAGAGAAATACGCCAAAGGAGCAGGGACAGAGCATGACTGAGGTGGTGGAGGTATTTCTCTCAGGACTATGGCCCTGCGCTTGTGTGTGAGAGAACTTCATCAGTGCTATCTCTGTGCCAAATATCAGATGTCTCTGTCCCTCCTTCGAGATTTCCTAGTCAGATTTTAATGGATTTTTAGGCATAAGTTTTGAAACTTAAAACTTACCTGTGCATCACTTGAATGATTCCGATTGTAGGAGCTATCAGAACTGTCATGTCTCCGCACAAACTGACTTCATAAAAAGTAAAAAGAAAAAATGTTATGCTCTGATCCAAGCTGACCTTTCACATGTTCCAAATTATATGCAGCATCACATGGTTTAATTTCTCTTTCACATCATTAGTTAGGGAGCCCATCTTGGCCTTGGAGAGGAATTCTTTATTTCTTTTGTTTTGGATAAATGTCCTCTCCTTTACATTTCTCCCTGCCAAAGTGACTTTGGTTTATCTGGTCAGGCATTCCTAGCCTGAGTTATCTTTTTTTACAAATTCTTAAGTGCTGCCTTGAATGACTACGTTTTAGACAGCCGCCAAGAGTCTTCAATTTTGGTTTTAAGTATAATTTGTATAACTACCATTAGAATCAAGCAGCTGACAAGTATTTGTGAGGCAATTATGATGTACTAGCCGAAAATCATCCTGTGCTCTTATCATGGCTCTTATGCACTTGGCATTAACAGTCTGCCAACAAAGGCAGGATGGGATGCTTTCTTAGGCTCACTTCAGTTCGGTTCAGTTGCTCAGTTGCATCTGACTCTTTGCGACCCTATGGACTACAGCATGCCAGGCTTCCCTATCCATCACCAACTCCCTGAACTTGCTCAGACTCGTGTCCACTGAGTCCATGATGCCATCCAACCATCTCATCCTCTTTCATCCCCTTCTCCTCCTGCCTTCAGTCTTTCCCAGCATCAGGGTCTTTCCCATTGAGTCAGTTCTTCACATCAGGTGGCCAAAGTATTGGAGTTTCAGCTTTAGCATCAGTCCTTCCAATGAATATTCAGCACTGATTTCCTTGAGGATGGACTGGTTGGATCTCCTTGCTGTTCAAGGGCCTCTCAAGAGTCTTCTCCAACACCACAGACCAAAAGCATCAATTCTTTGGCGCTCAGCTTTCTTTATGGTCCAGCTCTCACATTCATACATGACTACTGGAGAAACCTTAGCTTTGACTATATGGACCTTTGTTGGCAAAGTAATGTCTCTGCTTTTTAATATGCTGTCTAGGTTTGTCGTAGCTTTTCTTCTAAGGAGCAAGTGTCTTTTAATTTCATGGCTGCAGTCACCATCTGTAGCCACCTCATAATCAGGAAACTGGGCTTCCCAGGTGGCGCAGTGGTGAGGAATCCACCTGCCAATGCAGGAGACACACACATGCACAAGACACGAGTTCAATCCTTGGGTCGGGAAGATCAACCCAGTCCAGTATTCTTGCCTGGAGAATCGCATGGACAGAGGAGCCTGGTGGGTTGCAGTCCATGGGGCTGCCAAGAGCCAGACATGACTAAGCGACTGAGCATGCGTACACTTATAAAACAGAAAAACTTGAATTCAAATTCAGGTCTTTGTAGGTGGCAGGAAAAAAACGAAGCTATTTGTAAAAGAGAAAAATTCTCTTTTAGTTCCCATGCTTCCTTCTAAGGAGAATGGATCCTGAGGGCCCACAGGTGTGAAGAGGTAAACTGGAGAGCCTGAATTTTTCAGGGCCAGGTGGCAGGGTAGAGTCTGGGAGGAGGGACACCTGGGAACCTGCAGTGATAGAGGTAGCGGCCTGGAGGGTGGAGGGATGACCAGTTGGCAGGCCTGGAGCTCCGTGTGGACAGAGATGTGCAATGGAGATTTGAAAAAGGACAAAACGCTGTGCTCCGTGTGAGACTGTGTCTATCCTCTGCCCCCCAACCCACTCCAGCCGTACCCTTTCTTTTCCTTGTACTTCATGGCATGTGCTCGCTTTAGGGGTAATGGAATAGTATTGATACATGAAGTCAGGATTGGTTGACGAGGATAAAAACTGCCCAACAAAGATCTGGCGAGCATTTCCAAAGTCCATTCTTTTTCAAATATTCATGAGTATTTACCAAGTTCTTTTAAAAGTGCCAAGCCTTGTTCTAGCATGCCAGAAATACAGTGATAAACAAGAATGATGTCTCTGCCCTTGTGTAGCTTATATACTACTTGGGGAAGACAATTAAAAAAACTAACGAAATACAAGAAAGAAAAAATATAATTAGGAATTATTTTTAAAGTGTTGGATATAAATCTTCCTAAAATACTTTTAATATGTGTTCACTTTATTAAAAAGAGCCAGTTGAACTGAGGACTGATGGTTTGTGATATTTAACAATATTTTATTGATTAATTACCATGTGCAAAGTATAGTTTTAGATACTATAGTAAGTGAATTGAATATGCATCCTCAAGGAGCATCTGGTTAATGGGGGAGATGTGACAGGCTTATTAGTAATTTTAAAAGTAATGAGGTACCTAAAATGCTATGCATCTTCTAATACAGCTGGCAGGAGTGTATTTCCTTAGGATCCTGAAATTAGTCCAGAGCGGGAATAAAGCCCTGGATGGATCCTACTCTGTTCCCTCACTTGTTATCTGCCTGCATGCTTATTGTTTGTCCCTTTTTTCACCCAACTAAATGTGTGGGCCTCCATACTGCCCAGTATCAGCTATCTTCCTGCCCACGACTGATTTCTTTTTTTTGTGGTAGTCCAAAGGTGGAAAAGCATAATGGTCAAGTTCATATTTTCTCAGCTCTGTTACTTGTAGCCCAGCCACCGTGGGTAAGTTACTTACAGTGGGTTGTAGTTTCCTCATCCATAAACTATGGATGATGCTGTACCTGCTTCATGAGATTCTCATGAAGATCGAATGAATTAATCTATGTGAAATAATTAAGAGTGCCTAACGCACAGCAAATTTTGTATTAGAGTTAGCTATTATCGTTCTGGTGTTATCTAAGTGCTTGTTATTATTACTTGGACTGACCTCACTCACCTTCAAGACCACTCCTGCTGAGAATCTACCTCTCGACTCCCACCCAAGCAGAGAGGCCACTGGTGCAGAGCCCTTGGGATCTGGATTTGGGATTACGGAAAAGAAGCCTCCTTTTATTCAAGACGTGTAAAATGATACAGAGGTATTTGAGATGGACCTTGGAAAGGGAAAAGATTTGGACATCTGGAAATGGTGGGGAGTAGGAGGAGAAAGCCATTATTCGGAGAGGACAACGTGAGCAGAACAGAATCTGAACCTTTGGAACTGGCACCGAAATGCTGGGTGGTTTCATTTGTCTGGACATTGAATGGATGAGACAAAGACTGAAAGACAGATGTGGAAACATGTAAGATCAGTTGACAAATTGTGGAGGCACGTGAATGTTAAGTTGTTGGTGTTCGATTTACCCTATAGGCAAATGGGGGAACTATTGCGGATTTTCAGGCATCCAGCTTTGTCCTGTGCTATCATGTAGGCATATAGGTGTAAGAGTTGTTTACCCCAATGTTAAATGAGCCAAAGCTACTGCAAGCTTTTGAGTTAACTAATTTTTTTTACTACTTGTATTTATTAGATATTCCACAGGGATTGGTCAAGAAAGCCTAAATGACTCATTTATCCCAAATCAAGGGAATTCCATATTTTCTCAATAAGAAGATACCAAAAAATAGGGTTTTCCCATCAGAGAGAGTGATATATTTACTTTTAGGGCTATAAAGTGAAAGTGAAGTCGCTCAGTCGTGTCCGACTCTTTGCGACCCGTGGACTGTAGCCCACCAAGCTCCTCCGTCCATGGGATTCTCCAGGCAAGAATACTGGAGTGGGTTGCCATTTAGGGCTATAGATGACATTTAAAGTAATGTTTAATTTATGTTATATTTACTCTTGAAGATTCAAAGTATATATTCTGTGGCATAGTATATAAGTTTATAAATATTACCTTTCTTCATGTTCATTTCATCAGTTTTATTTAACTCATTGCAGATATCAGCATCAATGTCTTTGTCATTGCTGAAGTGAATTTTTGAATCATCTAATAGTTTTTCAGAGCATAATATTTTCACATTTGTCTAAGTTGTTTGATATAAAGCCCTTTTTGCATGTGTGTATAATAAAATTTTACCCTAAGCTATGTGCCTATTTGCATAAGAATGGTTTGGATTTTTCATTTTTTCTATTGCTAGCTATTCACGATCTCCACAAATGACTACATACTACCTGGATATTTTTTAATTTTTAAAGAGTTTTGAATTTTGTGCAAAATATTGACACTGTAATATCAAGTGAAAAAGGCAGGATATGTAATTATGTAAATATAGTATGACTTCACTTCTGAAGAAATAATATTCAAAACAACTATATTGCTTTAATTTTTAAAAACATTTATTTATTTGGTTCTACTGGGTCTAGGTAGCATTATGCAGGATCTTTTACTTATGGCATATGAACTCTTAGTTGTAGCATGTGGGATATAGTTCCCTGACCAGGGATCGAACCCTGACCCCTTGCATTGGGAGCACAGAGCCTTAACCACTAGACCACCAGGGAATTCCTTTTGTCACTTTCAAAAACTGATCTTAAAAAACTTCATGTACAACATCCAACCCAGTTTCATCAGATGTTTTGTATAAGCACCAAGATTTAGCATGAAAGTGGAAGTGAGTGAAGTCACTCAGTCGTGTCCGACTCTTTGCAGTCCCATGGACTGTAGCCTACCAGGCTCCTCCATCTATAGGATTTTCCAAGCAAGAATACTGGAATGGGTTGCCATTTCCTTCTCCAGGAGATCTTCCCAACCCAAGGATTGAACCTGGGTCTCCCGCATTGTAGGCAGATGCTTTACCATCTGAGCCACCAGGGAAGTCATAGTTTGTGGTTGTTTTCATGAGAAACACTGGGCTGGATGAAGCACAAGCTGGAATCAAGATTGTTGGGAAAAATATAAACAACCTCAGATATGCAGATGACACCACCCTTATGGCAGAAAGCGAAGAAGAATTAAAGAGCCTCATGATGAAAATGAAAGAGGAGAGTGAAAAAGTTGCCTTAAAACTCAACATTCAGAAAACGAAGAGCATGGCATCTGGTCCCATCACTTCATGTCAAATAGATGGGGAAACAATGGAAACAGTGACAGACTTTATTTTTTGGGGCTCCAAAATCACTGCAGATGGTGACTGCAGACATGAAATTAAAAGACACTTGCTCCTTAGAAGGAAAGTTATGACCAACCTAGACAGCATATTAAAAAACAGAGACATTACTTTGCCAACAAAGGTCCGCTTAGTCAAAGCTATGGTTTTTCCAGTAGTCATATATGGATGTGAGAGTTGGACTATAAAGAAAGCTGAGCGCCGAAGAATTGATGCTTTTGAACTGTGGTGTTGGAGAAGACTCTTGAGAGTCCCTTGGACTGAAAGGAGATCCAACCAGTCCATCCTAAAGGAGATCAGTCCTGGGTGTTCATTGGAAGGACTGATGCTGAAGCTGAAACTCCAATACTTTGGCCACCTGATGTGAAGAACTGACTCATTTGAAAAGACCCTGATGCTGGGAAAGATTGAGGGCAGGAGGAGAAGGGGATGTCAGAGGATGAGATGGCTGGATGGCATCACCAAGTCAATGGACATGAGTTTGAGTAAACTCTGGGAAGTGGTGATGGACAGGGAGGCCTGGCGTGCTGCAGTCCACGGAGTTGCAAAGAGTCGGACATGACTGAGTGAGTGAACTGAACTGAATCTCCCTCAAGGGCTTCCCTGGTAGCTCAGCTGGTAAAGAATCTGCTTGCGATACAGGAGAACCTGGTTTAACCCCTGGGTTGGGAAGATCCCCTGGAGGAGGGCCTGGCAACTCACTCCAGTATTCTTGTCTGGAGAATCCCCATGGACAGAGGAGCCTGGAGGGCTACAGTCCATGGTGTCGCAAAGAGCAGGATACAACTGAGCAACCAAGCACACAGCACAACCTCCCTCAGTAGTACAATTTTAATGTTCAAAATACTTGAAACGGCCCCTCAAAATATTAGAGATTTTGTGCAACCTCCCTCAGTAGTACAATTTTAATGTTCAAAATACTTGAAACGGCCCCTCTAAATATTAGAGATTTTGTGAAAGTTTATACATGGGATGGCCCTTTCTTTCCTGAGGGAATTTTTCTGGACAACTTATGTTTGCACATACGTGATCTCTTCTCTTCCATTGGCAATGTCTAGTCTTGTTATCCCTTTCCTCCCAGCCTAGCTTTTTGTTCTTTTTTTTTTTTCCCCCTGAGAGTATAATTTTTGCTTAAAGGATAGTCCTTTAGGTAACAAAATGTTATAGCAGAATTAGACAAACAGGAAAGAACACAAAAAGTTTAATTCCCTAATACAATTCTCCCAATGGGCTTCATGGGTTCTCGTAAAGTCCCTTCCTCCCCAGAGCTGCCCTGACACAACAGCTCAGTGTCCCTCCTTCTGTGCTCTCAGCGACCTTGGGGCCCTCTTCAGCTGGCCTCGTATGCACCTGTTTACTTACCTGGCTCTCTAACTAGACACTAGGTGTGCTGAGAGCAGACTCTTAGATGATGTTTTGTTCACTCCCTCAGTTCCTGGCACAATGAACAAGTAACCACACAATCTTCTGTGATAAGGAATCATTCCAGTATCTTAGAGAGTTGGTATAAATTTCAACCGATGCCATATGCAGACTTTAATATCTGTTGATTCCAACTATGTGCACACATTCAGATAGTTCCCATCTGTTGCTTAAATGTATGGGTGGCCAAATCTCATACATGAGGTGATGAAAGGAGGACAGGCATTGCCTACAGCTTAAATGTGGAGGCTTTTCTTAAAAAAAAAAAAAAAAATCCAGGCATAGTCTACTTTTTAAAATTGTGTGACTTTGGTTTTGTGATGGCTCGGGTCACCATTATGTTTTCACAGAATATGTGCAAGTCCAGTATTTCTGTAGACTGGTAATGTGCTTTGAGTTTGTTTTAGCTCAGCTAGACCTTCAACGTTCCAAGGCTGTCTTTCAAAAGTGTATTTTTAGATCATTAACTAGCTGGTGGATGGCTTTCCAGGAATTTCTGGTGTCAGTGAGTGATAGGCCATTGCTTCAGCCAATATCAACCATCAATAACACATTTTCCAGACACACAAGAATACATATACTCATGTATACCTATGGCCATTGATTTTAACAGTATTTTTGTTATGTCTATTCCATATTTTGCAATAGTCTTGGTTGCAGTTCATATATAGCATCTTGCCTAATACTCTATGTGCTCATACCTGATGACTGATGGGGCACCAAACATACCATAGATACTGACCTTCAATGCTTTTCCTCGTGTTCTTATTAATCTTTCTGCCAGAAATATCAGGACCTCCTACTGTAAGGCAGTGAGAGGCTTTCACTCTCTGGGTGAACATGTAAGTTGGGAAATTATTACAGGGTCCAGAGCAATCATGATTAGAACATAATGACACAGAGCCTGAACTTTGAAATCACATGCCTGGTTTGATTCTTGGCTCTGCCATTTACCAGCTATGCATTTCAAGCAAGACTCTTATTTTCCTGTGCCTCAATTCTTCCATCTGTTAAATGGGTATATAATAGTTCCTATTTGTAGGAATTCTGTGTGAAGTAATGAGTTAAAATATGTGAAGTACCACATATAGACTGTTATTTTAAGTGTTAGTTATTATCGTCTTACTTTTAAAAATTGAAGTAAAGTACTGCTGAGTGCTGAAGAATTGATGCTTTCAAACTATGGTGCTGGAGAAGACTCTCGAGAGTCCCTTGGACCACAAGGAAATCAAACCAGTCAATCCTAAAGGAAATCAACCCTCAATATTCATTGGAGGGACTGGTGCTGACGCTGAAGGTCCAATACTTTGGCCACCTGATGCGAAGAACTGACTCATTGGAAAAGACCCTGATCCTGGGAAAGATTGAGGACAGGAGGAGAAGGGGGTGACAGAGGATGAGATGGTTGGATGGCATCACTGACTCAATGGACATGAGTTTGAGCAAACTCCGGGAGTTGGTGATGGACAGGGAGGCCTGGTGTGCTGCAGTTCATGGGGTCACAGAGAGTCCGACATGACTTAGCAACTGAAGAACAACAACTAGCTATTATTATTATATATGCTATTGGCTCTGGTTAACTGTAAAGGAACTGACTACCATGACCAGCCCCGACTGGGTTATCCCTTTTACTCCTACCAGAAAAGTAGGGGTTAGTTTGGGGCTGGGAACTTGTGCTTTCTCTGCTGGCTGAGGTTGGGAGAAGGAAGACACCAGGGCCTGGCAATCTTCTTTCTGGAGCAGGAGTCATGCGAATGCCTGTCCCTCATTCATCTGTATAGTCAATGTCTCTCTCACTCATTCTCACAACTAATTCTTTGACCCTGCCTAGAGATTTCCCATTATAGGGCACCCCATTCCATCTCTTGCTCTCATAATGATTGCTCCAGGTCCTCTTTCTCTCTCTCCTGGACCATTGAAGAAGCTGCCTCCCTGCTGCCCTATCTACCTCCCATCAAACCTTCCCATCTAGTTCTCACACTGCTTCTAAAGTGGTCTTTCTAAAACACTTCTCAGGGACTTCCCTGGTGGCCTAGTGATGAAGATTCCACCCTCCCAATGCAGGGGACCCGGGTTTGTTCCCTGGTCGGGAAGCTAGATCCCACGTGCTGCAGCTCAGACCCAGTGCAGCCACAAAATAAATGTATTTTAAAAATAAATGAAATAAATCTCATTGTGCTTCTTCTCTGTTGAATACCTCCAGTGGCTCCCTATCACCTGCACAATTATGTAAGAAGACACCATGTGGCTTTCAGAACCTCCTCTGAAAGACACCACGTGACTAGAGGCTTTCAGAACCTCTGAAAGACACCACGTGGCTAGAGGCTCCTTCCCCTTACTCCTTTCTTGCTCACTTTCCACTCCAGCCAAACTGAACCAGTGCCTGTGTCTTTCACATGATTCTTTTACTCAGACATTTTCTTATCCAAATTGCCTTTCCTGGTACTTCGATCTTTTCAATTCCATCTTTAAATTTTAAGGTGAGATACTACTTTTTAAAATGAGACTTTTCTCTAAGATCCCTCATCCTTTACCCCACTGTCCCTCCAGTCAGAATTTTTTTATCCTCTCTCATACTCCCATAGTGATTTGTTTATATCTCTATGATAATGCTTAGCACAGACTGCCTTGTGACATTCAGTTTTACTTTTGCTTATTTCAGAATTGCTTTCAAATGACTAACAATAACAAAATGGTAATACTTGCCAAAACTCATTGAACAGTACACTTAAGATGGGTTTATTTTGTTGCATGCAGATTATACCTCAATAAATTTGATTTTAAAAGATAAGTACAGTAAAGGCAGAAGAAAAATAAACAGATGGGAAAATTGGGATGATGGGAAAATAAAATAAATTCAGGGGTAAAGTTAGTATAAACAAGCATGCTATCAATTTCCATGGGCTAAAATTTGCCTCTGAGCAAATTTCCTAGAAGCCAAAAGAAGTAGAGAATTTTGACCAGAGAAATAGAGATTTTCCTAGTTCTTAAACCTAAAAAAAAATCTCTTTCAGGAAACCCTATGAAGAGAATACTATGTGCTCTAAAGGATAGGTTTCTCAACAATAACCCTATGTTAAACCCAATAAGGATTTTTATAGGGCCATTTCTTATAACATCTTTAAGTTCAAGTTGCTGGCAGAACATCAAAGTACGATTAAGAAAACAGTTCCATAAGGAACTAAAATAGTGCAGCTCAAGAGCACAACTTTCTAATGGTTTGACTAGATTAGGAAATAAAATTTAAAATAGCTATAGAAATGAGTAGGCTGCTTATCCTTCAAGAAATTCTTTGGATCGATATGAATATATCTTTTACTAATATTTGAGAGTTCAAGGCTGTAGGATCTGTGGCCAGATCCTTAGAGCGCAAGTAACTTCTGTTACCAATCAAGAACAGATCTTTGTTTTTGAAGATCTGTTGCTAGGTGCATACACATTTATAATTGTTATGTTGCTGAACTGACCCCTTTATCACTATGTCAGGTCTCTCTTTATCCCACATTACTCCTTGATCTGAAGTCTACTTTATGTGAAATTGATACAGTGACTCCAGCTCCCTTTTGGTTATGTTTGCATGTGTGTCTTTCTCTATCCTTTTACTTTTAACCTGTGCTTTTATATTAAAAGTAGGATTCTGGAAGATAGTATAGAATTTGGTCTTTTTAAAAAAATCCTGTCTGATAATATCTGCCTTTTTAACTGGTGTATTTAGACCATTCGTGTTTAATGTGGTTATTTATATGGTTGGACTAAAATTTACCATCTTGCTTCTTGATTTTTGTCTGTTCCAATTATTCTTTGCTTACATTTTCTTTTCTACCTTCTCTGTGTTTAATTAGAATTTTTTTTTATAATTCTACTCTTATCTCCTTTATTGATATATTATTTATATTAGTAATTGTCCTAAGGTTATAATACACATTTAAAAATAATCTGAGTCTATCTTAAAATAACATTATACCATTTCAAGTGAAATGTAAAGACCCTCATAACACTATATTCCCAACTACTTCTTCCCATTCTTTGTGCCATTGTAGTTATATTATTTCACTTTAACCTATGCTGCAAACATATAATACCTTGCTACTCTTTTTGCCTTAAACAGTGAGGTATCTTTTAGGACAATTAAAAATAAGGAAAATTTTATTTTGCTTCTTCATTTCTTTATTTAGATTTAAATTTAAGAACTATGTTATATGTCTTCTGCTTGAAGATTTAACATTTCTTTTAGAGTAGGTCTGCTGATAGTGAATTTCCTAAGTTTTTTTGTTTGTCTAAGAAACTCTCTTTTTCTCCCTCACTTTTGAAAGCTATTTCTGCTGGGTTTATTTCTGCTGTTTATGCATTTTCTTTGTGTTTCAGTTTGATAATTTCTTTTGACCTATTTTCAGATTTACTGATTTGCTGATTCTTCCTTCAGCTATGTCAAGTCTACTGATTAGCTCATTGATAACATTCATTATCTCTGCTCCTACATTTTTGATTTTTTGTATTTTCATTAGTTCTTTCTCATATTTTTCAACCTTCTAGTGAAATTATTTATCTGATTTTCCATGTTGTTTGCTTTTTTCCATTAGAACCTTTAGCACAGTAATCATAATTATTTTAAATTACTAATCTGATAGCTCCAACATCTGTATCATTTATGAATTTGGTTCTAATGATTGCTTTTCTCCTCAAGCTCTGTTTTTCTTTGTCTTTTTGTATGTCTTATAATTTTTCGTGGAAGGCCAGATGTATATAGTACAGTAGATAATGAGATGAGTGTAAATTTTTTTTAACACTTGGAGATGACCACTCCTTCCCTTTTAGACCGTTAGTGTTGGAAGTTCATGTTAATCTAGTTGAAGTTGGGCTGTGTTTGAAGTTTGCTGTTGCTGTGGTTACCCTTAGCGCACCCAAATCTTCAAATTCTCTAACGATGGCTTCTGTTTATGGTATAGACTAATTTACAGGGTTTTGTCAGTCTGTCCCTGCTAGGCTTTTAATCTTTCTGCTTGGATTTGAGTCTCCATTTGCACTGCTGCTCAGAGAGCATCTGCCTTTTGCAGCGGCCTCCCAGCTGTTTGCCCGTGTTGTTTTTACTTGATAACTTGCTAGTGTGGAGGAGAAGGCAATGGCACCCCACTCCAGTACTCTTGCCTGGAAAATCCCATGGATGGAGGAGCCTGGTAGGCTGCAGTCCATGGGGTCGCTTAAGAGTCGGACACGACTGGGCGACTTCACTTTCACTTTTCACTTTCATGCATTGGAGGAGGAAATGGCAACCCACTCCAGTGTTCTTGCCTGGAGAATCCCATGGATGGAGGAGCCTGGTGGGCTGCCGTCTATGGGGTCACACAGAGTCGGACACGACTGAAGTGACTTAGCAGCAGCAGCAGCAGCAGTGTAGAGAAGATAGGTGTGGGAGAGGCCGTACTCTGATGTTCTGTCTCAGCTGTAGGCAGGCACTATCAATCTGGAACTCAGGATGTGGCTTTCTCAAGTGTTCTTAGCCTCCCTCCAAATGCAGGGTTGTAAACAGCATGCATTTCTGCCCCTTCATTCCAGGTAGAGCTTTTCTTCTTCTTTTTTTCCCCCTAATCTGTTACTTGAGCTTCGGTAAATTTCCACCAGTGCTATCAGACTATTCTTCTATTGTCTTTCTTTGTGAATATTTTCTTCCTTAGAGAACAGAAAGGAGATGGAATTTTAACACTGGTTACTGTTCTCTCCCAACTAGCACCAAGAGGGGAACTTTCTCCCTGATCTTTGCTGAAAACCTTTGATGGGGTTCCTGGAGGAAAAATTTGCAAAGAGAGCCTTATTTTTGACAGTCCACTGAACACAATCAGACTCTTCTTATGAAAGTTAAGGTTTCCAAACAGTTCTCAGCCTGAAGTTAGGACCACTGTAGCCCAGCATGCAGGAGACTGATGGAGCCCCTGCAGACAGGGCCGTGATATTTCTTGGAAAATGTCTTCCGAGGTTTGTCTTCAGTCTACGCGCCACACAGTCAAATGCACCTTCAACTTTATGAAGTTCATATGTTGGATCCCAGGTGTGGATTTCATGAAGCAGCAAAATTAAACAAAAATAGTTAGGAGGATCAACATCAGGTTCTCAGCCTTTTCTTTTTCAGACCAAATAGCACCCATTTGCTATCCCATTATTTCAATATGAAAGGATGTTTAATGTCCACTCCCTTCCCACAGAATGTACTCTTAGAGTAATGAACAGTCCTTTTATTTGGAATAAATTTAGCCATATTAAAAAACTCAATAAAGTCAGCTTAATTTTTTATCTTTATCATCATAGACCCTGGATGCTTAGTTATGGATCAGCACAAGCCCTCAGTCTAGCACTCAGGGGTTTGCTGTAGAGTTTGGCTGCCTTGTCATGTAGTTCTGCCTTCTGTATTTCTGTTGTGATCTCCTGGAAAACAGAGTCAGGTCACATTCACGTTTGTTTTTCTAACTTGACCCTCAAATGTAGCCCACTTAATAGGTGTTCAGCTAATAATAATGATTAATATTAATTATTAAATTAATTATTAATACCACACTATATTATTGTACATATATATGTAGCTAATAAATGTTAGCTGAATTGAACTGACAATCTGGCATGCACCCCCCCCACCCCCAACTATTTAGGTCATCTTCCAGTATCTCCCTAACCCCACCTGGAAGGATAGGAATTTACTTTTATTTTCTTTCATTTCAGTAGCATTTAGTGAGTACCCACTTTGAGAAAGGAGTTTGTTTTTAGATGCTGTGGGAGATAAAAAGATAAATAAATCAAGAGATAAATAAGGCCTTCAGTGGTTTATAATTATTATGTACACAGGTATTTATAATATTAAGCAGAGTGTGATCAATGACCTAATTATGAGTATGGGGGGTGTGGGAATTGAGCAGAAAGTGTTCCTGTGGCCGTTTATTCAGAATACTCTGAATGGCTGCTTGATTCTGTTCTTAAGGTGGATGGAGGAGAATAAGCATGCGCTTTGCTTTCGATGGACAGTAGTAAAGAAATACTGCCAAGTCACAAAGAAAGAACAGAAGGCTGTGGAAAGAGCATGACGGTCCAGGAGCTCAGAGTGGGGAACAGCTGCTTCTTCCTGGGATGGAGGAGTGGCAGGTGGTCAGAGAAGTGATGAATGCTGCCCAGGGGGGAAATGGGAAGGTTTCTTAGAGAAAGTGGGATGAAAGAGTTGTCCTTGAGGCTGGGTAGAACTCCTCGGATGTATAGGTGTGGGGGAGGGAACAGCCTGGACGAGGGCCTAGAGGGGGAATGTGCTGGTGTGTGGAGGAAAAGGGGCGGAGAAGACGTGCCTGGAGAGCCTGTCAGAATTAGGTTGTTCTGGACTTCCCTGGTGGCGCAGTGGATAAAAAGCCACTGGCCATTGCAGGGGACAGCGGGTTCAATCCATGGTCCAGAAAGATTCCACATGCTGGCGAGTAACTAAGCCCATGCTCCAGGACTGCTGAGCCCGTGCTCTAGAGCCCCTGAGCCCGAACTACTGAAGCCGGCATCTAGAGCCTGTGCTCGGCAATAAGGGAAGCAACCTCCGTGAGAAGGATGCGCACCACAGCGAAGAGTAGCCCCCCACTCGCCAAAACTAGAGAAAGCCCGTGCAAATCAGTGAAGACCCAGCACAGCCAAAAATAGATAAATAAATTTTAAAAAATTTTTTGTTAAAGATTAGAAAAAAGAATTAGGTTGTGCTGGCACAGAGCAGGTACTTAATAAATAATTGTCAAATGATTGCATAGGTAAATGGCAGCATCAGACATGGGGTATTGTTTTGTTTATTTATTTTGGTAAGAAATGGTGAAGTTTTAAAAAGAAGCTGGTATAATTGTATTATGATGATAGCTCTGTGGAGAACAAGGTCAACCACAGGCAGGGACATGATCTAAGAAACCATGGTGATTGTCCTAAACGATGGACTGCGTGCCCTGCCCCCCACTTCCCATCATCCCGGAAAGCCTGCTTCTCTGCCTCTGTAAGAAGCCAGGCTCCAATGCTTCCCCTCTTTTGAAATATTTGTGGGTCAGTGAATGTCAACACTCAGGTTACATGCAGAGTGTGTTTAAACACACACTGGGAACATCAACACATATCCTATTCCTAAGGAGAGGAATAAGGTCTCCTAATTGCATTTGTGTGAAAGTTGACATGGCTCCCAGGAAGGATCTGGGGAGGTGACACATAGTGTGGCCGTCAGCCCTGAAGTTTGTCGAAGCCTCTAGAAGTCCTGGGCTTGGTGATTCTGGTCCTTGCTTCACAGAGGAAAGATGGAAAACCATCTGATATTCCTCTCGTCGTACTCCTCGTCTGTTCCATATTGACATCAATAAACAATGAAATCACAGGATCCAGATTAAGTAAATCTATTTTCCTTGCATGTGGTACAACAGAGTTTGAAAATAAAAAAACAAATCAAATGCTCTGGAAACAAAATGAATGCAAATTAAGCCCCAAAGAAATCTGTCAGCATCTGAACATTTTATTTTGCTTTCTTCTCCCCTTTAAATTAAACCAACACCATTTTCCAAAGCTCAAACATGAATCACAGCCCCTTCTGAATGAATGATTCTGGCTGTGGCCTAGTTTAAGCAGATGATCCCCTACAAGTGTGGGGAGTGAGGCTCTCCTCCATGAGGTAGGAGTTTTGAGGATACAGCCTCTCAAGGGCAGAGAGCCAAGCATGCAAGTGTCCGGGTGAGGATGTCTGGAGCCGGGATGTGGGGACGAAAACAGAATAGTGAGTCTATTTTTCCTTTTGATGAACCCATCATTGTATTTTTAAAATTTTGTTAAATCACCTTATTAAAATTCTTTTTTTTTAATATTTTTTTAATGTGGACTGTTTTTAAAGTCTTTGTTGAATTTGTTACAATATTGCTTCTGTTTTATATTTTTTGGTTTTTTGATACTAAGGCGTGTGGGATCTTAGTTCCCCGGCCAGGGATTGAACCTGCACTCTGCATTAGAGGGCAAAGTCTTAACCACTAGTTAAGTCCCTAAAATTCTTAAATGGTGTCATAGTATAAAATTCCGAGTGTGGCCTTAAGGTTAGAGAGAACTGGTTCAGACCCTCATCCCTATGTGAATGTCCTTGGGAGGAGTTAGTTAATATATTATTGACCAGGGGATTTTTGCAGAAACTAACACTTGTAGTGTTAATATGTCTCCAGTCAATAATGTGTTAGATTCTTTGAACTACAGTTTCCTTCTCTATAATTTGGGGATAGTAACATCCAACACCTGGAGTATTGCATCAGGATTATATGAAATAATACATATAATGTACTTAGCAAAGGGGCACATGGTGAGCACTTAAGTTATTATTGATAAAGAGTAAAGTCCAGTTATCTCAAAGGAGAAGTCGGAAGTCTTAGAATAAGCACAGGCACTTGTCGATACTTGTTCTCTCCATGGTGACTCTGGAATTTCATGGCTGTTCTAAAGCTTTTCCCCCAGGGGTTGCAGAAGAGGCCCAGAGGGTCAAGAGGGCCCAGTTAGACCTGAGAGACGGCTGCCCCACGACAGTCAGACCCTGTTACTGCTGTGCTCATTCTCTGACCACTGCACTCCTGGAGGGAGGAGAGGGGAGAAGAATCTGGTGGTGGGTTAAGCCCACCTAGAGAGGTCATTTGCAATCCGGCCCCACAGATGGAACTGCAGGTGCCTGCCCCAGAGACAGTACTGATTTTTAAAGAGAGGCAGACATTTCATTTGGCAATGTTTGAACTTTTCCTTTCAAGCGTTACTGGAAGTGACCATTTGAAGAGCATAGTGAGGTGAGCAGAGAAGCCGTCTTGGCTGGAGGGGATGACCCAGGCTCCCCTCATCCGACCTAGAGCCCAGAGCCTCAAGAAGCATCCCAAGGCACTTTGGCCCAGTAGCTCTGTTTAGAGCCTGTCAGCTCCAGAGATGGGACATCTGGGCCTGGACTGGCTCCCTGGGGTTCCTCATGGAACCCAGAAAATGAAAGAAATTTCTACTCCCTGGTTCACAAGGAGAATGAATCCACAGAGGGTCTCTCCCACCTCTGGAACCTCAGGGATTAAGCTTTGATACTCACTTCTGCCCCATTTCCTAGGCTGAGCTGCTCAGATGGCATCAGGGCCAAATTTTTTTTGAAGTCATAGAGCAGGGGTCCCCAACCTCCAGGCCGCGTAGTGGTACCTCCTGTTCAGATCAGTGGCGGCATTAGATTAGAAATAAAATGTCAGATCAGCGGCAGCATTAACTTAGAAACAAAGTGCACGGTAAAGCTTGTGCCCTTGAATCATCCAGAAACAATCCCCCCTCCCGCCCTGACTCCAGGTCCATGAACAAACTGTCTCCCATGAAACTGGCCCCTGATGCCTAAAAGGCTGAGGACTGCTGTCACAGAGTGTCTTATCCTTATAACAACATCCCTTTAGACCCAGCTCTTCTGCTCGGTCACTTTCCAGGATCACACTTCGGGATTTTCATTTCCAAAATCTCCTCGGAAATTATCCAGCTGTTAAAGGATGGGGGCATTTTTACTGTTTTGTTGGCAGAAGCAAAACATTGAAGAGAAGAGGACAAGGGACCAAGCAATTCTGCAGTGAGTTACTGAATTTTAGTCTTACTAAAAAGTCTGTTTTGAGGCACAGGAAGAACCTGGCTTTCCATCTGCTGTTTCGCACAGGTGGCGCCACACAATGTTTCATTTTCTAAAGCTGAAGGCCGAGCTTTGTTCCCTGTCTCCCTTTCCCAGCTCCATCTTGGAGCCTCGTCTTCACCCCCTCGCTTAGTCTCCTCCACCCCCGGTCCTCGCTGTTCCCTTCTCCTTGACTTTCTTCTGTGGCTTTCCCTAGTGTGAAGTTTATTTCTCTATCATCATTGTTTCCATTGCTGCCCTCTTTCTTTTCTGTGTCTCTGTGTTTCTGGTTTGCTAACTATCTCTCTCCTATTTTTTTTTTCCACTAACCAATGCCTAGCACCCCAGTTCCTTGAGAAATATGCCTTTGTTTATGGAACCCCTTAGCTGTTTCATATGTTCTCCTGAAGCCGCCCCTTGTTTCTCCAAAGAAGCGGGCATAGCATGTGTAGCTCATTTTTTTTTCTTTCTTCTTTTTTTTTTTTTGGTTCTTTTTTAAAAACAACATATTTACTTATTTGGCTGTGTGGGGTCCTAATTGCAGCACGTGGATCTTCGTTGCGGTGCATGGGCTCTCTAGCTGTGGCACACGGGCTCAGTAGAAGTGGTGCACGGGCCTAGTTGTTCCATGGTTGTGGGATCCCAGGTCCCCGATCAGGGATTGACCCTGCGTCCCCTGCATTGCAAGGCGGGCTCTCCAGCACTGGACCACCAGGAAGGTCCCCATGGCTCACTTTTTGTTTCTTTAATAGCATGGATCGTTGCAAAGAAGAGAGGGAATTTGGGGGGCACAGCAGCTCCCCCTTTCCTTGCCCTCCAGCTACAAGCAATCTCAGCAGAACTTAGATCACCCCAGAGTTTCAGACCTCTTAAACTAGTTAGCTTTGCTGTTTCAGGAAGTTTGTCTCCTGCCTCGGTGGCTGAAAGCCATCAATCAACCCTTTCTCCAAACTTTACTTTTTTTCTTGTGGAGGGCATGGGGGAATCCACCCTGAAATTTTTGTCCAGGCAGTTTGCCCTTCTTAAGTAAAAACGCACTCTAGGGTCTGTGCTCAAGTGACATGTATTGTCTCACTCACCGATTCAGTAGGTGTTTCCTGCACACTCCTGTGTGTCTGGCACGCTGGGAGGCTCTGGGGAGCCAGTGGGGAGTACAGTGGGCTCTGCAGGAGCTGTCCAGCCTGCCTGCTGGCCAGGGAGATGGGAATTCAGGCAAGGATTTGGTCTTTACAGCATCAGTTATATTGTGAGCCCACCAGTCCCATTGTTCTAACTTTCCTGCCAATATTGGAGATGAAAGAGGCAGCACATTTTTTTCTGGGGATTTCATTTCGTTCCCTCCTCCAGGATGAACAAGTACCAACCTTTCCTTCCCCTCAACCACACCTCTTCCTCTTGCTCACTCTTCTCTTCCCCGTGCCCTTGGTAACTCGACTGGCCAGACTCCAGCGCATTCATGGAGGGTTTTCCAGTTTTCTTTTCAAGGAAGGGTGAAGTGGCGAAGGAAGGGGGACAGAAGTTAGAATGACTGAGTTCCTGTCTGTGTCAGATTCTGTGCCTGATGGTTTTCTAAATTCATTCCTTTTAGCCCTTATTCTCAGTCTACCTATAAGGTAGATAATGTCATTCCCACATTAATGAAGAAGAAATGGAAATTCAGAAAAGGTCAGACAGGTTGTCCAAGAGCAGATATTTAGTACATCACAGAACTGTTTCTGGAACCCAGATCTGTTTGAATCCAAAAGTCAGATTCTTGCCACTACAGCCTGTGTGTGTGTGTGTGTGTGTGTGTGCGTGCGTGCACATGTGTGTGGTGGAATGGACTGGAAGAGGATAAATTGAATGGTAAGAATCACCCCAGTTTCTTTTTGTCCCACCTTGAGTCTTGAACCCGAAGAGTATCCTGCTGTTCTTCTGATCAGGGTACAGCCACGTGTCGGGACGATTGGGACATTAAGAAATGAGGTATCTGGCTGTCTCCCCAGAGGGACTTCTGTTCACTTTCACCTGGAGCTTAATGGGCTCCAGAGCCAGGCTGCCTGCTCTTCCGTTTGCCAGCTGTTACCTTGGGCAAGTGACTTACACTGTCTGTGCTTTAGTTTCCTTTTCTGTAAAGGGGGTAATAATAAAAATACTGTCCTCATTTCTAGAGGTGTCAGAGTCATAGAAACAGAAGGTACAATGATTTTTGCCAGGGAGTGGAGGAAGGAGGAGAGTGGGGAGTTGCTGTTTACTGGATATAGAGTTTCAGTTTGGGAAGATGAAAAAGTGCTGGAGATGGGTGGTGAGGATAGTTGCACAATGTGAATGTGTACTAAATCTCACTGAACTGAAAATGGTTACAATGATTAAGTTTTCTGTTACCTATATTTTACCACAGTTTAAAAAAACAAAAGGGTACCTTCCTCAAAGGATCTGGGGGGGAATTGAATGAGCTGGTGCTTGTTTAGCACTTAGAACAGAGCCCATATAGTAAATGCTTCATAAACGGGAGCTCTTACATGCCCCAGCCCTGGCCTTTTCTGGGGAGGTCTGCAGAGCCAAGGGCAGAACCTTGCAAGCACACACCTGTGACTTGGCTCCAGATTGTGGTGAGAAGGGGATCTCACACCCGGTGTCTGGAGCAGTTTGTGGTTCAGCTGCATCAGGACAGGGGCTGGTGACTTCACATGTTAACGGAAGAGCCCTCACTGCCCAGGTCAAACACCAGGATTATAAATGGAACACCGCTTACTAAATTGCCCCATTTTACGCAGACTCACGCCAGGAGCTGCGGGCTCTGACGTGAGGCTAAATTTGATGGTTAAGTTAGAACAAAAGAATTACGAACCCAGGGACGAAAACATTCAATTAAATGGCATCAACACAGTATGTCTGAGAAGAGAATGGTGTTTTAATGTTTTCACTGGGCTTGCCCACAAATATTTATGGAGTGTTCATAGTGAAGGGAGAATGCAGAGCACTCAGAGCAGAGAACAGCAGAGTGGTGTGGCGTGGAACAGAGGAGGGAAAGCAGACACACATCCTGGATGCCCCTGGGTCCTGCTGGATCTAGGGACGGGCATCCCTTCAGACTCCTCACCTGTGATTCTCCCCAGACATCCCAGTTTACTTCAGAACAGTTACGTTTTTTTGTGTGGTGTACAGAGGCCTCTGGGAGTGCAAGAAGGAACAGACAACCCGGTCCAGGGCAGGGAGCAGTCAGGAGACAAGGGCCACCTTGTTCCCTGAGTTCTGATCCCTGCACAGACAGCTCTCTGGGGAGGGCCTTCAGCTCAGGGCCCTAAGATTTACCATTTATTCTAGTGCTTCCCAAGCTCTCTGTGGTGAAAGGCCAGGTTTATGTTTTGTGTTTAATTTCCAATCCATTGTGAGTGAATAGTTTTATAAAATAGGATAAAGGTTAATTAGTAAATGTATTTAATAAGTAAATAATAAATTAGGTGAAATAAGAAGGAAAGAGCACACAATACAAGGCCACTTGTAAAATTCGGATGTTCAGCAGACGTGAATGTACCCAGTTAAATTGCTGTGAAGGGACTTCTTTGGTGGTTCAGTGGCTAAGACTCTGCACTCCCAATGCAAGGGGCCCAGGTTCGATCCCTGGTCAGGGAATTAGATCCCACATGCCACAGCTAATAATTAGCATGCCACAACTAAAAGACCTGGCACAGACAAATAAATAAATAAATAAATTTTAAAAGAGTGGTTAACTCTGTTGGGAGTGGGTCTCAGAATCTACTCAAAGGCGCTGAGAAGTTCCTGGTGAATAACTAGACTTTGCGTGGATGACAGGAGGAGGCAGGATATTGTGACTAAAATTAACACACAAAAAGGCACAAAGGTCTTCATGCCTGTTAAGATGGCTATTATTTTTTTTAAAAAGCAACAGAAAATAACAAGTGTTGATGAGGATATAGAGAAATTGGAACGCTTTTTGGAATTGCACTGTCGCTGGGAGTGTAAAATGGTGCAGCCGCTACAGAAAATGGTATGATTCCTCAAAAATTAAACAGTGAATTACAGTTTGATCCAGCAATTCCACTTGTAGGTATATACCCAAAGGAGCTAAAGTAGGAACTCAAACAGATATTTGTACACCCATTTTTTTTTTAACAAGAACAAATACTAGACCCTTTGTACTAAGAGTATAAACAGCTACAATTTAAGAACATAAGAAAAATAACCATGTGAGGAGCTTAATTTCCGGGGTTGTAAGTTCCGTCTAGGTGGTGGATCATGGGGATAGTGAGAGCTATAAAAGGAAAAGGAGTAAGGAATGGTACTCTGTACACCCATGTTTAGAGAAGCATTTTCAAGACCAGAAAGGTGGAAGCAATCAACATGCCCATTAATGGACAAATTGTGGTATATACGTACATACACTGGAATATTATTCAGCCTTAAGAAGACATTCAGACATATGCTATGACATGGATGAACACTGAAGACATGGTGAAATAAACCAGTCACAGAAGGACAGATGTTGTATGATTGCACTCTATATGAGATGTCAGGGGATCTCCCCCACCCAGGGATTGAACCCAGGTCTCCCACATTGCAGGCAGATCCTTTACTGTCTGAGCCACCAGAGAAGCCCATATATGAGGTGCCTAGAGTAGTCAAAACTATAGACAAATAGTAGATTGGTAGTTATCAGGGGCTGGGGCAGAAGGGAATGGGGAGTTCCTGTTTAATGGGGATGGAGTTTCAGCTGGGGAGGATGAAAACGTTCTGGAGATGAGTGGTGGTGATGGTTGCGTAATGATGTGAATGGTCTTAATGCCACTGAACTGTACACACTTAAAAATGGTCAAAATGGTAAATCTTATGTTATATATATTTTACCACAATGCTTTGAAAAATACATGGAGTTACAAATGACACAGCATGTTCAGAGCATGGTGTTTTCTGCACTTCACTGGCTGGACCCTGAGCTGTAAGGAGGGAAGAGAGGAGAGGTGGGAGGTGAGATTCCTCTAGCCTGCCTCCCTCTCCAGCTGCTCACTCCTTTTCCTCCCTGCCTGAGCTGCCAGGTTCTAGGAGAGTCATACCTCGTTGTAGCCACTTCACCTTCACCCACATCTGGACTCACGCAGGAATGGATGTGGTCCCTCCACCTTCCCCAAAGGTGGAAGGCTCGTAGTGAGCTCCATGGTGCTAAATCCCATGGACTTTTCAGTCTTCTCGACTCTACCGATCACACGCTTCTCGTTGGAACGCCCCTCTCCAGAGATCTCTCTGCTGTCACTCTTCTGGTTTTCCTCCTACTTACTGTGTTCCATCTCTGTGTCCTCTGAACGCTTCTCTTTCTCCACTTATCTTTTCATGAAGATGTCCCCCGCAGGCTTCCATCCTGGGTTCTCTCCTCTTGCTGTCTCTCATTCCCTCCTGCAGTTGTTTACCTTTCAGTGACTCCCAAAGTGAGGTCTTTATTCCAGGTCTCTCATCTCAGCTCAGAATCCGAGAACGCATCTGACTCGAGTGTCTCTCCATCAGCTCACACCGCATGTATCAGTGGCACCCTCATCTATCCCTGCGCCCACATCAGTCTGTCCCCTCTCTCCCCTCCAACATCTCTTCTGTTACTCTCCATTCAGTTCTCTCTCCTGGTCATGTGTAGAGTACTTTTCCTTTCAACATTAATAATGATAATACTTTACAAGGCTACTATTTTGGGCCACAGCGTGCTCTTTGAAGGCATATCTTGGAGTCGCTAACATAGCACAGTGCTTAGCTAGCCTGTTGCATAGTAGTAAGATGAATGAATAATAACAATGATAATATCTAATGCTTATATGGTGTTTAGTATGTGCCAAGCACTGTTCTAAGCACTGCTCATATAATAACTCACTTAATTCTAACAGCTGTAATATAGCTACCATGATTCCATTTGCAGATGAAAAGCTGGGGTACAGAGAGGTTAAGTGACTTGCCCAAGGTCCCCAACTTTAGAAGCTCAGTACTGAATGAATAAATGAACAAAAACCTACATGGGAGAATAAATCAATGAGGCCAGAGGATGGGTTAGGGCATATAATGGTGCTGTGCACCACATGTGTGGTTGTTAGACTGGGAGGTATTTCTTGAGGATCTAAGAGGACACTAATTGTTTTGACAGTTGTACTTTGACCCAGGTGTAGTGATGCAGCAGAGAGAATAGGAATCTGATAGATGTGATCAAAAGAAATAAGAGGATGAAACATTCTCGGTGGAGAGGGAAAGGCTCGGCTGGCCCAAGGTGTTCTTTCAGCTGGAGACGTGAGTCAGGGGTGGCTTGTCTTCAGTCTGTGCCTGCTGAGTGCTATTGGCGTCCTGCCTCATCCAGCCCTTGCTACACAAACATCGTGACCAGCGTCCCCCAGGGAGCTGCTTCCTGGGATTTATATAGCACACTGTCCTGGACATCTTTCGGGGGCTGCTGGCCACCTGCCATTGTCCTTTATTTTAGAAAAAAACTGTTCTTGATGTCCACATCTTTTCTATCACATTAGAGCCTGGTTACTACACTTGGTTGAACGTTTCCTAATCTAGAAAAATGATGCTGCCTGGGCCCGATGGCTGTCTTCCTCAGTTCCTAGTCTTCCTGAGCTTCCTCTCTGTTTCCATCAGGCTCTGTGTCCCGGTTCTGTGGTTCTGACCCACCACCGAGGAAGAAAAGCAACGAACAGTGCCATTCTTTTTCCTTCGCTGCCCTCTATGTCCAAATAAACATTAAGACACCTCCATTTTTCCTGCTATTCATATTTTCTTCCTTTCTCACAGCTAAAAATAAACCCATGAATAGACTGCCCACTCTGATTCATAGGCTCTCAGAACCATCAGGAATTGTCAAAACCTGCTGGTTCAACCTCTTCATTTTAAATATGAGCAGAAGGAAATCTAGAGAATGCTGAGGACCCTGTACATGGGGTTACAGGAAATCCTCTGTCAGGTTCTGGGGGACGTTGAAAATGACATTGTCCTCTCCTTGCCTAAATTTCTCCCTGCAGCTTTTACTTAAACATAACAAAACAATACCGTAAATTGACTGTAATACTTTCCTGTGATTTCTCCTTATATTTTTCTATTTAGAGAAATAATGTTTAAAATCTATTTTGTTTTGTTTCTTCTCTGCTGGTTCCCTTCTCCAAAGTATGCTTCGACACAGAAAAATGAAAAGAATGTATACGTTTTTTGTCTTCCCTTCTAATGGGTCTATGTAAGTGAAGGGGTTCCCCAAAGGACATCTAAACAAAGATGAAACTTTAGAGTCTACTATTCTTGCAAACTCTACTCCCTATGCTGTGGTGATAAAAATCACTTTGTGGCAATCATTGAAACATGAGGTTATTTGTAAATATCTGTTTATACATCCATTTTATCCAACACATTGTGAGCCTTTGAAGGCACAGACTATGTCATATTCCTTTCCCAGGACACAGCACAATGTCTTACCCAAAATACATGCTCAATCAATGATTACAGGATTAATAACAGAGTTCACTTATCAGCCTGACCACTCCTTCAGGGCTTATACTCCCCTAATAGAGAAGACTACTTGGAGGAAATGGCCTTTGAGCTGAGCTATAATGGGAAGAAAAACAGCACATGATAGCAAGAGGAAGAAGGTTGCTTTTACGCACATGGAACAAGCCAGACAAAGGCTTGGTGCGCGAGACTAAAATTACTAGGTTGCCTATCAGGAAATTAAACAGTCTATCCATTCATTAGAGAAAGAACAAATGACAGGCCTTGTGCATTACCAGACTGTTAATAAGCAAGAGCCAGACTTGCTCTTATGAAAAGGCAGGCTCTGAATGTCATGTTACCCAAAGCTCTCAAGCCACCCGTTCTTAAACTCTTACTATTCAAAACTAGGACGATTTTACAGAATACTGGTGCTGACAGAAGGGGTTACAATTCCTCTTTGATAACTGTCTCTGTCTTATTTTTTGGGTTACTGAGATGGCTTATATTTGTTCAGATTATCTCATGCAGAGGTCAGCAAGGCCATGACACCCCTCACCCCAAAGTGGAGACATTGTTGTGTGTGTTGAAAACACATAGAAAACTCATAGAAAACTCACTGACCTTTTCCAGCTGGAGGCCCTGCTTTTAGGTTTCAGTCCACTCCATTGGCCATGTTGAATTTGGTCCAGTTCAGTTCAGTGCAGTTCAGTCGCTCAGTCGTGCCTGACTCCTTGAGACACCATGGACTGCAGCATGCCAGGCTTCCCTTGTCCATCACCAACTCCCGGAGCTTACTCAAACTCCGTCAGGGTCAAATACTATCTTCCTAAGGGAAAACATGTCCAAGATGCGGGTGGAGTGATCAAAGGGTCTAACAAATTTTTGAGTGTCGATTGGGTTCCCCAATCTGTGCTTGATGCTTCTACATCTCATTTGCTCCTCAAAACAGTCTTGGGAGAGAAGTGTGGACCCCCTTCTTATGGATAATTAAGCTAAGGTTGAAAGAAATGAATGGAGTAGGAAATGGCAAGCTACTCAAGTATTCTTGCCTGGGGAATTCCATGGATGGGTTACAGTCCATGGAGTTGCAAAGAGTCAGACACGACTGAGCAACTAACACGTCAAAGAAATGAACTAATCTTGCTTGAGGTCACATATGTAAATGATGGAGTCAGAATCAAGTATAGGTTAGACACAGGTAAACCTGTGATCCTTGCTTACATGCAACAGCTGTTACAAAAATACCTGAGGCCAACAGATAACCCACATTTTAAAATGTTTGAATAGCATTTTTCCAAAGATATGCAAATGGCCATTTAGCCCATGAAATATGCTCAACATTACTAGTTGTTTGGAAAATGCAAGTCAAAACCACAGTGAGATCCCATTTCACACCCACTAGAATGGCTAAAATAAAAGACGCTTGCTCCTTGGAGGAAAAACTAGACAAACCTAGACAGCATATTATAAAGCAGAGATGTTACTTTGTCGATAAAGGTCCATCTAGTCAAAGGTATGGTTTTTCCAGTAGTCATGTATGGATGTGACAGTTGGACCATAAAGAAAGCTGAGCGCCAAAGAATTGATGCTTTGAACTGTGTGTTGGAGAAGACTCTTGAGAGTCCCTTGGACTGCAAGGAGATCAAACCAGTTAATTCTAAAGGAAATCAGTCCTGAATATTCATTGGAAGGACTGATGGTGAAACTGAAGCTCCAATACTTTGGCCACCTAATGCAAAGAACTGACTCATTAGAAAAGACCCTGATGCTGGGAAAAACTGAAGACAGGAAGAGAAGGGGACGGCAGAGGATGAGATGGTTGGATGGCATCACAGACTCAATGGACATGAGTTTGAGCAAGCTTGGGGAGTTGGTGATGGACAGGGAAGCCTGACATGCTACAGTCCATGGGGTCGCAAAGAGTTGGACATGACTGAGCAACTGAACTGAACTGATAAATGTATAAATGCATTATGCTATATAATGGAATGTTATTCAGGGTCATTTTAATAATAAAAGAAATGACGTACTACTATATGCTGCATCATAAAGGAACCTCAAAAACGTTATGCTAAGTGAAAGAAGCCAGTCACAAAAGGCCACATATTGTATGATTCCATTCATATGAAGTGTCCAGAATGGGCAGATCCACAGAGACAGAAAGTAGGTGAATGGCTGCCAGGCATTAGCGGGCAGGAGGAATGGAGCGTGGCTGCTTAGGAGTATGGAATTTTTTTTCCAGTGATGAAAAGCTTCTAGAATTAGTGGTGATGGGTGCCCTGGCGTGCTGCGATTCATGGGGTCGCAAAGAGTTGGACACGACTGAGCGACTGATCTGATCTGATCTGATGGATGCCCAACTTTGTTAATACACTAAACCCCCTAATTTGTACACTTTATTTTTTTTAATTTAATTTTATTTTTTATTTTCATTTTTATTTATTTTATTTATTTTTTTAAAATTTTATTTTATTTTTAAACTTTACAATATTAGTTTTGCCAAACATCAAAATGAATCTGCCACAGGTATACCTGTGCTCCCCATCCTGAACCCTCCTCCCTCCTCCCTCCCCATACTCTCCCTCTGGGTCGTCCCAGTGCACCAGCCCCAAGCATCCAGTATCGTGCATCGAACCTGGACTGGCAACTCATTTCATACATGATATTATACATGTTTCAATGCCATTCTCCCAAATCTCCCCACCCTCTCCCTCTCCCTCTCCCACAGAGTCCATAAGACTGACCTATACATCAGTGTCTCTTTTGCTGTCTCGTACACAGGGTTATTGTACACTTTAAAATTAAGACTGAATTTCATGGTAAGCAAGTTACATCTCAATAAAGTTGTTGTAAAAATATATATCTGAGGCCAGATTGGCTTAAGCAAGTGTCAGATACCATACTTAGGAAAAACCCTAACTCACTGGGTACATGCTGCCAAGATTTAGGATTTAACAATAAAATGACCGATAGGACACTTGCTGGGAGTGTCCATATGTGACGTGCTTGCGAGTGAAATTCTTGATAAATAGCCAAAAAAGAAAGAATGGTCACAAATGTAGAAAACAAAATTCTGGTTGCCAGGGAGTAGGGAGGGGAGGATAAACTGGGAGAGTGGGATTGATCTGTACACACTACTAGATATAAAACAGATAACTAATAAAGACCTACTGGATAGCACAGGGAACTCTGCTCAATACTCCTTAATGGCCTATATGGGAAAAGAATCTAAAAAAAGAAAAAAAGAGTGGATATATGTATATGTATAGCTGATTCACTCTGCTGCTGCTGCTGCTGCTGCTAAGTCGCTTCAGTCGTGCCCGACTCTGTGTGACCCCATAGACGGCAGCCCACCAGGCTCCCCCGTCCCTGGGGTTCTCCAGGCAAGAACACTGGAGTGGGTTGCCATTTCCTTCTCCAATGCAGAAAAGTGAAAGTGAAGTCGCTCAGTTGTGTCCAACCCTCAGCAACCCCATGGACTGCAGCCCACCAGGCTCCTCCATCCATGGGATTTTCCAGGCAAGAGTACTGGAGTGGGGTGCCATTGCCTTCTATTCACTTTGCTATACACCGGAAACTAACACAACACTGTAAATCAACTATACTCCAATAAAAATAAAAAAATAGTAAACAACAACTGTAACAAAAAGAATGTCTCTTTTGGCTCTGGTATGAGATACATCACTCAATACAAATAATCTTAATATCTCTCACAGAGATTAAGGTGCAAGGAGTGTAGTGTCAATAGGAGACAATAGCCTATTATTTATAATATCAACATGATAGTATAATAAAAGTAAACCCAGTGAGAGGATCCACTATTGCACTTTCATTTGAGCAAATATTCATTAAGAAATATTTATCAAGCGACTTTCCTGACAGTCCAGTGATTAAGACTTTGTTTTCCAATGAAGGGGCATGGGTTCAATCCCTGGTCCAAGAACTTAAATACCACACACCTAGACGCCAAAAAAACAAAACATAAAGCTAAAGCAATATTGTAACAAATTCAATAAAGACTTTAAAAAAAAATGGTCCACATCAAAAAAAATGTATTGAACATCTAGAATGTAGAGTGTACAACCTCCCAGGTGGCGCTAGTGGTAAAGAACCCGCCTGCCAATGCAGAAGACATAAAAGATGAGGGTTTGGTCCCTGGGTTGGGAAGATACCCTGGAGAAGGAAATGACAACCCACTCCAGTCTTCTTGCCAGGAGAATCCCATGGACAGAGAAACGTTGTGGGTCCCAGTCCCTGGGGTTGCACAGAGCTGGACACAACTGAAGCAACTGAGCACACAACGAGAGTGTACTGGGTATTTTGTTAATGGTGTTAGCATTTCTTACCTTTCTTCCCTCACAGACAAGTCTCCCTGTTTTACAAATGAGAAAACTGATGCACGTAGAGGTTAAAAGATCTGCCCAGAGTCACAGAGCTAGTGAGTGGTAGAGAAAGATGTACCAAGATTTGTCTGACTGCAAAGCTAAGGGTTGGATTGAAGAGTCAAGACCAAGCAGTGGCTGCCTAAGCTTGGACATCACAAGGATGGGGATGATACGTGCAGTGGTGGAGTGAGTTCTGTCCAGCCCAGATCCTGGATTCAGATGCCTGAGTTTGAATCTTGCCTCTGCCAGCCTGGGGGGATGTCAAGCTGTGCATGCAAAAATGCTTCCCACAGCGCAGGGCACAGAGTGAACTCGCAACGTGCAGAGCGTATTTTATTATTATTGCCTCTTCTGCACTCGTGCAGGTGGTCATGGCTCTGAGGTTAGGGACTGTCACCAAAAGGGCAGAAAATCTTCTCCAAGATTTACAGTGGATGTGGTGATTATCTCTGGAGAGTGGGTTGGGCAAAGAAAGAGGAAGGATGTTTTCACTCTCCGTTATTTTTATGTTTGAATTCTTTACAATCATGCATTACTTTAAAAAAAATAAAAGAAAACACAGCAAATAAAAATGCTTCCCCCAAGAAAAGAGTACTTGTACTTGGGGAAGAAAACACAGATCAAAACCTGGGGCACCTGTGTTTATTTGAATTCTCCAGAAACCCAAAGTCAGTCTTCTATATGCAACCCACAAACCGGAGTCTTTGCAGTGAGGGGCAGGCACAGCGCCAGTTTTACAGACTCACTCACCTTGCTCCTTCAGCCTGTTTTTCATTAGGGGCAAATTTGCTGGTAATTTGATCTTGATAGATGACCTGACAAGCTTTTTTAGACCTCAGCTCTGCCGAGGGCACTGCTCAAATTCCTGCCTGCTGGGTATCCTTAGATCGGTGATATTTACCGGAGTCTACAAGCAGGTCTTTCCTCTAGGAGATTCAACGGTGATGGGGAGACTTGTGTATATAGGAGTCTGAGAATTTTGATAACGGGTGGAACCTGGGGCTGAGGAAAGAAAGGAAGAAGTGAGCAGCCAGCTTTCTTCAGATGGGAAAAGACAAGGTGTCTCCACCACCTCACCCTGGGCTGGGGTGCGGCGGGGATCTGCCTGTCCCAGTTTTCCCCATCAACTCTTACAAGGTTCTTTGCCTTAGCTGAGATTTGGCTTTCTCATCTCTGAAATGGGTTTCATATTTCCCCTGTTGCAAGGATTTGGGGAGATCTAGAGATCAAATTGCCAACATCCGCTGGATCATGGAAAAAGCAAGAGAGTTTCAGAAAAACATCTATTTCTGCTTTATTGACTATGCCAAAGCCTTTGACTGTGTGGATCACAATAAACTGTGGAAAATTCTGAAAGAGATGGGAATACCAGACAACCTGATCTGCCTCTTAAGAAACCTGTATGTAGGTCAGGAAGCAACAGTTAGAACTGGACATGGAACAACAGACTGGTTCCAAATAGGAAAAGGAGTACATCAAAGCTGTATATTGTCACCCTGCTTATTTAACTTCTATGCAGAGTACATCATGAGAAACACTGGGCTGGAAGAAGCACAAGCTGGAATCAAGATTGCCAGGAGAAATATCAATAACCTCAGATAGGAAGATGACACCACCCTTATGGCAGAAAGTGAAGAGGAGCTAAAAAGCCTCTTGATGAAAGTGAAAGAGGAGAATGAAAAAGTTGGCTTAAAGCTCAACATTCAGAAGACGAATATCATGGCATCTGGTCCCATCACTTCATGGGAAATAGATGGGGAAACAGTGGAAACAGTGTCAGACTTTATTTTTGGGGGCTCCAAAATCACTGCAGATGGTGACTGCAGCCATGAAATTAAAAGATGCTTACCCCTTGGAAGAAAAGTTATGACCAACCTAGATAGCATATTGAAAAGCAGAGACATTATTTTGCCAACAAAGGTCCATCTAGTCAAGGCTATGGTTTTTCCAGTGGTCATGTATGGATGTGAGAGTTGGACTGTGAAGAAAGCTGAGCGCCAAAGAATCAATACTTTTGAATTGTGGTGTTGGAGAAGACTCTTGAGAGTCCCTTGGACTGCAAGGCGATCCAACCAGTCCATTCTGAAGGAGATCAGCCCTGGGATTTCTTTGGAAGGAATGATGGTAAAGCTAAAACTCCAGTACTTTGGCCACCTTATGCGAAGAGCTGACTCATTGGAAAAGACTCTGATGCTGGGAGGGATTAGGGGCAGGAGGAGAAGGGAATGACAGAGGATGAGATGGCTGGATGGCATCACTGACTCGATGGACGTGAGTCTGAGTGAACTCTGGGAGTTGGTGATGGACAGGGAGGCCTGGGGTGCTGCAATTCATGGGGTTGCAAAGAGTCGAACACGACTGAGCGACTGAACTGAACTGAACTGACTGAATTAGCTTTGACCTGAAATGTATCATACAGGCTTCTGGGGAAAAAAAGTGTGAAATTTGATAGAGAAATAAAAACAAGGTACAGCAGGGCGACCCATCTCCGTGTGCGGAAGAACCCAGGAGTGTGTGAAGGTACTTAATTCATTTAGACTTAACAGCCCATCAGAGAAGAGTCCAAAGTCAGCAAAAATTCAGTGTTTTACACGTAACTTTATATAAGGACAAGGGTCTGCTTGGGCTGACAGCAAGGACACGAGAAGAAAGCTGGCTCAATGTTATCGCAGAAACAGTGTCTTTGGATTCTCTGGTGGTCCAGTGGCTTAAGACTTTGCACTCCCAATACAGGGGGCCAGGGTTTGATCCCTGGTCAGGAAACTAGATCCCACATGCCACAACTAAGACTTGGCACAGCCAAATAAATAAATATGTATTTAAAAAACCCACTCTTTATCTTGCAGATTTCTCTGCAGGGAAGAATAACCAGTAGATGTTCGTATCTAGGCTAAAGTCGTGAGAACAAATGCCTCCCAGCCCTTCCTGCCTGTAAACCACACCCGTGTCCCACCTAAGCTGGCCTCTGGGTCACCCTTCTCCCCATTTCTCCTCTCCCACTGCTGAGCCAGATGTTGGCAAGGGGCAGGAGGGAGGAAGTTCCCACCAGCTCTGAGCTGGCTCCATGTCACATATCCCTCATACACAGCACAGATGCCTTCTGTCTTGCTCGCCTCTGCTTGAAAAAAAGCTTCACCCATGGCCAACGCAGCCTCACACAGGGGAAGGGCAGAGTTCAGAACTCACATGGTTCAAGATATAAACTGATCCAAGAAATGAAGAGACAAATACGACTGGCACCTGCAGGGCCTTCTTCTGTTCTCATCTCACAGCACGCAGACAAGGCAATGGGCTGAGGTGTCATTCCCGCTGACCAACAAATCTGCTGGTTCACATACCACTGTGTCTTCTTCTCTTTCCTCTCTGTTGGGTGGGTGATGGGGAAGAAAAGGGATTTCCAGTTCCGGAGAGTTCCACAATTTCTTATGGAAAGGTTCTGAATGGTGGCACTGTATGTGTGTTATGAAGAAGTTCTCATTTTACTAACGTAGTGTGTTGGTAAATGTGAGGTTGGAGAGGGCTGGAGGGACCCAGGATATGCCCTGCCTCCCACTTCCAAAACAAAGGGCCTTCTGGGGAGATGTTATAGAAGTATTAAGGTTATATAATAAAATAGACTGCATGATAAAATCAGTTTCATATAATCTATAATTGGTATTAATAATCGTGTGTGTGTGTGTGTGTGAGGGCATGCTCAGTCGTGTCCAACTCTGTGACCCCATGGATGGTAGCCCACCAGGCTCCTCTGTCCGTGGAATTCTCCAGGCAAGAATACTGGAGTGGGTTGCCATTTCTTCCTTCAGGGGATCTTCCAGACCCAGGAATCAAACCCGTGTCTCCTGTATCGCAGGCAGATTCTTTGCCACCGAGCCCCCTGGGAAGCCCATTCGTAGTCATACATTTTTGTTTTGTTTTTATTTTATATTGAAGTATTGTTGTTTACAGTGTTGTGCTAATTTCTGCTGTACAGCAGTGACTCACTTATACACAAATATACATTCTCTTTTAATACTGTTTTTCCATTTTATGGTTTATTCCAGGAGATTTGGGTATAAATCTCTCTGCTATATAGTAGTACCTTGTTGTTTATCTATTCTAAATGTAGCAGTTTGCATCTACTAACCCCAAACTCCCAGTCCCCCTTCTCCCTCCTCCCCTCCGCCTTGGCAACCACAAGACTGTTCTGCAACAGGCATAAAGTTTTAAAAGAAAAATCAAGTTAGAAAGAAAATTCTATATTTGAACAACTCAACCAACAATGCCACTTTAATCGTGCCATCTCTGCCCAGCTGTTTTCTGCCAGCCTGCTTGCACAAGCTCTGTTCGTATTGACACTTGCATATTTCCGTATTATGATGCACATACATTCCTTCAATGTTGAACTGACCTGCCACTATTATATTCAAGTCATTTGAGCTCCTCCCTTCTATTCCCAACCCTTGGGCATTTTATTTATGCTATTAATCTTGTTTTGATTATGTGATAATTCACTTCAGGAAGAAGGTATTGGTCCTCCTTAAAGAGACTGCAAATGATAAAATGGAAGGAGCCAGAAAATCTCATGATGGGGAAAGACCTCCACAATCACTTGATCTAACCCTCTTGTTACAATCGATGAAACTGAGGTTAGGTCATTTGCCCAAGATTCCACAGAGCTAGTGGCCGAGACACCCGATGTCACATCTGCTCCCTTCCTGTCCCCTGAATCGTTGGATGCTGCTGCCTTTGGCTCATTCACGCCTGAGTAAGTTAGCAGTGGTTTGTCAGGGGGCATGCATGAGCTTGAGTGTGTTCCCTTAATCTTTCAATTTGCTGCCATCCAGAAAGGAGGATAGGAACGTGAGACAGCAGAAAAAGAAGGATGCTGTGCATTCTTAGCATGTTGGAAGATTCTAGGAACAGTTTAGACTTAGCATGTTTAGGAAACGGAAATCTTAGACCAAATGATGGGGACAGGGAACGACAGGGTAGGTGCTCCCCTGCCCTCTGGCTTGCTCTCCAGTTCTCTGTTCTCAGTCAGGACCCTCAGCTCAAGATCTTGCAGAGTATGTCTGCAGTGTCTTCTCCTTTGTGCTTTGCTTGAGCCTTTTCCTCTTTCTTCCTTCAAAGCCCAGCTCAGAGAGTCATGTTCTTCATGAGGGCTCCCCTGCAACGTTCTGTTGCACTTGATGTGTCTCCTCCCTTAGCCACCCAAGCACACGGCCTGGGCACCATGGCCTGGTCACCATGTGCCCATGTGCCTGAGGTTCTGGCACCTCAATTATTTCAGTGCACTTGTTCTATCCTCACCAACGTCCTCCACTCTCTGTTCTGCCCACTGCCCCCATAAACATCATGTGTCATCAATCATAAACTTTATGAGGGCAGGTATGTGTCTTATTCATTTTTATATTATCAATAGCACGTGGCAGAGACCCAGACCACTGAGGGCACTAAAACTGAATAGAATATTGGCTATGAATTGTAACCATAGACCTGATTTTTGTTAGTGAAAAGTTGCTTGGGTTTTAGAGGCCAATTTTCAGACACATCCAGTTTGATCTAGAAAATGCCATCTTCCACTGCCATGAATAGCCCCCTGGCAGCTTGAAGGAATTTTAGCACCCCTACAAGGTGAACATTTCTCACCTCCTTGCTGGTTAACTCTGCTCGTGTGTATACTGTGAACACAGATAGTCTTCACCAGTTGTTTCAGGCTCAAGGTTGATCCAGCAGGTCTTGTCTCTGGCATGGGCTTAGTGGGGTCTGTGGTCTAATGGGAGTCTGGTCTGAGCACAAGTTTAATCCAAATTTGAGATCTGGGTCAAACACCCATGGTGATGATGCTACAGTTCTGTACTCTGTAATTTAGCTAAAGTACACACTGGCTGGGTGGTACTCTGGCACCCTGGGGCACTCCCTAGTATTACTAATTGGAAAGCCTTTGGAGCCAATGAAATGCACTCAGCATGCTGGTTGTTCACCAGAAGCGGCTGTAAGAGTCTGAGGCTCTCTCTGACTTACGGGGAATTGTATAATGTAATGGGTTAAGAATGAGGAGTGTTTGGACAGAACTAGGTTAAAGTCCTGGCTCTACCACTGCTAAAGGTGTGATGTAAAACAAGGTATTTAATCTCATTAAGGTTCTTTAAAAATCAGTAAAGTGGAGTAAAACCCCACTTCACGGCATCACTCTGAGGATCGTATGGAATTGTGCATCTCTTGATAGTGTTGGACACGTAGTGAGTGCTTGACGCGTGCCAGCTCTTGGGAGTTGACTATCCCATGTGCTTCGTAATAGAGACTTAGCCCCTCTGGAAGCAGTTCTTTGTTGGTTCTGCCTTTTAGGCAGGAAGCAGTGCTCTCAAAAGACTAAGCTCAACCCACTCTACCCTCAGGGGAGCTCTGAGGTTTCCAAAAGAAGGATTTAAAATGTATAGTGAAAAAAATAAATAAAATAAAATAAAATAAAATGTATAGTGAATGGGAGCTGCTGCCACGTAATGTTATGTGGCAGCCTGGCTGGGAGGGGAGCTTGAGAGAGCTCAGATACATGTGTGTGTAGAGTCCCTTTGCTGTCCACCTGCAACCATCACAACATTGTTAACTGGCTATACGCCAATATAAAATAAAAAAGTTTTTTTTTTTTTTTTTTTCAAAAAAATGTATAGAGACAAAAGCTATCCAAAGCTTTTTCAAGTACCTGAGACTGGAGAAGGCCAGCGGATGTGTTGTGTCTACAGCAGGGACTCCATTGGTTAGAACACTGTAACCTCGATGGGCCCCGAGACACACTCTGTGGGCTGGACCGGAGCTGGGGCCTGACTGGTGAGTTTGCCATTGAGGTCTGTGAACAGAGCAAGCTGTGGGAGCCCAGGGCAAGGCTACATTTTTGATCTGGGCTTCCTTGGCACCCCTCCCAGCCAATCCATGTAACACTCATTTATGAATTCATTCATTCACAAAAGTTGTATTGAGTACCCGCTCTGTGCCAGGCACTGAGCTCATGGGGTTTTCAGTCAAGTGGGGGAGACAGATGTCAATCAGCTTGTCACAGGAATAGCAATAAGTTCTGGCCCTCAAACCTTAGTGTGCATTAGACTCCCGAAGAGGTTTGGTAGAACACAGATTCGAGGCCCACCCTCAGTTTCTGATTCAGTAGGTCTGGAGTGGGGCCCAATCATTTGCATTTTCTAATGAGTTTCCAGGTAATGCTGATACTGTTGGTCTAGAAGCTATATTTGTTTTTTGTTGGTTTTGTTTGCTTTTTATTTGGCTATGTCTTAGTTTATTCGCTAGGTCTTAGTTGTAGCACAAGCAGTCTATCTTTGTGGTGGAATGTGGGATGTTTTATTGCAGCATGTGGAATCTAGTTCCCTGACCAGGGATCAAACCTGTGCCCCCTGCATTGGGAGTGAGAATCTTGGCCATTGGACCACAAGGGAAGTCCCTAGAAACTACATTTAGAGAACCACTAATACATAATGACAAAATGTGATACTTTCTCTGGGGGAGAAATATCGGGAGTTCTGGGAGAGTCTAGAAGAGGGTCTTCACTCAGATTGGAAGAGTCTTAGAAGTCCTCTCTGAGAAAAGGGCATTTAAACTGAAATCTGAAGGTGAACAGGAAGGAAAGAGTTGGGGGTTGAGGAAAGGGAAGGGCCATGAGGAGGAGTAGCGCGTGGTGAGTCGGAGCAAGGAGGCCGGTGTGGCTGGGGCATGGTGGTGGTACAAGAGCTGTTGAGGCAAAGCCAAAGGGGCAGGAGCCATGAGAGGTCATCAGGGCCTGGTGGGCGAGCAGAGAGGCTGCAGGTTATGTGCTAAGTAGAGCAGGAAGCCTTTGTTGAAAGGAAAAATGATAACGTTCTGACTCATGGTTTTAAAATGTAACTTATTACCACTGTGTGAAGAGGAGTAGGTATATCAGGGATATTGTTTGGAAGTAGAATCGATAGCATTTGGTGAAGGATTGGATATGGGCGAGAGAGGAGAAAAGGAAAATGTTAAGGATGATCAGAGGTTAAGCGGGATGAAAGAGCAGTGGGATGGTTCTGACGATCTTCCTGAGAAAGGGATGCGAGTCTTGTATTCACACCAGCAGTTATTTAACTTTACTCCCCTCAGCCTTCCACCCCCCTTTTTCCTCTCACAGCTCTGTCTTCAAGCCAGTCTACACCCATCCACCTCTTCTAGTTAAGCTGTGTGCTGGGACAGTAGGCTCTTTGAAGGTGAGGGCAAGGCTCTGGCAAGTTTGATCAAGCTTGGGTTCCCAGCTCGACAAACCTAGTGGGAAGAAAGGACTGTCCACACATCCACATGCTCTATCCTCCCAAGCTTTAGCTGTTAAAACTCTTGAAACATTTACCAGAGAAAGCCTAACACCGTCATCCTTATTTCACTGTGACAACGCTGAACGATGGAATAGTGTGTCTTGACCTCTGCTGGGGAGGGGAATGAAGCCAACGCCAGAGTGAGCGTCTGGGGCATCCTGACTCCAAGGTATCTCACCAGGGCCTCTCGCTCAAGCAAGTAGAAGTAGGTCATGAGCTGCAATTAGGGACCGGAACAGGATGTTCCCAGCTGGAGGCCTGAATACCAATGAGTGAAACTGGAAGTTCCCATAGCAATGGTAATGCCACCTCTTTTTTGAGATCAGTAACCCAGCAATATAGGGGTGAGTCAACTACTGCTTTGAAAACTTGTATTCATTTTCATGTCTCATATTGGAAGTGCCTGTGATACCATGGTTCCCGGGCATTTGATAGCGTTTCAGATGATTTTCCACATGGTGATGTGGTCTTGGAGTTGAAGCCCTGGAAGCACCATCGCCTACATGTCTTTCCCCATTGTCCACTGCACTATTCACAGAGAATGGTGGACTTTAAGGCTGCAGTCCATGGGGTCGCAAAGAGTCGGACACGACTGAGTGCCTGAGCACACACGCATGCACACACTAGAGCCTCCTGCAGAACTGTAGAAGGACCAGCAGCTCTTCCAGTCCAACACTTTATGACACATGTTCCCAGTGCCCTATTCCCAGCCCTCCTTGGCTTGAATGCTGCCAAGTGTGGGGACGTCACCAGCTTCTGAGGGTTCAATCCTTTCAACCAAGACCCTAGACTGAAAGGGCTAAACCAAGCAGAAGATATCATCAGTGTACTTGTGTGTCTAGCGCCTGACCAGTGGGTAAGGTTTTTTTTTTCCCAGGTGCTGCAGGGGATATGAGAGAAGAAGTAAGCTCAGGAATGGGTGGCTGGGGTCTTCGCTGGTGGTCCAGTGGTTAAGAATCCATTGTCCAAAGCAGGGCATGTGGGTTCAATCCCTGGTCTGGGAACTAAGATCCCACATGCCCCAGGGCGTAGCGAGTCAGCGTGTCACAGCTAGAGAAAGCCCAAGACCTGCAACGATGACCCAGAGCAGCCAAAGAAAGAAAAAAGAAAAAGGAATGGGTAGCTGGTTGTTTCTAAAGTTCTGCAGGGGAGGGAGGCTCAGACTCCCACAGATTCGGCCCTTTGTATCCTTAGCGTCCTTGGAGCTTGTTCAGTCACCAATTTCCGTCTATCCAGGGTTCTGAGAGCTTGCTACTTTGATTAAAAGAGCTGAACCGTGTGGCCTATGTGAAGAGTTGTGAGAGCAAGGTTGGGCCTATCGTGGAGAGAATAGTCTGCTAGTAGGGCCCCATGGGGCTTCCCTGGTGGCATTAGTGTTAAAGAACCCGCCTGCCAATGCAGGAGACATAAGAGACACCGTTTTGATCCCTGGGTCAGGAAGATCCCCTGGAGGAGGGTATGGCAACCCACTCCAGTATTCTTGCCTGGAGAATCCCATGGACAGAGGGGCCTGGCAGGCTACCATAGCGTCACATAAAGTCCGACTGAAGTGACTTAGCACGCAGGGCCCCATGAGGCTGTTCTATGAGGGAGGTTCTATTATAATGCAAGTCATTTTAAATGAAATCTGTGGCAGATAAACACATAAGTGGCTGAGCAAAGAGCAAGACCCAAAGCAAATGGGGCCAGGTGCCGGAGCACTGATCTGGAGTATGACACACTGTTCTAACGAGAAGAAGGGAAATTTTACATGATGGTAGGTCGGCTGGCTGGAGAAGGCAATGGCACCCCACTCCAGTACTCTTGCCTGGAAAATCCCATGGATGGAGAAGCCTGGAAGGCTGCAGTCCATGGGATCGATGAGGGTCGGACACGACTGAGTGACTTCACTTTCACTTTTCACTTTCATGCATTGGAGAAGGAAATGGCAACCCACTCCAGTGTTCTTGCCTGGAGAATCCCAGGGACGGAGGAGCCTGGTGGGCTGCTGTCTATGGGGTTGCAGAGAGTCGGACACGACTGAAGTGACTTAGCAGTAGTAGGTCGGCTGGTAATAATGATGGAACATGGCTCCCAAGAACATTCCTCTCCCCAACCCTCAGTACAAGATGCCATGGGGAGATTTCATTGCCATTTTTGCTGACACAATTCTAGAAGTGAGAAGTTTTCAAATCCCAGCTGTACCACTTAATAGCTTTGTGATCTTAAGTAAGGTATTTAATTTCCTTAAGCCTTAGTTCACTCTGCTGTAAGAAAGAGAAGATAATACATACTATTTGTGAAGATTAAATGAAATCACATGTACTGTGTGGCGTGTGGTAGACATGCAATCAATGGAAATTATCCTTTCTCCTTTCATTTCCTATAGCTGCTCCCTCTAATGTGTCCATCAAGAACTCCTTCTACTCCACTCCCAAGGGTCTTTATCTAGATTTTAAATTGTTCACTCTATTCCTGGAGCTGAATTGTGATCAAGCTTAGTAACACAAATGAATTCTGACGCATTAGCATTGGGCTTTGAAAGTCAGACATGCGTATTTCTTTCTTCTTTCTGTTTTTAATGATTTGCTTTTTAATTTTTTTTTTAAAGGCCAATAGTTAAGTTTACCTAAATTGAAAAGAAAAGAAACCAGTCTTTATAACCAGTCTACAGGGTGGTTCACTCTCAAGAATCTCTCGATAGAGCAAGTCAGACATGTGTATTTCTTACTAAAGACACCTTATTAACATGTACTTCAAGTTACAAAGCTGTGGTAATAGAAAGAGGGTCCTTTTCTTTCCTTCTGCCTTCCTTCTCTTTTCCTTCCTTCCTTTATCATCAAGGCCTCCAGTCTACAGGGTATCGAGTTTATCTCAGTTTTCCCTCCCAAACTGACCGAGGCTGACCACAATAGTTCTCTGGCCTCAGTCGGTGGGTGAGAACAGGGAACCCCTTGTCTCCCTGGATGCTCTGGGTCGTGGCCCTTGCCTGCGGTGTGAGGGAGGGGACAAGCAGGAGGACCCCAGCCGTCTTGTTCTTCCATTTATTTCTTCAGAGCACTTATCGTCCTCTGTAGTTGTCCTCCTCAGAAAGCAAGCTCCGTGCGGGAGTTGTGCGTATTCTGTGTACCTTTATGTGCTCGGGTATTTGCATGATGCCTGGTGCATAGGAGGAATTCAATAAATGAAGGGTAAATGAGTGCATGGATGTGTGTGATTGTGGGCTAGTGGGGTGAGGTCACAAGGCAAGTCTTGAAAGAGCTGTGCTCAGGAACCTCCAACTACACTCTGCCAGGCCCAGCAAGGGGGCCTGCTGTTTTGGATTGAGTCATGCCTCTTCTGGTGCTTCCCAGGTATCACTAGTGGTAGAAAAACAACAACAGCAACAACAAAAAAACCTGCTAATGCAAGAGACATGAGAGATGAGAGTTCATTCCTTCGGTTGGAAAGATCCCCTGAAGGAGGGCATGGCAACCCACTCCAGTGTCCTTGCCTGGAGAATCCTATGGACAGAGGAGCCTGATGGGCTATAGTCCACAGAGTTGCAAAGAGTCGGACACTACAGAAGCGACTTAGCACACGCCTCTTCCAAGGAGGGATGGTTTCTGTACCTTCTTCCCTAGAAGGATGAGCCTCCCAGTTCTCTCTGCCAGGTTCCCAGGCAGCAAGGTCAAGGTAATTTTCAGCAGGAATTTAGTATGTATAAGATTGGCCCAAAAGTTTGTTTGGTTTTGCCATAAGATGCTACAGACAAATCCAAATGAACTTTTAGGCCAACCCAATATTTGATATTTCTTTCCATCCCTGGGGTTTGCATTTGCAGTTTCGGAAATCTCATGCCCTCTTCACACCATCCAGATAGGTGATTTCTCCTTTAGCTTTTACATTCTGGGCCCAGGCTACCCACTGCTGCGGTGAATGTTAGCTGTATCATTATTTTCTGCTGCTCTGAGTGTCATCAAGATCCTCAGCTATAGACACAAACATACAACCACATCACTCTCGCCCGCCCCAGAAGCTTGCTGGGTAAGTTAAACAGACAATAAAATGCAGACTTCAAACATGTCAGGGTAGAAGGCATTTAAAATTCTCAGTGGGGGCTGGAAAGAGAATGCTTTTAAAGTCTTTCCATTTCTTTCTCTTCCCTTGCCTTCAGCATCAGAGCTGCCTGAGAGTTGCCCTGCCTCTTCTCTATCTATGTGGGCATTTAAGGATGACTGGTCCTTTTGTGAGCAGGCCAGGAGTTTGAGATGTTGACCCTGACTGTGGACCCTTCTTCCAGGCTCCTCCCAGACTGCCCGAAGGAGCAGAGGCACCTGAACTTGGCAGCAAACATTTCCAAGCCTGCTTCCAATTCTACCATGCAGAAAGGTGTCATTGAGATTATGATTCAGGATTGCAAACCAGCAGAGCTCTGCCCTTTCGGAGAAATATAACCCGTATGACAGATTTCATGTGGGCTATTTTTGAACACTAGAAACCAGCGCCCAGGACAGTGTAGGTCGGAAAGCAGGTGAGCCAGGCCCCATGGGTCAGGAGCCACTGGCCCGGGTTTCATGCACGTTGCTGTCACTGCCTGACTCGGTCTTTGCAGCAGATGTACTGCGGGCAGCACACGTCCTCACCGTGTTCACGTCAGTGTTCCTTTCTCCTGGCAAGGACCTGACCCGTGTCACAGGCTCTCCTACGCATGACGTGAGAAGAAACCCCCAACGACTTCCACAGATTTGCTTCCTGGTGCTCTGCTGAGGCTGTCATTTCAAGGAAAAGTTATGCTTATGAGCTGATGAAAGGATCAGGGCTCAAATAGTGAATTCAATAAGTCAAGCATCACGATCTCACCAAAACCCAAGGCATTTCAGAAAGCATGTCTTCCTTAGATATATCTGCGAGCAGGAGCTATGAAGGAGAGGGATTTGGGGTTTTGTTTTTTTAAAGCAAAAGAACCTTGCTGAAACGCCCCTTATCTTACATGTGCCATGAAAGACCCTTTGTTCCAGCTAATCTCCAAATCGTCTGGGCTGCAAGGCTGGTGTGAGGTATTATGCAAAAACATTTACATTTTCTCTTTCACCCTTCTACTCATCTCCTCCTTTTATTTTTTCTGTTATACTCATATCAATACAAAGGTCTTAGGGGCAAAGAACATAAATATCTTTGTGACTTTACTATTTTCTGTGCTGGGCTCAGCTGCTTGTCCACAGGGGATCACATGGATGGACATTGATGGTGAGGGAAGATGGAAATGGTTAACAGTAACTCCCTCGGCATCGCCAGAATAAATTATTTCCATCCCCTCTGCTGCCTGTATGTGCACTCACGTACTCATGGGTGTGAGCACACGTGAGCACACGCAGATTAGGGCCACGTTGCTTATTATTTCAAAGGACTGAGAAACCTCTACAGTGATCCCCCACCTTTTTGGCACCAGAGACCAATTTCGTGGAAGACAGTTTTTCCACGATCGGAGTAGAGGGAGGGGATGGTTTCGTGATGACGCAAGCGCACTACATTGTGCACTCTATTTCTATTATTATTACATGAGCTCCACCTCAGGCCATCAGGAATTAGATCCTGAAAGTTGGGGACCCCTGCTCTAAAAGATGTCTTTGCTGGATTGCTACTGTTTTAATGAAACCTCAGGCTGAATTGAGGAGAAAATATGTCACCCTGTTGGGAAAATGAAGGAACAGGTATTTTCTTTATAAGTCCTAGCTCCAAGAAAAGCGGATGAGGACAGATGTTTCGCAACAGGAGAGGGAGGGAGGTGTATCAGGAATTCCCTTGGGGATGATTTTCCGTGTACACCTCCTCACTTATTCCTCCTGGCCTGAGTTTGCTAGTAAAGTGAACTATGCTATCTCTCAGGGCACTGGCATGGGGGAAAAAAAAAGGGTTCAAGTCAACCGGCCTAAAAGAAAAGGATGTTTCAGGGTCCATCTACCATGAAGAGAAAGGCAGCACTCAAGAAAAGAATGGCTTCTGTTCAAATCTGGGATGTAACTGGAGCTCCAGCTACATGCTGATCAGCTGTGTTGCATCTTCAAAGAACAGTGATATTACAGTCATTCATATGTTCAAAAATATTTTTTAATAATTCCTATGTCCACTAAGTGCCTCAAAGACATGAAGATAATAATAGCAAGCATTTTTAGAATGCTTAACGTGTATTTAATTTCCTAAGCATTTTCCATGTAATAATTTCTTTTATCTAATTTAATCCTTTCAACAGTTCCATGAGTTTCCATTATTATTATCCCCATTTTACAGATTATGAATCAGGAGTTTTTCTGTGCAGTAAGGAGGGAACACTCACAGAGATAGTGATAAAATGCCAGAGAAAAAGATACAAAGGATGTATTATGGTAGTTTGTAGTATGTCATATTTGTTGTTGTTCAGTCATGTCTGACTCTCTGTGACCCCATCAAGTGCAGCACACCAGGCTTCCCTGTCCTTCATTATCTCCCAGAGTTTGCTGAAACTCATATCCATTGAATCGGTGATTCTACCTAACCATCTCATCCTCTGCCGCCCTCTTAACCTTTTGTCTTCAGTCTTTCTGAGCATCAGGGTCTTTTGCAATGTGTCAGCTCTTTGCATCAGGTGGCCAAAGTATTGGAACTTCAGCTTCAGCATCAGTCCTTCCAATGAATATTCAAAGTTGATTTCCTTTAGGATTGCCTGGTTTGATCTCCTTGCTGTCCAAGGGACTCTCAAGAGTCTTCTCCAGCACCGCAATTGGAAAACATCAATATAATAGAATTATATTGTATTATATATAATCCATATATGCTGCATTATATATATATTATGATACATATGTATTATATATGTATATAATATATATTTTTTTTAATAGGAAGGAAAGATCACTTCCAACTGGGAAAATCAAGAAAGGCTTCATGGAGGAGGTAGCATCTGAGCTTGGTCTTAAAGGGTAGAGAGGGTTTCCATATGTTTGACTCTTTGCTTTGTCACAAGAAGAAAGGGAGAAAGAAATGACTATCCCAGGGGTGAGTGTGGGGTTGCAGGATTGTTCCAGACAGGACAGTAGGCAGAAGCACAGAGGTTGTAGAACACTGGGGGTGACAAGATGTTCATTTTTCTGGGGATCAGTGGGACAGAGGCCAGAAAAGTAGAGGAGGGTCCAGTCAAGGCACATCTGGAGTCTGGAGTCAACCATGTTGACCTTGGGAGCCACTGAAGGTCAAGATCAGAGTTAGCTGCTGATGTTTAGTCTGGAGGCAGTGGGTACAGTGAGATTGAAGGTTAAAGGCCTGGAGGGGATCACAGTGAGAGGCCGTTAACGGTCCAGGTAGGGAAATTCTCTGGCGCTCAAGAGGTTTGGACTCCTCCATTTCACTGCTAAAGATGCCGGTTCAGTCCCTGGTTGGGAACTAAGATTCCACAAACTGCGCAGTACAGCCCCCAAAAAGAGAAGAGTCCAGGTGAGAGGCAAAGAGAACTGAGTCTAGAGACAGAATTGGGACTGGGACTCGGGACAGGTATAAGACATGGCGAATGATTGGGTGTGTGGGAGAAGGGAGTGCATGGGAAGAGTCAAAGATGATTTCAAGGGCTTAATAACTTGGTAAATTGAGTGATTTTTTGACAGAGACAAGTCAGCCAGGAGGAGGTTGAATGGTGGGGGTGGGAGTGGGGAGAGGATGAGGTGGTGTATTAGGAGAGTAATTTTAATTGACCATAGGCTGTCCAATGGAGGGCTTCCCCATTGGCTCAGATGGTAAGTAATCTGCCTACAATGCAGGAGACACAGTTTCGATCTCTGGGTTGAGAAGCTCCCCTGGAGAAGGGAATGGCAACCCACTCCAGTATCCTTGCCTGGAGAATCCCTAGGAACAGAAGGGCCTGGTGGCTACAGTCCTTGGGGGTCACAAGAGTTAGACACAACTGAGTGACTAACACTTTCACAATTTCATTTTTATCCAGGGGAAGGTTTCCACCATATGGAATCAGGAGATGGGGCCTTGGCAGGGAGAATGGGATTGGATGACAGCTCTCACATTCCTTCTCCATTCTGGGGTTCTGAACCAGCTGAGAGCAGACCCTGGAAGAGCTTGGGGGAGTTCCAGTGACCCTAGGATGGGAGGAAGCGCTGCCTGGGTCAGGCCTGAGCTCAAACCTTAGCTTCGTCATTGCTAGCTCTGTGGTCCTGGGAAAGATACTTTGACTTTCTCAGCTTCAGTTTCCATATCTAGAAAATAATGTTTAAATGAGACAGCATATAAAGTGCTAAGTACAGTATTTAGTGGTATTTAGTGAGGACTCTAAATATTCTGAATATTTGATTCTGTATCATCAGGAAGTGTTTCCAGAGATTATTTATGTCTTCTCTTCTCTCAAAAGGAAGTCTGAGTAGACTAAAGGAGTTCCATCTCCAGCCCTGATGGATTCCTTCAGGAATAAGAGGGCCAGATGAAAGTGAGGTTTCGTTTTACTAATGGAGGTAGTGGTAGAATTGTTAAGGGAAATGAGATCCATTCCATTTTCATCAGTACTGGCATGCAGGAGAGAATTACTTCTTAACTATGAGATCTATTTTGATGTCATGATCACATGTCAGAAGCTAGTCCTCACCTGATCCTGGGTGGCTCACAATTTGGGCTGCAGAGTCAGATGAAGTCCTGGGATTGGGCCCTCGGCTGACTTTCACTTACTACTACCCTAACTCCCTGGTTCTCAGTCTGGGGCAGTTTTCTTTTCTGGGGAACATTTTTTTTTTTTTTTTTTAGGCCTTGCTACGTGGCATGCAAGATCTTAGTTTCCCAACCAGGGATAGAATCTGTGCTCCCCTGCAGTCTCAGCACGGAATCCTAACCACTGGGCCACCGGGGAAGTCCCACATTTGAATGGGATAGGGAACTGCCGAAATCTAGTGATAGAGGCCAGGGATGCGGCTAAACATCTTACAACGTACAGGACGGTTCCCGTATCAAAGAATCATCTGATCCAACGTGTCAGCAGTGCAGAGGCTGAGAAAACCTACCTTAATCCAGTCTTTTCTTATTCTTAAAGCACCTACTAAGTGCCAGCTCTAAGCAGCATGCTAGCTCAGCTGCCCATTAACTGTATGACCTTGGGCCAAGTTCCTCAGCCGGGCAGAGAACCTCAGTTTCTTTGTCGGTAAAATAAAGACACATCTTGCTTTAGCTCATAGGTTGTCATCAGGATCTAATGTAATAACCCGTTTGCAGCCTTGGTGAACTCTAGCCCACCTCAGCTAGAGATAATACTCTAATAACCATGACCCACCCTTAGGATAAATTCGTGTTGTTAGGTGGGGCTTCTGGGTCATGATCATTTTCCTCCCTCACCATTAGGGCACTTTCTGGGTGTGGTAATTAAACAGTAACCTCGCAGGTCATCCTTGGGTTAATCTACCTCAACCCAGCTTGGCAGGCCTGGCGGATAAATCCTGCCAGCATCCGAGCAGGGATGTTCACATCTAAGTCGCCAGGTGTTTGGAAAGACTCCCCAGTCTGGCTCTTCCCAAGAAGCAGCTAACCAGAGCAAACAGCGTCAGGATCCAAACGGCCATTGCACCAGCTGCTCCACCTCCGGGGTACCAGTCAGTCAACTGTGTGTACTTGAGGATATGTCTCCAGTGGTAGCCATGTGAGAGGCTGGCTTGCTAGCACAGCTGTTGCTCTTCGGCACTCCCTCCAGGGACACAGCACCCAGGAAGGGAGAAGCCAGAGTGTGATTCACTGGGCTGAGGCGCCTTGCAAGGCTGATTGGCAGTGGACCCTAAGGAAAATGGAGGGAACGGCCAGACTTCCTACTCATTGTAATCATTCTAATCAGTCCAGCTGGCTCTCTTGATGTTCAAAGGGACCACTCTCCTTTCATATGTTTGTGCTTACAGCGTCTTAATTTTTAATAATAATAACGGCCTCATCTCCCAGGAGTGAGTTCAGGCATTAATGAATGCTTCCACCCTCTCCCTAAGGCAGGCACATCCCCTTTCCAGCCTCTCACCGGCTCCCTAGGAGACAGAGATGAAGATGCTCGCTCAAAAGGAGCTTCATTTTACTTGTGAGCATGGTAGCTCCCAGGTGCCAGGAGAGTTATCAAAAACACACTGTGTGACAACTGAGATAATCCATGTCGAGAGCTTAGAACAATGCACAGCACGTAGTTCAATTAGCATTAACCATTATCATTACCTTCCTCGCAATAATTCTATGAAGAAGGTATTGTTGGGACTTCCCTGGCGGTCCAGTGGATTAAGACTCCATGCTTCCAATGTGGGGAGGGGTGGTGGGTTCAATCCCTGGTCAGGGAATTAAGATCCCACATGCTTTGCGGCATGGCCAAAAAAATTTAAAAAATCAAACAAATAAAATAAAATTGAAAAAAAGAAGAAGGTATTGTTTTTATCCCAACTGTAAGTACAAGGACATTAGAGTTCAGACAAGGTGAATCTGTTACAGGGACTTTCAGCTTGTGAATGATGGCTCAGGGTTTGCATCCAGGGTTTCTCTGAGCTGGGCTTCTTCCCACAGGAAAGCTGTTAACTCTAAACTCTCTTCAAAAATGCCGAAAGGGATTCAGCAATGCTCTCCAAGCACGTTCTCTGGATGTCAATCCCTGAAGATTTAAAGCAGCGATTTCCGGGAGCTGCTGCGCCTGCCCTTCGTGGGACCTTGGCAGAAGGCTGGGGGAGAAGGGGCAACTGGCGGGACCCTTCAAACTCAGCCAGCAGGGAACGAGAGACCCTGGAGGCCCTTGGTCCTGATCCCCGCAGACATTTCCTTCTGTCTTCGCAGTTCTGCCCTTCCCATCGGTCTTCTTTGCCTGAGACGGGGCAGGGCAGTCTCCAAAAGGTTGCCTGGCCAAATCCTCTGACATGGGACAGTTTCTAGTTACTTCCTGCTCTTTCCCAAGCCCACATTGTCTCACTAACGGTCAGCCGCCACTGCTCCTCCCCCACAACCCCTTGAAGCCAGATGCTCCCTCCTAAGCCGTGAGGTTAATCACACCGAGCTCCCCAAGGTCAGCTGAGGAGTCGAGGGGCGGTTTCCAGACGAACGGAGTGCACTCTGGAGACCTGACTTCTAGTTGTAACTTTCCCGTTTGCCAACTTGGGCAATAGTAATAACAAGCATTAACACAGGCTTGACAAAACAGCTTCTCAGACCTTTTTATTTGATTCTCGTATGAACAGGCGAGTAATCAGGACAGATTCTCTTATGGTCATTGTACGGAGAGAACCAGAGGTTCAGTTAAGCACTTGGCCAAGATTGTGCTTCCAAGTGAAAACCAGGATGTGAAACCAAGATTTCCTAATTGAGATTTCAATGCTATTTCCACATTGTCACCTCCTTCTCCCTCTCTCCCTTTGTCTCTCTTTTCCCCCGTCCCCACCTTCACACACACACAAAATGAACCTCATTGTTTTTCATGTGTAAAGAGCGGGTGTTTGGAATAAATGATCTCTGAGAACCCTCTTAGCTGTCAGTTTTCTGATGAATCGTTATTCATTTGACAAACTCAGGGTTCTGATACTTGTATCAGGGTTATGAGCTTTCAGATGTATTCCCACTCTTCTGTCTGTATCCTGTAACATTTCATTTTCTGTAGTTCACAGTATACACTTTTTAAATTTTTTTTATCTTATATTGGAGTATAGTTAATTAACAATGTTGCATTAGCTTCAGGTATACAGCAAAGTGATTCGGTGATACACATACACATATTTATTCTTTCTCCAACTCTTCGCCCATTTAGGTTGTTAGGAATATTGAGCAGAGTTCCCTGTGCTAGACAGTAGGTCCTTGTTGGTTATCTATTTTAAATATAGCAGTACATACACTTTCTTCAGGAAGGGGACCTAGATGAAATCAGTAGTAAGAGAACTAAGTTTATTCCTTAGATTTGGAGAGCAAATAAAGAATCAGTGTGTGCATGCTCCAGCCGTCCCATTCCTTGGGTGTAAAAGCTCTGAGCACAACACAGCTGCTCTCTCCGTAGAGAAGCCTGGTTTGTGACATCTTCCAGCATCATCCACAAGGCGTTTAGATCTTTGGAGAATGGCAGTAATAGTGCAAATGGATAGAGAATATTGATGGCTTAAGGTATCTGAGTGATTAAGAATTCAAAAATGGAGCAGGAAATGATTGCTGCCGACAGAGAGGCTTCAGCTGAATCCTTGGTCCATTACTCTTGAAGGGATAATTATAATAGCCCACAGACTGATGGCAGCTCTCAATTATAGATGCTTCTCAAACATATGGTATTTTTCTTGCCACAGAGGGGAGGTGGTTAAGTTTATTGGTAGTAAGAAAACCTAGATCCAGGACTTTTTTTTTTTTTAGTAAATTATTTACCTCTTTATGTCTTGGGTTTTTATTTATACCATCTATGTTGTAATAATAACACTAAATAATATATCAAAAAATGATATGAGAATTTAAAAATTAAAAACTTAATTTGTGTTTTTTCCCCTTATTTCCTTCCTTTCATTATCTCATTCTTTTTCTCATTGTGGAAATCTTTTTTCCCCTCATTCTTTTCACTTTTGAAAACAGATGTAAAGTTTACATAGAGCAACAAGTTTAAATGTACAATCCAGTGAATTTTGATAAATAGATACACCTGTGTAACTAACTGCCCAGTCAAGGTACAGACAATTTCCATCTCCCCAGAAAGTTTCCTCATGCCCGCTTCCAGGCAATCCTTATCCTCAACACAAAGCCATCATTCCGATTTCTATCATCAGATTTTGGTTTTGCAGTGCTGAACTTCATGTAAATGGAATTATACTGTATATATTGTTTTGCATTTGGCTTTCTTTGCTCAACATAATGTTATTGAGATTTCTCCGTGTTCTTGGGAGTAGCACAGTGTATCCTTTTTTACTGCTGAGTACTATTCCATTTTATGAATACTATATAATCTGTTGATTAACATTTGGGTTGCTTCTGATTTGGGGCTATTGTGAATACACTTGCTATAAACATTCTTGTGGAAGTATTTTTGTGGACATATGATTTTGTTTCTCTTTGGTAAGTACTTAAGAATAGAATTTCTGAGTTACACAATATGCATCTGTTTATAAAGAACTTTCAAATCGTTTTCCAAAGTGATAGCCATTTTACAATCTCATCAGCAATTTATAAAGGTTTCAGTTTTCCCACATCACCACCAACATTCGGCATTGTCAATCTTTTAAATTGTCAGTCTTCAAAATGTTACAAAGTGATGCAAAATATAACTAAGGGGGGATAGTCAGTGAAGAGTACATGGGACCTTTCTGTATTCTCTTTGCAACTTCCTATAATCTATAATTATTTTCAAAATAAAAAAGGTTTAAAAATATGTATTCAATATATATTCACATTTGCATGCATGTTCTTTTCATTGGTTTAACTTTTTATTATTGAGTTGTAGGAGTTCTTTATGTATTTTAGATAGAAGTCCTTGGTAACATAAATTGCAAGTATTTTCTCCAATTGGTCAGCTTACCTATTCATTTTCTTAAAAGTATCTTTTGATGAGCAGAAGTTTTAAGACCTGTCAGAAGTTCAATTTATCATTTTTTCTGTTACAGTTAGTACTTTTTCTGTCCTGAGAAATCTTTGACTATTGCAAAATTACAAATTTATTCTCTTAAATTTTCTTCTTGAGGCTTTATGGTTTTCAGCCTGTATATTTAGGTAAATATGTTAAACCTTGTGTCAGATTTACTCTTTATGAGTGTTAGGTAGGAGTTGAAACTCTCTCTTCCCTTAGGTAGGAGCTGAAGCTCTCTCTTCCCTCCGCACGTATCTACCAGTTTCAGCACCCAGTACTTTCAGTGGTGTTGTTGTAGAGACGTTTCCTACCCCATTCCTCTGCTTTTATTGAGAATTAGTACACCATACATGTGTGTGTCTCTGGGAAACCTTTTAGTCAGATTGAACCTCCTGGATTCATCTTTTACCTTCTACCTTTTTTCCCCCTCTCTCCTATTGCTGTTTGTTTTTATGGTTTACTTTATGTGATTTCTTCAACCTAATCTTCTAACTTTTCTTATAATTTCAAATTTTGGCCATAATATTTTTAACTGGCACAAGTCTTTCTTTCTCATATTTGCTACCTAGCTTCCTTTATATTTTTTGTTCAAATGCACCTCCTCCTTCAGGTCTTCCCTGATCATCATGGTTAAATTTATATAATCCCTTTCTGCTAGCTCTTCCTAACTTATTTCCCTGCTATCTTTTTTTCCTCCATAGTATATATCATAATAAGACATACTGTATTTTATTTACTTTTTGTTTGGTGTCTTTCTTTCTCCCTGAAATGAAAGCTCCGTGAGGACAGGGATGTTTAAATGTTTTCTCTTTTAGTGCTGTGTTTCTAGGACCTAGAATGGTACCATCCACAATTAGCACAGTAAATAGCTAATGAATGAATGAATGATTGTTTGGTATAGAATTTTCTTCTCATTTCATGAAAGCAAGATCTTATATCTCTCTGAGGATATTACATCTTTAATTTTTTCCCCTATTTTCTGCATTTCCTCTGTTTCTCTGAGCCCCACCCCAAACCCCATTTGTTTATTATGATTTTCTGCCTTTAAATTGAATGCTTTCCTCAAATAACTGGTGATCCTTGACTGCCCATTCATAAGCCAGGCCTTATTGAGTCCCATTTGGAGCCTGTTGACTAGTGGGCTTTAGGAATATGCAAGAGTGGTTCCATCAGTATCGATCCATGTTTCTCTTGAGCCCATCAGCTTCTCTAAAGAAGAGTTCTTAAACTTCTGGGCTTCCCTGGTGGCTCAGTGGTAAAGAACCCACCTGCCAATGCAGGAGACACGGGTTCTATCCTTGATGCAGGAAGAACCAACGTGCTGCAAGTAAGCTAAGCCTGTGCTCTAGAGTCTGCGAGCTGCAACTAGAGAGTAGTCCTGCTGCCAAAACTACAGAAAGACCCGTGCAGCAGGGGAGACCCAGCACAGTCAAAAATAAACAAATAAACATTAAAAAGTAATAAATGAAAATATCATTAAAAAAAAGAGTCCTCAGTCTTCTGCTTGAGGAACATGAACCAGATTCTGGGAGCCTCATAAGAAAGGGAACTGTGGATATCACTCTTTAGCATGGAGACCCTCTTAATCCCCTTGCTTTCCAGAAGGCACTTTCCTTCTGCCCTTCACTGTGTCCAGTTTCCCACAGTCTAGAACCTTTTAGGATCATTTGTTCCAGAGGATAATATTCTCATTTCCCGCCAGGGTCAAGGAGGGGCAGCAAACCTGCTCCAGAGGCCAGGGGCTGTGCAGGTGTAACAGCCCCTTGTATCAGTTTTTACTCATTCTCTGTTCCGCTCCATGCTTTCTAAGATAATGGTGTCTCAGATCCCAAGTCATTCTTAGGTTCAACGGTGCAAATTAGCTCTAGATGTTTAAGCTTTGGCTTTCTCCACTCTGCCATGTCAATCACCACTCACGCATGTATTTTGACCTTCCAAAAAATGTGTAGGCATCTTCTGTCTCCCCTTCTGGTTTCTCTGTCCTTGACAATTTTACTTTTTTATTCCTGTAACGTCATTTTAGTGGGGTTTCAAGAGAGTGGCAATAAATGCATGTATTCAGTCTGCCATGTGTAACAGAAGCCTGAGGTAAGGATTCAAAGAAAAGTGGAGGAGACAATGACTCATGATGTTAACAGTTGTCAAGTTTAATCTCATCCTCCTAGCTTCATTCCTAATCTACTCTGTTAGGCTTGCATTTGATCATGGTGCTACTCTAGTGACACAATAGTGCAGATACTGGTTAAAAACCAACAAGCTGAGTTTTGCTGTGTTGAAATAAGAAGCCATGAAAGTCTGTTGCCAGGGAATAAGGTCGGTATTAGAGGAAATCACATAAATTCAGAGAGTAATTTCTGATTTGGCTTTAGTTCTTCCCAGGAATGAATTTCATAGAATTCAGACACTCTTACCATTGAAGGTCTCTGCCTCCTACTCTCCTTGTAAACCTTCATCTCTAAGAACATCCTGTGCACAGAGGATGGGCCAGCCTCTTACATTCAGAGATTGTCCAACAAACATTGATGAGCATCTGTAATGTGCCAAGCATTAATTAGGATGAAGATTAGAAGGTAAACCTGGTCCTGACTTCCAAGAGCCTACAGTCTAGTTGAAGAACCATATATAGAAACGGATGCAATGAAATAAATGACAGTGCTTGGGATAATTGCAAAAAGAGGCATGCACGTGTTACCATGGGAGCACAGAGAAGGGTTGATCTACTTCACCTGGGTCACAGAGAAGGCATCCAGAGGAACGGATGTGTCCCTTCTGGGAAGCTGTGTTTTTCCTTAAGCTTCAGGAAGGCATCATATTAGATGGGAGAAATGTTCAGCCCGAGGAGACAAAGCCAGGCTGTAACTGGAGATGACCTGAACAGAAACATCTTCCAACCCGGCTGCAGCAAAAGCAGCCATGGATCAGAAAAAGAGCCCCTTCACTCCCAACCACCCGCCTCAGGGGTGGGTAGTGGATGGTCGTTTGGTGTTTCATTCTTGTTTTACATTCACGCCGAAGGGCTGTCTCCTTCCCACCTGCATCCGAAGCCAGAGATGTCGGTTTTCCAGGACTTGGAGATGGAATTGGATGAGACCCTATGGTTTCTACCAGACATTTCTGTCTAGGCGTCTGAATGGACGTGCTGCCGTTAACAAAGACAGGATCTAAGAAGGAGTAAGAAGGAGGAGGAAAACTCCTGGGTGGGGCTTGTTGTTATTTTGGTTGAAGCTGGTGACTTTTCACAGAAGCCCAGTAGACTCATGGAGTAGTTGAGTGAACTGGATAAGAAGACATCTCTAAAGTGCCTGGGAAGTTACATTGGATAATTACTATTAATCAACATGGTGAGGAGTTGGGAGAAGTGATAACCTAATCCCAAACTGTGTTCTAGTTCCTCAATTCTCTCCACTTAACGTGTGACCTATTTCTGACTCATTGACCAGAGCAGACAGGAAGTGGGCCCAGAGCCGTCTCCCTAGGGCACCCTGGGAGCCTCCCACACACCAGTGCTCAGCTGTCCGTGGGCATCTGAGTTGGGGCCAGGAAGACTGGATGGGGTATTCTTATGCCCACCACAGTACCTATTCAGTAAGGCCCAGACAGACTCTGGGGTAAAATAAATTCAGTTGAATGTGGCTTTTAGGGGAAGCACAGAATATGCTGAAATGGAACAGAATTTACATCAAAGGTTGGCGGGGCCCTGAGGCCTGTGAGCTGCTGCCTGTGGTGTGAAAGTTGGAGCAGAAGAGAGTGGCTTGTGCCAACTGGGGCTCAGAGGATCTTGCAATGGGCTTGTGTCTGTGCAGCGGGGAGTAGAGACAAACCCCTTTCCCTGGAGGAGGCTGTATAGAAGGCCAAGAAAGGTCTCCTTGGATATTTGTCTGGACAGATTACCCAGATGACAGTTGGGGCAGGGATGGGTGGGAGGGTGGGGGGGATACATAATCTGTGGCCTTCCAGCACACCTCTCGGGGAGGCCCAGGGCCCTGGCCGTCCCCAGGGGTGGCATCCTGTGACAGACAGCTACAGTCTACATGACACAGACATACAATACATCGCTCTGGGTGTGTCTGGGAGGGCCAGTGGAGAAACCTATGACTGACTCTTCTGCTGGAGGGACCCTTCCCAGTGTCTCCTTCAGTCAGTGAGGAAAAGGCATCATGCACGTTCTTCAAAGCCCGTGGACTTGTGTTTCGCCTTCCAGCTTTCTTACTGGGAACGATGAGATGACACTGGTGGGTCCTTCAGATAGCTGAGGAGAACAAATTTTTTCATATCTGGAAATGAGAGAATGAATGGCAGCATTAATAAGTCAGGAGAGGGGAACACCAGGCAAAGGTCATCTGTGGAGAGAGGCAAGATGGGCGCCATGTTTTAGGCTCACCCAGAAATGGTTTGGGTCATGGGGAAGTCGTGTAGCTTAGAAGAGTATGAGTTTCCTCTCACTGCTGTAGTGAATTACCACACACTTAGTGGTTTAAATCAATATACATGCATCACCTTACACTTCGGAAGGCCAGAAGTCTAAAATGGGTCGTGTGGGCTGCTTCCTCTTCTAGATGTTGTGGGGGAATATGTTTCCTTGCCCATTCCATCTTTCCTTTTTTTAAAAAAAATTATCTCTTTCTTTCTTTATGACTGAGCTGGGGCTTCATTGCTGTATGCTGGCTTTCTCTAGTTGCAGAGAGAGGAGGCTGCTCTCTAGTTGCGGGCTTCTCACTGAGGTGGCTTCTCCTGTTGCAGAGCACAGGCTCTAGGGAACACGGGCTTCAGCAGTTGTGGTGCATCTAGTTACCCCAAGGCATGTGGAGTCTTCCCGGACCAGGAATGGAACCCGCTCGACCTTTGCTTTCCTTGTCACACCTTTTTGACTCTGGCCCTCTTGTCTCCCTCTTAGAGGGACCTGGATATTACTCTGGGTCTATCTGAATAGTCAAGGATAATCTCCCCATCCTGAGATCCTTAACTCAATTGCATCTGCAAAGTCCTTTTTGCCATACAAGGTGACACATGCCCAGGTTCCAGGAAATAGGATGTCAGCATTTGAGGGGGCTGATATTCTGCCTCCACAGCAGAGGTGACCTTCTCAACCCACCTGCAGTTTGAGTTTTCCTTTGCGTTTATCTAGAAATGTTCAGTAACACCTCTGAGTGCTGGGATAGCCAGAAATTATTTTACCGACTCTGAGTATCCCCTGGAGGGTTCTCTGGGCGCTGGCCTCCTTCTGGGTTTGGTTCCTTCCCCTCAAAAGGAATTTGGACAGATGGGTGGAGGCCTTCTCTCTGGGGTCTCCACCGTGGGAGCCCATGCATCCCAGTTCTGCGCCGGGACAGACGGCCCTGCCTGGTGACGCTGACACCATAGGTCTGGTGGCGCCTTCCTTTGATCATCATCTCCAAGTTTGCCACCACCTTCTGGTTCCCAACAAGTGGATAGTTGTCACTGCTGCCAACAAGACGAGGGAAAATGTGCGGAGGTTTTCAAGGCCCAGAAACCAGCGGGGAGAGTGGCAGGGCAGGGTGCCCAGACCTGGGTGAGGCTGGGAATTTTCCATGGTGAGTTTGCATCCCCAGAGAAACGATGAGATCCAAGCAAGTTGTGGAATTTCCTTCTGGTCCAGAATAATTTAAGAGTGATCCTGGGGTAGGTCCTCGTGGGCTTAGCTAGCATTCTGTCTCTCAGACTCAAGGGCCGTCCTTTTGACCTTTTAGAATCCCTTTTCCGGACTCAGCGCAGGGCTGGCTGGTGGCAGCGTCTGCTTGCATCTCAGTTCTATCTCATGCTCAGGCAGATCCCAAAGCTCCTTTTAAGTCTTGTCTCCATTGTAGTTGCCCTCAGTTTCCCCTCCCTTTGGTCTGGTCTGCATGACTGAGTGCTTTAATTTATTCAGCATTTGGTGCTTTTAAAGCGGAGTATTCTCAGTGATTAATATCACATCCTGACTCTTACCATTTAAGTCTGCAGTGTATCTTGGGTTATTACATCCCCAAAAGACAGATAAGATAAAGTTGTCTGAAAAAAAAAAAAAAATCCCATGTTGGTGAGATCAGAAAACACAGAAGTAGGTTTAAATATGTGAACCTGGGCCCTGCATACAAATTCTAGAAGAGGCCCACTGGCCCTTTGTTTGCTAACATAAGCAGTTCTCTAACAGAAAGCTGGGCCTGAGAGGTAAGTGTGGTGCCTTGGCAGAGCTCTTATCTGACACTGGTTCAGTTTGGAGGATTAAAACCGGATACAAAGTGGGCATGCTGAGTGGGAGGGTTGCCCGGAGGCGTGGGGGTGGGGCTGGGGGGGCGATTGTGTCCCCTCTGGGGAGGAGCCCTGAGTTACCAGCTCTGTGTGTCTCACTCTCTGAAGGACTCAGTCCTGAGGCTGCAGCAGGAGGGCCCCACAGAGAGAGCAGCAGAGGCTTCTAGAGAGGAAGGTGGTTCTTAAAGGAAGCCTGGTGGCTTTCTATTAGGAGAAAGCAGGTGTTTACCTTCCCAGCTGGCTCCTGAATTCCCTTGGCCCACCCCTGGGCCATCCTGCCTCCTCTTCCCTCAGTCACTCAGCCCCTCTGTATCTCCTTTCCTTTCGTCTTGTCTGTCCAGCAGGGTCCCCTGCCAGCTCCTCCCGCTCCAGCCTCCTTCTCTTCCCTTCAGGCTTCCCCATCAACACTCCTCCTCAAGTCCCCAGAAGTCAGCTGGAATACAGGCCTGGCAGCCTGAGGCAGCCCCCTCCCCTGGCTTCGAGGTGTGTTTTATAAGAGCAGCTGTGACTGATGGCTGCCTTTTCCACCGAGAGAGCGAGTGCTCAGCGCACCACTGCCCCTCTCCCCGATTCCACCATCCTCTGTCGTCTCCCTGGAATTACTGGGAGCTGTTCAGGTTGGAGGGGACCCCAGCTGAGTCTCAGATGGTGTCTCTGCCTGAACATCAAGCCTGGACGTTGAATAAACCTGGGGAAGTGAGGGCAGAGGGAAGAAAGGGGGTGGGGAGAGAGAGAGCGTGCTCAGGAAAACACAAGAGAAAATTCTTCCCACATTTCTGAGAGGTTGCGTGAAGATCTGAAGGGGATGTTAGGATCGTGAAGCCAGGGATGAGGATCTCCGAGCCCTGCATATTTCCCACGAGCTTCTGAGAGGACCCTGAAGGGAGAAGAACTGCCAGCTGGAATGGAATTCACCTCACTGTTCCTGTTTAATTTAACCCTTAAAGATGCAAGTTGGTAAAAAACAAACCAAAAAACCCCAATAAGAAATGCCTCCTTTTTTAGGAGTTCCTTTTGTGACCCTGCCCCACACTTTTAAGAGCTTTCAGCCGGTGGACCCAGACTTCTGGAAGCTCTCACCGCCGCCTCAGCAGGAGTCTCTGGAACCTTGTCCTCTCCCAAGCCCAGCTTCGGGAGGTGGAGGGAACTGGCCACTCAGCAGGCGGCCTCACTGCCACCAGCAGTGCTCCTGGGGGACATCACTAGCTGAGGTGTGCTTAGGGAGGACATGGAGGTTTCTGGGAGGAATGGGGAGGGGGCATCCGCCGAGGTGACCCAGGCCGCAGCACATGTCCTGTTCCTTCTTTCCTCGGCTCCGCTCCTGGCTGCTTTTGCAACACAGCCCCTCCTCTGTCCACCTGATGGCCTGGGATGGCTCTACCTCCAGACAACTCCTCAGACCCTGGGGCATCAGAGGCTGCTTGACTTTATTTAGCAAACATACATATAGAGTGTACCACGTGCCAGGCAGTGGTCAAAATGCTTTACTCATTAACTTAATAATGCTACAACGCTCTTAAGCAATAGATGCTGTTTTTATCTCCATTTTACAGGTAGGATGACTGAGGCATAGAGCTGTTAGGTAGCTGGGCTGAGTGCAGGCCGCCGGGGAGTGGTGGAGCTGGGATTTGAACCTGGGTACTCTGGCTCCAGCTCCATGCTCTTAGTCACTTGTCAGACTTCATCTCATGTACCCACGCTGGATGCCCAGCCTCCCTGCTTTGGGGGGGAAGAGGAGTGGTGGTGGTAGGGCTTCCCAGGTGCCGCCAGTGGTAAAGAACCCTGCTTGCCAATGCAGGAGACGTAAGAGTCGTGGGTTCGATCCCTGGGTTGGGAAGATCCTCTGGAGAAGGCAATGGCAACCCACTCCAGTATTCTTGCCTGGAGAAACCCATGGACAGAGGAGCCTGGCGGGCTGCAGTCCATGGGGTTGCACAGAGTTGGACACGGCTGCAGTGACTTAGCACACACGTGTAGCGTGGTGATAAGAGTGAGTGGAACCCAGCATGGGAGGTCGATGGACCTGGCTCGAGTCTGGGTTGTGCTGCCATCTGGCCAAGTGACCCCATGCAACTTGCTCAAACTCTCTGAGCCACAGTTCTGCATCTGGCAGAGGAGGCAGAGGATTCAATGGCTTCTAAACCACTCTAAGATTGAGTGTTTGCAATGCCTCCGTAGAGTGCTCAGTTATGCTTGGGCCGACCCATTCCTGCCTGTGTCTGGACCTCATCTTGGGGGTCGCCAGAGGAAGCTGGAGGCCGGGAGGAAAGTGAACACAGTCGGCAGACAGGCAGTGGGTGGGCAGCCTCCCTGGAAAAAATGGACAGCTTAATGTGGCTCTCTGACTGTGTCCCTCCGTGAGAGCGACAATAAGAGCTTGGATAATGCTCTTAACAGGGAAATCCTCTTATGATTATGATCCATAATGAGTCCCGCAGTTATAATCATGGTTGTGATACCCACGGCAGGGTCGGCAGGAAACTGCCTAAGGCTATTCCTGACCAGCTAAACACTAACCCAAGTGGCTCTCGTGTAAATCATAACACACAGATTCCAGCTACTCCTTAATGACTTGGAGACATACACAATTTAATTGCATTTAAATGGACCATTTTACCTAATTAAGAGTCAGGACCAGAGACTGTGTAAGTGAAGTGTCCTATTTCCTCAATGTTAAGGTGCATGCTTTTCATGTTGAACATTTTTGAAATTGGAATAAGTCATACAGACAATATTTATTTTTAATGTCATGTTTCTCCCCCAACACACACACACATAAACAGACAGACACACAAACATTATTCAAATTGATGGTGTGTGTTAGAATTAAATATAATAGCATTATTATTGCTTCAGTCTATGTTGGTAGTGGGGAGAGAAATCACATTAGGAAGAAGAGGGACTTTATTTGAATAGTCATGAACCCCTGTGGGCAAGAATGAGCCTCAGGGAGGCCAGAAACCCAAATCTGGAATGCTGTGGGGAATCTTTGAAGTATTTTTATCTCTCGTCTTTGCCTCTTTCTGTGTATCCGACTCATTGTTCATTCTTTCTGCTGACTTGCTGCCTCTACATCTCAAGAGTCACAGCAGAGAAAGGCCAACCACAGCTTCCCAGAAGGACCAAATCTCTCTGTCTCTGTGTTTTTCTGTCTCTCTCGCCTCTAATTCTAATAACAGGGTAAAGATTCCTATTGGCCCTTCTCCTCCAATCAACCGTGAGTGGAGTCAGAGTATAGGGTCCTATTTCACAGGACAGCAGCCAGGTTCCTGTCCCTGGGGGTCCTTATGCTAAGTCACTTCAGTCGTGTCCGACTCTGTGCGACCCCATGGACTGCAGCCTTCCAGGCTCCTCCGTCCATGGGATTTTCCAAGCAAGAGTACTGGAGTGGGGTGCCATGGGGGTCCTTGGGTCAGTATAAATTGGGTAGACTTCCGTAAGATCTCCCTTGCGGGAGGCAGACTCCTGCAGGCTACTGCAGAAGATCATGCCAACAGCACTAAGTGTTGGGACTGGGAAGGACAGTAGGCAAGGCACCCGGAGACAAGTCACCTAGGCCAGATCTGGGAGGACAGCTAGCTCTGAAAACAAACCGAGGTTGCCCTGATCTGGCCATGCCGGCTCACTGCGAGGGCTGCCCAGGCTTGGCACTGATCTCCTTCTTTCCCTTCTTTCTGAGAAAGGCTCCAAGACAAAGGGCCACTGCCCAAGGACATCAGAGTGGTGGAGAGGCAGAGCTGGTGAATCAGAGAAGAGGACCTCCTAGAAAGGCTCATTAGCCTTTAGGTCAGCACAGCAGAGGCTTTTTCTGGAATACTGTCAAAGGGTCCAGATTTTGCTGATCTCAGCCTCAGACTATGTCCAAAGAAAGCACAGCCTCTCCAGTTTCTGGAGGGGAGTCAGGATGGGGCAGCTGGGTGGGGAGGAAGCCAGGGTCCTGTCCTGTGGTGTTTCTGGCCCCTCACCTTCTTCCGGGACCTGCCAGCTGGGTCTGAGTGGCTGGGGTCCAGCCGCAGAGCTCTGTGGTCTTCAGTTCCGGGACCAGGTGACGAGCCCCTCACATGACACCTTCCTCTCTGGCCCTGAGCACTGACTGCAGCACCTCCCTGCTCGCCCTGGAAGCCGTGGGGGCAGCTGACATCTGATGAGCCACCGACCTAGAGATTTGGCAAGAGAGTAGCTTGCTCTGCAGGAGAAGATGTCAAGTGAGAAAGGGTAGTTAATGTCCAGTACCAGCTCCTCTGAAAGCCGGGGGAGCCAGGGGGCAGGGAGGAGCAGCCAGGGAAAGCAGGGGCCTCCCAGGACAAAAGAAGAAACCCAACAGCCGAAAGCACTGTTTTTATTTTCCACTCTTTAGGCACTACTCCCAAGAGGCCTGCCCAAGTGACTCATGAATGTCCTTGTACACCAAGAAATCACCTGGTTTGGGGGCACAGAGAGCTCTGAGCTGCCAAATGAACATCCCTCTCTTCCTTGGCCACTCACCCTGCCACCCACTCCATGCTGAATGATTCCGGGAAATACTAGTCTCTGTGCCTCGTGCACTCATTCAAACTGGGAAGAGCTGTTGGAACACGGACCATGCGAGGCCCTGATATACTATGAACTATCAACTCAGCCAATAAGAAGAACCACAGGGAAATATGGTTCATTAGATTTGCTAGATGGGTCATTCTTGTGCCAACCCATCTTCATAATTCACATGGGAACTGAAATTTCACTGATTTTTGTCTCTGTTTTCCGATTATGGAAAGGATAAAGCTATGAATACTGTTGGGAAATGGTAAGGGTAAAAGTCATTCCAGCCCTTTTACCCTTATTGAATATGAAAGTGAAAGTCACTCAGTTGTGTCCAACTCTTTGCAACTTCATGGACTATATACAATCCATGGAATTCTCCAGGCCAGAATACTAGAGTGGGTAACCTTTCCCTTCTCTAGGGGATCTTCCCAACCCAGCCATCGAACCCAGGTCTCCCACACTGCTGGAGGATTCTTTACCACTGAGCCATCGGGGAAGCCCTATTGAACACGTTTGCAGACTGATTCTGTTCTTCTCCTTATCTTGGTCCTTCCGCAGTCTTTTCCCATCCTCCTGGCAATCCCAGCCCTTCCCTAACCCCCAGAGCCACATTTTCAGCTAACCTGGTAATTTTTCCTCCAACGTGTACTTTGAGACCATTGTCTCCTTTCCATCTATTAATATCTCCCTTACCCACTTCCACCTCATCTGTTGCAATACTGGTCCTCTAGCTTCTTAATCCTTTCTCCTCACAGCCCAGAGTGCTTTTCTTATAAAATAAGTGAGATCATGTCACTCCTTTTCTTAAATCCCATCAATGACTTTACATTTCCCTTAGAGTACACCCAATGTGACATGCCGCCTGCTTAGCAACTGCCATGACGCCAGACTCTTCATGGTCTAGGGCACATTGAACTTCATCCTGTCCTAGAGTCTTTGTACCCGCTGGACCTCCATTTGGAGTGCTAAACCTCTGAGTCTCTGCCCCTGCCCCTCCTCTTCATTCATGCCTCAAAGAAAAATTATTTTCTCCAATATACCTTCCCGGACAACCATATCTAAGTAGCTTTGTTTGCTTGTTTCGTGTGTGCCTGATTACTGCAGTCTGTTCATTATGTTCATGACTTTTTTCTCAATGTGTATTTCTTTGTGTGTTTGTGTGTGTGCTTTAAAATAAAGACCTGTCTTGTCTGTCTCCCTTCTCCAGGCTCCATGAGGGCAGGGACATGTGTCTTTGGTCCACCTCTGACCCTCAGCACACAGGCTGGGTACCCAGGCTATAGCAGATGGTCAATAAATTTTTATCCACGTCTTTTTTGAGCACCTGCTACATGTGAAGTATGCTGGGCAAATAGTGAAGAAATAAAACAGACTGCCCAGGTAGAGCTGATGTTCGTAACACCCATGATTTAACTATTATTTGAGTGTGAGGGGAGTAAAGGTGATGGCTCTGTTAATATCCAAAGCACATTGAAATTACATTAAAAAAACCAAAAGAGTAACAAGAGGCTTATCTATTTTGCTCTACTCAGGAAACAATATGAGGTGAAAGAAGGTTTTATTTAAAGCAACTCCAGCCCAGGTATAATACCTTAGGCCCACTTAGCCATTTTCTCCAGAGATTTCCGATATGCTTTCTTCAAACCATCAAAGCATTAAAGTAGTTTAAAGAAAACCTTAAAGATTTCCCTGAGTCTCTTAAAGAACATGAGACTATTCCTTTTTTTCATGCAGATAAATGTATGTATCTCTCCAGAGTATTCATGAATTTTAGTCTCTGTACAAGTTGGCCATGTTGGCATTTTATTGAAGGAGAGGGAATAAAATTCCTTTACTTACACTGAGGAAGAAATTGAATTTAGGATAAAGCTGTCTGATGTGGGAGAAACAGCACTGACTAGGAGTCAGAGGCTCGGACACTGAGTCCAGTTCCATCGTGAAGTAACTGGAGAGCAGTCATCTCAATGGGCCTCAGGTTTCTTACTTGGAAAGTCAGTGAGGTGTTCCCTCCAGGAGGTCCGGATGAGTGATGGTGAGATGGGAAACCCTGAGCCAGGTGCCCCTAGTAACATACTCTGTAGCCAGAGAGGGGCGTGGTATGACTTGTGATTCCTGAGTAACCTCAGGGACGGCTCGGTTGGACGACAGTCACTGAACCCACATTTACCCTGCATTACACACTCTACTGGGTGTGTTCTAGGGGCTCAGAGAGTCATTCAGTCAACAGAGATTTATTAAGTACCTACTACACGCAGTGCCAGGGGCTTTGTACATATGATGATGGAATGTCTGAGTCTCTGTCTTTGGGGAGTTCTTGTGGAGGGACGGCAGGTGCAGAGACTCTAGGCTGAGACTTTCCCTAGTGGGGAGAAAGGCAGCAAGCCAGAAAGAAAGCCAGTGGCGCAGAAAAAAGTGTTGGTGAGGAGGTGGAGAAAAGTGAACCCTCCTACACTGTTGGTGGGCATGTAAATTGGCGCAGTCACAATGGAAAACAGTATGGAGGAGCCTCAAAAAATTAAAAAATAGAACTACCACATGATCCAGCAATTCACTTTTGTGTATTTAGCCAAAGAAAATTTGAAAACACTAACTTGAAAAGAAATATGCACTCCTATGTAAATAGCAGCGTTATTCACAATAGCCAAGATATGGAAATGATCAAAATGTCCATCAACAGATGAATGGGCAAAGAATGTATATATACACATATAAATACAATATCTGGAATATTCGTATTATTCAGCCTAATGAAATCTTGCCATTTAATATAACATGGATGGACCTGGAGGGTAGTGGGTTAGGTTAATTCAGATAGAGAAAGACAAATACCATTATTTCACTTCAGTGTGGAATCCTAAAACCAAACCAAACAAAATAGAAATGGACACAGATATAGAGAACACACTGCTGGTTGCTAGAGGGGATGGGTAGGTGAAAGGAGATCAAGAATTACAAATTTCCAGCCATAGATAAGTCATGAGGATATAATATTCAACATGGGGAATGCTGTCAATAACAGTGGAGTAACATTGTATGTTGACAGACGGTAACTGGTCATATTATAGGAATCATTTCATAATATATAAAAATATTGAATCACTATGTTATACACTTGAAAGTAATAAAATATTGTATGTTAATTGCAACTCAAGAGAGAAAGAAAGAGGGGACTTCCGTGGTGGTCCAGTGGTTAAGAATCCATCTTGCAGTGCGGGGGATGCTGGTTCTATCCCTGGTTGGGGAACTAAAATCACACATACTGCTGGGCAACCAAGCCCACACCCATGAACTGCAGCTAGAGAAGTCCACATGCATGACAGCTAGAGAAAGCCTGCATACTGCAATTGAAGATCCAACACAGCCAACATTCAAAAACAAACACGAAACAGACGAAGAAAGAAAGGATGAAAGAAGCACTATGTGAGGAATACGGAACCCAGTGCAGAGGCAGAGAATGACATAAAATCATTTAGAACGTAGCCAGAGAAGACATCCCTGAGAAGGTGCTGTCTTTCTGAAGGATCGAAAAAGAGGCGGGGCGATAGAGCACACATCCAAAGGCAGGAAAAGGCTTAGATAGAGTATTGGAGGAACTCAAAGAAAGCCAGGGCAGCTGGCATTTAGTGGTCCAGGAAGAGAAGTTTGAAATAAGGCTGGTAAGAGGGTAGAAGCCAGGCCATGCAGGACCTTATGGCTCAAAGCAAGGGGGCTGGATTATTTTAAGTAAAAGAAACTGTGATTGGACCCACATTTCACCAGTGTAAAACTTCCCACTGCAAACACTTAATTTTGTTTATTTTCCTGTGATGAAACTCAGCTACTGAGAGTCCACGTCCTCCTTGTGGAGGGACAGTGAGTTCTGAGACTCTCTTTTGAACACTCTTTCAGCGGTTTCAGAATTCTTCCCCTCGGACTTGCCTGGTGGTCCAGTGGTTAAGAATCCACCTGCCAGTGCAGGGGACACGGGTTAGATCCCTGGTCCAGGAACTAAGATCCCGCACGTTACAGAGCAGCTACGCTCATGAGGTGCAACTACTGAGCTGCTGGTATATAGAGCCTGTGCTCCGCAGCAAGAGAAGTCAATGAGGAGCCCCCCCACTGCAACTAGGCCCCCACTAGCGGGAACTAGAGACAGCCCACACACGGCAACGAAGACCCAGCGCAGCCAAAAGTAAATAAAAAAGAGTAAATTTTGAAAAAGCAAAGGATCTTTCCCTCCTTTTCCTTCTCCCTTTCTCTCTGAATTTGCTCAAAATTCCAAGGGGCTTATATCTTTCCCGACGTTGAAGGAGCTGCCTCTGACCCACATTGGCTGGTATCTGCTGTTTTCATGTACCTTGTCATTTGTCCCCTTGCCCCAGGCAACAGGAAGTGACTGCTGAGGAATCTGTCCTCATCTCCGCTCTTACCACTGTGCCCCATCCTTGGTTTCCAGTTTGGTCAGGCACCCTGAAGCTTCCCACATTGGGGCCCCTTGCCCCCTTTTTGTGATCCCCTATCAGGTCCCTAAGTTCTCGATCCCTAGATAACCTTTGTCCTACTTTATACACAAGGGTTTATCAGATCTACTCCCCATCTTCTAGGAAGCCAAGATAATGGAGTAGGGCCAGGGGAAATCTGTGGGGAAGGTAGTATCTTGGGCCCTCTCTCTGCCTAGGTCTGCTCATCTGCATTAACAGGGCACCCCTTGTCAGTGCTGGAATCTCTGTCTTCCTCCCAAGTTGCAGAGGACAGTAGAGCCAAGTCCTTTCCATTCTCAGATTTTCAAACTTCCAATTTTGACCTCACACAACAGTACTGAGGGGTGCGGCAGAGGGAGCAAGGCTCTATCCTTGTGTTTAAAGTGCCCTCTTTCCAGTGGAGTATTACTCAGCCATAAAAAAGAAATTGGGTCATTTGTAGAGACATGGATGGACCTAGAGAACGTCATACAGAGTGAAGCGAGTCAGAAAGAGAAAAACAAATACCATATATTAATGCATGTATGTGAAATCTAGCAAAATGGTATAGATGATCCTTGTTTACAAAGCAGAAATAGAGACACAGACATAGAGAACAGATGTATGGATACCAAGGGATGAACGTAGAGACTGAGATTGACACATATACAGTATTAACACTATGTACAAAATAGATAGGACTTGCCAGATGGCGCTAGTGGTAAAGAATCTGCCTGCCAGTGCAGGAGACACAGGTTCAATCCCTGGAAGATTCTACTCCAGGAGAATCCCCTGGAGTAGAAAACGGCACCCCACTCCAGTATTCTTGCCTGGAAAATTCCATGGCAGAGGAGCCTGGTGGGCTACAGTCCATGGGGCCACAAAGAGTTCGACATGACTGAGCGACTGAGCCCAAAATAGATAACTAATGAGAACGTGATAGAGACCACAGGGAACTCACTTAATGCACCGTGGTGACCTGAATGGGGACGAAGTCCAAAAGCGAGGAGATATAGTTATATGAATGACTGATTCATTTTGCTGTACAGTAGAAACTAACAAAACTTTATAAAGCAATTATATTTCAATAAATTTTTTTTTTAAGTACCTCCTTTTCAACCTTCTCTTCTAAGCTCCATGCCCCAGTCATACAGACAGGAGAGAAGGGTCACTTGGAGTGTGGTGGGGGCAATGGAGATGGAAAGATGCTGGTGGGTTTTAGAGGCTGTTGATGGATCAGATATGGGAATTAAGGGAGAGGGAGGAACCAAAGATACCTCCCTGCTTTCTGGCTTCAGCATCTGGCAGTGTCATTGGTGCAGGGAGGGAGCAGGTGGGGAGTGGTGGTGGCTCAGATTTGGGAATGGCTACGAAGAATCTACTGTTGTATGCATCTCAAGTTTGAGATGTTTGTGAGACACAGTCAAGGGAGAGATGTCAAGCAGATAATTAGATTTCTGAGATTAGAGCTCAGAGGCAAAGTCTGCTAAGTGATAGATATTTGAGAGGTGTCAGCAGACAGATGGTTTTTAAAATTGTGAGTGTGCTGGTGGTTTAGTTGCTAAGTTGTGTCCAACTCTGTGCAACCCCATGGACTGTAGCCCACCAGGCTCCTCTGTCCATGGGACTTTCCAGGCAAGAATATTGGAGTGGGTTGCCATTTCCTTCCCCAGGGGATCTTCCCAACCCAGGAATAGAACCCGAATCTCCTGCATTGTAGGCGGATTCTTTACCACTGAGCCACCAGGGAAGCTAAAATCATGAGGAATGGACACTAAATAGTCTCAAGTGCTCAGGGAGGGCTTAGACTTCACTGTGTGGTCCTGAAAATTTCATCCTGTGATTTGCATAAGAAGAGTTTCATCTCCAGGTGGCTGCTCCAGGGCCCCAGGTGGTGGTTCCATGATCCCCTGACAGCTACTGCTGCCCCCTCTGTAGACTCTCCTTAGTCTGCTGACAGGTGAGAGCTGCCAGCTGGGGACAGTGCTTGGGACACGTCTAGCTCATGAGGAATAAGGGCAGGAGGAGGGAATGGTCTGCACAGATGGAGGGAGGGGGTGGAGGGGATCTTTCTAGATGAGAAGGAGAAGCCTCACCCTAGATGGTGGCGGTGGTTCCCTAAGCCCAGGGCTGTGGGTGCAGCCCAGGAACTTGATGGAGCAGAGGTCAAGGCCCACTGGACTCAAAGGTCTCTCAGGCATATCCTATGTTCATACCATGCATAAACCCAGACAGTACAATCTCAGAGGGCCATCATATTCAGAAAACTCAGTTCCACATTTACTTATAACTTAAAAGAAATTCCATCTTTATCATCAAGGATGTTGTTGTTGTTCAGTCGCTAAGTCATGTCCGACTCTGTGACCCCATGGATCGCAAACCATGGCTTCCCTGTCCTTCACTATCTTCCGAAGCTTGTTCAAACTCTTGTCAGCTGAGTCGGTGATGCCATCCAGCCATCTCATCCTCTGTCGTCACCTTCTTCTCCTTCCTTCAACCTTTCCCAGCATCAGGGTCTTTTCCATTGAGTGGGCTATTCTCATCAGGTGGCCAAAGTATTGGAGTTTCAGCTTCAGCATCAGTCCTTCCAATGAACATTCAGGGTTGGTTTCTTTTAAGATTGACTGGTTTGATCTCCTTGCAGTCCAGGGGACTCTCAAGAGTCTGGGATGTTAAAGGTACTCAAATGTATGCTCCCAGTAAGATTAACTCAAATTTTATTTCTTTTTCTATTCAGATAGTTTTCACCCTAAAGCTGCTTTAGCACCATTTTCAAACCTCTCCCTTAGATAAACTCTTCTACCCCAGCCTCTGAACTTTCCCCTCTCTCTCAAACTTTTATTATGATTTGACCTCTTTCCTAGGAGGAAAGAATGCATCATTTTTTTAGCGTGGAGAAAGAGGTTTGTGGAATTAGGTTGAAATGAAAGGATTCTCTTTGGTGGGATGAAAGGATGGACATGTTTGTCTCATCACACCACAACTTGTAGCTTACAGGTCAGATTACACTTACGTGCTCTCATTCGAAATTCCCAGCTACCCAGCAGGTTAGTTGTTCTTATTAATCCAATCCAATTTCAAACTAAGGCTCAGATAGGAGATGACTTTCCCAAAGCCACGTAGCTTAAAAAATGGCAGAGAAACAGGACGTGCACTGCCTGCCAGCATGAAGGTGGCTCAAATGTGGGATATACCAATGAAAGAGATGGAGGGAGATAGTTTCTCTCTCTCTGCTCTCCCTTTTCTCCTCTGCTTGCCAGTCTCCCCTCATTCTTTTTCAGTAGCAGAAGGACCGGGGCAGCTCCACTGCCTTGTCAGGAAATTAGGTGTGAAACAAGGAACTGGGATCTATCTGGCGTTTCTCTGCGTTTTTATCTGTAATAAAATGAAGAGCTGAGAACTGATGACTTTGGATTGAATTCTGTGAACACTGGTGTAAGTCACAGAAAGCAAGGCTGCCTCGTGACCCAGTCCTGACACGGTGATGTACTCAGGGAAACAACTGTCAGATAGACAAAAAGTAATTCACAAAGAAATCTTAGTCTCAGCTAAAATCCCTCAAAGAATACCAAAACTGCATTCAGCTCAAAATAGAGCAACACTTTTAAAAAAATCTGTCTCACCATGTACATTTCATATACAACTCTCTCTCTCAAGAACCATCACCTCTCTCCACACTCCTAAAATTCTCCCTAAGCCCAAATACTCGCATTTTTCCTTTCTTCTCATCTCACTCTCAGGGTCTTTTTATTTCTCTTCCACCAGTAACACAGAGAGTTACTTTCCAGAGGAAATCAATCTACCCAGTCTGGTTTCTCTAAACTCCCTCCTTTCCCTTTACCCCAATTCAGCAGAGAATACAGTGTTGTCCCAGAATTCTCCATGATAGGCAGAGAAGAGGAGAGGCTGTTATTAGAGATGAGTAATGATTTTCCTATTACATTGGGACATATCCAGGAAAATGCGAGAGCATGGGAACTCCTTCACATCGCAGACACTCAAAGACAGAGCAGATGGTGGAAAACTCTCTCTGAGGTCTTCTTAGGTTGTATATCATCCTGAACTCCCCAGATGAAAAGTTCCCCAGTTGCTTACTGTTGTCGGATGGGTCCCGCCACCAAGGACCTCTCTGGACACACATAGAACAGTGGAAGAAGGAAGGAAAGAAAGAAAGGAAGGGAGGAAGGAGAAAAAGGGAAGAAAAGGATGGCCCTGTCACCATCCTAGGTGGATGGAGGCACTGCTGAGAGGGAAGAACTGCTTTGAGATTCTCTGCAAGAGTTTCCCATCCTGTTCTTGTTTCTCCTTCCACTCCTAAGAGAGCTGGCTCAGCCTCGGGGAGATCCGGGTAACCCTTGGCTTTGCTCAACGCTTGCATGTATCATCTCATCTCAACTTTAGTACCGCCTGGGCATTGTGTAGACACTGCACTGAGATGATCTGTGGGTGAGTCTTTCTTCCACACTGGTATATAAACTACTCTTGGCAGGACTTTGATTTTGTAGATCCTTGCATTCCTGGCACTCAGCCTAGCCCACTGGCACATAATAGTAGATGCTCCATGCTGGTGGAATGAAAGTAAGCAGAGCAAATATTTTTTAAGTGAGTCAACTGAAATCCAGAGCCACCAACCAGTTTCAGGCTGGGTCATATCGTGTAGAGGTGTGCACACACCTGCATCCCAGTGCACGGGCTTCTGAGTCCAGACTTGGTGTGATTCCTGACTCTGACACTTAAAGCAAGTCTTTAGCTTCTCATTTGTAAACTGTGCTTAATGATCCCTGTCCCAGTAGAGCAGATGTGATGATAAAATAAACAGTAACAACAAGAAGGTGATTTTAAAAATCCTTAGCAGAGGACTTCCCTGGTGGTCCATTGGCTAAGACTCCCAGTGTAAGGGGGCCCAGGTTCGATCCCTGGTCAGGGAATTAAATCCTACATGCCACAACTAAGAGATCCTGTGTGCTGCAACAGAAACCTGGCACAGCCAAATAGTAAAAATAAATATTTTAAAAATCTTGGACTTCCCCTGGTGGCGCAGTAGCTAAGAATATGCCTGCCAATGCAGGGGACGTGGGTTTGATCCTTGGTCTGAGAAGATTCCATATGCCTCGGAGGAACTAAGCCCGTGCACCGCAACTACTGAGCCCACGTGCAGCTGTCGGAGCCCGTGTGCCCCAGAGCCCACACACTGCAATGAAGAGTAGCCCTTGCTCACTATGACAAGAGAAAGCCCGTGCAAAGCAATGAAGACCCAGTGCAGCCAAAAAAAATTATGAAAAAAAAAAAATTCCTTAGCAGCTTTCCACTTCTTGGCCCTTCCCTCCTTCACCCCAGGCACCCGGACCCCAGAACACACTGTTCTGTGTCTGGATGACCAACACCCTCTGTTCCTGGATCTGATTTTAGAAAGTCCAGTGAAGGTAAAAGTAGAGATCAGCAGTTTGGGGCTCGTCCGGTGGTATGTGTATCTACAAGGTCTCAGCAGATGGAGCCCGCGGCCTCTGGCTCACCCAAGGCAAGACGGACTTAGGCCTTTTCCCAGGGGGAGGAGGCTGGACTGTGTTCTGCTGCCCTTTCTTTCCCCAGCCCTCCCTTCCCTGATCAGGAGATGCCCGGCCCTCAGAAATTCCGCCCCCTCCACCCTCTTTGGGGGATTTCCTTTCTCAAGGAAAGCAAGATGACCTCGCTCCGGTTTTGGAATTCCAAAATCAAGCGGGAATAAATCTTCCAGAGCTGACCTGTCTTCTAAACACAGAACTCAATGCAAATGCTCCTTTCCTTTGGGCATCACCTCTGCACGCCACCCCCCACCCCCACCAAGTAAGAAGCCAGCTCCAAAGACGCCCTGATTCTCCATCTGACCCGGGCTTTTCTCTCACAGACCGGGCTAGTGTCTGCAGATAGGTAGGAGAGCTTCATGATGGGGGACCAGAAGGCCCAATAAAGTCAGAGTGAAGGGAGCTCTTGGGATCCAGGGCTGGGATCCTGGGGCCTGCAGGATAGGTAAGGCAGCAACAGGGTTAACCTGGGCCCAGTGCCCAGGATTAGAGGCTCAATTCCCTGCTGTCAGTGGCACTCAGCTCCCATAGCTCCAGGAGCTCACCTCTGTCATTAAAATAGTGATTGTAAAGCCTGTAGCACAGCGCTGGGCACATATTCAACACTCGGAAACCTGGCCTGTTGTCATGACTCTTACAACACTTGCTGTGCTTGTCTATTATGTATCTCTCGCCCACACTGGGTGCTCTGTTTGTATCTCTTGCGCTTAGCAGAGTATCCAGCTCACAGTTGATACTAATTAAAACAAAATATTTTGGGACACTAGTCAAGACTCTTTGAGTAACTCTTAGCATTGACTTGGGCAGAGGCCTGTCCCTTGACGAGTGACGGCATTTCTGGGGTTAATGAAAGGTAGGGAAACTGAGTCAACCCTAGCAGGGCTTCCCTGATTCCAGAGACTGTCTGAAGGTGAGTTGATTGCAGGTGGTAAGGGCTGGGGAATCTGAGTTTTTAGAAAACCAGGGGTCAGGCTAACGCGGGGGTTGGGGATATGAGGCTGAGAAATGCAGGGTGAAGCTGGGACGACTGTGTGTAGTTAAAGGGCTGACCAGCCTGGCCACACAGCCCTGTGGCTGCTACTTTTGAGATATGACCCAAGGGCCCCAATTTCTAGAGAGAGCTGCCTCACCTTGGCACAGGTTCCTGAATTTCCCATTGTAGAGTCACTTTTCTAGAGAGAGACGCCTGAGGGCTCTTGTCAAAATATATGTGTTACAGATGGATTGGGTAACATTTATGAAATCCACACCTGTCTAGTGATTAGCAGTTCCAGAATCCTGGGTGGCCACTAGCCAGGCCAGAGGGAGGCTCTGAGGTCTGGATCATGGCACCCACCCAAGAAGGTGAATGAAATTCCAACATGCAGAGCCAGGGCCCAGCGTGAGAACTGCTGTGAAAAACCTCAGTTTCCTCAGGTGGGAGGAAGGAGGATCAGAGTGGGCACTATTTCCAACTAGTGTACAATATACTGGTTTCCCAGGTAGCACAATGGTGAGAACCCACCTGTCGATGTGGGCAAGGAGACACAGGAGACACAGGTTCAATCCCCGGGTCGGGAAGAGCCTCTGGAGGAGGAAATGGCAACCCACTCCAGTATACTTGCCTGGAGAATTCCATGATGGAGAAGCCTGGTGGGCTGCAGTCCACGGGGTCACAGAGTCGGACATGACTGAGTGCACACACACACACACACACACACACACACACACAGTATACTGTATCCCCATAGGGCCGTGCGTGCTAAGTTGCTCAGTCATGTCTGACTCTTTGTGACCCCATGGACTGTGTAGCTCGCCAGGCTCCCGTGTCCGTGGTATTCTCCTTGCCTTCCTCCAGGGGGTCTTCCCGACCCAGGGACTGAACCTCTGTCTCTTTCGTCTCTTGAATTTATTCCCTCCCTCCCCCACCCCCTTAGTGTTGGGTGTCAATACTGAAGATGATCTGCTGAAGGCTGGGGGTGGGTGGGCAAGGCGGCGAGCCCGATGAGATCCAGTCCTGCCCTCCAGAGCACAAGTGCAGCATCAGCAGTCCTGGACACTCCATCGGAGACCCGTGGCCGACCAGCTCCAAGGCCCAGGATGCCCAGCGGAGCTGGCCTGCCCTGGGTCTGCGGCTGATATTAACAGCAGCCTGGGAGGAAATCCGGGGCTGTTTTTTGGCTCAGCACATGATCTTCACAGACACAAAAGAGAAAAATGGGTCAGGAGGAATGCACTTGGTGTGAATCCACTCCCTTTTCAAGCTGGAGAGCCTGCAGGAGAGAAGGGGCCAGCCCCGCTCCCCGCTCCCCTCTGCTCCCATTCCACAGTGGGGCTGCTGGTCTCAGGGAGGAGTTAGGGAGACAGACGCTCAGCCAGCGCCCACTCCCTCCTCGTTGTTCACATGGCTCTCCATGACCTGTGTCATAATGAGTTCCAGATTCCAAGGGGGACATCCCTGGGAACCCGAGCACACGGTGTCAGAGGGGACCCTGGGCCTGTGATGTCACCAACATTCCCAAGGAAAGCTGCCTCCAGCCCCCACCTGCAGATGGTGTCAGGATGGGCGGAAACTGAGCCCAGGAAGAGAAAAATAGGCTGAATCCTCCCCCAGAGCGGGCCTTCTTTCACTAATCACTGAATTAGAAACCTCCATGTATCAAAGATTAAAGGCTCTGGTTACTCTGAATTTGGTGGTTCGCTCAGTTCATAGGCTCCTCTCGTATATTAAAAGCCGTCAGGATGTGATGTCTTTAATTTGCCTTGAGTTAAATGCACACACACTCCCACAGTAGCCGTCCTCAGTGGTACAGCGCCCACTAAAGGACCGCGGGACTAGTCACATACGTGCTACCAAACGCATGATGCACGGACGTGTTCGCACGGAGATGCTGTGTCAGTGGGGAACTTGGTGCTTATCCTTTATTCTGTTAAAACAGTTGAAATATAAATGGACCCTTTGAAAAGCATGTGCAAAAGCATTTTGTTTCTGTCTTTCTGTCTGCCCCGAGTGATTTCAGCCAGGGGCAGATGGTCATCACAGTATGAGGGATAGTCCATTAAATATGCTCTTCTATTTTTTTTAAATGATAAGCAGCATCTTTTTGTTGAGGTAGGCGAATGTTCTAGATAACAAGAGAAAAAACTTGGATAGAATATTAAGATAGAGTGTTAATTTAAACTTTTGACTGAATTATTATAGTTTTTAATCTCTTAAAATCTGTATGATGTGATATTAGGATTTTAAGTTCTCAAAACTATCATGTACAAAGTATAGAATTTTGGTAATTTTCACTTTCAGACTGGAAATTCTAGTTTTTAGGTGCTTGCACTTTTATCTATATCTGTGCTGCAATTCCGCTCAGAGCTGTGTATATGACGAGTATCTAAGAGTAGTATCAAGTGTTTCAGTTGGTAAGGAGGGGCCAGGTACATAGAGATGTAAAAAAAGAGTAAACCATAGCCCTAAACTACAGTTTCACCAAAGAAAATGGGATCAGACTTGTTATTGGTGATATACACAGAGCTGTGGAAAGAATGAATTTTGCTACTAAAGGCCCAAGGAGGTGGCGAGGTGAATTGGACTTTGAAGGGTGGGCAGGTGTTACCAGCAGGGGAAGGACATCTGAGGCAGAAGGAACACAGGGGTGAAGGGGCTGTGTTCACGGATCCACATCGCTGGGGACGAGGGCATGCCTGAGGCTGCAGCAGAAGCAGAGGAGGAGGGTTCATATTTAAGGGCCAGATAGGCTCTACTTGGGAGTCTGGGCCTCATCCTGCAGGCAAGTTGTGAAAAGTTTGAAGGCATACTGAAGGCTGAATGGGTGACCCTGGAGACTGTTAAAAGGTCCCACATGGGACACCCTGCAGGCAGCTTCTGACTTTCAGCCCAGATCGCTGCCTGCAGAGTCTGCCTCATAAACAGAAGGCCCAGAGCTGTAGCTCAGCACAAACCACCCGTTCCCCATAGCTGCTCACCCAGCAGGGCCCTGGAGAGAAAACCCAGCCGTGGCTGGCGCCAAACCACAGCTTTCTGATTCAAGGTGTTTCTTCCAGCCTTCCCCTTTGGGGCTGCCGTTCGTAATAATTAGTGATTAACTCATACGCGATTGTTGTTGGATTTTAAGAGGTATGTTTCTCAAAAGGAGATGCTTGAAAGTAGAAATATCTAAGTATCTTGTGAAAATGGCAGGAACACAGAATGTTTTGAACATTGTGTGTGTGTGTGTGTGTGTGTGTGTGCACGTGCGCTCATGTATATGTGTGTGGGCACTCAGTCATGTCTGACTCTTTAAGACCCCATGGACGACCGTAGCCTGCCCGGATCCTCTGTCCATGGAATTTCCCAGGCAAGAATACTGGAGTGGGTTACCATTTCCTTCTCCAGGGGATCTTCTTGACCCAAAGATTGAACCTCCTCTCCTGCATCTTTTGCCTTGGCAGGCAGGTTGTTTGCCACTGCACCATATGGGAAGCCCCATATTTTAAACATTAGTTTTCTTTTTTCCTTACTAACCAAATACCAAGTTATCCATGCCTAGAGAAAGACAGTAAGTACCACTAGTTACCCAAATATCCAGAAGCCGGGTATCTCAGTCTCTTTGTTGGTAATTACTCACATTGCTGTCTGTTGCTCCTTAAAAGATGTGATCAAAGACATGCTTGAATCTCTGTGGCTGTCCCACTTTAAAGCACAGTATTTTTATAACTTTACAAGAAATGAGTTTTGTTCTTTTCTATTCCATAGTATGCTCATAAATTTCTAAATTTGTCATAGTTAAATTGAACAGAGCACTGATGGGGGTGTGTGTGTGTGTGTTGGGGGAGGGTCGCTGGCAGTGGAGAGGGAGAAATTAGGACAGTTATACATTTGTTGCCAGTGTCATCAATGAAAACTGTGGGATTGGGTTTCATAGGAAAGGACCCTGGTTGGAGAATAGCTGGCAAGTAACCATTCTGAATAATTACAAGCAAAAGCACTATTGTTATTGAGCTTTGTGTCACTTTAAAATAGATTATTTCTCAATAATATTTGCATGCTCAGCCTGTCCACTATAGGCCTATTCTGTGACTTAGTCCATTTGATCCTCATACCAACCTGTGAAAGAGATGCTGGCACTGTCTCCATTTTATAGATAAAGAAACTGAGACTTCAGAAAGTAGTCATATTCCTGGAGAGCAGTAAAGCCAGGGTTAGGACCCAGATATTCCAGGAGATCCTTGGAAAAGACTGTTTTGCAGGTTCAGTCTTTGAAACCACATTCAGCCTTCCTTCAACAGGAAAAATAGGAGTTTAATTGTCACTAAAATGTCCTTTTTGTTGGGAAATAGTTGGTGTTCTTTGGAAGGAATGATGCTAAAGCTGAAACTCCAGTACTTTGGCCACCTCATGCGAAGAGTTGACTCATTGGAAAAGACTCTGATGCTGGGAGGGATTGGGGGCAGGAGGAGAAGGGGACGACAGAGGATGAGATGGCTGGATGGCATCACTGACTCGATGGACATGAGTCTGAGTGAACTCCAGGAGTTGGTGATGTACAGGGAGGCCTGGTGTGCTGCAATTCATGGGGTCGCAGAGTCAGACACGACTGAACGACTGAACTGAACTGAACTGAACTGAGACATCAATGTATTTAGGAGAGCAAAAAGGCAACTTACTATCAAAAAGTTTAAAAAGTAATAATACTATGCTTGCTCCTTGGAAGAAAAGCTATGACAAACCTCAACAGCACATTAAAAAGCAGAGACATCACTTTGCTGACAAAGGCCCGTACAGTTAAAATATGATTTTTCCAGTAGTCATGTATGAATGTGAGAGTTGGACCATAAGGAGGCTGAGTGCCAAAGAATGGATGCTTTTGAACTGGTCCTGGAGAAGTCTCTTAAGAGTCCCTTCGATTGCAAGATCAAACCAGTCAATTCTAAAGGAAATGAACCCTGAATATTCATTGGAAGAACTGAAGCTGAAGCTGCACTACTTTGGCCACTTGATGCAAAGAGCCAACTCATTAGAAAAGACACTGATGCTGGGAAAGAATGAAGGCAGGAGGAGAAGGGGATGACAGGGGATGAGATGGTTGGATGGCGTCACCAGTTCAATGGACATGAGTTTGAGCAAACTCTGGGAGATAGTGAAGGACAGGGAAGCCTGGCGTGCTGTAGTCTATAGGGTTGCAAAGAGTCAGACACAACTTAGCAACTGAACAACAATACTATGAATATACAGAAAGAAAAAGTAATAAAGCAAATGTGGTAAGATATTAACAAGTAAGGAATCTGGGCGAATGGTATATGGAGTTCGTTGTACTATTCCTACAACTTGTTTCTAAGTCTGAAATTAAAATTTTTAAAAACTACACCAAAACAACACAAGCCTGTGGCTAACATGCCTAGAAAAAATAATTCTGTCTTTTTCTGTTTTATAAAATGCTCGAGGGTTTCTAAATGTGTTTGGTTGAACTGGGCAGAACACCAAGATGATAACGGTGATGGCGATGATGGTGGTGATGAAGGTGGTGCGTGGACGTAGGGCCTGAAGTCTAAGATGTATCATACAACTGCTTACTCTGATCTGGGCAGCAGCCCACTTCTTGGGGTCCACGTGACAAAAAAAAGTCATAACTACATTTCACGGCTGTTAGTCATCAGATTATAAAGCAGCCCTTCTGTCCTCCAACCCGAGACAGAGTCAGTAAGCAGGTCCTTCTGGGGAGCCTCCCTAGGGACAGGCCTCTTTGTCCACTCCTGCCAAGAGGGTGCAAAGAGGTTCATGTCATTTGAACTTTCAAAAGAAAAATTCGTTACCAGGAGTGTGCTAGGAAATAGTGCAGTTCGGTTAGCCTGATGATTATATAATATTATTTTCAGTCTAGAAAATAGGTTGCTGAAAATTCCTTTCGATGCTGCTTGTCTGAACTATTCCCTCACAACTTTTCATAAAGAGCCAATTAATTAATTAGGACTTGCAAGGAGAAAGGGTCTCTCTCCCTTGATCTCTAGCTAGGAGTCCCTAAATCTTTGCTTCTTCCAAAATCCTGTGCTCTTTAACTACTGTGCACAGAAGCCATTCGTCTGTCAGCTCAGGGGGATATTTGAAGCTGAGATGCAGGACTCCCTAGAGGAATTCAGTTTATGAGAGCAAAGGGGATGGAGCTAATAGAGAGGAAGAAGGAAGGCAGGTGAACAGAACAAAGCGTGTCCCAGATCCCTGTCCTTCACTCTAGCAGGGACGAATCTCTACGTGCAGCCTCTTGGGGTGAGCAGGAATCGTAGGCCTAATCACACAAAACCCTCCTGAATGGCTTGGAAATCCCTTTGTCACGCAGGATTTTGTCATAATGGTATTTGACTTGGTTGTTTTTTCCAATAACGGTCCCTTGTGCTAAAACCAGCAGAAAGGCAGACTGAAATCCCATCGCCTTTTTTTTAGCCTCTTGGGGTTGTAATTTTTCCACCTGGGTTACCATTGTTAGTTTCTACTTTACCAAAACAGAGGCCTTGTTTTGTTTATCTAGAACAGCTTTCTCAACCTTGGTACTAATGATATATTGGACCAGGTCATTCTTTGTTGTAGGAGGTGATCCTGTGCATTGCAAGATGTTTAGCAGCTCCCTTAGCCTCTACCAACTAAAAGCCAGCAATCCCCTCTTTCCCAGTGTTGTTGTTCAGTCGCTCAGGCATGTTCAACTTTTGTGACCCCATGGACTGCAGCACGCCAGGCTTCCCTGTCCTTCACTGTCTCCCAGAGTTTGCTCAAACTCATGTCTATTGAGTCAGTGATGCCATCCAACCATCTCATCCTTTGTCACCCTCTTCTCCTCCTGCCTTCAGTCTTTCCCAGCATCAGGGTATTTTTCAAGAAACTGACTCTTCATATCAGGTGGCCAAAGTGTTGGAGCTTCAGCTTCAGCTTCAGCATCAGTCCTTCTAATGAATATTCAAGGTGGATTTCCTTTAGGATTGACAGGTTTGATCTCCTTGCTGTCCAAGGGACTCTCAAGAGCCTTCTCCAGCACCACAGTTGGAAAGTATCAGTTCTTCAGCGCTCAGCCCTCTTTATGGTGCCACTCTCACGTATGTACCTAACTACTGGGAAAACCACCACTTTAGCCATGTCACACCTTCCAAGTGTGATGATCAACAAATGTCTCCTGGGAGCAAAATCAACCCCAGTTATAAACAACTAATCTAGAAACCTCCATAAGAATCAGGGTCTTTCTGACCTTCTTGGGAAACCGCTGGGGACAGGCGAGGGACGGGAGCAAATTGGAGGGAGTTTGATTCAAGGTTGGGCTAATGAGGGGGGAGAGGAATAGCTGTGACTTGGTATCAGAGGCATTCTGGAAGTCGGGGTTTGCTGTATGACACTGAGTCCTGGTTCTAAAGCATTAGGGCGGTGTCATATTCTGCACTGGCTGTTCACACGGTGTTGGAAAGAGGTCCTGGGAGCAGGGCGGTATGGGAAGCTGACTTAGACATACTGAGATTCAGATTGCCAGGTCAAGGGTTTTGAATAATCAGAAATATGGCATCTTAAGAATGTTTGGGAGAGTCCATCTGAACCCCACCTAGGTTGATTGCAGATTTACCTGATTTTGGTGGGCTCTTTCCTCTCTAATTAGAGCTGCCTTCTCTGTGGAAGATCACGAAACTCATCTTTTACATTCCAAGAACAGAGCTATGGGCCACCCGGGGTGAATTTCTATGATTCTTTGAATGTCTGCTTTATATTTTCAGAAAAGTGCTGAGAAGGTTCATCCAAGAGAAAGTATTGGCTATGCTTAAAACTAGGATTAAAAAAAAAAAAAAGTCTGGCCTTCTAGAGGGCACTGTAACTTTAGCTAAAAAAAAGGAACAGAAGCCAGAGAAGTATGCTTAAGCTCATACAGAGTGCATGCAGTTAAGAGCATGAGACTGTGGGACTTAGGAATTTTGTACAGGTTTTCCTAAGTCCTGGGGTCTCCTTTTGTTTTTGTTTGGGCTTTAATATTTATTTATGTGGCTTCACCAGTCTTAGCTGCAGCCTGTGGGATCTAGTTTCCTGACCAGGGATCAAACCCGGGCCCCTGTGTTGGGAGAATGGAGTCCTAGCCACTAGATCACCAAGGAAGTCCCCTGGGGTCCCTTTTGACTCTTGGGTTAGGGGAACAGTCCTGCTACCCATTTCATAAACTAACAATATAATATCAGGTTGTTGAATAAATTGCTGTGTTCTGGGGAAAGGATTTGACCAGATCAAGATAGGGTCCTAACAAAATAATCTGCGTAATTGATTAACAAAATTTAATTCTCCTATATTATTTTCCTATAATTATTACTATAATTCTCCCATAATATTTCTCTCCACTTAACATAGGTCTTTTTACTTTTAAAAATAATATTGTAGTTACCAACAGCCTTGTAAGATGCAGACGAACATATCTCTTCCAGAAGTACATGACAGGAACCCTGGTGGTTGGCAGGGCCGTGTCTCCTTCTCACCTGGACTCCTGTGGCTGTCGCTTAATTGGCCTCACTGACTCCACTCTTGCCCCCTCACTATTCATTTTCCACCCAACAGCCGATCCGTAAACTTTCAAAAATGTGACTCAGATTGTTCTCCTGCCCACAGGCCTCCTGCCCACAGGCCTCCAAGTACTTAGCATAAAAGCCCAAATGTCTTCCCTACTTACAAGGCCCTTCCCCGTGGGTCTCCCTCAAACCTTCTGACTTCAGCATCAGCCTGGCTGTTCCATTTCCAGGGCTTTGTACCAGCTGCTCTCTCTGCTCTGCCACACACTCCTTCCAGATCTTTGTGTGGCGGATGCCTTGGCATTCACTTCTCTGCCCCATTGTTACTTCTGCGGAGAAGCTGCCCTGCACCATACCCTCTCTGTTTCATCTTCTTCCCTTCTCTCCTCATCATTAGCTGAATTTAGTTTACACTCCTAGAGTCTAATTCAAATGTCACCATACTCTAGGGATCGTTCTGTGCCTTAGTTTCCCCACCCCCAACAATGTGTCTTAGAGAGCTTCCATGTCGGACTGGATAGGCCAACTTCATTCTTTTAAATGGCTGCATAGTATTCCTTTTACTGTACCTCCACCACCGTAATTTGTCTGACATCTTCCATACAGATTTCTGATTTTTTACTGTTGCAAATAATGCTAAAGTGGAACATCTTTTTGAACAAATCTCTGTGCACATGTGCAAGTTTTTTCCATAGTATGAGTTCTTTGAGGTGGAATTGTCAGGTCAAAGGTTATGTCCATTTGTCCTTTTGATAGATGCTGACTGCCGTATTGCTTCCTAAAAGGCTTTATTAAATTATCCTCCCACTAACAGTGTGTTAGAATGCATACCTCCCTTCATCCTCCCTGACATGAATTAGTATCATTTTTTTAAATTGCCTTGAGGGACATACAGCAATGGTGTCTTATTTCACATCAGAGTCCTAACAGCCATTTTAAGATTGCTTCATGCTGGTGTCCCCTGGAGTCATGCCTCCAAGTCAGCTCAGGGAGAAGCAGCAAAAATCTCTGTGAGCTCTGAACCTTTTAGAATAGTCTCATCCATTGCACCAGAAGCCTCTGTCCTCCCCGCCGGCAGGGCTTAATCAATAACCTGGAGAGCAGTGGGCCAACCTGACATTTCCTGCACGCAGCTCCCTCTCCCATCCATCATCCGAACACACCGGCAACGCAGCTAATGCTCTACAGTGAGTGAAAATCTGCCCAAGAGAGGTGATGAGCACCAAGAGAAGCATCTAACGGGGCACCGACAAGCACTGCAGGTCAAAAGGAAGACCTCTTAGACTTCCTACTCCCATGTTGGCAAGCTGCGTATTTTCAGAGATTTTGAATTTTCCTTGTCCTGGCCTCACTTTGGCTATAAGGAAAAGTCTCAGTTTTCCACATTCCTATATAGGGGAATATCTGATTCTTCTCTGCTATGAGACCATTCCTTCCTTCCTTGTGTGTCTCCTTTACTCCTCGTACAAAACATACTTCTGCCACTTCTGGTGAGCAAATGTCTGCAGGGTTTTCTCCACAACCAGCAGTTCCTGCTACACCAGACTGATATCTTACAATGTATCTCGCTTCTGACGCTACCCGTCCTGAGAGAGCAGCTCCCACAGGTTAAGGGCTCAGTCCCACCAGAGTGTCCCCTCCCTGCAAGCGCCAACCCTCCCCTGTCCCCCACATACTTCAAACACCAGTAGAAAGCTCAGATGCTTTCGACCAAACTCTACAGATGGGAGGTTCTAAAAACTCCCTCCTTAGTTTCAATTAATTTGCTACAGTGGCTCACAGAGCTCAGGGAAGCGCTTACGTAAGGTTTACTAGCTTATTAAAGAATACGATAAAGGATACAGATGAACAGCCAGGTGAAGAGATACATTGGGTGAGATCAGGGTCAGTCCTGAGTGAAGGATCTTCTGTCTCCGTGGAGTTGGGGTGCGACACCCTCCTCCCGGTGATGTGTTCTGGCTTGAAAGTTCTCCGAACCCCCTACTGCTGGGATTTTTATGGTGGCTTCTTCACTTGAAGTGAAAGTGAAAGTGAAGTCGCTCTGTCGTGTCCAACTCTTTGCGACCCCATGGACTGTAACCTACCAGGATCCTCTGTCCATGGGATTTTCAGGCAAGAGTATTGGAGTGGATTGCCATTTCCTTCTCCAGGGGATCTTGCTGACCCAGGGATTGAAGCCAGGTCTCCCGCACTGTGGGCAGATGCTTTACCATCTGAGCCACCAGGGCACAATCAATTATTGACTCTGTTTCCAGCCCCTATCCCCTCTCTGGAGGATAGGGTTGGGGTGGAACTGAACCTTCTAAGCTTTTAATCTTGGCTTCGTCTTCCTGGTGATCAGCCCCAACGCAGGAGTCATCTGGGAACTCACCTGGACTAGAGTCACCTCATTGGAACAAAAGATGGGGACTTTCCTGGTGGTCCAGTGGTTAAGAATCTGCCTTGCAATGCAGGGCACATGGGTTCGATCCCTGGTCAGGGAACTGAGATCTCACGTAGGGGCAACTAAGCCCACTCACTGCAACCACTGAGCCCCCACACTCTAGAGCCCACATACCATGGCTAAAGAAGTCCGTGTAGGGTGGGGGTGGAGAATAGAAGATGTTACTTGTGCTCTTATTGCTTAGGCATTTACAAGGGTTTTAAGAGCCCAGTGTCAGGGACAGGGTCAAGGACAAAGAGCGTACAAAACGTGCAAACCGACTTTTTGACCAACTCAATAGCACCAAAGATGCTCCTAGTTTTCCCATCACCTAAGAAATTACAAGGATTTTAGGAGCTCTGTGCCAGGAGTGGGGGCGCAGACCAATATATGTATTTTCTATTATCTCACACTTTCCTCCCCAAAGGAATGCTTAGGCTTCCCCAGGCAAGAAAAGCGTGGCCACTGTTTCCTGATACTGGTGCTCTCCTGAGCTCTCTGCACCTATTGTCTAACAGCCCCATGAGCTGGATAATGCTATTATATTCAGCTTAGAGATGAGTTGGCAGCCAGAGCAGTTGAGTAACTCACCCAGCTAGTAATGCCTGGAGTGGGATTTGAACCTAGAGCCTATAAGCTTGTGCTCTATTGCCTCCTAGGTGGGCTCTGTATCTTAATTTAGGGAATTATAAAGGCTTTATTTTGGGGTGTTTATAAATTATTGTACATTTCTTTACTTATGCTGCTGCTGCTACTAAGTCACTTCAGTCATGTCCTGCTCTGTGCGACCCCATAGACGGCAGCCTACCAGGCTCCCCTGTCCCTGGGGTTCTCCAGGCAAGAACACTGGAGTGGGTTGCCATTTCCTTCTCCAATGCATGAAAGTGAAAAGTGAAAGTGAAGTTGCTCAGTCATGTCTGACTCTTCACAACCCCATGGACTGCAGCCCACCAGGCTCCTCCGTCCATGGAATTTTCCAGGCAAGAGTACTGGAGTGGGGTGCCATTGCCTTCTCCATTCTTTACTTGTAAGTGTCTTTAAAGAGAAAATTCAAAATAACAGTGGAATTGCTGTAACAGTGTGTCCTTTCTGTGACCCTGGAAAAGTCCAACACGTACATCTTTTGCGAGCCGATTTCTTTTCTCTACGTCTGTGGGAGCTGATACTTGTTCTTTGGCCCGTGTATATGAAAGGAACAAGATGGCATGGTTCAGTGGTTCACCAGGCACCCTGATCATTGCAGGGGCAGGGTGACAACTGTATTGATTCACTTCTGTTGCTATAATCAATTATCACGAACTTCTAGGCTTAAAGAAACACGAATTTATTACCGGATAGTCTGGAAGTCCTAAAATTAAGGTGTGTTCTTCCTGGAAGCTCTGAGGGAGATCTGCTACTTTGCCTTTTCCAGCTTCCAGAGGCTGTCTGCACTCCTGGCCCCATGGTCCCTTCCTGCATCTTCAAATCTCTTTCTGCTCTCTGTTTCTGTTGTCACATCTCCTCTGAGTCTGACCCTGCTGCCTTCCCTCTGTGATTTCATTGGATTCACTTGGATAATCCAGGATAATCTCCCTATCTCAAGATTCTTAATTCAAGTCACATCTGCAGAATCCCTTTTGCCACAATAGGGTAACATATTTTCAGGCTCCGGGGATTAGGACATGAACATCTTTGGAAGGCCCTGATTTAGCATTGCACACAGACCATCGCCATTTGCTGGGGACCGAATGGTCTTCCCAATGATAGAACTTTTAGTGCTAAAATCAGGAAAGTTTTGGGCAAAACTGGGCAGCCAGTTGCCCTTAGCTAAGCGCACCTTGGTTCCAGAAGGTATTTCTGCTAACTCTTGGGGAAGTGGAAAGGGAAGATGAACATAGATAAGCTGTAAAGGTAACAGCATTTAGCAGTAATGATCTTTAGGACAAAAGCAACCTTTAACCTTTAAGAAATCTCACCCTGCACCCCCTCAGCAGGACCACATCCTTAAAACAAGATGTTCTCCACTTGGTTGTTTTTGGGCTGCACTGGATCTTAGTTGTGGCGTGTGGGATCCAGCTCCCCGGCCAGGAATGAACCTGGGCCCCTGCATTGGGAGCGTGGAGCCCCAGCCCCTGGATCACCAGGGAAGTCCCCTCCGGTAGATCTACCTGATAAAGGCAAAGCTATTTCCTCAACAAACTCCACTGCAAAGCCTGGATTATCCTTGAATAGGAAGCCTGTTTGGCGAACTTACATTCAAAAAGGTTAATGGTTCCTACAGTGTGGAGTAACAGACTTCTAGTTAAAAATAGAGCCTGATTCCATGCAAATGACAGAGACTTGTCACCTGGATATGAAGCCACAGCGGGTTTTCTACATCATGTGTCCTCTTCCTGCCTTTTTTCCTTCCCCCTCACCTTCCAGTCTACCCACCCTCCCCCGCCCCAGTCCACCCACCCAGTTATATTTAGTGTTACAGTCTGTGGGTTTCTGAAATAATTCTCTCATGTGTTTATGAGTCTCACTGAAGGGGAGGCCGGTTCATGCCATATTTTTATGTATATATCTAGCTCTCTGCTTCTGAGGAAATAAATAGAAATGAGTCTTTTTCAATAATAGGTGAATTCCAAGAAGCTTGTAGCCCGATTTGAGAAGGGTGATGGATGGCGATCTGGGAGGGGAGGGGGTGGTTTCCAGTGGAAAGGATTTGAATGGAGAGCCCTAGGGTGGCACATGGCACTTGGGGAGTATGAGAGGGTCACCCTGCATGGTCCGTCAGAAGTGACAGTTGAAGTGAAGATCATGAATCATTTCCCAGCTGTGAAGACAGAGGAACAGAAATCCTCCCAAGCCAGAGGCAGTGGAGCCAGTAAGATGAATGGGAAAGAGGGTGCCCGTGCTACTCTACTTCTCCCCGACGACCAGTTCAGGGACGCAAAAGCCAGACGAATGGATGGAAAGCCAGGGACTAGAGGAAAGCCAGGCATGCAGAGGCATCTGGGAAGCACTGGTGACGTTCCTTGGTCAGTGCAACCTGACGCATGCTCAGTGGGGGTGGGGGCAGCTGGTGGGAGTTGACCGATGGTCACCAGGAGACTCTTATGTCCAGGGGAGCTTTTCAAGGTTTGCAGGGAAGCTCCGCACATGAGCCTGCTCAGGGAGCTCAGCTTTATCCCCATGTGGATCCAAGCTCAGACCACCCCTTCTGCTGGCCAGACACTGAGCAGAAGAATGCACTGGATCCGGGCCCTCTACCATCCCCTCGGGAAATGTAATTTCCATCACATGCCTTCCTGAGTCTCAGTGGCAGGACTAAGATGCTGTCTTTCACTGTGAGGAAAAATCTATGCTCTCATGACCTCAAGGGGCTTCATATGTCATTGCTTCTCCTAGAGTTGCAGGTAAAGGGCATGAAGGAAGGGAGAGACCTCTGTCCTGGGAAATCCACATCCTCTCCCCTGGTTCTGCTGAGGTGTGATGGCAAGCGTTTGTAGGTGGCTGGTGAGGGCAGGGCTGATTTAAGAAGAGCTAAGCTAATTGCTCCCTGCAGGAGGTCGTCTATAACTAGTCTGCAATTATTATAGGGGGCTCTCAACCCGTTCAACTAATGATGTCCAAGGGATGGCATGGTGGGCTCCCATGGTCCCACTCATGGATCAACGTCAAAGGCAATGCCACCCTTTCATACCCATTTCAGACTCAAGTAGCTGTCTTATGGCTCGGAGAGGAGCTGGTATGATTGACTGTCTCACTCAGCCAGGGGAATGTGATCACCCAGCCTCTGCTTCCCAGATGGATTGAGACTGGAGAATTTTGGACTAGAGGAAGATCCAGAAATATGCCCAGGCTGAGGGATGATCAGACATGCTTAGTGTGGGTGAATGAAAGGGGTATCATGTCTTTTCAAAGAAGCCAAGCCATAGAGCCTGGAGACTCCGTTCCTGACTCAGTTCACCTGCTCAACATTGCCTTGTGCCCCTGGAATGAGTGCCTTCCTTCTGTTTCAAAATGTAGCCTTCACTACTATTTAGATGTGGCAAGACCTACAGATTAGGAGATGATTGCCATTGAAAAGTGGAGAAGGCAATGGCACTCCAGTACTCTTGCCTGGAAAATCCCATGGACAGAGGAGCCTGGTAGGCTGCAGTCCATGGGGTCGGGAAGAGTCAGACATGACTGAGCAACTTCACTTTCACTTTTCACTTTCATGAATTGAGAAGGAAATGGCAACCCACTCCAGTGTTCTTGCCTGGAGAATCCCAGGGACAGGGGAGCCTGGTGGGCTGCTGTCTATGGGGTCTCACAGAGTTGGACACGACTAAAGCGACTTAGCAGCAGCGGCAGCCATTGAAAAGATACGTATACTCACAGATCCCAAGAGGAGAGGACATGACATGCTGAGGGGTGGGGACCACTCAGGGAAACACCAGGGCCAGTCAGGAGGCAGACAGATGCGGGAACATGGGTAAGAGCCTTTACTGTGGTTTCTGTAGGAAGAAATGGTGGGGGTGGGGATCTGGGTAAGCAGGCTTAGGATTGACTATGTCTGTATGTTATTCGCTCAGTCATGTCTGACTCTTTGCGACCCCGTGGACTATAGCCCACCAGGCTCCTCTATCCATGGATTTCCCAGGCAAGAATACTGAAGTGGGTTGCCATGTCCTTCTTCGGGGGATCTTCCTGACCCAGGGATCAAACCCACATCTCCTACATTGCAGGCAGATTCTTTACCTCTGAGCCACTTGGGAAGCCCTTGGGGGTGATTAGGGCAGGGCAATAGTGGCCCTGAGTGTGAGAACCAGATGGAGGAGGGGGTAGGGGATGGGTGCAATCTAGAGTTTTCTATCTCTAGGATAAGTTGTTTATTATCTCTAAGAATTGATGAACTCTTGGAGAGTGGCCCTTCCAAGGTCAGCAAGGCCACAGATGTTAAAGCATCAGAAAACAGAAAATAAAGAGTAAATAATCCTCTTCTCTGCTGTCAGAACCTAGCTCAAGTCTCATCTGTTCTAGGAAAGTTCCCAGGCTGTTAACCAACCAAGATTCTTGGCCTTCCCCAATCAATAGAAATTGATCAGAGGCTAGACAAGAAAATCAGCCACGGCTTTTCTGGGGCCTCTGCCGCAGCAGCAGGGAACAAGAACAAACAACAGTTTCCCTTGCTGCTCTCTCTCCAAGGTGGGGGGTGAACTTCCTTATATGGTATCCCATATAGGGGAGTGTGAGGGGAAAGACCAAGGGGTGACTTAGGTGGTGTGCCCACCCATTAGGTGGTGTTATGTGTAGGGGGCATGCACAGCACCCGGCTTTTGCTCTCAACACCATGTTTTTGCTCCAGGCTCTTCAAAAGTGCCAGTTGGGTTTTTTGATCACTTTGTATCTTTCGCATCCAGAATTTGCCCCAACTGGGCTTGCAGGCAGTTATTTTTAGTCCCATATAATTTCCTTGTATTTTTTTTTTTGCTCCCTGAGAAGTATAGTAGTAGTAGTGTTAGTCGCTCAGTCATCTCCAACTCTTTGCAACCCCATGGGACTGTAGGTCTCCAGGCTCCTCTGTCCACAGAATTCTCCAGGCAAGAATACTGGAGTAGGTAGCCATTCCCTTCTCCAGGGGATCTTCCCAACCCAGGGACTGAACCCCGGTCTCCTGCATTGCAGGTGGATTCTTTACCATCTGAGCCATGTGCAAGCATTGCAGCACTGCAGGGAAGGGTCTGAGGTCCCAGGCCTGTCTCAAGGGTACTGCATTCCACAGGGATTTCCGCCCCCCGCTCCCCAAAGTCCTATAACACTTAAGGTCTCAGCTGTTCATTTTGGTATTGATTAAGCAAAGGATGCTGTGTGTATTGGAAACCTAAGCTCCCTGGAGGAGGGCATTGTGTCTTTTACTTCTCTGTGTCCTGAATAACACCTGGTACAGAGCCTTGAACGTAATACACACTTCATTACATTTTTGTCAGGGAATGCCTAAGGTTCAGTTTGCTAGGCCACAGGATGGTTCCTTTAAAAATCACATATTTTTAACCCCTGATGAGGAATAACTCTGCCCAGAGGGATTCACTCTTTGGCTTCTTCCTTTATTAGCCAAAGCTTTCTAAGACTTAGAATGTTTACAAATCCAGACTGCCTCTGTGAAATTCACAAACAAGGCAAATGCCAGCAGCTTCAACTGTGAATACAGCTCAGAAGGGGTCATTTCTGATTGCAGCTGAAAAGGAAAAATCAGGTTAGTGTAGATATCCTGACCACAGTGTTTCCTCCATTAACTTCCCGGAAGAGGAGAGTAGATCACACACCATCCAGGCTCACTGAGCAGCCAGGAGGCAGACGAGACATGTCTGTCTCATGAGTTATTATTAATGGGCAAATCATCCGTGTTGTGTCTATCCTCGTCTGGTGGGTCCAGCACAACCTGTCAGGAAGGGAGATTTACCTGGTTCCAAGCGGCCTGGAATGAGTTGTGAGACACAGTGGATCCTTGGGTAGCGAGGACAGGACGTGACGATGCTACTGGCAGCTTCGGCTCCTCCTCTGTGAGGATAGGAGCAAGAAAGGTGGATCAAATGGAGGGCGGGTCAGACCTGAGTGTAAAATCTGAGAATGATTTGGCTGTGTCCCTGGAACAGAGCTGATGGACAAAAATAGACCACATCTTGGGAAGCTTGGCATGAAATTAAATTCCAGGGCCCTAGATAACAGCTTTGCCAGTGGGCTACCTGCCAATGTCCAGAAATGCCCTTGTCATGCAAAGTGGATGTAGCGGTGGAGTAGAAGAGGGAGGAAGGATTGTAGGGCGTGTCCTACCACTGAAGGACTGTTCTACCTGTGTGTGTGTGTGTGTGTGTGTGTGTGTGTGCATGCTCAGATGTTCATTCATGGCTGACTCTTTGTGACCCCTGGACTGTAGCCTGCCAGGCTCCTCTGTCCATGGAGCCCTCCAGGCAAGAATACTGAAGCAGGTTGCCATTTCCTTCTCCAGGGGATCTTCCTAACGCAGGGATCGAACCCGGGTCTCTTGTGTCTTCTGCATTGGCAAGTGGATTCTTTACCCCTGCACCAGGTCCCTTGCTATTCAAAATATAGTCCACAGATCAGCAGCATTGGTCTCATTTGGAAGCTTATTAGAAACACTGCATCTCAGGCAGGGCCCAGAATAGGATGAGACCGAGGAGGATGGCCCCCTCCAGTGCAAAATTTAAGGGGCCACCCCCAAACTGAGTAATCAAAATAAATAATGTTTTTTAAAAATAAAAATTAATGCAAAAATCCATGATGAGGATAATATCATAATTTGAAATGAAGACAGGATCTGACCTCACACTTGAATGAATGATCCTCCCCCTCTCACCTCTCCCTAATCCTGGCCCTGATCTCAGGTCCCATCCCAACCCTTGGAATCAGAATCTGCATTCTAACAAGATCCCCAGAGGATTCACATGGACATTAGCTTGAGAGGAACTGCTTTCAACAACATCTGCCTGGCCACAACAACCCCAAATCTTAGAATCCAGATAGTAACAAAACTAGAAAGAGATGAGGAGATAAATTTCCAGAAGCATCTAACCCCTGAGATTGCTTGCCATTCACCTGGATTTGCACACTGCCGCCTTAAAATGATACCATGTTTCGTGGTTTAGCATGACCCCTTTAAAGACATTTTATTTTGAAACAATTATAGATTCAGAGGAAGTTGCAAAGATAGTATGGAGAGGTCCCATGTGCCCTCTGCCCAGTTTCCTGAAACACTTACATTTTGTGAACTACAGTACAATATTAAAATGAGGAAATTGACATTGGTATAAAGTATATGTATTATAAAGTTACACATGACTTTATCACATGGGTAGATTCATGTAACCAACACAGTTAATATACAGAACTCATCCATCACCACAAAGATCTCCCTGGACTAGACCTATAGCTTCAGAGTCACTCCCACCTCCCTTTTCTGTACCCTCACCCCAACCATGGGCAACCACTAATCTATATAATTTCTGAGAATATTATATAAATGGAATCATACAGTATGGAACCTTTTAAGATAGGCTTTTTTTCCCACTCAATGTGATAAGCTATTGATCTATTTTAATTGTTGCATTTACAATTTTTATCTTTTTGTTTGTTTCAAATCAGTTTGTTCCTTTTTGTTGCTATGTACTATTGCACGGTATGGATGTACCACAGTCTAACTGTTTACCTAAGCTGTTAGCCTTAAATTGTAGGCTATTTTACTTGTTTACTGTATTTGGTTATTATAAGTAAAGCTGATATGAGCAATCGTACACAGATTTTTGTGTAGACATGTTTTCATTTCTTTGGGATGAATACCCAGGAGTGCAATTGCTGAGTCATATGGTAAGTGGATATTTAGTTCTTTAAGAAACTGCCAAACTATTTCTTAGAGTAGTTTGCCATTTTACATTTCCACCAGCAATGTATCAGGAACCCAGTTTCTCCACATCCTTACCAGCATTTGGCATTGTCATTCTTTCTTCTTTTAGCCATTCTATTAGTGAATAGGGGTATCTCCTCCTGGTCTTAATTTACGTTTCTTAATGCTTGCTGCTGCTGCTACTGCTGCTAAGTTGCTTCAGTCGTGTCCCACTCTGTGCGACCCCATAGACGGCAGCCCACCAGGTTCCCCTGTCCCTGGGATTCTCCAGGCAAGAACACTGGAGTAGGTTGCCATTTCCTTCTCCAATGCAGGAAAGTGGAAAGTGAAAGTGAAGTTGCTTAGTGGTGTCCGACTCTTAGCGACCCCATGGACTGCAGCCTACCAGGCTCCTCCATCCATGGGATTTTCCAGGCAAGAGTACTGGAGTGGGGTGCCATTGCCTTCTCCATTCTTAATGCTTAGGGATATTAAACACCGTTTCCTGTGTTTCTTCACCATCCATTTGTCCTAGTCAGTGAAATGTCTTTTCGTGTCTTTTACCCATTTTCTAGTTGGATTGTTAGTTTTTCCACTGCTAAGTTTTGAGTCCTTTCTATGTTCTAAATATGAATCTTAAGACATGTGGATGCAAACATTTTCTTCCAGCCTATAACTTGTTTTTTCATCCTGTTAGTAAAGTCTTTCATAGAAAAAAAAGTTTGTTTTATTAAAGTCCAGTTTATTGTGGTTTGTTTGGCTTTCATCCTGTTGAAGAGTCTTCACCAAGCCCTGGACCCAAAGATTTTCTCCCACATTTTCCTCTAGAAGTTTTATAGTTTTTCATTTTACGTAATTTAAATCTATGATCCATTTGGTTTTTTTTTTTAATTATTTATTTATTTTAATTGGAGGCTAATTACAATATTGTATGATCCATTTTGAATTAACTTTTGTATATGAGATTTAGGTCAAGTTCAGTTTGGGTTTATTTTGGTTTTGGTCTATGGCTGTCCTGTTGCTTCAGCACCATTTATTGAAAAGACAGTCCTATCTCCATTGAATTGTTTTTTCGCTTTTGTCAAAATTCACTTGGCCTTCCTTGTATGGGGCTATTTTTAGATTCTCTGTTCTGTTTCATTGACCTTTGTGTCTAACTCTCTGCCAATACCTCCCACTTGATTTCCGTAGTTATATAATAGTATTTAAAATTTGGACAGATTGATTTCCCTACTTTATTATTCTTTTTTTTTAAGGTATTAACTATTTAGCTCCTTTACCTTTCCATATAAATTTTAGAATTATTTTGTCTTCATTTATGCAAAAAGAAATCCTTGCTGAGATTTTGATAGGAAGTGCATCAAATTTATATATAAATTTTGGGAATTAATATCTTTGCTATGTTGAGTCTTTTAATCCATAAACTATTTTTCAGAGTAGCTTGTCATTTTCTGTTGTATGACTCAACATTTATTTAAATCTTCTGTAATTCTTTCATCAGCATTTTGTAGTTTTTAGCATATAAGTTCTATGTAGTTTTTAAATTTTGTTTAATTTTTAATTGGTGGATAATTTCTCTCCAATTTTGTGTTGGTTTCTGCCATACAACAATGTGAATCAGTCATAATTATATATGTATGACCTCTCTAGGTCATCACAGAGCAGCAGGCTGGGCTCCCTGTGTTATTCAGTAACTTCCCACTATCTCTCTGTTTTACTCATGGTATGTATATGTGTCAATGCTGCTTTTTCAGTTCATCCCATCCTCACCTTCTCCCACTGTGTCCACAAGTCTGCTCTCTACTCAGTTCATCAGCACCATTTTCTAGATTCCATATATATTTGTTAATACATGATACTTGTTTTTCTCTTTCTGACTTACTTCACTCTGTATAAGAGGCTCTAGGTTCATCCACCTCACTACAATGGACTCAAATTCATTCTTTTTACGGCTGAATTAATAGTCCATTGTATAAATGTACCACAACTTTTTTATCCATTCCTCTGTCGATGGACATCTAGGTTGCTTCCATATCCTGTCTACTGTAAATATTGCTGCAGTTAACACTGGGGTACATGTGTCTTTCAGAATTCTATATATGTTTTATTATATTATTCCTAAGTATTTTATTTTTGAATGGTTATGTCATCTTGTATTTTTTTTCATTTATTTATTTGGCTGCGTTGGGTCTCAGCTGTAGCACACAGGATCTTTGTTGCAGCAAGCAGGCTTCTCTCCAGTTGTGGCACATGGGCTCCAGAGCGCCCGGGCTCAGCAGTTGTATCCCGCAGACTTGGTTGCCCCAAGGCATGTGGGATCTCAGTTTCCCAACCGGGGATTGAACCTGTGCGCCCTGCATTGGAAGGTGAATTCTTAACCACTGGACCACCAGGGAAGTCCCAGTCATCTTATATTTTAAATTTCAATTTCCATGTACTTTTTGCTAGCATATAGAAATGCAATTGATTTTCTTATGTTGATTTTTTCTTAATATGTGTATTTTATTGAAGCATAGTTGACTTACAGTGTTTCAGGTGTTCAGCAAGGTGATTCAGTTTTACATGTACACATATTATTTTTGAGATTATTTTCCATTGTAAGTTATTACAAGATATTGTCTGTAGTTCCCTTGCTATACAGTAAACCTTTATTGCTTGTTGTGTATATATATATATATTTTTTTAAATTAGAAATGCCTCAAATTCTATTCATACTAAGTCAAACAAGTAGAGTCAAAATGTCATAAATTTTTAAGCTAGGCAAAAGTTCATAAGTTTTCTAAAATGTATATATTATACATATTATTTATATGTATGTATACAAAAGCTTTTCTCTATCTCTTCTTTTTTTTCTTGATGTTCTTTCCCAAGCCTTCTTATGTTGATCTTTTACCTTATGATCTTATAGAACTCACTAATTACTTCTTGGAATTTTCTTATAGATCTCTCAGGATTTCTAAGTAAGACTTTCATGCCATATGCAACAGAGATAGATATTTTTCTTTTTGATCTCTTAGTCTTTAATTTCTTTTTCTTTCTTTACTGAGCCAGCTAGAACTTCCAGCACCATGTTGAATAGCAGGCGTAAGGGTAACCATCCTTTCCTTGTTCTTGATCTTAGGAAGAAAGCATTCAGTGTTTCATCTTTAAGTATGATGTTTGCTCTAAGTCTGATGATGTTCTTTATCATGCTGAAGAAGTTTCTTCTATTCCTATTTCTCTGAGTTTTTATCAAGAACAAATATTGAATTTTGTCAGCTGCTTTTTGTGCATCGATTGATATAATCATGTGGTTTTTCTTCTTTAGCCTGTTAATGTGATGAATTACACTGAATGGTTTTTCAAATATTGAAACAGCCTTCTATCTCTGGATTACATGACACTTAGTCATGGTATATAATTCTTTCTATATACAACTGGATTCTATTTGCTAGTACTTTGCTAGTGATTTTTGCATATTTTGTACTCTCTTTGCCTGATTTTTATATCAGAGCAATACTGGCTTCATAAAATGTTAGAAAGAGTTCTTTTTTCTATTTTCTAGACAGATGCTAGGATTTTTTTTTAATTTCAGCTGTATTAAGGTATAATTGACATATACAATTTTTAGATAAAGTGTGCATTGTGGTGATTTAAGTACACATTGTCTAAAGATTCCTCTCATCTAGTTAATTAACATATCTGTCAGTCACCTCACATATTTATTTTTTGGTGAGAACATTTAAGTTCTACACACTTAGCAAATTTAAATTATGTAATACAGTGTTATTGCCATGCAGGGATTGCAATGTGCAGTGATTTATAAGAAATATGTATGTGGTCATTCAGATGTCCACATATACATTTTTCATATATATTTGCTCTTTGTGCACAGCCTCTTTCTTACAGCTCCCAAAACTCTTGGACTTTCCTGAGTGATAAAAGCAACGGGAGCATCATTTATTTTAATGCTTACTCTCTTGTCTCAGTCCCTTTCCACCACGACTAGGCTGCTATTGATGAGGTGACTTTTGTAAAGCAACTGAGAATAGAAGGCAGGGACTTTCAGTTCCACCCTCTGATTTCTGGGGAAGAGATAGGGGTTGGAGGCTGAATCAGTCATCAATAGCCAATGATTTAACCAATCATGCCTAAATAATGAAGCCTCCATTAAAAACCCAAAAAGCCAAGGGTTCAAAGATCTTCTAGGTTGGGGAAACAATGCTTCCACATACCACTGTGCCATGTCCCAAATTCCATGAGACCCTAAACTCCATGAGGACAGAGGCTCCTTTGTTCTGGACCTCACCTCATGTATCTCTTCATATGGCTGTTGACTGGTATCCTTTAATATCCTTTGTAATAAATTGGTAATCTAGTAAGTAAACAGATTTCCTGAGTTCTGTCAGTTGCTCTAGTAAGTTAATCAAATAAAAGAGGCCATCATGGGAGCCTCTAATTTATAGCCAGTTGGTCAGAAATACAAGTTAACAACCTTGACTTGTGACTGGCATGTGAAGTCCAAAGACTATGTCATGAGTAACTTCAGTTTGTAGCCCTTTGGTCGGTCAGAAGCATAGTAACATGTGAGCTTGGAATTTGACATCTGAAAGGGAGGAGGCAGTCTTCTAAGACTGAAGCCTTAACCCGTGGGATCTGATGCTATCTCCAGGTTGATGGTGTCAGAATTGAGTTGAATACTGATGTGGGTAGCCTTTCCCTTCTCCAGGGAATCTTTCCAACTCAGGGATCGAAGCCAAGTCTCCCTCATTGCAGGTGGATTCTTTACCAGCTGAGCTACCAGGGAAGCCCTAGAATCATTTTACTTATCAATCAATTATAGTCGCCATGTTTTACATTAGATCTTTCTGTAGCATTAGGGTTTTTGGTTTGTTCATTTGTTTTTCTGGCTGCCCTCGGACTTCGTTGCTGTGCACAGGCTTACTCTAATTGTAAGGTGGATTACAACTAAGGTGGTTACAACTAATTGTAACCCTAGGCCAGGGATTGAACCAGTGTCCCCTTCATTAGCAGGCAGATTCTTAACCGCTGGGCCACTAGGCAAGTCCCAGTAGCATTGGTTTTAATTCTTTAAATGTTTGCTGGACTTCTCCAATGAAACCACATGGGCATTATGCATTTTTTATATTTAGAATTTGATTTGATCTTCATAACAACCTTGCAAAGAAGGCATTTTACAGATATGGAAACTTAAGGCTCAGAGAAATTCAGTGACTTACCCAAGATCCAGAAGTCTTATGAACCCAAGTTCAGTGTTGTTTCTACAGTATTATAGTTCCTGAGTTACTAATAGATACTACTAGATAGACTTTTCCACTGTATAAAATCTCTGCCGCTACTGCTGCTAAGTCGCTTCAGTCATGTCCAACTCTGTGCGACCCCGGAGATGGCAGCCCACCAGGCTTCCCGGTCCCTGGGATTCTCCAGGCAAGAACACTGGAGTGGGTTGCCATTTCCTTCTCCAGTGCATGAAAGTGAAAAGTGAAAGTGAAGTCACTCAGTCGTGTCTGACTCCTAGTGACCCCGTGGACTGCAGCCTACCAGGCTCTTCTATCCATGGGATTTTCCAGGCAAGAGTACTCGAGTGGGTTGCCATTGCCTTGTCCAATAAAATCTCTATGGGGGGGTGGGGGAGAAAACGTAATTGTATCTGCTCCTGGCCATTTTTGTTTAGCTGGGTTCCAGTTTTTTTCTTGCCTGACATTACATTCAAATTAAAGGATAATAAGGCAAAAGTGAATTGCAGAGTATAAAACCTAGTGCTGTTAGTACAGTCATAAATGTCTGGTCTGAAAGATTGATGACATGGCATTGACACATCCAACTGAGGAGACCCAGATGCAAAGCAAACAAAATGTCTAGAGAGAGGAGGAAATCCATGGTCCCTAAACATTCCCTGAGAAGTTTTTGATGGGTCTTCTTCCTTCGGGTTTCCCTCGTGGTTCAGACAATAAAGAATCCACCTGCAATGCAGGAAACCCGGGTTTGATCCCAGGGTCAGGAAGATCCCCTGGAGAAGAAAATGGCAACTCACTCCAGTATTCTTGCCTGGAGAATTCCATGGACAGAAGAGCCTGGTGGGCTACGGTCCATGGGGTCACAAAGAGTCGGACAGGACTGAGCAACTAAGCAGGCACACACGCATTTCTGCCTTCATTCCTCACCACCTGGCCCAAAAGTTCCTGCCAGGAATGACTCTCTCCTTTAAGGTAGGATTTTTCACCACTTCACTATTTGTTCTGTGAGTTTCTCTTCTAGTTCAGAGCAGATCATTCCCCGTGTTAAATAGCCTTCAGTGATTCCTTACTATCTATACTTCTCAACCTTATGGTTATTGTCAATGTATGTCTGTTGTTCTCAAACTTTAGCTATCAGAAACATCACCTCAGTTCAGTTCAGTTCAGTCGCTCAGTTGTGTCCGACTCTTTGAGACCTCATGAATTGCAGCACACCAGGCCTCCCTGTCCATCACCAACTCCCGGAGTTCACCCAGACTCACATAGGGATACTAATTTTAAAAGTGAAAGTGAAAGTCACTCAGTCATGTCTGACTCTTTGCAACCCCATGGACTATACAGTCCATGGAATTTTCCTGGTCAGAATACTGGTGTAGGTAGCCTTTCCCTCCTCCAAGGTATCTTCCCAACCCAGGGATCGAACCCAGGTCTCCTTCATTGCAGGTGGATTCTTTACCAGCTGAGTCACAAGGGAAGCCCAAGAATACCGGAGTGGTTAGGCCATCCCTTCTCCAGCAGATCTTCCCGACCCAGGAATCGAACTGGGGTCTCCTGCATTGCAGGTGGATTCTTTACCAACTGAGCTATCAGGGAAACCCTAGATAAGTCTCATTCCCAGAGATTTTGACTCAGAACTTGAGCAGGACCTAAAAACCTGCATTTTAATAGCCTCTGCCTGCATTTTAATAGCCTCTCCCTGATTCCGACACAAGTGGTCCACAGAATACATGTTGACCAACACCAGAATACGTGTTGACCACACTCCTTGGTCTGGCTTTCAGGGCCCTCTCAAGTTTGATGCCCACTTGCTTAGCCAACAGTATCCCTCCCTCACCCTCACCCCACCCCTACCAGCCCCCCACAGCCTAACCCTAGTGACTAAGATTAAACTAGTGGATGAGCTTTCTTTACATTGTGAAATTTCTGGATATTTGCTGGACTTCTCACTCTCCTTGGAAAGACAAAATTATCTCTCCTGTCCCTTCTCCCCCTTGCCCTAGTGTCTCATAGAGTTGTTCAAGCAGTAGGTTGCCACACATGCCTAGGTTGTGAGCAGCATTTTACTTAAATTTATGACTACCAGAATGAAATACACTAGACAATATTGTAGCAATTGTTTCAGTTAATTATGCATAAACATACATATGTATGTATTGCGTCAGGATATAAAATGTGTTTCTTACTGTGGCTTATAGTAAAATACTACCACCGACAACAACATTGAAAGCCATGGCTACGGCACTCACCCAATTTGTCTCTCATTAGAGCCATCAGTATAGCATTCTGTTTCTCCATTATTGTGAACCTGTGGAGAATAATAAATAAAGCCACTCTTATCCCTTTGGCATCCATCATGGTATTTTGTGCTCAATAAATGTTAAATGAATTGAATTGCCTGCATGATCACTATCATGACTTTTCTGGGTTTAACTACTTCAGATCAAGAATCCTTCTTTCAGGGTTGGGGCTGTTTCTTTCAGAAATTGCTTCTTTGTGAGGCAGTGAGCAGTGGAGCATTGCCAGGGGAAGTGACCGCTCATCTTGGCCAGAGGAAAAGGGTAGTGTTTTCTAAGACAGTGAGGTTGCTTGATGCAACCTATTTCTTTTGGAAACTCCTGTGTATAGTCTGAGGAACAGAGCTTGGCTCTCTGGATCAACGTGGCCCAGTAGAAAGAGCACCTAAGGGAAGGTGGCTACATGAGCCTTCTAGGTTTGAGGACTTGTTGAACATGTATTGCTCAATGAACAAGCCACTGTACCAAGTGCTTAAGAGCCTAAGAAGTCTTTGGCATGGGAGACAGACTGAGCAACTTTCGGACCGTGGATATGTTTTCGTAAGCCTGCACAGTGGCAATTGAACAAGCCAAGGTTGTTTGAATGTAAATCATCTTATTCTCAGCTTGTTCTCACATGCATGTTAATTGCCCATCTTATGAGTCTGGGACCTCTTCTCTACAGCAAAGTCCCCTGGCTTTGAAGAATTCTGTACAGAAGATGAGCAAAGACATACACTCTCAGAAACAATTTCTGGACCAGGTCCCTTGAACAGGGTGATCAGGGAGCTAGTAGGTCAGTACGTCTAGCAAAGGGAGATGTTGCCAGGGCAGGCATGCTGGACATGGGGTAGAGCTGAGCTTCAAACATAAAACTTGGGAAAGTGGAGAGTAAAAAGAGGACACTTTCTGTAAGACAGGGAGAGGAAGGAAGGTCTGGCTTATTGCAGCACAGGATCTGTGATAGCCAAAGGCCAAACGAAAATGATCCTAAGGAAGACTGGGGTATAAAGGGCAAAGGGAAGAGGGGAGGCTAAAGAATTTATTCAGATTTCAAAAAGGTTTTGTTACAAGGGTCTTCTGTTTATCCTTGACCTCGAAGTAAAATTTGGAAATTAGTGAAATAATATCAGTCATCTTTTAAAAGGCAACAGTGGCACACTTTTAAGAATGGTTCAAACAGGAAAACAAAATGGGTAATATTGAATGCTGGTGGAGCAACAGGAACGCTCATTCATTGCTGGCGGGAATGCTAAATTGCACACCCGCTTTGGAAGACAATTTGGCAGCTTCTTACAAAATTAGACATACTTTTACCATATGTTCCCACAATCATGCTTCTAAATATTTACCTGAGTTGAAATGTATGTTCACTCAAAAATCTACACGTGAGTGTAACATCAGCTTTACTCATAATCCATGAAAACTGAAAGCAGCCAAGATGATCTTCAGTTAGTGAATGAATAAACAAACTGTGGTCTGCCCAGACAATGGATTATTATTCAGCAATAAAAAGAAATGAGTTATCAAACCAGGGCAAGACCTGGAGGAACCTTAAATACAAATCGCTACGTGAAAGAAGTCTGTCTAAAGAGGCTACATGCTATATGGTTCCAACTATTTGGCATTTTGGAAAAGGAAAAACTACAGAGTAAAAAGATCAGTGGTTACCAGTGGCGGTGGGGAGGGAGAGAGAGGAATAGGCACAGATGAATAGGCAGAGATGAAAATCCACAGCACAGTGGATTTTCAGGGGGAGAAACTATTCTCTACGAAACTGTAATATGGACACGTGTCATTATGCATTTGTCAAAAGCCATAGAACCTTAGAACACAAAGACTGAATCTCAATGTAAACTATGGCCTGTAGTTAATAATAATAGGTCAACACAGGCTCATCAAATGTAACAATTATACCACACAAGCGCAAGGTTGTATAGGGGTATAAAAGGGGAAATGGGGTGTGGGGGAGGTCAAAAGATGGGGGGCTGAATACATAGAACTCTGCATACTATCTGCCCAATTATTCTGTACATCTAAAACCATGCCAAAAAATAAAGTTTACTATTATTTTTTAAAAGATCTCTTAAAAAAAAAAAAAAAACTCCAAGATTTCACACTGAACGAAGGAAAAGGCAAATGTGATAAGACTTATTTTTTTTAATTATTATTATTTTTTAAAGAGACCATAGAGAAGATACAATTGGGGGCGGGGTGGGGGGTGGGCTGTGCCAGGTCTTCATTGCAGTGTGTAGACTTCTGTAGCTGCAGAGTGCAGTCTGTAGAGTGCACACCTCAGTAGTTAAGCACGCGGGCTGATGAGACGACTTATTTTTAAGTTGTAAGAGAGCCAGCAAGGTAATCCCGGAACCTTGCTTGTAAACGACACAGACAGCTCTGCTGCCCAAGCCCCTGCTCCCTTACAGACTCCCTCACCTGTGCAGTAAATCCATGCCACCTTCCCTCAGCTCTAGATGCTCACTGCTATTGGATTTGCACAATGAGCTGCCCTAGAAGAAAGATAGAACCCAAAACCTTCATCCCTTCTTAATTAGCTGTATTGGCTCATGAAAATGAAATTGGGCTTGTCTGGAAAATTGAAAAAGCAACATCACAGATTCTTTTCAGCAGAAAAAAAAAAAGAGGGGGAGCTTTTCTTTGGTTGAACTTTTCTCAACCAACTGTAATGACAGTTTTCTGGTCTGATTGTTAATTCTCCCTAATTACGTAGAAGGCCCTTGAAATTTATTTTGATGGATTTCCTCTTCTGAATAACTAGATGAAGCAATCAGCCCACCTTTCATCTTATAAGAAGGTTCTTCTTTTTTCTTTTTTAAAAATGACTCCTCCGCTTCGGAATAATTTCTGCTAGTGATCGCAGTGGTAAATTCCAATCAGTCACTGTGAGGCAGGTGCTTGTTTTAAATCTCTCTAAACTCATCCAGCACCGGACCTTTAAACCTGGATTAATCCCCTTGAGTTCTAGATCATTTTGCTTTGGGAGCTGAAATCTGGTTCCAGCACCTTTTGAATCACCCACGTTTGCTTTGAAAGTTGGCACTTTCCATTTAAATGGCAAGAAAGACGGGGAATAAGCCTTACAGAGCTGAAGGTATTGATTTCAACGATCACCTTTAACCCACACCTTTCCTCTTTGTAATGTGAGGTTTTCTTCTCTTAATTAGAAAGAGCCAGGGATTATCTGCACAAAACTGGAAGGTTTATTGTCATTGGCGGGATCGTGTCTCCTGTCCACGACTCCTATGGAAAACAGGTGGGTTTCTCCTTTGTCTCCATCCTCCCTAACCCCCTTTCCTGACCTGATGATGCCCCTGGCCCCGCTGTCATCTCTGCTGCGATTCTTAGAAACGCAAAACCCCCAGTAGCAGGTGTCCTGCTTCCCGTCTCTGGACCACAGTCAGACCTGAGCCAGAGGGAGCTGGGCAGCAGCTGGGAGAAACAGCTGTCCATGCCCAGGCCCAGTCAGAACACACTACAAGAGGAGCTGGCCCCCCTGCTGAGGGCCAAGGATGCCAGACTGGTGGCTGGTTATGGGCTGGGCAATCTTTCCTAGGATTTTAGGAGAAAAGGCCTCTGCCTCTTATAATCTGGTTTACAATTCATGTTCCCTTTCCTTCCCTCCCTGCCACACATCTCAGGAAATCTGGATGCTGTCAAAGTCCTTCACCTCCTCCCCCAGATACACCTGGTGGGCTCCGGGGAAGTCACCCAGGCCGATGGAGCCGGGAAACCAGGCAGCACTTGCCATGTTGTCTCATCTCTGTGCTGGGTGCACCCTGGCTGCTTCATCCGTCTGTGGAGGCTCTGACTCTGATGGGGAGGGGAGCGTACCGCTCACACCCTTCTTTCTCTTCTCCTGCCTCCAGCACATCCACTCCATGGCTGTGTGTGGCAGGTGGCCACGTGGAGGGCTCCCACTCTCATTCTCCGTCAGCCCTGAAAAATGCTGCACCTTTATAACGGGCTGGCTTGGGATGGTGTCTTGGGGAGGCTGTGGGGAGCAGGGCCGGCCTCCCAGCAACCGCTCCGTTGCTTCCTAGGGTCTTGTGTCAAGCCGGCACCGTCTCATCATGTGTCAGCTGGCCGTCCAGAATTCTGACTGGATCAGGTAGGGTGGGCCTGAGGATGCCAAAGTGGGCGGCCCTGGGACTCCCTGGGGCTGGGTGGGAAAGAGGAAGGGTCCCCACAGCAGTTCGGAACCCACAGGAGTGGGGAGCTTGGGTGAGATATTAGCCCCATGCAGGTGATAATCATGTAAACATTTTGGGGTGGGCTAACTGGTGACTTATTTTTTAACCAAGCCATGGAGCCCGTGAAACTAAAGAGGGAGCTTTCAGTGTTTCATCTGCCCTGGCACCTGTAGACTCAAGAGTCTGTTCAGAGTTTCCAAAAATATCATGGGGATTGGGGTGGAGCAGGGCCAGAAAACTCCAAATGCCTCTCCACTTCCATCCCCATTCACTTCCATGAGCTCTTCACTACCTTTCAGGGAAGATTCCCGGCCTTGGCTGTTTTCCACTCCTGTTCAGGCTCCCTAGGGCCCCGTGCCGAGGGTGGGACAGAGGTGTGTGTCGGGGGCTGGGGGGGGAGGTGGGTATGAGTGCACACAGCCTTTCCCTCAGAGGGTCCCTGGACGGTCCCCTTGCTAAGATGGCAGACACCATTATCCGCTGAGCTGGCGGTGTAATTAACGCAGGCTTCCACTAATTATGCTAATTATGCTCCCCAAAGCTCCTACAGTTATAATTTGCATGAGAAGATGATGATTTAAAAAAAATAACGACACACCATGTGTCCCGTAATTCCCCCTCATGAAAGAATAAGCAGCACCTAGAGGTTTCCATGAAAGGAAGGAAATGAAGGGCCGCTGACCTCAGAATGAGGGCTGCAGAGAGTTAGCAGGGGAGAGATGGGGTGGGCGGAAACGAGAGCGGTGAAGGGAAGCAAAGATGATAATTAAACGGTGATCCATGCCATTTGTGTGCAGGGATTTGTGGGAGCAGCGCATGCCCTTTATAGTCTGTCTCATCCCCCCATCCACCCACCGCTGCCCCGACATAGAGGTGAGGTCAGGAGACGGCTCAGGAGAAGTCAAGGAGCTTGCGAGGAAAGCGCATCTGTGGTCAAGTCTGGGTAGAAGCGAAGCCTCTTAGCTCTGCCCGTCATGATCTCAGGGGAGAGAAGAGTCCAGTGGGGGAAGTGTGGGACAGGAGACGGTTCCTGCTTGTCTGTGATTAGAAGACCCTGAAATAATTCCCTCTTTCCTTCAACACTCCAGGGGCTGGGAACATCAGAATTTTGAGAATTGAGGTCACCAGAGAGGTCAGAGCTAGCTCTGAAGATGGGGGCTGGGCCCACAAAGCCCCTGGGCACCGGGGAACCTGTTCAGCCAGGTCCAGGGTCTGCCCATCTCAGAGAGGATGCCTGTCTCAGGTCAGGGATCTGAGAAGGTCAGGCTCAGGGCAAGCCGGGCCTCTGAAGGTTTTCAGTTCGTGAGGTCTCGTCTCTGGGAACCCTACTTGTGCTGCCTGGTGGGAGGTGACAGAATGCTCAGCTGCTAAGAACATGTTTGAGAAACGTCCCAGTTTAGCAGCTCATTAAGTTGGTAATGAAGCCCGAGCACTGCCTCCCTCTGGGCCTGGGTCCCGGCTCACGTCCCGTCCTGTGTGAAGCAGGAGTGGCTGGTCCGGGGACTGTGCCTTCTGGTATGGCTGCCGCACCCACCTCCATGCCCACTGGGCACCCCACCACACGCAGAGCCCGACAGGGGCAGTTTCCCCAGTTCAGGTACCTGCAGTCACCACTTGATGAGGGCGTGGCTAGTTTCATTCTTATCAGAATCCTATAAGGTCCAGAAGAGAATTCCCCAGAATGGGAGCAAGATGCGATTCTAAGCACTCTGCATGTACAACTCACTGACCCCTTTAATAACTCCACAGGAGAGTTATTATTGTTATTCTCGTTTTACAAATGGGGAAAGTGAGCACCAAAAATCACATAACTTACTCAAAGCCCCACAATTGGGAGGGTCTGGTGCTGGTATTAAACTCGGCCTGACCAGTGCCAGCATCGGTTCATGTAAGCCTGTAGCATTTTCCTCTCATTTTACAGAGGGGAAACTGAGGCTCAGGAAGGTATTTCAAGCTCATGTTTTATTTGATTTGAGATCTAAGGACACAATATGACCAAGTCTGTGTAAGCTTTTTGAGCTATGCCTTTGGAAGGAACCTGTAAGCGAAGAGTGTGAGAATGGAAACCAAAGGAAATTTGTCTTTCCGATCGTCAGGGTGGACCCATGGGAGTGCTACCAGGACACCTGGCAGACGACCTGCAGCGTCCTCGAACACCATCGGGACCTCATGAAGGTGAGCTGGGCTGGGCTCTGGGCCCGGGGGCCCATAGCAGCCAGGTGGCCCGGGAAAGGTGGACTGCCCCAGTTGTTCCCGGCTTCTCCGCCAGCTGTGGGGAGACCAGCTCTGAGCAGCATCCAGGAGGGCAATGAAACTGGGAACCCAGAGCAGCCCCAGAGCCTACTCCCTGCCTTGAACTCCTCCTGAATATGACTGGGGGCAGCTTTCATCTCCCGGCAGCAAGTTCAAGGCAGGATTCAGAAACCCCGCAGCTGGGAAACTTCACAAAGTGATGAGAGAAGGAGGAGAGAGCAGCGCTGGGTGGAGGCACAAGCGGCCAGGTCCGCCCACTGCACCTCCGGAGGACCCAGCGGTCCCCTTGCCCCGTGGTATGCCAGGGCTGCAGCACTGCACTCCTGCAGGCACTGTACATCAGGACACTCTTTCCTCCTCACAGGAGTCCACGCACAGACAGTGTCTTCTCACCTCTGATTTATTTGTGGGTAAAAGGAAGCCTGGGCTTCCGTCTTGGCTCAGTGCTAAAGAATCCGCCTGCCAATGGAAGAGACAGGGGTTCAATCCCTGGGTGGGGAAGATCCCCTGGAGGAGGAAATGGCAAACCACTCCAATATTCTTGCCTGGGGAATCCCATGAACCCACCAGAGGATCCTGGGGGATGACAGTCTGTAGGGTCACAAAGAGTCGGATACGACTTAGTGCCCAAACAACCAGGAAGCGCAGAGAGGTGAACCAGGGTATCTTAGGACCCACAGTGACTGCCTCACCCACCCTGACAGCTGCCCGGGCCTGTGGCCGGGTGCAGCGACCAAAGAGCTGGTTGCTAGGTAAGCACAGGGTCCGCGCCAGCCAGCAGCACCTGTCGGCATGTGCAGAAAGTACCCTTCACACATGGATGCCAACCCATCAACTCCACCTTGACAGGGTGAAAAGCAGTGCCACTGACGGCAAGAAGCCCGGCCCACCAAGACAAGACGCAGGGCTTCCCACTCGCCTCCACTGGTCCTGATGCAGAGCCCTCCCCCAGCCCCAAACAGTGATCAGAGTGGCATCATGCTGACACAGGGAGCGCCCCCGTTCCATCTGTGTTCACGGTCAGAGGGCCCGTCAGAATCTTCTTGGGGAACTCTCAGCGGCCTCAACCATCCCCCCACCCCCATTCTACCCGCTTTATTTGAACAGACGTGGACCTGGGACTCCAGACCATCCAGGGAGTTAAGAGCGAGAGGAGCAGAAAGGACAAGCTGGCTGGTGCTTCATCTATTAAGCTAAAGAAAACCCAACCCCCTTCTTTCTGCTTTGAGAACCCTTCTAAGACATCCTGAGTCTTTCCTGGTCCCCTCGACAGGACAAGGTGGCCCTGACCTGCTCCTCTGGGCTGGTCTCAACAGCAGCAGTAATAAAAGACCTCCTGTCTTACTGTATAAGGATGTATCCGTCAGGGCAGGCTAAGATACACAAATATCCTTCAGATCTCAATGGCTTCACAGAAGCTTATTTCTCACACTACAGGTCAGCTAGGGGCGCTGCTGGGGGGGCTGCGCTCCTTTCAGTCACCAGGAGCCTCAGGCTGCATGATGGAATGAGGACTCAGGGACCCTGCAGGCATTCCTGAGCCCTGGCTCTGCCCAGCCAGAAAGCCTGGCTGCTGTTCTGCTGTCTAAACGTCTGGGCTTCCTGAACCCTCCCTCTGTTACTCATGCCCAGAGGCATCTGTCTGGGCCTGAGATGCTTGGCCAGGAGCCACAGCGTTGAGTGATGGTCACAAGCTGGCAGAGAATGTCAGTCCTGATGGCCCCCCACCTTGGATCAGGAGCGGGAGCTTGGAGCTGCTGGTAACTCCCGGTCTCCCCGGTCCCAGCATCAGGCCGGTGTTCCTGGCATGGAAAGTGGACCTGTCAGAGAGATAGACACGGGGCTTAATAGGCGAGGCAAGGCTGTGAGAACGTGGGAGCCTCTGGAGGGCAGAGCGGGGCAGGTGGCCAGCACGTTTCTTCTCCAGCACAGAACAAGTCGAATGGGACTAATGATGCGTGCAGCGAGAGGAAGACATTCCTCGGCTCCCAGACTGAGAACGTGGCGTTTTTCTTTTCTGGAGGTGAAATCATAATAAAAGGGAGGCAGGCTGTCCCTTCCACTCGACCAGCCGCAGCCGGCCAGAGAATCCCACAAAGCAGGCTGAGATGATCCCGTGGTCCCCAACCTCGGCTGGCTCCCAGATGCAGCAGGATACTGTCGTGCCTGTCTCCCCCCATCACAGAAGTGACAAGTCAGCCCACAAGATCAACGCCTGCCCTTCCAGGGCTCAGAAAGACTCATGTGCCACTCTGCCTCCGGGGTGGCGTGTGGAGGATGCCTTTGGAGGGTCACCCCAGCCCTGGGACCTGGGGGTCCCCTGGCAGCCTGTGTGCTCAGTCGTGTCTGACTCTTTATGACCCCATGGACTGTAACAGCCCGCCAGGCTCCTCTGTCCATGGGATTTCCCAGGCAAGAATGCTGGAGTGGGTTGCCATTTCCTCCTCCAGAGGATCTTCCCAACCCAGGGGTCAAACCTGCATCTCCTTCTTGGCAGGCAGATTCTTTACCCTTGAGCCACCCGGGAAGCCCTCCGGCAGAGGGACTCGGTAATCCAGAAAGGGTGGTGGGCCAGGGATGAGGGGAAGCTGGCTCTCAGGGAAGGGACTTTGAATAAGCAACAGCCCTGTGAAGCTCAGCAGATTGAAAATTCATCCTTTGTTTTTCTGTGGCCCAGAAGCTGCTCTTCCACCCTCCACGGGCCAAGGCTGGGGGTGGGTGGGGGGTTGTTTCTGGGTCAGCTGTGAAGAATGCTGCGTTATCAGCTCTGTGTTTGCTGTGGCACCAAGAGAAGCAGCAGGCCAGATAACACAGCACAATGGATAATGCACAGAGCATTTCCGTTTAGCTCTGGAATGTGTATTTACACTCTGAGCAGGCGCAGAGTTCCCAGAGCCCCGCCTCCCCCTTCCTGCAGCGCAGACATCCTGCTCCGCCCAGCACCACTCCCCAGCCTGGCCCTGTCGCTGGCATCTCTGGCCTGGCACCACTCCCCAGCCTGGCCCTGTCGCTGGCATCTCTGGCCTGGAGAGGCGGCAGGTGGTGATAGCGCCTGGTGTTTGTGTGACCTTTCCCGAGCTTGCACAGCCCTTCTGCAGACATGACCTCATTTTGAGTCCCATGAAGCAGGCGGGAAAGGCACACGCATTCTACGGAAAGTCACAAAATGTGCACAGTTTCTGCCATGTGCCAGATGTTCTAAAGGTGCTCCATGTATGGTCGCTCGTGTAAGCCAGAAAGATGGCCCTTGTTGCCGCTGTCAGTGAGGCATTCAAGCTGAGGTTCAAGACCAGGTAAGTTAACTATCCAAGGTCACGCAGCCAGAAGGGGACAGAACTCAAACTTGAACCCAGGTCTGTTCAACAACACATCCGATGCATTTCCCAGGGAGCCATCTCGCCTCCTACCAGTCTAGTGTAGTCTAGCGCACACCTAGGGTCTGGAACCCTCCCCCAGTCCTCTTTCTCAGCTCTGGGACACCTCTCCATGATGGCCAAGCAGATGAGCGTTTGGGGATAACTAGAAAAGACTTCAGTGACTATGCTCTTCTTCCTCCCCGCAGCGGGTGACTGGCTGCATCCTCTCCAACGTCAACACACCCTCCATGACACCTGTGATCGGACAGCCCCGAAATGAGACCTCCCAACCCATCTACCAGAACAACAACGCTCCCAGCAAGCCCACTGCAGGTAGGGAAACGCTGGCGTAGAGCAGAGGCTCTCGAACTTCAGAATCGCCCGGAGTTCTTGTTAAAACCCAGATCACTAAGCATTGTCCCAGAACTTGATTCAGTAGGTCTGGGAGAAGGAAGAGAATTTGCATTTTTAAAAAGTCGATGGTCCAGGGACCATGCTTTGAGAACCCATAAGAAACAGCATCAGAGAGAAATAGTCACAGTGATAGAGACGGATTCAGGGACAGAGAGAGACAGGAGTTGATGGTATGTGTTTTAACATAAATATGACTGCCTTAACTGGGAATTAAAGGTACCAAAGGGAACGTTTTCCTCTGCCTTTTCTAAGGAGGTTGCGCATTCTGCCAAGGTCACACGGTGGGAAGTAGCAGGGACAGAAGTCAAACCCGGGCAGTCTGCGGCCAGCCCGTAACGCCAGCCCCCCAGCCAGCTTCAGTCATCCCTTCAAGGGCCCCCAGCACTTACCCAACACTTAGTAGTGTCTGCTTGCACAGTGCTCCGTGCATTACACAGATTCTCATTTAATGCAGTAATTCTGTGACATAGATATTATATTCCCACTTACAAAAAGAAAACAGCTCCAGAGAAGGTAAGTGATTTGCCAAAGTTTACACAGCTCATAGGTCTTTCCCGCGTGGTTCATCAGCAAAGAATGCGCCTGCAACGCTGGAGCTGCAGGAGACTCAAGTTCGATCCCTGGGTCAGGAAGATCCCCTGGAGTGGGGCATGGCCACCCACTCTAGTATTCTTGCCTGGAGAATCCCACGGACAGAGGAGCCTGGTGGGATACAGTCCGTGGAGTTGCAAGAGCCGGACATGACTGAGTGACTGAAATGAACTGAACTGAACTGATGCATAATAAAAATGGAAGAAAATAAATAATATATGACTACTTTAGTGGCAGTTACCTCTAGCGGTAGAATTATGGATACTTCTTTTCCTTTTAATATGTATTCTTCTTCTATATTTTCCAATTTTTCAACACTGTCATAAACACCACCAGAAAATAGATTCCGGTCTAGGGCTCAGAATGCTTGTTCCTTGGACTGGAAATGAGAAGCAGAAATGGGGCCGTCACCTTTCTGTTCTTTCTCTCCAGCCTCCTTCTGCCTCCATGACCCAGTCCCCACCCCTCCACGCAGTCCTGTGTTTCCAGGGCCCCAAGGCGGTGCTGATGAGAGTGTGAGTTATGAGTGGTCCTCCCTATCTGTCCCTGTCTGTCTTGCTCTCTCCCGTAGCCAAGATCCTGGGAAAGGTGGGAGAAAGCCTGAGCCGGATCTGCTGTGTCCGCCCGCCAGTGGAGCGTTTCACCTTTGTGGGTAAGGGAGCAGCCCCCCTCTTTTTCTATCCCTCCTCCCTCTTTCATGCAGCAGACACCCCTAGCACCTGCTGTGGCCTGAAGCACTTATAGCGCAATGATTGAGAGAGAATGGAAGATGTCACCGGGCCTGCAGAGCCCATCTGTGACGGGAGCCCAGGAATGCGGCCATCCTGGCCTGAGGCTCCCGGAGATCTCCGGCACTCACCGTCCTTCTCTGGGCTGTGCTGGTCGCTCCCTCCATGGAAAGTGTCCACCCACCTGAGAGTTCTCAGGGGCCCAGCGGCCCCTCTCAGGTCTTCCTGGCTCTGCCCATGTCAGTACTTCTGCTGAGAGGCTAAGAACATACACGTCCTTTTCTTAATTTTCTCCATTTTTTTGGAGAAAAAAAATGGATCACTCAGCATGGATGAGAATACCCACCTTTGGGTCTCTTTTTCCTACAAACCCAAATTTGACTCTGCAGGAGAGCGGTCTAGCCCTCATTCTTTTGACTCTGGGGCTGACTACTGCCATTTCTCAGGTTTCCAACTTCCAACCTTGAACCAACAGAGATGGTCGAGGAGGAAGGGAGGCAGGGGGCCAGAGTGTCATCTCTGTGGTGCTGTGCATACCGTGGGCCCCATGCGGGGCACCCCTTCAGCACCCACGGCAAAGCCTCTGTCTCTTCCACATCTTCCTGGGGCTTTGCCTTCTGCCATATGAAAAATCTCAGCCTGCTCAGCTTTGCTTGTTCTCTGAACCAGGTAGCCCTGAACAAGAGAGGGCCACCTCCTTGTGACTCTGCCAACTGCCTCCCTAGGTTTGAGGATGCTGCTCTTGTGGCCAGCCTCCTCCCACTCCAATACAAAAGGAAACAGAAGGCACTTGGCGTGAGTGCGTGTGTGTCCATCACTGGCTACCCAGCCAGGTGGTCTAGTTCTGAATTCCCAGAAGAGTGAATCCTGCCCTGGAGCCTGAGGAAGTGTTCCCTCTCCATTACAAGCTGGACCATGCTCTCCACTTATGATACTCAGATGTCCCTACTCGCACCCACCCATCCCAGCCCGTGTTCTCCCTCTGAGAAGCCCCTTGGGCAGATTGAGAGTCAGGTACCAGGAAGCTGGTTCCCTGATTCTGCATTTCCTCTTGCCTCCCTAGATGAGAATGCCAACCTGGGCACGGTGATGCGGTACGAGGAGATCGGTGAGTGGGGCTGAAAAAGCGGGAATGTTCAGGGCCTCCTGCCTCCAAACAGGCACAGTGGGGGACGAGGGAGGCTTGCAACCCCTGGGGGGTGTTTGCAGCAGGGTCTGCTCTTGGAAGGGTAATTAATTGCTCTCAAGCTAAGAGCATGTTCTTAGTTATCTCACCTGTACCATCTCCCTGGATGTAGATGTACCATCTACCTGGACTCCGGCAGGATCCCTGGAGGTAGGATGGGGTCCGTGGGCAGTTTCCCCTTCAGAGCTTCTTCATCTCATTCAAAAGATACGGAAGTTCAGTTCATTGCCAGCCAGAGATTCTTCTCTTGCCCGCAACACCGTGCCCACAGAAGATCCCCTACCTTCCCCAGTGGAGGGATCCAGTGCTTGGAGCCATGTCTGCGATCTCCCCCACAGCCTTGGGTGGACACTAAGCCCCTGACTGTGTGAAGGCAGTAAAGGCCCCAGGCCAGAGCAGGTGGAGGGGGTTGCACGGAGCTGTCAGGATGGGAAGGCGCTGACTCCCCTAGAAATGAGATGAGTCCTGAGCAGCCCTAGGAAACAAGCCGGGAAGCACATTTTCCCAAGGTTCCAGAGTAGCTTAGAGACAGAAGTGTCTGAAGCCGGAAAAGCACAGACGGACGAGAATGGAGCTCGAGCTGCTGCAGGTCCCAGGTGACAAGGAGGGTCAGTGACAGCTGGAAGTCCCCAAAGGACTCAGCATCAATGAGAATATCCATCTTTGGGTCTCTCTCTCCTACAAATCCAAATTCAACTCTGCAGGAGAGCTGAAGATCCAGCCCTCGTTCTTTTGACTCTGGAGCCAACTAATGCCATTTTGGAGAAGGAAACAGCAAACCACTCCAGTACTCTTGCCTGGAGAATCCCATGGACAGAGGAGCCTGGTGGGCTACAATCCATGGGTTTGCAAAGAGTCGGACACAACTGAGCGACTAACATATACACACTGCCGTTTCTCAGGTTTCCAATTTCCAACCTTGAACCAATAGGGATGGTTGAGGAGGAAGGGAGGCAGGGGGCCAGGGTGTCATCTCCATGGTGCTAGGATCGGGGGCAGCTGGGTGTCCAGCGGGCATGCTCAATCTTCAACTTCCAGCTGCAAAGATACTCCAGGCCCCCCTCCTAGGGATGAAGGGGCAGGGCTGCACTGGGTTCTCCCAGGAGGCCTAGCAGATGTGACATCATTTCTAGGAACTTCTCTGGGTCTTGTCCTCTGATCCCTGGTAGTGATGCACCTGAGTTGACTCATACTGACCTCCTGAACCATTTGAAAATTTTCAGAAATTTTACCAGTTGGTTGTTCAACTCAGTCAAAAAAATTAAATTATACTAAGTAGCAGTTAAATGGGCTTCCTGGGTAGCTCATCTGGTAAAGAAACCGCCTGCAATGCAGGAGACCCCCTCAATTCCTGGGTCTGGTAGTTCCCCTGGAGAAGAGATAGGCTACCCACTCCAGTATTCTTGGGCTTCCCTGATGGCTCAGACAATAAAGAATCTACCTGCAATGCAGGAGACCTGGGTTCTGTCCCTGGGTTGAGAAGATCCCCTGGAGGAGGGCATGGCAACCCATTTCAGTATTCTTACCTGGAGAATCTCCACGGACAGAGGAACCTGGCCGGCTGCAGTCCATGGGGTCCCAAAGAATCGGATGTGACTGAGTGGCTAAGCACAGCAGTTAAATACCTTGTATTAAAAACAGAGGTAATAAGTACTCGAAACTCCTTGATTCTTTAAGTTTTAATAGTTTTTATTTACCAGCACATGGCTGTCTGAAGGCCACAGGAAAGAGTACTTCTGGATGCTCCCCAAAACCAGCAGGAGCATTCACCCACAGGTTCCACAGCCACAAACACCCAAAAGCCTTGTACTCCCCCTGCCTGGCGGTTCCATACCTGGCCAGTGACTATCGTCTCGGGGACAAAGTCTTCTTGACCAGCCGCGCTCAGAGCAGTCTTCAACCTTTCAACTGTATTCCAGTGTGTACTTTCCTCCCATACCTTGTTCCGGGAAGAATGTATTGTGAGCCAGCTTCATCTGGGACCTCATTCACCTCCCCAGCACCCAGGGTCCGTGTATCAGGTTGCAGCCTGGGGAGTCCCCCGTTGGACAGAGAGGGAATGCAGTGGGTGTTTGCATGGCCATGCTTCTAGCATTCCTTGTGAAGCTTGGCCCCATCTGACCCCCTCTCTCAGAGAAAGGAAAGCTGAGTGGCCACAGTTGTGTGGATGGATTCGTGGCCTGGCGTGGTACAGGTGGCTGCTGCCTCGGTGTGTGATGGGAGCTGGAAAGGGGCTCGGGGCCTGGGGCTTCACAGAAGCAGGATTGCTGAGAGGAGAGTGTGACCGAGGAGGGCTGACTCTGGCTCCCTGGATCCTGAACTGGGGAAGGAAGTGGGGCCCAGAGGAGCAGCCTGGCCCCCAGACCACTGCCCTGTGAGGCCCTTTGGCTCACACCTCCTCTTTCTGAAATCCCCTTGCACGCTTCATGAGAAGGAAAAAGCCATTTCTCCTAGCTCAGTTAGCATCTATGGCGCCATTTCCACTTTTTTAACCAGGCCTGCCCCAGACTTGCAGGCTGAGAACTTGAGCCTTCATCTCCTAGGGCAAACCGGAGAATCCATTGCTGCCCTCCAGCGGCCACACATGGGATTCCCAAGCCTTGCTGGGGCCTCTGCTGCTGCTCTGCTGCTGCGGCTAAGTCGCTTCAGTTGTGTCCCACTCCGTGCGAGCCCATAGATGGCAGCCCACCAAGCTCCCCCGTCCCTGGGATTCTCCAGGCAAGAACACTGGAGTGGGTTGCCATTTCCTTCTCCAATGCGTGAAAGTGAAAAGTGAAAGTGAAGTCGCTCAGTCGTGTCCGACTCTTAGCGACCCCGTGTACTGCAGCTTACCGGGCTCCTCCGTCCATGGGGTTTTCCAGGCAAGAGTACTGGAGTGGGGTGCCATTGCCTTCTCTGGCTGGGGCCTCTGGTCTGTGACAAATCCATCCGTTCCGGTGCTGCAAGCAAAGGTGGAAACCCCCCGCTTTAACTTGCTCTGCTTTGGCTTTAAAAATAATCCCACGTTATACTCGAGTGAGAAAGTGAGTCTCTGGATAGGGAATTGAAAAGAGATTCATTTCCGTGGCCGCAGAGCAGGGCTTCTCAACCACACCGCCGTTGTCATAGGAAACAGGCGTAACCCTGAGGTGTGGGGGCTGGCTGTGTGCCCTGTGGACTTTTGAGCCGCGTTCCTGCCTTCCCAGCACTAGGTGCCGGTAGCACACCTCTCTCTCCAGCCTTGATGACAAAAAAACGTCTCCTGACCGTGCCAAATTCTGGAGGCAGAATTGCCCCCGGTTGAGAACCACTGATGTAGAAAAAGCTGAGGGCCAGCGTGTCTCCTGGACATGGCCTCCAAACCGAAGTTTTAGGCCCACAGTTATAGAGCTGCAGCCTTTCAACAGATCTGACCTGGAACTCTGGGCGGCTCCGAGCAGGGGACAGGGAACATCAGGAACCCCAGAGTCAGCCCGGTCTGGCTCCTCTCGGCCATCCCGAGGCTGGAGGCGGACCATGACCAGGGCCTCCATGCTGCAAGAGCCGAGGCCACACTCACCATCTGGCACTGCCATCCCGGGGTACCCAGAAGGCTCTGAGACAGCCTCTCTGTCGTTCGCTCATTCAACACGTCCTGAGCACCTACTGTGCACAGGTCACTCTGCTAGGCCCTGGGTATATAAAGTTCTATTAAGGTCCCTGGATGTAAACAGAACATTAGATGACAGTGTGACAGGGGAGGGGGAGGTGGGAGGCTGCAGGAATATGTAGGCGTTAAGACTCCGGTGCTGCAGGGGACTCCCTGAGGGTGAGCTGTGCCGACCTGGGACTGTAAGATGCTGACCCTGTCAGCCCAGCAGTCTCCCACTGAGCCTGCACCCAGGGCGAGCTCACCACCTGAAAATCCTCCGCAGGTCCCTGAGCTAGCTACGGGATCTGAGGAGGGCAGAGCTGCCGGCCCTCAGCCTCTGGGGCCAGGGTGGCAGCGGTCTCTGGAGGCTCAGAGTAGGGCTGTGTCACTGGTTCCGACAGGATGCCCACAGTCACAGCCCCCTGATGATAGAGCCTGGTGGCTCCGACCGTAAAGAATCCTGCAATGAGGGAGACCTGGGTTTGATACCTGGGTTGGGAAAGATTCCCTGGAGGAGAGGGTGGCCACCCACTCCAGTATTCTTGCCTGGAGAATCCCATGGACAGAGGAGCCTGGTGGACAACAGTCCATGGGGTTGCAAACAGTTGGACACGGCTAAGCAATTAAGCACAGCACCTGATGAAAGAGCCTGGGGAAAGTACTCGGGAACCAACACATGACCTGAATCTCATCCCAGGTGGAGGTCTCTCCCCACGTGGTTCTGAGAATCCCAGGATTCTTTTTCACCCCTGTTGCTCAGTTTTCATGCCTGAGTCAGTTTGCTGCCTGTTTTAAGCGACAGTGGCCTCGCTGGGATAATTCAGACTGGGCTTAACAAGGGAAGAAAAACTAGTGATAAGCTGGAAACGTGCCTGGGAGTTGGAAAGGTGGGGGCAGCCTCGCTTCTCAAGCCGTTTGCTGAGGACAGTGGCCCATGTACAGGGAAGACGTCTGATGAGCTGAGCCAGCTGGTGAATTGAGGGTGCACTCCATGTCCCCTGCCCCCATCACGTCACGCTTGTGATGGAAGACAAACCCCAGAGGATGCCCAGCAGCAGAGAAGTCACACTCCACGGGCACTTTGGTTTGACATAGAGCAAAAAAGAGAGCCTCTTAGACCTCACACAAGGCGTGTAGCTGCCTTAGACTGTGGGTGACCAGACATCCTGGTTTAGCATGAAACCCACCCTGGAAATCCTTCAGTCCCAGCAAACCAGGACAGTTACTCTCTGTCTGCTCCATTCCGCAGGAGAGAGGTTCCTCCTGCAGGGAGTGAGAGTGGTCTGTAAATGAGCCTGGGGGAGGGCTGAGCAGAGGATTCAGGGCAGCACACAGCGTGCTGCCTGCTGGAACTGGGCTCTGGAGCCCCAGGGATGGGACGCTTCTGTGCTGGTAAAAGGAAGAAGGCTGATATTTGAACGCTTCCCTCTCCCTTTGCTAACTTTGTCCCCCCTCCTCAGAGCTACGGATCTTGCTGCTGTGTGGCAGTGACCTTCTGGAGTCCTTCTGCATCCCAGGACTGTGGAACGAGGCAGATGTGAGTAGCAGGGTTATGGCCTGAGCACAGCTGGTATGGGGCAGGATGGGGAGGCGCACTCGACTCTGACCCCTGGTCTTCCCTCCCCACCTAGCCTCCCTCCCCAGCTTGAGTCTCCCATCTCCCTTGAGCTCCCAGGAGGGCAATCGTTCACATCATGATGGGAAAAAATTCTCACTACCCCCAAGCTTTATCTCCTCCTGTATTTTTACACTCACTCCCCCTCATGCTTGCTCCTGGAAAGCCCCTGGGAAAAAAGCAATCTGAGTCATAGAATACCTTCGCCAAACAGCACTTGGAGTATGTGTGCTGGTGGGGAGAGGTGGGGGAGAGAGGTCTTTTTAAAAAAGAAAAAGCCTTTGCCCTTTTGAAATTATTATGTGCTTTGTTTTCCTTTGATTCTTTTTGAAGAGGTGGTAAATACCACCCTAGAATTTCCTTAACAAGAGAAAAAGGGTCAAGAGGGGAGAAGTTAATGATAAAAGGTCAGTAGGATCCTTCTGGCAATTGACTTGGAATTTAGGGAACCAGGAATTGAAACCTATACCCTTTAGAAGCTCAGTGGACAAGTTGTTACCAAATCTGGCTGAGATGGTCTTAAACTAGCTAATTCATAAGTTCCTCACCCTTTAGACATACATTCATTTTTGTTATTTCATGAATTCATTCATCTGTTAGTCAGACCTAATGCTAGCTCCCAAGCCCATGGCCCTTTGCAAGTGGGTTTCTCATGGCAGATATTCTAGACTTAGTACATTTTTTGTATTATTTACTGTGTGACCCCATGCAAATCACTCAACTCCTTTGAGCCTTGGTTGTTTTTTTAAACCTAAAGAATGTTATCTGTAGCATTCTGAGATTTAAAATCTCAGAATGCTACAGATAAAAAGCAATATACAATACAGTCTCTGCCCGGAAGTATTAGGTGGCGAGATGTCAGCTTGTGAAATTTTCTCATGTACATATATGTCTCTGAAGAGAAAGAGAAAAGAGACAACCTTCAGGGTGAAACTCAAGATCTCAGTTCTACTTCAGCACAGCTTGTGACAAGATATATTACAAGCATCAGTTTTTCCCATCTCAGAAATGGCCATCGTAATAGTACCTTCATAGGGTTTGGGAGGAATTAAATGAGATCGTCCCTGTAAAGTGCCCAGCCTAGCACCTGACACACAGTGACGTACAACTGTTAATAAGTGAATCTACCTAAAAGACACATCGATAAACAGAGATGTTCAAGGTGAAGGGCATAAATGCTAACACGCTGTGTGCTAACCAAGCAGGGAGGGAGAGTTTCAGGGGAAACGAATTATACTGTGTAAGCCCTTTCCTCTCCACGCCTGAACAATTTCTTGCAGGTGAAATTTTAAACCTCTTTTCAATTCTGGATTAAGTGGCTTAATTAACTTTTACTTTCCTCTCTACTTCGCAAGCTGCTTTGAAGGGAAAAAGTAATGCGGGCGAAGTTCTGTACAAGATTTCAGCAAAGCTCTTTCAAGAATCCGGGCAAATCCAGGCAGTAGCCGGAGGCCCCTTCCCACGGGGAGGCCCTGGCAGCCAGGGAGGGGATTTACAGGGATAAAGTGACAGGGCAGCAGCCTGAAGGGCCAGCACGTGAGCAGGACGTCTCAAGGGCCTCCTTGCTGCATGTGACTTGTAATGTGGGCCTCTCAAGGGCAGACACGAGCTTTCTGGAGCCTGAAACGGACACAACTGGGGGCCCCTGAAACACAGCCAGCCTCTCTGCGCTGACAGCAGAGCCTCTAGGTTCTCTCCGAAACAGCTGCTCCTGACCTTGTCAGGTCCAACTTGTAGTGACCAGGGAAAAGAGCCCCAGGTCACTTCTCTTCCGGGTGGTCCCTAATGCTCAAGTGGGACCAACCGGAAGAGGAATGCGTTGGTTAAAAGAGAAAAGTTGAGAAACCGAAAGCTGTTGATGTACTGGGGCTGTGGCAGTGGAGGCAGACTTGACACCCATTTATTCAATCATCTTCCCACCTGACCGTCACCCTGGGGATCAGAGCACCCAGCCTGGCTACTCCCAGAAGCGCAGCAGATCCAGACCAAGCGGGGACCCCACGTCTGTGCGGCTGAAGGGGCTGAGAATGCCCGTCCACAGCACGGGCAGAAGGGCGATTGGGTGAAGCAGCCCCTCAGGGTTCACTCCAGAGGATTTTCTAGAGCCTGGAGTGCCAACCTCCCTACCCTCGAGCACCCACGAAGACTCTGTGGAATCCTTAGAATCATGCCATCTGAGGTAGAGGAAAAAAAAAAAACAGAAAAATCATGGAGTTGTTTCCTTACATAATGAGTGTGACTCTCAGGCCACAACAGAGGTGTGCCAGAAATATCACATGTAATTTATTCATACCAAATGAAAATTCAACTCCAAATCACTACCCCCAGGGATGATGGGAAATAGGTCTCAGTCACTGCTGACGAGCAGAACCTGAGAGGCTCTCATGGGCTCCGAACACGAGCATCTCTTCATCAGGGTTGCCACACACATCTTCCCTCTCGGGACCTGGAGGTGGGTGGCCCTCCCCTCTGTGCCCACCTGGAGAATAGGATTCCTGACTGAGTCTGGAAGCCCGGTGCTGGACCCCACCCACCTATGATCCTGCCCCTGTCTTCTTCTGAGGCTTTGCCCTTAGGGCAGCGGGTGGGCTTCACAGATCTCTGGCTTCTTTCTAGTGTGGAAGGAGCAGGGGGCAGTGGGACCTCTTCTTTCTCCTCTGAAGATAGCGCCCCTATTGTCTCTTCCCTCCTCAGGACCTCAAGGAACATCTTGTCAGTGTGTTTAAAGCCAGTGGCTTCAAAACGTTCTGCTTTCTGCCCTGCAAATTCCTTTCATAAAGGCTCTGGTTCTCCGCTAGAAATAGGGTGGGGATTGGACAAAAGTGGACACAGGGAGCATGAAACTAGCTAGCCACTCAGTGATTTATCCCACTGTCCTTACTGGGGGAAGGTTGGAGCTTACGGTCTAGGAAAGAAAGGTCCTTCTTTCAAGACTGGTCCAGGGTGAGCTCTGGTGATTCTAATAGGAAGTTATGATCTCAGGTGGCCTCAGCCGGCGGTGGCTTGAAGCAGGGTTTCGGTTCCTGGCCAGAGACTGAGGCCGGGTCTCAGAGATGAGAGCACCAAATCCTAGCCGCTAGATCAGTGGTCCGAGACAAGACCCTGGCCCTTCAACTCTGCAGAAAAGAATTCCCACAAAGACAGCAAGTAGTGTAACAAGCGAAGTGTTTATTAGGAGGAGAACACAGTACGTGTGGATAGACACATGGGCGGACTCAGAGAGCCGCGCCCTCGTGATAGTTTGAATCACCTTTATGAGACATTTCTTCCAGGTTTCCTTTGGCCAGTCATTTCAATCTGTCTGGCTCTGGGTGTGTATTTGGTATATATCTCAGGAGCCTCCCATGTCTATGCACATCTCTCAGCCAAGATGGATTTCACCCAAGAGGCCTGTGGGTAGTTGGCGTCACTCCACTTTTGACCTCTTAAGGAGATTTCTAGTCGGGAGGGTTTCCTTGACTTCGAGAATGAGAAATGTGTAGTCTCTTATCTCTTATCCAGGCAGGGCTCAGCCTCCTCTCTTGATTGTACTGCTACTGATGTTTCAGAGTTTCTGTCCACAGGGAATGAATTCCAGTTGCTTTCCCTGGTGGGTGGTGGTGGGGTGGGGGCATGCTCCATTTACCTCCTGCCTCTGTTCTACCCTCCAGAGTTTGCCTGGAAGCAGCTGGTTTTAGGGATCTCTGTTCCTAACTATGAGATTACCTGGGATGAGGTATGTGAGACCCACTTCTGCCCCCAGTTTCATTCATTTAGTGAACCCTTTATCAGAACACACTTTTCTTTACACGGTGTCCCGAGTGATACTCGATGGCCACAGATCTGTGCTCAGTGACCATGAGCCTGAAGCTCTGAATCTGCCAGTGATGGGACAGAAAGGTGGGGAAGAGAGCCAGGTTTCTTGGAAAAGTCCTATGTCCTTGCTCTCCATTCCAGCTTCCCATGTCATCTCCAGAATCCTCAGAAAAAAAGCAGGGGAGAAGCCACTAGTTCAAACAGGTCTGTGGGGAACATAGGAGCCTCTCCACCCTTCTATAAAGAACGCTCACCAGAGGCCATGGAGCAGCAATGTCCCCACCCAGTCAGAAGCAGCTGGGACAGTCTGTTCCACAACAGGGCTGCCAAGGTCTCTCTCGGCACAATCACAGACTCTCCAATTGAGTCAGTCTTGCTCATTCTTTTGCTTTGGATTCCTGAACCTATGCTCTCCATCCAGAAATGTAATTACACAACCACTCACCCCAACCCAAGCACATCCCTTGGGCATTTCCCAATAGACACAAAGATCCATTAGCCCTTAGTGAATTCTGACCTTCTCTGACCAGTGACACACCCCTTCTCCTTACATTCCATGGAGAGAAAATGCCATACATATTCATCACATTTCTCTCCATGGAACACAGAAGAGTTGCTTCTGCATGGTCTGGCACTTGGCATTTTCATTCTTGATTCGCAAGAGAAAGCAAGATCCAGTTTCCTGGACCCGCTTTTGGAGATGGTGACCCAGTCCCCACCAGTCCATCCCATTCCCAAGCTTTTAATTAGGATAATCTCCCCCAGGAGACTCGATCTTTGCTGTGCTGCATCCTGACGCTGGGCTTCCCTGGTAGCTCAGGTGGTAAAGAATCCACCTGCAATGCAGGAGACCCAGGTTTGATCCTTGGATCAGGAAGAGCCCCTGGAGAAAGGAATGGCTACCCACTTTAGTATTCTTGCCTGGAGAATCCCATGGACAGAGGAGCCTGGTGGGCTGCAGACGACAAAGTCACAGAGTCAGACATGACTGAGTGACTAAGCACACAGCAGGCACACATCCTGACACCAGCAGGGAAGCAGGTATCCGGGCCTGGACCAGGGCCTGTGAGAAGGCAAGGCCAAAGCCGAAAGGGTCAAGTCATGACAGATTTGTGAGACAGGAAACTCGCATCCTCCTCCCCTCCCTCAAACAAACCCATCGTCTAGTGATCTTATGTGGCCAGCTGCTTTTTCCATTATAGTATAATGGAAGGCAATCTGGCAAATTAATTCTGATTCAGGCATTCTTTCCTTCCATCAATCTTTCAGCTAATACTGAGTGCCCAGTATGAATGTAAGTACTTTATTTGTCCTGGCAGCACTTGCTAAAAATATCTTACAGTTTTTATTCTATTAGTTCATTATAGTACATGAAATGAAACATACAGAAAGTTTGAAAGAGTTCTTGAACTAAGTAAGCAGTCAATAAATGTTGGCTGTTATTTATTCATTGGTTTTAAAATATTTATTGAGTACCTGTCATGTCCCAGACACTGTTCTAGGGCTGAAGGAACAAAGAGAACAGAATACGTCAAGTTTCCGACCATGTGCACTTTGCCTTCTATGGGGGAGACAGACAATAAACACTCTTCTTGTTTCTCATGGCTTATCTCAGTTAACCCCCCGAGCCCTCCTGAAAGTGGAGTCCATTTATGGATATGGACACCAGGGCTCACTTGGACTGGACTTGTCCGAGCGTGCATGCGCGTGTGCATGCTCAGTGGTGTCCAACTCTTTGCAACCCCATGGACTGCAGTCCACCAGTTTCCTCTGTCCATGGGATTTCCCAGGCAAGAATACTGGAGTTGGTTGCCATTTCTTCCTCCAAGGGATCTTCCCAATCCCAGGGATCAAACCCTCATTTTCTGCATTGGCAGGCAGATTCCTTACCACTGTACCATCTGGGAAACCAGACTTGTTCAAGACCACTTAGCTATTAACAGCAGAGCAGGACTTTGCATATGTTCAGTTCCCTAGTGCAGGTAAGACAGACAAGTGGGAAGAATGGCATGAAGTTCATAGTAGCCCAGCTTCCCTGGTGGCTCAGACAGTAAAGCGTCAGCCTACAATGCGGGAGACCCGGGTTTGATCCCTGGGTTGGGATGATCCTCTGGAGAAGGAAATAGCAACCCACTCCAGTACTCTTGCCTGGAAAATCCCATGGACAGAGGAGCCTGGTAGGCTGTAGTCCATGGGGTCGCAAAAAGTCAGACATGACTGAGTGACTTCACTTTCACTTTCTTTCAGCAGCTTGAGCTGGGCTTTGAATGATGGGCAGGATTGGATTTAAGTGAGTGCAAAGAGAAGGGCTTTGGGGGTTGAGAGAAGGCTGTCAAAGATCCAGTGGTAGGAATAAGACCTTTTGGGGAGATGGTTCTTGTTGGCTGAAACAGAAGGTTTATCTTGGTCTTTGCCTGGGAGGCTTCTGACTTTTCAGCAAGCAGACAAAATCATTTCAGTTTAATGATTACATGTATTTGCCACTTGAAAATGGTATTTGCATTTCAAATGAGCAAGGGTCAATATTTAACTCAAAGGAATGAACACCTGGAGGTGGAACATCAGGCACCAGAGATGGGCTAATGAGGAAGTTTTAATTTTTTTCTTTTTCTTTCTTTTTGTACTTCTCAGTCCAGCATTCCATAGGCTGGCTGGCTCTAATTGGCTGTGTTCTACATTTTTCCAGCCAACCAGGCATGGGCTAACTGCTTCCTACATCCACCAGCTATGGGAAAACAACCAAAGAAAATAAACAGAGGAAGAGCCTGGGGCACTGGCCACTCCAGAAGAAATCCCAGGGCTCCAGGACAAATGGAGCAAAGACAAACATTTGGCTTTTCAGGCTCAGATGGTTTTTATCAGACAGTCCCGCCCCAGCCAGGAAGCCCGATGGACACTTCCACCCCGGGGATTAGGCCCCCACACTGATAAGCCTGTTGCCGCGTTTCCAGCCCAGGGAAAGGCAGCTTACCCCCTACCCTGGGAGATAGGGTTCTCGTGTGAAAGGCGCTGTTGCTTTGGTTTTCAGGCTTTTGACTTGAGGCTGGAATCCCTTGCCTTCCCACACCCCCAAGCAGATTGGAAATGGGTGTGGGGTTCCTCTGGGAAATCCCCTGGAACAGTCATTCATTTATTTGCACTAAGGAAGCCATACTGAAAATGCATTCCCGCAGTAGCGTCTGCTCAGCCCTCCCTCCAGAGAGAAGCCGGTGCAGACCATGGGTGGAGGATTCTTGCCTGAATGGGAGGAGCATGTTTCAGATGCCCCTCACCTACTGCGTGGCTTCTGCTGGATGGTCTCGCATCTGGTTTAACCTACTCAGAAGTACACAAAATTACATACTGTAGAGGGCGATGTGGAGTAATGAACTGAGGACATGGCTCACTGTAAGCCTGGAGAAAAAAATGAAGATAGATTATATTTTCAAACCAAAAAATTTCAAGTCACTAAACTGCGAGTCTTAAAATGGATCTAGAACTTATTTACAAAACAGAAACAGACCCAGACTTGGAGAACGAGCTTATGGTTGCCCGGAGTGAGGTGAAGGGAGGAGTGGAAGGATGGAGAGAAGGGACAGTGAGGGAGTTCGGGATAGATATGTACACGCTGCTATATTTAAAACAGATGAACAACAAGGACCTGCTGGAACACATGGAACTCTGCCCAATGTCATGTGGCAGCCTGGACGGCAGGGGGACTTGGAGGGGAATGGACCCATGTTTATGTATGGCTGATCCCTTCGCGGTTCACCTATAAACTACCACAACATTGTTAATTATCTATACCCCAATACAACGTAAAATTTTTTTAAATGAATCTAAATTAGGCATGATGTGGTAAAAAAAAAAAAAAAGAGAGAGAGAGCCTGTAAAGCAGACAAGAGTGGATTCAAATTCACTCACTAGCTGTGCAGCTTGGACTGGTTACTATATCTCACTGAGTCTTGGTTTCCCTGTCTATAAAGCGGGAACTGAAGCACATATCTCAGAAAATGGTTGTTGTAAGGATTAAATGCATTAATAAATAAATCTCCTTGCACTATGCCTGGTGCATATAGGTACCCTGATAAATGCTGCTTCCCCTTCCTGCTGGTAGTCCCTTGCTCATCCCTGAATATTCTCATCTGGAGAACAAGTACAAGTGAGCCCGAGAGATTCAGATCCTCTCCCTTGAGAATGAAGAACTGTTTGGGGAGATGGTCAGGATTTCAAACTCTGATCTCAGAATGACTCCACAGAGGGTCTTAGCAGTTAGACTTGCCTGGGCAGGTCAATGTAAATTGGATTCTGCTGCTAAAGGAAGTCAAACCCTCTATTTAAAATCCTCTAATGGTTTCTCTTTGCATTTGGAATGAAATCCCATCTTTATCATGATCTGGTTCTTCTGTACTTGCCCTACCTCTCTGTGCTCCAGTTACACTTGATTCCCTTGTTTGAATAGTTTTTCCCACCTCAGGGGCTTTGCACTAGCTGTGGCCTCACGGGGAATGTTCTTTTCCCAGGTATTTCTATGCCTGGCTCCTTCTTGCCATTTAGGTTTGGGCTTCAAGGTCATTTTGTTTTATATTCAACATTGTACTTAGCTCCACTTGATGTTTTCTTACTTACATATTTATTTGTTTATGACCTCTCCTGACTGTAGGTGAGTTCTGTGGGCACACTAAACGTGTCCATCTTATTGGGCAACACCGAGACAGTGTCCAGTTCACCACATACACTCAACAGAAGTTTTGAATGAAAGAATGTAAGAGCACCTGGAAACAGCTTGGTTGGAGGAGTTCAGCCCCCACAGTAGGACGTGGCCCAGACTTTTGTCAGTTACCCGGAAGACAATTAGCCACTACAAGATTTTAATAGTGGTACCACTTACTGGTAACCCACCTTATCTTTCAGAGCAATACGGGTGAAATCATTCATCATTTGTTTAATGTCTCCCACTAGATAGTCATTGAGCCAAGAGATGAAGCCATATCTGTCATGCTCAGCCCTGGGGTGCTGGGAAGCTCCCAACTAAGACCACAGGGCATCTTCCCGGCCAGGTATCAGTGGAACCCAGTAAGGCAGGTCTGGAAATTCTGCCTCCTGAGGGAAGATGGTAATTCCACATTCCTTCCAAGAGATCTGCTGCCCAGTTGCCCGGAGTGTTCTCCCTCCCAAGGCCAAGCTGCTTCCTGCCCCAACATGTGTCATATCCTTTCCTTAGATTCCCCACGTGGAAGGGAAGCAGAGTCTGCCCCCTCCCACTTCCTCTCCCCAGCCCTACCCCTGCTGCCCCCAGGGACCCTTTGCCCCGGAAGACTAAAAGATATGATCAAAGCTGAGCCTGTGAGCAGGAAGTTGAAGCAGGATGAATGGCACAGACCCCACAGGCACAGACAGAACACAGGCCAGAGCTACCCTGAGAGACCACTGTCTGCTGCGGGCGGGGGAGAAGACTGTACCCCGATCCTGCTCACCGCGGTGTGGTAGAATGAGGTCACAGCAGTCACGTCAGGAGAGGGACTTGCCAATCAGAATGCCTCTGCCCACCCACCTCCCCTCCCCCAGGCAAGACCAAGACCAGCAGAGACATCTCCGTGAAGACATAGGAGGTGTTGGGCCACTCAAGCTGGAACAGACGCTCCATCCCAGGGCTCCATGGGCAGGGAGAGCTTGAGAAACTCTGTTTCCTAAGGTCAGATGTCTGCCCTCATCGCTCTAGGGCATAGGGGTGGGGGGATGTCCTCATTTTTGCTGGAGTTCCCAGAGTGCCCATCCCACAGCTATCTCATTTTGACTTCATCCTACACCAAGCCAGGGTATTAGCAGCTTAGGCAGTTGCCTATATTGTTTTGTAAATTTGTGTTTATTTATTTATTTTTGGTTGCACTGGGTCTTCATTGCTGCACAAGGGCTTTTTCTAGTTGTGGCGAGCGGCGGCTGCTCTCAGCCGAGGTGCGTGGGGCTTCTCATTGCAGTGGCTTCTCTTGTTGGGGAGCACTGGCTGTAGGGCAAGTGAGGTTCAGTAGTTTCAGCAGGCAGGCTTCAGTAGCTGTGGTACGCGGGCTTAGCCGCCCTGAGGCAGGCGGAATCCTCCTGGACTAGGGATCAAACCCATGTCCCCTACATTGGCAGGTGGCTTCCCATCCACTGTGCTGTGCTGAGTCACTCTGTTGTGTCCAACTCTGTGACCCCATGGACTGTAGCCAAGCTCCTCTGTCCATGGGCTTTTCCAGGCAAGAATACTGGAGTGGGTTGCCATTTTCTTCTCCTGACTCAGGAATCGAACCCAGGTCTCCTGCATTGCAGGCAGATTCTTTACCATCTGAGCCACCAGGGAAGCCCAAGAGTACTGGAGTGAGTCGCCTATCCCTTCTCCAGGGGATCTTTCCGACCCAGGAATTGAACTGGGGTCTCCTGCATTGCAGGTGGATTCTTTACCAGCTGAGCTACCAGGGAAGCCCTCCCATCCCCTGCACCACCAGGGAAGTCTCTATTGTTAAAAGCAACAATAATCCCAAAGTGGGTGGACCTCAGGAGGATTAGGGAGCTTTGTAAAGACAGAGAGATTGTAGACATGTTGTATCAAAATCCCTGGGCCTGTTATTGTTTGTAAAGCTCCCCCAGGGGATTCCACTGACCAATCAGATGAAGTTTGGGAAAGTTCAGAAGTAAAATTACCCATGCTTTTCATGGAGACCTGCAAGTCTCTAGAGTCACTTCCTGGAGCCTCTTAGAGTTCTCATTAGGTACACTGGGGCTGCTTTCCACATCCTAAAGTGGGAGAGTATATCAGCTAACTAGTCCTCTTCCTCAACAGTATATATTGAGCATGTATGATCCTCTTCACCCGGGAACATGGCAATGAATGAAACACAAAATTCCCTACCTTCATGAAGGTTACCTTCATAGGGGAGAGAGAAAGAGGCAAAATTAAGATTAAACAAAGAAAATATACAAGGTGTTAGATAGAGACACATGCAATGAGGAAATGAAGAAGAGTTAGGACATGGGGACTGAGAGGGTGTGGGGAGGGTGAGGGTCTCTATGCAAAGGGTTGGAGGTTGAAATAGCGTGGCCAGTGGAAGTCTCTGTGAGAAGGCGGTATTTAAGTGAAGGGTTTTGAGCCAAGGAACCACATAATTTGACTGATATTTCACATTATCGGTCTGGCTGTTGGGAATAGACTGGAAAAAGGCAAGAGAAAAACAGACCAGAGCAATCCAAGTGGGAGCTGATGGAGATGGACAATTTCTGTGGCTGCAAACTTGGTGGCTTAAAACTACACACATTTATTTTCTTTCATTTCTGGAAGCCAGAAGTCTGAAATGGGTTTCACTGGGCCAGAGCTAAGTCGTAGTCAAGAGCCGAAGTCCCTCCTCAGGCCCTCAGGGAGAATCTGTTTCCTTTCCTTTTCCAACTTCTTGAGCTGCACTTGTTGCACGCCATGGCCCCTTCTTTCATCTTCAAGGCCAACAGTGTAGCATCTTCTCTGCTCCATCTTCATATCACCTTCTCTCTCTTGAGTTAAATCTCCCTCTCCTTCTTCTTGTAAGGACCCTCGTTATTACATAAGGGCTCACCTAGATCATTCAGGACAATTTCAAGACCCTTAGTTTAATCACATCTTGTAACATTCAGAGATTCCAGAGATTAGGACCTGGGTGTTTGGGGGGCCCATTATTTAACCCACCAGAAGAGGCTTGAAGGTAGAAGTGATGGAAATGATGAGGAATGAGCAGGTTCTTGGATTTCTTTTGAAGACCAAGTCAACTGAGTTGCTTTATGGACTAAATGTGGGATGTGAGAGAAAGAGAGGAATCAAGGAGAATACCAAGATTTTGGCCTGAGCAGTTGTAGAAAGAGTTTCCATTTACTGAAATGAGAAAGGAATAGCATTTTGGTGTGTGTGTGGGATGGCAGTGGAGGGGACTGACTGATGTCAGAGTGTTCAGGGGCTTGTGGAATATTACTCTTGAGACACCTCATCCAAGTGGGCCTGTTGAAGAGCCACTGGATATATGAGTCTGAAGTTCAGGAGAGAAGTCTATGCTGGAGATATCAATTTGAGAGCCTTCTGTATGTCTTTAAAACTTTGAAATGGAATGAAATCATTAAAAGTGCAAGCGTAGATAGAAAAGAGGTCCAAGGACTGAGCCTGGGGGACTCCAGTCATTCGAGATCAAGGAGATAAGAAGGAACAGCACAGGGACTTCCCTGGTGGTCCAGCAGTTAAGACTCCACATATCCAGTGCACAGGGTGCAGGTCTGATTAGGGAAATAAGATCCCACATGATGAGCAGCTGGAAGAAAAAAAAAAAAGAAGGAACAGTACAGGGAGAAACTCCAAAAGAGCAACCAGTGAGGTAGGAGGACACAGGAGAGGGTGGATCCTGGAGGCCACATGAAGACAGGGGTAGGGATGAGGGTGGGGGTGGGCAGGGCAGCCAAGCCTCTGGAGGGAGATGGGCACCCATGGGATGAGGGCAACCTCGCCAGCTCTAGCACCCGGCACCTCCTATCACCCCAAAACACACACCCACGTACACCTTCCAGCATGAAAATCAAGCCTGTGACCTCCAGTCTGGCCAAAGGAGCAGAAAAGGTCTGCAGTCTGGTCTAGACATCTGCAGAGATGCTCCTGGGATGTGGTAAAGCTGTGTGTCTTGTCTGGTAGACCTGTCTTCTCCGCCACATCTGTTCCCAGGGGGTACATCTGTCACCTGTTTCTGGAAAAGGAAACCATCGAAATCAGCGAGGCCTCCATCTGCCTGCCACCACTGAGCAGCCTGTGTGGTTACTGATTAGGTGCTCAGGTCATCAATTTCTGAGTAGAAAGCAGCAGCTGCACTAACGTCACCCAGAGGGCCATCCCCATGAGGCCTGACTGCCATTCTGAGCCGTTGTTTTCATGCTTTAAACTAGAAGGCTTACCTTTTTTTAGGTTTTTAAATTTTTATTTATTTATCTTAGGCTGTGGTGAGTCTTCATTGTTGTGTGTGGGCTCTTCTCAGTTGCGACAAGCTGGGGTCCACTCTCTAGTCGCGGTATGTGGGTTTCTCATTGTGGTGGCTTCTCCCATTGCAGAACACGGGCTCTAGGGCATGCAGGCTTCAGCAGTTGTGGCACTTGGCTTAGCTGCTCCTCGGCATGTGGGATCTTCCCACACCAGGGATCGAACCGGTGTCCCCTGCATTGGCAGGCGGATCCTTAACCACCATCCCTGGACCACCAGGGAAATTCCTGGAATGCTCACTTTAAATAGACCACTGTTTCATACATTACACATGAAACATCCATCAGATTCTCAGAATCAAACTGAATTCAGATCCTATGTTATACAATTGGCACCAAATATCTCAAGACACCTGCATAGCAAGGCAGTTGAGGAATCTCCATGTATACCAGCCGGATGGATTCTCTTCTCCAACTTTTCCCTCCCATCCCCTTCTCTTTCCATCCCTTCTCTTTTCTCTTTCTCTACGGTAATAATTCCCCTGGAGTTTTTTTTTTTTTTTTCCCCCTGGAGTTTTAATACAGTACTTAGATCACTGCTGGTTCTTAAACTTGGTTAAATATTAAAATTAAAATCTAGGGAGTAAAAAAAAAAATACTAATCCTTGGGCCCCATTCCCAGAGATTCTGATTTAATTGATCTTGGGTATGAGCTGGGCTTTGAGGATTTTTTTAAGCTCCTCACATGATTCTGATGTTCAGCCAAATTTATGAGCCAGTGTCTTCGATTACCTTCTAAGTAGTGGTGCAATATTCTAAATGTTATGGCAGGAGGCACTGGATCCACCTCCACTCCCTGCCCTGCCCCTCCCTAACATTCCTGGTTCATAGGACAAAGACTTGGGGCTAGTTTACCTCATCTGAATACCACCAATAGAGGCAGCATGTTGTGTAATGTTCTGTATCTTCCAAACGGCATGATCCAATGGGGGTTCAGACATGGTACATCCACAAATTCCCTCCTGGGGCACCTTCAGTCAATCTTTAATTGCAGCTCTAGCTCCAGCTATAAGCAAAGGGAGAAGTAGGGTGAAGGTGGCTGCAAATAGCCAAGGGCACACTCGTGCACACCGTGCGGGCACGCACATGCACAACCAGTGAATCAGGCTTGGAAGGGGAATTCTGCTGATACGGAAATCCTCTAAAAACCTCAGCAACAAAATTCTGTACAGCAATTATCCTTCAATTAAAAAATTAATAAATTTTTTAAAAAAGAAACCCTCTATAGGGAAGAAGTAGCCATAATGCTCTATAATGTCTGTTTTTGTGGCACTTGGCTGAAGAATTACAAGGAAAAACCTGGTTTCTTTGCCCCAAAGCAGGTCTTGCCCAATAAGCTGCATGCTTAGAAGAAGCCTGCCTCTCCCCACTTCTCCCTCCATCTGGGATCCTTAATTGGCAAGATCTAGACAGTAATATGCCCAGACTAGATCCAAGTCTATTAAATGCTACAATTTACAGGCTCTTTGAAAATAAGAATTGGCACAACTTTCCAGAAAGCAGCTTGGTAATATGTCTCAAGAGCTTGAAATATGTCCAGTTCATATCCCTTCATCCAATTATTCTACTTCCTATCCTAAGGAAATAATCAAGAGATGTGGTAAAAGACTTATGTATACAGATCTTCAACAAATGCTTATTATAACTGCAAAAATCAGAAGTGACTCTATATTTTCTATAATACAAATTTGTCTTAGTATGTCATGGTATATGACGGTATAGTCAGGCAATGAAACACACAGACTGGAGAAAACACACTTTAAAATATTTTTAACTATATGAGAGAATGTTCACAATACAATGCTAAATGAAAAATATATATAGGTATTTAATAAAATGATTAATTTTGCAGTTCAGTCCAGTTGTGGACATACACCCATAGAGAAGAGAACCCTGGATAGAAATACTAAGATGTTAATTTAACAATGATTAACTGGATTGTGTGGTTGTGATTTTTTTTTTCTTTTTCTCACTTTCCCAAGTTTCTATTGTATCTATAATTGGGGGGGGGGGTAATTTTTAAATGAAAAGGTGTCATTTCTCATGATGGCAGCAGGCTTCTATCAGAGGCTGATTTCAGAAGTGACCCCACAGTAATCCTCCCCTGTCACTGCTTGTGTACACACTGGGGCTTTCCAAGCCCTTCCCCACTTGTCACCACCCTGAGTCCCACAGCAGTTTTGACATAGGTGAGCTCAGAGAGCCTTCCAGCCCCTCTCAGTAAACCAACCAGGGGCTTGGGTCTGGTTGCTGAGCAACAGGATCTGTGTCACCCAGGAGGATATTACCAGGTAAGGACCATGTTTTATGCTGCCCTTCAACACTATGAGCTCAACGGGAGCCTCAGGAATTGAAGAGATCTTGCCCAGACATGCAGGAGTGCATTATTAATTCAGTCTCTAGGTATTTATTAAGTGTGCCAGGTGAAGTTCCCACTCATTCCACGAGCACAGTTTCAGGTTGTTACTTGAAGGAGCTGACTGGTGGGGCTGAGAAGGCAGGTTTGGGACTAAAGCTTAGGGTTCCAACAGGAGGTAGCTCCACCTTGCTAGTTGCTTGGTAGGGGTTTGGAGTCAAGGTCTCACCAAAGGCTACTTCCTCTCTTTCTCTCCCCTCCTTCGGTTTCTTCAGATGGAGGTGATCGTTGGGGACTTTGGGATCGTGGTGGTCCCCCGGGACGCAGCCGACACAGACCGAATCATGAACCACTCTTCAATACTCCGCAAATACAAAGTGAGTCCTCCAGCTCCCTGCTGGTGTAGTAATGTGATATGGCCCTTCTCTGAGAAGCCTGGGGGCTGGAGGCATGAGGACAAAAAAGGAGTTTAGTGTGAGGGACTGGCAACCTACTCTCTCTGCTCTGTCCGCAGAATAACATCATGGTGGTGAAGGATGACATCAACCATCCCATGTCTGTGGTCAGCTCAACCAAGAGCAGGTACGTTTGACAAAAGACCAGAGAGACCTTGGTCAAACTGGCTTTCAGGTTCCCATACAGCTCTCCTCAGTCCAGGCTGACTGTTAGGTTGGCCGACACTGGCTACCCCAATATGTAGCCTTCTTTTTAGACCTCATTTATTTGTTGCTAGTCCTTGATTTTTAAAAGGGAGACAGGCTGTTAGTTTTAGGTGACTTGAGGGGAGAAGAAGTTATTTTTAGTTTGGACTCTAGTTTGAGGTAAGGAAGGTCTCCTGGAGAAGGGAATGGCAACCCACTCTGGTACTCTTGCCTCGAGAGTTCCATGGACAGAGGAGCCTGATAGGCTATACAGCCCATGGGGTCGCAGAGTCGGACGTGACTGAGCGACTAACACTTCCACTTCCACTCTGAGGTACCCACAGATTTAGTAAGGGTTTAGGTTAACTGCCATAACAAAAAACCCTAAATAGTTAGAATTTTAAATGAGAAATGTTATTCAGTGTCAAAAGAGATTGAATCTCTGTTCTCTTCAGCATGAAGCCTCCCTCTCTGAGTCCACGGCTGCTGCAATGACTTCTCTTCCTCAGCCAGTGGGGAAGGGCAAAGAGCTTTGTCCTTTAGAAGACGACCCAAAGTTTCACCCGTCACTTCCCGTTCATCCCACTGGCTAAGCATCAGTCACGTGGCCATGCCTAGCCTCCAGACAGGCTGGGAGTAGACTTTGAGGCTTGGCAGCCATATGTCCAGCTAAAACTTGGGAGGGTCTATTACTCAGGATAAGAAAGAGAGACTGGATACTAGGGACCAGTTAACAGTTTCCACCATAAACTTCAAGTGGAAATATCCAATGGAAGGATAAGACATGTGGAATACAGAGGTCTAGAACTATAATAAAACTGAAAGCCATGAGCACCTAAGTGTAAATTAAAGTTTAAGGGTATGGCTGAGTTCACAGGGAGAGTCAGTAAGAGCAAAGAAGGCTATGGGAATATTTAAAACATATTAACATTTATTTAAAGGAAGGCTGAGGGGTCAATTAGAAGTTTGGGATTAATATATACACACTACTATATATTAATATGTACACACTACTATATATGAAATAGATAGCCAATAAAGGCCTACTGTATAGCACAGGGAACTCTACTCAATATTTTGTAAGAATCTACAAAGGAAAAGAACCTGAAAAAGATTTATAGCTATAAATGTGTGACTGAATCACTTACTGTACACCTGAAGCTAACACAACATTGTGAATCAACTATACTCCAATTTAAAAAGTAATAAAAAAATAAATAGAAGAAGACTAAGGAGCAGTCAGAAACCACCAGAATTGGTGGCCCTGGAACAAAAGCAGCAGAGGGTACAGAGGGAGAGAACACTGTCATTTGTCATCTGTGTCATATGTTTCAAAGAAATCAAGTGAGCCCAAGGTTTTAAAAGGTCCACTGGACTTCTTCCCTGGAAGGTGATTATGCACGCCCTTGAAACGGTAGCATCAACTATGAGGTGAGAGCAGAAGTGGCAGTGGCCAGCGAGGGAAGAGGGGAAGATTGTGGGTCCAACCATGGCTGTATAATAAAATTACTGTGAAAACTTAAATGGCAACACAAATTTCAGTGTCCCATTCATTCCCACTGAATCAGAATTTCGGGGGGTTGGGTCTCTGGGGAGCTGCTTTCTGGGTGATTCTCGTGAAATTGGGATTGGCATTTGGAAACCACGGATGTAAACCACTTTTTCAAGAAGCCTCCCCATAAACTGTGTGGGGAGGCACTTGGGGACCTAGTTTGCTGGAAGGTCAGGACACTGTGTGCATTGCAAAGGCCCTGAGCCAGCCTTCGGGGAGATCTCACAGCACAAGGCACAGATGCATTTTAGAATCAAGGTGTCCAGAGGAGTGTGTGAATTCTTACAAATGGCTCCTTGGGGCCTGACATTCCCAAGACCACCATGTGCATAGAGAATGGGAAGCAGCCAGGCCAAGACTGGAGCAAAACTGTGCTGAAACTGAAGTGCATGAAGAGAGTCCTGTACGTGGTAGTGCTTCCCTTCACCAGGGCTCGTGAGAAGAGCCTCGTGAAGGAGGGCCGCTTCTTCTCCCTCAGAGCTTCCTTAGGAAGGAAAAGAAGGAATCAATCATGATATTCCTTTCCCTGAGACCTTGGTGTAGAGAAACACAAAGAAATGACATAAGAATGGCTAACACCTTGACATGCCTTCTGTGTGCTTGGGCTTTTCTAAGTGCTACCTGTATGACATTTAATCATTCTGATAGCTGAGCTCAGCCCCAGGCCCCAGTATTACCCCTGTTTTACAGAGAAGGAAATGGAAGAATGGATGGGTTTAAACAACTTGCCAGAGGTTCTTCAGTTAGGAAGTGGCACAGTCAGGATGGAGGAGGAATTAGAGGGGAAAGGGGTTTTTTCCTGATAGGAACGCCATGCACTTAGCCTAAGCAAAGACTGGTAATGGGTGTTAGGTAAACCCTTTCCTCAAAAGTGAATGGGCTGGCCAGTCCTCTGGCCTTGCTTTCAGGAAAGCATGCCTACTGATTAGCGTCTCTTCTCAACCAGGCTGGCTCTGCAGCACGGGGATGGCCACGTCGTGGATTACCTGTCCCAGCCGGTCATCGACTACATTCTCAAGAGCCAGCTGTACATCAACGCCTCGGGCTAGCGGCCACGGGGCGCTGTGCTCCACTCTCCCCTGGTCCTCCGCCAACACACCGGCCCCCCGCCGCCTCTGTCCATCCCGTTTCTCTCCCGACTCCGTTTTTCCGTCTCCTCATCTTGACTGTTTTCCCCACCTGCTGACTCAACCCCCCACAGTGTGGGGGAACCTGCAGAGAACACCACAGCGTACCCCTCCTCCGCAGCCATCTTTGGACAAACTCTCCTCTCGTCTCCGGGTTGGGGGTGGGTGACGGGGTCGGGGTGGGGGAAGTGCGGTCCTTGGAGATGTGCGGGTGCCCGTCTCCCAGCATGCTCTGGGGAGGCGGCTCTGGCCCTCGCCTTCCCAGCATGCCCTTTACCACAAAGGGCTATCTTTTTCCTTTCTTTCTTATCTTTCGTTTCGTTGTTTCGTTTGTTGGTTGTTGTTGTTGTTCACTCCTCATAGAACTTGGATCAAATCCGTGTCCGCGGTTCTTTATGTCTGTCGCCTTGTTGCGTTTCTGCGGCATTCCTTCCCTTTTGACAGGATACCGCAGCCAGGCCTCAGCTCTCAGAAAGTTGCCTGAGGGCTACGACCGCTGAACCAGGCCGAGACAACCCCCACCCACCTACCCGCTTTCTCCCCGCCTCCGCCCTGCACACACACAGCAGTCTGGGGTCAAGACTGAGACTTTCATGTTCTGAAACCTGGGACGCAAGTCTGGGAGTAGTAGGGTTGCTCAGAAGGATTTGAGTCCATTTCCTTAGTTTCCGAAGACCTCTCTTTTTTGATGCTCTGGGCTTAACGATCACTTAGAGCCGGTTCCTTCTCACTTCTTGGTGGCATCCGTTCAGTTACTTATTTGAGCTGTGACTGATGGCAGAGCGTGGGTTGTTCCCTGCCAGCTCCGATGTTACCAAGGGACCTTCAGATCACCATCACAGCCCTTGGAGGCCAGACTTAGTCGCATTCCTACATCTGAAAAGAATCACGTATGCAAGGCCGAGTCCTAAAAATGCAGCCAATTCTGAAATAAAACATGCTAAGAGTTCACTCAAGCTAGAGATCTTTGCTAATTGGAATTATTTATTGCCTGTTTGGCTGGGAAATGTCTCTGTCGTAACGTAAATCCAGGATGACCTAGGAGAAAGTGATTCCCATTTCCCCGTGGGAACTAGTGATTCTCACCCACTCTAGTTTGGTAACAGAGATGGTGTCTGAGGTCAGTTCCTTCTTGAGAAGCAGAGCCTCAGCCTTTTTTGTGGGTTTAGGGTTACGACTCATGCTGAACCCAGAAGCCACAATCGTAGCCTGAGGAAGCCTGCCTGGCAGGACCACGATTCTCAGAACAGACATCTGGAGGGATTGTCAAGAGCCACTAAACTCATCCACCCCTTTTGTCCCCAGTTTCCCACCTGCCTCTGGCGCTCTGGAAACAGTTTTGACAGACTCTGTTCTAGCTGTTCAGGTCCTGCCTGGAGAACCGAAAGGAAATTACTCTCTTCTGCTCTGTGTCTCTCATCCAGTCTCTTGGCTCTTGGGTGTTTGATTCTTTGAGAAATGGTCCCCAAACTGTAGGATAATTTTGTCGATATCTAGTACCAGCCCTGGCCCGGGAGGTATTGGGTGGGATCTGATGCCAGAAACATCTGTAGCATCCTTCAGCAGCCTCCAGGAAAATAAATTCAACAGAAAATAGCATGGTTGCAGGGGGAGGGCTTATCCTCTTGAATTATGGAAATAATCTCCAAAGGACAAAAGTAAGATACTGTTCTTGGCTCTCAGTGTTCAGTTAAGAATCATGGAATCTGAGAAGATCTTTAGAGATTAATTGAGCCAAGGTTTCTTTTAAAAGATGAGGAAGCAGAGATCCACTGGATTAAATGATTCGTCCAAGGTCACACAGCAAGCGTAAAGCCTGACAAAAGGCTAATGTTTCCCTGACCATTAGGTCATCACACCACATAATCTCTGCTCCTTTTGTTCCCCATGATACTGACCAGATAAGATGCAGCTTTCAGTCTTTACCTGGCATCTCTCTCTTAACTTACGTCTGTCCCAGGTACTCCCTGTATACAGCCTTGTGTATGCTAGTCCTGGGGGGAGGATGTGATGGTGAGGAAGGCTGTAGCTAGGTTTCCCTTAGAAAGGAACTGCTGGAAATGGCAATGGCTTAGAGGAAATCTGAATCCAAGAAAGGATTGCTTTGTGGAAGGCAAAGACCGAGAAAGTGCTCAAGATTGCACTAGTGCTAGGGAGAGAAAGACAGAAGTACCTTTGTCTAGGCAAGGCATTCAGAAGCCAGGAAATGATACAAAGGAAATGAGGGAGCTGGATTCCCCGGGGAAGCACGCATCATCAGGGATATGAAGTTTATGGATAGAGTTCATTCTGAAGATCCACGTGGACAGAGCCGAGAAAGACCAGCTGTCTTTTGTTCCTTTGGTCCACTTTTTCTTTACTGGGCTCTGTGGTCAAGCCCCATTTCATTCATGACCCTTGAGAAGAAACAGGGCTGACTCTCGCGGCATTCAGTGTTGGGGTGGAAAGCACGTTTATAGGGAGAGTGAGATGAGCTAAAGAAAATAACAGGGATAGAAGTAGATTTCTAGGAATGAAATGAGGCAGAGTCTGTCTTGGTGAATCGATCGCAAGGATCATGATAAAATAGCTTTCCTTTAATACAAGGAAAAGTGACTCCCCTTTTGGATGGAAGTCCATTTCCTGCCCTGCCCCCTTCTTCACTTGCTACAGGGAGGTCAGATCCCCTCTTTCAATCCAGGGCAGGACACGTGACTGTGACCCAGCCAAGGCCAATACCAGAGAGATGACTCAGAGTTGGAATGGTGGCCCCAGGTGCCCACAGGATGACCTCCAGGTCCTGACTTCCAGCCTGAGGTCCTGCTCCTTCCTACAATGGCTGACCCAAAGGTTCAGAGATCGTGAGAAAGGCATGGGCTAGAATGACTGTCTCAAGAGGGGGTCTGGAGCCTCATTTCCTGCCTACCAATAAAAATGTCTCTCCCGCTTGCATGAAAGTGGCTGATATATAAGAAGAGGCACGAGGGAAACCCTTCGTGTCAATGACTCTCTCCTCAAGGAATGGCCCTCTGGGGGGGTGGTGTCTGTGCTGCTAGCGGGTACCTCATTCACCTCTCTCCCTCTCCCCCCACCTTTGGGGCCTTCTTGCTTTCATTTTCCTTGAATGTACATGGGAACAGGGGAGGAAAGTCTCTTCCTGAAGTGCCTGAAACCCAGAACTGGAGCTTCTAGAGAAGCTGTTCTTCCTGTCCCGGCTTGGCCAACCTTTCTCCCACATTCCCTAGTCTCCTGCTTCAGCTTCTCAGAAAGAACAAAAGAACATGGTCTTCTAATTAAATTGAAAGTGAGACTCCATAATCAAACTACAGCAAGAGGCAGAGAATTCAGGGAGAAATGACTTATATTTTACTAGCCCAAATCTACTCCCCCAAACAGACAGATAGATACACACAGATACACTCTCCCTTACTCTCTCTCTCTCAGATTAAGAGAGAGAAGCATGTTATTATATTTTATTCCTCAAAAGAGTAATTCAAAAATAAGTCAGTATGTGAAAAGCTCAGGATCTTTTCCAGTGTGAAGGCGGGCAGGTGAGAGGGGAAGGATGGGTCCAGGGATGGATTTTGTAGCTCATCCAATTCGGACACCTTAGGAATAGCATCATGGTAAAGACGATGAATGTGTTCAGTCCATTATGTTCAGTCCACCTTCCTATAGCTGCCCAGTAAATGCGATTTTTCATGTGGTTTCTTTGTTGAGTATGTTTGGAATGTTCTATTAGCCTGTAACAGTCAGTTAGGAATGAGTTACTCTTTTTCCCTCCTCCTTCAGTTTAGGCCTGGGGCCCAAACCTCAGCTTGATCCTAGCGGTCTCAAGGATTGGCATGGGAAGGGGGAAGCTTTTTTGAATCACTTTTTTGGTCACTGAATCTGCCATTTTAAGAATAAGATTTGCTTTATGGAAATCAACACATTAATAAATACTACATTGAAGTTGCAACACCATCTCACAGTGCAATATTTTGAGTAAAATTTTGCTGCTAGAATAGTCACAGACAAAAGTTTTATCAGCAAAATGGTTCAACTACATTAATAAATAAGATGATGCTACTAGAGCCTTGTGTCTTGGTCTAGAATCTTCTCTGTGAGTCACAGAATTAATCACTTTTTCTTCACAGTCTTACTTGACGGGAGCCAACAGTTGTTAATGCTCTTAGAGCAGGAGATTTTCTGCTTGGTTTAGCTAATGTCGCATGTGTAATATGAAAGTGTACACAACCACACCCATAAGCAGGGAAGAATAATTAGCAAATTTGTTCAATTGTACCTAAGTTTTCTCAGTTTTGTTTTTTTTTTAATGAAATCTTCAGTTCTACCTAACCTGCACAGTCTGGTATTGGTTAGCTCTGGATCCTTGAAGAAGTTAGTTCTTTGTGAATTAAATATGTATTTGTGAAAATTAAAAACTTAAAAAACTTACTTCTTGACATAAAGGATATCAAGTAAGACAGAAATTGTTAAACTCATAATTGGTTTTGTTTGGCAAAGTAAACAAGCTAAAAATGAATAAGTTAATTGTTCAACCCCGCCGTGACTATTCAATCTTTTTTAATTTTTAATTGTGACAAACGTTATGTATGGGTTTAGGTCTGAATGGTGATTCAGAAGGTAAAATAACAATTCTCCACTCTGCGAGCTCACTTAAGGTTTAGCTACTGGTTTGTCAGATTAGTTGTGTGTGTGTGTGTGTGTGTTTATCATTTTGGTTCTTGGTATCTTTTTTTGTTTAAGGCTGAGATTAGTCAGCTATGTGGGTTTGGTGGCATATCATTGTGGTACTTGATATGACTTATAAATTGATGGTTTGTATTTATACTTGCTACTTTAGTCACAAAGCGAAATACTTTTTTTCCCTCTGTCCTGAGAGTATGTAATGATGAGCTCTTGTTTAATATTGGGTATAAACATTGGTTTATTTTGCTTACTTACACTAACTTACAAAATATATACTGTATCTATAAGTTAACAGACATGTACATAACACAGTTTTTCCCTTATGACCCGTAAGTAAACTTCAGATCTTGGAATTTCCTAGCAAGTTCCATGTAGCCCATAGTATAAAGAAAACAGAGGAAAAAGAGTCTAATCTCTGCTTTCCAGGTGGGAAAACTGAGCCACAGCAAGAATTTACAACATTCCCATGACCATGTGAAACATTAAAAAAAAACAATGATAAACACATTCCCAGTCCTTGAGACTTGTTCCAAACATTGGACATTACCAAGTATCCATCTTACATTTTGTCCAAGCATACTGAAAAGAAGTCCACATCCTGGGATAAGATCAGAAGTACATTGACTAAGAAGTTACAGTCCACATGCATTTCATTTCTACCCACTTCTCCAGACAGAAATCCCCATGAGTCAAAATAGATGAAAATATGTGTGATAGCTTACCAAGGGCACAATTAGTTAGATAACTCTCAGAAGCACAAGCGAGTTTCCACTACAAATCACAATACTGATAAGAAAGAGGAAGGAAAGTGCCCTTAACTTGGCAGGGTCAGGTCAAGACTGGTAACAGTCTAAGTCCTGGGGAGGCTATTTCTAAGTCACATACTCCTTCTCTCATCTTAGGGACAATCGACCACAACCTCAGAAATGAGGGAATTATTTCTGTCCAAAGAGAGTCACATGAGTCACTTTTCCATTTCCCATCTCTACATAGGGATCATCTCCCATGTGTCAGGGAAGACAGTCTTATGACTCTCTTAACAGTCAATCCCACGAAGGAATCCTTTTATGATTGCAGGCACCCTCAGATCCCCCACCAAGTACCCTGGAATATGTATACTTGACAGAAACAGATAGCCAATCACTAAGATGCATTCTCCCCTTTCATAGTAGAGAACTGTCAGAGAATCAACTTCCTTCCTACCAAGGGACTCTATTTCCCAGACACCTTACAAGTTAGAGGTGGGCATAATAATACTGGGTTCTGGACCATGAAATGTGATAGAAAGTGATGTTCAGCCTTCACCAGGCCTGCCTCACAAAAACTTCCATGTATCTCCTTCTTCAATGTCTTTTTTCCTCTCCACCCATTGGAAGGGAGATGCTGCCTAAGGCAACCTTAGAAGTCATGTTATAAATGGCAGGGCCTCTGAAATGAATATGTGGAGGGCTACTCTACCAACTGTCCATCCAGTATGTGATGAGAACGAGAAAAAAAGTCAATCATGAGTGAATTTTGCATATTTTTAGGTCTGTGTGATATTGTAGTTAATTGAATCAAATTTGTAAGATGTGATTGAGTATGCCAAGACAGGATTAAAAATGCACTTTCAGAGAAGGCAAAGCATAGTGATTAGATCTGTCAGAATTTGGGGGGTCAGTGTAGGCAGAAGCAGAATTCTGTCCTCAGTCACTTGGGTAGATGGCCAATTCAGGATCTCCATTTATTAAATTTTAGTTTATTAAAAAGCATGACAATGTACCACAAATGATTGATTTTTGCCTTTATTTTTTTATAGTTGATGAAAAAAAAAGCCAAAATGTTAATTATCACCCTCACCCTGCTCAGGTTGTTCCAGAAATAAATCCTTCTTTATGCTTAGGAGACAAAACCAGTTAAATTTCATAACATGCTTGCCTGGTTGGAACAGGCAAACAAGATACTCAGAAAAAAGAATTAAAGATGCTAATTCTGGGGGCTCACATCTCTCTCTGAAGCATTTTTTGTTTCCACTGCTTTGGTACCTACACCTTAAGCTTATAGTTTAACAAATTAGAAACTGACCACAGGCATCTACGAATTGTTCTTTATTTAAAAAAAAAAAAAAAAACAACAGGTCCATGAAAAGCCAAGGAAATACAGAGGTGAGGCAGTACCAAAGTCTACTGAGTCAAGGCTAGAAGGGCCTCTGATTTTTCCAGAAATTCCCACTGGTGTTATGACTCAACAATCTGTTGCAATCAGTTGTAGAAAGGGGCAGAGCAACAGCTGAAATGCAAGAAAGGGTGCACAATCCAGAGTCATTTCAGCTATTTACCAAAATTCAAGTGCCCCATGGGAATGTCTTGCAACATATGTTCCGTTGAAAAATGAGGTTGCAAACCAAGGGGTTATTGCAATGACTTGTGAGGAACAGGGTTTGTAAGTTTAATTTTTTTTTTAAGGTTTGTCTTCCTTACTATTCAGTCAACTCCACGAGGATAGAGACTATATCACCAATGTACCCCAGCCCCTGGCACACAATTGGTACTCAATAAATATATGTTGTAAGGATGGATGGATGGATGGATGGAAGAATGGAAGGATGGATGCTACCCAGTTCAAGTATGAGTAGGAACATTGTCTGTTATCAAAAGAGAGAGTGAGAACAAAACCCACAGGGGCATATAATTTTTAGTGTTTGAAAATGGCATTGAATTAGGACTAATATCTCTTCTTAGATAATTGCACCTCTTTGCGAGCCCAAGCTACATTTTTCTATCACTTTGAAACTCGAAAGTAAGTACGTTCCCAATGTTTGCTCCACTGCTAAGAAATGCTTTAATAAAAACATTGTCTCTAAGGTGCCTGGCATCATCAAGGGAAAGGTGGTCACTTCCAGGCCCAGAAGAACTCAAAGGTAGCAGGATACCAATGCTCCAAACATGCCAGGCTTACGGTTCGTCACTTCCTCCGGTTTGAAAGTGGAGTACATGTCATGGATCGGGCAGTAAGTGGGAGGAACTCTGATCAACAAGAACACATTGAACAGTATGAGGCAACAGTATTTTACTGACCACAGCATGACTTCAATTCACTCTCTGTTCTGACATTAGGAAGAATTTTATGTGTGGGCAAAGTCAAAAAAAATTTCCTTTGGTCACATTTACTCAAAGAATAAGCCGCCTACGACATGGCAACACTTGTTCATACTCCAGGAGTTGGTTTATGACTATCTGCCAGTGCAGTTTGTCCTTCCATCCGGTCTACCCTTTGGGTGTCCAGGCCCTTGATGAGTCTCATACTCAATGCTATTTGCCTCGTTGCCCCACATCAGGAAGCAAAGAGCATCACACTGGTACAATACACTGATCTTGGCCAAGGTCTCGGGGTGGGGCCAGGTTCAGTTGAGCTGAGAATGCCCATCAACACTTCAAATGGCCCCATCCCACCCCACCCGCATGAGATGGCTTCTGAGCCTGAGGTCTCCATCCTAAGAACCCCCGTTGGGAAATCTCGAAGGCAGCTTCAGTGTTGCTCAAGAGCCTGGGTATTGTAGCAGCCCGGGGGCAGGTTGTCCCGAATGTTCTCCAGGTTCTTCACATCAGCCAGAATGCCATCTATGCTTGTCTCCAGTGAGTGGAGGTGGCCCCTCTGCCAACGCACTCTCTCCTCCAGCTCTGACATCAGCGGCCGCAGCTGGCTGTTGATCTGGGTCTTGGCTCGAAAAAGCTTCTGCTCCAGTAAGATCAGCCCCTCTTCATCTACACTGCCAGGCTGGTCTATTTTTAGAGGACAAGAATGGAGTTAACAGAGGAAAAAGTTGTGATTGAATCCCCTTGAACACATGCAGGCCCTTCTGTAACTTTAACTTCTGTTTTTACCTGCTCAGAGTCAATAGTATGCCATTCTTTTAAAAAGGCTTACTTTAAATTAGAAATAATCTAGAAAAAATTTTGAGAGCACAAGCCTTGTTACTAGGTTTTGAAAAGCCCAGTTTAAGCATCTGGGCTCTTTAGTTAAGCAAGATGAAGCTTGGGCTTCGGTTTTCACAATAGAGTCAACAGCTTCTGCTCTGAAAAGATGAAGGCTGAAGGTCACAGGGACTGAACACTGTCCAAGGTGTCTGCCCAACACAGCTCATCCCTTTAGGATCAGAATCAACTCCAAATTCTGCTCTCTGAATCACCCTTAGGAAATTTCTTGCTGTTTTCTATTAGAAGACCTTTAGAAACTGGCTGGGTTTCAGGGCTTAGGGAGGCCAAGGTAGGCTTTGCTATTTAAGGGATGCATTCCAGCTGTATGAAATGATGGAAGACTTCATTCTGGCCTGGAACAGTGGAGATCTGGCTAGACATTAGTTTATTCCAATATGAAATGTGGTTACATTTGTTCAGGTATGCTTTACTCATAAATGATCGGACACGTCAGCATGAAGGGCACCTGACCCTTCATGTGCAAGCAAGACCCGTTTGGTCTGAATAGGTTTGAGTGGACAATTCAAGGTCAGATCTATTTGACTGCAGAAGTTTTATCCCAGCTAAAGAGATTAAACTGTAATTTTTCCAGGACTCAAGAGACCAGACAAAGTAGAAACAGCACAATAACCCAAATGTTGATCCAGTAGATCAGTCCTTCCCCTGGGGACAGAGGAGGAGTCTAGAATTTAGGGCTCTAAGACATGCAGGAGAAGTGAAGCAGGCTTGCAGGCAAAACGTCCGTGGGAGGCAGCATGAGCTTCTTGCAAACAGCAGGAGCATCAGACACGGAGACCTCGGGTGGAATCCTGTCTCCCCTATTTACTATGTGATCTGTGGGGCAGTATTAAACTCCTTGAGCTTCTGTTCACTATTCTATGAAATAAAATAATAAAACCCACCTCATTAGTTGTTGCTTAGTTGCTAAGTCATGTCCGACTCTTGTGCAACCCCATGGACTACGCAGCTCCTCCATCCATGGGGTTTCCCAGGCAAGAATACTGGAGTGGGTTGCCATTTCCTTCTCCAGGTGATCTTCCCTCATCTCCTGCTTGGCAGGCAGATTCTTTACCACTGAGCCACCACATAAGCCCTAAAACCCACCTCACAGAACCTTTACAAATTTTACACAACCATTCACCACAAAAAAATCTGGCTCAGTGCCTGGCACACAGAAAGTGCTTGACAGTTCTCAGCCAGCCTCCCTGCCCATGCTCTTGTTTCCTCTAAAGGCCCTGTTAGTTTCATTGCCTTTTTCAGAACACTAAACAAAGCTGCTAAACTCTCAGCTGGGGATTTTTTTTTTTTTTACCTTAAGAGGGTATTTTACTCTTTGGGACTCATTGGATCACAAAGCGGACCCATCAGGAAAACAATGCAGATGATACTTGTCTCTCAGGGTGATGATGACACTCCACAGAAAAGCCAAGTTTGAAAGTGGCTCTCCCAAGTATGGCTGGAATCCCTGACTGAAGCCCTACTTCCATATCTGGTGCGGCCCAAGCTTGATAAAACAGGCCACAGAAGGTTTGATATCAGTTCTACCCAAATCCTGGATTTTAATTTATCTGAACTTTCTTTAGGGAGGGATGCGGTGAGGTAACTGGAGCTGCTGCCATGGGGTGCCATCAAATCTATTTTAGCCTAAAATTTCTATAGTGTCTCATGGACCTCCCTCTTTGACATTTCATCTGGATCATCTACCAGGCAGCTCAAGTTTCCACAACCAGTCACAGCACAGTGTAACTGTGGTTTGTGTGTGTATGTGCACCTGTGTGCTCAGTAGCATTCAACTTTTTGCACCCCTATGCACTGTGTATCCCACGAGGCTCCTCTGTCCATGGGATTCTCCAGCCAAGAATACTGGAGTGGGTTGCCAAGCCCTCCTCCAGAGGATCCTCCTGACGCAGGGATCGAACCCATATCTTATGTCTCCTGCATCGGCAGGTGGGTTCTTTACCACTAGCGCCACCTGGGAAGCCCCAACTGTAGTCTGGGGAGGGACAAACAGCAGAATCAGCAAGTAATTCTTTTTTCTTAGTATTTATGTATTTATTTGACTGTGCCAGGTCTTAGTAGCTGCACACAGGATCTAGTTCCCTGCCCAGGGATCGAACCTGGGCCCCCTGCATTGGGAGTGGAGCCTTAGTCGCTGGATCACCAGGGAAGTCTCTCAGCAAGAGATTCTTGATCTCACAGGCTGGGAGAGTCTTTCCCCTCACCACTCCTACAGTCTTAGACCTCTCTCACCTCTCAATTACTACAACTGTCTCCAAAATGATCTTATCCTGCCTCTTGTCTAAGCCTCCTGCAAACTCTCCTCCACCCAGCTGCTCCAGTGATCTTTCCGAAATATACAGTACGGACGCCATTCCTCTGCTTGACACTGTCCACTAGATTCTCGGGATCAAGGTCAGAATCCGTAGTGGGGCTGTCAAGCCATCCAGTATTCTCTTTCACTGTGAAGTCCGAATCCTACCTCCACAATTTACTGTGTGATCTGCAGAACATTATTAACCTCTCTGAGCCTCAACATACCTTCCCCAAGTACACCCAGTTCTTTGACCTACAGACTTTCATCTCCAAGGGCAATAGGCAGATGCCCAGTGACCCACCTTAGAGATGGTAAAATAGACCACAGCAAATGAAAAGCAACCTGCCTAAGGTATCTGAGCCTGGAAACAAAGCAAATTTCCTGACACCCTTAAGGGAAGTTGAGATTCCCACGCATCGGGACTAAGTCTAGTTAATCTTCTGGGGAGAAGCCCTGGAACACAGGTTGGAAGGTTGTGGATACTCCACATACCTATTAGATGTAGGATGCCATCCAATGTGTTGAGTGTGTCTTGGATCGTAACTCCAGCATTCTTGGCTCTGCTGTCAACTCTCTGGGCTTCTGTAATTACCTGAGGAAAAAATAAGCACAAGCCCATCTGGAAAGGGTGTTCCCACAGTGGCCAGGTTACAGGACTCTGCCGTGGAAAACCATGGGAACTCACCATCTGCACTGTGTCCATATCCACGTCAAACTCCCGCTCCTTCCTTGCCAGCTCTCCTTCCACTTTCCTCATCTCACTCTTGAGAGTGGCCAGTCCCTTCTCCATGGCCAAGGCTCCATCTGCTGTCACGTTGGCCTCCACGTTCAGACTCCCAATCTCCTGGGGGAACAAAAGGAGCCAGGGACGGAAGGAGAGAGGGGTGAGGCACAGAAACATCCCAAAGACGACCACAGAAAAAATACAGCTGTGGCCGGGCTCTGATGGAGTAAGTGAGATGAACAACGAGACAGTCAGACTTGGGGACACCCCCTTCCCCAAGCTCTGCCTCAAACAAATGAATTTGGGGGTATGTCTCCAGAGACTCTAATGGTCAGCTGTGAGACCCTGCTTCCCTCCCGGGTCAAGCTCAACAAACAGTGAGTGAATCAGGAACCAGCTGGGAAAACCCAGAGGGTGAGAAACTCAACTCCTTCTTTGTCGTGTTTCTTTACTGCCATCATCTTTTGAATGGCTTTGTTCCCCCAAGACACCTGAGTTTGGGGTGCAGAGAATGAATGGGCTACAGCTTTGAGTTTTGTTTTTACCAGGATGAGTGAATCTTAATATCTTTATCAACAAGCTACTATTAGGCATCATGTCACAGGTATCTCTGTGCTAGAAGCCATATAAAAAGACGCATAGAAAATTGGTCTCTACCCTAAAGGGACCTAAGATTTGAGATTATTTTTGGAAGTAATCCAAGAGTGAGGCCACACAGTCTAGACACCAAAAGTCCCCTCTGGGCTTTCTAGAGTTGCTTATGATTTCTAAAGTGAAAGTGAAGTGAAGTCGCTCAGTTGTGCCCGACTCTGCGACCCCATGGATAGTAGCCTGCACCAAGCTCCTCTGTCCATGGGATTTTCAAGGCAAGAGTACTGGAGTGGGTTGCCATTTCCTTCTCCAGGGAATCTTCCCAATCCAGGGATTGAACCCAGGTCTCTCACATTGTAGACAGACGCTTTACCGTCTGAGCCACCAGGGAAGTCCATGATTTCTAAAAGTCACACTTAAATCAGAACTAGGAAGCTCTCTTCCAGTTGAGAAGCACTCTTTCTACTGTAGCACTTAACATTTGTGCTGTAAGTGCAACTAGTCTGTCTTTCCCATGACACTGAGTACTCCTTAAAGAGAAGGACTGAGTTTTCCCCATCTCCATATCCCCAGCACAGTGCTGGCACAGAGTGGAAACAAAGTGAAAAATGAGTAAGTGGAGCTTAGACCCAGAACTCCAGAATTTCACAATCTCGAATCAAAACACTGGGATAGTTGCTGCAAGTTGAATTGTGTCCCCCCAAAGAAGATGTGTTGAAATTCTAACCCCTAATACCTCAGAGTGTGACCTAATTCAGAAATAGGGTTGTTGCAGATGTAGTTTATTAAGATAAGGTTATGCTGGAGGAGAGTGGGCCCCGAATCCAACCAGTGTCCTTATAAGAAGAGCTGGAGAGATGCAGGAAGAAGAGCCCCAGGTGATGACAGAGGCAGGGACTGGAGAGAAGTGACTGCCAACCAAGGAACACAAAGGATTGACAGCCACCGCCAGAAGCTAGGAAGAAGCACGGGAGCTTTCTAGCCAGAGTCTCGGAGGGAGCACCGTTCTGCTGACACCTTGATTTCATACTTCTAGCCTCCAGAGCTCTGAGAGAAAAAATTCCTGTTGCTTTAAGCCACCCAATCTGTGCTGCTTTTTGATAGCAGGTCCAGGAAACTAACAGAATATCTAAATAAAAAGCAATCTTGCATGGTTCTTCTCATGGTGTTCTCTAAAAAGGGGGCTGAAAATGGCGGGGGTGGGGCTCCAGCCCTCAGTCAATGACAGGCTCGTGAACCACCCAAACCAAAAGGCCAGCCAAGTGAATCTGGGAACACCATGGACCATAACAGGACGCTGAGTCTTACAGGTCAGAATGAGCCCAACGCTCTCGCTCATTCAACATGACCGGTATGTTTGAAGCTGCTCCTGCTGACCTGAGATTTCTCTTTACCTGTTCTATCTTGCCCGCGATCTTCAGGGCCTCCCCGGCTGCAGTCTTTGCCCTCTGGGCGTCGGTAGCAGCACCCCCCAGGGCTGTTTCTGCTCGCCTGGTCTTGTCGCTGGCATCTGCAACCTTCTGGCTGATGTAAGAGAGTCTCTTCATGGCCTCTTCAGCCTCTGCTTTTCTGTCTTCAACCTGCAGATCAAACTCTGAAATGAAGATAAGAAAACATTGCCATGAAGATGAAAATTAACTTACAACTGAAGATGAAAGGGGCTGATGCCTTTAAGAAAAATCAGAGAGTTAATAGCACCCAAGGGATGAGAGAGTGGAAAGTTGTGGTCATGACTCTTTCTTGTCCAAGAGAAAGTATTGAACTGACCATCAACAATCAGCCTGTCCTGGGTCCCCATCTTTGCAAAAGTGAACCTCCAAATGAATCAGAAACAAGTAGACTCTTTGAAGCCCAAAGTTTCAACCCAGAGCCTTAAACCCTAAGCTGCCAATTAGCAGTTGAATAGAAGGGGTAGAGAGGTACTTCTGTGAAGAAGAAAATCCCAAGACTTGAAAATGTCTTTATTGTTGTTCTTTAGTGAAGAAGTCTGAAACTTTAACCAAATCTCTGCAAGGCTTCCCAGGTGGCGCTAGTGGTAAAAAAACACACCTGCCAGCGCAGGAGACAGAAAAGAGTCGGCTTCGATCCCTGGGTCAGAAAGATCCCCTGGAGGAGGGAACCGCAACCCACTCTAGCATTCTTGCCTGGAGAACCCCATGGACAGAGGAGACTGACCAGCTACAGTCCACAGGATCACAAAGAGTCAGAAACAACTGAAGCGACTTAGCATGCATGCACTGCAAGGCACAAACCCAAGTTTCCTGGAATCTAGATGCTATGACAAAGCTTGTTCGATATCATTTATCACAAGGCAGCCTCACTGACTCTATATTGGAACCAACCAGGCCAAAGAAAGAAGGGGAGAGAAAAGAAAACTATCTATATGGCAGTGAGATAGCAAATCTCTGCAGGACCTTTGAAGCAGTTTAGTTGAAATTTCTTCTTTTAGAGATGAGAAAATCAGAGTCTGGAAAGGTTATGTGACTTGCCTACAGTCACACAGCCAGCTCAGCCTAATCACACGATTGAGCACAGATCAGAACTCAAGCCTTTTGACAGTTAGTACAATATGGGCTTCCCTCGTGGTTCAGATGGTAAAGAATCTGCCTGCAATGTGGGAGATGTGGGTTGGATCCCTGGGTTGGGAAAATCCTCTGGAGAAGGGAATAGCTACCCACTCCAGTATTCTTGCCTGGACAATCCCATGGACAGAAGAACCTAGCGGGCTACAGTCCACTGGGTCACAGAGAGTTGGACGCAACTGCGTGATTAACACTTGCAGTTTTCATAATTGTTTCTACTGTATTAAATATTTTTAAACGTTTTTCTTTACAAAGATATTTATTGAGTGTCTATTAATACCTCAACATGCCTGCCACTTACAGAGATTTATGAAGATTCAAAATAAACCAAAGTCACGTTTATACCTTTAAAATACTCAAGTGATCTGAACCCCGAAATACTCACCTCTGAGGTTCTTTAAGATATTCTCAACTTCATAAAAAGTGGCATTGCCCATGCTTAGTGCTTCTTGGGCTCTGCTTTTAGCAAGGTTGGCACGGGAAAGCAGCTGATCTGATTTCTGTAAATGGGCAGGCGGAACAAGATTAGAGTAAATATAACACACACCCAGGCAGAGCCCTCCTGCCAGCATAGCCGCTCTGACACACTGCTCTTCACAACAGAGAACTTGATTCCTGGAGTCTAGGGGGTGCTGCAGCAACCCTCCACAACCTGAGACCACATAGACTTTATAACCCGATGACCCAGTAGGATTCCACATTGAGGACAGACTCGAGCTCTACTCAGGGACAAGAACAGTTTTACAAATCCTAATTTTAAACCCTGGATACTTCCTGAAGTATGGACATACACTTCATAGACACATGTCATATATACCTAGAAAGTATAGACATGTGTCTTCATAGACAGCTAGATCAAAATTGGGCCCAGAAGACCTCAGTCCTATTCCTACATTGGAGGGCTGAAGGAAATGGCAACCCACTCCAGCATTCTCGCCTAGAGAATCCCGCGGATGGAAGAGCCTAGTAGGCTACAGTCCATGGGGTTGCAAAGAGTCGGAAATGACTGAGTGACTTCACTTTCAGTGAGTGGAACTGAGGTAATCACATTAAGGTCTCAATAAGCAGCAATACCATGACCTTTCGAGAGTTTCTGATGGCTCCTCTTACTGGTAGCCTTTCAACACGGGTCTGCTGAAGGAACGAAGAAACAGAGGATACCTGTCTCTCATTCTTCCCATCCTGTAAGAGCTTCTGGGTTTCTTCTTCCCAGTTTCCCAGACTGCTTTGCACACGCTTGAATTCATCCATTCGCTTAGTCACCAGGCTTGAGAGAGAGTCAGCTTTTTGTCTGATCTTCTTCGCTTCTACCTGTGAGTCCCCAAAAATGAATAAGCCTTACTTTCTGCTCGCCAGTTGCCACACCAGTCTTCCCATGACCTGCCATCATTGTCTGAAAACAACAATCCAGGCCCAAAGTCCAACAGAAATGAGGCAATATTCCTCATGCAAGTCAGGCAGCATGCCCCCCAGCTAGCAAACGAATTTTATGTCTGCTCTGCATTTTTTTATTATTATTATGTGTGAAAATCATTGTGAATGCTTTTTGCTGTGGGTAGAAAGCTGAATCTTAATCCAATAAATTTGGAATAGTTAAAGGAATTGATGACAGAAACAATGCAAACTTTTGAGGGAAAAAAAAAAAAAAGCCTTCCAAGTGGCTACACATGAAAATATATAGGTTGGACCCAAAGGTAGATATCAAAAGTTCCATGGTAATTTCTCACAGGTTTCAACAGTCCCCCAAACTAGGGAAGAGACAGAAAACTTGTATTCACCAACAGAAATAGGTTCAGAATATGAACCAAGGTGTTATCAGGGACCACGATTGGAGTTTAAGAATAAAGAAAGAGGAGGATAAATGCTCTTCTTAATTTAAAGCAAGAAAGGTAAATATGGGGAAAAAACTGGATGATTGAACAATTCAATGGAATCCCCTGAGAAGAAAGCATTATGGCCCTTCTTCTGTACATCACTGCATAGGTTAGATGCTCTTACCTGGAAGGACTGATCATTGACCCCCTGAAGCTGAGTTGCTGAACTGAGAAGGCGGAGACTATGCTGATATGACGTATCTGCTTCATTGTCAATTTGAGTGGCCTCCCTCGATAGCTGCTGGGCCAGAGACTTGATTTTCTCCAATCTGCAGGGAGTGAAGAGAGCGGACTTTGAGAATTCGCTCTTTTTATTAAAAGCGAAATTTCATTCTGTTAAAACTATGTCGTCAGGATTATCCAAAGAACCAGACGAGCATAAATGTCTGATATGTATCTCTTTCCATAATTTAAACACAGGCATTAAAGTTTATATAGGTTGGGTCAGAAAAATTCAACCCAAGTTTTCCAATTCTTAATCACATGAATATATTGTTTATACGCTCCATGCCACCAGATGGGTTTCTTCACCTCCTTTAAACACCACGGATGGTACCATATCTACAAATATACAATCTATAAATCAAAACTGAAACTTTACTTAGAGTAATTGACGTTTTTCTTCCAGTCTTAAAGGCATCTGCTTTCCTCCAAAGTAACACTCTCATTTCTTGTCCTTCTCACTATTGATACTTTTAAAGGAACACAGCACTCCTCAGACCTGGTTTGCATTGTACCCTGGGAGGGAGCAGATTATACTGGCCCGTGTGAGGACCTGCTGAAACGTACTTTCCCCCAAGCTCTTGCACCACGGAGCCACGGAGGCTGCCACTGCTGCCTCCTTCAGCAGCAGCCTTGCGCGCCAAGGTCAGGGCTTGCTTGGAGTAGTCTTCAGTTTCCCTGACCAGTTGCTCCATGTTATTGGCTGACTCGACATGGCTGAAAGGATCAAAAAGAATGAGTTTTTATAGCAAAGGGCTTCCTTTATTATTTTTAAATTTTTTTTTTTTGCCATACGACAACACTTTATTTTGTATTAGGGTGTAGCCGATTAACGACATTGTGATAGTTTCAGGTGAACAACAAGGGACTCAGCCATGCATATATATACATGTATCCATCCTCCCCTAAACTTCCCTCCCATCCAGGCTGCCACATGACATTGAACAGAATTGCACGTGCTATACAACAGGTCCTTGTTGGCTACCCATTTAAAATATAGCAGTGTGTACATGTCCATCTTCAAATCTCTAACTACCCCTTCCTCCCAAATAGAGCTACCATATGACCTACAATCCCACTCCTGGGCATATATCTGGAGGAAAACATGACGAGAAAGGATACATGCATCCCAATGTTCACTGCAGCCCCACTTACAGTAGCCAAGCCATGGAAACAACCTATATGCCCATCAACAGGAACAGATAAAGAAGATGCAATACATATATACAATGGAATATCACTCAGCCATTAAACAGAATGAGATAATGCCATTTGCATAAACATGGATGAACCTAGAAATCATCATACTGAGTGAAGTAAGTCAGACTGAGAAGGTGAAATATCATATGACATCCTTTATATGTGGAATCTAGAAAGAAATGATATGGAAGGATGAAAAGGGCTTCCTTTGGCCTTTTATTTAAATAAGGGGAGAGGAGTAAGAGAACTACTTTGACTCAAAAAAACAAATAGAATTGACCCAGATGAGATGGAGCTCCTCAATTAGAAGTGCTATCAAGAAGCAGAAGGTGTTCTGAGACATAGCCTCACGTCCTAAACTTTTTTGATGATCTACTCCATTTCTAGCATAATCAGAGCAAGTGATGGAGATGGGCAGGAGAAGTCTCAGGGAAATAAATACTGCATTTATAAACTTTTCTGCAGGAGAAATCCTAGGCTTTATTTTATCCAGGATCCAACTCCCTCTCCACTTTTTGCTGCATCTTTAAACTTAGCCCAACATTAAGGGGGACAAAGCCCATCAAGAACAGTTCCCCAGTTGTTTTTGTCCCCTTGGTTCTAGAAACTGATGAAAACAAATCCAGGAGGCAGCTCACATTATGAGAGCATGAGCCAGCCCCCTCTGCTGACTGAATTCCATTCAGGATTAGCAGAGCCTGCCACCTTGCTGAGCCCTCTGCCAGGAGCAAACCTCTTCAGCATCAATCCTGATTGTAGGATTTGCAATCAGGCAAGGACTAAGGAGCTGCCTGTGATTACCAGGGCCCTGCAGAGCTGGTTTTCAGGAGGGAGTTCTCCCCCTCTGCACTCTTGGCCCCCACAGGCTAGCAAACAACTCGTTGCGACTTGTTCCCAGGCTTGGTGTGGGAGCCTGGAGTCCCTCAAAGCTGCAAAGTACTCTTTTCCAAGGGCTGATTCATTTCACAGGGCCCAAGGAATTACATCTGACATACACTGAAGCCATACCATGAGTCATAGAGAAATCTGGAAAAGAAACACCCCACCCTCAACTCCTGCCAAATGACCCTGCCCAGTGGCCACCGACATACACTGAAAACCAAGCAGTTAAAAAATGGCTTCAGGGCAGGGGAATGGCTGCAAAGGAGTCTGGAGGTAATCAGTATGGAGCTTTGGTCCTGAATACTCAGCAGAGTTGTTCAAGTCTGGCCTCACAGAGGTGTCTGAAGCAGAGGTGCCCTCCAGAAGTACTCACCTGTCTGCCAGTCTTGTGGCCTCCTGAGCTAGACTTTTAAAGCCATTTGGCCCTGTGTAGTGTTCTGAAGGTGGAATGTTCTGTGGGAAAAGGACAAATGGTTAAGGCTTTGCTGGCAGCCATGGAGCCTAAGCAGCTTCTGCAGCTGTCCTGTCTGAACCCCTTGTCATTAGTCACACAGAATTCCCCAACCTGACGCATCAAGAGTCCCTGGTTTACCATGGTCATTACATTAAAAAAAAAAAATGTAGAGACTGAATCAAATAGAAATCCAAGTTCAAAAAAATTCTGTATATATAAATGGATTTTAAAATATATGCATGTTTATATCTTCATATATATTTAAAGTCCAGAACATAGGCCAAGTTTTAATGGTAGTTATTTCGTAGCAATGAGATCATAGGGGACATTTATTTTCTGAATATTCTACAAAAGGAAAATCAATACACAGTATTTTTAAATCCTTCATTTCCCCAGCATTATATCTGATTATCTTCCAACTTTCTTTATCCACCTCCCATCTTACATTATTGTCCCCATTTCCTCCTTTATTCGGAAAGACAAGAGTGTTCATTCAAATCTCTTCTTCCTATCACACCACAAGCTACATCATTAGGAAAACCATACTGTAGTTAAAGTTTTTCCCTATTTTCATCACCATGTTTTTATTGGTCTCCTTCCTTCCCTCTTCATTTTGTTCATTCATTCTTTCATACAGCAAACATTTGTCAGAGCCATACTTGGTGTTATGGGCTGAGAAAGTAAAGATGAACAAAACTCAATCCTGCCCTCTCAGAGCTAACAAGCTAGAAGATAGGAAGAAAGAAGGGAGCAGACAATGCTACAGGTAGCAAGAAATGAACTGGTGAAAGAGAAAGACTGTCACTAAGTCGTGTCCGACTCTTTTGTGACCCCATGGACTGCAACCTGCTGGACTCCTTTGTCCATAGGATTTCCCAGGCAAGAATAAGGGAGTGGGTTTGCCATTTCCTCCTCCAGGGGATCTTCCTGACCCAGGGATCGAACCTACATCTCCTGCTTGGCAGGTGGATTCTTTACTACTGAGCCACCTGGGAAGCCATAAAGCATAAAATGGGAACTGGCAGGAAGTCAAAGAAAGCTGTGACTGCTGCAAGGAAAAGAAGTCCTACTGACTACCAGAGAGACCAGAAAACCCGAGAGAAAAAGTGAGCCCATGACATGTGCAGTGGGCCCCCCAGCTCAGCAGGGACTCTCACCCCCTAGCCCAGCACCACCTACAGTGTTCCGCAGGGCAGCCTCGCTCTCCTCCAGGCTCAGGCGCATCTGTGTGATGAGCCTGCGGGTATCCTGAACTCGGTCCTGATGCTGGCTGCCCAGGGTCCGAAGTCTCTCCACGGTCATCTTGAGGTCATCCAGGCGGGTCTGGTAGCTATTCTCTTGGCTCCTGGCCTTGGCCAACTGGAGATTGAGGGATCTAATAGCACCTGAACACCAACAAGGAAAGGGAGGATGAGCACGTTGGGGGGTCAAGTCATCAAAAATAGAGGGCTGAAAAAGTGACTTTGACTGGCTTTCGGCAAAACAGTAAAAGCCCAGTATGTGAATGCATGCTTTTTTATCTCCATCATTTCAAATCTCAGGAAAACATCACAGACAGTTCTGCCACCTCCGCAAGGGCTAGGCAGAGACATCTGCTGAACTGTTACCACCAAAGATTCTGTAACCCAGGGGACTGCTTTCTAAGCCTCTGAATTCTCTCCTGTGTAAAACGGGCCTCCATCACCTTCTGAAATCTGGGCTTCTCTCAGAAGGTCCTGCAGGGCCTGTTCAGCCTGCTGCATCCTGCCCTCCAGTTCTGTGTCAGGCACTGCTCCTCCGCCAGCCTGAGCCTTCGAAAGCAGTGTCTCCAGGCTCTCAAGTTGCTGCATAAACTGATCCATCTGAAACCACGAAAGAAAGAGGATTAGAACAGAGGATGGGGTTCACGGTGGAATATAATATGCCAGGTATCCAGGGGCTAAGGCTCCCCAGGTGGCACTAGTGGTAAAGAACCCACCCCCCAACAGGAGACAAGAGACACCAGTTTGATCCCTGAATCGGGAAGATCCCTTGGAGAAGGGCATGGAAATACTGGTTGCCACTCCAGTGTTCTTGCCTGAAGAATCCCATGGACAGAGCAGCCTGGTGGGCTACAGTCCATAGGGTTACAAAGAGTCAGACACAACTGAAGCGACTGAGCACAAACGCATGCATCCAGGGGCTAATGGCTATAAGTCCAGAAAGGCTTGGCATGTCATGGTAAAATTCAGACTCTAGACCCTAGACTTTCTGAGTCTGGATCCTGGTCCCACTACTCACTAGCTGTGTGACCTTAGGCAAGTCACTTTCTTTATCCATAGGATGAGGATAATAATATCGCACAGACTTATTATTTGGACTAAATGAGTTAGTATTTGTAGAATAGTGCCGGGAATAGAGGAAGTGCTACAGAGGCTGGTTAAATAGATAAATTTTAAAAAACAGGCTGAGTTTGTTCTGCATTTGGGTTCTGTTTGGACCCTTCGCTCCCCCGCCCTTCACTCCAGTAAAAATAATAATTCACAACTAACAACAACAACATCAATTTCATTCTTCTCTGGAATTTGAATGAAAAATTTCTAGAGGCCATTTCTGTTTGGACAGCCCTGACACCTTTAGATTCCTCTTTTATGGAATAAAAGATAACAACATATCTTTTATGTTGTTGTTGTTCTGTTGCTAAATCGTGTCCAACCTTCTGCAACCCCATAGACTGCATCATGCCAGGCTTCCCTGTCCTTCACTATATCTCGAAATTTGCTCAAACTCGTGTCCATTGAATTGCTGATGCCACCCAACCATCTCATCCTCTGTCACCCTGTTCTCCACCTGCCTTCTACCTTTCCCAGCATCAGGGTGTTTTCCAATGAGTCAGCTCTACACATCACATGGCCAAAGTACTGGAGCTTCAGCTTCAGCATCAGTCCTTCTGATGGATATTCAGGGTTGATTTCCTTTAGGATTGACTGGTTTGAACTTTGAGTCCTCAAGGGACTCAAGAGTCTTCTCAAGCACCACAATTTGAAATCATCAATTCTTCGGCTCTCGATCTTCTTAACGGTCTCACATCTGTACGTGACTACTGGAAAAACCATAGCTTCGACTACATGGACCTTTGTTGGCAAAGTGATGTCTCTGCTTTTTAATACGCTGTCTAGGTTTGTCATAGCTTTCTTTCCAAGGAGTAAGCATCTTTTAATTTCATGGCTGCAGTCTCTATCCGCAGTGATTTTGGAGCCCATGAAAATAAAATCTGTTATTGTTTCTACTTTTTCTCCTTCTATTTGCCATGAAGTGAAATTTTGTTGTTAGCAATGCTTCCTAAGGCCCACTTGACGTCACATTCTAGGATGTCTGGCTCTAGGTGAGTGACCACACCATCATGGTTATTTAGGTCATTAAGACCTTTTTTTTGTATAGTTCTTAAGTGTATTCTTGCCACTTCTTCTTAATCTCTTCTGCTTCTATTAGGTCCTTACCATCTCTTTTATCGTGCCCATCCTTGCATGAAATACTCCCTTGATGTCTCCAGTTTTCTTGAAGACATCTCTAGACTTCCCCATTTTATTGTCTTCCTCTGTTTCTTTGCATTGTTCACTTAAGAAGGCTTTCTTATCGCTCCTTGCTGTTCTCTGGAATTCTGCATTTAGTTGGGTATATCTTTCCCTTTCTCCCTTGCCTTTTGATTCTCTTCTTTTCTCAGCTGTTTGTAAAGCCTCCTTAAATAACCACTTTGCCGTCTTGCATTTCTTTTTCTTGGGGATGGTTTTAGTCACCGCCTCCTGTACAAGGTTATGAACCTCTGTCCATAGTTCTTTAGACACTCTATCAGATCTAATTCCTTGAGTCTATTTGTCACCTCCACTGTATAATCATCAGGGATTTGACTTAGGTCATACCTGAATGGCCTGATGGTTTTCCCTACTTTCTTCAATTTAAGCCTGAATTGGTAATAGGGAGCTCATGATCTGAGCCACAGTCAGCTCCCCAGTCTTGTTTTTGCTGATTGTATACAGCTTCTCCATCTTTAGCTGCAAAGAATACAATCAATTTGATTTTAGTATTGACAATCTGGTGATGTCCACGTGTAGACATCACATCGTCTCTTGTGTTGTTGGAAGAGAGTGTTTATTATGACCAGTGTGTTCTCTTGGCAAAGCTCTGTTAGCATCTGCCCTGCTTCATTCTGTACTCCAAGGCCAAACTTGCCTGTTATCCCAGGTATCTCTTGACTTCCTACTTTTGCATTCCAGTCCCCTGTGATGAAAAGGACATCTTTTTTTGGTGTTAGTTCTAGAAGGTCCTGTAAATCTTCACAGAACCAGTCAACTTCAGCATCAGTGGTCAGGGCATAGACTTGGATTACTGTGATGCTGAATGGTTTGCCTTGGAAACGAACTGAGATCATTCTGCCACTTTTGAGATTGCACTCGAGTACTACATCTCAGACTCTTTTGTTGACTATGAGGGCTACTCCATTTCTTCTAAGGGATTCTTGCACAGACCGTTTTAGATACAATGGTCATCTGAATTAAATTCACCCATTCCCATCCATTTTAGTTCACTGATTCCTAAAATATCAGTGTTCACCCTTGCCATTTCCTGCTTGACCACATCCAATTTACCTTGATTCACGGACCTAACATTCCAGGTTCCTATGCAGTATTGTTCTTTACAGTATTGGGCTTTACTTTCACCACCAGACACATCCACAACTGAGCATTATTTCCACTTTGGCCCAGCCACTTATTTCTTTCTGGAGCTATTTCTCTGCTCCTCCCCAGTAGCATACTGGACATCTTCCAACATGGGGGGCTCATCTTCTGGTGTCATATCTTTTTGCCTTTTCATACTGTTCATGGGGTTCTCAAGGCAAGAATACTGGAGAGATTCACCATTCCCTCCTTCAGTGGACCATGTTTTGTCAGAATTCTCCACTGTGACCCATCCTGGGTGTCCTTGCACAGCTTGGCTCATAACTTCATTGAGTTATGCAAGCCCCTTTGCCATGACAAGGCAGTGATCCATGACATCTCTTTTATATGTTTAGGTTTCCTTTGTTTGTTTCATAAGGACATTTCTTGGGAAAAATCCATTGAGAAAGTGGCATATTATAATAGAGCACTGAATTCAGATTCAGTGGACATGGGTGGCATTTTCAGTTCCACCTATGTGACTTTTAAAGAATAACACATTTTTCAAAAATGGTAAATATAAGAACCTAACTCTGAAGTATTATTACTACTACATGGAAATTTTTTAACATAACAATTTTTCAAGAGAGAAATAGTAATCCCCACTCCTGTCCTCAGGAGACTAGGAGGAGCCTGGGTTTGTGACAGAACCACCCAGAAGATACTTCAGGATTCTACTTGTGAAGGTGAGGGCTGGCTAGCATGCACACCTGACTCTTCACTTGATTATAGCAAGCTGGACAGTTGGTTAATGCTGCATGGTCACAGTTGAGGCCGTCAAATCCTGGCTTGCAAACACAGCTGCCATCACTTCTACACTCCACGGGCTCCGAGCCCATTGGGTTGCAGTTGCAAGCTAGAGACAAAAGACAAACAGGAAGCTTTCATGTCAAACTAATTCTGGAACCTGGAGGTATAGCAAAGATAAAAGGAAGATCCAGTTACCCAAGCAAAGAACCCTTCTTTGCCCTTGTTGATTCATATTGTGTTGGATTAGTTTCTTGGCTATGTCTCCAAGCACATTCCCAACACAGAGAGGTCTTGGGAATCATCTGGCAGGTCTGTTTGGTGTGTGTGTGTGGATGAAGAGACACTTCAACAGCCCATCCTTTCTAGTGACACTGATTTACTTCCCCCCATTAAATTGTAAGTCTCTTGGATATTCCACAGATACTCTGGGTTTGCTCACAGGAAGAGTAACATTTCTTCTGGGCCTACAATATGCCAGATGTAGACACCTCCCTGCATATTACAGATGAGAAATATGGGCTCAGAGAGGTTGAGTAATCTGTCCTAGGACATGCAGCAAGAAGATGGCAAGAATGAGAACTTTGGAAGAGCCAGTACTGTTGTCCTTCTGCTCTGCTGCCTTTGACGTAGGGAATGCAGTAAAGTAGTACCTTTATTCAATCAAACTGATTCAGTAGCACTGGGTCACATTCTGTTCTAGGAGCTGAGGATATACCAGTGGGTGAGACACTGCTCACATGGAGTGATTCTCTGGGTACTCCAACTTCAGTGATCACAAAACTCTTGGAATAACATCTGAGCATATGTTATTATTTGCTTCCATATTTCTGTGTCTTCCTTATTAGCATATGAGCTCTTTGCTGAGCTGGGCTGACTTATTCATTATTATAACATCAGTATATAGCTCCACACTGCACACATGGTGAGAGCTTGATAAAAGACAGTTCAGTGAAAAAATTATATTGTCTAAATGCAGTGAGATCTATGTTAATAGCACTTTATAGATATGGGCTTCCCTGGTGGCTCAGACAGTAAAGAATCTGCCTGCAATGCAGGAGACCTGGGTTCAATTCCTGGGTTGGGAAGATCCCCAGAGAAAAGACAGCAACCCATCCAGTATTCTTGCCTGGAGAATCCCATGGACAGAGGAGGCTGGTGGGCTACAGTATATGGAGTCGCAAAGAATTGAACATGACTAAGCAATTAACAATTTCACTTTTCTTTTCAGATGGAATTATATAGTTTACAGTGTGCTTTCTCATATGCTATTTTATCTTTGCAACTACTTTGAGTAAAATATTAATCATCCGTATGAGGAAACTGAGACTCAGAGAAATTAATTGGCGAGATCAGAATAATACAAGAGGTACGTTAAAAAACTGGACTTAAGCTCATACTGCTGATGTCATGGGAATGCTTCCTATCATATGACATCACAGCTAACCCACAAGCTGGGGTCAGGGCAGGTGGAATTTGTGCCCCTGGGGAGAAGCCCTAAGTTGCACAGAGGTCCTCAAGCATTTCCAGGGCTGGGCACTCTGGTCTGAATGAGGGGCTCTGGGCGCCCTGCAGACCTCCTGGGGAACCTCCAGTCTGGGTCCCCAGAGCCACTCTGGACCTTAAAACAAGCAAGTTCCTGAGTTCTGGGCACCAGGCTGGTCTGGGACCTTGGTGACTGAGCGGTGAGTCTAAGTGGCAGGCCAGCTCCCTTGAACTGAATTTGCCTCTAGAACAGAACACATACAAAGGCTTGAAAGAAGGGCTGAGCAAGAGGCCCGGTCTGCACATTCGTGCTTTGATCTGATCTGAAGCAGCCCCCAGGAATGCTCCACGAGAGCTACTGCTTTGAAGCCCGACCTCCTTAGGAGACGTGTGGACTGTCACCTTTCTATACATCAATCACACTGACTTCCTGAGAGGGTCTCTCCAACTACTTTACAGCCCACTCCCCTCCCACTTCAGTGTGTCCAGGCTTCATCTCGAGTCATTTATTACCTCCCTCTTACGGGTCTGGCGGCCACTTGCCTGCCTACCAGCCTGGGGACTAGCATAGGAGGCAGCCCCATTTTATCTCCTCTTCCACTTTGGAATGTAAACCTGGCCCTTTTCACTTCTCCCACTCAGCCTTAACCCTTTCGACATCCTCTGGCTCTGACTGCCAGAGCCCTGCTGCAGGGGAAATTGGTCTTAAGACTTCTGATCAGTGAAAGGTCCAGGCAGGTCAGAGAAGCCAAAGTAGCATCACAATATTACCCGTGGTCAGCCCTGCCCATTTGTATGTTCTCACACGTGTACATGCACACACGCACACACGCACACACACACACAGAACCTGGCCAGTCTGCCTCGGGGTGCAGTCCTACCTCGACACTTGTCCGCTGGGTTGGGAGCCAAGGGGTCCCCATAGTAGCCGGCTTTGCACTGGTCGCAGTGGGCACCGGTCGTGTTGTGAAGGCACTTCAGACACCTGCCTGTCAGGCGGTCGCAGTTCCCGGGGGCACTGGGGTCCACATTGTCGCTGCACTGACAAGGTTGACAAGGCCTCACTGGACCATGTTCCCCAAAGGGGTCCCCAAAGTAGCCGTCGGCACAGAGCTCGCAGCGGGCACCTGGAAGGAACCAAGTCAAGCCGCCCACGGGATCATCGATTAGAAGCAAAACCAGAGGCAGAGGCTGAAATTATGCTACTCCCCAAAAGAGCTTCCCTAACCTGGGACCCCACAAAAGCAGGCTCAGGAGCAGGAACCCACAGCAAGAGGCTGACTCTTCCACTCCACGGTGGTCACAGATTCTAGAACACAAGCACCACCAGGGGCCTTCCTGCCAGTTAACAAGCTGGCTAGGGAGAAGTCAGATGGAGCACCAAACCACCAAGGCTGCGGCTCAAGACAAGCTCTTCTTTGAGACCAACCAGCAGAGAGGTGTGACACGTATAACGTTACTAAGTTTCCTTCTTTAGCTTGGTTCAATTTTTTTTGTTTGTTTTTGATGAGGACCTTTTTTAAAATCTATATTGAATTTGTTATAATATTATTTATCTTTGGGTTTTTTGGCCATGCGGCATGTGGGATCTTAGACCCCCAACTAGAGATCAAACCTGCACCCACCCCTCAACCCCTCATCCCATCCCCAACCCCCATCTTCACCCCACTGGAATGTGAAATCTTAACAACTGGGCCACCAGGGAAGTCCCTCCTTGGGGTTCATTTTTTTAAAACTTAGTTAAATTCCATATTTCATCTGACAACTTCGCCTCCTAATTACAAACCTCTTAAAACAGCTTTAGATGTCTCCTCCCATAGCTCTACACCCTGCCCTTCTTCAATCCACTTCAGCTCTTGGGCATCGATCTCTCCTTATCTTTAAAATGAGCCCATTGAGAATAACCCTGAGTCATGAGCAGTCCCTGGAGATCCCTTGGATTGGACAGATGCATGGCAGGAGAACAGGGTGGGCAGCTGGCCTCACCAGTGATGCCGTGGGGACAGTTATTGCACACCACCTCCTCTGTCTCGGGCATCACGGAGCAGCTGAACCCATTGCGACAGGGACAGGGCTTGCAGCTGCCTGGGTCATGCGGGTCGTTGTAGAAACCGATGGGGCAGTCCTCACACTCAATGTCAGGGTTCTCATCCCCTGAGTAACAATCTCCTGGGAGGCAGAGGGAGAACGGAGGGCAGAGAAATGAGCAGGTAAAACTATCCACTTTCTTTAATACAGAGGACGACGCGTGGGAGGCAGGGGTTAGTAATTCAAAGCCTCCCTGTCTGCAGCTTTCCCCAGAGTGCCTGAGCGCTGGCCCTCCCCTCTGCCCTCCTGCCAACTCTAAACATGGCCACGACCCTGAATCTCACCCTCCCTCTCCCAGGCTAAGCAGACACGCACTCCTTTTACCACCATCCATAAGTTAACACCACTCCCCTCTTCCCCACGGCCTGACTACACCACTTGTCGGCATACTCATTCCGGTCCTGACACTGCCTTTGATCTCCCCAAACAATTCTTGCAATGTGACACCAGCTCCCCGACCCAGCACTGAACCGTGACAGCCATTTCCTGTAACCTAGCACCTTTCTCACAATCTTGTGGCATTTCCATCGTGAAAAGGATGGAATGTAATAAAGCGCCGTGTCCATCTTCCCTGGAGTCCAGCCCTGCTCTCCTTAATCCTTTCCCATCTCTGAAATGAGCTCAGGCACGGCCTTTCCTGCACAGCTCTCTCTTCCACAGGAGACCCCGGTCACCTGGCTGCACCCCGAACCGCCTGGTCCCGGTGTCTTTTCACTCACCTGTGTCTGGATCACAGGCCCCTCCCCCTTGGCAGTTACAAGGAATACAGGTGCCAAAAGGTCCCAGTCTGGCTGAATCTCTTTTGTAGCCAGAAGCACATTCGTGGCAGAACTGTCCCTTGTACCCAACAGGACATACACATTGTTCAACCCAGGGTGCTGGGGTTCCCGAGACGGGGCGGGCTGAGATCAAGGTCACGTTGTCGAGGTACCCAGTGCCTGCAAGAAAGAAGACAGGAGGGAGACAACAAGTGGTTAGGTCCAGGGATCTAAAGTCAGGCCTCACACTGGATTTGTTTCTTAACTCCTTAATAAAAAGAAATACACATTTTAAGGCAAGACGAGGAAAATTTAGACATAAAACTTTCTCTCTGCCCTTTGGCTTCCTTCCTCCCTTCTACTTACATTGTGCATCTGCATTATGTGTTAAGCAGAGCTTCCATGTGGCAGAAATACCTGCTCAACCACAAAGATCAACTTTTCTCCTTCTGGCTCCAGCCATGTAACTCCTTAGACATAACATTCCTTTGTCAATCCTGGAAAGGGGTCACAGTGACCTCCTGCTTACTTGCCTTGTATGTGCAGACATCATTGGTGAACTTTATGTCAATGCCAATATATCATTTCCCTTAAAGACAGCGATTGGTGCAGAACTGACTAGTCAGACAACCTGGAGAAACTGGGTCATGCATAATGGAAGTTCTTACTTTAAATACTTGCTTATGACCTTATTAATGTTACTAGTTATATTATATGCTGCCTATTTTACAAGATTAAAGTTCTCTGCAAATGTAGGCATGCACGCTCAGTCACTCAGTTGTGTCCGACTCTTTGCAACCCCATGGACTGTAGCCTGCCAGGTTCCTCTGACCATGCGATTCTCCAGGCAAGAGTACTGGAGGGGGTTGCCATTTCCTCCTTCAGGGGGTCTTTCCGACCCAGGGACTGAACCCATGTCTCTTACATCTCCTGCACTGACAGGCAGATTCTTTACCACTGAGCCACCTGGGAAACCCACCAAATGTGTGCCTGAGCCTCAGATAAAATTAATGATAATTAGGTGACTAGAAACAATTTGATCAAATACATAGTTTTACAAGATCAGTGATTGTAATAATGTACAGTATGGGAAGAAGCAACAAAAGGGAACTATTCTGAGGACTGTAACAGACTAGTAAGACAGGTGGTCCAGAGGCTTTTGGTTACTGTTAACAGAAACTGGCCCAGTAACAGCACTTTCTGTGGCCTGTCAAAAAAGTCCTCACTTGACTTGGGAATGTGCATTTCTAGCGCTGTGGGACAAAGTGGTCACAAAATACCTCCCAAACCATGACTGAAATTAAGACAGAAGGGAAAGGACTGTAAAATAAAGAACACTGCCCACTATCCTGTTCTACAAGAATCAGGTCTTTAGCCACTGTGGTCGCTGACCTACAGCACATCCTGAAAGGAATTCAAGACAAAGATCAGAATGAAGTACCTTGTGCTCTCATAAACCTGACAAAACCGGCCCTTAGACAGTCAGATATTTTCAGGAAAAATTCTATTGATCCAGTTTATTGGATCTTCTCATACTTAGAGAAGCACTAAAACCATTAATTAAGATATCTGTCCCCTGGGAATAGCAGTACCCTTCTACCAAGACATGTGCTTAACTGCACACACTCCTTCCAAGGTCACATACATACTGGCTTCCCCTTTACCACTTTGGAACAGTTCTCAGAACTTTCCGAGAGACAGCCTCCAGGCTCTACTTCTTATATTGGCTTGAATAAGACTTTCCATTTCTTTCTTAGATTGACTTTTTTTTTTAACTTTTTATCTTTTATTCGAGTATAGAGTGACTACTGATTAATTTTTTCAGTGATAGCCCAGATGACATTCACTCACTCTGGCGTGCATAATGATGTAGCACTTCATCATCGCTGAGTGCACTGGTTCTGGTGTCAGAAAAATCAGGATTTGAATTCTGGCTTGATCCTCACTAGCTCTGTGAATTGGACAAGTCACACAATACCTCTGACTGTGTTTCCTCAGCTACAGAAGAGAAATGACAGAGGTATCCACCTCCCATGTTGTCATGAAATTAAATAAGACAAGGCATGTATCCTAGTGCGCTTGGCACATAGTAAAGATTCAATAAATTGTGCGTAAACATCTTTTCCACTTCCTGCTTTATTCACTGTATCAGTCACATGGAAATGGTGCATGTTAGCCATGCATCCTTTTTACATGGATGCTAAAAAAGCTTAAGCAGTCTCATTTAAATAATTCCAACCGCGATAAGGAGAACGCAACGTAGTACGTAGTATGTAGAAAGTTCAATAATGGGAATTTACAAAATACACGGTGATGTCCAAACATGGTAGTACCGAGTATAATCCCAAAGGGAAACTACTCAAGAAATAAAGAGAACAGTGTTGTAGATGCCACTTCTGAGCTAAGGGAATGTGCCCTTTTGCTATAGGTTACCTTCTTCAAGTAATCGGCTTCAATCTAAATTCAGAGACTCTTTAGCAAGGCAGCATCATTTATTCTTCATTGATGTGACCTCTTTCCATGAACTACTCCTTCTTAACTCTTTATTGACCGGGGGATTTTTGCAGAAACTAATGGTTGTGGTTGGTGATTTGTTACATTGAAATACTCTGGTCAATAACGTTTGGGTAACAAAAGATGTATTAATACATCTCTGGTCAGTAATGTGTTAACAACGTCTTGTAGAATGTAAAAATGTAGACCCAATCAGAGATTCTACATCAAAACCATTCATAGTTTGTCTACTTGTTTGGAGACTGTCACCAAGTTAGAGAGCTGAAGTAAGTTAAACGAAAGCCTAACAAGGGAGGAATTCCTTTCTTTTAGTCACTTACTGTATTCTCCGTAGGTAGCTCGGATCCTCAGGGCTGTGAGGTTCCGCAGTAACCTCCGATACTCAAAGTAACTCAGCTTGGGTCTCCAATTACTGCTTGGATGTTCATTTAATCTGCATGATTTAAAACCAAAAGGTGAAAAATCCAACTCTTATCAAATCTTATAATGTGTATACCTGATTCAATTATGCCCGAGAGTGCAGGAACAACTACGCCCCTTCACAGCCCTGCTTAGAGGGGGATAAAGGACAGGGAGCCATATCCCTGTAGGCACAAGCCTGGAGCTTTCCCACTCCGTGGGCAATGCAAGCCCCACAGGATGTGATGGAGTGTAGGAAGCTGAACTCCAGGGGTTACGGCATCCAGTGTGGGTCCAAGTCCTCAGAGACCACTTTCTATTCTTAGTCACACGAAACCTAATAGCAGGAACATCTCTGAGTCCAGAAGCTCTGATTTTTAAGAGCTGTCATTCATGTTTGGTTTTGTTGTTTAAATGATTTGTTATCTGAGCATGTTTCACCTCCTCTTCTCACAAGCCAGTGTCCACCTTTCACACTGTCCACATCTAATACTTCTTAGTTTTGGCATCGTGTTGCCTCGGTGTATCACATCACCAGCCCCTGTACCATTTTTTTATTTTAATGTTTTTTGGTTTTTACTGGAATAGCTCTTCCAGGAACAACCCTAACCCTTTTGCCTCATCCACTGATTCATGAAATAAGTATTTACTGTGCACTTGTTTTGAGCTAGAAGCTGTGTTAGGACAGAGAATACAAAGACAAGTAGAGTGAGGTGATCAATGTCTACCCAAGGTGGTGGGTAAACGTGTAATTATGATACAATGCAGAGAGTGCTATAACAGATGCGTGAACAGCATGCCACAGAAATTCACGATGGACTGTAACTTTACCTGGGGTTCTGAGAAGGCAAATACAAAGGGAAAACCTGTAAGCTGAATCTCAAAGAGTAGTTCACCAAGCTGAGACTGTGGGAATGGGTGTTCCAGCATGGAGAGCTAAGTGTGTGCATCAGAATAAGCGGCAGTTGGTTACTGAAGAACACAGTGTGTGTTGTGGGTCTTCTATACATTATTGCCTTTAGTTCTACCCTGGGGTAGGCCCCCAACAACCTTCATCTGAACCACTGTGAATGTGATCCGATGGTTCAGTTAAAGACTCTACCCAAACTGTCCTCCACACAGGATTTGCACCCAGCCTCCACATCTGATCACGTCGCTCCTCTACTTCTAATCTCTCAATAGATTTCCATCATCTTGCAGGCATGGGCCAGATCTCAGCACCTGGACATGACGTCCAAGAACCACCATGCTGGGTCTCTTCCCAGCCCTTTTAACTTTATCTGCCCCTCTGCCCTGTACTAGCTGTGTTCCAGCCGTAACTACTGCTCACCAATGCCCTATACTATACCTGTGCATTCCCACATATACTCACACATGCAGGTTGTCCTGATTTGTCCCTGGCAAAGCCTGGTGCTTATTTCTGTTCTCAGTCCACACAGTTCTCCTAGTGAAGCTTTTCCTGACTTCTTCAGACAGAACTAAGCCACTCCTTCCTTTCCTCCCAAGTCCCCATGAGCATGCACCACCACTGAAGTGACTTTATACTGTATTATGTTGGCACAAATAATAACATGCTCTACAAGACAAGAGCTCTTAGAAGACAAAGACCATGTTTCTTCATCTTGAATTCTTAGCCTCTGATACACTATTAAGCATGTGATAGGCACATCCCCTCCCCTGAACTCTCTGTACCCACCATTCAAAATTCCCGTACTAGAGAGAAATATTTGCAAGTGATGTACTTGATAAGGGATTATTATCCAAAATATACAAATAAGTTACACAACTACTCAACATCAAAAAAATAAACAGCCCAATTAAAATATGGGCAGAGGACCTAAATAAACAGTTTTCCAAAGAAGGAATACAGATGGGCAACAGGCACATGAAAAGATGCTCAACATCACTAATCATCAAAGAAATGCAAACCAAAACCACGATGAGATATCATCCCACACCTGTCAGAATGGCTATTATCAAAAAGACAACAAATAACAAGTGTTGGCAAGGATGTGGAGAAAAGGGAATGTTTGTGCACTGTTGGTGGGAGTGTAAATTGGTTCAGGTGCTATGGAAACCAGTGTGGAGGTTCCTCAAAAAGATTAAAAATAGAACTACTATATGATCCAGCAAGTCCACTTCTGGGTATTCTTCTGAAAGAAACAAGAATACCAATTCAAAGAGAAATACACCTATATGTTCACTACAACATTATTCACAATAGCCAAGATATGGAAAATGTCCATCAATAGAAGATACAGAAGATGTGGAGTGTGTGTGTGTGTGTGATGGAATATTACTCAGCCATAAAAAGAATGAATTCTTGCCATTTGCAGCCACATGGATGGACCTAGAGGGTGTTATGCTAAGTGAAAGAATTCAGACAGAGAAAGACAAATGTAATATGATTTCATTTACATGTAAAATCTAAAAAACAAACATAATGAAACAAAAACAGAGTCATAAGAAGGGAGGGTGTGGGGGGTGAGTGAACGGTGAGAGAGATTAAAAGGTAAAAACTTCCAGTTATAAAATAAATGAACCACAAGGATGAAATGTACAGCCTGGGAAACACAGTCAAGAATCTACTAGCACTGTATAGGGCCAGGTGGTAACTAGAATTGTCGTGATCACTTTGTAATGTATAGAAACATTGAATCACTATGTTATGGACCTGGAACTAACATAGTGTTGTAGGTCAATCATACTTCAAAAAATCTCCCATTTCACAGGATAACATGTAACTTCCTTAGACACACACAGGACCATCCATGACCTCACCTCCGCCTCTTCTCTGACCTCACTTCTCACTGTATTCCTCTCCCCTGTTCCATGTTCCACTCATGCCTAATCACTTAGAATTTCCTAAATGTACAAAACTTCCTCAAACATACTTTTTCTGCCATGGTAACCTTCACTCCTTTTCTTTCCTTAGAAAGCTACTCTTCATTGTCACATCTTCTCAGTAAGCTTTCCTAGATCATCACTCCAATGCAAGTTACTGATGCCTCCTGCATGTATTCAGAACACTGGTGTCCACTTTGTCTCTTACAAGCTGCGCTGCAATGATCAGTTTATTTTTCTCCCCCATTAGCCTGTCAGGGACTGGTGGGCAGCAGTCATGACCTGTCTCAGCACATAACACCATATTTGGTCCATAAAGGTGCTCAGAAACGCTTGTTGAATAAATGAATGATCACTGAATGAATAAACAAAGGAATCAGACTTCAAACACCGTTTGCTCTATTTGACTTACTTGCAGTCTCTCTCTTTACCTGAATGTGTAAGTCTTGGTGATCCCACAAGGCAGTGTCTTGTCACGCGGCATCAAGGGAGCTGTGATCTGTAGACCAGCACCTTCCAGAATCACGTCATGGGCAGATGGGTGTCTGCCTCCCCTGTCCACACGGTAGTCAAAAGACAGGCTCTGCCCATAGCTCACCTGTTGATTCCCAAGAAATTTGGCTGTGAAACAGATCAAAAAGACTAGGATCAGCTGGGGGACTAGAGAAGAAAAGGAGTGAGCAGGTTTGCATGGATGTTGGCAATTTCTCTTGGAGTTCTGTATTATTCACCCATCACTCCCCACAAACTACTCTTTGAGAAGAGCCAGTTCATGGCACTGGACATGGCCATACTGCTATTGACTATGAAGAAGGGTTAGTTAATGAAATGCTAAAAGGGCCTCATTATAAGACAATTCCATCTATTACATGATTCACAGCATGGCCCTTATCACTTCAGTTCAGTCGCTCAGTCATGTCTGACTCTTTGCAACCACATGGACTGCAGCACATCAGGCTTCCCTGTCCATCACCAACTCCTGGAGCTTGCTCAAACTCATGTCCATTGAGTCAATGATGCCATCCAACCATCTCATCCTCTGTCATCCCCTTCTCCTCCCACCTTAAGTCTTCTCTAGCATCAGGGTCTTTTCAAATGAGTCAGCTCTTCCCATCAGGTGGCCAAAGTATTGGAGTTTCAGCTTCAGCATGAGTCCTTCCAATGAATATTCAAGACTGATTTCCTTTAGGGTGGACTGGTTGGATCTCCTTGCAGTCCAAGGGACTCTCAAGAGTCCTCTCCAACACCACAGTTCTAAAGCATCAGTTCTTCGGCACTCAGCTTTCTTTAGAGTTCAACTCTCACATCCATACATGACTACTGGAAAAACCATAGCTTTGACTAGATGGACCTTTGTTGGCCCTTATGACAGACCAATATGTAGAGATTCCCAGGTCTATCAGCAATAGTACCATCTGGTACATAGTGCTTTCTAGTTTATAGAATACTTGCACAAACATCATCACATTTGGTGGCAATAATTCTTGGAGTTAGTCATTATTCTTCCCACTTAATAGCTGAGGGAATTAAAGTTTGGAAAAGTTAAGAGGCCACCTTGCCCAGGAATCACATATCAGCTAAGAATATGAACTAGAAATTCTAGCCAGAAGGACTTCCTTGGTGGTCCAGTGGCTAAGACTTTGCCTTCCAATACACGGGGTGTGGGTTCAATCCCTGATCAAGGAACTAAGATCCCACATAATCTCATGGTCTGCTGCTGCTAAGTCACTTTAGTCGTGTCCGACTCTGTGTGACCCCATAGACGGCAGGCAGCCCACCAGGCTCCACCGTCCCTGGGATTCTCCAGGCAAGAACACTGGAGTGGAATGCCATTTCCTTCTCCAAGGCATGAAAGTGAAAAGTGAAAGTGAAGTCGCTCAGCCGTGTCCGACTCTTAGCGACCCCATGGACTGCAGCCTACCAGGCTCCTCTGCCCATGGGATTTTCCAGGCAAGAGTACTGGAGTGGGGTGCCATTGAAAGCTAAAACATAACACAGAAGGAATATTGTACTAAATTCAATAAAGACTTTAAAATGAGCCACATGAAAAAAAAAAGAAATCTAAAAAAAGTTTTAACCAGAGCTTTCCCATCCAACTTTTCTGATTTTTATATTTTTAAAATTTACAATTGGTTTAAAGCTTTGAGAAATGCTTTGTCTTCACCTTTCCATCTGCTTCCTGATAGACCCACAGATTTGACCCGAATCCTTATTTCTTGTCTTGGTGGGAAACTTAGAAATTTGCCATTTGACTGAAGCAGGAACCTGCACTGGGATCTGACCACCTGGACACCCAGTTCTACCCTACTGGGCCATGACTTTGTCAATAGGACAGAAGCCCCAATTGTCTTCTGGAGATGCTACTGCCCTGGACACTAAGTGATAAGATTTTCATGTTTTCTAACCCCATTCTTCTATCCTGACTTCCTAGTCTTCTAAATTGACATCTACAGGAAAAACACCACACGTACCAGGAGCCACAAAATAGACAGGGTCTGATCGTCGTGCGGAGCTAAACACATCTTGATGGCGCTGTGACCACTGGAGCTTTGCAGGAAATCCATTTCTCTGGACAGCCTTCCAGCCATCAACATCTGGAACATAAGTAAAACCACTCTTCATTAGAACAAACCTTATCATCTGTTGAGTTAAACAAGGCAAGACTTGATTGCTACTCACTAGCAATGAGTGAGTAACAAGTGGGTTTTCTTTATATTTCCACATTCATGCACCATCCTCAGAATTCCCTATGCACCTCTCTACTTGGCTTTCACCTTCACCTACTCCTGTTTACACCTGCTTTAACTTCTTGTCTTTGAATCTGACTCTTGGAATAAGAGAACATGTTTTCATCTGCCTGTAATTTGCATTTTTATTTCATTTACATAAACACGGTCTGGCCTTAGTGAGGTTAGAGGGTCCAGTATGTCCAGAGAGAAACTCAGAGTTGAGATCATATTAATCTCCCATATTTTTAGAGTGCTTTGTAGCTTGGTAACTAATTTCACATAAATTAACTCGTTTGGCATACATGAAAGAAATAATATTAGTGAATGTGAATTCCATTCCAAGACTTGTGTTAAGCCCCTCAATCCAATGATTCTTTTGTGGTTTTAAAGTACATTAATAGGAAATGCAGGGAGTTGAAAATCTGTTCTCTTTTTAGTTATTTTTATAAGTCATTCATAAGCTGGTCTGAGTATAACTTTTCCAAGACACGAGGCTCTTTCTTATTGCCTGACAAAATAACGTACATTTAAAGCTAGAAGAGAGTCATCCTGTTAAAGGTGACTCAAGGACCCCATCCTGCGGACAGAAGTCTACAAGCACAAAGCCCTGTACAGCAGTAAATAAAAGCAAAACACCTAGAAAACAGAATGCTTTACCTTGATGGAAGGTAGATGTGATTTTATGGACACTGTAGTCTCCGGAGCTTTGGCAGCTGGCTGAATGCCCATAGCAAAAACACTGGGTGCAGCCCTCAGGGTTTCTCCCATCCAGGTGATAGTAACCTGGTCGGCACCTGCAGGGGCATTTTGGAAATTGGGACAATATTATAGGCTATTTCTCATCCCCACAGAGAATACGGTGACTGATCATTTCTACTTTCTCTCCCACCCAGCCCATTAATTCCCAAAGGTGAGAAATACTCAGTTGCACATACCACTCTCACTCCCAAACCTCCAGATGGACAATCACAGGCCCCCATTAAGAAAGCAAGAAGAATATTCACTTTCTCTTGCTCTAGTAGAGCAGCAACAAATTGGGCGTGATGGTCTGGAAACGGTGATTTTTCCCATCCTTGGTAAGGAATTCAGTGGGCAAGATGGGGAGGGGTCAGGTAGGGCTGTGTAGAGTTGGCCCAGTCCTAGAGCAAGTGTTTAAAGGGGATAATAGGGTGGGAAGTGGGGGCCATCAAAAGACAGGCAAATGCCCCTGGATTGGGAAAATCCCCTGGAGAAGAGAAAGGCTACCCAAACTAGTATTCTGGCCTGGAGAATTCCATGCACTGTATAGTCCATGGGGTCACAAAGAGTTGGACATGACTGAGCAACTTTCATTTTCACTTCACTTCCATTGTGCAAAATCAGAAAGGCAGGCTAGCTGTGAACTGTAGATGCTACATAAAACAGCAGTAAATAAATATCTTTTTTTTCCTCTATAGATCAAGGGTTTAAATACTCATTATAGTTTCTGTGGAGGAAAACTGCAGATTAAAAGAGATTAAAAAACAAGGAAAGAAGGAAGGGGGGAGGGATAAGTGAAGGAAGAAGTGAGTCAGAGAAAGGGTGAAGAAAGAATGATGAAGGCAGAAAGGGAAGGGAGGGGTGTGCTTAAGGATATACTTGGGAGATAAATTATGAAGAATGGAGGTCACTTCTAGGAAGGAGGGAGGATATTGTGGGGCTGGTACATTTTTAGCAAAGGCCAATTTCATAAAAAAAGCAAGAGAGTTGCAGAAAAACATCTACTTCTGCTTTATTGACTATGCCAAAGCCTTTGACTGTGTGGATCACAACAAACTCTGGAAAATTCTTAAAGAGATGGGAATACCAGACCACCTGACCTGCCTCTTGAGAAATCTGTATGCAGGTCAGGAAGCAACAGTTAGAACTGGACATGGAACAACAGACTGATTCCAAATAGGAAAAGGAGTACGTCAAGGCTGTATATTGTCACCCTGCTTATTTAACTTACATGCAGAGTACATCATGAGAAATGCTGGGCTGGAAGAAGCACAAGCTGGAATCAAGATTGCAGGGAGAAATATCAATAACCTCAGATATGCAGATGACACCACCCTTATGGCAGAAAGCAAAGAACTAAAGAGCCTCTAAAGAGGAGAGTGAAAAAGTTGACTTAAAGCTCAACATTCAGAAAACTAAGATCATGGCATCTGGTCCCATCACTTCATGGGAAATGGATGGGGAAATAGTGGAAACAGTGGCTGACTTTATTTTTGGGGGCTTCAATCACTGCAGATGGTGATTGCAGCCATGAAATTAAAAGATGCTTGTTCCTTGGAAGGAAAGTTATGACCAACCTAGACAGCATATTGAAAAGCAGAGACATTACCTTGTCAACAAAGGTCCGTCTAGTCAAGGCTATGGTTTTTCCAGTAGTCAGTCATGTATGGATGTGAGAGTTGGACTATAAAGAAAGCTGAACACAGAAGAATTGATGCTTTTGAACTATGGTGTTGGAGAAGACTCTTGAGAGTCCCTTGGACTCAAGGAGATCCAACCAGTTCATCCTAAAGGAGATAAGTCCTGGGTGTTCATTGGAAGGACTGATGTTGAAGCTGAAAGTCCAATACTTTGGCCACCTGATGCAAAGAGCTGACTCATTTGAAAAGACCCTAAAGCTGGGAAAGATTGAGGGCAGGAGGAAAAGGGGATGACAGAGGATGAGATGGTTGGATGGCATCACTGACTCAATGGACATGGGTTTGGGTAGATTCTGGGAGTTGATGATGGACAGGGAGGCCTGGCATGCTGCAGTTCATGGGGTCACAAAGAGTTGGGCACAACCGAGCGACTGAACTGGAACTGGATGTGAAGAACTGACTCATTGGAAAAGACCCTGATGTTGGGAAAGATTGAAAGCAGGAGGAGAAGGGGACAGCAGAGGATAAGGTGGTTGGATGGCATCACCGACTCAATGGACATGAGTTTGAGTAAACTCCAGGAGTTGGTGATGGACAGGGAGGCCGGGCACGCTGCAGTCCATGGGGTCGCAAAGAGTAGCACACTGCTGAGTGGCTGAACTGAACTGAATTTCATATAATTAGTGCGGCTGACAACATTTGTTTTATTAGATTTTCTATTTCTCTGTTCTATTTTGAAATTTAGAAGGTTTTCAGAAAAGGACTCCTCTTGTATCACTTAAGCTATGTTTCACCACCCCCACTCCAGTAGCAAAGAACTGGCTGAAAACACAAGCCAGGAATGTACCTGGCATTGCCTCTGCCCAGGTATAAGTGATTGGCTGCATGCCAAAGAACTGCTTTCTTTCTTTGAAGGAAATATGGGGGAAGGTTTTACCTCTGGGGCCCACCTCACAGCCCTCCGCTTACAATAGTCTCAGGGGAGCGAAGAGTTTTAAGTCCAGGCTCAGTTTGTATTTAAGGAATTTCCTGCAGCAGCAACTGGGGGCGGATCGGCCTCACTGTACCACCTGCCCCAACGTGGCTCTGACATCCTCCCCTAGTTTGTGTGTGTGCACATAATCACCATCCCATCGCTGGGCAGGTCCTCGTCTGCACACAATGGTTATTTATGGCCATATGCTGCAGTATTTCCACTGACTAAGATTTTCCCAACATGTTTACTTAGGCCAGGCCTTCCCTGGGACTGAGTTGAGTCATGAGGCTTCATCCCTGCATACCTTGTACAGAGCACCTGGGACTGAGAGCCAGCTGGCCAGGGACTCCCCAGGGCCCTGTCACAGCATACACAGAGAAGGCACCCAGAGCAAAAGCGTGGAGTCTAGTGAGATTTGGGGCCTTGCTTGTATTTTTAAAAAATTATTTATTTATTTAGTTGACTGCACCGAGTCTTAGCTGTGGCATGTGGGATATTCATCTTCATTTTGGCAATGTAAACTTTTAGCTATGTGACATGTAGGATCTAGTTTCCTGACCAGGGACCGAACCTGGGCCCTTTGAATTGGGAGCATGGAGTCTTAGCCACTGGACTACCAGGGAAATCCTTTGCTTGTATTTTTTTTTTAAAGCCTAGTTTTTGCAGGAGTTCCCAGTGGTTAAGACTCTGTACTTCCAACACAGGAGGCTCGAGTTCCATCCCTGGTGAAGGAACTAAAATCACACATGCCGTGCAGTGTGGCCAAAAAGATAAATAAAAAAAACTAATAATAATAAGGTCTAGTTTTTAAGGCCAGGGAGCAGGAAGAAGGTCATCAACATTGGTTAAGTGTCCCTTTTCCATGAACCGCACTCATGCTGGTTGTCAGGGGACCTCCTGCTGTGTCCAGAGGGCCACAGTTCACACAGACCTATCACAGCGCTCTCCCGTGACAGCTGGCTTGCAGACACAGCGGCCCGTGTCACAGGGCCCCACGATGCCGGCTGGATCACAGTCACACTTGGAGTCTCTGGAAAGAAGAAAAAGAAAATTAGAGCTTCGTTTCCAAATGCTCTGAACTACACACATGAAGATCAGGCACTCATAAACAAATGTCACCAACTTGAGTCAATCTTTCATCTTCAGTGAGGCCTCTCTTAGCTATTCTTGTCCATGCTAATCTCTCTCAGACCCTTTAAGAATTCATCTGTCCATGCTACTAGCGCTACTCAAAGTGTGGTCCGTGGCTGGCAGCCAGTCCAAGAACTGTTTACTACCCACTGCTAGAGAGAGGAGGGGTTCGCCTCAGAATGTAAACCAAACTCATCCACTCCTAGAGAGAGGAGGGGTTCGCCTCAGAATGCAAACCAAACTCATCATGAAACGGTTTAGTTTGGTTGACTGTTTGCGTCAGTTGACTTAAAATTTTTTTATCATTTGTTTCTCTATTGTTTAATCCAGGGGTGTCTGCTTTCATCACGGTTGATTCCACCTATTTGCTTCTTGTTCATTTAGTTCTTCCTTCTGGTAGCACTTCTATTTCACAAATAATTCATACCCTGCAATTCATTATTTAAAGTATACGACTCATTGGGTTTTAATTGATCCTCAGAGTTATGCAAACAGCACCACAACCAACTTTGGAACATTTTTATCACTCTACAGAGAAAGCCTGTTGTCCTTTAGGGATCACCCTCATTGCCTTCCCCCAAATCCTCAGCAACCACCAACCAACTTTTTGGCTCTGGAGATTTGCCTGTTCTGAATGCTTCCTATAAATGGAATTGTACAACATGTGGCCTTCTGTGTTTTGATTCTTTCACTTAGTATGTCTTCAGGATCCATCCATGCTGTATCATGTATCAGTAGTTCATTCTTTGCATGGCTGAATAAAATCCCATCACGTGAATATACTACATTTTGTTCATCCACTCATCAGAATGCACATTTAGGTTTCTACTTTTTAACTATTATGAATAATGCTAATTATTCATAGTAGATAATTTGTGTACATTAATGTGAAAATTTGCATATGAGTTTTTGTGCAGATACATATGTTTTCATATCTCTCGAATGTATATCTAGGAGTGAAATTGCTATCAGTTTCACTGATATTTTTTTCTGGTTGCAAGACTTTCCTTGATTAAAAAAATCAGTATTTTCATTATTTAATTTTGGCACAATCTCCTTGTCTTGTGCAGACTAGCACTTTAACTGATGACTGGTCTCTGACTAACCAAAGTCCTGGTCTCTATGACCGAGCTTGCCCCATAAGCATATGTATTTATCTCATGCATCTAACACCAAGTTTGTTCTCTTCCCTACTGACCTGCTCCTCCTGACTGCCCCATGACCCCATCAGAGCCTGCCCAAACCTGCCTCTGACTCCTCCTCCTTCACATTTCTCATCTAATCAGTGCCAAGTCCTATTGGGCTTCCTGAAGATTTCTTTTCCAATCTCCACCTTTCAGTTGCCATGGTCTCTTCCCTATCCCGGCCCCTCTGAGAAACACATATTTAGCATCTACTGGTTGCTAAGCACTGGGGATAGTAAAAAATACGAAACAGTCCTGCTCTCTAGGAGTCGCAAGGCAGGGCAGATACATGAACAGCAATGGCAAGAAAGTGCAACTGCAGCTGTAGCCGAGCTGGAACATGCTCACGGGCCTCTCCCCGCAGCAGTGAACACGACCAAGCCAAGACCAGACTTCCATTCTAGGGGGAGAGACAGACAGATACATACATAAAGTAAGAGACTGTAAAACAACAGAGTCAGCGCGGAGCGGTGGGGACTGGTCCGGAAGGCCCCTGAGAGGGGACGGACAAGGTGGGGATGGAACCTATGAAGCTCTGTGTGGCTCTGTGGGAGGGAAGAGGACTCCAGGCCAAGGCCAAGGTCACATCACTTGGCTCCTTTGAAGAAGGAAAGGAAGCCTGGGAGGGGGTGAGAAATGGAGCAGAAGCCTCAGGTGGCAAATGGAGAGGGCAGGAGGGTCTTGGAGGCCCTAGCTGCCTAGATCGGAAGCTTCGATCTCATTCTAGGTGGGAAAGGAGCTAATGGAGGTTTGGAGCAGAGCCATGATGTCATCTACTTCATAGTTTACAAGGATTACCAAGGGAGACAGGGCCTAGAAGGGGTCAGGGAAGGCTGGGAGGGGAAGAGAACCGGGGATGGTGGTAAGAAGGATGGCACAGGCAAGGCTGGCAGGTGGGTCTCGCATGGACAAGGGGCTGGAATCATGGGTGATGAGGAAGCGGTTTCTCTGTGGGCAGTCTTCTAGCCCATGGCTTCACTGCCAAGCTGCTCCTCCCCAAAGCCAGCCCAGCACCTTGTTGGCTCTGCACCGCTGTGGGCTGGCCATGTGACTTATAAGGTACGCTTCACCTTTTTCCAGAAAAGTAAGTTGAGGAGGACTAGAGAATGCTTCAAGCTAAAGGAGATTTGAATTATGCAGGAAGTTCTTCTACTCTAAATTCACTTATCTGAAACAAGTTCCAGGTTAAAACATAAACTCTTAACTTCCGCCCTAGTTTGTCTATAGGAGGGGTAGTTGTCAGGGTGATGAGCATGGCCTCCACAGACAACATTCTGAGCCTGAGTATGAAGTCCACCCGCAACACCGGGCACCTTATTTATCCTCTCAGGGTTTAAGTTTCTTATCTTTAACACAAGTATAACACTAATCCAAAGTTTTTAGGGTTATTGTGAGGGTTAAATGAGATAATGCACACATAGTCCCCAAAAGACTTCCCTGGTGGCCCAGTGGCTAAGACTCTAAGCTCCCAATGCAGGAGGTCTGGGTTTGATCCCTGGTCAAGGAAGTAAGATCTCATATGCCACAACTGAGACTCGGTGCAGCCAAAAAATAAACATTTTTCTTAAAATAGTGTTTCCATAACTCAGTTACTTAGTAACAATTACTCAGTAGTTGTAAGTGGTCCCTAACGTTGACACGATCGCCACTAGTCACAGTGGAACCAGCGGTGGTGGCACAGGCACTTACAGGAGCTTCCGGTCTTGGGTGCACCCAGCATCGGTGAGGGTGTGGAAGCCTGGCAAACAGCGGTCACACCTGTCCCCTGTCACACCTGGCTTACAGCTGCACCGCCCAGTGTTGTCACATCGAGGGCTAAGAGAACCTATAACCACAAAGGAGGGGAAAGGAAAGAAGAAAAGGAACTATTTCATTCATATGACATTAGAGGGCAACCGTCACCGTATGGGAGCTCAATAAATACTAAGTAATGAGTGTTCATTGGAAGCACTGATGCTGAAGCTGAAACTCCAATACTTCGGCCACCCGATGCGAAGAGCTGACTCATTTGAAAAGACCCTGATGCTGGGAAAGATTGAGGGCAGGGGGAGAAAGGGACAGCAGAGGATGAGATGGTTGGATGGCATCACCGACTCGATGGACATGAGTTTGGGTGGACTCCGGGAGTTGGTGATGGACAGGGAGGTCTGGCACACTGCAGTCCATGGGGTCACAAAGAGTTGGACACGACTGAACAACTGAACTGAACTGAATCACCATGACCTGCTCCTTGGGCGATTCTTTCACATCATTGGGATACGCATCCACCACTAGGGAAAATTCTGACAGCCAAGGATGGCTTCTTTGGGGAAAGAAATAGAAATGACTCCGGAAAGCATTATTATTTATATATCTGCTCTGGTTTCAACATTAAGTCATTTGTCAAATCCTTGAGATCTTAAGAAGGAACATTTGTGAAAGAGCACATGAGCCTCCACAAAGACAGGATGCAAAAGTGAGCCACCTTCTCCCTTATCTCTGGCAGGCAAACAACATCTGTCAAGGGTCAGTGCTCACATGGTATGATTGCAAGAGTAGAAAAAAGCCTCTTAACCAAAAATATCTCTACCTACCTGGAGCAGTAGAAATTCTCACCTTTGGAGCATCACCTCTTGTGAGGAGTGAAGACTCTGTGCATCTTACCTGGTTTGGGGCTCTAGAGTACTTTCCTATGATTAATTGTTTATAGATATGCTCTATAAAATGACCTCACAGACTGTTGCTGAAAGGTGAGAGATGCTCAGGATAACAAAGTGTGCCATCCTGGAATCCAGCCACCTTTAGCACCTCCCCTTCAACCACCCCCAGTTCAAGCTTCCTCCTTCTCTCACCTGGCCCCTACCTCCATCCTGACTCCATTCTCTCTATAGAAGCCAAAGTGCTCCTTTCCAACGGAGTTTGAATCATCTGACTGGTCTGTTTAGGTCTTCTGATGGGTCTAGGTCTTCTGATAGGTCCCTGCTATTAGCGGAATAAAGTGCAAACTCTGTACCATGACCTACAAGCCTTGGCCTCTCTTGCCTCATCTTCTGCTCCTTCACTGAGGTCCAGCATCCTAGCTCCCCTCCCTGTTCCTGGAATATGCTGATTGTTTCCCTCCTCGGGGCATTTGCACCTGCTGCTTCTTCAGCCTGGAATGTTCTATCCTGAGAACGCACCCTAGTTGGCCCATTCTCAGCACTTACGTCTTGATTAACTTCTCTAGAGAAACCTTCTCTAACTCTTATGTCTATAACATTCAGCCCACTGCTCCCTCAGTCCTTAGCCCTGCTTACTGATAACTCCCTCAGCTTGTGTTCCCTGCTGAATTCCCAGTGCCCGAAGCAGAGTCCTAGATGTCTGTTGCATTAATTAGCCCTCAGGAAGGAGGATATGGTTATTGTGAAAGGAGGAGGAAGCCAAAAGATGAGGTAGAATGTGGTTCACCCACTTGATAATTTCCCTAAGGCTGGCAGTATTATAAATAATACTATATCTGAACTGTGATAACAGGCTATTCATAATCTATAAAGCCAACAGAACACTAACCAGTTGTTCCTTCTTTCTCCTAATCTCTTACTTGACTGTGAACTTTTAATTCACTTATAGATACAAATCAAATCAATAAAGGTGTTTGGCTCTGTGTCTATAGCCGCAGGTGGAACATGAAATAAACTAGTTACATTCACAGTTAGAGTCTGTAAGAGTCTCCATGTCAACCTTGCAAGGCTTGAAAGGACCCTCAGTGATAAGAACAGAAACTACCTTTTATGCTCTGTGTGAGACACTGAATTGGGCATTATATATATATATTAGTTCACCATATTTATTGGTGAATTAAGAGCTGATAAGATATCAAATCCATTTGTGGATAATTGGGAGCACTCAGAGGATCAGACAGCTCACACCGGGAGCAGATAGAGAGAAGAGGGGAAGGCACCTTGGGTGGAAATTGAATATCACTGATTAAGCAAAGGGAAAGGGTGATAGGAATGGGAAGAAGTCTCCGAATAGTGGAAGCCAAGGGAGGAGAATTCCAAGGAGGGTTAAGGGAGGAAGAAGATGGAATAGTTTCCAATATCTAAGACAAGAGAGCACTTAAGATGAGAGTGAGAAGAGGCCACTGGGGTTGGCGTTTAGAGACACACAGCAGACGGAGCTAAGAAGGTAAATTCCTGTTTAAATTTATACAATTTAATTATTTAAACATAAATGAGTACATCTGGGACCCAGAAACATGTTTTTTTTTCCTCCATTCAAATTACTGGAAATTATGTTTTTAATTTAAGAAAACTCTCCCCCAGGTCTCCCGCACTGTAGACACACACTTTACCGTCTGAGCTACCAGGGAAGTCCAATTTAAGAAAACTCTCCCTACAATAGTTTTTCAGAAGCAACTCTTACTAGTCCATGGTCTGTAGCCTGCCAGGCTCCCTTGTCCATAGGATTTCCCAGGTAAGAATACTGGAGAGGATTGCCATTTCCTTCTCCAGGGATCTTCCCACGTCAGGGATCGAACTTGAGTCTCCTGCACTGGCAGGTGAATCCTTTACCACTGAGCTACCTGGGAAGCCCAAACTAAAGTAAATGAAGCACCTAACTCAATGTCTCCCAAACTAAAATAAATGAAGCACCTAACTCAATGTCTCCCAAACTAAAGTAAGTGAAGCACCTAACTCAATGTCTCCCAAACTAAAATAAATGAAGCACCTAACTCAATGTCTCCCAAACTAAAGTAAATAAAGCACCTAACTCAATGTCTCCCAAACTAAAATAAATGAAGCACCTAACTCAATGTCTCCCAAACTAAAGTAAATGAAGCACCTAACTCAATGTCTCCCAAACTAAAGTAAATGAAGCACCTAACTCAATGTCTCACACATAGTAAGTGCTCACAAAAGCAGTTTATGCCTGAATCTTCTAGGTCTCCTTCAAGCCTTGCAAAGTTGACATGGAAACACATACAGGCTCTTACTATCAACAGGATTGATTTATTTCATGTTCCCAAACTTCCAAAATAATAGCACTGGGTTTTCAAAGTATCTCATTAAAATAAAAACACCTGTCCCAATTCCTATATCACGAGCTACTCTTAGGAATTGTGAACAAATGGGCCTAAAGGATAGATGAAGAAGAGCTTCTTGTTTCAAATGTGTCCCCAGAAAGCACTTCAGGACTTAGGTAGTACTGTCTATATGCATTAGAGGACTCAGGAACATATTCTAAAATGACTGAGAGAGCTTGCTTCCTTTTGAGAATGCTTAAAAAATATAGACACTTGCATTTTTAAATAGCACTATATTATTGTTATCCAATCACTGTATTTAATAATAATTAAATTATTATCTAAGACATGTTTCAAAACAATAACTCAAATGTTATAGTATGACTAATTCACTGCATGGCTTGTACATATTTAAAAAAAATAAAATTAAGAGAACAAACCCAATATCATTAATGTCTGTACAGATCTCAAGAATTTAGGTATCAGGGGAGGAAAACACAAACACGCAGTGAGTTTCAAAGTATCCACAGAAAGCTATCAGGGTTACGAGAACTGAGGATAATTCAGCCCTGTTGCTGAGCCCCTAAAATCATCACCTAAAAATAAGTCTAGTTGGTATATTTAGAAGAAACTGATGTAACTGAATATACAACAAATTCCCTTGGGAAGTTATATTTTGAAAGTGAAAAATACCCTCTGGCTGATGGGGAAACTGAGAAATCACACAGAGAATTAAATTCTTGCTACTGATTTTGTGACCTGTGCAGTCAACAGGTAGCTGGAGATGGCACACAGTGGGGACAGCCCCGGCCACCAACGTGCCACTCAGCCCTCGACAAGTCCCATCACCTCCCTCTCTAAGCCTCTGCTACCTCATTGTAAAATGAAAATAATAGCACTGTCTTCATAGGGTTATTTGTGAAGATTAAATTAATTAGTGGATGAAAGTGTTTAGAAAAGTGCCTGGCACAGAGTAAGCGTGTAATTCATGTTAACTATTAATATCATACAAGACATAAATCATCACTGGGCTCCACTGCTTCCTACTGGGTTGTTCACCCGGAGTCCAAGATGTCTATTCCCCCAAAGAAAGGAAAGAACCAGGCTCACTGTTGCTGGGTGGCAACAAACGAGAGTGGAGAAGAAGAGACGGCATGGTAAAGCCTCTTCACCATCTAGCTTCACCACGCAGGCTCCTTGTCTACTCCCAGACTAATAGCCTTGTCTTCAGGCCAGGCTTTCCAGCTGAGCCAATTGCATTTCGCATCACATTCACGCTGATTATTTTCCTGGGATGACCCAACTCTAGTGACTCACAACAAAGCCACATCACCTAAGGGGATACGGGCTTGTCAGAGAGGTTAAATGCCCATTAAAGTGAAATCATTTTTCTTTTAATGTTTCTTTGGTTCAGAGGGAGAATTACTAAACCCCAAAGATTCTGGATGCTGAGTCAAAGCCACAAGACTGAGCAAATCTGACTCAAACCATATGGTAGCAGCAAGTCTGGTGAATCTGAGAATGACTGCTGATGTATGGGTCTGTATCACCATGGGGTCACCCCCGTTTTCGAAGGCTCCCCAACACATGCTACTTGCAAGTCATGGCTGGGCCAAAGCCTGCCCATGTTTAGATTCTTTCAGCTGCTGCTAAGAATCGGCTCCACAGAGTTATACTGAGTCATAAGGCTATACCTTTTTGGTAAATTAACATTGATCACATTATAGTATTAAACACTTTTTGGCAAAGAGAAATAGATATGCCAAGGAAGACAATAGACAAATAAGGTAGCTTTACAAAGTCCCAACTTCAGGGACTTCCCGAGTGGTCAGTGGTTAGGACTCCCCACTTTCACTACAGAGGGCACTGGTTCAATCCCTGGTTGGGGAAATAAGATTCCGTGTACCTCATGGTGTGGCCAAAATAATTGTTTTTAATTTTTTAAGTCCCAAATATTTATCTCTCTCTTCCTCTTTATCTTTATTAACTTGTCTTTACTGTCTGCTCATGACTATGATGGTAAAGAATCTGCCTCAGTGAGGGAGACCCCGGCTCAATCCCTGGGTTAGGAAGAGTCCCTGGAGAAGGGAATGGCTACCCATTCCAGTATTCTTGCCTGGAGAATCCCCATGGACAGAGGAGCCTGGCGGGCCACAGTCCATGGGGTCGCAAAGGGTCAGACAGGACTGAGCAACTAACACTTTCACTTTTCATGATGACCTCAGCAGGACATGTGCATCTGTGTACACATAAACTGCCTATAGTTCTGAGAATACAGCAGTGGGTGATACATTTAGAACAAGAACAACAAAAACAGACTCTCCTAGGAACCAGCCACCCTACTAGGTCTTCTTATTTATTGTTCTATTTTCTCTTGCTCACCACCCTGTGAAGGATTCTAATCTACCTATTCTGTGTCTGTCTCTTTTATCAGTCTCACTTTATCTTGCCAGCACCCAGCATAGCACCAGAAACAAATCTTTCTAATCTCTTATTTTTGAGAGGCTGGTCAAAGGGATAGTTATGGAAATGAAGAACTATCACTGGAAGAATACAAGCTTCTTTGTGGGTAGCCATTTCCTTCTCCAGGTCAAAGACTCATCTGCTGGGAAAAGTCATCGGGTGCCTCTCTTGGGGCTGGAATTCCAACTAATGGGCCCTGAAGACCACAGCTAGTTCCTACAACCTAGCCTTAAAAGAAAACATATTTCCTTTAAGATTGAAATTGCTAAAAAAAAAAAAAAAAAAAAACAGTGTCTAGTAGATTCCCAGTTGTTCTAGAAATTTTTAAATAAACTTTATTTTTAGAATTATATGTTCATATGTTGAAAGGAAATTATTAGTTTTGCAATATATTTTTCTGTTCTGTTTGTTTACTTTTGGCTGTGCCATGGGGTACCTTAGTTCCTAGTCCAGGGATTGAACCTGTGCCCATGCATTGGGAGTACTGTGGAGTCTTAACCACCGGACCAACTGGGAAGTGTCTATTCAAGAAAACTGAACATCTGCCTCTTGGTCTGCTCTCTCTCTCTTTTCCCCTGCTTCCCTCCCTCCCCATTGTCTCCCCTCCCCCTCCCTCCCTTTCCCTATTCTCTTCCCTCCCCCTCCCTCCCTCCCCCCATTCTCTCCCCTCCCCCTCTCTCCCCATTCTCTCCCCCCAATTCCCCCCCTTTTATCAGACTACCTTTGGAGTTGCAGTTGCAGGGCAAACAGCGGTCTCTCTCCCTGTGTCGGTAAAATCCTTCCTTGCACCTCTCACAGTGAATGCCACCAGTGTTGTCACTGCAGTGGAGGCAGCGGAATCCATTTCCTGTCAGTCTGTGAAGTTCCTGATCAAAGATGCATTGCCTGGACTTCCCATTGCAATCACAGACTAGGGATTAGGGGGGAAAAAAGAAGACATCGTCAGCAGAAAACAAGTTGGGGCAATTCTCCTAGGTGTTTTATTATTATTATTAATAAAAATGATGCCCAGGGTACTACATACTAGTTTAAACTGCTCGGTAGCAAAAGGTAACGGGGTGAAATTGGCCGCACGACAATGGAGGGAGTTCTCGGTTTACCTAAAGGAAGCGTTGCTGGAGGAGTGTTGCCTTGGAGAACACAAAACGATGTGCAGTCAGGGTTGCAAGACTGCCAGACCCCTCAAGACAAACCAAAGCTCTAACATTATGTATTTTTATGTGAAAAGTCCTGATTTAAATATATGCAAGGAATTCATCTTTAAAATTCTGTGAAACCCCACAGTACAAGTCTATGGGCTGGAGAAGACCTGAGGACCGCCAGGATGTGCACTCTGGCACGACTGTGAAACAGCTGAAGGTGTTATCTGTTCAAGACCTATAGCATCTGTCCTTCCAGTGATGGTCAAGGAGCTAATTTTTTTTTAATTTACTTTATTGAAACACAGCAATTTGCAGTGTTATATTAATTCCTGGTGTTCAGCAAAGTGATTCAGATATACATACATATATACATTCTTCTTCATATCCCTTATTATGGTTTATTACAGGATATTGAATAAGTTCCTTGTGCTATGAGTAGGACCTTGTTTATCCACCGTATATGTAATAGTTTGCATCTGCTAATCCCAAACTCCCAATCCTTCCCTCCCCAACCCAGCCCCCTTGGCAACCACAAATCTGTTCTCTACACCTGTGAGTCTGTTTCTGTTTCATGGATAAGCTCATTTGTGCCACATTTTAGATTCCACACATAAGTGATATCATATAGTATTTGTCTTTCTTCTTCTGACCGACTTCACTCAGCACGATAATCCTAGGACCATCTGTGTTGCTGCAAATGGCATCATTTCATTCTTTTTGTGGCTGAGTAGTGTTCCATTGTGTGTGTGTGGATCACGTCTTCTTTATCCATTCATCTCTCGACCCACATTTAGGTGGTTTCCATGTCTTGACTACTGTGAATAGTCCTGCCATGAACACAGGGGTGCATCTATCTTTTTAAATTACAGTTTTGTCTCGGTATATGCCCAGGAACAGGATTGTTGGATCACGTAGCTACTTCAGTTTTTTGAGGAACCTCCATTCTGTTTCCCAAAGAGGCTGCACCAATTTATACTCCCACCAAAAATGTAGGAGGGTTCCCTGTGCTTGAGGAGCTAATATGACTATCTGGACAGGTATTTCCTCCCCTCTCACTGTGCCATAAGGGTCTCTCCCAAAGCCAGGAGTCAAAAAGAACCACAGTCCCATTAAGAAGGACTTTCCCCAGGTTTCTAGGAAAGTTTACGTTATGCATGTTCCAAAGAGACTCGTGGGGTGACTAACATGTCCATGCGGGACCGAAACAGCCCATGAGTTAACAGGGGAAATCCTTAGTGTTGTACCTGGCACACAGCAGACCCCCAGCAAATATTTCAGCCACGGTTTGGAAAAGATGATGAGCCTTGGGGTAAAAAGAATGGTATCAAGTACCAGTTCTGCTAGTTCCTCAGGCAATCACTTCAACTCTCTGATTCTTTTTTCTTTTATAAACGTAGACTGCATTTTCTACCTCCCTGGATTGTCGAAAGGATTCCACAGACAAAAGAAGATCAAGTCCTTCATCTATGCTATTTCACCCCTCACTCACAGGAGAGAGGTATTGCCTCAGATGAGAAAAATGCAGCTTACAAAAGTTAAGTAACTTGACCCAGTGGAAAGCTGGGATTTGAACCTCTGTCTGTTGCCAAAACCCACTTTCTTTCCCCCAGAGACACTGTCTCTGTTGGCCATGCGACCCTAGTGAGAACTTGTCTCTGGCAATGCCCAGGGCCGTGACTTACCCTGGGGACTCATTTTAAAAGTCAGCCAATGTACCAACAGATACAGAGCAGCTGCCCGTGCAGGCCTTGGCAGCTCTGACGGAACAAAGGTGGCCAAGGTGGCTGAGTACAGCCGCTGACCTTCGTGAGGGACTTCTTTGCAGTAACTCCTAAAACTCATTCTCTTACTCCTGTGGCTGCCCCTAATCTGAGCAAAGTCAAGAACCTATCCAGAGACCAGTATGTTTCTGGGATTTTACATTCAGCAGCTCAGTGAATTCTTGCAATAACACTTTAACATGGGTTTAATAATTTTCATTCAACAGATGAAGAAATGAATGCATAGAGGGGGTGGGTGTCTCACCTCAGCTGACACAGCCAAGTGGCAAGGGTGTAAATGCTCCCAGGTGTGTCCAATCACAAAGCTCTAGCCTTTCCATGTTACTCTTGCGTCTCAAGGCTCTGGTCTGCTCCTGTGTGTAGGTATTCTTTCTGTGACTCCCTCATGGAAAGTTATTCAGCCTCTTCTCCAGTTCTTCCTAATCTGGCAAGATGTCCCATCCCTCCTGAGACAGCTCTGGTTGTTACACATTATTTTTATGCAATTTTATTTTTTAAACTATCGTTTTTTTAATTGTTTCCCCTCCTTTTCTCACTCATCTGATATTTTATTTATTTTTGGCTGCACTGGGTCTGCATCGCTGTGCCCAGGCTTTCTCTACTTGCAGTGAGCATGGGCTTCTCATTCTGGTGCTTCTCTTGTTGCAGAGCACAGGCTCAGAGGCTGTGGCACACGGGCTTAGTTGCTCCGAGGCATGTGGGATCTTCCCAGACCAGGGATGGAACTCATGTCCCCTGCATTGGCAGCAGATTCTTATCCACTGAGCCACCAGGATGTCCCTGCAATTTTAAATGTGCCTCTGTCCCTATAATTTTATCATGCATTCTGTTCTTCTGTGGAAAACAACAACACATACACAGACACACCTACTCTCTTCTCTATTTATTGACTCATCAGACATTTCTCACATTTACATTTATAAGGCGCTGCATTAGCCAAGCCCTTGAGTATCTGAAGATAGGACCATCTTCATCTTTAGCCTTCTCTTCTTCAGGTTAAGCTGAAGATCTGTCACCTCCAGAACTTTCAACCATTTCCCAAGTCACGATTTCTAGGTTCATCTTGACTCCCTTCCTAGGAACAAACTCTCATTTTCACTGCTGCTGCTGCTGCTGCTAAGTCGCTTCAGTCATGTCCAACTCTGTGCGACCCCATAGACAGCAGCCCATCAGGCTCCCCCGTTCTCCAGGCAAGAACACTGGAGTGGGTTGCCATTTCCTTCTCCACTCATTTTCACTACCTTTCTTTAAATGACCAGAATTTATTACAGCTCTTCAAATGTGGTTTGAACAGCTTAGCTTACAGCAGGACCAGATATTATAATTCCACAGATGAGCCTAACATTTCACTAAACTCACAGCCCATGAAGTTTGCATTCAGTTCAGACTCCCAGGGCTTTTTCACAGAACTGATGCCAAGCCGAATCTTTCCCAACGAATGTTTGTGTAACGGATTTTTCTGGATCTCCAACAGATGTGCCACACAGCTGCCATGTGCTGTGAAATTTCTGCAGAGCAGCTCATTAGGCACGAACAAGAGCTAAATCCACCAGCCAATGATCCTTGTGAGGCTGTCCAGTTGGATCCCACACTGAGCCAGTGCCCTCCCTGCCCTGGATGACCTTTGTGAACAATCTCGAAATAATTTCAAACGTCTCATTGCTTTTTTTTTTTTCCTGCTTTTTGTGTGGTCTCTGTTTTCTTTTTTGTATTTATTTTATGTTTATTCTGTTTATTTATTTGTCTGCGCTGGGTCTTGCAGGACCTTCGATCTTTGTTGCAGCATTCGAGCTTCTAGTTGCAGTTTGTGGGATCTACTCCCTGACCAAGACTCAGCTGCATTGGGAGCGTGGAGTCTTAGCCACCCGGACCACCAGGGAAGTCTTTTTTCATTCAAAACAAACTTTTTGCTGGTAGAAGTTAATTTCATTAGGAAGTGATGTATTTTTAGAGCATTATTTTAAAAATAGAAAACCCCGTTATCTTTTTTTAACCATTTCCCTTTCCTTCTGTCCCTTCTGCTTTAAAGCTCTGTTATGAAAGAAATGATGTTCTTCCTTTAAAATTCACAGCCTTCGATGGAGATGCCTTCATATAATTCCAATACAGGAGGCCTTTAGGCAGCATTTCTCCACTCTGGAACTCTGTGGCAAACCTATTGTGAGCTACCCTGCTCTCTCTCAGTTGGGCTTCTCTTTAAGCCCAGGGTTAGGTACGTTTCCCAGGTGGCGCAGTGGTAAAGAATTCGCCTGCCAATGCAGGAAACACAGGAGACACGGGTTCAGTGATTCCCTGGAGTAGAGGAAATAGCAACCCACTCCAGTATTCTTGCCTGGAGAATTCCACGGACAGAGGAGCTTAACGGGCTACAGTCCACGGAGCCACAAAAAATCAGATGTGACTGGGCACACACACCTATAATACATTTTAAAACAAGAGGAAACTCTAAAAATGTTTTTTTATTATACTTCCTTTTTTATGTTTAGCCTTGTTCAGCTTTAAATCTGTTATAGAATTTTTTTTTTTTTTTTGAAATCTACTTGCTATTCTTCTAAATTTGGGGCCAGCTGTAAATTTTGTAACTATATTGTCTAGTTTCCATCAGGGAGCCTTGACACAAAAGCCAGTGATACAAGTATAAAGATGGGGGTCCTGGACATGTCCTGGGTCCATTGGGAATAATTTGTCAAATCCTTTCATCCAACAAATATAGACGGAGCATCTATGTGCCATACCCTGTTTTCAGGAATTTAGCGGTAGCCAGAAACCAACAGATGGGACTACCCTGGTGATCCAGTAGTTAAGAATCTGCCTGCCAATGCAGGGGACATGGGTTCCATCGCTGGTCCTGGAAGAGCCCACATGTTGTGGAGCAACTAAGCCCACGCAACACAACTACTGAGCCCACACAGCTAGAGCCTGTGTTCTGCAAGAGAAGCTACTGCAATGAGAAGCCCAGGCACAGAAATGAAGAGTGGCCTCGGCTCACTGCAACTAGAGAAAGCCCACATGCAACAATGAAGACCCTGCACAGCCATAAATAAATAAAATTTTTTAAAAAACAATAGCTGTCCAAGACTTCATGGAGTTTTCGTGATACTTAGAGGAAAAGACATACATTTCATCCATTCATTTAGTAAGTATCACTTCACATCTAACAGGGGCACTGCCCTGGTGCTCGGACACTGGGCTTTGTGAGCCAGCAAGATTTCAATAAAGGGAATCATAATGTTTTATATGGGCTTCCCTGGTGGCTCAGCCAGTAAAGAATCTGCCTGCAATGCAGGAGACCTTGGTTCAATCCCTGGGTTGGGAAGATCCGCTGGAGAAGGAAATGGCAATCCACTCTAGCATTCTTGCCTGGAGAATTCCAAGTAAGATATTAAATATACACTTATTTGAGATATATTGGGCTTTGTCACATACACATCTTGGACATGTCCTTTGTCGCATACATATCATGTTATCACGGTTTTCCTCATTCTATCGTGGACAGGCATAGGTCCAGTATCTGGCATTAAGCTATTACTGTATCAGAAAATACAGAAACAAATCAGACTCTGACCCTGAACAGACCTGAAGACATATAGGGTCTAGAAATTAAGAGTGGCAGAATCTTTCTCCTTGTCTCACTGATTCTGTATCACAGGAATCAGGTCCTACCCACTACCCTTATTTGACTATTCATTTCTATGGTACTCTTTCCAAATTAGGGACATCTTTTCAAGGTTTTGACTTCCCTGGTGGCTCAGACAGTAAAGCATCTGCCTACACTGGAGGTGACCCAGGTTCGATTCCTGGGTGGGGAAGATCCTCTAGAGAAGGAAATGGCAACCCACTCCAGTACTCTTGCCTGGAAAATCCCATGGACTGAGGAGCCTGGTAAGCTACAGTCCATGGGGTCGCAAAGAGTTGGACATGACTGAGTGATTTCACTTCACTTTCAAGGTTTTGTCCTGTCCCCTCACCATCCCCTCACTCCACCAGCCTAAATCCTTGCCCTGTCAGCAGGGATGCTCCTTAGGAGCTAAAGAAAGGAGACTCAGCAAGTTCACCTCAAGTCCCGCAGAAGCCCCACAGAAACCAAACATGCCACTCAGACTTTTTTGTATTTCTCTCAGTCTAGGAAAACGTGGGTAGTAATTGTGTCTGACTGCAACGTATGCTGCTTCTTTGGCACTTAAGCATTTATTATCAAAACAGCTATAATAGCACACCATCGCTGACCCTCAAGGTACTTCTTAGAAAAGTCCGCCAGGCAGCCAGAGGCAGGCTGATCCACCCACCACCCCCCAGGCTCCCCACCAGGAAACACAGTCCAGGAGCTGCAAAGTCTGCAAACAATGCAGCAAGGTGTGCAGACCGCCTCGGGCCCACCTAACACTCCCACCCTCACTCAAACACACAACTCCAACCGGTTGGGACAGGAAGCTCGGGGCCAAAGGCTGTTTCCAAGCTGTATCCTTCAAAGAATGAAAGGAAACTGAAAATATTTCCTAGGGTTGTACTGGGGCAAGGTCTTGGAATAATCTGCATCAGGGGCTGCAGTTCATCAAGACCTCATTTTAAATTCTCCAGAGGAAATGTTGAAAGCAATTACGAGAACGGATCAACAATTTGGCATTCCTGTGACCATTTGTATACAAGCAAGTCCTCTTTCTATTGTTCTAAACATAAAAAGCCCGGCTCTGCTTTTCACCAAGCTGATCTAATTTCCACCTTCACATGCTGGACCCTTGTGCTTTTTAGCGCTCTAACAGTAACAACAAAATTTTAAATCCAAACTCCTTTCAAAACCCTCTAGATCTGGCCCTGCTGACCTCTCCATCTTGACCTTGGTCCTCTTTCTATCTCTCGTTCATTGGACTCCAACACATAGACCCTGGCATGCCCTAATCCTGGGGTGCACAAGCTATTTCCCTTTAGGCCTTTAGGCTTGCTGTTTCCTTTGCCTGGGCACTACCTGCTCCCACCCTCTCTGAACTCACTCGGCAGAAGAGCAATCTTAGGAACAAAAAAATTAGATGGCATTGGTCCATAGTGATAACCGGTTAAGAGCTTCTCTTTCTGATTGCCCACAGGTCTTCATCTCCATCTCTCTCATGGCACTTATCACTTTCTATCCTGAGTCATCCCTATTTGTGTACATGACTAACTTCCTCTATCGCACTTCGCACTTTTGTATCTGAGAAAAGGAATATTACTTGCCATATCAGTAAACAAGCAAGTCACAGTCATTCATCAGAGATTACAGCCCTCCGATGTGGGCCAGTGAACTGTAAAGGAACTCAGGAAGGAGAACACCAGCCATCTAGAAGCCATCAGACTGCAGCCACTCCCTACGCTGAGCCCTAAGGAAAGGGAGCTCAGGATGTGAAAACACAGGATACTGGCCCCAGACAGATGAGGTGCACATCAAAGGAATGGTTTCAGTGAGTCTTGACTCTTGCATCTTTCCATACATAGAAAAGTGCTAAATTCCTTAACACGGGATATCTGGTTTTCTTTAGTTTACAAAAAAAAAAAAAACTTTTGACATTCTGGCTACCTGCCCTTTGTTACAAAATTTCTATATACCTGCTCCTGCCACCAACCCACCCACCTACCCCACCTCCTGGGAGCAGTTCTCTTAGGGTTACTTGAGATGCTGCCTCCTGGGCTTAAGTTCCAAAAGATTCCACCAAATAAAACATAACTCTCAACTTATAGGTTGCGTGTACTTTTTTCAGTCGACATAGCCCATCGTACCTAGTACAGGGCTTGCAACTGTGACTGTTAAAGGAAAGCCTGGCTGAAAGGAAGGATGGATGGAAGCACAGACAGAAGGAAGGAAAGAAGGAAGGCAATCTGATTCTAAGAAAAGCCAAACAAGAACCGGAACATAGAGAAATTTCTCAGGACTCTAGGGACCCAATATGAAATTTTCTCAACATTAATACATAAAGTTTTCATTGTTTACATATAAGGCATTCAGTGTAAAAAAAAAAAAAAGTTAATGTTTGTACCCCAAAAAATAAAAACTATGGGGAAATGAGAACAGCATGAATTGCGAGAGGAACATGATACTTTTGTTAGAAGGAGCGTATGAGACTTCCGGGTTGCTGCTTTCATTGGACGAACCATTTCAGCGCCAGGATGTCCCGACCTCTGCGTGTGAGCCTGAAGCTGCCATTGCAAAGGGCAGCACGCCTAGGACTGCGTGCAAGGAGGGGCAGGGGCGAGGCAGGTGTGAGACCATGAGATCAGTTTGCCGCCACCAGGCAGTCTTGACAGGCAGTGTACTTGGCCCCTGTGCGGGACTATCTCAGGAGCTAGGAATCTGAGCGTCATGTTTGAACCTGACAGAGTGTGCTGGCTCCTGTTACGTAGAGCCTTGCTGCTCTTGTTGCCATTTCAGCTGCTAAGAGCACTAATACTGAATCACTTAAACAGCAGCAAGTTTAGAATAAGTGACCTGGAATCTCCTGGGGATAAGTCCACATATAAACCGCTTAAGGATGGTGCTTAATTCTCTTCCTAATTTAGAGGATTAGACAGGTATGTGCCTTGTTTCCTTTCTTGTATTTTCTGTCTCTCATTCCCTTTCTGAGACATCGAATCTTTTCTTCTGCTTCCTTGTTGAAACTCTCTTCCCTTGGATACTATGATGCCATATTGCCAGGTTCCTCTTGGCTTCTCACCTCTTCCCTTACCCATTCAAGTCTTTGTGGGATCCTCTCCTTGCCCCAACTCTAAGTGTTGGTGCTTCTCACGTCTCAGGCCTGAGCCTCCATGCCTCTCATGATAGAACTCTAGAACTCTCTCATCCAAGCCAAGGACTTCAATAACCACAACAGGTGTGGACATACCAAGATACTTCCCTGGCCCAGAATACCTTCTCAGTTTTAGATCCTCATGTCCAGCCATGCACTTTACATGTTCAACTGGTTGTCTCAAAAGCTCTTCACACAAAGCATATAAAAACTCAATTTATAAATAATACTGCAATGAACTTTGGGGTGCATGTGTCTTTTTGAATTATGGCTTTCTTAGGGTATATGCCCAATAGTGGGACTGCTAGGTCATATGGTAGTTCTATTTTTAGTTTTTTAAGGAACTTCCATATTGTTCTCCAAAGGAAGCAATCTAAATGTCCATTGACAGATGAATAAAGAAGATGTGGTACACATATGCTAGGGAATATTACTCAGCCATAAAAAGGAATGATATCGGGTCATTTTTAGAGACAAATATGGACCTAGAGTCTGTCACACAGAGTGAAGTAAGTCAGAAAAGCAAATATCATACATTCACACATATGTGTGCAATCTAGAAAAACGGTACCTCTTTGCAGGGCAGGAATAGAGATGTAGACATAGGGAATGGACATGTGGACTGGGTGGAGGGGACGGGAGGATGGGATGAGTTGGGAGAGTGGAATTGACATATATGCACTATCGTGTATAAAACAGACAGCTAACGGGAACCTGCTCAAGGAGCTCAGCTCAGTGCGCTGTGATGACCTAGAGGGGTGGGATGGGAGGGCAGTGAGAGGAAGGTCCAAGACGGAGGGGATATATGTATATATACATATAGATGATTCATTTGTTTGTACAGCAGAAACCAACACAACATTGTGAAGCAACTATATCACAATAAAAAAAAAATTATAAAAAAAACCCACCAAACTTTTGTCATCCCTTCAAGTCACAAAGCTGAGAGCTATCCTTATAGGGTCTCCATCTTCTTCATTTGCCTATATTCTATTCAATGGCCAATCGTATTGATATAATCCTCTAAACAGCTCAAGCCCATCCAAGTCTAGCTCCACGACAGCCACCCAAGACCAAATCCCAGTTGTCTCTTGTTGGCATAGCTTCCTAACTGAATCCTCTGCAACTTCTATTGCCTCCCTCCACTCAGTATAGTCAGAAAAGCTTTTTCAAATACAAATTTTACCAATATCTCCCTGTGAGATATTTACCAACATCTCTCCTCTATAATGCCTTTTTTAAAATTTTTAGATAAAGACAAGAACTCCTAAACATTGCTTACAAAGACTTCCACTGTCTAATCCTATCTACTTTTCCAGCCTAACTTCATCTCTCTCCCATTCATTTCACTTATGTTTCACTTTATGTTTTTACTTCCTCTGCTTCTTAATATTCTTGCTTTAGAGGAAAAGCATCATAGTGGGCAGACATGAGTTGGGGTTATCAATCCCAACCACCCTCCTCCCTTTTGTTTGTTCAAAGAAATTACGCTAAAAATTCAATCTTAATTTATTATTATTTAGATATCATCCCCTTCCTCTGAGTCAAAGAACTGGCCTCATGTACTGACAACTCTTTTCTGCTCAAAGACAGCAATCACCACCTCTGGGAAGTCAGCTGTAATGAGGCTCTTCATCAAGAAGTCCAAATATAAATAAATAGATAGAAAATGATGAATAAAAGTAAAGGTGAGAATTGTATACTCACTTTAAAAAGCTGGTAAATGCCTATTTTTAGAACAAAAACAATTAAAGCGGATGTCCTTTAAGTAGCAATCTATAATAAAGTATTTTTAAAATTATTTTTACAAATACTCCAATTGCACATTACTTATGAAGTCTGAAGCAAGAAAAACCTGACACATCTATCAGTTTGGTATCAAGGGCATTGGAAGCTATCATCCTATTTGCAAAAATTGAAAGTCTCCATGTCTGTGATACTCAAGATGATGAGTATTTTTATTATAATTTTTAAAAAAGATGATAATGAAAATGCTCATATTTTCCAGTTTTAAAATCTTCTACATGAGATTTTTCTTTCCAAGGTTTCATTTGTTTCTCAGCTTGGGTAAATACTTTAAAGCAAAATCTGAATACTTCATAATTTATTTATTTATTTTTAAATATTTATTTGGCTGCATTGAGCCTTATTTGCAGCACACGTGATCTGCGTTGTGCCATGAGGGATCTTTTATGACGCTGTGTGGAGTCCTCTCTAGTTGTGAAATGAGAGCTCCAGAATCAGTAGTTGCTACATGACGGGTTTAGGTGTGGTGAGGCATGTGGATCTTAGTTCCCCAACCAGGGATGGAACCCACGTCCCCTTCATTGGCAGGTGAGTTCTTAACCTCCGGACCACCGTGAAGTCTCCATTTCATCCTTTAAAGTGATCTTGAATTTTATGTTTTTATGTGTGACTGCTTCTAGTTTTAGCTTCTTCAGGTATGTCGCAATACGTTTTCTAATTAGAATAAGAAAACTGAAAAGGCACTTCCCTCTGTAAGAGCTTTTTAACTGAATTCCGTTCTCTGCCTCGCCTTTGTCACAGCTTCCTTTTATGCCAACGCCGCTGGAACCACTGGTGCTGTAACCTGCCCGATCATTTGTTTTCCAGGACATGTAAATGCCCAAGCAGTACATGTACGCCTGCGATGTAAGTGCTCTGAGAGGACCGACAGTAGCCAGCGTTCTAATCCCATGGAAAATTTTGAATGATAGAGTACAGACAAACCTTTTCAGTTCTAAGTGGTCTAGCCACTGAAAGCCAATGAAACTGTTTACCACGTTTTTTCAATGATTAGGGCTTACAAGGAGTCACCTACTTCCATCACAAGTTCATAGCACACTGTTTGTAATCTAGACTTAGAAATGGCACAGGCAGATATGGATGACTCAGCCAGGGAGGACTAGACCAGGGAGATGTCTTCCCTAACACCCCACCAGGATCCCATCGGACAATGGGGACAGGGAAAGAGGTCTCAGTGAATAGGAAGGTTGGGGAGGCCAATTTCTGCCTGACTAGCAAAGCTGAGAAGGAAGAGAAAGTTAGGACGCAAAGGATACAGAAGAGGCTCCCTTCTCTTACACATGGTATCTTTAAAGGCTTGACTCCAAGATAACAGGAGTCAGCTACAGGGTGTGATCAGTAGTGATTGCAGCGAGGATTCGGTATGAAAGTTCATCACCCCCTTGTTACTCTACAACCTTCTGACCACAGACATTCCTGCGAAAGTGAGCGTTAGTCGCTCAGTCATGTCTGACTCTTTGCGACCCCATGGACTGTAGCCCACCAGGCTCCTCTGTCCAGGGAATTCTCCAGGCAATAATACTGGACTGGGTAGCCATTCCCTTCTCCAGGAGATCTTCCACACCCAGGGATCGAACCCAGGTGTTCTGCATCACAGGCAGATTCTTTACTATCTGAGCCAATTGCTGCAGGAATGTCTATTTTTCATGAGATCATCAAAGAAAAGCATCCCAATACAGAAAGCACATCTGACTATTACTTAAAGAGCATAGTGTTCTTTCAGCACTTGCTACACGGCCCAGCGAAAGGTGTCATCTGCCCCTTTAAGAAATGGCTAAACTAAAGGACATTAGAGAGTCCACGATAGCTAGAGGTGACCCCTGGAGCGATGAGGACTAAAAGGAAAGAAATCACGTACGAGGACTCTGAATAAAGAAAAATTTCAAAGGAAATTCTGATTTGCACTGAAATGCTTTATGGAGTATACATTAAATGTGGCTTTTCTTTTTCTTTGCTTACATTTGTGTTTTTTTGGCTCCTTAAAAAAAGTTACCTAATGATTCTTCCTCTTTAAACCTTTCGTTGCTTTCATGAACAAGATATTTTTGTACAAGGAGATTAGCCACAGATTTTTTTGCTATCACTACATTCCTTCACAAAGATACACACATTTAGGTATGTGCATGCTTACCAGGCAGGCACCATTTGAATTCTTAGTTTTGCCAGAAGAACATGTTAACTTGTGTGCATTGTTGTTGTTGCTGTTCAGTCACTAAAGTCATGTCCGACTCTGCAACCCCATGGGCTACCGCATTCCAGGCTTCCCTGTCCTTCACTATCTCTCAGAGCTTGCTCAAATTCATGTCTATTGAGTCAGTGATGCTATCTGACCATCTTATTCATGTACATTACAATGTCGGAAAAGGTATGAAATGCATTTTACAGCACTTTCCTTCAAACTTCATTGCTGAAAAAAATCCACTTGAAAATAGTGAATTAAAATTGTGGTGCTTAAAGTGAGGACAGTGAATTAAATGGTCTTTTAGGAACCCAATCATTTTGATGTATCCACAAAGAGAGGTAACAGTTATTGTAAGAAGAATTTGGACCGTGAAACCTCCAGCAGAAGGTAGGATTGACGTGTCCTACATCCCAGCTCTTAGCAAAGGAAGTGCCTTTCCAGTCTCTTACTCTAATTAGAAAACGTATTGTGATACACCTGAAGAAGCTAAAACTAGAAGCAGCCACACGTAAAACCGTAAAATTCAAGATCACTTGAAAGGATGAAATGGGGACTTCCTTGGCGGTCCATCGGTTAAGACCTTCCTACAAGGAAGATCCAGTGGAATCTTCAAGGAAGGTCCTTCCCTGTAGAAGGTCCTACAAGCTCTGGAGCCCTCATGCCACAACTAGAGAGAAGCCCGCACAACGCAACAAAAAGTTCCCACATGACACAGTGAAGTTCCCACGTGCTGCGACTAAGACGCAATTCAGCCAAATAGATAAATACATAAAAATAAATAATAATGTTACTTGCCATGCCTGGTCAGCTGTGGCCTGGCCTCTGTCCCTGAAGATCTCAGCCTGTGAAGATCCCCTCCTACCATATCCCACATACAACCCCTCGGAAGAGACAAGAGCCACGCTTTGGGTGCCGCTGGATCCACTGGGCTCACAGAGTAAACCGGCCTATCGAGATGAGAGATGATCTTTAAACATTAGAAATCCCCTTTAACCAACAGCAAAATCAGTAGTGACTTGAAAGAACAATAAGTATGTATAAAGCTTAGTGGTCAATGTTCTAGCCATGAAACAGACAGAATCCCGAAAAACTTCAAAACGTATTCTAATAATCTCCAGCCAGGGAGAGAAAGGCTATGGTTTTTCCAATGGTCATGTATGCATGTGAGAGTTGGACTGTGAAGAAAGCTGAGCGCTGAAGAATTGGTGCTTTTGAATTGTGGTGTTGGAGAAGACTCCTGAGAGTCCCTTGGACTGCAAGGAGATCCAACCAGTCCATTCTAAAGGAGATCAGCCCTGGGTGTTCTTTGGAAGGAATGATGATAAAGCTGAAACTCCAGTACTTTGGCCACCTCATGCGAAGAGCTGACTCATTGGAAAAGACTCTGATGTTGGGAGGGATTGGGGGCAGGAGGAGAAGGGGATGACAGAGGATGAGATGGCTGGATGGCATCACCGACTCGATGGACGTGAGTCTGAGTGAACTCCGGGAGTTGGTGATGGACAGGGAGGCCTGGCGTACTGCGATTCATGGAGTTGCAAAGAGTCGGACACGACTGAGCGACTGAACTGAACTGAGGGAGAGAAAAATAGCCTCTGGACACAACTATGCTTTAATAGATTCCAAACATTGAGAGGTAGGATTTCCCTGACGGTCTGGTGGTTAGGATTCTTGAGCCACTTGGTCAATTACAAGCTGTGTGATTAAAAACAAACAGAAGAGGAAACTTGGTAATCTGAAATTGGCTCTCTTGTCAGTTCTCCTAGAAACCGGAGTTTGTGCTTGATTTTACCCTGTTGTTCACTGCCATTTTTAAAGGAAAGGCTACTCTAAGGACTCACATCCACAGAGCTCTGAAAGGTCAGGACACTGATGTCCCAGCTAGAAATGTAAGGGATGTTGTTATAATAGATCAAGAGTCCATCAACTCTGAAAATTTATTTAAAAGAAAATTCTTAAAAAGAATGAGAAATAAGCCATGGAGGTATCTTGTTAAAGAACATTAAACTAGGACTGAAATCCGGTCCTGTTACTAACTGCCCGGCTCTGGTCAAGGCAATCACTTTCCTGTGATTTTCCAATCTATAAATGAGGGTCACATGTCCTGGAGCCCAGCTCTGCTCTAGCCAGTGATGATGATCTGGACAGTCACTTTGTCTCCCTGAGTGTCCTTTTCCTTAACTTTAAAGGAGAGGCTCCAGTAGAGAACCCTTAAGAGTCATTCTCACTTAGGTCCATGATGCTGTTAATAGAAGAAGAAAGTGGTGAAACGTGCAAACCTTCTCATAACAAATGCCCAATATAGGTACAGCTGAAGATCTGATCATTTTTCCAATGTTTAAGTTAGTATGGGAAATGACCTAGCTGCAATTTTATTTTTTCTACGATGTGAAGATCCATATTCACACAAAGAAAGAAAATAAAATCTGGAAAAGAAACAGTCAGGTTTCTGTAAAGAGGTCAACAAAACTGAAGAAGTCCAGGATACATATGTGTTTGCCCAATTGACTTCCACCTGCTTCTGATAGAGAGAAGTCCTCACATTGATCAGTGCTGGAAAAAGAGCCATTCTTTCCTTCTTTTATGACATAAGGAAGCCCATGTTTGTTGGGGAGGCACGTATACAGATGTACAGTCACCCACAGACACAAAAAAAGACTCAGCTTCTGGCTTTGGGTGTGGCTCAAATATTACATCATATACCTGGGAATTATATTAGAACACAGCTCAGTATGATTCAGTAATCTATTTGGTCTAATTTGTGACTAGAGTATTCTAGAATCTATGGTGTTATTTCTACACTGGTCTATAATGGATTGCTAAATCTTGTAGTGGCAAATTTCTCTAGGAGAAAAAAAAAGTCAAAATAGTTCAGCCACTAAGAACTTAAATGGGAAAAAATGTTCCTAGGATGGCCTCAGCATCTTGATTTCATGCTCCTGACTTTCCCATAAACACTGATCACAAATCAACATTCTTCCTCAGCTTCTTGGGTCAGTGGAGTTAAACCAGTGGCTCCCCCAGTTCGGAACACTCAGAATTTAAACCTACATGGGAATATTCCTACATGGGAATACACTCCAATGCATTTCTATATGCCAATTTATTATACATACTTGAATATAAGATGAATATAAGGCCACATTTAAGTCTTTTCAAAATCTCTGTTATACAGCACTTTCTCAATTGTTTTATTTTTAAAATAAAGTATTATTTGGGGAAGACATGTTAACCTGAAATGACCTCAACCAATGTTTCAGATAATTTTTAAATAAGAAAGAGGCCAAGCTATCAAACACAATTCTCCTAATAATTCATCATCTCACAATTGCGAGCGCCTGAAAGTTATCCTAAGTAAGCCTTTTGAGATGATTATGCTATGATGATCACAATGAGTGCTTCGGGATAGGTTTTAAATCTTTTTCATGTCTTCTGAAAATGGCATACTTTTCAGTGACAGCAGCAAAAGATAAGACAAATAGAGCCATGTCTCAATTCACCTGATCCAAAATAGAGAAAAACTGCATTCAAGTGGCTTTAGGAATGTTAAAAATGGAATTTGAGAAATGACAGGTCATTTAATGTTGGGGTCATCTTATACATGGGCATGTTCCAGAAAGTAACATATGCTGAATCTGTATATGATGAAGTATGATGGTTGACAAAACGTAAGAAGAAATGATATGAAACTGAATCCTGAAACTCCAATCTGCTTTGGGTTCCTTGTGAGTAATTCTGTTCATTTCATTGGGTAAAATTTAGAGTTCATTTCAGCCTGAGCCAGGGGACTCCTCATCACCTTTCCTGGACTAATGAAAGGAGCCTCTTCCAAAACTTTACCACTTAAAACTCAGAAGGCATTATACTGACATTTGGTACTGGCAGAGCAATTAGTTGTATAACAGTAATACTGAACACTGTGGGTGTTTACTAGGCATTGTGCAAAATGCTGTACATGCAGTAATCACAGCAATTCATTATCTTCACCTTAGAGATGAGGAAACCCAGTAACATGGGGGGCAGCTTGCGTCACTCCCTTAAGTGGTAAATGATGCCGCTAGGATTTGAACCTCACTCTGTGACGCTTTCCAGGTGATGCAGTGGTAAAGAATCCGCCTGCCAAGGTAGGATTTGCAAGAGATACGGGTTCGATCCCTGGGTCGGAAAGATCCCCTGAAGGAAGAAATGGCAACCCACTCCAGTATTCTTGCTTGAAAAATTCCATGGACAGAGGAGCCTGGTGGGCTATAGTCCAAGGTGTCACAAAGAGTTGGATATGACTGAGCACACACACACAGATAAACACAGTCTTACTGCAGAGCCTGTACCTCTGTGCAGGATGCTATACCGTTTCAACAAGTTGTGTGTGTGCTCAGTCACTCAGTTGTGTCCAGCTCTTTGCAACCCTATGGACTATAGCCTGCCAGGCTCCTCTGTCCACAGGATTTTCCAAGCGAGAATGCTGGAGTAGGTTACCATTTCCTTCTCCAGGGGATCTTTCCAACCCAGGGATCAAACCCACATCTTCCGCATCGCCTGCATAGGCAGGTGGAATCTTTACCACTGAGCCACCTGGGAAGCCCACCACTCCACAAGTTAAATAACAGAATCTACAAGAGTATAAGTCTTTCCAGGGGTCCTTTCCACCAATCACAACACAATCCTAAGTACCTCTTTTCCAGCATCAGGCTATGGGAGAAATTAAATTAGTGATCTGAATAATCTTGGATGCTGAGTTCAGCATTCTAGAACAAGTGGTTCAAAATTGACCTAGTGGCTGAATCCTCTAGTGTCATCTTAGCCTTCACCCTTTGTGTGTTCATATTTCTACCTCTGAGTAGAAATTATGACTCCTAAAGTAGAAATTTTTGACTCTTACATTTTTTAATTGAAGTATAGTTGAATTACAATGTTGTGTTAATTACTGCTGTACAACGAAATGACTCTGTTAAACAAATATATATATATGTATATTCTTTTTCATCTTCTTTTCCATTATGGTTTATCACAGGATATTGAATATAGTTCCTTATGCTATACAGTAGGGCCTCATTGTTTATCCATTCTATACATAATAGTGTGCATCTGTTAACCCCGAACTCCCGATCCAACCCTCTCCCACCACCTTCCCCCTTTCACCAGTCTATTCTCTATGTCCCTGATTCTGTCTCTGTTTCATAGATAGCTTCATTTGTGTATGACTCTGATATTGTTGAAACTCTTCCTTGCTCTAACAAAACTCTCCTCTTTCTTGATTCTCCCTAGCCTTGATGCCCCTTCCTCCTGTTCCTTCACTATTCTTCCATCTCCTTGTTAAGTACTGAGGTTTCTTTTACCTCTTTCTCCCAGGTAGTCTTTATCCGTGGTCATGTATGGATGTGAGAGTTGAACTCTAAAGAAAGCTGAGCACCAAAGAATTGATGCTTTTGAACTGTGGTGTTGGAGAAGACTCTTGAGAGTCCCTTGGACTGCAAGAAGATCCAACCAGTCCATCATAAAGGAGATCAGTCCTGAGCGCTCATTGGAAGGACTGATGTTGAAGCTGAAACTCTAATACTTTGGCCACCTGATGCGAAGAACTGACTCATTTGAAAAGACCCTGATGCTGGGAAAGATTGGAGGCAGGAGGAGAAGGGGACGACAGAGGATGAGGCGGTTGGATGGCATCACTGACTGGATGGACATGAGTTTGAGCAAGCTCTGGGAGTTGGTGATGGACAGGGAGGCCTGGCGTGCTGCGGTTCACGGGGTCACAAAGAGTCTGACACGACTGAGTAACTGAACTGAACCCAGGTAGTCTCATCTATTTTCAAGGCTTTGTTGGACACCCAACTTTATATTGTTTTAATTTCCTCTAAATTTCAAAATTATAGTTCCAGCTGTTCACTGGACATGTCCACTTGCAACTCAAACTCAACATATCGCCATGGACGCTCACCTCCTTCTCTTCTACCGCCCACCTTGCTCTCAAATCTGACCCTTTTGTTGAAGTCCTCATTTCCTTTAATGGCGTCACTGCCTAACCAATTACATGAAGTTGAAGCCTTGGACCCATCTTGGACTCTTTCTTATTTCTCACAGTTTCGCCTTACTATTATCCCCAACGCACATACTCACTGGATCACCAAATTCTTCCAATTTCACCTTCTAAATGTCTCTGTGATCTGTTTCCTCTTTGCTGTTCCACGACCATGATGAAAACCCTCATCAAGTCTCATTTGGAGTATTTCAATGGCCATTTATTTGCCTCTCCTAGCTCACTTCCATCCTTTAAGCCCTTAAATGAGTGACCTTTCCCATGTCCACTCTTCTTAGAAACCACCTGCAACCTGGAGACAGTGCTTTGGAAAATCAAGTGTTCCTTACTTGCTGCAAATTATAAATCCTTCCTTCTCTGGAAAAAAAAAAAACAAAAAACTTCTGCAACCCTTCTTTGCCACAGGGCACTAACCTAACTGCATATCCTGATCCTGGCATGGAAGGCTCTTCACCACCAGATTCTTGGCTACATTTCTAGTGGCATTCCAACCTCCCTTCTCCAGTCGCACCTCCTCAAGGGAAGTATGCTGCAGACCATTGGAGCTACAGCCACATTCACGCCAACTGTGAGCTCCTGGGGGGAATCTTTACCTTTCTTAATGATCTCTAAGCATCCAAGTTCACTACACTTGCACTGTTGGCATCAGGCATCTTAAAGAAATGTAGTTCTAGGCATTTTAAGGTTCTTCACAATAACATCTCTTCCTTTCAACAGCCCTGCCAGGTTACACAGCACTATTGCCTCCATTTACAGCAAAGAGCCGACTCCAGGCGGCTGAGGTGCCTGAATGGTTACTAATAAGGAACTAGAAAACAAAGCAGTCAAAAATGTAAAGCCAGGTCAGGCTCACTCTAAAACATGTGCTTTAGCTGAGACCAGCTCTGATTATATCTAACACTATAATTTCACCTGCAAGGTAGCACCCAGGAAGCAATGTCCTTGCTTTAGGCTCTCAGAGGTACACAGAAGCAGGTCACTTTGGGAGATGGCAAGCACCATACTTTCAGCCCAACTCTCACAAGATCCCAGCATCCCATAAATGGAAAAGCATGGGTGCTCTAGCCTAACACAAACTTTTCACACTCTCATTGAACCCCAAATGAAGCCCTTTGAGGAGGCAGCTTAATATTTTTAAATGGCCTATCTTTGAAAAAGGGAAAAGTCTAGAAATGAGCCTAAACACTGCTTCTGACTTAACAATTCCTTAAGTCCTTCTGACTTACTGGACACTCTGAGTTTCTCCATCCTTGAGGAGTTAGAGTATAAACTCTTTCCTCCTGACTCTTAATTTTATTAAACAATTGATGTTGTGGTTGGTTAGCCACTAAGTCGTGTCCAACTCTTTTGAGACCCTGTGAACTGTAGCCTGCCAGGCTCCTCTGTCCAGGGGATGTCCCAGGCAAGAATACTGGAGTGAGTTGCCATTTCCTTCTCCAGGCGATCTTCCCAGACCAGGGATAGAACTTATGGCTCCTGAATTGCAGGCGGATTCTTTACCACTGAGCTACAGGAGGAGCACAAAACAATTGATATTTCCCTACATATTTGTTTCTTTTATCTAATGCTAACACAACACACACATGAAAATCCCATAGACGGAGGAGCCTGGTAGGCTGCAGTCTATGGGGTCGAGAAGAGTCGGACATGACTTGAGCGACTTCACTTCCACTTTTCACTTTCATGCATTGGAGAAGGAAATGGCAACCCACGCCAGTGTTCTTGCCTGGAGAATCCCAGGGACGGTGGAGCCTGGTGGGCTGCGGTCTATGGGTCGCACAGAGTCGGACACGACTGAAGCGACTTAGCAGCAGCAGCAACACACACACACATACACTCAACTATAGCCCAAAGGGAAACTGCTTCAACAATTACTCATTATGTAAAACACATGTACCTGTTCCTTATTACTTTTATAATAAGGTCCCTGAAGCTCCAGTCTAAGTGCCCATGGACCAAGTTTCAGATGTGTCTCTGCCAGTAGCTGCTTCTGTAGCTTTGCACAAATGCATTCCCTATTTTCATTTATTAAGTCAAGGGGTTCTAAGAGTTGATCCATAATCAGTCTCTCTGAATTCTGATACTCAAAGACTATTCTTACTTTTAGGATATTTCTCACTAGGTGAACGCTATTTATTCTGAGGGAATCTAACCTACATGATCATTTTCATAAGTGATTTTTAAATGGTAGTCAAGGATGATGACCTGGAAGTTAATTTCAAGATTATCTTAGACAAAAAAGACTGAATCAAATGCATTCAAATACACGCTAAAACATTTGTGCCATTCAAATACCATTCAGGCTGGCATCACCCAGACTGCAAAGTAATAAATGGAGTATCTAAGATAATTCCATGTACCCATGAACTTGGTCTCATATTCACACATGTTCACATGTGTGAAAACGGATATTGGATATATTGAGATAATTATCCAAGTGCCATCAGATACAAGAAGCAAAAATAAACCCCAAAATTTGAGGTAATCAGGCAAATATCATTGGTAAAATTCAGTGACTACTAAGTAAAAGTTAAGAAAAACACCCGTTATGTTGTCATGGCTGATGCATGCATACAGTATACCGTTGCTAGGTGCCCAGGAAGTTTTGTTTATAGGAGTTGAACTTCTCACAGCGTGACAGCCACTGGGTGCCCTAGATAAGATCAAATGGTCTATGACATAGGTGCCCAATAAATGCCTGTTGAATAAATATTATGTGAAAATACTATAAAAAGTAACACTATGCAAAAGGAAAAGCATTGTTAAGACTCTTAAGGCTCATTTTCCATCCCAAAGAAACGGGAATTCCAGAGGGATGATTAAAGAGGTGCCTTTTCAACCTTCATGGGGTTCAAGGTCACAGAAAACATTCCCACCAAAATTCCATCAATAAAAACACACTGTGGGAAAAGAATTTATATACCCACATGTTACTGATTAAACCAGAGCCCCTTGATCAAAAAATAAATAAACACTCAAGAAGGCACTTTTTAAAGGGAAGAAAACCCTGGTTTGGCACAATCCATTGGCTCCACATTTTAAAATCAGACAGCTTTACATAGTATTGGTAAATAGTATATAATACTATTGTGAACCACCCTCTGGAGGAGCCCCACAGGGCGGAGCAGGGGGAAGCTCTAAAGAGGTTCTTGCAAAGTGGGGCGCCTTCTTGCAAAGTGCGTGCAGCCATCACGGTCTGCAGGGCAAGGCCAGTTCCCGGCCCAGGGCTGCGCTGTTCCCTCCGGGAAGGGACTCACCTGGCGTCCTGGAGTTGGCCCGGGCTGCAGGCAGGAGGAGCGAGAGGCAGAGGCAGCCGCTGAGCCAGAGCGCAGGCATGGCCAGGCCGGGCCGCGCCGTCCGCCGCTGCAGGGGAGCTGCCCGGCGCCTCGCCGCTGGGAGCTTTCACTCTGCGCTCCGCTGTGCCTTCCTTTTCCTTGATCAGGTGGTTTTATCGACTCTTCTACCTGACTCAGTCCTGACAGGAAGAGAGCCTGTGTTTCAGGGTGTGACTCACCTGTGAATAAGGAGGACCCAGCCCTCGGGAGGCAGACAAACACACAGCACACACGGAGCTGTAAAAGCGCTCACCCCTGCTGCCGGGCTCCCCCCTCGCCGCAAGGAGGGCGCACACCTGGCCTAGGCCGAGGGCGTGGTGCAGAGGCTGCGGCCCAGGGATCTTGTGGGAGGAATGTACTAGGTCCCCCAGAGCCCTCCTTTTCTCTCAGGGTGGTCCAGAGCAGCATGGGGAGGTAGCTAGCAGCCCGCCCCTTCCTCCAACTGGGAGGCCCAGTCTCCTGTGCGGCAAACTCAAACAAGTCAGCAGCTCTGATCAGCTCTGGGCTAGAAATCAACAAGGAAAACAGGCCAGTCCAACAGTCACAACAGGGTCCCCTCCACCCTCTGGCCTAGGCTCAAACTCTCTCTGAAATACAGTAACCCTACCCCAGCCTACCCACTCTGCTGACACCTCATTTCCTTCCCTCACCATCATCTGGCTGAACCAGGGTTCCTCTACTGGGTCCCCAGAATGTCCTGATCACTAAGTCATCTGTTGACTGGTGGGACTCCCTGACGAAGAATAGGTACCGCTCTGTATCTGTAACAACTGGTATAGTATCTAGCACATAGTTGGTGCTCAATAAATGTTCTGTTGGACTGAATAAGCGGAGAAGGCAATGGCACCCCACTCCAGTACTCTTGCCTGGAAAATCCCATGGACCGAGGACCCTGGTGGGCCACAGTCCATGGGGTTGCTAAGAGTCAGACACGACTGAGCGACTTCACTTTCACTTCTCACTTTTATGCATTGGAGAAGGAAATGGCACCCCACTCCAGTGTTCTTGCCTGGAGAATCCCAGGGACGGGGGAGCCTGGTGGGCTGCCGTCTATGGGGTCGCACAGAGTCGGACACGACTGAAGCGACTTAGCAGCAGCAGCAGCAGGACTGAATAAGAGGATCCAGATTTCATATTCCTTTTATGTCATACAACATATTTCTCATGCCACTCTCTATAGGCCCTTTAGAAAATGTTTGTTGAGTCCAACTTTGAGTATCACCCAAGTTCAATGTCCTAGGTGAGTGAGTGGTGTCTAGAAACTGCAAGTGGTATATCTTACATTGTCACTTTCCCCAGGGAGGCTGAGGTCCATAATTCAAGGAGTTGGCTGTCAAGGAGAAGGCGTTGGTTCCTACTAGAGATTTTTAAATTGTCAGAGGTAGATAGATAGATAGTTCCATAGATGATTAACAACATAGATAGATAGTTCCATAAATGATTAACTACATAAGGCAACTAATAATGCAAGATTGTATCAAAGGGTGTAAGGATTTCAGTTTATGCAGGTAATCAAGACCAGAGTGGGCTGCCTGGACAGCTAGGGATGACTTGGTACAGACCATGGAGTATGAACCAGGTGTTCATGGATACCTGGGTTCTGAACACAGCACCAAGGAACCATAGGAGTGAGGTAGATTACTGCACCTACTCTAAAATCTCCAGCAACAAAAAAGGAGGACTAGAAATGAAGCTCCAATTTTCTTATCCCAAGCCTGATTTTCTTTTACTCTGTCCAGGATTCAAAGAAATGATGTAAAGATTCTTCTCTCCCCAAACTCGTTGTATCTGATCACTGTTAAAGTTTCAGGTCACAGAGATCAGGTATCCAGAATTTTCCCTTCTAGTATTTGGTACGTTGTAGCAGCTGAAATCATGTCCCTGAATCATCTATTCCCTGTGCATCTATTCATCAGTGATAGGTAATGCTCTGCAGGAACAAGGAGCAGAGCCCTGCAAAATAAACTCTTGAAGGTAATTTAATTTTAGTACAGATTACTATAGTTTATTTTATCTCAGAAGTTCATAATATCTCAGGAGCAGATATTTCCACCTACCATAATTTTTAGATAGTACAGGACTGGAAAAGGTCAGTTTTCATTCCAATCCCAAAGAAAGGCAATGCCAAAGAATGCTCAATCTACCGCACAATTGCACTCATCTCACACGCTAGTAAAGTAATGCTCAAAATTCTCCAAGCCAGGCTTCAGCAATATGTGAACCGTGAACTTCCAGATGTTCAAGCTGGTTTTAGAAAAGGCAGAGGAACTAGAGACCAAATTGCCAACATCCACTGGATCATCGAAAAAACAAGAGAGTTCCAGAAAGACATCTATTTCTGCTTTATTGACTATAGCAAAGCCTTTCACTGTGTGGATCACAATAAACTGTGGAAAATTCTGAGAGAGACGGGAATACCAAACCACCTGACTTGCCTCTTGAAAAATTTGTATGCAGGTCAGGAAGCAACAGTTAGAACCGGACATGGAACAATGACTGGTTCCAAATAGGAAAAGGAGTACGTCAAGGCTATATATGGTCACCCTGCTTATTTAACTTATATGCAGAGTACATCACGAGAAACGCTGGGCTGGAAGAAACACAAGCTGGAATCAAGATTGCCGGGAGAAATATCAATAACCTCAGATATGCAGATGACACCATCCTTATGGCAGAAAGTAAAGAGGAACCAAAAACCCTCTTGATGAAAGTGAAAGAGGAGAGTGAAAAAGTTGGCTTAAAACTCAACATTCAGAAAACAAAGATCATAGCATCTGGTCCCATTACTTCATGGGAAATAGATGGGGAAACAGTGGAAACAGTGTCAGACTTTATTTTTCTGGGCTCCAAAATCACTGCAGATGGTGACTGCAGCCATGAAATTAAAAGACGCTTACTCCTTGGAAGAAAAGTTATGACCAACCTAGATAGCATATTCAAAAGCAGAGACATTACTTTGCCAACAAAGGTCCGTCTAGTCAAGGCTATGGTTTTTCCAGTGGTCATGTATGGATGTGAGAGTTGGACTGTGAAGAAAGCTGAGTGCCAAAGAATTGATGCTTTTGAATTGTGGTGTTGGAGAAGACTCTTGAGAGTCGCTTGGACTGCAAGGAGATCCAACCAGTCCATTCTGAGGGAGATCAGCCCTGGGATTTCTTTGGAAGGAATGATGCTAAAGCTGAAACTCCAATACTTTGGCCACCTCATGCAAAGAGTTGACTCATGGGGAAAGACTCTGATGCTGGGAGGGATTGGGGGCAGGAGGAGAAGGGGACGACAGAGGATGAGATGGCTGGATGGCATCACTGACTCGATGGACGTGAGTTTGAGTGAACTCCAGGAGTTGGTGATGGACAGGGAGGCCTGGCATGCTGAGATTCATGGGGTCGCAAAGAGTCGGACACGACTGAGCGCCTGAACTGAACTGAACAAAAATACAGTACCTGTTTGTCATCGATGCTGTAAATGCTTTATACATAACCCTTCAGTCTTCGAAAAATGCTACAAAACATGGATTATTAATTTCCCATTTCACAGATGAGAAAACAGAGGCATGGAAAGGTCAAGTAACATGCCCAAAGTCCCATTGCTTATAAATGGCAAAACCAAGATTCACATGAGGCAATCTAGTTCCAAGTCTACAACCCTTTGTTAGATCAGACTCAAAAGCATCATAAAAAAAGACAAGTTCACAATATTGAATGAACTCAAGGTCCAGGTTGTGGTGATTTATCACCGTCTCCATTACAAGCCAACCAGATTGTGGACCTTTGGCCTACATCAATAAAGCCAAGTCACAGTGAGCTCTGAACAAATACTTCTGATTTCCCTAACATGTTAGCTCTGAAAGGACCCCCAGGGGTCACCTGGACCTGGGGTAGAAAATGGGGAGCAGGCTCCTAGGTACCAGGCCAATAGTACCCTCTTGGATGTGGACAGAATACTGCAGTGCTTCTCAGCTCCTCCCTCTTCTCCTTGCCTTATTCTGGGTCTCCTCATACACCTAAACAACCAGTCTGCTCTGGCTTTATTTCATATCTTGCTCAGGGACCATACTGACTCCCTTTGCCAATTTGAATATTTCTGTAATACATTGCTGCCGTTCAGAGTGCTCTAGAGGTCAAAGGTCAAGGCTCTGGAGCCAGTAGATTCCCAGGGCCAAATCCTGGCTGCTCACCTAGGCAGGCTACTTAGTTTTCTCTAAGTCTCTGTTTTTTCACTTTTGTAAAATGGCGATAATAATAGAATACTTACCTAGTAAGTTTGTTGGGAAAATTGAGTTAATCACCTATATGGGCTTCCCAGATGACACTAGCGGTTAATAACCCACCTGCCAATGCAGGAGATATAACAGAGGCGTGGTTTTGATCCCTGGTTGGGGAAGATCCCCTGGAGAAGGAAATGGCAACCCACTCCAACATTCTTGCCTGGAGAATCCCATGGACAGAGGAGCCTGGTGGGCTACAGTCCATAGGGTCTCAGAGTCGGACGAGACTGAAGTGAGGGATCACAATCATCTATACAGTGCTTAGTGCGGCAGCAGGCATATAATATGCACTACACGAGTCAGCCATGATAATAATTGTTGTTGCTGTTTCGTCACTAAGCACCATCAGTTTTTGCTTGTTATAATTAGTAACAAAGAACATATGAGGAGACGTCCCTGGTGGTCTGGGCTCCCCTGCTGGTTCAGACAGTAAAGAATCTGCCTGCAATGCAGGAGACCTGGGTTCGATCCCTGGGTCAGGAAGATCCCCTGGTGAAGGGAATGTCAACCCATTCCAGTATTCTTGCCTGGAGAATCACATGGACAGAGGAGCCTGGTGGGCTAAAGTCCACGGGGTTGCCCAAAGTCAGACACGACTGTGCTACTAAGCACACACACCATGGCGGTCCCGTGGTTGACTTCTCCTTCCAGTGCAGGGGGTGTGGGTTGGATCCTGGGTTAGGCAGCTAAGATCCCACATGACTTGAGGCCAATGAAACAAAACATAAAAGCAGTATTGTAACAAATTCAATAAAGACTTTAAAAATGGTCCACATCAAAAAAAAAAATCTTAAAAAATATATGAGAAAGGTAGGAGGGTTTCTTTTGTTTGTTTTTTGCTTTAATCCTTCTACTGATTGATTATTCCATCATAATTTTAAACTTCTGTGAAATGCTTGGTCTAATCCAGGTTTGTGTTCTGATTACACTTACTTGGAAGTTGTTAATTAATTTGTATTTTTGCTGCATCTCTGGAAATCTCCTTCACATTCATATTCACCTGGCTAATGTTTCAAAAATTTTGCATTTGAATATATATCCCTATGATTAACTTCAATTAACACATGTTTTTCAAAAAAAGTAACAAAAATCTACTTGCTTTTCCATGTGACCCAAATAAATATTTTTTCAACTTCAGACAATAATCAGAAAGGAAATTTTAGGTTGTGTGTATTTTTACACAAAAAATGTAAAAAAATAATGTTGCTACTACTCAGCAATAAAAAGGATTGATCTACTAATACTTACAAACATGGATAAATTTCAAAGCATTGTTCTAAGTGAAAGAAGCCAGGCACAAAAGACCAGATTCTATATGATTCCATCTATATGAAATTCTAGAAAAGTATGACTACAATAAAAGAAACAGATCAGTAGTTACCTGTAGGGGTAGGGAATTGACTGCAATGATATGTAAGGATAATTTGGGGGGATGTAGGACATATTTGGAGAAGGCAATGGCACCCCACTCCAGTATTCTTGCCTGGAAAATCCCATGGATGGAGGAGCCTGGTGGGCTGCAGTCCATGGGGTCGCTAAGAGTCGGACACGACTGAGCGACTTCACTTTCACTTTTCCCTTTCATGCATTGGAGAAGGAAATGGCAACCCACTCCAGTGTTCTTGCCTGGAGAATCCCAGGGACAGGGGAGCCTGATGGGCTGCCGTCTATGGGGTCGCACAGAGTCGGACACGACTGAAGCGACTTAGCGGCAGCGGCAGCAGCAGGACATATTCAGAAATATGAGAGTGGTCAAAAGTAATCAAACACTTAAAACAGGTAAATTTGATCATATGTAAATTATTCCTCAATAAAAATAGTACTAAAAAATAAGAGAAAAATCTCAAAAAAAGCTATTTGATAATTAAAATGAGTGAATGCATGCTAAGTCACTTCATTCATGTCCGACTTGTTGTAACTGTATGGACTGCCAGGCTTCTCTGTTCATGGGTTTCTCTGGGCAAGAATACTGGAGTGGGTTGCCGTGCCCTCCTCCAGGGGATCTTCCTGACCCAGGGACTGAACCCCTGTCTCTTACTGGCAGGTGGGTTCTTTACCACTAGCACCACCTGGGAAGCCCAATTAAAATGATACTTTAACGAAAATATGCAAACTCAAACCCAGAACTAGAAATACACCAGCATCTGCATAAATGGTGACAAAGCCAGAGCAGAATTCAGCCCTGACATTCTGCTGTTTCTGATACTCTCCGAAGAGCTTCAAGTGAAAGGCCATCTCAGGCCTTCAGGCCCATGTACCACCCAAGAATTGCAGGGACATCCCTCTCCTGGTTGTTGTTGTTAATTTATTTTACTAAAGCATAGTTGATTTAGGGGTTTCTCTTCTGGAGATCTGTTTTAGCAGCTTACAAAAGCTACGAGATGCCTTTCTGAAATGTTTGCTTAGGACCATGAATCTCAAACCCATCTTGGACTTTTGTCCGAGGAAGTCAGCCCTTGGATTTTCCTCTTTTCTTTTCAAGTTGTCGCATTCATCTAGAGTGGAACCCCTGTATCAGTGCGGTAATGTTTTGTGCAGAAGTTCTCTGATCAGAGATGGAAAGGTACTGGAGCATTCCCACAGGGCGTGGCCAGGAAGGCTGAAGCCTTGGAAGTCCCCTTTGTCCATTGTTTCTTTTGCAGCTCTGTCATAGGCCAGGGGACTTTTTTTTTTTTTTAACAATGCTGTGTAAATCAGTTTACAAAACTGTCATCTCTCCACCCCAACCTCCCAAATAGAACTGCAAATGACATGTTGATTTTCTGCCTTGAGTTCCATCAGTTACCTTAGTTAACTTTCAGAAGGAATGTCTGGCATGTCACCCGATTTCAAACTCACTTATGATAAAAACTGAAGCACTGGCTGTTGACATGCCAGCAACAGACAGGGCTGCTGGGCTCAATTTTAAGCCTATAATCTCCCGCAGATAGTTCTAATTACGTCATCATTAGCATAAAAATTTTAAAGGCAAAACTGGTGGAAAAAATCCCAACAACTCCCCTTTGTTCTTAATTGGTAAAGGAAAATGTCCATAAATGGAAATGGTTCAGTGTTTCCTGGATCAGCTGGGTAGATTCTCTGAGGTTGGCCTGACTCCAGGAGAACAGTGTTCTCTGAAGCAGGCACCCAGGCTGAAGTGGCAAGCTTCTTCTATTTTACACAGAAATGTATATGGTGTTCCCACAGCTAGTTTTCAGGAAGCAGTAGAAGCCAGACCAGAGTTCAAGTAATACCTTTTACCTTTTTTAAATTGAAGTATAGTTGATTTACAATGTTGTGTTATCTTTGGGTGTATAGCAAAGTGATTCAATTATACAAACATGTATATTCTTTTTTAGATTCTTTTTCATTGTATGTTATTACATGATATTGAATACAATCCTCTGTGCTATACAGGAGGTCCTTGTTGTTTATCTATTTTGTGTCTGTTAATCCTAAACTCCTAATTTATGCCCCCCCTCCCCACCTTTAGCTGTTTAAAGAGAAGCTAGTGATGGTTTAGTCGCTAAGTCATGTCTGACTCTTGCAACCCCATGGACTGTAGCCTTCCAGGCTCCTCTGTCCGTGAGACTTACCAGGCAAGAATACTGGAGTGGGTTGCTATTTCCTTCTCCAGGGGATCTTCCCGACCCAGGGATCGAACTCGGGTCTCCTGCATTGCAGTCAGATTATTTACCGACGGAGCTACTAGGGAAGCCTTTTAAGGAGAGATGATCCTTTTTTCTGTGGCTGGCTAGTGATGCACCTGGGACGAGGGAAGTGGTGGGAAATCAAGAGCGGATCCCAAAGAGCAACTCATTTGCGTCTTTTGTGATGTGGTTATCACAGGCAGAAATACTCACATCAATCATTTGTTTAACCAATACAAAAAGTGGAGAGGACTGGCGAGAAGGACACATGCTCAAAAAAAAGACAAAATAGAAAAAAAAAAAAAGCAAGGGTAAGATTCTGTGAGGGAACTCTAGTAGATTCAGAGGGTGGTGACAGCTCTTGTGGATGAAATTTGGTCATCTACTCAGGTGTGAAGTATCCATTAGCATTAACAGATTAAATGCCACCCTCGATTCCTCACTCATGCTTGTATGTGGACCAAAGATATTCAGAACTGAATGAGAGAGAAGGAGCCCCCTGCACTGAAGTTCTCCCCTGGAATGCCTTGGTGGGGGTCAGGGCTGCAAGGATGACAAGAAAATCCAAAGAGGCAGGCGGCCACCTTGGATCAGAGGTCCTCACTCTTGCCTTGTAGAAGCAAAAAGCAAGTTCAAGAAACAATGTTTCTAAATGTCCCTCTTAATTTCAATCTAGAACTTTCCACCTTTAATAATTTAAATTGTGAAGTCTGAAAAAACCAATAGCGTTTATTTTTTCATTTTTTTCCAGTAGCGTTTAGAGTCTAATCCTCCACCTTTAGTTAGGACATTTTGGATGCGTTTTAAACATTTAGTAAGAGCTTTGACTACTACAATACTGATGGTAAAGCTGTACTGAATATTCTGCTGAATATCCCAGCTCAGTGCTGGGAGTATTGCAGGGGTTTTGGAATTCTTTCCTCACCACCGCCCTCTGAAACAGGTGCTATTATTATCCTCAATTTGAGATTACCCAGGCTCCCTTACAAATCCATGCCAATGCCTCACTCTGGAGTTATTATTCAATGACAGTGTAAAAGCAAATTAAGCCTCTCACTTGGATAAACACATCCTTCTCCAGTTTAAAAAAAAAAAAAAACCGCTTAGTTGGAGCTTCAGATAAAAAATGAAATGTCTGATCTTTTTATTTATTTTCACTTTTGCTGAGGGAATGTTTTCCCAGTTTTACCGAGATAGAATTGACAGCACTGTATAAGTTTGAGGGGTATGGCATAATGTTTTAACTTACATACACCATTGAAATGATGACCACAATAAGTTTAGTGAACATCCATCATCATGTACAGATGCAAAATTAAAGAAATAGAACAATTTTTTTTTCTTCCTTGTGGTGAGAACGCTTAGGATTTATTCTAACAGCTTTCATACATAACACACCGCAGAGTTAATTATATTTATTGTGTTGTACCCTATATCCCTACTTCCTATCTATCTTACTACTGGGAGTTTGTGCGTCTTCACTGCCTTCATCCAATTTATCCTCCCCTCAACCTCTGCCTCTGGTAATCACAAATCTGATCTTTTTTTCTGTGAGTTTGTTTATTTATGGATGCGTACTCAGTCACTCAATTGTGTCCAACTCTTTGTGACCCCATGGGCTGCAGCTTCCCAGCCTCTTCTGTCCATGGGATTTTCCCAGCAAGAATATGGGATTTTCCTGGCTAGAATATGGGAGTGGGTTACCATTTCCTTCTCCAGGGGGTCTTCCTGACCCAGGAATCGAACCCAAGTCTCTTTAGCTCCTGCATTGGCAGGCAGATTCTTTACCACTGAGACTCCATGAAAGCCCCATAACTGACCTACTAAATATCTAATCTTTATAAACTATACTATATTCTAGAGACTCCCCTCCTGTAGATCATCAATAAAAGTTTGGAGTACATTTTCCTTTTCACATTGAGGTTACCCAGCTTCCCTCACATTACGCATTACCTTTTGTAACTCTTCAGTGTGGAATGACTTCGAATTCTTAGGCAAAATCCTTTTGTATCATCCAGTCTGGTCTTGATGGTCTCCTGATACCTTAATCCAGGTATAAGAGCTCTTTATTAAATAACTCAACTCTTGAACTCCTTAGTTTCAGCATGGTGTAGTGAATCTGAGCAGTCTGAAAGAGCTCCAGAATTTAGTAGCTGTCTCCCTGGGTTCAGCTTTCCTAGGGCCTGGTTACACAGAAATCCCCAAACATTCCTGGGTGGTTCTTTAGCAGGAAGCTTGAAGATTGGATTAGACTTTGGTTAAAAGGTAAAACTGTGAGATCACTGCAATTATGGAAAGAGCTACAAATAATCACAGAAAAATCTAGAGACATTCCTCACTAACCTAAAAATTTCTCACAGCCTCAATGTGTCTACTTAGATTAAGTGGCAGAATTAACACAGTGATTCAGACAACTTAAACCAAAAAACCAAAATGACACACTTATCCCAACTATCTGGCTATTTTAGGTGAATATATTTCAGGCCTGAATTATTTGAATAATTGCTTCAATGTCTTACCTTTTATTGCAGGAAGACCCAACAAAGTAAGATTTAATTGCTTTATCACAGCTGCCTTTGTTATTTTCTTATCTCAGGGTCCTCTATTAAGTCAACCCTGGAAAGTAACTTAGAAAGTCATGGTAAAAGCAGCATATGATTATTTGGTTTTGCAGCAGACTTGTTTATATGAAATTGAATATATTTTACATGCCTCTGTAAATTAAAAATGGATTATACTTATGCTAAAAATTCTACACACACACTCAGTCATGTCAGACTCTCTCCCTCCATAGGATTCTTTAGGCAAGAGTACTGGAGTGGGTTGCCATTTTCCTTCTCCAGCCAGGGATCTTCCCCACCCAGGGATTGAACCCGGATCTCCCACGTTCCAGGCAGAGGCTTTAACCTCTGAGCCACCAGGGACTCCTACACACACACACACACACACACACACACACACACACACGTATTCCTTGAGCTCTGTGCTGTGCTAAGTCGCTTCAGTCGTGTCCGACTCTTTGTGACCCTATGCACTGTAGCCTGCCAGGGTCCTCTGTCCGTGGGATTCTCCAGGTAAAAATACTAGAGTGGGTTGCTATGCCCTCCTCCAGAAAAATCTTCTTTGGAGTAAAATGTGTGGGCTTTTGTTTGGTTTTCAGGTTTTAGTCTTACATTCGATATTTCTAAGAAAAGGGCAATTCCAAATCTTCTACCCTCAGGGCCTGATGGAAAACCCATCTTTGAAGTAACTGTCCTAATATTATCTACATTCTACTCTTTCTTGCTAACATTTTCTGAAGAATTTTTACTAACTTTATAAATAAACTACATTAATAAAAATTAATTTAATGAGCTTCCTTTTAGAACCAGATCAGAACTGATTGTCTAACCAGTCAACCACAAAGTTGACTTTCCTTCCGGGACACAGACAGAGCCAAGAATGATAACACATAAAATGCCCTGCTGATTCAGGTCACCATCCCCTCACACAGAGCTAGGTTGGACCTCACCAGAGCACCAGGGGATGTCTTGGGTGTGGGTTGCCTCCATAATACTAACCTTAAATATTTAGGAAAATAGTCCAAAATTTCCTAAAATTTATTTATTAGCATGCTATGGAATTACCATCTGTAAATTTAATCAACTCCCTCTTTTAAATATCTGTATTTTCTAGAAGTTTCTGATCTGCATATAAAATCAACCTTCTTTTATTTTATTAAAGGGATCTCTCAACTGTTCCTAGCTTTAGGATTTGCTGAACAGGAGTCATTTCTCAATCCCTTATGACTTTATTAGATTTAGCTCGCGTTCTTTGCTTTTCTGGATGAAAATCCCATTTTTAGGCTCACATAGTAGTCTTCCCTAGTGATGCTTTTGGTTGCTTTATTAAGGATGTTTTCAAGCTTTTCCATGGATGTATTGACAAAGAGAGACCAGATTGTAAAAGCATCTTACATTTAGATCCATCACAGCTTGCAAACTGGCAGCATGACAGTTTTGGCTGAAGAGCCCTTGAGGGTCACCTGGTATGGTTACGGCTCATACAACGATATCTAGCAAAGGAAGCGTGCAGGGGTTGGGAAGGCGTACAATACTAAAATCCAGCACGGAGCCTCTCTTGCCAAACCACACACCCTGGCACAGGCCTGCATCCATCCAGAGGAAGAAAAACTTTCTCTACTCGGTCTGCCCAGAGGGGTTCCTTTTAGCCATAAGCAAGAAATGGGAACCAAAGGATTAGTCCACATAATTTCTTGATTTTGTCTTAGACATGAAACTGGATTCAGAGACCATCATTTAGTTCATCTGATTTGCATTATTTTCCTTTACATACAATAATCAATACCAGTTTTCATTGAATTTTACATTTCACCTTTCTGCTCACTCCAGTTCCTGTGAGCTTTTCCCAAAAAGTTTCTTCTGTCTCCATTGACTTGATAGTTAGCACCAAACTTCAGCAAAGTACCACCTGGAAGATTAAACCATGTATTATGTCTTCCAGGTAATTTACAATCATTTTAGAAAACATTGCTGACCACACTGATCTTTGGAGGATACTGCTCTTAGCACATTTTCTTTCATCTGAAAAGCTGCCTATTTTTATCTCTAAGAAAGTTCCTTATGTATAATAAAATATTGCCTCTGGTTCCAGGGTAAGGAAAGTTTTAAAATAATTTCTGGTGTGGAATTTTAGTAACATTTCTGAACATCCAAACAAACAACTGTTGTTTCTATCTTGTCTTGAAACTCATTTGTGTTCCCAAAGAGCCACTCCAGTGTGGGAAGACACCTTTTCCCCAGAATCCATGTTTCCTTTTCCAGAGTGAGTTGTTCACCTACTTTTATTAAAGATTTCATCAGCCTGATTCCTCTCTTTGCACTTTCTAAGGTAGTGCTGTTCTGCAGAGATAGAAACGTGGAAATTTCTGCAGAGATAGAAATGTTCTATATGTGAGTTTCCTAACAAGGTAGCCACTCACCACACCAGTCTATTGAACCCTTTACATGTGGCTAGTGCAGTCCATGGGGTCGCTAACAGTCGGACACGACTGAGAGACTTCACTTTCACTTTTCACTTTCATGCATTGGAGAAGGAAATGGCAACACACTCCAGTGTTCTTGCCTGGAGAATCCCAGGGACGGGGGAGCCTGGTGGGCTGCCGTCTATGGGGTCGCACAGAGTCGGACACGACTGAAGTGACTTAGCAGCAGCAGCAGTGCAACTGAGGTTCTTTATTTTTATATTTATTTAATTTTATTTAAATTTAAATAGCCACATGTGGCAAGTGGCTACTGTATTGCCTACTTAGCACATGTCCAAGACCTTCTCTGGTAACCTTTTTAAAAATGGACATTTCACTAAGCACCTCCTTCACAGTAGTCACTTGTACCTAGGTACTGTATCTTTTGGTCAGTATTTCCAGAATTTGAGTTCTTGCAAAATTAGGGAGTGAATAGAATCAGTTCTGATGAGAAGAAAAAAAAACTTCTTTGAAAGAAAACATTTAGTAATTTGTTGTTTGACTATTAAAATTTTAGCCAGAAGAAATTTTATCCTATGTGTTATTAAACTTTTCCAACCCTACATTTCTACTGGCAGCTATCACTTTTATATTAATAAAATCCTATAAACTAGAAGGTCTTACCTGGTGGCTCAGATGGTAAAGAATCTGCCTGCAATGAAGGAGATGCAACAAGAGACACGGTTTCAATCCCTGGGTCAAGAGGATCCCCTGGAGAAGAGAATTCCAGTATTCTTATCTGAAGAATCCCATGGACAGAGGAGCCTAGTGGGCTACAGTCCATGGAGTCACAAAGAGCTGGACATGATGGAGTGAATGACACTTTCAAACTAGATGTCTGGAAGTGGGGTGTAAGTTTCATGCTCCTTTAGTTTTACCTTCTTGAGTCTAAAATTTGGAGAATTGCACATATTTTTGTTTTCACAATTGTAAAGTAAGGTATTCACATTGCTATATTTGAAGGATGCTCTATGAAAAATGAAATAACTAGCATGTGTAAAATACCCCAAAAATGTATTTTGAATTTCTTTCTAGAGAATTCTTGAAAACTTAGGTGTTGTCATTACCTACAAATGGAATTCGCCTACGAAAACTGTCACCACAATGCAGATTTTGATTTTATGATTTGATTTTTTAAAAGAAAAAAATGTGATGTAAGAAAGATGAAAGAAATGCTTGTAATCTGTCTTTTTCAGTGATCCTAGGTTAGATTTTTCATATTAAACTCTGAGAAATTTATTTTATAGAAATAATTATATAGAGAATCTTTTATCACAATAAAATATTTTTCTGTGCTCATTCTTTCATTTACTTGTTGAATTAATTTTTTGAGCATCTCTTATGAACCAGGCAGGGTGGTAAATAATTATTATTTATCAAGGCAGGCTTGATAAATAATATAGTTCATTCTATATAATCTATGACAAAAGAATGAAAAGACAAGTGTTACAGAAACACAATCTACCAGGCATAAAGGGACCCAAAGGGGAAAATATTTTTATGAAGAGAGTTTCAAAGACACCCTGGTAGAATAAGTGGCACTGAAAGGGGGTGATGAATTAATCCCTTCCATTTATCTAATAAATAGCTCCTCAACTGCTTGTAAAGACTTTAAATCAGCTTGATGAACAGTAAGAATTCTTAATGGTACTGTTTTGGTATCACTGGGGACATCCAGGCTTGTTAAAGAGTCTGTAGGCTAATGACCTTCCCTAGCAATTCCCCTCTTTCTCAGAATAAAACCCAAAGCGGTTATACAGCCTCTGAGGTCCTCATACGCTATGCCCGTCCCACCCCTCCAACCCGTCCACTCTAGTCCTCGTTTTCCTTCATTCTGCTCCCGCCAACGTGGCCCCTCTGCTGTATCTCAAACGAGGAGCCCATCCAGCTCAGAGCCTTCCCACGTGAGGATGACCACAATTAGATGCCACGTCTCCCTCCTGCCCAATCATTCTCTGTTTCTTCCTGTGCTTTCTGTTTCTTCTTCCCACTTATTACCACCTAACTTAAGACTTATGTGTTTTTTCATCTCTCTCCTTCTAAAATACAAGCTCCAGGACCTCAGGGACTTTGTGTTGTAACAAGGTCTAGAGCAGTGCCTAGCTCTTAGTAGGCTCTCAGCAATATATTTTTGAATGAGTAATAATATTTAGTACTTGTTTTGCAAGACTGAACTTGCTCATCTTTCACCTTTCTATATCTCAATTTAAATATTAATACGATGAGGGAAATGAAATATATCTTATCCAAATTAATCCTTAAGAATGTTAGGAAGATGACTAAGTTAATACTACACAGATTTGACCTGCTTGGAAGAAAAACAATTCTAAAACTCAAGTTCTCTTATTTTATTAAGATACTTTCACAGATTATCAAAGCTATATAAATTCATACAAATAAAAGAGACTAAAATGAATATGTGTGCTAAGTTGCTTCAGTCGCATCCTACTGTACTACTTCAGTCGCATCCTACTGTACTTTACTACTGTAAAGAGTTGCATCCTCTTTTCAACCGTATGGACTGTAGCCCACCAGGCTCTTCTATTCATGGGATTCTCCAGACAAGAATACTGGAGTGGGTTGCCATGCCTTAAGGGGATCTCCCCAATCCACGGATCAAACCCGCATCTCAAGTCTCCTACATTTGCAGGCAGGCTGTTTACCACTAGCGCCACCTAAATAACTTAACAAAACTGCTGTAAGTAACATAAATTTCAAAGAGATGTTGCTTATGTAAAATACTTTCTTATGTTTAGAGTTTGAAGATGAAGAAGGGAAAAGATCTGCACTTAAGATCAAGGTTGTGAATGGAAAACAGAGAGAAAGCCCAGGTCCTTAAAAGCCTCTGCATCCATCCTCCTAGTCTCATAACAGAGAAAGTGTTCTCCCACCCAGACATTTCACAATTCCGTAAGTTACAGGCCGTTTTAGGTAAACCTCTGTGCTATCTTCTCAGTCTTGTTTGACTCTTTGTGACCCCACAGACTATAGCCCATTAGGCTCCTCTGTCCATGGCATTCTCCAGGCAAGAATACTGGAGTGGGTTGCCATTTCCTTCTCCAGAGGATCTTCCTGAGCCAGGAGTCGAACCTGGGTCTCCTGCATTGCAGGCGGATTCTTTACCATCTGAGCCACCAGGGAAGCCCAAACCTTTTCTACCCCACTGAAAGATACACTATCACCAATCTAGGCAATTAAAAAGATTTATATATTTTATTCCCTATTTTTCTACATTTATTTATAAAGACAGAAAGGAAATTTTATAGGAAAAATATGTCAGCTCTTTTCAGGGTGTGCAGACTCAGAGAGCCTTTATACTTATTTTAAAATTTCCCATCAGCTAGGATGTGTTTAGCTGTAAATAATAGAAATCCCAAGTTGAAGTGGGTTTTATAACAAACAAATGTTGAACTGAAAATTCAGAGGTCAGGTGGGTTAAATTATGCTATGGCTGATGGTACCATCAAGGATCCAAGTTCTATCTCTTCTGTCATCCAGAGTTTGTTTCATCTGAAGGCTGGCTCCCCACATAGTTGTAGAGTCATAGTTGTTATTGCCAGTAACAATCAGGGTTGTATGCTTCCTCATTCATGTAGGGGTTAGCGGATCAAACCCCTCTCTCCTCTGCCAAACATCAAGTGAAAATCTTTCTCCTCCCTGATTGGGCCAATTTAGGTCATACGTCTTTCTCTGAACCAGTGACTATCACCAGGAAAATGCTTTTTGCTGATTGGTTTAAGCTTGGGTACCCAAATCACTAGCAAGAGTTATGGAAGACTATGATTGGCTTAGGCCAGGGGTCAGCAAACAATGGTTGTGGGTCAAATGCTGCCCACTAGCTGTTTCTGAAAGTTTTATTAGAACAAAGTCACTCTTGGCTACTTTTCCATAAAACAGCAGTGTTCAGTAGTTGCTAACAGAGACCATAGGGCACGTAAATCCTCAAATATTTACTATCTGGCCTTTTACGGAAAAAATTTGCCAGCCCCTGGCTTGGATAACATGGGCCCACTTTGGAGCTGAGTCCAGTCCCCTAAATCATGACTCAACTACACGATGAGCTAAACTTGGACTAAATGAGGTTGATAAAAGGTCTTCACATGTCAATCTAAATTAATTTTTTCCCTTGTTCTTTTCTGAGCAGAGGGAAACAAGAAAACAATACACTAGCTTCAGAAGGAAAGCCTTAGTTTTTGAAGTCCATTGACTTAACCTCAATGTGAGAGTTGGACTGTGAAGAAGGCTGAGCACCCAAGAATTGATGCTTTTGAACTGTGGTGTTGGAGAAGACTCTTGAGAGTCCCTTGGACTGCAAGGAGATCCAACCAGTCCATTCTGAAGGAGATCAGCCCTGGGATTTCTTTGGAAGGACTGAGGCTGAAGCTGAAACACCAGTACTTTGGCCACCTCATGCAAAGAGTTGACTCACTGGAAAAGACTCTGATGCTGGGAGGGATTGGGGGCAGGAGGAGAAGGGGACGACAGAGGATGAGACGGCTGGATGGCATCACCAACTCGATGGATGTGAGTCTGAGTGAACTCTGGGAGTCAGTGATGGACAGGGAGGCCTGGCATGCTGCGATTCATGGGGTCGCAAAGAGTTGGACACGACTGAGCGACTGAACTGAACTGAACTGAACTGACTTAACCTCACTCCTCTCTTCCAGATGGATTAGTGTTGTTTAGCTGCTCAGTCATGTCCTACTCTTTTGGGATCCCATGGACTATAGCCTGCCAGGCTCCTCTTTTCATGGGATTTCCCAGGCAAGAATACTGCAGTGGGTTGCCATTTCCTACACCAGGGATCAAAACTGTGGCTCTTGCTACGACTCCTGCATTGGAGGTGAATTCTTTACCACTGAGCCAAGGAGAAGCCTTGATATTGGTCTGTGTTCCAATCTCAGCCATTTGTAGTTTTGTTTGTTTTGTTTTCTGAATTGTCTTCAAATTATTGGTTCATTCCACGGAACCAGAATATTTGAACTCTCTACCAAATCTTCAATCCACCAACAGTGTTAAACGGCACTCCCCAGAGTACTGATGCAGCTAGACAAAACCTCCCTCAAACCGGGGCACTGCTTTGCACACTGCTCAGCCACAGGAGGAGCCCTCCAGGGCACCTTCATGCCATGATTGTCCAGGTGAGCCCTTTCCTGCCAAGACAGCCATCTGCCCTTTCTTTTTTTATAGCTTTACTTGTTTAATTCTATTGTGACAGAAACAATACAACTCCACTGTAGGAACATTAGAAAACACAGATAACCAAAAGAGGGGGCAAAAAAGAAAACTTGTCACCATCGCACACCCCAGGGAACTTTTAAAACAAACAGCATTTTCTAGAGATGAGGTCTTCACTCTAAGTGATCTGAACTAACTTTGACTTTTCCAACAGGAAGTCATGGTGGAATATTTTATGTTTTTAGCTCCCTGTATTTATGGAGTTTACTGAATGGGTCTATTCTTTGACTAGCCTTTCTAAGGGTCTTTATTAAGTTGTGAACTTTCTGACCATTTAAGGAAATTTATGGAAAAGGGCAGAGTTTGAGAAGTTGCTGTTTAAATGACTCTCTCAAAGTCTTAGGCCCATCTTTTGCAAACATGAAAGAGCGCCTAGTGCTCTTCGTTTGGGCTGGTGTATACAATTTCACCTTATTAGGTAAATAAAAGGGAAGGAACCTTTGTGAAATACAGGGTTGGGAAAGTAGGCTCAGCCTCACAAATCCTCACTTAGGCACAGCTGTGGGTTCACTAATGCTTATTACAGAAACCACTTGAAAATGACCCAAGGTTGGGTTGTTTCCAAGACATCAGATGGGCACAATGTTAGGTTTAGGGCTAGAATCAACTATAGGATGGGATTCAATACCACTGCGTGTCCGTGTAGGGGATCTGAGCATGGGATCGGAGCCAACGTCGTAATTAGAAACCAGGCATAACTTCAGAGAGCAATGCTTTCCATCCTTCTCCCAGCCCTGCCCCTCCTCCATTATTCCTCTGCAGAGTCCACACAGTATTGCTGACACCTTGAAAGGGGAAGTTGCTCAGTCGTGTCCGACTCTTCACGACCACGTGGACTGCAGCCCACCAGGCTCCTCCGTCCATGGGATCTTCCAGGCGAGAGTACTGGAGTGGGGTGCCATTGCCTTCTCCGACACCTTGGGTCATAACAAATTTGGCCATTCGTATGGATAATTCTTGTTGAAGAGTGTATGAGCCCCTGGGTCCCTGGAAGAGAAGAGGTGAATGGGGGAGGGAAGTCCACAAATAGAGATTAAAAGAACACTGGCTCTACATTAAAAAGATGAAATATTGCCATTTGCAGCAACATGGATGGATCTAGAGAATATTATACTTAGTAAGTCAGGCAAAGACAAATAATAAATGATACCACTTATATGTGGAGTCTGAAAAATAACACAAATGCATCTATATATGAAATAGAAACAGACTCACAAGCATGAAAAACAAACTTATGGTTATCAAAGTGGAAGGGAGGGTGCAGAGATAAATGAGTATGAGATTAAGATACAAACTACTATACATACAATAGATAAGCAACAGGGATTTACTGTAGAGCTCAGAACTAAACCTCTTAATACAATGGAAAATAATATGAAAAAACATATATGTATGATTGAATCATTTTGCTGTATACCTGAAACTAACACAATATTATACATTAATTATACTCCAATTAAAAAAAGAACTCTGGCTCTTGGGCCCCAACTGCCTGGATTTTTATCCCATCTCTAGCTTCACCCTTACAGGGAAGGTGATCTTGGGTCCTTTAACTTGTTAGGTTTCATTTTCTTCATGGATAAAGTAATGATTAAAGTAGCACTCAGCTACTTCATAATACTGGTTGCTGTGCAGGTGGAAAGCAATGAATAGGTAAAGTAAGTATCAGCTGTCATCTCTATCAGGGGAACGGTGCAGAATGAGGAAGTTGCGAGCCTCAGAATATACTTCTTGTCACAGCATTGCTGGCCTGTGGAGATCATATTCACAGGGTTCCCACTACCCAGAACTGCCCGATTCAGTTAGACATTCTGCACCAGACTGACTCTATGAGAGAAGTGACTTTTATCTTTCAGCCAAAAAAGTCTTTATTGGAATATAGTTGATTTACAATGTCATGTTAGTTTCAGTTATACAAGAAAGCGATTCAGTTATTCATATATATGTACAATACATATATTCTTTTTTATAATTTCTTCCATTATAGCTTATTACAAGATAATGAGTACAGTTCCCTGTGCTATATAGTAGGTCCTGTTGGTTATTATATTTATATTTATAGCAGTGTGCATATGTTAATCCCAAACCTCCTAATTTATGCCCCCTCGCTTCCCTGGTGGTTCAGACGGTAAAGCGTCTGCCTGCAGTGCAGGAGACTCGGGTTCGATCCCTGGGTTGGGAAGATCCCCTGGAGAAGGAAATGGCAACCCACTCCAGTACTCTTGCCTGGAAAATTCCATGGACTGAGGAGCCTGGTAGGCTACAGTACATGGGATCGCAAAGAGTCGGACACGACTGAGCGCCTTCAGTTTCAGTTTTACCTCTCCCCTCTGGTAACAAAAAAAAATTTTGTTTTCTAAGTCTGTGAGTCTGTTTCTGTTAAGTTCGTTTGTATCATTTTTTTAAGAGTCTACATATAAGCATTATCATATGGTATTTGTCTTTGTCTGGTTCACTTCACTTAGTAGGATTATCTGTAGATCCTTCCGTGTTGCTGCAAATGGCATTATTTCATTCCTTTTTGTGTCAGCCAAAATAAAATAGATTTTATTTTTTAGAAAAGTTATAGATTTATAGAAACATTTAGTATATATTTTAGATAATTCCCATAAACCGTATATCCAGTTTTCCCCCATTAAATCTTACATCAGAAGGGTATGTTATTACAATTAACCAGCCAATATTGATAGATTATTTTCAACTAGCATCCATATTTTATTCAGATTTCCCAAGTTTTTACCTAATGTCCTTTTTCTGTTCTAGGAGTGCACCAGGACACCATGCTGCGTCTAGTCTTTAGCTTCTCTTGGTGGTAACAGTTTCTCAGACTATCCATGTTTTCAATGACCTTGACAGTTTTGAGGAGTATTGACTACGTGTTTTGCAGTATGTCCCCCCATTGGGATTTGTCTGTTTTTCTCATCATTAAATTAGGCTTGTGTGTTTTTAGGGGGAGCGACCACAAGGGTCAGTGCCATTTAATTGTATCACGGATACACACTGTCAACATGACTTATCATTGTTGATGCTGACCTTGATGACCTGGCTGAGGTAGTGCTTGCCAGGTTTCTCCACTGTAAAGTTATTATTTCCCCCCTTTTCCATACCATTCTCTTTGGAAGGAAGTCACAAAATGCTGCCCACACATAAAGGGTGGGGAGCTACCCTCCACCTCCTTGAGGTATCTGGAATTCTTCTGTGTGGGGATTTATTTTTTTCTCCTCAACTAATTTTTCCAGTCTAGACTTCATTTGAATGAATTATTTTTACCAAATGCCACTGAAAATAGTCTAGAGCCAACTTCCTTAAAGTTGATATTCTCAAAACTCACCACTTTCTGTAATTAAGTATTAATACTTGAAGTGTTCTTACACTGGGCATGGAGGAAACGTGACAAGAACAAGATTTCTAAAAGCTGACAATCTTCTAGTTGAGTGTCACCAAGGGCAGGTCTGGAATGAACAATTCCTCAGTAACCCTATATGGAAAGATCTGAAAATGAATAAGGAATTAAAAATAAAATGAGTGGGATGGCCAGAGCCAATATGAATGAAGAGCTGTGAGCCAAGGGGAAAAGCATCCTTTGGCAAGTTTAAACTGGTTAGCTCAGCATGTCCTGAAAATATGCTCTCACTGTTCCAGGCCATTAGGATTAGGCTCCCTTTGTGGGCATGAATCCTGTCCCTTCCCCAGAAGGAAGCTTCTTCTCTCTTTAGATTGATCTAGTATTAACATGCTCTTAAAAATCATACACACACACACCCCTCACCACATACCACACACCACCAAACAACTTGAAAATAATTCTATGTCTTAGAATTAGAATAATTGGCTGAGTAGCTGAAAATCCACTTGAACTTCTCCTTGGAAAGACTTTTCTTTTTTTTAATTAAAAAAATTATTAAAGTATAGTTGATTTACAATGCTGTGTTAGTTTCAAAGTGATTCAGCTATACATAGATACATATACAAACACATATATATTCTTTTTTTACATTCTCTTCCATTACAGGTTATTACAAGACACTGAGTATAATTTCTTATGCTATACAATAGGTTCTTGTTGGTTGTCTATTTCACATACAGTAGTATTTTAATCCCAAACTCCTAATTTATGCCCCTCTCATTTCTATATTTTTGTCATTTCCAGAATGCTGTTATATGATAGAATCATAGTTTTGATATTTTTAAAATTTATTTATTTTTAATTGGAGGATAAGCTTTACAACGTTGCGTTGGTTTCTGCCGTACATCAGCGTGAATCAGCCATCGGTATAGTATACACATGGCCCCTCCCTCCCACCTGGAAAGACTTCTTATAAAACTGAAAAGTATATGTTTGGGGTTAATCTGAAAGAAAATGGGGAAAGATAATTGTTGGGCCAGTTTATAAGGTTTCCACATTTTCCCCATCTATTTGCCATGAAGTGATAGGACTGGAGAGGCTTCTCTGGTGGCTCAGCTGGTAAAGAATCTGCCTGCAATGTTGGAGACCTGGGTTCAATCCCTGGGTTGGGAAAATCCTGGATGGGACTAGATGAAGTGATGGGACTCAACATTGTTAGTGTTTTGAATGTTGAATTTTAAGCTAGTTTTTTCACTCTCTTCTTTCACCCTTATCAAGAGGCTCTTTAGTTCCTCTTTGCTTTCTTCCATTAGAGTGGGACAGATTGAAGGCAGGAGGAGAAGGGGACGACAGAGGATGAGATGGTTGGATCACATCACTGACTTGATAGACGTGAGTTTGAGTAAGCTCTGAGAGTTGGTGATGGACAGGGAGGCCTGGCGTGCTGCAGTCCATGGAGTCGCAAAGAGTCGGACACAACTGAGCCACTGAACTGAACTGATTAGAGTGGTATCATCTGCATGTCTGAGGTTGTTGATATTTCCCCAGCAGGCAATCTTGTTTCCAGCTGTGACAGAAATAGGTGAGTTTTTTCATTTCTTTGGAGCCCCAAGACAGAGAGACCTCTAACATGCTCAGATCAGGCACAGCCCTACTCATAGCATTCCAGGGCTCTGACACATTTCTTTGGAAACCCACCCGTTGCATGGTATATCGAAGCATCTGTTGCCCAGTGGTGGAAGCCTGGGTTCCTGTCTTATCCTGTTCTGATGTGCTTTCACAAACTCCTGAAAACAGGCCTTCATTTTGATCTAGTATCTCGGGCCATTCAAATGAGCAGAAGGGGAAAAGCCCTTGAACAGTTTTACTGTAACATGGTTAAGATTTTTTAAAAGTATTATCCTGGTCAGTTCAGAGCCTTCTCAATTTTCTACTTTCTATACACACAGCAAATGGAGAATCCTTGATCAAGTAGAAAGCTCAGGAAAGGAGATGGTGGGGTTGAATATGGTTTATTGCTAACTAAGTCTCTGCTAACAGTTTTTTTCTGAAGTGTGGGACTTTGACTTTACAGACTAAGGCATTCATGGCTTCATTAAAAAAATTAGGTGCCCTCTCTGTGTCACTCACATTGCCTAAAGCATGAGTATTATAATCTTTTGGAAGATTTTGGATCTTATGAATTCTTTTTTTAAATATATTTCAATAAAATATTTTCATTAAAAAAACCCAAAAATTCCATACAAAATTGAAAAACAGCTACATACTCTTGAAAGCAAGCAGGAGATTTTGTTAGCTCCTAAGGGTTTGGGGGCCATGTCCTGATGGTCTTTGATAGACCACCCCACCCCAGCAGCCTCCTCTGGAGGGACATATGGTTAACCACCAACATTATCCCCAGTTTGAATAACCAACAGGAATAATCATGACTTATTAGGACAAGACATTCTATACTCTTCGTCTTGCAGGCATACAGTATGGATCTTGTTCTTTCTTAATCCTTATTTTTACTGTTCAGCATTATAGGTAATATAGACAGTGAAACCCAAATTTTGCCCATCCTTTGAGTTCACTTGGAAATTTTTCATAGTTCTTTGTCTTTTTTTTTATTTTCAGTGAGATAATTAATATGAGCTTCTATTCTTGAGATATTTTTCTTTTCAGTTAACTCAATTGCTGAAACCATTTCAGTCCAATTAAGGGTTCTGATTAAGGATTTCTGGGTAAATGGTTTTCAAATTCTTTGCCTAGAGGGCAACACTTCAAAGAAGGCAAGTTTGCAGAATGCACATGGCAACCACAAAAGGAAATACAGTAATCTGATATTTGGTTAGAGCAAATCCAATACCCCTACTTAAACCACGGGCTTCACAGAAATGACTCAAGTATACCTCATCAACCCCAAGTATGTACGCTAATATTCATTTGAGATTCAAACCCCTCCATTTCTACCAAATGTCCCAGTCACGTGTCCAAGCTCGGGATGCAGATGGTCAGGGTATCTGTGAATTGTGATTGTTCACTCAGGGCTTAGGAACTGCCAGTAAACAAAGATTTCATTCGGCTTCGCTTGAAAAGTAAACTTCTGCAAAATGTAGTGAGGTGTGTTCCACTGGGACAGGATTGAAGGAAAGAGATTTGTGGTGCTTGACCAAGTAAACTCTCTAGTAAAACATGCTCACTCAGCTACTCACTCTGGCAACCACATCTAGACCTTGCCATTCCAGGTCATTGTACCTCTTCCAGAACCTCAGTTGCAAGCACCCAGTCTCTTATCATTGCCTCTGATTTTAGGAGGTCAGGCTCTCCAGTGGCCAGACTCTAATAATACCCCAATCCTGTTAGAACCTGTGATCCATTGAACCCACCACATTTACACTCTCCCCTCTACCCTCTTTCCATCACAGTCCCCTTCACCCATGCAAAATGCCACGATCAGTCATTAGAATCCCTCCCCTAGAGTCCCACTAGAATCCCATGCACATTTTACAGTCACATTTTGAATTCATCCTCATTAACCTCAAGGGGTTGTGAGCAATCGGGTTCCATTTCCCTAGGCTGATGGTTTTTCCATTCTCCTCGAAGTCTATTTGCCTCTCTCTCCTTCTCCAAACCTCTCACACCTCCTCCCCATGCCACTCTCTGCTAATAACCTATTTCCTAAGACAAGGCGCAAAGAGAAGCCCTTGGAAGAGAGCCTGTACCACCACTTGTCCTGCCGCATCCAACCTGCCCTCTCTCCCCCGCCCGCTGTCACAGTCCCCAGCTCAGGCCAGCAGGAGGGCTCCTCCCTTCCTTCATCAAGGACCGCACCCACCCCCTGAAGCAGGATGCTTCATCCTCTCTCCTGTGTCATGGGTTTTCCGTTCTCTTCTGGATTTTTCCCATATTGAAAACAGGTCCCTGGAACCCAGGCTGCATTCAGCTACTGCCCTCGTTTTCTGCTCCTTTTTACAGTTGTCTCCCTTGTGGACAACAGAAGAGTTGTCCATCAGGGCCTTCTCTGGTTTCTTTCTTCCCAGTCTCATTTGAAACAGTTAGATTTCAAGAAACCTCTCCAACCACTGCGATTAGGCCAGGACCTCCAGGGTGTAAAACTCAGTGGCCGATTCTCAGCCTTCATTTCTTGTGTCTTTCAGCTTCCTTTAAGTGACCATTCCTTTCTTTCTCCTTAAAACATTTTTTCTTGGCTTTCCAGGACATTGTGGGCTTGTGTGGCTTTTCTCCTGCCTCACAGATCACCCCTTCTTGGTCTCCTTTGCTGATTGCTCCTCATCTCTCTGACCTCTTAATACAGAAGTTCTCTCCTAATGGAGCAGAAACCATCCAAGGCTCAGGTCTTGCTCCCCGTCTCTCATCTGTCTGTACTCACTCTCTTGGTTTTCTCAGCTAGTCTCAGCTCTAAACTGACAACATTCACATTTATATCTTTAGCCATCTTGAACAGCCCCCCATGAACTTTCAAGATCACATTCAACTTCCCAACTGAAATCTCCATTTGGACAGATAGCAAAATCCCTGGCATAATACAAAGCTGAGCTCCTGATTTCTGCCTCCTTCTCTCCTTCTGCCTCAGTCTTCCCATCCTTTTGGCCTTCAGTTCAAGTACCTTAGGGCTTCACTGGTGACTCAGATGGTAAAGAATCCACCTGGAATGCCAGAGACCTGGGTTGAATCCCTGGGTTGGGAAGGTCCCTTGGAAGAGGGCATGGCAACCCACTCCGGTATTCTTGCCTGGAGAATCCCCATGGACAAAGGAGCTTGGAGGGCTACTGTCCATGCGGTTGCAAAGAGTCAGACACAACTGAGTGACTAAGCACATACACACACGCCAAGCACCTTAAAGTCATTCTTGACTCTTCCCTTCCTCTCACAGTAGATCTTGCTGCGCTGGTCTGCCTTCAGAGCATAATCAGCATTGGATCACTTCTCATCACTCCCACTGCAGTCTCCTTAACCCAGGCCCCCTTATCTTTTAAAAATTTTTATTTGTTTATTTTTGGTTGTGCTAGGTCTTTGGTGCTGCGCACAGGTTTCCCTGGCTGCAGCAAGCAGGGGCTGCTCTTTAGTTGCACTGCACAGGCTTCTCAGTGTGGTGGCTGCTCTGTTGTTGCAGGTCACAGGCTCTAGGGTGTGCACACTTGGTGGTTGTGGCACACGAGCTTAGTTGCTCCGCGTGATGTGGGATCTTCCTGCATTGGCAGGTGGATTCTTCATCCCTGGACCACCAGGGGAGTCCTGGGCCCCCTTATCTTTTGCACAGATGATTGCGATCTCCTCCCATCTTGCCTCCCTCCTTTTACCTTTGCCCTCTTCTATCTTAACACCACTGCCAGGCTTCTCCTATTTCAGCATAACTCAGACCACACTGCTCCCTATTACAGAAGCTTCTGATAGCATTCCATCTCACTCTGAAAGCCAAAGTCCTTGTAATGTTCTCAAGATGCTGCACTGTGCATCCTGGCCCCCTCTCAACCCCCTTCCCTCTCTGACCCCCTCCTCACTCACCCGCAGTCACGTAGTCGCTTCCTCTTTGGGGCCTCTGCATGCCCCCCACCCCACCCCATGCCTCTACCTGGAAAGTGCTTTCTCCAGAAAGCCGTGCCACCCAGGTCTTTACTCCAATGGCATCTTAGTGAGGCTTCCTGGACCAGCTTGCCTAAACCCACAAGCTCCACCCTATCCCCTAAATGTTTTCTTTCCCCTCTTCCCAGTTTTCTTTTTCTTTCGTAGAGAACAATTTTCCCTTCTACCCTACTAGACATCACTGTGTCACGTAGAGGCAGTATAATACGGTGGTTGAGCTGCAGATATGTCCTTGGGGTCCGTGTGCCTGAGTTCAAGGCCAGGCTGTGCTACTTACCAGGTAGTCAAGATGAAATCTCGCTGTTGTCCATTTGTCTCATTTATAAAATGGGAATAATAATAGTACGCACCTCATCAGGTTGTAGGCTTCCTCTTTGTACAGTTCTTAGAATGGTACTGTACCATAGGAAATGCTCCATGGTTGACTAACACATATTTCATCCATCTTTTATTATGCCTCCCCCACTGGAAGGTGAGTTCCATAAGGGTGGCATTTTGTCTGTCTTGTGCACTGCTCCATCCCCACCACACAGTCCAGGGTCTCACCAGAGCTGGGTCTCATCGTCTAGCTGTGCAATGAGTTCCTGAGACACTCAAGAGTCAGTGAGGAAAACTTGCTACAAATTTCCTTAATGTAATGATGTCAGGGCTTCCCTGGTGGCTCAGCTGGTAAAGAATCCATCTGCAGTGTGGGAAATCTGGGTTTGATCCCGGGTTGGAAAGATCCCCTGGAGAAGGGAATGGCTACCTACTCCAGTATTCTCGCCCGGAGAATCCCATGGACAGAGGAGCCGGGCAGGCTACAGTCCTTGGGGTTGCAAGAGTCTGACACAACTTAGCGACTAAACCACCAACATAATGATGTCATATGAACAAAAGCTAGAGTTCCTGATTTCAGATGCTGATCTAGGCCTAGATACATTTGTGTTCATCACTCACAGGTGACAAGCCTTTCTCCTAGATTATTTTAGAAAGTTACAAAATAGACTTTCAGGGTTCTAGGTGGGTGTGTGATGGTTCTATTTTAGTACTAGATCAATAACCATCAAAAATCATTTTCCTTTGATAAAAGGGAACTAACTGAAGTGTCTAAGTCCTACACTGAAGCTCTGCTCAGTGGTTTCTGATCAGAATATTCTTCACAATGCCACATAAGTGAGCAGATATCCACAGGATACTCTGGGGTCCCCAGTGAAATGGGCTCCCTAAAGAAATTGAAGGACACTATTATTATCCTTTACCATCTCACAGACTAACTTAGGAGTTCAGATCTTTCAGCTCATTAAAATAGCATTGGTCTTGTTGTGCAATTTTATTTTGCTTTAATAAAAATAATCTAGCACTGAGTCCTGGTTGAAACATCAAGGTCTGAGTCCTTGTTGTCCAGAGTTCATGTTCTGTTCTGTATGGTGAACGCTTAGAGCAGGCTTGGGCCTGACTCCAGTACTGGACTGTCTCTGGTATATAATTCCTTGAGGATGGAAGTGGACACAGTTCTATTTTAAGAAATGATCTTTAAGAACTGAGTTTGGCCTTATCCACCTCTGAGATTAAAAGGTTTACTGAAGATAGTGTGGGCTCTGCCCCTCAAGCTGTCCACCCTGGCCTCAGCGAATACCTGCCCCAGGGCGCTCTTTCTTTCTTGGGCAGAAGTCTGATTCTGCAGCCGCCAGGCACATTCTAGAGGCTGGCACTCCCCTCCCAGCCGCACCCACTGTCGTCATGCAGTGAGCACACCAAACAGGTTCTCCTGGCCAGACGGCGGCTGAGGTGTCTGCAGTGGAAGGGAAGTACAGTCATGCACACGCCCCATGACACAGTGACAGAGAGGAAGCAACTGCTCTGCCTTCCCCTGGCTTAAAATAAATACAGGAACCACACAGAGTGGCTTTCCCCGGGAGGTAACGGAGCTCACAGGCCTCTTCTGAGCAGTTCTATACTTACTTTTGCATTTGTGATCACATATATACATATATATATATATTATATAGGTATATGCTGCTGCTGCTGCTAAGTCGCTTCAGTCGTGTCCGACTCTGTGCAACCCCATAGACGGCGGCCCGCCAGGCTCCCTCATCTCTGGGATTCTCCAGGCAAGAACACTGGAGTATGTGTGTGTGTTAGTCATTCACTTGTGTCTGACTCTTTACAACCCCACTGTAGCCCACCAGGCTCCTCTGTCCATGGAATTCTCCAGGCAAGAATACTGAAGTGGGTTGCCATTTCCTTCTCCAGTGAATCCTCCTGACCCAGGGATTGAACCCACATCTCCCGCATTGCAGGCAGATTCTTTACCATCTGAGCCACTGGGGAAGCCTATATATATATATGTATATTATATATATGTGTATATTATATATAGGTATATAATATATATATGTATATTATATATAGGTATATAATATATATATATGTATATTATATATAGGTATATAATATATGTGTGTATATTATATATAGGTATATAAAATATATATGTATATTATATATAGGTATATAATATATATGTATATTATATATAAGTATATGTATATTATATATAGGTGTATATAGGTATATATAGGTGTGTGTATATATATATATAGGCTTCCCCAGTGGCTCAGATGGTAAAGAATCTGCCTGCAATGTGGGAGATGTGGGTTCAATCCCTGGATCAGGAGGATTCACTGGAGAAGGAAATGGCAACCCACTTCAGTATTCTTGCCTGGAGAATTCCATGGACAGAGGAGCCTGGTGGGCTACAGTGGGGTTGTAGAGTCAGAAACAAGTGAATGACTAACACACACACATATGTATATAATATGTAAATATATAAATGTATATATTAATAGATATAAGAAGGTCCCAAATTGCACACACTTCAGGTCCTGCAAAAATGTAGCCTACCTGATTATCCTAAATTTGTATAGTGTCATATACTTACCCACTATGTGAACGACTCTGTAAGGCTGTGTTGCCTCCGTTTATAGTAAACACTGGCAGGCTGAAAGGCTTAGCTAAGAGTACCCAGCTAAACAGTCCATGAACTGTGGCTACTCAGCAGGGCCTGAGGTTTACATTGAGCTTCTTTTGATGCCTTTACATGTATTTTTTGGTTATCAAATTCCAAATGCATCACTCATGTTAAATGACTTGGCTCTGTTTGTTTTATAATTCGCAGACTCATTCAGAACAAGCTGACCACATTCACACTCTTTGATGGTAATGATGAATCATAAAAAGTCTAGTCTGTAATCTTTTGGCCTATTCACACCTAGTGGATGGAAATGACTAGAAGATCTTATGAAAAGTGGAGAAATCAATTGTGAGATAAATTCTTATATTAAAGGATTTAAAAAATAGATACATCAGGCTCTGCCTACTTTTTAAGAAGGCCTTTGTACTCTATGGGAGAAAAATCTTGATTAATCAACCAGTTCAGCATTACTATAAAGTACCTAGAGTTTCTCAGTAGTTTTAAGAAGCACAAAAAGGAGCTAACATTGTCTCTAACATTGTGATTAGCAAAGACTTATTCTGAACATCTCCCTCCCCAATTACAGCCTTTTTTCTAGCAAGGGGAGCTGCAAGTCAAGGTGATGCTTGGTTGGCTCCAACATGCAGACACTCAGGATATACCAGGAACAAGGATTAATACAAGGGGAAGCCTGTGAGAACAGTTCATAGCACTCTCTGATGCTCTAGACAGCACCAGAATCCCCTAGAAGGGGCTTAAAACACAGACTATCCCCTGCCCCTTGACCCCTGGATTTCTGATTCAGTAGGTCTGGGGTAGAGTCTGAGGATATGCTTTCCTAAGAAGCTACCAGGCAAAGTGGATATTGCTGGTCCCAGGGCCTCACTTTGAGAACCATTGCTCTAGGAGACATTCTCAGTCCATAATTCTACGTGAGTACATACATCATCATATTATTTCTTTAACCCTCATTACCCTCAACAGAAGAGCACGATTAAGCCCATAGCAGTTTTTGCCAGCCTTTTCTTAGAATCTAATAAGACATGAATAGACTACTAATGGTTTGATATCTACCCTTTTTGATCTCAACATGGCAAAGTCTTTCTAGTTGGGGCCCTGATGAATGACTAGGCACTTTAGAAAAGAAAATTATCTGGCTGTGTTGGGACTTAGTTGCAGCACATGGGATCTTTGTTGTATCACGTGGGATCCTTTGTTGTGGTGCACGGGTTCTCTAGTTGTGGCTGGGCGCTTAGTCGCTCCACAGCATGTGGGATCTTAGTTCCCAGATCAGGGATCAAACTTGAATTTCCTACATTGCAAGGTGGATTCTTAACCACTGGACCACTGGGAAGTCCCTAGGCACTTCTTTAGAGCCTCCCATAATAGGTGAGAGTTTGAAATAACCAAATAGTTTGCCATGTTGTTGTTGGTCTTATGAAATGATAGCATCATACATGGGAATAGCCAACAATAATCGATTAAAAACTGGAACATGGAAAATGAGCACATAGCATGAGCTCTCCTTGGAATTAGAGACCATAGTGGGGTTCCCAAACATCTCCAAGACACAGAGAGGAATGGTTGGGCAGAAAACGCAACTATGCAGCTGCACATCATAGAATTTGCTGTCCCTGCATTTTCATTCCCAAGCTCATTTCCCAGATTGTATTCACTCCAACACAGCTAAAAAGTACACACATTTTCATATAAATTGTATTTGTCCTTCAAAGACTTCCCATAATAAACGGCCCTGAGCATTCATTGATCACGCACAGACACACATACATAATGTTCCTAAGCATCGACCCACATCCTCACATATTCCTACTTTATAGAAATAGATCTTCCTCTATTTTTGTTTGTATTGTTTATGTTTTGTTCTTGCTGCTTCCTTGACTTAAATAAATTTCCTAAAGTAGTGATAATTGCTTTTGTCACATGATAAAACCCATGAATACCAGTACTAGGTAGGCTGTGAGAGCAATGAGTATTCCAAAAATACTTGTCGATAATGCAGAAAATAGGCAATCATCTACAGGGAGAGAACAGACCATGTATCCTGAAGCCAAGTAGCCTCATGAACAATTTGCTTAAAATTCAGCACCATTTTCAAGGGTTTTTGCATTCATTTGAGCAACCTATTTTTGTTATCATTGTTGTTGTTGGCTATTGGCATTTTGAGAATTAACGAAAACCTAATTTTGCTCCTTGGAGAAGTGGCTGGTTCAGGTTCAGGACAGGGAAAGTACAGGTGAGCCTGTAATGTCTTGATGTGCCGAAAGTAAGGCAATGCTCAAAGAACGACGAGGATGTGTCAGAAAGTAAGAGGCCAGCTTTCAAGTACCCCCATTGGCTAAGTAAGGGACATTTAAGGTCAAAATAAATATCAAAAACAAAATATTAAATAAAATAGGAATCAATAAATCTAAAGTAATAGAAATCAGAAATTCCCTAGTGGTATAGTGGTTAGGACTCAGTACTTTCACTGCCATGGCCTAAGTTCAATCCCTGGTTGGGAAACTAAGGTTCTGTAAGCAGTATCATGTGACCAAAAAAATAAAGTAAGAGAAATATATATGACTATAGAAACAGATGGGCTTTCCTGGTGGCTCAGCAGTAAAGAATCTGCCTGCAATGCAGGAGAGGTAGGTTTGATTCCTGGGTCAGGAAGATCCCTTGGAGAAGGAAATGACTACCCATTCCAGTATGCTTGCCTGGGGAATCCCATGGACAGACAAGCCTGGTAGGTTATAGTCCAGGGTGTTGCAAAAGAGTTGGACAAGACTGAGCACGACTGAAGAACAAGAAAAACAAATATAGTATTAGATAAACAGAAGAGATGGAAAAGCTCTACCTCACAATATTAATGCCAACTAATAAATATAGAAAGAATAATGGAATTAGAAAATCTCTATTTGGCAGCCATCCTCACTGGGTAAATGTATAAGAAGTAACAGAATATTTATATAGTCTCAAAGGTGTCTGCTTGTGAGATACTTGGTAATTATCAATACAAGGTTAACAGCATAACTTTATAGTGGAGGAACCTAGAGGGTACTAGCCCAATCAAACGTTGAAGTTTATACCTATGGCTGATTTGTGTTGATATACAGCAGAAGCCAATACAATATTGTAAAGCAATCATCCTCTGGTTTAAAAATAATAAATAAATACATAAAAAACATAAAAGTTAACATATCCAGTAATTACTTAGGTCCCTCTTGAAAAAAAAATCCGCATTACTTCTATGATCTCCTTGCCAGAGGTACACAACCTGAATCCAGTCAAAAGAAAACATCTGACAGACCAAACTGAGGAACATTCTACAAAATGTCTCTGTTTTTGTTTTTTTAATGTCAAGGTCACAAAATACAAAAAAAAAAAAAAGACTCAGAATTGTTCTAGATTAAAGAAAATGAAAGAGATGTGACAACTGAACATGACACGATTTCTGATTTTCTTTTGCTATAAAGGACATTATTGAGACAAATAGTGTATTTGTTTTCTATGACCCTGTAACTAAGTTACTCAAAACTTAGTGACTTAAGGGAGAAGGCAATGGCACCCCACTCCAGTACTCTTGCCTGGAAAATCCCATGGACGGAGGAGCCTGGTGGGCTGCAGTCCATGGTGTTGCTAAGAGTCAGACACGACTGAGCGACTTCACTTTCACTTTCCACTTTCATGCATTGGAGAAGGAAATGGCAACCCACTCCAGTGTTCTTGCCTGGAGAATCCTATGGACGGAGAAGCCTGGTAGGCTGCAGTCCATGGGGTCGCACAGAGTCGGATATGACTGAAGCGACTTGACAGCAGTGACTTAAAGCAACACAAATTTCTTATAGTTCGGTAGAAGTCTGATGGGGGTCTCCCTAGGGTAAAATCAAGGAATCAGCTGGGCTTTGTCCCCTTCTTGGAGGCTGTAAGGGAGAAATGTGTTTGTGTGTGCGTGCATGTACACTCACGTGCTGAGTTGTGTTTGACTCTTTGCAACCCCATGGGCTGTAGCTCGCCAGACTCCTCTGTTCATGAAACAGAGGCAAGCATACTGGAGTGGGTTGCCGTCTCCTTTTCCAGGGGATCATCCCAACCCAGGGATCGAACCCACATCTCCTGTGTCTCCTGCTTTGGCAGGCAGATTCTTTAGGGAGAAACATTCCCTTGCCTTTTTGGGTTTCTAGAGGCCACCCACCTACCTGACTCCTGTTACCTCCTCCATCTTCAAGCTGGCAGTGATGGCCTTATCCCATTGCATCACTCTGACTCCCTTTCCTGCCTTCCCTCTTTCAATTATAAGAATCCTTATAATCACATTGGCCCAACCAGATAATCCAGGGATATCTCTCAATTTCACAATCAGCTGATTCACAACCTAATTACATCAGAAACCTTAATTCCACTTTGCTTGTGTAACCCTACACAGTCCTAGGGTCTAGGGATTAGGACCTGGACATCTTTAGGGCGGCCGTTATTCTGCCTACCACAATGGAGCAATCTGTATAGGGGCTGCAGGTTAGCTAACAGCATCGCATCAGTGGGAATTTCCTGATTTGGACAACTGTACTGTCATCATGTAAGAAAGTTTCCTGTCTTTAGGAAATACACACTGAAGTATTTATGGGTAAAGGGATATCATGCCTGCAACTTAAAAGCGTTCTCTTTTTCTCCCTCTCTTTCCACAGAGAGCAAGAGTGAGAGCAGTGAAAAAGCAAATGTAATACATTAACATTGGTAGAATCTGAATAAAGAGTATTGGAGAATTTTTTGACTCTTCTTGAAAATTTTTCTCTAAGTCTGAAATTCTGTAATAAGGGCAAAAATTTTTAGTGTAGTCTTTATGAGTAAATTTCCTTATTTCTAATTAATACTTAAATTTGTGTCATATTATGAATAATATTTTCATTCTGATGCATCTTTTAAAAATCTCTTTTGAAACATTAGGGTCATTTTAGCAAGTTGTCTAATGACTTATTTGCCATTAACTATGAATAAATTATGTATCGAGCAGTCTTGAGTATATAATGAAGGTAAAATCCATTATTTTGGACTTATACTCCTGTTGCCGTAGAGCCTGGATATTATTGTTGAGTATTTTCATTCTCTGTCTTAAAATTCAGCATTACTTTAAAAATGGAGTCTTGAAAAGGTATTTAAAAGTAGACAAAAGACTGTTAAGAGTATCTGTCCAATATTAATTTCTTAGCTTTGATAAGTGTAGCGTGGCTATATCAGATGTTATTAATAACATTAGGAAGGTAGGGGAGGGTAAAGTTAGGTGGCTCATGATACATACATATATATCCCTGAGCCTCTGTGGGGTGGGGGAGAGAAAGGGAGGGAAAAATCAAGAGCAGAGAGGTGTGAGCTGTAAGGTGTGTAAAGCTCAGGTTGCTTGAGGATAATCAAGTTCCAAGTATTAATTCTGCCACTGACTGGTTCCTTAATATTGTGCAAATTACTCATATATTTAAGTCCTGCCTTGATCGCTCCAAAAAAGGGATCTGAGGAAGCTTTTAATAAAATGCCTGTATATGATAGAGGCTCTTAAAAGGAAAATGGATCAAAATCATGAGAGAAAATGAGGCAACAGCTAACACAGTGGCTAGGGTGATGGGGCAGCAAACCATGGATTTTTTCCAATGGTCAAATGGACCCTCATCATATGAAGGGCAAATCAAAGAAATCAATTATGAAAGTGCCCTTTAAAACATGGTATGCAATGTGAGTTAGTTTGATAGAACTAGTATTGCCTGAGCCCTCAGATACCTAAAGAGGGCAGACAGCCTGTCTGAAAACTTCATAGCAAAAACTCATCTCTCTGGCCAGGTCTGTGCCTCTGTATCAGCCCAACCGAGACATCACAGAGCGCAGACTGTCTGAGCCAAGAGGGATCAGCAAGTTGTAACACAAACTTCTCTGACCATGCTAAACGTGTAATCACCCAAATCACAGCTGTTTCTCCTGAGACTTTATCTTGGACGCTGGCTCAGCAGCCCAGGAACGTGTAATCCACATCAGGACGGCACACCTTCTCCAGACATTTCTGCTCCCGGCTGGACTTGGGCTTACTCTGCACTAATCTCAGCTTGGAAACCATGCTCATGAGAAAAGAAAGGTCCTTGAAGAAGTGAGTGGGATTAGTGAACAGAAATTCAGAAAATCAGGCTCATTCACATCCTAGAAACCAGGGACTGACTATTGAGCATGAAATCACACTAGAAATTGTGAACACAAGTTGTCATGGCACAAAATTTGATGATGATTGCCTTTAGTTACCAAGATGACACAGGATCTTGGTATTAGGGCAGACACCATGGCATGGGTCCCAAACATCTCAATCTGAGGCTCAAGTAGAATTTTCTGTTATTTGTTGCTGTTCGGCCACCCAGTCATATCCAACTCTTTGCGATCCCATGGACTGCAGCAGGCCAGGCCTCCCTATCTCTCACCATCTCCCTGAGTTTGCCCAAGTTCATGTCCATTGCATCAGTGATGCCATCCAGCCATTTTATCCTGACTCCCTCTTCTCCTTCTGTTACTAGTCATGGTGGGAAAGGATCATAGGGGTATGGAAGGGGGACCCTCAAAGGTATGACCAGGGGCCTTTCACAGAGAACCACTTACACTGTCGTGGACAAATTCACAGGGAAAATGCTGTAACAGAGGGTTACATTCTGATTTGATCAAGGGCCTGAAGCTCAATTTTTTATAGAAATAAATAGAAACTATACTGAACTCATCATAAGCAGTCCCTCTGTGGCCTATGTTATAAGGCTTTCTAGGGTAAGAAGCAAACAATAAAACACCAGCTGGTCAGTTGAAATTTACTGGGACCATTCCCAGGAGTTACAGGAAAAGAAAAGAATCAATATTATAACTTGGGCCAGGACTAGAGATATCTACAGAAGGGCCTGTGGGTAAAACTCAAAGACACACATACATGGCATTGGGAATGACCAGCGTGAGGCTGGGAGCACAGAGGCCCAGGCCTTGTGGACCAGATCACACCAGCCGGTTGCAGACTGTCCATCCCAGAGTGGTCTGTGCTATGCCATCTGGTGAAAGACAGTGGTTTCTGTTATTTTTCTGCAAATCCATCCTTAGGTAGGAGTGTTGAGGGAACAGAATGCTACTGGATGGAGAAGAGGGCAGAGAGAGAGGGAGATGATGGAAAGAAAGAGAGTATCCATAAATGTCTCTCTCTGCTCACAGCAGGGAAGAAGTGACGAGTGGGAGAGGAGGACGAGAAAGGTCGATTTGATCGCACCTGTACAACACCATGAGTGACTACTGTCCACCTCCTATCCCTGAGGATGTGAAGGTGAATAACCAAGACCCTCTTAGAGGAGAGAGCGGGGAGGGGAAGGTGGGTGAGACGCACCTGACTAATAAATGCACACCCAAGGGCCATACCAGGAGCCAGTACTAGGTCAAGGCGGGTGGTGGACACAAGGGAAGCCTGGCCTGTTTCAACAGATGAGGTAACACCTTGACCTTAGTCTTTCCTGTACTGGGGAGGGGAAAGAAAGAACATTCTGGGCAGAGAAGAGTTAAAACAAAGACATGGAGGTCTTACAACACTCAAAATGTTGAGGTTACTTTTTTTTGAGCTTTGCTTTGGTCTTTGGATAAATATTTCCCCTTCTTAAATATATGGTTTTTATTTAGAATTTCATTTATCCACGTAGAGCCGTTACATTTATTCTAGGAGACACCATACAAACAGAAGACACTCTGGTTGTTGACTCCTGACCAACTGGAGACTGAGAATTTCCTTATGGAAAATTCTTATTTTTCACTCCAGCTATCAACATTTTCAACTAAAACCCCTTAGTGTTAACAGGTAAAACTGCCATTTACAGTTGTCTCATTTCTGTTCCCATAAACGATTGGCCTAAAGAGATTTGATCTTTCCTTGGGAGGAAACTTGCTCGCCTTAGGTGGAAGGGACCACCTGACTTACTACTGTACTTCATGACTCTCCTGGGCACCAGGAGTCCTGTCTTCTCTGGACACTCACTCTATTTTGAGCTTAATGGAAGTGGAACTGGTGAATTCAGATTTATTAAGGGGCTAGAATGCTTATTGAAGACATAAAGCTTTCGGGATATTTTGAATCAGATTGGCTTCCCTGATAGCTCAGCTGGTAAAGAATCCACTTGAAACGTAGACCCTGGTTTGATTCCTGGGTTGGGAAGATCCACTGGAGAAGGGATAGGCTACCCATTCCAATATTATTGGACTTCCCTTGTGGCTCAGCTGGTAAAGAATCCTCCTGCAATGTGGGAGACCTGGGTTCAATCCCTGGGTTGGGAAGATCTCCTGGAGAAGGGAAGAGCCACCCACTCCAAAATTCTGGCCTGGAAAATTCCATGGACTGCATAGTCCATGGGGTCACAGAGTCGGACATGACTGAGTGACTTTCACTTTCACTGAATCAGATTATGCTGATACCAACTTTGGAGAAACTGCTGACTCTGAAATAACAAAAGGAGTAAGAACACATTTTTAAAATCCCACTCAAGGCTTTCCTGGTGGCTCAGAGGTGAAGAATCCACCAGCCCATGCAGAAGACACAGGTTGGATCCCTGGTCTGGGAAGCGTGTGCTCCAACTACAGAACCTGTGCTCGAGAACATGGGAATGGCAACTACTGAGCCCATGTGCCGCAGCTACTGAGGCCCGCACGCCACAGAGCCCACGCCCTGCACGAGGGAAGGCACCATGATAAGCCTGCCTGCATGCTGCAACTAGAGATGTCCCCGTGCGCTGCAACTAGAGCAGAGCCCACGCAGCAACGAGGGCCGCCAACCGAAAAAAGAAGAAAATCCCTCTCATCACTCTGACATAACAACTATGGACATCTGTCTGCATCTTAATCATATCTACACAAATGGGTCAAGAACAGGGTATGTAAGAAAGCTAGTAACTAGTGCCCTCTAAAGCTCTCTCTGAAGAAGTCTAATGAGAAGAGTGCAGGTTCTTCTTCACAGGTATCAGTTACAATGATTCATGACTGGGAAATCCGCCTGCAATGCAGGAGCTGCAGGAGACTTGGGTTCCATCCCGGGGTCAGGAAGCTCTCCTGGAGGAGGGCATGGTGACCCACTTCAGCATTCTTGCCTGGAGAACCCCATGGAGAGAGGAGCCTGATGGGCTACAGTCCATGGGTCTCAAAGAGTCAGACACGACTTAAGTGACTGAATGGCAACAAATGACTGGAAAGGTGGCACACCATCCACACGGCCTCAGGATCATGAGGAGAGCCAAAGAGCAGAGCAAAGCTTCCCGCTGTCTCTGTGGTTCCACACTTCTTCACGTGGTCTTCAGTTGCTTCAGCTGCGTCCACCCTCGTGATGGCCTGCTGGTCCCCCACCTTACTCACTCCTCCCTTATGTTTGAGAGCGATTCTCGTCTGAAGAGTGTACCCTTAGCTGAAGACGTATTTGAAAGGTGGAAAGACAACTCTTTACATACATCTGCTAATTCAGGAGGCCCAAATAATTTGAAAATAGTCCTCGACAGTCATTAATCAAGTACTTAATCAAGTACTGAGACAACACCAGGGGGTCGGGTAAACTCCAGCCCGCAGGCCCGGGCCTATTTCTGTAAATAGTTACACTGGACCACGGCTCCGCTCCGTTCACTTGTTTACAGACTGTCCCCGGCTGCCTTCCAGGTCCAAGAGCAGAGCAGCTGTAATGGATACTGTGAGGTCTGCAAAGGGTAACACATTTACTATTTGGAGCTTTACAGAAAAAGTCTGCCAGCCTCTGTACCACACCAAAGTATCCCAATCTGAGACAAATATATGTGTATTACACCATCGGGTGTGTGTGTGTTCAGTCGTGTCTGACTCTTTGAGGCTCCACAGACAGTAGCCCGACAGGCTCCTCTTGTCCATGGAATTTTCCAGGGAAGAGTTCTGGAGCGGGTTGCCATTTCCTCCTCCAGGGGATCTTTCCGACCCAGGGATCAAATTCATTATCTCTTGCATCTCCTGCACTGGCAGGTGATATACTCACCCACACTGGATTATTCTCAGGAAAATCATCCAAAAAATACACTATGGGAAGCTTCCCCTTTGTCATCCCTTTTAAAACATCTTACATCCCCAGTACCACACTCAAGCCACACCGAGTATAAAGGGTTACAAATATTCAGATTTTATTATAAATAAAATACTGTTCTTTTTAACATAAAAAAATGCCAAGTGTTGCATTTTTTTTTACCACCCTGGAGAGCAAGACTGTAGAGATTAAGGCAAACAGCTCAAGTGAAGGCACATGGAAAAGGGCCACAGTTGGAATTGAAAGGGAAACTTCCAGGGAACAGCTATGTATGTTCCCTGCGACACCCCACATTCTGCAGCAGCCACCCTGTCAGTTTCATTACATATAATACAGATAACTGGAACTATACAATAATGGCTATATTGCAGGAGTGTAATGAAGGTATCCTCTTATAAAGAACTTTTATTTTAAAAATAAAATTCTGTTTAAAAATATACCACATAGATGGAAAAGGAGAAAAGAAACCACCGATCTCCCCAATTTCACTGTGGCCTAAGACTTACTGGAGTGAACCTGACCCACGGGCTCGGTGGGAGAACCACCTTCGCAGTCTATCTTCAGTCCTTTTCCTGCAACCTTGACCAAAACGTCTACTGGGATGTGACCACGTAACAAGAGGAACTAGCTAGGAAACACTGATGTGAACACTTGGCAAGAAGAGTCATGCCTCCTGTGATGGGAGAAGAGGCCTGAGAGGAGGGGTGGAGTGATGCCAGGTCAAGACACCGCTAAGTCAACTCTGGGATGCGAGGAGGAGACGGAAAGGAGAAGAACGAGGACAGACCACCTCTCCCACTCTACCTGTCCACAGTGTGACCCCTGACGCCTTACCAGTGCTCAGTAATCACGCACCTCCCGATCAAAATGATCCAGCCAGTCTAAACAACTGCCAGAAAGAATATTTCCAGCTCATCCCTGGCTAGGCTCACACTGATGGTGAAGATGTCCTTCAGCACGCTTTCCCAATTCCAGCATTCCCTGTCAACCTGGCGTTCCTGCTCTGGGGCAGGCGTTAAGAACACTGTGCTGTGGTTGAGGACCACCAGGACTGCAGTGGAAGAGGGCTCCAGGTACCTCTTTCTCATGGCTGTGTGTGGAGGAAAGCAGGTGGATGTGAATGTCAGAGAATAGACACGCTGCAAACACAAGGCGAAGAACAGACCAACGGGGAGCAAATCCAATCCAAAGAACGGCAGATGAAAGAGAAGGAGGTATACAGACGCACTGTGCCAGTGAAGAGGAAAAATGGAGTGAAGAAGTGAGCAGACAGTGTCATTCCAGAAACAGGACAAGGGTATTTACATAAACTCCTTACTCTATAATCATGATAAACAACAACAAAAAAAACACATTCACACAAAAATATAAATTTGAAATAATTAATAGCACCAGTGTGTCAGATAATAGTTTCTTTCCCCCGCTACGCAAAGTACAAAGTTGCATAGTGTTAAAGGCTATATATGAATCTTGAAGGCAGGCTGGCAGGAGGAGGAAGGGGTTTGTGGCAGAGAATCATCACGCTGCGATCTTGGAAGAAAATCACAGAGCTGAGGACCAGAAGTTGAGAAGCCCACTAGGAAACTCCATGTAAGGGCCTTCCGTCTACACTTGGAGGGGAAGGTCTAGAGGTGTCTGGATCACAAAGTGCAGGAACTAGATGGTGTTGGCAGCTGCGTGAAATACTGAGTGCAAGTATTTGCCACCAGGATTTGGCAAACAATGTGTTTTGAGGGATTCTACGTGACGGGAACATCAGAAGAAAACGGAAACTAAAAAAAGGGTCTAATATTTCATCTCTCCCCAATGGAAGAAAAATGGATACGTGGGATCCTGACAATGCAAGTCACATCTAAGTTCTATCCCTTTGCTAGAAAAGATTAGGACAAGGAGGCTTTTGCTTTGTTTGTCAAGATCTTAAGGACCAACCACCCTTCTCTGCCAGGTAACAACACTAGTTCCAAGACTAATATACTAAAAAAAAAAGCTCTAAGAATTAGTTTGATTTTGGAAAAAAAAAAAAAACTTTAGTGGTTATCATATCCCTATTTCTTCTGTATAAATTCCACTTATAGGAATAGAAGGTGTCTGTTGGTGAGTGCAAGCTGCCCGTTCAGATTTAAAGTATCAGCTGCCCAAAGATCTGAAGAAAGTTTATCTTCCTAGTCAATTATTAACATCTGAGAAAATGTTCGGCCTACTTCTGCAGTCTCATATTCTCCTGGAGACTGTCACAAATCATTGCATCCTTACCCGTGGATGGCTCAGTGTCCTAAACTCAAATAGCTAAACAACGGATGATGGCTCTCGACATTCTGAATGACCAATACCTTTGGCACAGGAGGTGTATCTCCTTTTTGCTTAAAAGGAGGAGGGGCAGGAGATGTAGATGCATTTTCTTTGCCTAAAGACTGGATATACTGGCCATCACAATGCTACTGTTAGTAGCCAAACTTTTCCTTCATAGAAACAAGAGTACTGAGACTGAGGAGGTTCTGTTGGCATCAGTGAGAAAGGGAGGGCTACTTGCTCAGCCCTGGCATACAATGGTTCCCACGAAGTGTTTGAGCCGCAGTACAGCAACGCAGGATGCCACGTCCTTATGCAACTCGGAAGGGACAGGTGGGTCTGAGGGAGCGCCGTTAAGTGGAAGAGAGACTTTATTAGATAGAACCCTTTGTTCCTGATTCACGATGTTTAATTTGCTTCTCTTTAAAACTGTGTGACTTTTCCTGGTTCAATAGGACAGTGGTGGAGAGCAGCAGAGAGTGGGGGGGGCAGGGGTCTGAAAAATGTAATCTTTGTGTGCAGGCACTCTGTGGCCTCACAGTGGCTCCCTAAGGAAGACGCTAGGGCTTCTCAATGGACGGGGTGTTGAAGCAGCCGGAGGGTAGGGTCTTCTTGATGTCTTCCAGGTTGCGAATGTCCTTCAGGATCTCCTCGATGTCTCGGTTATAGTCCATGATGGCAGCCTCCTGCTTCCTGGCTTCGTTCTCCAGGTTGGACACCTTCCTGTCTAGATCACTGACTTTCATTTCTTCTTTGGCTTTGTTCAGGGTGCCTTCAATCTCATTTAGCTTGTTCAGGTCCACTGTGTCCAGCTGCCCTACAGAGTCAGAAGAGGACAGACGTGTTCAGTACGAATTATGACATCACTCCACAAGTACCGCCCCCCGGCCCCCAAACCCACCAGCCTTTTCATAAAGGAAGACCAGCAGCTGCCATTACACAGAAGTGGCCTGAGAACTAGACGCCTAACTAATGAGAACACACAGCACAGAGAACTCTATCTGACGCACTGAGGTGACCTCCATGGGAAGGAAGTCCAGAGGGCTGCGGGTATGTGTATATGCATGGCTGGTTCATTTCGCTGAAGAGCAGACACTAATGCAACATTGCAAAACAACTGTACTCCGGTCAAAGTTAATTAAAAAAGGGAGGGGGCACGAACAATGCAAACCAAGCACAAACACTGACCTAACCCAGCAGGGATGGGCAGAACATACCATGAATATTGGGGCTGGATTTTTTCTTTTTTTCCCTCAGAATATGGTTTCTGTGAAATGTTTTCTGAATATATAGCTCCTATGTCCTAGCCCTTGTGCCTTACTTGTGGTTTGAAGGTAATCTAGTAACGTTTAATCCCTTTTTCTTTTTCATGTTTATATATGTAATCTTTTTGTCCTTTTAGTGCCCTTTAATAAACATAAAATCTTTAAGCTAGAACCCTAAGCCCTCAGCTCTTCGATATCAGGGAGACTGGGTTGCTTTGGGGGAGTGTTACCCTGCTCCCAGAGTTAGACTCTATTATAGAAGCCCTCCTGTGGAGAATGGCCAGGGTTGAAAGGCTGAAATAATTTTAGCAAAGCTTTGCTTTAAAATTAGCATGAAAAAGAGTCCCTTTGAAAGCAACTATTTCTATATAAATGAAAACAGACAGCCAGCTGCGGTACTTGATGTATACTGTACTTGATTAAATTCTCACAAGACCATTTGACATCAATGATTCTCAGATGTTAAGTAATTTGCCCAAATTTGCACAGCTTACAGGCAACAAAGCAACGATTCCAACCCAAGTCTGACTAACTTTAAAAGCCAAACTTTTCTGCCACAAAAGCTACCTCTTCTAGCTTACTTTCATTTTAAAATCCATCTGCTGGCCCATAATTTATTATTCCTCAAAATTAAGACAGATAAAAATATCACATACACCCCACAAAACAAAACATTGACCAAAACCAAGCTTTAAAGACTAACACATTAAAACAGGATGCCTTGCTACACAGCTGTCCTAGTTAAGAGTATCGTGTGCGTGCTAGGTCACTTCGGTCGTGTCCGACTCTGCAACCCTGTGGCCTGTGGCCTGCCAGGCTCCTCTGCCAAGCAAGAATACTGGAGTGGGTTGCCATGCCCTCCCCTCCAGAGGATCTTCCCAACTCAGGGATCGAACCTGGGTCTGCTACCTGGCAGGTGGATTCTTTACTACTAGTGCCACGTGGGAAGCTCACTGGTTAGAGAAATTACAGCTCTATAATGCAGACTGGTGACAAAGTACATCTATCCTATAAAGGGGCCTGCTCCCTATCAAACTGGACTAAAGGAAAATTTCAATATGCTTATATTTCCTTCAAAACAAAAGCCTTTTCTCTCATTTTGCATAAAAACCATCAGCTCATCAGACTATTCTTTAAAGTGCTCTTTCATTCTATCACTGAAATCCTTCACTTCAAACTCTCTGAAGACATTCTGCCAGCGGGACGAGCTAAGAATGATCATTGCTCAACCCTATTATAAATCTTGACCATAAAAGAGCCATGCTACCTGGCAGCAAACCTTTAAAATTTTATTAAGTCCTTGGATCATGGTCAGATTCCAATACTGAGGTCAGATTCCATGGAAGGACCTAGTAAGTACATGCTGAATTAATACAACTTAAAAGTCACGATTCAGTTTATACAATCTTTGCACTATAATATCTACTTTTGAGTCAACGATCTCAGATCCCAAGAACAGTACAAAGAATTCAAAGACTGCCTACAATGACTACAGTTACTTACCAAGCTGCTCCAGGAGGTCATTAATAAGGTTGAGAAGGTTGGTAACAGAGTTTTTGGCTTTTCTGGCATTGATCTCGGCTTCCTGAGCTGCCTGTGAAGCCTGTACACCAAAAAAGGATAAATAATAAATGATACATTTTCGTCTTCTTGAAATATCTTTCCCCAATGAGTCAACAAATCTAATTTTCAGATGGTTTCCCTTCTTTTTTTGGGTCATAGCTTCATGTTGAGGATGTTGCTATTTTTAATTTACATGACCGTCATAAAAAGGTAGTCGTATACCTATACTGTATCTGTATTTCAAAGATCAATGTTATTATTTCTTTTTCTCACTTTCTTACTCAAGAATACATGAAGGTGTATTCAAAATAAAACCCATCAAGCAGAAACAAGTTACTCAAAATTTTTTTTTGTGGTTCTTTGCTTCTCCTTTTTTAAAAATTTAACTAAATTTATTTATTTTTCAGCCACCCCATGTAGCATGTGGGACAGATCCCCAACCAGGGACTGAATCTGCAACCCTGCAGGGGAAGAGTGGAGTCTTGACCGCTGGACCACCCAGAAAGTCCCTGCAAGTTACTTTTTAAGGATGAATACAAAAACAATTAATACATTTTAGAACTAGAACATGTCCTCCAAGACTTGATTATTAGAAATAGCCTCTTCTCAGAAAATTTTCCTAATTATGTGATATTCTTTTAAAACTCCCTCTCCCCCTGTAATCACACACATACATACACACACAAACTGAGACAATACAATTTACATTTTAAAAAATCAACCAAAGGTAAATCTATTTGGGAAAATTCCATGAAACCTGAACAAATATGCTTCTGCATGAGTCACAGGAAATGGCAATGGAAGAGGAAGTGTCTAAGGATCAGAAAACAGATGCTCTCACAAATAAATCTGGTCGGGATATACACCAGGAGCTTTGAGCTTTCCAACACAGAACTGTTTTTCCTAGTTTTTTCTGGGTCAACAGAAATACAAAACTTTTGGATAGAGAAACAATGTGAAAATTTTAAAAAGAAAAGAAAGCAAGAGGAAAAACCCTTCAGAAATAAAGGATTAATCTCTGTTCAAATCGCAGCCACTGTGTCTTCCCGGGCAGTCTGCAAATATCCTAGCAGAGCTGCTGGCCCTCAGACTGCAAGTCACTGATGGCATTTACCCTGCTGTCTGCAGCCCCCTCTTCTAGGAACAACTGTGAGCTTTCACCCTTTTCCTTAAAAAAATAGGTTACAGACTCCAATAATACTGATGCAATTCTGGCCTTTCAGGCTATTTAACTATAAATGGGATAATACACATGAGGGTGCCCTGTGCTCCTTATAAATTATTTACCAAAAGGAATAAAAGATAGATCTTTTTTCTTCCCTTTGAATGGAATCCATACCCTCTTTGAGGGTATGAAGATATAGAGAATATATATCTTTTCCTTTCTTTGAACAGGCTCTAAATCTCAGGATTCTATGACTGCATTAAAAAAAATAAAATCCAGAGACCCTCAGCACATATGAAAAACACACATTTTTACTATGTGGGAATTTTCACTTGAGACATACCTTGCTATAGAAAATTCAGATAATCCAAAACAAAAATCAAAAAATGCATAATAAAATAAGGTATTCGCAAAGGGATACTTCTGTTATCACTTCCCTAAGGACTTCATTAGATTAACAAGCTTAGTAATTCTTCTTTCTATCCCAAGGTGAAAATGATCTACCATGATCATTTATACAGTCACTCAGTTGTGTCTGACTCTTTGTGACTTCATGGATATAAAGTCCATGGACTTCTCCAGGCCAAAATACTGGAGTGGGTAGCCTTTCCCTTCTCCAGGGGATCTTCCCAACCCAGGGATTAAGCTCAGGTCTCCTGCATTGCGGGCAGATTCTTTACCAGCTGAGCCACCAGGGAAGCCCAAGAATACTGGAGTGGGTAGCCTATCCCTTCTCCAGCAGATCTTCCCAACCCAGGATTTGAACTGGGGTCTCTGCATTGCAGGTGGATTCTTCACCAGCTGAGCTATGAGGGAAGCCCACACAAAGGACTTCATGTCTTGTCATGACTGTGATTATAATCAGATTGAACCGGAAAGAAATTATTTACATTGTGACTCCACTAGTATTTTAAAAGCAAAATATTGCATAAAACAGAAAAATGGACCCCAGTCCTTCGGAGGACCACACATTCACAAGTTAATTTTGTTACAAACAGAGCTATGTATACACATCATCACAATAAGTGAAAAACTGAATTGGATATAAATTTGGTATGTTTTGTCATCTTCAAATCTGTCCTTTTACACAAGAAACTGGTCTTTGCTAAAGGCAAGTTGCTGGGAGACTAAGAGGAGGAAGGAAATTAACTTTTCATTGCATTCCTTTTTTTCCCCTTTCTGACTATATCCCATTTATGAATTACTCATTCAAAAATATAAATACATACTTTCAAATGTCCTAAAGCCTCAAATGTGTAAAACAATGTTTTGCTTTTAATTGAGAGTAGCTTTGGAAAGGAACTCTTGTGCAACAGTCTGGCAGAAGATCCAAATTCTTTGTCTTCTATGTAAGTTACTAACCCAATTCTTGATCAGGAAACACAATTGAAAACAGAAGTCTATAGGAAAGAGACTCCTCAACAAGTCAGGAATCTTTCATCACTGAACACCCTTCACTTTCTACTCGTTAGCAAAAATGCCAAAATCACTCACCATCCCTGCCATCATCATATCCTGGTCAGCATCTTCTTGTTTTTTCTTCAGCTCTTTTTCTGCTTCCTGTAGTTGTTTCAACATATTATTCACCTCGTTATCCAGATCTGTAACTTCTGCAAAAGTCCTTTCAGCTTCTGCCTTGGTGCTGGTAGCGTTCTAGACACAAAATAAACAATTGCTGATGAAAAAATGTTTTCCTTTCTCTAAAGGATTCGGTCGCTCAAAACTAGGATACAGAAACAACAGGGCAATCATTCGCCCTATAATTTGTACTGTAAGTTGAATTATGTTATCATTTATTTGGGCTACAAATAGCAGTAATGAAAAAAATAACATTACCACCTAACATAATAACATTTTACAAAGCACTGTTATTTGTATCCTCTTATTTAATCCAGTTAATAAAAATTCCTGTTCTATCGTTGCCATTTTTACTTGGGGTCACATCGCAGCAACATTTAACTGGTGTATACTTTCCACCGCATCACACTGATTAGACTCTTTCACATGGATAACTTTCTATTCAAAGCTAGTCTTATTCTAGTTGGCAGTTCATTATAATGTACAAAAAGTCCATAATCCTGAAATATGATATATCTGCTCTAAATAAACTAAAAAAATGCATGTGATTTTCAAACACATGTAAGTTTCAATCAGCTCCAATCTCTCCTTTAAATGAAACAGACTGATCTTTAAGTAGGAGAAAGCCAGCCAAAAGAAGTTATTCTTTAAGATGAGTAGAAAGAATCCTGGCACGGGCAGCTATAAAAATTCTAAAAACGGTAGGGCTTAGATATGGAAATACGTTTGAAAGTGGGCGGGGCATGAAACACTGTAAAGACTTGACACTCTAAATAAGACAGAAAAAAATAAACTATCCATGGCAGGGAACTGTGTTTATTTAGAAAGAGTTCTTTAGAAAAATCTTTAGAAAGAACTGATTTTTTTGTGGGAGGGGACTCTATGGGTCCCTGAAGCCATCTCCCTCCTCACAACTCAGACCCTGCCACCAAGACATAGTAGAGATTTTAGAGTAAAGGACCCTTTCTCTCTTTCGTTGTATCACACAGCACGTGGGATCTAGTTTCCTGACCAGGGACTGAACCCGCACCCCCTGTATTGGAAGCATGGAGTCTTAACCACTGGACTGCCAAGACAGTCCCAAAGGACCGTTTCAGTAACTCTCCCCTCTTAATCAACATGGTTACCTGCTCTAATGCTTGGTTAAAAAGGAATGACAAAGATGGAGTAATATAACTTTAATGGAGTCAAGGAAAAAATGTGCAAGACCTCTCAGTGTGTGTGCAGGGCAGGGGTCTGGAAAGAACCTGGAAAACGACTAGAGAACAGAGAACATGTGAGCAGAGGCCTGGTTCCGGACAGGAGGGGCGCGCACACCTTCTGGACGGCGCTGGCAATCCTCTCCGCCTCGTGGGCCTTGTTCCTGGCCTCGGTGGCATCTGCGGCGGCATTGCCCAGCGCCTGCTGAGCTTCCCTGGTCTTTTCATTGGCTTCAATTATGGTCTGGTTGATGGCAGGGATTCTCCTTAGGGCCTCCTCTGCAGCCGTCTTGTTATCATTCACTCGCCTATCAAAATCTAAAACAGGTTCCAGGAATGCATTTGAACTAAACTCTCAACAAGCCAAAAGGGAAACTTTCAGGGAGCTGTCATGAGATTTTGTTTTATGAACAATGGAAGTCAGGGCAAAAGAATGAGAAACAACAGGGACTGAAATCTTAGGAGAACAAAGCTCACAGCCCGATATGGAAGGTTCGTGAGAATGAACACCTGCTTCTGCAAGGCAAATTCTCACTTGAAACATTTATTTTCATGCAGAACCGAGGATGCTATCACCTCCACCTCAACCAATATTGAAAGATGTAGCTTGTTCTGTGTTTGCTATGTGTAAGGTACTGAGTTGAGAGCTTTATGAATTTTTGTAACTGCATCATTGGTATATGTTAGAAAATTGAGGATTAAAAAGGTAGATCATTTTTTCAAGGATTCACAGTAAGAGTAAGAGGTAGATCAGGGATTGTAACTCAAACCCACTGACAAAGAGCCCATACATTCAACCATTATCCTGTAAAGCTTCTGTATTTACAGAACTTATATTTATCAGAGGCAAGTTCAAGGCTATACAGTGAATTGAGCGTAGTTCTTTTTTATCTTGGGTAAAGAAAGAAAACAAAGACTGAGATGCAACTGGCAAAGAAAATTAAAGATACTCTCAATTTACCAATACTAAACAGATAAATAGGCATATCTTGATTATAAGAAATATACTTTTTTTTTTTTGGTTTTCATACCATGGGTAAAATGACATGAACTCTGGGATTTTTCTTTGAAATATTGGACATAAAAAAGGTAGGGAAGGTGCTGAGGGATAAAGTAAGTGCAGTAAAAATCTTAATTGTTGAATCTGAATGACAGGTATACAGGATTTATTATACTATTATCGCTCATACTGTATGTGGTCAGAAAATCTCATAGTAAAAATCTTTAACAAAAGAAAGAAGAGCAGCCTCACAGAGGACATTTACCCTGCTGCCTCCCCGCTCATACCTTTCAGGTTGTTGAGAATGTCATTGGCTTCTTGTAAGGTGTTTCGTCCCTTTTCGGCAGCTTCTTCCGCAAGGGCCTTGGCAGCATCAGCTCGGGCAAGGAGCTGGTCAGCAGTCTGCAAACACATGGCAGATGAGAGGACAGAGCCTCCTAGGTAAAGCCTCCTCCCTCCTAGCAGACCGGGCGCCTCCAGGCCACCCCACTCTGAGCAGCCAGCATGCGACAGGCTAGGCCTGGGCAGCAGCAGAGAACCCTCCTCTGATTTCTTCTTTGTGGGTTTTGTTGCTTCTGCAATTTGTGGTGACGGCTCAGACACAGCTTACAGTCAGACAATTTCAATTTTTGCCTCACGAAATGAAGCAATCTGCAAAGCAAACCAACCTGCTGTTCAGTCTTTCCTTTCTCCAGAAGTTTCTTTACTTCAAATTCTTTGCCTCTCATGTCATCTCTGAGGTCCTCGTAATCTTTCAACTTCTGGTCAATCAGACGGTCCAGATCTTCAGCTTCCTTCTTGATTTTATTTGCCTCATTCTATGAAAAGCAAGCAAGATCACATATGTTAGAAAAAACAACCTAAACTGCCCAAAAGATAGCCTCGGTAACTCTGTAATACTTAGTAGATAGTTTTGAAAAGAATAGCACAGGGCAAGATTTTATGGACCTTTTTAAGAAAAAAAAAAAAAAGAGGTATACCCTACCTATACACAGTAAAATGCACAGTACTTAGTTTAATGAGTTTTGACAAATATATTCACCTGTGTAACCAAACCCCAATCAAGATACACAGTATTTCCACCCAGGAAATGCCCTTGTATTTCTTTCCAGTCCATTTCCCCACCCACCTCTCCAACAATGTGGCTGTCACTGGTCTGTTTTTTAAATCATCATAGATTAGTTTCGCCTATTATCAAATTCCATATATAGGAAATCATAAGTATGTACAAACCTAGATAGCATATTAAAAAGCAGAGACTTTACTTTGCCAACAAAGGTCCATATAGTCAAAGCTATGGTTTCTTCAATAGTCATGTAGGGATGTGAAAATTGGGCCATAAAGGTGGCTGAGAGCCAAAAAATTGATGTTTTTGAACTGTGGTGTTGGAGAAGACTCTTGAGTCCTTTGGACTGCAAGGAGATCAAACCAGTTAATCCTAAAGAAAATCAATCCTGAATATTCATTGGAAGGGCTGATGATGAAGCTGAAGCTCCAATACTTTGGTCATCTGATGTGAAGAGCCGATTCATTAGAAAAGACCCTGATGCTGGGAAAGACTGAAGGCAGGAGGAGAAGGGGATGACAGAGGATGAGATGGTTGGATGGTATCACCAAATCAATGGACATGAGTTTGAGCAAGCTCCGGGAGATGGTGATGGACAGGGAAGCCTGGCGTGCTGCAGTCCATGGGGTCACAAAGAGTTGGACACAACTGAGCAACTGAACAATGACAACAACAGTATGTACATGTCTGAAGAGATTTAAAATATTATGATAAAAACAAAGACCTCAGACATAAGAATGGAAACTTAACATATTTCAAGTTTAGTGTAAAAAATACACCATTTATATAGAACCTGGTGTGAGGATTCATGATTAGAGTACAGATGAAATAAAATATCATCAATCCCCAAATATTTTGCTTGCCCCAAAGCATCCTGACATAGTTCTTTCATTTAAACCACTCATTTCTCTCTTGTTCAAAAGCAGATAGTGCCTGGGAGCAACGATCTAGATGTCAGATATAATGTGGATTTAGAAGTGATTATTCATATCACTGAAGGAGTCTTTTCTATTTAATGTTTATAATCACAGGATTATTTTACCTCAATAAGTTTTTTCAGGCAAGGCTTTATTGGGGCCCCTGCTGCAGCAGGGAGGAGTGAGAACAAGTAACACTTGTTCACTCGTTCACTGAAAAGGGTGAGCCTGTTCCTTATATGGGGTGAGGGCAGGGGTGTATTAACGTATCTAACCTAGAACTCTGACTTTACCAGTAAGTCAATGGGAGGTCAGAGGAGGTACTGTGTTGGCCAATATCGTAAGATCTTATGGAAAAACCCAAACGAACCTTTTGGCCAACTCAATAGGGACTGATGACAGTTGAGGGGCAGTCAGAAGAGCGCTCCCCCAGACTGAGGGGGCATGTGGGTGTGTGTTTGGTGGGGAGAGAGTGGGGGTGGCAAGTCTGTGCAGGCAGGCTGTCAGCCCAATACCTCCAGTGCTTCCGAATCCACAGGAGTGAGCTGGGCTACACTGGCATAGATCTCCACCGCTTTATCACCAGCCTTCTTGGCCTCCTCGTGTACTCGGGCAGCTTGCTTCTCTAGATCCTGGGAGATGTTCTTCGCTTGTTCGTACCTAAGGAACAAAAAGATGTGACCTAATGAAAACCTACATTCCTTTTAGCATCTTAATGCTCATCAGATTCATTCTAGTTTAAATCATCGTGACAGTATTTTCAAAACCTCAAAGAAATGCTATATTAAAATGCTATGATTTAATACCAATATAGCTTAAATTTCTATTTCACCTCATCACTTTATAGCATATAATGTACCATACACTTTCTTATTTCAGACACTTTTTAAATATATGTAGCTTATTTTCTCTGCTTATTCTGTGATTATTTTTTCTCTTCTCATTTATGCAGAATTTTAACATGGTTAGTTAGAAAGTAACATGGTTAATCTTTACCATTCTCTGCTGATACAGCAATTGGATCAAATAAAATCTCTGTGGCTCTAGATCCCTTGCTCTAATTACTGCATCATTTCAAAAGCACGATTAATAAAAGATACCTTACTGCATGAATGTCTGACCTGAACTCACCAGCATTTAATTCTTCATTGAACTGGTGCCACTTACAAGAACAATTTAAACTGTACTCACTTTCTATTAAGCTCTTCAATCTCAGATGCTGTTTGATTTTCTCCTGCTAGTGTCCTCAAAAGCAGATTGTATGCCTCAGCTGAGGTATCATTCGCTGTCTTCGCTACTCGTACAATGTCATCAGCTTCTTGTTTATGGCTATATAACATAACAGGAAAAACAAGTCATGAAACAGAACCTTTTAATAGGGAAAGAAGCAGAATTCAGGTAAAGCTTACCTTATTATATACATACATTACCATGGGCAGAGTTCCACAAATATTGAAAAGTCTTATAAATTTGGAATTTTGTTATCATTTCAGTGGGGCTGAGTTTATAAATAAGCATTCTATAATCTGAGAAAATGACACTTCCCAGGAAGATTAATGATATAAAATACATAGGGACAAATGCTTTTACTTCCTAAAAATTACTTTTAAATTTAATTATTTAAGAATATTTATACGTGAAACCATGTATGCTGGCAAGAACTCGTTTCTCTAGTCATAAACACAAATCTCAGACCTCCTCTTTAATGGCTACTCTGGTTCTGTTACTACCTAATCTTAAAACCCCTTTGACTATTCAGATTTCTCACATGCAACCTAGGAAGAGTAATTCAATGCCAAATGGCAAAGAACACATCAACTGGAACTGCTGAGCAACTGCTAAGTTTTTTTTTTTTCAGCTCTAAAATTTCATATTACATTGTCACACTGCAATACATGGCCCTTCTTTTTGATCTGATAAACTTTCCTTCAAATTTCATGAAAGAAGTACACCACAATTAATTTATCTCCAAGACCTAATTTTTCTTGGGAGCTTTCTATTAATGTTTTCAGCTGTCTTCTTTTAATCAGAAAATCCAGCTCTGAAACCATGAATGCTCTATGAACTAAATTACAGCAGTTTACACACTCACATTTACAGAGAACAGAAAGAGAGCACATATGTTAAAGCAAAAAGCCAATGCAATTGCTCAGACACTGAGGCTAAAATTCTATCAGGTTTTATTTAAGCACCCTAGACCCATGAGGTCTACTGTTTTGCAATGCATTTATAAACATTTATTGAGTACTTATTGTATGTCAGATACTGTTTCAAGCACTGGGACTTCAGCAATGAATAAAGCACACAAAAACGCCTGCCCTCACAAGGACTACATTTTTAGCAATTTTATTTTTTAAAAAATGCTTTAACTTGATGCCTTCTACAATTTAAAGTCTTCTTAAGAAATCGCCTTACTTTTAATCAGGAAAGAAATGATCTGTTTGGCTAATTTTCACATGTATGATGGGTTATTAAATATTTTCTATTGAAACTTGAAAATAAAACATTTTTGTTAAAAATTTCAAAATTAAAAACAACGACGACGACAAGGGACTTCAACGGTGGTCCAGTGGTTAAGAATCCGCCTGCCGATGCAGGGGGACATGGGTTCAATTCCTAGTCTGGAAGGATCCCACATGCGCAGAACGACTAAGCTCACAAGCCACAACTACCGAGTCTGTGTGCCCTGGAGCCTGTGCTCCGCAACAAGAGAAGCCACGGCAATGAGAAATCCCACACTGCAACAAAGGGCGGCCCCCGCTCAGCGCAACCAGAGACAGAACACATGCAGCAACAAAGACCCAGCGCAACCGAAAGTGAATAGACAAAAAGGTTTTAATTAATAACCTTGAAAAAGCAGCTAAATTCTGAGCTTATCTATTAAGGTTTCAAAATTTAAAATCCAAATTTTCCTTAGATATGTAGATACAATTTCCCTCCAAACCATCATATTCTAATATTCAAAATAAATACTCTAATATCAAAGGAAAGGGAAGAAAAGAGTACATGTAGTTCTTTTCAGAGTACAGTATGTAACATTTCAGAAAAGAGGGCAAACTTTGCAGAAGTAATTATGTGGGAAGTGTCTGTGGGTGTAGGATGGAACCATGTACATGTCATAAGCCACAACTTAATCATTAACAAGGGATCTGGAGGTTACCGTTCAGCAAGCTTCCGTGCCTCTTCTGCCAAAAGGGTCATGTTGTTGGGGTCTCCTGTAGACTCTGGCTGAGTGACTGACTGAAGAGGAAGGAAACAAGGCACTGATCTCAAGGGAGGGGATTATTTATATTAATAAACAAGCATCAAAACTAAAATTTTATCAATATTATTTAGAGAAAGAATGCCTCTTCATTTAAGAGATCTTCAGTTAATATCAGCATCCTTGACTACAGATTATTATTTCTATTTTCAGCAGAGAATAAAGAAAGCTTAAATTGCCTAGAAGGACCCAAACAAGAGACAGGACCCAGATGTCCTCTGGTTTTAATTCAGTTTGGGATAACTATTTCATGGCAACTATGAGCAGTGTGGCTTTCTTCCGCCATGTTTAGAGACAAACAAGAAGATACAAGGCATCAATTTATCGGAGGAAGCACTCCCCTACCGGTAAAAGACTTGCTGTCAATGACCAAGGGACTCCCCCAGTCCCTCTCAGACTGTCCCAGTCACTCACCACATTGGCAATGGCGACCTTTGCTTTCTCAAGTTCTCTGGATGCGATTTCAATCAACTGCTCTGTGCTTTCGACCCGGGAACGTGCTTGTTCAGCCAAGTTTCCGGTCTCTTCAATGGTATTCCGGATATTCTGTAAACGGCTAATTTGGCTGAATAAGGTGTTATTCACTCTCTGGAGGCGATCCATCAAATTTTGGTCTACATCTGCAATAGCAGTGCAGAAGAAAGTTCATAAATTATCTGAAGGGGGGTTACATATCATCTCATATGAAACCTGAGGCACTGCTTCTCATCATGCTTCCAAATACACCATCTTTCTGACAAGTCTCCCAAAGCCAGCAACAGAGCTGGTCAGTCCTCACTGTGCCCAGCAGTACCGCCACTGATACATTCAACCATGGTCTCCGATTGTGTTTAACTGGAGATGAACACAGCATCTCTCCCACTTGATGAGTCTCTCCTTTCTTACTCCACATGGCATCCCAGTCTTACACAATGACTGGCAAAGAGAAGACACTCAAAACATACTCAATGAAGCGAAGATTTTGACACTCCAGCACATGCAAGACTGAATAAAAATACAATGCTGGTAAAATCACTACCAGCCCTGAGAGCTGCACAGTTTTCTAAACTAGGAAAAACTCAGTTTGAAACAGAGGTTGAAATACAGCACTTTAAATTCATTCTTAAAATTTTAAACGAAGTAGACTCTTGCTGCCACCCCACACATCCATGTAATTTCAGACTGATCTTTGCTTTTGAATAGTTCTTTGAATTGTTCTTCCTTAATATTACCCATTCGATTTAAACCTCATAGCTGTACCCTAATCAATCAAGAAACAAATATAAGCCCATACAAAGATAATTCTGACATTATTAAAATTCTCACATCATGAGAATATACATATACAGAAACCATTAAGTCAGTCTTATTCAAACTGACCAGTTCTTAATTCTGCATGATGCTAGCGTTGGCATCTGAATTTTCGAAGGCACGTACAAGAGGTGAGAAGTTGAAGTCAAGATCAACGAAGGAGTACAGCCTTGGAAAACAACATCTTGGAAGCAGGGTCACCCAATCAATACACATGCAAAGCTGGTAGACTGCAAAATGCTCCTCTAACTACAGAATGACCCCGTTCAGATATTACTTAAACAATTCTTTGACAATCCAAAGATTTTTAACAAAACACAAAATAAAAAACAAGTTGAAATTACAGAGAATCACTTAGATTTAAGAAGCAGCCAATGAAATTAAGAAGCCCCTTCCATTCCAAACTTCAAGAAGATAACCTATCAATCTCTCTGGCCGGTTCTTTAGAGAAACAATAGTATCCCCCCAAAAAGGGAAGAGATAACCTAAGTGGATCACTTCAAAGCCCTCTAATTCCAAGTGTCCACTTGTACTGCATAATCTCCTTTCAAAACTGAAGAATAAACACAAGTTTAAACTACAAATGAATACTTAGGGAGAGTCTGAAAGGATAAATCATTATGAAGACATTCTTATTCTTGGCTAGTTGGGACCTAAGTGGGAAAGGTCAGCCAGGAACTCCATGAACCAGGACTTAGTGGGAGTGGATTTTAAACCCCAGTCTCACTCTGGTGGCTCCCAAAGCTAGCAGAAGCAGGAACCCATTATGCTCCCCATCCTTCAGGTGGCTTGGGGGAAGTGTGGCGGCCATGGCTCCTATTAGTGCTTCGTCCCACAGAATCATCTGCTTGGGTAGAGGAAAGGCTGTAGTCATTGTGGCTAAAAAGAGCCTTGTCTGCTGCGGCTCCACCAAGGTGTGGAGCCTGGATGAGTGGCAGTGCTGGCCGACCTCGCTTTCTTGCCTCTTGACTGAGCTCGAGGTGCTGGCACCAGAGCTGTGTGCCACACCCCACCTCTTAGGTGCCTGATCGGCACTAAGAATGACCACCCCACATTCAACTCTTCAACGGATATGGCCGGACAGATATGAATTTGTTGTTACAGGAGAATACGTTAATGGAAAAACGTGTGTCAAAATTTGAAAAATGAACATTCTAAAAAAAACCCCACCATTATTTATACAGAACAGGAAACCTATAAATTCTTCTTAATCTAGGTTTAAGACTTAAAATGTAACAACTAAAATAAAAAACCTGTTTTCCACATCTCATTTTATTTTTCCATTTCTAAAAATTTACCTCATAGAACAATTTCTGGACTGTCCTACAAAAATTAAACAATCTTGCTCAAACCAGACACATCCAATTTCTTCCTTCTATACGTCAATCATTTTATAAAATTTTAGGAACATTTACAACACGAAATAAGCAACATATTTAGTTTTCGTTGACCCGTACCCTGACAAGACTTCTCTAACTCATAGTGTAAATGGAGTCAGTAGGGAAGCTGATCATTGCGGCCCCAAGTGTATTAATGTTAATGCGCATTTACTGTGGATATCTGGCAAGCACCTGGATTTCAATGATGGAAAAAACCCCACACAAAAGTAACCTCAGACCAACGGTGAGCACCTTGATCCAAGGATTTATAAAATGCTTGGGTTTTAACATCTAACCATGTCTGATGTAATGGGAGAATTACTTCTGCTTAGTGTATCTTAAAACATTGACAGGTTCTTTTCTACATGTTTAAAAGATGAAATCATTCATATTCTAAACATAGTTTAAAAACGGAGAAAGGATTTTATAAAACCATACTATTTAACCTTGAACTAAGAGCCACATCTAAAGACGGACCACCTCACAGAAATTACCCTCTTGTTTAACTTTGTGTACCTTTGACATCCTGGGCTTCACGAAGGAGGTCAGTAACTTCCCTCTCTACTTCCTTTAGCCTATCCTCAAAGGCTTGATCTGTCACCATCTCATCCCCAGTTCCAAGGTTTGCAATGAGATTCTCTAATTCCCGGAGTTTGGCTCGGTGATCAGCAACCTAAACATAATGAAAAAGGAAAAGGGAAATGTAGGCTGTATAAACATTCCTGAAGAACTTGATTGCAAGCCTGCAGAAATAATAATCAAAGAGGTGCTCTATAAGTGTGGAGGTCTACATACTCCATGTATGTAAACTTTTAAGTAGATAACAGGAGTAGTTTTTCCTCACTGCTCTGGTTTCAAAAGAAAAAATGTCAGGCTGATTCCGCTGACTTTAAACTCTGCATGCTGACGATTCTCCAGTTCTGATCGCTCTCTCCTGTTTGAGATTACTTTCCTGATATCGTCACTTGGCTCTCTGATAGGTATTCTCAACTTAACATCCAAAACTATACCCTTGATTTTTTTTCTCTTACACATGTATTCTCTGAATCATCTCCATCTCAATAAGTAGTGCCTCCAACTACCTTAAGTAAAACAATCCAAGATCCATCCTTGACTCTTCTCTTTCCCTATCCTGACCCTCTCTTATATCCTGCCTTGCTGAACACACATATTTATCTAATTCAGTCTAGGCTTTCCCTTTTGCCTATTCCTAACCATCCAACTGCATGCAGCAGAGTGTTCTTGAAGTATAAACTGAATTTCTCAGCTTAAAACTCTTTAGTATACTCCCATTGGATTTTGAATAAAATCTAAATTTCTAACTCTGGTCAACATGGTGCAACATAAGCAGTCTCTAACGATCTCTCCAGTCTTATCACAAACCATTCCCTCTTCATTCAGCAGGATCCAGATACCCTCGAGCTTCAAGGCCACTGTACCCCACGTTCCTTCTTCCTGGAACAGCCTACCCATCACTTCTCCTTTAGCTTGATCTTTCTTATCCTTAAGATCTCACCTTAAGTGAGTTTCCACAGAGGCTTTATAGAAAGTAGTTCTCCCTAGTTATTCTCTGCATTCTTTCTTGTACTTATCTCAGTTAGTATTCCTTTAATTTTTATTATGTGTCTCCCAGTCGGCACTTGAGCCCTTGAGAACAAGGGCTGGATCTATCTGGTTCGCCATATTTTCTCTAGAGCTGAGAGCTTAGGAAGTGCCCATTCAACATCTGCTGAATGAATGAACGCATGCACTGTTGACAGCTGACCTTATCCTTCACCAGCCGGTAACAAGCTGGACATTCCTGGCAGCCAGGCCAAGACCGATTGTAGAAATAGTTCTCTTCACACTGGTCACAGCGATTCCCCACAAAGCCTTCTCTGCATTCACAGCGACCATCGTCTTTGCACTGGAGGGAAAGAGACCCCTCAGGATGACAGTCACAGGCTGCAGAATAAAGGGAAAAGGGTACATAATAAGGAAAAAAACGGAAGACTGCATTTTCTTTAAGCTCAGAGTGATATCGATAAGCCAGCTGTACTATCATTAGAAGTAGATGCTTTGTGAAAAACAGGCCGATTTAGGAGAATTTAAATGGTTATGCCTGCTCAGCGGAGAAGACAGACATTTTTAAAACAACAGTAAATTTTAAAGTAAAGTGAGCATCTTTTGGAGGGAACATATTTCCTATGACTGAATAATTATACAAATATATGAAGTAGAAATCAGTCCATTACAGAAAGTGCCCTTTTCGTGCACTTCCAAGAACTCATCTCTACCTTCATCTCTCCAACCGTTTAATTTTTCCTTTCTCTAAGGAACTAGAACACCCGAATGCTAGTGCTGATTTTCCGTTATTTTGTAGTTTGTTTACTCATGTTGTTCTCTGAACGGAGTCAGTGACCTATGCTGCATTCCACAGGAGAAACGCAGGAATTCAAAAAGCAAAAACCCAAACTGTTCTGCGGCCTGATTCCAGGCAAGTGTTTATGCCAAGGAGCAGCAGATGTGCACATGTAAGCGCACCAAAAGGGCCCCAAGGGTGGGAAGCAACTGCAGTCAGTAAGTCAACAAACACGTCTGAGCAGAGTCCCTCACAGCTTCATCATCTGCACGAAGAATCTGATCAATTAAAAAGTTTCATTAAGCACAGGAGGCGGCTCGGTCATCAAAGGGCAATCACTTGGAAATATCAAAGACCAGAAAAAGGAAGAGTCAGAAACACCATAAAAGAAGACAGAAGTCGGGTGGTTGCTAAGGAACCAGAGAGGCTTTCGGTCCTCTGAGTTTTAGAAATGGATCATGTTTCTGGAATAAAGCATCTCTGAGGACTTGGGTACAGCCCTGACTGTGAGCTGTAGGCCTACACGGAGGCTGGTCAAATGTTTTGGATTCACAGTTCTAACGGGGATGAGAGGGGACTGAAGATTTTTATGCCACCCACACCCCTTACGTTTGCAGCCTTCGGGTCCAAACCCAAAGTGGTTGACCTCGCAGTGCTCACAGTGCTGACCGGTGATGCCAGGCTGGCACTCACACTGGCCGCTGTGGACGTCACACTGTCCGTTGGTGGAACCCAAAGCGTGGCAGTCACACCTAATAAATCAACACATGACAATTCTCGGGTAAGAAAAACAGACTTTAAGCAAACCTCTCTTTTTTTTCCTTTCAGCATAGGACTGATACAATTTTGTATCAGAAAACAGAATGTTTTAATGATGACAGATGTTAAGGTTCCTGAGGTTCCAGTAATTTTCCTGAGCTCTACTCAGACCTTCTTTTTCTAACCTAACCCACACAAATACTGCTGATCCACTACTAAAACCACTTCCCATGGCTCTCCAATCTGGCACTGCATGGGCGCTGGGCTGGAGCTCTGAAGACAGGAATTCCCAGCCTCTGTAACCCCAGAAGTTCTGATTCTAAACGTCTCAGAAAGGACCTTATAATTTGCGTTAAAAAAAAAAAATGTGGCTCAGGTGACGCTGACACAGCTGGTGCCGCTGCCTTCCACTCTCTGCTCTCATTACTTCATCACAGCTCTCCAGCATTGCCTCTAAAGGTTGCCTCGCCTGTTTCAGGCACTCAAATAATTCCCGAACAAAGCCAAACCAACTGTGAAATATAACTTACAAAAATTCATCTGTGACAATTTAAAAAAAGCCAAGGTTGCCTGCACCAAAGGCAGCCACCATTTTACCTCTCACAGCCCTGCCCGCTCTGCAGGTTGTAGAATCCGGGGTCACAAGCGCCGCAGTCCCGGCCGGTCACGTGGGGCAGACACTCGCACTGCCCGGTCACAGGGTTACAGCTGCTCTGCTGCTTCACCGTCCCGTAGGGGTTGCAGTCACAGGCTACGGAAGGAAGACACAGACAGCAAAAGATGCGCATCACCCGAGAGGAGCCCTCAAGTGTAAACGACACAAATAGAGTCTTTCGACTTGTGCTGTCCAATATAGCAGCCACCGGTCACCGAACGGAGATGCGCTGTCAACGTGAAACACACACTCGACTTTGAAGAAGCAGTGTGGGAAAAAAAGAACGTACCTCTCAAGCATTTTTTATTGATTACTTGCTGAGATGATAATACGTTAGACATGTCAAATAAAAAACAATGTTAAAAGTAACGTTACCTGCTTCTCTTTATTGTACTGTATCCACTAGAATAATTTAAATTACGTAAGTGGTTCACGCTATACCTCTATGGAACAACGCTGCATTAGACCAGACAACTGTAAATATTTAAAGAGACCGTGCAGTGACGCTCAGGATGTGTAAGTGTAACTGCGAGAGGATGTGGCCGATGGCTGGTTACCTCTGCATTTGTCTGCTGGATTGGGAGCCAGGGGATTTCCAAAAAATCCATCTTTGCACCGGTCACAGTAGAAGCCGGCCGTGTTATAGATGCACTTCAGGCATTCTCCCGTCAGGCGGTTGCAATTCCCAACAGCGTTGGGATCGATGTTGTCATTGCACTGACACAGGCGGCAAAGCCTCACGGGGCCGTTGCTACCCAGAGGGTCTCCAAAGTGGCCGTCATCACAGAGCTCACACCTTCTACCTGCGTGTGAGACAGTCTGATGTTACAAGAGAAAGGCCTCCAAAGTGGCCGTCATCACAGAGCTCACACCTTCTACCTGCGTGTGAGACAATCTGATGTTACAAGAGAAAGGCCTCCAAAGTGGCCGTCATCACAGAGCTCACACCTTCTACCTGCGTGTGAGACAGTCTGATGTTACAAGAGAAAGGCCTCCAAAGTGGCCGTCATCACAGAGCTCACACCTTCTACCTGCGTGTGAGACAGTCTGATGTTACAAGAGAAAGGCCTCCAAAGTGGCCGTCATCACAGAGCTCACACCTTCTACCTGCGTGTGAGACAATCTGATGTTACAAGAGAAAGGCCTCCAAAGTGGCCGTCATCACAGAGCTCACACCTTTTACCTGCATGTGAGACAATCTGATGTTACAAGAGAAAGGCCTTAGATGTTTCTAGTGCCACTGGTTACAGACAGTCTGGAGGAACCACCAGGCACAATGCTACATGGTGCCATGGACACGGCATCAGCCTGAGAGAGAAGACCACCTGGGCTGCAGCTCTGGTGTGGTGCCCAGCCACTGGGGTGACCTTGGACACATCTCCATTTCTTCAGAAATACAGCACCTGGTTTGCCTCCTTCTGCAGCTGTTTTGAGGATTAACTGAAATCATGCCCTAAGAGTGCTTTGTAAATGAGGCTTTACTAACCTTTCCAGCACCAAGGGTTGGCACATTCACCTATGTCTGTTTTTGTCAATAATATTGAGAAAATTGAAAGATGATGTTTTTTTAAAACATGGTTTTTAAAAAAATATTTATTTGGCTGTGCTGGGTCTTAGTTGCAGCACACTGGATCTTTTGCTGTGGCGCACGGAATCTCTAGTTGCAATGCACGGGCTTAGTTGCCCTGTAGTGTGTGGGACTTAGTGTCCCGATCAGGGATTGAACCCATGTCTTTTGCATCAGAAGGCAGATTCTTTACCACTGGACCACTAGGAAGTCCCTGAAAATGCCTCTTCATATCATTCATTCCTCATACAACAGAGTTGAAAAAGTGATAGTCACTCAGTCATGTCTGACTCTCTGCGACCCCATGGACTATAGCTCACCAGGCTCCTCTGTCTATGGAATTCTCCAGGCAAGAATACTGGAGTGGGTTGCCGTTCCCTTCTCCAGAGGGTCTTCCGGACCCAGTGATCGAATCTGGGTCTCCTGCATTGCAGGCAGATTCTTTACCAGTTGAACCACCAGGGAAGCCCCATACAGCAGGTTTGGCAGGGTCATTTTCTTAAAACATAAAAGGCATCTACTAATCCTTGTTTGAGCAGTGTCAGCCTGCAAAGGAGAGACCTCAGAGATCATCATTTGCTACTCATTCTTATGGAGAAAGAAACAGACAGGCTAAGAAATTTGCCCACAACCAAGGAACTAATAGTAAAAGAGACAGAGCTAGCATTCAAGGCTCTTTCCATTAAACTCACTGCTCCTCATCCTTACTTTTCTACTAGCCCACCATTATTAGCTCAAGTTATGTTTGTGGTATCTTTGTAGCCAACTGGACCTAAATTAGCCTAAACTTTTTTTGGAGAAATAGAGGTTTGTTCATTTACTCATCCCATTAATACTGCCTGAGCATCTATCACATACAGACTGTTCTAGGGTTGTCCAGGATGACGTGGAGAACACGGTGGATGAGGTCTCTGCTCTCACAAGGCTTGTGCTGCCCCTGAGGGAGATGAGTTCACAAACAAATAAATAAAACCACATCAGATATTGACACACACAAAAAAGTTAAAACAGAAAATATGATGAGAGAGACAGGTCAAGGGCTACTTCATATTGGGTGGTTCCTCTGTAAGAGAAGATATTTGGGATGACAATGAAGAGACACAAGAACTAAACAATGATAATATTCAAGGGAAGAATGTTCCAGAAAAGCAAGATGAGCTTGTGGAAGCAGTAACAGCAGCCAGGTAGGGCACAGTAAGGAAAGTGGGTTTAAATTAAAGTGCAGTGAGATACTATTTGGGGGGTGGGGGTGGTGTTTCTAAGTGATAAGATCTGATTTACATTTTAAAAGTATTATTCTGGCTGCTGTGTGGGGAATGGGTTGTAGGAGAGCAGAGTGAAGCATGGCGGCAAATTAGGAAGCTATCTCAGGTAAGAGACAACGATGGTGTAGAACAGGGTGGTTACCAGTGAAAGTGGTAAAGAGTGGGCAGATTTGAGAGACTAACACCTTCTGGCTGATTCCTGGGCAATGAAAGAAAGAAGAATCAAGGATAAGCCTACGATTTTAGCTCGAGGAAATAGGTGGATGGAGATAAAGACCAGGGAAGGGACAGAGTCAGAATTGGAGACAATCAAAGACCTAGCTTGGATTTGCTTAAATGTGAAATTGCTTTGGCTGTCTGATTCAAAGTCAAAACAGAAAATATTTGGCACCTTCAAAGAACAGAGTCAGAATTGAAGACAATCAAAGACCTAGCTTGGATTTGCTTAAATTTGAGATCCCTTTGGCTGTCTGATTCAAAGTCACAACAGAAAATATTTGGCACCTTCAAACTAGCAACACTGGAGCAGAGTTAATAAAGACAGCATCTACAGAAGGCAGGGGAGACTGCTGTGACATCTCAAGTACAGTAGTACTTGGGATAGTAACGCAGAGGTCCATAACCTTGACCTCAGGGGGTGATCAGTTACCAGAACCTAATAGTTTCTAACTTTATCAGAAAGAGCTGTTTGGAGAAGGTCACCTGCCAAGAGCCGAGAGACGCTTCAGACACGGGGCCTTGGAATACATACTCTGCCCTCATCCTCTTTTCCTCTCTGATCTCCTATGTGCTTCCCACCAAGTGGAGGTGGCCATGTGAGGTAACACACACAGGTGTCATCAGGGTGGAGCAGCACAGAGAACAGATATGGAGGGGCCGATGGAAGGCTCCCTTCCCACCATTCAGGTAGAGACAGCAAGTAGGTAGCTGGCCCTCGAGAGAGCAAGGTCAGGGCTGAAGGCATGGATTTTCCAGCTGTAGGCAAGGAGGGGTTTTTGAAGCCTCAAGGTGAGAGGTGCTCACCTAAGGAGAGAATACAGATAAAGTTGACAAGAAAACCCCAGGCTAAGAAACAGAAGTGATCAAAGGGAGACCCAAAAGAAGAGAAGAAAGGGAGAAGACAACCAAGGAGAGGGAAGAGTCACAAAAGGCAAGAGGAGAAACTGGAGCAAAGGGAGTAGTCAACAGTATCCAGTGTTGCTGAAACTCCGGGTCAGATAAGGACAGAAAACTTACCACTGCATCTGGCAAATAGAGACCACTGATGAGGTAACAGAAGATCTAGCTGGGGATGGGGCAGGACGCGAAGAAACAGGATGTTAAAAGGGGATGGGAAGCTAGGGGCCCTTTTGCCTTTGAGGTAAATACAACAGTTTCCAGAAACAAGATCCTTCTCCAGCATAGGATTAAGACAGTACTTCAGTTCTGCTTTTTCATCAGTTACTTTAGCTAGTTTAGATATGATCCATATTTTAAATGTCTTAGGGACTTCCCTGGTGGTCCAGTGGTTAAGAATCTGCCTCCCAATGGAGGGGACACAGGTTTGATCCCCGGTCAGGGAACTAAGATCCTACATGCTATGGGACAACTAAGCCCCTGTGCTGCAACCATCTAGCCCATGCACCGCAGCCAGGGAGAAACCCGTGCACTGCAATGAAAGACGCCCTGCGCCGCAACTGAGACCCGACGCAGCCAAAAAGACGCATTCAAGTGTCTTAAAACCTGTCCTGAATCAAACTCAATTGAAAAATCTGCTATGCTATGCTATGCTAAGTCACTTCAGTCGTGTCCGACTCTGTACGACCCCACAGACGGCAGCCCACCAGGCTCCCCCGTCCCTGGGATTCTCCAGGCAAGAACAAACACTGGAGTGGGTTGCCATTTCCTTCTCCAATGCATGAAAGTGAAAAGTGAAAGTGAAGTCGTTCAGTCGTGTCCGACTCTTAGCGAATCTGCTAGAAAAGTCAAAACAGAGCTACATGGTAGCCCATAAAAGCTCTCGTTGCAAAATATCCTCCAAAGCTATAGCTAGCCTGCCCCTTAGTTTCAGAGTCTAGGATGTAGGTTCAAATCCAGACTGTACTACTTACATGACTTGGGCAATTTATAGACTTCTCTTATTATCCTTCCCGTACCAGGAGAGGTGTCTTTTTTCTCCTTTAGTATTCTTGAGTGCGTTTCTTTATCTGAACTAACCACACTGTATGAAAATGATCTCTGTGCTTCCCTCCACTTTTAGACCCTGGAGAGCAGGGACCCTCCTTTACTCATCTTCATAATCCCAAAGCCATGCACTCAATTTTGTTGAAAAAAGATTAGTATTATTAATTTACCTGAAAAGATCGTTTTAAGTATTAAATGCAGAAGTGAATCATGCACGAAGATCTCAGTGACTATCATCAGTTATTCATATTCTTCAACAGTCTTCTAAATGAGGAACGTCTTACTTTGCATCTGCAACCTCTATTCATTTATTTAATAGATACTCGCATTCATTCAACAAACACATGTGCCAAACACTATTTTGGGTGTTAGGGATACAAAGGTGAATAAAACAGAGCAAAGTCCCTGCTTCAAGGACCTTAATTCTGGGGAAGGAAGGAGGAGATAAGCAACAAACAAATGAATACACATAAAAATATCAAGCAGCTAAAAAGCGCTATAAAAAGCAAAGCAGAATGTAGGAAAATAAAGAGTGATAATATTGTGGTTTTTTTACAGGTTTTGTCCTGGTTTCATGCAGACTTCTATATCCTAATTAACATCCTCAAGAATTGCTATAGATCATTTACTTCAATCCAGGTGATACTTCATAAAACAAATGCAGTTGACCCTTGAACAATGCAAGGAGTTGCGGGGGCGGGGGGGGGGGTGTTGACTGCTGCCCTGCACAGTCAGAAATCCACAAATGAGTTCTGAAATTCCAGCCCCCACCTTATGTGGTTCCTCTGCATTCACAATTCCACGTCCATGGATCCAGCCAACCACAGACTGTCGTACTGCAGTATTTACTACTGAAAAAAATCTGCATTAAGTGGACCCACGCAGTTCAAACCTGTGATTTGAACCCTGAACCCATACAGTTCAGGGGTCAGCTGTATATTTCACAAACATTCTGTGAGAAGCATTTAATCAGTGACTAATACAACATTTTCTAAAATCTCCTATATGATATTCCATCTTTCTATAAGCATCCCCAATACTTTTACTTCACCGTCTGTACTATTTAGTATAGACATGAGAATGACTCCACGATGCTTAACTGTTCAGTTCACTGACCAGTGAAAGAACAACGAGCAGAGGGATCTCTTATCAAAATGCTCTGTTAAATGCTTCTGCATGGAGACACGTGAGATACTTACTAAACTCTGTGCCAGCAGAGTAAAGGGTCCTAAGAACCTGGGGCAGGTGCAGAGAGAGGCTTTACTGAGGAAAACCATTCTGGGGAAGTAACGATTCAACTCAACCCACAGAACAGTTAGGAGCTGGCTAAGAAAAGTGAGATCTGGATAAGAGAGTTGGGTGAGCATTCTAGTTCATGAGCAATACTTCATGGCGGGCGAGTAGGGTGCACCTGTGGGAAGACAAGCCCAGGGGGGCTTGGGAAGAGGGTGCCAGTGCAGAGGCAGGTGGTGGGGAACGAGGCTGGAGAAGTCTATTTGTGAGAGACTCTACTGGGCCACTGTTTTGGTTTTTTATTAAACAAAAAAAAAAAGAAAAGTTAAAAATATGAAATTCTATACTAACTTCTACTCCTCATTTCCTCAACTGCCTTAAGCAAATGACTGGCTCTCCCTGTGTGGCACTGCCTGGCGCTCGGTGTGGGGTCAGGGGGAGGAATGGAAGGAAGGTGGAGTGTTTTAATGTTTCCCAATAATTAGAGTGTTTTTGATGAGACAAGAGAGATGCAGATTATGAGCTCAGTGTTTCGGTTGTTCTGTTTATGTTCACGCTCTGTAGCAATGTTTTTTGAACAAAGAGCTTATAGTGGAGTCAAAGGCTGGCCGGCTGGCCAGAACCTCTCTTATTACACAGAGGCTCCAGTCAGTGGAAGCAGGGGCACTGTCACCGGTGAGCCCCAGGCTCCTCTGTCAACCAGCACAGGCAGCTCCTGGAGCCACCAGCAAATATCTACTTCAGTGTTCTTATCAAAAAGAAAGAAACGCAGAGAATGGGAACAGAGGTGTATCCAAAGCTATAAAAATATTTTATTCCTAACTAAATGTGATGGGCTCTGATATATTTGAAACAACGATTTAGAGAAAAAATTTTAAGAATTTTAAAAATGCCACTTTACATCAAGAATCCCCGGGCGGCCTCACAAACTGAAAATCAAGTTTTGAATCACATCTTATAAGAAAGAGTATCTTGTAGTAAATCATCATCGTTGGCACCTGAATGCCTAGGCTGAAATTCCAGCTCCTTCAATGTCCAGCCATCCATCTTTGGACAGGTAACTTAATTGTGCCTCTGTTGTTAGCTGTAACCTGAGGATGGACTTCCCCGGTGGTCCAGTGGTTAAAAACCTGCCTTGCAATGCCAAGGACGTGGACTGGATCCCTAGTCAGGGAAATGAGGACCCGATGCGACCAAATAAATATTGGCTGAGGGGTAAAGAATCTGCCTGCCAACGCAGGAGACTCGAGTTGGAGCCTTAGGTCAGGAAGATCCCCTGGAGGAGGAAACAGCAACCCATTCCAGTATTCTTGCCTGGAGAATCCCACGGACAGAGGAGCCTGGTGGGCTACGGTCCATGGATTCACAAAAGAGTTGGACACAACTTGGCGACTAAACAGCAACAAACAACCTGAGGATAATACAAGAAGCTATCTCGGAGGGCTGTGAGCATGAATGAGGCCGCATATGTTAAAGTGCTTAGAAAAGCACTTGGCCATAAATATTATGTCAGCTATTATTAATATCAGATATGCATTTTATGAATCCATAATAAACCTGTTTCCGACAAAACTTTTGCTGCTGGGAAAACTAGTCACGGAACCAAACCAGAAAATCCTAAAAACTTCCAAAGCTCTTCTTTCCCAAGTGCTCCTGTGGGTAGAGCCGACTCACCGGTAGTCCCGGTAGGACAGTTGGTGCACACCACCTCCTGTGTCTTAGGGACAACAGCACAGCTGGAGCCCCCAGGACACGGACAGGGCTGGCAATCCAAGGAGGTGCCTGCGGTTGAATCGCCATAGTAGCCATCGCTGCATTTCTCACAGTTGGGCCCGGCCGTGTTGTCTCTGCAGTTACAAACACCTATTTGGAGAGAAGGTGTGAGAAGACAGGCGAGTGTCCAAGCAAACAAGACAGCGGGCGTTTCTGAGCCGCCTGCTGAAGAGAGCTTAGGTCTAGCCGTCCCCAAAGGTCGTCCTCTCACCTGACTCAGGGTCGCAGGTCTCGCTGTGCCCATTGCAGGTGCAGAGCACACAGGGACTGTACGGGCCGAGGCTCGGCGTTTCTCTTCGGTAACCCGAGAGGCACACCTCACAAAACTGCCCTCCGTATCCCACGGGACACGTGCAGGACTCCACCCAAGTTGCGGGGACCCCGGGCCCAGGATGAGCGCTTGCCAGGGTGACATCATCCAAATAGCCAGCACCTGTGTGTGGTTGGGGGAAAGAGGATCGCTGGACTGGCTTCTGTTTTCCAAAACTTCATGAAAAGTCATCAGCACTAAAGGATAACCAGACTCAAAATTTCAGAGACAGCCAACCATTAGTTTAATTTATCTACTGGAGAAGATAACTAGAAAACAGTACTTAGAGCAATCATGTGGTACCTGATGCTGCTGCTGCGAAGTCACTTCAGTCGTGTCCGACTCTGTGCGACCCCACAGATGGCAGCTCACCAGGCTCCCCCATCCCTGGGAGCCTCCAGGCAAGAACACTGGAGTGGGTTGCCATTTCCTTCTCCAATGCATGAAAGTGAAAAGTGAAAGTGAAGTCGCTCAGTCGTTTCTGACTCTTAGCGACCCCATGTACTACAGCCTACCAGGCTCCTCCGTCCACGGGATTTTCCAGGCAAGAGTATAGGAGTGGGGTGCCATTGCCTTCTCCAGGTACCTGGTGCTAGGTATCTGGAATGGCAGTATACCAAACTTTTATTTTTTAAACACACACACACACACACTTATACACACATACACGCACACAGAGATTTCAATTTTACAGTTCTCCCAATCAGATCCCCTGGAGAAGGAAACAATAACCCATTCCAGTATTCTCGCCTGGGAAATCCCATGGACAGAGGAGCCTGGCGGGTTATAGTCCATGGAGTCACAAAGAGTTGGACATGACTGAAGTGACTTAGCACATGCACCCAATCACCAATGTGAAAAACGAAAAGCACTGGGCAATGATCTGGGGCAAGAAAAGACAGAAGGAAGAACGTGGGAACAGGAGGAGTTTAAGGCCACAGCCACGAAGCCATGTTTTTGTTCTTTTGCCACAAAAGCAGGCACTGATCATAGAGTTTAAGGCTTAGAAAGCAGGGAAAGCACCTGTCAATAAGGACCATGCAACTGTATTTTTTGCCCTGCATAAAATAGCAAAAATAATTAAACAAGTTCGAATAATCAGGGCTACTTTGACAAACATAATTATTCCAAAGCCATTATGCCATTACGCCATGTATCATAACACTTTCTTGTTTTCAAAAGAAAATAAAAATAGAGAAATCCTTATATTGGTTTACCTCAAAGGTTTATCCAGCCTAACAGTGCATGTGACAGGCTCAAAAGGAACATCGTATGGAAGGGCCAAGTTTTTATTATACCAGCACGTTTCCCTTTAATTTTCATTCCACTCCTATCTCTTACAGTCTTATCTTTTAACTCAATCTCCCCATGTTATGAAATATCACTTGTTTATACAGAAACTGACAACCTGAGGCTAAAGGACATCTCTTATTTTTGCTTTGAACTTAGTTTAACTTTTAATATATTTATGGGTTTTTTCAACATTAGATCATGAAAGACATCTCCACTGTTAAAGTGCTTCCAACTCCATCTTCAAATGTACTTGTGATTTAATTAATTCACTGCAATCTAACTTGTTTCAACACTTCTCTTAAAATAAAGAGTCACCAATGATTCTTTAGTTGCCAAATAACAAAATCCAATTGTACTGTCTTTCTCAATCTGTTAACTATTCCTCTTCCTTAAAATTCTTTTTTTCTCTTGAGTCTCAGATCATGGTCCTTAAATAACCATGTTTCCAGGATTGCTTCTTTTCTCTTCTTACATTTTTTGTCATATTTCCAAGTTTAAAAATGATTGCCCATATTTTGACAACTCTGATTCTAAATCTCCAGTCCCAACTAAGACCCATCCATATTTCTAACTACTTATAAGACATTTTCATTTGGATATTCATGCAGGCACCTCAAAAATCAACACAGCCAAGCTGCTGATGCCACTGCCAATGCCACTCCAATGCTCTGATTCCTCTCCCCCAGCAAGCTCTACCTTTCTACAGAAATAGGTCCTTATTCTAAAAAATTTTAGGAAAACAATTTAAAGGCACACTTAAAAACAGCTTTGTTTATCTAACATTGTAACAAATGTTCATTCAGTAAATTTTAACTTTTCATCATTTAGCTAAAAGGGCTTGATAATTGATTTAGTTAAAAGGGCTTGATAATTACAGAGGAAGAAGTAAAAAAGAAATGGAGGTTATATAATGTGAGCCAGTAGAATTATATTGGGATTCTTAGAAAAATCTAATTATATGTATAATGTAACCTCAATAGGCTTACCCATTATAAGACAACATCATTTACTAATTTTTGTCTAATTTTCTCCAGGTCCTCAAGAGACGTTTCAAAATGCATTATTTTTATACACAATTCATGTATGATGAGGAAGTTTATTATATCACTTCTTTAGGATCAGGTTTATAATCAGGACTTTAGAGATAACCTTTTGATTATGGATCCTTTTTCCTAATCATCATTTTGATTGATTGTCTTAATTACATCATAACTTACTTCTCTCACTGTATGTCCCACGAATCTTGATAGAGGTCAAATTGTTCAGGAGTTTCTGAAATTCGAAAGGGGTAAGAGTAGGCCTCCAAGGGTAATCTGTCGCTTCATGGAGCCTAGAGAAAAAGGAAGGGGCACGTTAACCTCTGTAAGGACAATTCTGGGTGCTGAGAAAGTATTTCTTAGTCATCCATGCCACCCACAATGCACTGCTCTGCTGGTCTAACCACGTCAGAGATTAGTCTGTTGGTTTGACCATACCACTGGAAAAGGTACAGGTAATCAAGGGGAAAGTTCCCTTTTACAAAGTCACATCGAGAACCCCAAAGTTTTTCTTTAATACACACCTTGAGGCCTGAGGCGCTTAGATAAAGAAGCCACTTTTATAATTCTGGTCAAGTCAGATTTTATAAACCGAACTGTCTTACCTGAAGACATATTTGACAGTGGTCTCACTTGGATAGGAATTGCCCTGAGCAATCAAGGGCACAGACACTCTCATGCCAGCTCCTTCAAGCACCAGGTCTTCTGCCGAGAGGCGAGTGTCTCGCCTGTCCACGCGGAAGGAGAAGGAGAAATTCTGACCATAACTCAACACCTGCTTGCCCAAGAACTTTGCTGGAAGGCAGACACAATGGTGAGCAAGAACGTGAGGTCAGGAATAAACACCATCACACACCACACCACACGGCTTCCTAGCCTTACTTACCAGGGGCAATGAAGTACCGAGGAAAGTAGCTGTCTGAGATGACGGCAATATCCTGCCTCTCAGAGGACCACTCAAATGATGCTTCAGAGCCATCCCTTTGTTCTGCACGCCACCCATCCTCATCTACAAGCGGAGGATGAAAACACAAACATCCTGAATTCAGGTCCTCTATATTCCACAAAATGTACAGAAAGTCATCAATCAAAGTTTTTGAGTAAATGGAGGCTGTAACAGTACCTATATATGCTATACCTCTGAAGCAGTATTTTTATTTTATATAACATTTATACTCCCAGGTAAATTCTAAAACCATCTGTATATGTTTTCATTAAATTAAAAGCCAAACAAAAATCACATACATTAAAAGAAAAAGTGTTGATAGTCTCAAAAAATCTTAAGAGTTACTGACTTTTTTAATACTGTAAGCCTAGGCTCCACGTTCTAGGGGACTAAAGGAAAGGTCTACTTTACCAGTCTCAAAGGTGGAGGTTATAGAATAAACGCTGTAGCCAACGGCATTTGTGCACACGGAAGAATGCCCAAAGCAGAAGCAGGGGGTGCACCCTCTAGGGTTAGATGATTCCAGATTAAAAAATCCAGGTTTGCATCTGAAAGAGATTAAGATACAACCAGGTATTTTTTGTATCTGAAATATGAGAGAAGACACAACACAGCCAGAGAAAGAATGAGCTACCTCTCACAATTGAAGCCTTCGACATTGTCTTTGCAAACACATCTTCCTGTTTCAATATTACATTCATCTATGCTGCCAGAAGGATTGCAAGAGCATGGCCTGTGAAACGATGAAATAAGAGGATAAAGAAATTTTGCTCCAAGTCAGTCTTTTGTTTTACATGTTAACAAATTTTTTTTTTAAAAAAGAAAGAAATACATAAAAAAGCAAAATGAATCCTAAACTCATCTTTGTATTTGGATTTTATTTCAGTCAAGGACACCCATCACATTTAGACATTAAAAATTGCTTCATCTCTGTACAAAACCATCCTTTAAGCTAGAAGCCTTAAATCTTGGTGATAATTATTACAGGGGGAAAATGTTTATATGGCTGCAGATAAGCTACAAGATCTATTACTAAGAGTCAGCTACAACTGGATTCCACCCCCTTAAAAAATCTTACCTGCACCCAGCCTCAGTGAGAGAATGGTACCCAGGCTGGCAACGGTCACACTTGTCCCCCATCACTCCCGGCTTACAGCTACATCTGCCATAGCTATCACACTGTGTACTGAGGGAACCTGAAATACAAAGCACTCAACGTCAACCACCAGATAGGAAAGTAAAACTAATGTCTCAAAGAAAGAAAACTGGTAACTAAAAACAATGCTTGAAATTCAGTATGTAGATTGGTGTTCAGGGTCTAGATGGTAACCAAGAGAATAAAGATCAAATTTTAAAACAGAACTCCCTCAAAACCATATCCCTTTAAACTATGACATTTAAACTTTTCAGACAAACACCCTAAGATGAATCTACTCATAATTATTGAAAAATACTAACAAATAACTCTGTACCCATGATAAACTGCAAGCAAAATCAGTCACTGTGGACAAGCACAGGCTCCTTAGGGCCTGTGTCTAGAATTTAAGTATACACAGGCAGGAACAGCAAATAAAGTTCAAACTCCTGGAAAAGTAGAACAGACTAAGAGCTCTCAGCTCCTCTGAACACACAGCAACATGCTGCAGGAGTTTAGCCCTCCAAAGAGGTCAGACTAAACAAAATCATTAACAAGGAAGAACTCACGGAGCAGCTAACCAACCTTTTACAGTCAAAGTTCAAACGGTCTCAATGATCCTATTGCTAATTATTTATAAAACCATTACTCAGGCCAACCCCAGTTTTATACACATCGGAAAATCACCTAAACGCTCCACCTGGTTAAAGAGTTGAGGCTGATGCCAAATCATTCACACGTTATAACAATATTCACTCTCTGCATTTAACCTGTGAGAATCCTAAGGAAACAAAGCTTTATTTCCTGGGGATACAGGAATTGCTTATTTTGTCTCCCAACCCATCAGGCTGTCACTTACCAACAGGACTACAGTGGCAGGGAGAGCAGGCTTCCCTGTTCCCAAGGCGGAAGAAATTCTCCCGGCACCTCTCACACTTGGCACCGTCTGTGTTGTCCTGGCAGTTGGTACAGTGGCCACCATGGCCCGTGGAACGGTATAGTTCAGGGTCAAAGTAGCATTCCTGAGATCGGCCATTGCAGTCACAGGCTGTTGGCCAAAACGTTAAGTCAGATGCATGTTTCTTTACAAACAGCATTTTAGAAGACTCAAACCAAACTGTAACCCCCACATCTCTGTGACAGATGGTGGTGGTTTAGATGCTAAGTCATGTCCAACTCTTGCAACCCCATGGACTGTAGTTCCTCTGTCCACGGGGTTTCCCCGGCAAGAATACTGGGGTGGGTTGCCATTTCCTCCTCCAGGGGATCTTCCCGACCCAGGGATTGAACCCGTATCTCCTGCATTGCAGGCAGATCCTTTACCTCTGAGCTGTGACAGGTGGTAGGTAGTTGAATGACTACCAGATACATTTCTCATTTAAAAAAAAACGAAAAAAGTATGTCTGTCAATAAAGTGTTTATAGTCAGGTTATCAGCTTACAAGGAAATGTCCATCCTTATCAAAAATGGTACCATCATAGCTTAGTTGGTAAAGAATCTGACTGCAATATAGGAGAACCTGGTTCAATTCCTGGGTTGGGAAGATACCCTGGAGAAGGGAAAGGTACCCACTCCAGTATTCTGGCATGTATAGTCCAGGGGGTCGCAAAGAGTCGGACACAACAGAGTAACTTTCACTTTAAAATATAACTAATTCCTGTACTTAGGAACCTCCAGATAGTAGTATCAGTTCAGTCGCTCAGTCGTGTCCAACTCTTTGAGATCCCATGAATTGCAGCACGCCAGGCCTCCCTGTCCATCCAGCCATCTCATCCTCTGTTGTCCCCTTCTCCTCCTGCCCCCAATCCCTCCCAGCATCAGAGTCTTTTCCAATGAGTCAACTCTTCGCATGAGGTGGCCAAAGTACTGGAGTTTCAGCTTTAGCATCAAGTAAAAGCCAAGTCAAATTACAATTTTTCAGAGTCTTTATCCTTCATTTTAATACCAAGTCCAAGCACAAGGATCAGTTCATACTCAGGTTTCAGTTTACCATTTTAGGGCTCAGACAATTCAAATACATTAGCCACTAATGTATTTCAAAATGCCAGATTACTTGCATACAGAGACTGGGGTGATCTGAGCCATACTGGGTACGATACGTACCTCTGTAAAAGGAAGCAGGAAATCTAGATGCACTAGAAAGTAAATCCACTAGAAGGGAAACCTAGACGCACTAGATGCCTCTATCTACTGGGAAGCCGCGGTACCAAATGGGTCACCTGTTAAGCAGCTATAGCCCCTACAGGGCACAACCATATTTTAAGAACAAGTATCTACAGTCACAATGTATAATCTTTTTTCATTTTCTCTCTTCCTAAGAGTACTAGGATCTACTCTTCCTCTCAAAGCCTCTCGCCTAGGCACAAGGGCAGTACAAAAGTTTCTCTGTATTTCGCTCTCTAGAGAGATAAAGAAAAAATAATTTTGATAAACAATCTTTTGAATGGGAGTCTTAGTTTGCTACTTATCACACCTGACTAACGTTAATCAACAACCATGGTTGTCTGAAGAAATAAGAATTGGAAGGAAGAAGAATATTTTAAAGAGCAACAAAGAAAAGACTAGAAAAACCATATTTTAGTGTAGGCTACACAGCCAACCAGTTCATTCTGAAGATCAGTCCTGGGTGTTCATTGGAAAGACTGATGCTAAAGCTGAAACTCCAGTACTTTGGCCACCTCACGTGAAGAGTTGACTCATTGGAAAAGACCCTGATGCTGGGAGGGACTGGGGGCAGGAGGAGAAGGGGACGACAGAGGATGAGATGGCTGGATGGCATCACTGACTGGATGGACGTGAGTTTGAGTGAACTCCGGGAGTTGGTGATGGACAGGGAGGCCTGGCGTGCTGTGATTCATGGGGTCGCAGAGAGCCGGACACAGCCGAGCAACTGAACTGAACTCAACACTGGCCCAGTATTTAGAACTAAGGAAAGGCCAGACCTTGAACATGCTGCTCCCATTCTGTTAGGTATGCTCCTCAAGGAAATAGAAAACCTGCAAGTTTATGTTTATGGCCAATTCCACACATCTACAATTCTTCTCTGACGTGCATGCAGGTTATATATATATATATATATATATCTACACACTCAAATTATGGAAGAAGCACTGCCTTGCAGGCTCTTCCTCTCAAGGAAGAATCAAAGGAAGTCACCCACGCCCCCCGCCCCCTGAAGTCCTAGAGACAGCTCAGCAGATGGAAGCCCGGGGCACTCACGCTGGCACTCGCTGGCACTCTCGGCGGTCGCCCTCCTCCACGGCCGGTCGTTGAAGAAAGGAAGGCACTTTTCACAGTCCACACCATAAGTATTATGTTTGCAATTACACACCAGCTTGTCAAACTCGTTCTTTACACACTCGCTTGCATGTCCGTTACATTTACACCTGGGGAAGAGAAGAGACACTCAAAAGAAGAAACAACTAGAAAGCGCTGACTGGACACAGAGAAAGGATGTTCACGGAGAATTAACAGCAACCTCTGAATGTTTCTGAGTTTACCAAGCACAACTGTAAATTGAGGAACTGAGCAAGATTAAGTAATGGCTGTGTTTTTAGTTATGAAGAAAAATTCTGACCAAAAAAGGTAGCTTTATTTAACTGGGGCTAGAGCATTAACTGGAGAAGGCAATGGCACCCACTCCAGTACTCTTGCCTGGAGAATCCCATGGACGGAGGAGCCTGGTAGGCTGCAGTCCATGGGGTCGCAAAGAGTCAGACACGACTGAGCGACTTCATTTTCACTTTCCACTTTCATGCACTGGAGAAAGAAATGGCAACCCACTCCAGTGTTCTTGCCTGGCGATCCCAGGGACGGCGGAGCCTGGTGGGCTGCCCACTATGGGGTTGCACAGAGTCGGACACGAATGAACCGACTTAGCAGCAGCAGTAGCAGAGCATTAACTGGACATAAAAAGAAAGTCCCCGACAATTTCTGAGGACATCTGTAGGACCCTTTCCTGAAGTGAAATGTGTGTTTCAAGAAGAAGCCAAGTGTAGTGGTTAAGAAGAACACGGGTGTATACATATGGCAGATTCACTTTGCATGCAGTGAAACTAACCTAACACTGTGAAGCAATTATACTGCAATTGAAAAAAAAAAAGAACATGGACTCTGAGGCCAGGCTGCCTGTGACTTACAGATGTAACCTAACCTGTGCCTTACCTGTAAGAGAAGGATGAGAATAATGTTTATTTCATAGAGTTACTGAGATCAAGAGGTTACTCTTTTTATGTGCCCAGGATTATATGGGCATATAACAAGTCAATAAATGTCAGCAGTTATCCGTCATCATGATTTTAAAGCATTCTGATCTGAAGACAGTAAGAGCCAGACACGACACCACCATATGGATCTCTGGTAGACACTCCCTCGGGTTGTTTGGGGTAAGAATCCTTGACGGATCCCTAAGACGAAGGCACTAGAACACTAAGGACTTGTGGAAATCCCCATGAGTATTTGCTGCCCTGCCGTGCCCCTCACTCGCTCTTTAAAGACAGCAGTCAGTTCAAGCACCACTTAATAACACATTCAAACACTTCTGAAATATCTACAGTGCACTAGGATGAATCCCAAATTATATCCCCAGCTTGCCTCTTTCTTCCAAGCTTCTGTCCTTGACTGCTACACAAACGTAATGTCCTCCACGACTTACAGCTTTATATTTTATACCTGAACTCACCATCTCGCCAAATGAGCTCATCTTCTTCGAGTATATTGTTATAAATTGGTTATCACCATTCTCCTGATTGCTAAACCTTCAAATCTTCTCTGACTAAAATCCTGATAACTCTTCCTTCACAAAATGCACCTAAATGTTCCTTTCCACCCTGTCGTCACCACCCCGTGTCTGGCATTTGTCACCTAACACCTAGATGACAGCATCATAACAGGAATATAAAATTCTCTCAATCATATTCTTTCACTTTGCCTGCAGCTCACCTTCCTGATCTACTGTTCTGATATCAGAGCCCTCCTCCAAAAGAGTACATGGTTTCTCACTGGTTACAGCTTCCATCAGCTTCCCCTGAGCATCAATCCCATACCAGGGACACAGCATACAAAAATCATGTTTCTGTTCTGGAGACTTCATAGGCTAATACAAGGAGAAGTCAGTCCAAGATTCTTGGCCCACTGTCTGAGGTCTCTGGCTATCAAACTCTCTCTGGTTTACAACTCTACAAATTCATGTAAGATGTTCCTTCCATCAAGGAGACTTAGATTCTTTCAACTCTAAACCTTTGTTCACGACATGTTCATCCTCCTGCACCTAACCCAGACATCCTCTCTCCTTATCTAAACCCTACCTATTCTTCGAGGCCCAGCTTAGATTCGATCTGCTTCTCTAGCCTGACTGTCTTGTAAGCATTCTCTGACATACGACATCTCTTTATCTAAAGCATGTGACTGTACTAGCATTTAACTTTTCACACGTTCACACAGAGCCTGCCTCATTCATCTGCAGGATCCCAGAGGTCAGGTCCTTCTCAGAAGGTGAGTGTCAGTCCCGCACTTTCTCAGTAGCTTCACAGTGCCTGTCATAGGGCTCTGTACTTACACGCTCAATAAGAATCCACTAATGTGTCTCCAGTACTTTGGCCACCTCATGCGAAGAGTTGACTCATTGGAAAAGACTCTGATGCTGGGAGGGATTGGGGGCAGGAGGAGAAGGGGACAACAGAGGATGAGATGGCTGGATGGCATCACTGACTCGATGGACGTGAGTCTGAGTGAACTCTGGGAGTTGGTGATGGACAGGGAGGCCTGGCGTGCTGTGATTCATGGGGTCGCAAAGAGTTGGACACAACTGAGCGACTGATCTGATCTGATCTGAATGTGTTGATTGGTCCAATCACTTCATGGGAAATAGATGGGGAAACAGTGGAAACAGTGTCAGACTTTATTTTTTTGGGCTCCAAAATCACTGCAGATGGTGATTGCAGCCATGAAATTAAAAGACGCTTACTCCTTGGAAGGAAAGCTATGACCAACCTAGACAGCATATTCAAAAGCAGAGACAATACTTTGCCAACAAAGGTCCGTCTAGTCAAGGCTATGGTTTTTCCAGTGGTCATGTATGGATCTGAGAGTTGGATTGTGAAGAAGGCTGAGCGCCAAAAAATTGATGCTTTTGAACTGTGGTGTTGGAGAAGACTCTTGAGAGTCCCTTGGATTGCAAGGAGATCCAACCAGTCCATTCTGAAGGAGATCAGTCCTGGGTGTTCATTGGAAGGACTGATGCTGAAGCTGAAACTCTAATACTTTGGCCACCTCATGCACAGAGTTGAGTCATTGGAAAAGACTCTGATGCTGGGAGGGACTGGGGGCAGGAAGAGAGGGGACGACAGAGGATGAGATGGCTGGATGGCACCACCAACTCGATGCACATGAGTTTGGGTGAACTCCGGGAGTTGGTGATGGACAGGGAGGCCTGGTGTGCTGCGATTCATGGGGTCACAAAGAGTCGGACAGGACTGAGTGACTGAATTGAACTGAATGTGTTGATTGGACAAGGTTTTGGAAAACCTAGTTACTTTGTTTCCAGGATAATGAGGTCTAACAACATTACTAATGCCCTTGTAAATAAGTGGCTGCATTCACTCCTACACCAAAGCTTCTATGGCTTTCAAGGTTATTTAATGGCTTACTTACCTACCACCCACAGCAAAATCAGAGATTGCATAATAATAGGATTTGAGAACTTTGGGGTCATTAAACACTTCATCTCCAAAAGTGTTCAGGCGATTGAGAGTTACTCTGATGTCAGTGGCAGTTACCCATTCCTGTCAGAAAATAAAAACACAGAAAAGACGGTAAAGGCACTGAATTATTGTAAGAGACATGTATGTGACAAAATCTTCTAAACAGTTTATGTGTCATTTAACTTATGTCTTCTTCTGGCATTAAATCTATTAACTTACTCAAAGACTTCCTTTAATATCCTTATATTTTTCTCCTTGAATCTTCCCTTCTTGGATCTAAGTTGTTACTTCACCACTCAGAATCCCCCAAGGCAGAAATAATATTAATTTCGTCACAAGGCTGTAGAAAGGCTTAAATGAAATACGCTTTTCAATACTCAGCATACATTAGGTACTGAATACACATGTCCCGTCTCTCCACTCTATATCCGCACCCCAAAGCCAGCCTAGAGAAGCCAACAGAGTTCACAAAGCGCCACAACCGTGTTCAATATGCTGGTCATTGTCTCCCCCTGCCCATCTTGTTCCATCTCCCTTTCCGTTTTACCCCAACCACTACTACAGATCTGGGAGACACTTCCCAGCACAAAGCAATCAATCATTACACTGGCCTGAACCAATCAGATGTACTCTTCTGTCCTGACCCTTCCCAAATGTCGCTTCTTGTGAGGCCTTCCCTGGCCGGGCTATCTAAAATTGCCACCACCACCACCACCTCCAACTCCCTACCTCCCATCACTATTTTATTAAAATTGCCTGTTTCCATCACCACCACCTGCATACCCCACCACTGCCACATCAGATTATAAGCTCCACAGGGCAGGAATTTTTTTGTTTTTGTTCACTGCATTTCACTGCTGGTTAGCATATACTTGGTGCTCAGATTAACATTCACCAAGGAGAAGACCCTTGAAAGTCCTTTAGACAGCAAGGAGAACAAACCAGCCAATCCTAAAGGAAACCAACCCTGAATATTCACTGGAAGGACTGACGCCAAAGATGAAGCTCCAATCCTTTGGCCACTTGATGCGAAGAACTGACTCACTGGAAAAGACCCTGATGCTTGCAAACATTGAGGGCAGGAGGAGAAGGGGACGGCAAGGGATGAGATGGTTGGATGGCATCACTGACTCAATGGACATGAGTGTGAGCAAACTCAAGGAGCTTGTGAAGGGCAGGGAAGCCTGGCGTGCTGCAGTTCATGGGACGGCAAGGAGTTGGACACGACCTAGCCGCTGAACAACAAGCAAATGGGCAGACTGGCAGAAACTACAACTGATCGAGATGGCAGGTCTATCATGATGGCAGAGGACCAGAAGGGAGGTTACACAGTTTTCCCCGAGGTTTTATGAGCTCTGAGTGCATATAATAAATGCCCTTTCATTGAGCTCATTTTAGTCAGATGTTTACATCTGGGGTAATCCCGAGGAATCATGTCTGCCAGTGACCAAGCCCTGTGTATTCCCTTTTCACACTGATTCTAGACAGTGTGACTTGCTTTGGCCAAAGAAACATCAGTGAATGTGACACAGGCAGAAAATTGATATATATGCATGCCCTGGGACTTACCCTCTTGAATACTTTCACGATCACATGAAGAAGGCTAGTCTAGCCTCCTTGAGGAGATAAGATGACAGGGAGAGGATAAACCCAGCTCCCATCCCAGCTGACTGGCCAGGGAGTGACCTCAGGCCGACACAGAATCATGAGAAACAAGAAATCGTGGCTGTTTAAAACCATTAAGTTTTAGAGTGGTGTATTACGTATAATGACCCAAAGGTGCCACGCCCACATTCAGTTCTCTCCTGGGACTGCACCTCAGCATCACCAACACAGACGTAACCAGCCAAGTGCAGAGCCGAAGGCATCTGTTTTCAGAAGGTTTCACGTGAGACAGGGAGGCACACCCCTGATTAAGAATCACTGCTTACTCCATGCCAAACACCTGGCAGATAGAACAACACAGAGAGCTCATCAAGGCTAATCTCTGTGAAGCCTCCATGTATAATTAGAAAGGAGAAGAGATGGTGATTTCACCATATCCAAACTTGGAACTCCAATAACAACTCCCACTCACGGTCACAATGTCAGGAATCTTTTAGCCGTCTGTAGTGTAAATAGCTGGACAGATCTCTGTGTTTAGCACTTGCATCTTTGACAGGCTTCAACTTTATCACAGCTTTTCTTGAATAAAAGCTTCTCAAGAGCTGAATCTAAGACTTTTTCTTTCACAATGGGCATCTTAAAGAAAACAAACTCTAGAACTAGACTTTTCATGTTTTGAATCCCAGTTTAGTGGCTAGAAATAGTGTAACTTGGGGCCAGTGATTTTTTCTTTTCTGGGCCTCTGATTCCTCATCTGTAAAATGGAGATAATAGAAGTGTCTACCTTACAGTTATTGGGAGAGTTAAATGTGTTAATATATTTAATATATCTAAAGGGCTTAGAACAACACTTGGCATACTATGGCACACTACAGTAAGTGCTATAATAAATGCTAATCATTATTATACATCACTACATGCTCAGTAATATTCAGCATTGAAACCAGGAAGGTTTCAGAGAGATCACAGCTTTTACAGGGAGGCGCAAGGAGCAGGGAGGGTAGGAGCCATCTGCCTCTGTCCTCACTGTCAGATTGGCTACCAGGCAGATCAGTTACCCTTCCTTGGTAGCTGTATATCAGAGTCAGAGCTCTTATATCCAGAGACACATAACTGATGCTTCTGCATAAGGATACCAACTGACCAAATCTATTGGCGAATGCCCACAGCCTTCTGTCACATTTAGTCTTATGAGTTTCTGAGGCATGAAGAATAAGAAACATCAGAACTCCTATAGCTGGGGAACTGATTTAAGACAAGCTAACAAGGCATATTGGAGAAGGCAATGGCACCCCACTCCAGTACTCTTGCCTGGAAAATCCCATGGACGGAGGAGCCTGGTAGGCTGCAGTCCATGGGGTCACTGAGGGTCGGAAACGACTGAGCGACTTCACTTTCAATTTTCACTTTCATGCATTGGAGAAGGAAATGGCAACCCACTCCAGTGTTCTTGCTTGGAGAATCCCAGGGATGGGGGAGCCTGGTGGGCTGCCGTCTATGGGGTCACACAGAGTTGGACATGACTGAAGTGACTTAGCAGCAGCAGCAGCAACAAGGCATACAGTTAGCAAAGGGGCGAGAAAACCACAGTCACATTACCTCACTGCTTTTCCTACTGACTACATGGTCCCTCTCCAAGACAGTAAAATACAATAACTTGTGTAGAAAGAATCAAAGCCAGGAAACATATGCCAGTTGATCAACTTAGACTTGTGGACACAGCAGGGGAAAAAGAGGGTGGGATGAATTGAGAGAGTAGCATCGACGTACGTACACTGCCATGCATGACACGGCTAGCTTGTGGGAGGCTGCTGAGTAACACAGGGGGCCCAGCTCAGTGCTCCGTGATGACCCAGAGGGGTGGGAACGGAAGGATGAGAGGGAGGCTCAAGAGGGAGAGGACACACGTATACTTATAGCTGATTCACGCTGTTGTACAGCAGAAACCCACACCACACTGTAAAGCAATTATCCTCCGATTAAAAATAAATTAAAAAAAATTTTTTTAACGAATAATTGTAGATTATTTCTCCCCTAGGTAATCTGTTTCTTCATCTACTAGAGTCAGTTATTCTTTCTGCCCTTTATTTTGAATACATCTTCCTGCCATTGAAAGAAATTTTCTGAAAGGCCTTTGCAAACCTACTCACTACTCACCAGAACCCTCAGAGTTTACCAAAATTAAGATTTATGAAGCCCCAGCAAGCAACAGAAGTACAGTGGAAGGGAGGAACTGGACTCAGACAGAATATAGTCTCGCTGTTCCCACTGTCCAAAGCCACATAGGCAAATTAGACAAAGAGTCCTTGAACATAAAAAATTCCAAAGAGAGAGAACGAGAGGCTACAAAGGCACAACGCCCAGAAAAACAGGGGCATTCCCTACTTAGAAGTCACAACAGCTCTTCATAAAGTATATGGAGCACTTGCAAACCCACATCCAGTCCCAGCAAATTAATATGGGCAGCCCCCATTTAGATGTTAGCTTCAGCCGCGTGACGGAAGCCTCTGATCGGTGTGAATGTGCTGAGGGTGGCAGGACACTCATCTGCCCCTCCAAAATCAGCAGCCAGAACATAAGACAAGGTCACAGACATCTAGGCAATACAGAAAGATTCCAAATTGTAGTGCATAAGGAACATGCACACAGAATTTATGAAAAAAGAACTCTGAGATTGCCACAAAGGGACAAGTTTCTATCACCACCCTTATGCACTACACCAGGGTAGCTAAATTCACATCTCGACATAAAAACCAGTGCTTTTAGGTGATGAAGAGTTTTTTAATGATTGGCAACAGTGCCAGACAACCAATATTTCCCTGTAAAATAATAAAGGGGGCTTCCCTGGTGGCTCAGTGATAAAGAATTGGTCTCCTACCAATGCAGGAGACATGGGGTTTGATTCCTCATCCCGGAAGATCCCACATGCCAGGAAGCAACTAAGCCCATGCACCACAACCACTGAACCTGTGGTCCAGACCTAGGAACTGCAACTCCTGAGCCCATGTGCTGCAACCACCGAAGCCCACGCGCCCTAGAGCCCCTGCCCAGGAACGACAGAAGGCACTGCAGTGGGGAGCATGCACACCACAAGCGAGAGTAGCCCCCGCTCATCAAACTAGAGAAGAGCCCAGGCAGCAACAAAGACCCCGCACAGCCCAAGAGAAATAAAAACTGTTTTAAAAATAGCAAAGGAAGGTAGAGTTCTTAAACATCTTATTTCAGTTGTTCCCTCTTGCCAACATTAAAAGCCTTTTTTTTTTATTTTGTCAAATCAAAGAGGTAAGACCGGATACAAAAACAAAACACCCAGCAAATTCATTCAAATACCCTCCTTCCAAAGGAAGGTAGAGGAGCAAAATATTTCCACTGCAAGTACAGAGATGCAAGTTAAAATTGCTCAGCATTTAAAAATATCTGTAAAGTTTACATGCCAGGATACATGTGCACGCAAACACAAGAACAAACATCAAGGGGGAAGCAGGCACGAAACTACTTTCCTTCACTTATTAAGAGTACACTGGGGAGCAGAATAAAGTCCAGCTGTCTGTCCTGACCCTTCCTCCAAAAGCGGGCACGCGGGCCGCCCCCGCCTCCCCATGATGATCTTCCCACGCCCCGCATGGGGAACAACCCAGCGGCCACCCCGCCGAGCTCCGGTGCCTACCTGCAGCACAGGGCTGTTGTCGAAGTTGTAGGCGCTGGGCCTTCCTTCCAGGGTGGAAAAGGCCACGTTGCCCCCAGTGAGAGGAGAGATGTCGCTGAACTCATCTGTGCACAACGCCTGCTGCTCGTCGCCGCCCGTCCGGATGAAGCCGCGGGTTGCCTTCGAGTAGGTGTTCTCGCAGGAGCCGCTGTAGTACTGGTAAGGGATCCAGGGCCCGTCTTCCCGCGTGCGCTTGTAAATGGCGAAGCTCTCCGGGCGGCTGGTGTGGAACTTGAGGCGCACGTACGTGATGTCAAACGCTTTTCCTGTTGGGGCGAACACGTGGATGCTTGTAAGTCATGTGGATGAAGCGAAGAACCCTCCTCCATCCCCACTCTGCTCTGGAGCTCGACAAAGAGAACACAACCCACCCTGCGCAACTAGACTAAGAGGGTGCCGGAACGCTCGACGCGTTGGCTGTGCTGACAGGCCGTTCTCAGCCTGGAAACTGCGTGTTTTCCCTGGGCTCAGAAGCTGGCTCAGAAAAGCCCATTTATGATGTGTGCTGTTGAAATTTTGCTTCCCAGGAAAACTGACAGTATATTATGTACTTATACTATGAAGTGAAAGTAAAATTAAGTGAAAAAGTGCACTTTATCCTCAATGCTGTTGCTTCTACAAAAGCTTAATTAAAAGACAGAAAGGAAAATATTTGCTAGCTTTCTTCTGGGTACTTCCAAGATTTTCAAAAACTCATTCTTTATTCATTTTAATTTCTCTTCTTGATGCAAGAAGAGTATCATCGGGACTAATCTTTCTTTCTTTACCAGATTCTGGAAAAGAAATTTGAGAGATAAGGTCAGGAGTTGAGTAGGAATGAAGAAAAAAAACTTCTCCAGTCGCTGAACAGAGACAAAAACAGACAGAGACAGAGAAGAGAAAGGCAGTTTAAAAAAGCTGTATTCAGAAGAGAATATATGGGACATGAGTGCCGAGCAGGGAACAACAGCAAGGAGCAGGAGCCAACGGGCTGTCGTGCCTCTGGGAGCCCGGTCACTGGGTCTGGCAGCGCCGTGCGGCAGCCAGACCAGAACGTGGTCTGACGGCTGGGCCAGCCTGGGTGCTGGCCAGCAGGACTTCAGGTGGGTAAGAAAGATATTGTGCAGTATGGCAGAAACCACAATACTGTAAAGTAATCAGCCTCCAATTAAAATAATTATAAAAAAAATAAAAGATAACGTGTAACTGGTTTTAAACGCCATTCATTCACAAATGGGTCTTCCGATCAGTTTTTGTCAAGAAGGGTTTCTCGGGCACACCTACCTGCTCAGACCCACATTGTATATTTCGGGGGACAAGATGTGTCAGACACAGGGGGTCTCTTCTGTGTGAATCAACTTCCCGTGAAGAAGCCTCCTCCAGGACCTGGAGGGGAGGAGTTCCTGCACTCTCGCAAGTGCTGAGGAGAGGCTTCTACCACTGTCTCACATCCTCACACCCACCCGCCCCCCAGGGGAGGAGTGATGCTCGTGTGTGGCCTGGAATCTCCTCAACTCTCTCCTCTCTGCAGCCGGCCCCCCACCCCCTCTCCCTCACTCCTCAGAGCGCCCCTCCTCCACCGGGTGAGGGAGGCCTGTTGCCACCCTGCTACTCCATCCAGGACTGAGTGGGTGACTTCAACCTGGGTGGGGATGTCCAGGCTCTCTTTTTCAAATCAGTTTTATCCAGGATAAAACTGATCAGATAAGCCAAATCTGACTCTATGGTCCAGATCTTACAAGAGGGGTGTAACTGTACCCATATACATGAAACGCATTCACGCACATAAGATCTTGAACATAAAGATGTATGCATGAAGGAAAAAAACACAGGACTGGGCACTGCAAGACTGAAGTGCAGATCCTGACTCCTCAATTACTAGCGGTGGGATCTCTAGTGCTTTGTCCATCACTTTCTCCTCTGTAGAAATGATGATATAGACACAGAGAACAGATTTGTGGTTGCCAAGGGGGAGGTGGGGGGTGGGGAGGGAAAGATTTGGAGTTTTGGATTCGTAAATGCAAACTATTACGTATAGAATGGATAAATAACAAGGTCCTACTTATAGCACAGGGAACTATATTCAATATCCTGTGAGAAACCATAATGGAAAAGAATATGAAAAAGAAAATATATATATAACTGAATCACCATGCTGTATAGCAGAAATTAATACAATATCGTAAATCAACTATATATCAATAAATTTTTTTCAAAAATAAACAAAAAAAAATGAGAGTGATGATCCCTGAGCCACCTATCTCAAAGAGTTGTTGGAAGGTCAAACTAAGATTCTGCATATCTGCATATACTTGATTAGTTATAAAATTATATACAGAGTTTATATAATATATATATATCCTGAATTTTATATATAGTCATGAAATTATATATATATATGTTTATATATATAATTGTATATATAATCATGAAATTGGAGCTTAAAGACAATTGTCTCTTCAATCTAGTCTGAGATATAAATGCTAAGGCTTTGAGGTTTTTGGCAGCATTGCGTTGGTTGAACACTAGGCCAGCTGGCTTGTTTCTCAGTACCATTATCAGAGATGGCTCAGTGGTAAAGACTCTGCCTGCCAAGCATGAGACCTGGGTTTGATCCCTGGGTCGGGAAGGTCCTCTGGAGAGGGAAATGGCAACCCACTCCAGTATTCTTGCCGTGGAAAATCGCATGGAGCCTGGTGGGCTAGAATCCATGGGGTCACAAAGAGTTGGACATGACTTAGCAACTAAACAGCAGAAACATACAAATAGAAAGCATGACTATAATACAGTACAGAAGAGAATTCCTAAACTAGGATCCTGGAGATGTTCACACACAAGAGCCTGACTGCACAAGGGCCTACCTGATACAGTTGCCAGAGAATATAACACAAACCTGGACCTTCTACCTAGGAAGCACTACAACACTTTGGACACAGGTCATGCAAATACAGCTTACAACACTCCTGTTAAAAGAATGCAAACTGAACCTGTATCTATCTACTGTGTCAAAAATGTAAAGAAGTCACCTGTGAATGAGGGCGAGGTTGTAATACAGTATCAATGGTATTCCAGAGACTATCTAAAACATTCTGGAATGGTAAAACAATTTAGTTACTCATAAGTACGTGGCTTGGGATGTTCAAAGGCTTACGTACTAATCTTTGGACTACAGATTACCCTTGCTTTTCTGTTCTGTCTACATTTCTGCCATTTCATTGTTCTTTAGCAACCCAATCTGCAGGAGGATGGATCAAAGGAGAGAAGGTAAAACGGATCTGGGTATCCAGTGTCCCAGACAAACATCTGCACCACAAAGCCACACACTGAAAGAAACAGGAATATGTGGTCACTCAAACATCAGAAAAGCAACTCTGCTAGCAGTAAGCTCTGAAGCAGCCCAGCTTGCTGGCACGGGCCCTGTCTCCCCACACCTCATTTTCAGAGCTGCTTTTCTCATTCTAACTTTTAGCTACGGTTGAAAGAGGTGGCAGTCTGTGGCTATCTGGAAAGGAGGCTCCCACATTCCACATGACAAGATGGACACATGCATGACTTTCGGTGTTGTGGCCAGCCAACCCAGCCATGGATGCCTACCACTGCAATTCCACGTGATGAATGCTATGACGGAGAAGGACATGAGGTTTGGGGAGCCTGGAGGAAAGTCACCTCACCCACATTTGTGAGGTCAAGAAACATTTTTGAGAGGAAGTGACATCTAAACCCAAGACCTGAGAAATGCAGAGGGATTAGCTAGGCCAATAGAGACCAGTTGTCCAGGCAGATGGAACAAGATGTATGAAAGAACAGAGGACACAGAGGGGTGGAGTACAGCTAGGACTGGGGAGGGTGGCTGGAGACAAGGCAGCTAGCAAGCAGGGCATGCTGGGCCTGAGGCCATGCTAAAGAGCAACTTCAACTCCCACTGACAAGCTAACTGAGGGATTTACGTCAAGAAATGCATGATCAGGTTTGATTTTTAGAAAGATCATTCTGGCCACTGTGTGGAGATCAGGTTAGAAGGGACAGGACTAAAGGTGGGAAGAACTGTTAGAAAGATGTGGCAGTAATCCTGGCTAACAGTGGCTGCACTCGATACAGGGACAGCTGGAATAGAGAGAAATGAATGGACTTGGGTGACATGCAATTGTGTGTGTGCATGCTCAGTCTCTCAGACATATAGTTAGCAGACCTCAATATCAATAATAATTTGGTAAATGATGCAGGGGAGCAGAAGTCATTTCCGATAGCCGTCTCTATTTTCACCCTAATTGACATTCAGTTTCATTGCTGAAGTTCCTTCTACGTGTTCCATAAGGCAGTAGGATTAAGAATAACATTCAGTTTCCTAGTTTAAAAACAACCAAATGGAAAGACATACCATACCATCCACTGCAACAGATAACAAAGGAGGTTAAGCAAAACTGGAGGCAGGAGCAAAGGGTATGATTGGGAGATGCATCTATCTTGGCTACACAAGATTTAAGGTGTCTATGGTCACCGAGACAGGAAAAAATACGTCTGGTAGGGAGTTGGATGTGAATGATCTGAAGGCCCAAGAGAGACATCTAAGATGGAGATACAGATTTGGGATTCAAGGACTTCCCTGGTGGTTCAGCAGTTAAGACTCCAAGCTTCCAATGCAGGGGGAGCAGGTTCAATACCTGGTCAGGAAACTAAGATCCTGCATGCCCCACAGTGTGGCCAAAATAAATTTTTTTTTTTAGTTTTTTCAAAAGTTAAAAGAAGATCCAGGACTCATTGGCCTGCAGTTGGATAATGAAGACTGCCATGGTTGCGACCAAAGAGGGCAGGAGTGTTGAGTGAGAAGTGAGCTGACTTTTGGGAATCATGCTGAAGAGCATCAAAATTTAAAGCACAGCCAGAAAAAGAAGTGACAGAGGGGACTGTGAAGACCAGAGGGAGGAGGGCAAGTCAGAGAGTACAGATATCATGGAAGCCAAGAGGGAAATAAATAAGCAGTAGTGTTTAAATCTGCATAATGACTAAGAAGCATCCACTAGCTTCACGCCACAAAGAGATCACTGCAGGGAGGTGGGAGGGGGGTTCAGGATGGGGAACACAGGTACACCCGTGGTGGATTCATGTCAATGTACGGCACAACCACTACAATACTGTTAAGTAATTAGCCTCCAATTAAAATAAATCAATTTATATTAAAAAAAAAAAAAGAGGTCACTGCTGCACTTAGTGAGGATAGTCCCACTGGCAGGGATCTTACTGAACTGGAACTGAGAACCCATGGCAGACAGGTGGTGGAAATGCCGACACAGTAAGTACAGCCAACCTGGTCTGACATCTCAATAAAGTGGAGGAGAAAGAGAAGACCGCAAACCTGGAGGGGTACAGGGCCAGGGAAGATGCCTCCCTTTAACGTGACAGAAGATACAAGGAGACATTGCTGTCGTGTTCCAGTCAGCAGAAAGGGAAAGACTGGAGAAAAGAGGCTGGGAAACAAGAATGTGATTCAACGCTGTGAAAGGACTGGCTCCATATGGGAGGAAGCCTGCGCCTTGCCTTCTACCTGAGTGCAAATGCAAGGGATTTAGTAGGCTTTGGTCCATGGGGTCGCGAAGACTCGGACATGACTGAGCGACTTCCCTTTCACTTTTCACTTTCATGCATTGGAGAAGGAAATGGCAACCCACTCCAGTGTTCTTGCCTGGAGAATCCCAGGGTCGGGGGAGCCTGGTGGGCTGCCATCTCTGGGGTCTCACAGAGTCGGACACGACTGAAGCAACTTAGCAGCAGCAGCAGCAGCAGGGGATGGAAATTGAAAGCATTCGAACTGATGACTATTTTTTCTGTGCAGTGACAAGCAAGGGTACCTGCTAAGGGGCTGAGGGCAAAGCCTGTGGAGAATGTTAGGTAGGGAATATCTGAAGAGAATGGAGACCCAAGACAGAAACTAGCAGAAAGCTAACCGAAGAGAAAGAAGACAAACAGGACAGAGGCAAAGCTGCCAGGTAACGGCACGGACAGCTTCGAGGAGGTGTGATTTTCTAGAGAAGCACTTAGTTCCTACTGTACAGATGCAATGGATGGACACTGCAGGACGGATGTTACTTCAAGGATTTCCTTGGCAGTCCAGTGGTTAAGACTCCACACTGCCACTGCAGGCGGCACAGGTTTGATCCCTGGTCAGGGAACGAAGATCCTGCATGCCTCGAGGTGTGGCCCCAAAAATAAACAAATAAGAAAGTAAATACACAAAGTGGAGTGGAACAGTCATGGCTTATATATTCTGTGTTATCTAGAACTACCTGTAATCATGGATAATCAAGAATTGGAAACTTAGGAGCTAGTTTTTATTTCATTAAACAACTACAGTTGAGACCTGCCACACGCTTGTTAACACACTCTCTCTCATTATACTTCCCTGCTCCTTATCTGTCCATCCTACTCATTTCACAGTAGACAGAGCAAGAAGGTCTCATTCATCTACCATTTAATAGAAAAAGAGGACTAGGTCTCCGTTTTTCCAGTCCAATGACAGCTACTACACTATCTTCCTAACTTGGGGGCACACGAAAGTAGACAAAACGACTTCAAAGTAAAGGAGCCAAGCCAAGCAATGAAGAAAATCCGTAAGATCTTGTCTGGAAAGTATTCCAGCCACTATAGAGCTTAGAAGGTCTTCCCCCTCCACCTCGTCTTCATGCACATGAAGACTAACCCTGGATACACACCCTCGAGAAGATATTTAGCTTCTGAATGTTCTGCTGCCTCCCACCCTCACCCCCCGCCGCCACATCCCTTCCATAAACAAAGAGATTCAGGTGCAGATGTTCAGAACCAAGCACACAAAGTTAACTAATACTTCCTGCTCTGAACCCTACAGTGCATGTGGCCAAGGGATTGATAGACAAGGAAGGGACCACAGCCTGGACGATGCGAATCCAGCCCCTGTTCACACAGGGTCGAGCCAAGGAATTCTGCATCAGCCCCCTCCATGGTGAAGTATTGCTAATCTCTCTGAGTAGGGGAGAAACCGTTCCTGTCTCAGAACTGGAGTCAAGTACTGACTGCAGCGGAACATGAATGCTTCTCTGTTATGTGCGGCTCAGAGAATTCCATGGGGACGTTGTGCAATAGCGTCCCTTACAGAGAAGTAATGAACGACAATGGATGTACAGAGTTGCACGAAATTTCAACATGCCCTTGCATGGCCTGCACTAGAAGAGAACGAGCTCATTCTGAAGTATCATATTAGGAGTCACGGATCCACTGCTGTTCTTATACGCTCTCTTCTCAAGATCAGAAAGTGACTGCTGTCCTTGCAGTCAGCCTTGATTTGAGATAGACATGCACAAGTGCTTAGTCGTGTCTGACTCTCTGCGACTCTCTGGACTGTAGCCCGCCAGCTCCTCTTGTCCATGGAGTTTTCTAGGCAAGGTATACTGGAATGGGTTGCCATTTCCGATACCCAGGGGATCATCCTGACCCAGGGATCGAACCCATGTCTCCTGCATCTCCTGCATTGGCAGGCAGATTCTTTACCACTAGGGCCACCTGGGAATACGAAACTTCACTGAGGTTGTAGCACAGAAAGTCGATTAGAGATGGGAGATGTTTAAGCTACTAGACGGGAGTCTCCAAACAGTTAACACAAACAGTAGTCGCAGAAAACAAGTACTTGAAAACGTTTCCAATGTTGTTAGGATAACTGCTGGCTGAAATAGGAGTTCCCAGGACAACGTGTACAGCTGCATACCAGCTGTTATTGTTCCACCTCAGCAGACAGATTGTACAAATACGGCCTCGCCAATCAAGATGACCCAGGGCCAAGTTAATGCTGAATGTGGGATCCTCAAGTGGACACAGATGGGTGATCAGAAAGCATGGAGAGGAACCATCAAGCACAGACAGAATGTGTTGGGGGGTGATCTGGGTACATGGAGTCAATCTAACTGTTAAGAGACTCAGCCCTAATTGCCTGCTGAGGCTAGTTTCTGTGGCTCAATTCTCATCTTCAAAATAGATTGTCTTTAAAAACTTATTATCCCACTCCTGTCCCTTAAATTTTAGTGCTCTTTTTGTATGCCCTCTCTTTTGTCAATCAGCTAAATGCCAACAGCATAAGGGCACAATCCCATAGGAACTGCAACTGAATCAGCACAACTGACGGAGGAAGACAAGGAACCTTTACAGTTCTCTATGAAATAGTCGTTCTTCACTGAATTTATTAAAACAAATGCAATAGCATCCACAACTGGAGAAAGCATCCCTTTCAAACGAATAAACAAATGTTCATATTTCCAGGTACACGCAGAAGGCACATTCCATCTCACACGAGCCCCTGTCATGACAGAAAGACATGCTGAGATGAGCGGTGCTGGAAGGCAGACAGTTTCCATTCCAAACTGCCACGGGGAAACGTCACAAAGCAGGCGGGTAAAACAGACAAGTGATGATAACCACTTTAGAATTTTTTAAAAAGCTAATAAAAGTCTCTACCACAGGCTATGTATTAAAAATAATGGTATGGCTGAGAGTCGGACACGACTGAGTGACTTCATTTTCACTTTCATGCACTGGAGATGGAAGTGGCAACCACTCCAGTGTTCTTGTCTGGAGAATCCCAGGGACGAGGGAGCCTGGTGGGCTGCCGTCTATGGGGTCGCATAGAGTCAGACACGACTGAAGCAACTTAGCAGCAGCAGCAGCATAACAATAAAGCTAAGGAGAAAACTCGAGTTTTAAAATGGATTGGTATGATCTGGGACAAAATAAACCCATAATCTCTTGGGGAAACAAGATTTTTCCCTAAAGGACCAAATTTAAAGTTCAAGGCAAACAAGACAGTTTTACTCTCTCCCTATGACCTGCTAAAATTCTACTTAGCTTGACTGCTGAATAAGACCATGGGCACTAACTTAGATCAGATCAGATCAGTCGCTCAGTCGTGTCCAACTCTTTGCGACCCCATGAATCGCAGCACGCCAGGCGTCCCTGTCCATCACCAACTCCCAGAGTTCACTCAGACTCATGTCCATCGAGTCAGTGACACCATCCAGCCATCTCATCCTCTGTCGTCCCCTTCTCCTCTTGCCCCCAATCCCTCCCAGCATCAGAGTCTTTTCCAATGAGTCAACTCTTTGCATGAGGTGGCCAAAGTACTGGAGTTTCAGCTTTAGCATCATTCCTTCCAAAGAAATCCCAGGGCTGATCTCCTTCAGAAGGGACTGGTTGGATCTCCTTGCAGTCCAAGGGACTCTCAAGAGTCTTCTCCAACACCACAGTGCAAAAGCATCAATTCTTCGGCGCTCAGCCTTCTTCACAGTCCAACTCTCACATCCATACATGACCACAGGAAAAACCATAGCCTTGACTAGACGGACCTTTGTTGGCAAAGGAATGTCTCTGCTTTTGAATACGCTATCTAGGTTGGTCATAACTTTGCTTCCAAGGAGTAAGCGTCTTTTAATTTCATGGCTGCAGTCACCATCTGTAGTGATTTTGGAGCCCCCAAAAATAAAGTCTGACACTGTTTCCACTGTTTCCCCACCTATTTCCCATGAAGTGGTGGGACTGGATGCTATGATCTTCGTTTTCTGAATGTTGAGCTTTAAGCCAACTTTTTCACTCTCCACTTTCACTTTCATCAAGAGGCTTTTGAGTTCCTCTTCACTTTCTGCCATAAGGGTGGTGTCATCTGCATATCTGAGGTTATTGATATTTCTCCCGGCAATCTTGATTCCAGCTTGTGTTTCTTCCAGTCCAGCGTTTCTCATGATGTACTCTGCATAGAAGTTAAATAAACAGGGTGACAATATACACCCTTGATGAACTCCTTTTCCTATTTGGAACCAGTCTATTGTTCCATGTCCAGTTCTAACTGTTGCTTCCTGACCTGCATACAAATTTCTCAAGAGGCAAATCAGGTGGTCTGGTATTCCCATCTCTTTCAGAATTTTCCACAGTTTATTGTGATCCACACAGTCAAAGGCTTTGGCATAGTCAATAAAGCAGAAATAGATCCTCAAAAACTAAAATCCTGCCTGTGTTCCCCAACAGTAATATCCAAAAATGCTACATAGTTTTAAGCAAATTGAAGGGTCAAAATTGCTTTGCTTTACACACTAAATAAATAAGAAATCATCATACAACTGTTACATGAACAGAGAGAATTCTTATCTGAACACTAGAACATCAAACACTTTTGGAAGGTAATTTCAAAATAGGTGCAAACTACTGTTAGAGGTTACAGATATTTTCCTTTATTGAAACATCAGATAAATGTATCTCAATTTGTATATCCTACCATTTTATTTGAATTTGTTACCAGAAAAGACAAGATTTGCAAGTGAAATTTCAAGCCAAGAACTGGGCATATGACTTATTAACCCAAACCTCATGCTCGCTAACTCAATACCAGCCCTAATTCAGGCTAGTAGGTCACAAGCATGCCTGAAATCCTTGAGCCAAGAGAAAGGAATGAAGCCAACATTTACTCCCACTCGTCCAAGCTGAGGCAAAAAAATCCACTCTGCCGAACATCAGAGTTCTAAACTGCAAGGAACTGAGTGATGTGTAAGATTTAATGGAATCACACAAAGAAAGTGGTTAATTATAATACCAAAGAAATAAGGAAATAAACAGGCAATGAAATGTAAGTTCCATAAATAAAACCCATACTTTAAAACCAATATTTTTTAAGACATGAAAAAGATGTCTAATTGTTCAAGACATGATAAGGAAAAAAGACACCAGTTTTATGGGTAGCTATCTCTTGTTCTGTGACATCTGTACACTATTGAGATCTGACTATTTTTAACTACCATCCCTAGCAGAATACTGAAGAACTTTAAAACAGTAGAGAGAAAATCTGACTGGCAAAAATAAGAGATTCTAATATAGTCATAATGGTAAAGTCATTGACTAAGATGATTTCTAATAAATCCTCCCTACATACAAAAAGTTAACCCACAGTGTACTTTTATTCATTCAATAACTATTTGCTAAGTAAATTTAAGTGACAGTCCATCATGACAAGCTATTTAGAAACGCAGTCCTTCATTTTGCTAGAATGCCTCTTACCCTCCAGTTTAAGTCTTAAACTCAGCTCTCTATGCCTGCAGATCATAAACTATTTGTATCTGTCCTAAATGGAAGAAACAATTACAAATACTATAAAATATCTTAAGTACTAAAATGTTTTTCTTGGTTTTCACAATAGTGTAACTTCTTACCACAGTCACCTATTAGATCAGTTAATAGCCATAACTGGTGCTAATAACTGCAAGTCCAAATTCTCCCATTCCTTCCTCAGATATTTGCTGAGCACCTATTATGCCACTGTCCTGGGCCCTATTCCAGGGACTGGGGCTACAGCAGAAAAGCAGACGGCTAAGGTCCCGACTTAGGGGGCTTACAATGCGGTAGGGAGTGGGAGTGAGTAAGGGAGAGGTAAAAAACAAAAATAAAAACAAAAGTCTTGTGTGTCAGATGGTAAATGACATGATAAAGAACAAACAAGGGACAGAAAGCACGGGAATGGAGCGGTATTTAATGCAGTGTCAGAGATGGCCTCACCGATGTAGATAAGGTGACATTCTGGGAAAGCATAAAGAAGTGAGGAGACATGGTGGGGAAGAACATGCCAGGAAGGACACACCCGAGGCAGGTGTGCTGGCCAGTTCCAGGGAAGGATGAAGAGGCCAGTGTGGCTGAAGTAAGACTGAACTAGAAGGAAAGGACAGGGGATGAGGTCAGAGAAGCCCAGGGGAGGGAGAGACTGCCGAGCATGCCAGCCTTTAGGCCACTGCAAGACACTGGCTTCTCCTCTGAATGAGATGAAAACCCACTGCAGGATTCTGTACAAGGGAGTAATATGATCTCACTGCTTGTTTAAAAGGATCACTCTGGCTCCTTTATGGACAGGACTATGGAGGGGCGTACAGACAGACAAGAATTTGGGGGGGTTTGCAATCTCCCAGGTTGGAGATAACAGCAGCGTAGTCCAGGGTGGTGGCAGCAAGCAGTGATCAGATTCTGACTGCATTCTGAGGGTAGACCAGATCAGTTACTGATGGGCTGGACACGGGGTGTAAGCTGTGGCAGCTCTGAAGATCAAGCTGTCATTTACTGAGACAGCAAAGAACAGGGTAAGAACAAGTGTAGGGATGGAGAGCAAGGAAACTGAGAGTTCAGTTCCGGATATTTTAAGTTTGAAATGCTAATAAGACATCTGAGTAAAGATTTCAAGTCAGCCACTAAGATATATACAAGTCTGGACTTCAAGGAGACGTACAAGCTAGAGAGAGAAATCTGAAAGTCATGAGCCAGACAGTACTGAGAGTGACGGCATTAGATGGAAACACCTGCAGAATGACTTGCAAGGTACAGAACTGGGTCTTGGGATAACTTTCAGAGATGGGGGAGGTAGGGAGGATTCAACATAGGAGACTCAAGAGGGACAGTCACTGAAGCAGAAAGAGAATCAACACAGCAGAATTCCAGAAGCCAAGTTAAAAAAAAAAACAAAAAAAGTTTTCAAGAATAAAAGAACGATCGACTGAGTCAAACGCTTCTGAAAAGGCGACAAAGATGAAAACGGAGTGTTGGCCACTGGATTTCACTGATTACTGCTGACCTTGACAGCAGATGGACTGGCAGAACGACAGGGATGAAAGCCAGAGAATGTTGAGGGGCTGGGGAGGACAGAGACTGGAGACACCTAATAAAGACATTTTTCCAAATAATTCTGCTATGAAGAAATGGGCTGGTAAACAGAGGGGAGAAGACAGGGTTCAGGGAGAAATCACTTTCTTGTCCAGGAAGACAGTACACGTTACGGTGATGGGACTGATCCAGTGCAGCAGCTGAATTTACACTGAACAGTGAGGACCATCTCCAGTGTCATGTAGATGGATCAGAGTGGGAAAAGAGACCGACTCTGGTGCAGTGAAGTTCTTTGAGCCTTTCCAAAAGTTTCTCTCAAGAAAGAAGAAATAACAGAATTAACAGGATCACTAAGTACCTAGATTAAAAAAGAGTTATCTGGTACAAACTATTATATATAGGATGGATAAACAACAAGGACCTACTGGATAGCACAGGGAACTATATCCAATATCCTGTGATAAACCACAATGGAAAAGAATATAAAAAAAGAACGTATATACACGTGTAACTGAATCACTATAATGTACAGCAGAAATTAATACAACATTATGAATCAACTCTACCGGAAAAACTTTTTTAGAAACTTAATCTGGTACCCAAACAGTTCAAAGACCACAGGAGCTCTGGAAGGCCTTCCCTAGTAGAGCCAGCCCAGATGGAGACTTTCTTGCTACAGCAGTCTCATAACCTAGCCCACACTAAGGTACCAGACTAGCTGTTAGAATCAATCAGAAAATTTCTGAGAAAATGAAAATTGTTAAGCTTCATCCCCAGAAGTTCCATCTTGGTAGGTTCAGGGTGAATTCTCCAAATCTGCATTTTTAAAAAATACCCTAGGTGATTTTTATGTACATTTGAAAAAATACTTACTAGAAACTCACCTCATCCTGGTTCTCACCCTTTAAAGCTTTAGGAAGGAAAGGCTCTGCCCCCTGTGCTACACTGTAGAATGAACTCTGGCATTCAGGAGTGGAGACTTCCACTTTCACGTCATGTATTTTAAGGTGAAATTTACTGCAAGTGTTACCTGTACAGGCAGGAGCAGTAACCAGAGTAATAGCCGTCTATCTTCTTGCAGATACAGACAGATATTAAACTACACAGGGGCTGCTCACTCCACAGCCAAGAAGGCTTGGGGTGACTGGACCAGGTGAACCCAAGCTCCACAACATTCTTCTCTCTGCCAATGTCCTTTTCATTCAACTTGTATCCTCAAGGCTCCATTTCCCAGGCAAGTAGAAAGAAACATTTGATTTTAAGAAAACCCACCTTCTGCTGGAGGTTTCACTGCGCTCTTCTTCTCATGGAGATGTGCTTGTGTGTTAGTCGCTCAGTCCTGTCTGACTCTTTGCAACCCCATGGGGTTTAGCCCACCAGGCTCCAGGCAAGAATACTGAAGTTGGGTTGCCATCCCTTCTCCAGGGGCTCTTTCTGACCCAGGGATTGAACCCAGGTCTCCTGCATAGCAAGCAGACTCTTTACCATCTGAGCCACCAGGGACCTGATTCTCTGTAATCAGATCAAGATTCTCTGTAATCCAAATTCTCCAACCCCTCTAGTTTCTGTCCCTCTTCCTCCTCTGGACAATTACTTAACAGTTTATAAAAGGACAGACCACCAACAGTTCTCAATGGCAAGAACAAATCTGGAAGCAAAGAGTTAACTTCTGCTTCAGTACACTCAAAAAGATAAGAAAACACTTTTTCTTCTTTGTCTAGAAGCCTAGACTTGTCTAATCCCAGTCTGTGTCGGGTAGTGTTGGCATTTTCAGGGAGAGTGTTACATTCTGTTGGGTAAAGACCAATGTAGAAATATTTACTTTTCAGAGAAGAAATTTCAGGTATTTTTTTTTTTTTAATATATATATGCTTAAGAGTAAAGTACCAGACATTCACATTGCTATTAGAGAGAACGGGGTGGGGGGCGGGGGGTGGAATGAGGGGGTGAGATTGACTGAAGAATTATAACACTTTAAAAATCCAGACTTAATACTCTGGATTTTAAATTCTCCCCTATCATTCACACCTGATCTATAGGGTGTGTTTGCTATTTTGGAAATTCTTGGAGGTGACTGATCTCATCTCCCTCCAGAATCAAGCCTCAGGACACAGCTTCAGTAGTTTCGAATCTAAGGTTGATCACACTGTAGTCCACAGACCAACTCTAGCCTATCACCTATTTTTGTCAATAAATGCCCACTAACCCCACTTTGTCGATGGCTACTTTCTGGCTATAAGGGCAGAGCTGAGCAACTGTGACAGATGCTGCAGGCCTAAAATATTTACTGTGGCCTTTACGGAAAACGTCTGCCAATCCTGCTCTAAGAAATCAAAGAATACAAAAACAAAAAATTCTACTAAAATCTTGTCTACCTCTTTTCTGCAAGGCATAGTATTTTAAAAAAATAACTGGCCCAAGGATGTCTGAATTTTTTTCTCTATGGTCCCGTAAAATATAGAAGGAGGAAGTCTATTCAGGCATTTTTTAAGATTAGTAACAATTCAAATCCATTTGAAACCTAGATTTATTATTTCATAGGAAAATTATTATTTCAAATGAATAGGCAAAAAAGATCAGCAATTAAAGGAAGAAGAAATGAAGAGTTAATGCATTTCAAAAATCAAATCTGTAATAATGTTAGCCCACAAAAACGAACCAGTCAAGCAGAAAGACAAGAAAAACAGCACTGCTGGGAAAAGTAGCACCGTGTTTCTAGTGATGCCCCCTCTCAGATCCACCCCACGTGGAGACTTAATAAGCAAAAGCAGTCAAAGGAGGAAAACTGATGAGCAAACTCCACAGCAACCACTGGGATGGCAGGAAAAAATGATGCTGAAAACTGCAAATAAAGTGGAAAAGGCAAGTCAATCCCACGTAGATCTCTGCGAGCTCCTCCCTCCCTTGTCCTCTGGGTAGGAATTCAGTCCTTCACACAGGCCTCCTTGTACTTCTGCTCTTCTGAGCGGATGGACAATTTACATCATGAGAATGCTCTGCCAGCTGGCACTCTCTTCCACAAGCGACTGATTGTGAGCAGATGCCTTCATAAGATAAGGGTAAACGAATGCGCCCCTTCTTCATTTTTCATTCATCCCCCCCTCTGTGCAGAGGAATGGAAATGCATACTCTACACACTGTCTTTTAGAGACCAAAGTCTGTGTTCTTCACATCCCTTCATCTCTCATGGGTGGTGCTTGGACTTGCTATTGCGTTTCTGATTACCCTGTGCCCTCCACCACATACCTAAGATGTATGCAATCTCGCAGTCTCCCTTGATTATCTGTGAACAACCATGAGCTCCCAAATACAAGTGCTGGCTTATTTTTTCTAATGATTTAAACACTGACTACTCTCAAACATAGCCTCAATTTAGAACATTTGATAATCTACCACAACAAGTATCAAAACTTTCAGCCAGAAGTCAATCAAAATTATTGGTGTAGTTACTGTTACAGATAAAACAGTCACATATAAATATTCTTTTTTCTAGTTAAATCACCTTCCTTTTAACATACATTATACTTTCAGAAGCTTCATTTTACATTTCTCTTCAATAGGAAAGCAGTGAGAGTTGCAATATCACTTTTCAGGGAGGAGAAACTTTTCAAGATCACTCCTGAAATTGTTTTATACATTATGTATACACCACATTCAGTGAGGGGAAGACAAGATCATGTGACAAATTATTTACACAGAATGCTTCAGGTAGGTCGGTCAGATTCCCTGTACTTCAAAAACACGAGCCTTCTTTATCTGCTTTTCCTTCTATATTAAGAGCAAATATTTAGCAGTGATATCAGAAGAAACGTTCTTCTAACCCATCCTTCACCATATTTCAAACAGACAGTGCTGAGTTCTCATCCATGGGAGGATTCCCCATGCATCACAATGGGACCTGTTCTACCTTCTATTTACATACTGGAGAACTGCCAAAGTCCTTCCCAGCTCTCTTTGATCTGCTGCCAGAAACTTGGTACCCAACACCCACCTAGAAGAAAATTCCCTCAGGAGATCCACAACTAAAGAAGAGGAGTCCGGAAGGAGTTGGAAAATATTCTACAAATCCACCCTACATCATATTGCTACCCAATTTATGAATCTGTGCAAGGTACCTAATCCAGTGCAAACTCCTTAGGCGTGTTATTGCAAGGCACCCATAAGCCTGAAGACTTGGGCTTCATTTTACACCTTCGAACTATATCCTAAAACTCTCTAATGTAAGACTCCAGTCTTGCCGTCTCTTTTATATACATACCAATGCTCACTTCAAAGCCATTCAAAGCCTTCACTCCTACTGAATCCTACCTTTCTTCCTAGGTTTAGTTCAAGTGGCACTGTCTCCAATGTGTGTTATCTTACTTATGGGAACACACAGTTCTTACTCCAAATCACGTAATTCAGAACTTGGGTTTTCACCCCTTCGCATAAGTTTCTTTCCCCCTATGAGAAGTTTAACTCCTTTTTTAAATTAAAGTATAGTTGATTTCCAAAAGATATTAGTTTCAGAGTATAACTTATTCAAAAGGAAGTAATCTACCTATACTTTTTGGATATCCTCTACAATAGTACTTTTCAAGTTTTTCTGACCAGGACATATAGTAAGAATAAAGGCATTTTATACTGCAACTCTCAACATACACACACAGACAGACACTGAAACTCAAGTCTGATTTTAAAAAAATGAAATACTACCTATCATGCAATCTGATATTCTCTTCCATACCCTATTTCATTTGTTTATTAAAAAAAATGCTAGTCACAGCTCACAAAATTCATTTTATGACATGAGGAAGTTGTAACCTAAATGGAAAACACTATTCTATAATCTCTTGGTCACTGTCCTCGGCACAAAACAGTTGCTCAGTTAAGTATTTGTCCACTATAGGCTGACTCATCTCCTGAACGTAACAGGTCAGAATTCCACAATGAAATGTTCTCTAGATACTGACGTACAGTTTAAGATGATAAACTTTCAAGACCTTCCAATTACTTAAAAAACTGAACAATATTTTAAAGTTTTTGTATATGGCAGCTTTTAACATGATTTAAAAAAAAAACCTTTTCCTAAAGCTAAAGGGCAAAATTCCATTCAGCAACATGGTATCCCTAAGAAGACCAGAAGCCACCAACCCTTCTTGAACTGATCCCTCCAAAGTGGTTCTTTTTAGCAGCTCTGGTTCCAGAAGAACTCCTTTAGCCCCAAGTCTGTGACAAGCCTTCAGGGTAGCAGCAAGGATTTCCTCTCTGTGGGTAGATGGACTCATGCCCAGTGCTGGGGGTTAGACTATACTAAAGAGAAGACATCTGGATATTTATTGGGAAACTCACTTCTCTTGTCTCATGTTCAAGGCACTTTTCTCATTGGGTTATCAGTACCTGGAATTGTCTCATTTATTTTTTGCACATCTTCTTTATATGCCCCCCAATAGACACACACACGCACACACACAAGAGAGTAAGCTTTTGAGGACAGGACTCTTGTCTTGTCCCCTGCTATCCCTTTACTTTGAGGGATGTTTTTGTCATTGCCTTTTAAAGGGAGAGAAATGTCTGACTTATGAAATAAGCAGCAAGCCAACAGGAGAAATCAGTGACTCAGGTAAGCCTGGCTTGTTGTTTGGTTCATTCATTCACAGATTCATTCATTTTGCAAAGATATGCTAAAACTTTCTGCTAGGCAGTCTGTTAGGCAAGGATGGAATAAGACTCAGTCCTTTCCCTAAAGGAATTCCATATGATAAATAAGGGAAGACACAAATAATTAAATGTAACATTAGAGAAGTACTGTACTGGGGAGTAGGAGCAATCACACATCTATTTGCTCATCCATAAAATAAGGGTTCAACAGGATGAATTTAACATTCAGATCCGAAAAGCTTGATTCTACAGTCCATGTGCTTAGAAATCCACATTTCTAAAGATGCCTGCCTCACAGATCTTTTGAATACTTTCTTTGCTTATAGCAACATTCTAGAGAATGTTAAAATACCATAGGAACTGATTTCACAAGGACAAATGACGTCAGAAACATGAATAGCAGCTGGTTTCCAACTCACCTCAGTTCTTTAAAGACATTAAGTAATTCTCTGAACCTATACCATACTTTTGCCAATATTCTGTGCTCTGTTTAATCCTATAGTCCCAGGTGAGTTTATACTGAATAATCTGCAAAGGATAACAGAAATTAAGGTTCCATTTTTAAGGTTAAAACTTTTCTAATGACTTAACAAAGGGCTCTCAAATAGTTGCTTCCATCCTTGAATGAGGAAAAAATAACTCTCCATTTCTAGGTCCACAAAAGATGAAGAGGTTCAATCTCCAGGCTGTAAACAAATAATCAAACACCCTGTCCACAAGGGGCAAATGACACAATGTTTTAGAATAATTTCTTCAGTACCAAGAATGGATTTTCTGCCCTTGTTTCTCTCACTTGCAAAAGTAAATGCCTGGATCCCTTTGAAAATTAGCCCAATCTACAAAACAGTGGAACTAAACTGAACTCCCACCAAGACTTGGCTCATGCATTCTTCCACAAATGTGGAACAAAGACCCCATTGACTTACGCATGTAGGCGGATTAGAATTGCAATGCAGCCATGTAGCACATTACTGCTCAGTGATTCCACCCGGATAAGTCAAGGGAGCCTTCTCCAGATAGATCTCCCTGTTTTCCTTCTTTCCACAGCACATTACTGCTCAGTGATTCCACCCTGACAAGTCAAGGGAGACTTCTCCAGATGTATCTCCCTGTTTTCCTTCTTTCCACAGCAAAGTAATTTCAAGTTCACCCTATAATACAGATGTGGGATCTAGCATAAAACAGGCCTGTCTGCACATTTTTAAACAAACAACAGGCATTACATTTTTTAATTTGCCTGCTTCTATTTAGTGCTGTTTCTAATCCTTTTTAGAGCTTTCCTAAAACACCAGATAAGTGGAAACATGCTAAGGGTCAAACACTCCAAGTTCTTAAAAGTCCAAAGAGAAAAACATTTATTATGAAAACTATTAACAGAAGGAATATCAGAATGGGAAACGGGTCACGTGGTAGAAAACAAGAGAAAAAGGAGAGCATGAGCATAAAGCAGTTTTTAACCAGTTTTGTTGTCTTTAGAATTGATAAACCATGTTTACAAACTTCTTTCAGTGGCCCCCACTTTCTAACTTCTAAGCACATACTAGCTGCCTAAAGTAACAGAATGTAAGGATGGATATGCTCTCTGCCCTCAAAAAGTTTACAATCTAGTGGAACCACAAATCCAAGTGCAACCCAGAGAAGGATGTGCTAAGTTTTAGCAAAAGCGTATGCAGGGCAAACTGACTTCAAATGGACGACTTCACAAACTTATATAAAGCAGTTATGGACAAATTTAGGTTTCTTCTTCTGAATAACTTGATAAAATACAAGTGGGACGCTTTGACACAATAGACCAACATAATCTATACTCTCAAAAGCATTTTCTTTCGGTTCTTCTCCTGATGTTTTAGTATAGGAGTTTTAAGAACCCTCACTTGAGTAGAATGCCTGGCATTGTCACTCTTAATGCCAGAATAAAAAAGAGAGCATTGTAAGAAACCCACAGAGAATTTATATGAATACAGGCACAGATAGGGACACAGACTGATTTTAAATACCATATATGCCTGAGTATAATAAAGGAATTTCCCCCTAAATTATCCTTTCAGAAAAGGCAGAACTGCTTTGTATTTCAGTTCTTACAAACCTTCCCAATTATTTCATTTTAGACCACAAATTACTGTGAGGAAATCAAATTAGTCTGAAATGACCTCAAATAACACAAGTTCTGGATGCTTACATAGGACACATAATAGAAGGTTTTTGTTGTTTTGTTTTATAAGAGGCAAGAAATTAACTCAGATTTATGTCATTTCCCCTGAGAAGTATGGCTTTAAAATTAAGTGTTGAATACTATAAATAATAAACCTTTTAAAGAATACTTTATTAGGAAGGAGAGTAAATGGTTATACTATGAAGAACACAAATACAAACCAAAAAGAGAAGCGGAGAAATATATATACTAATATTATATCAATCAGTACATATGACTTCAGAAAAAATTTCCAATGTTAACAATCTTATACAAATGTAAAAGTACTGTATCATAAATAATTTATTCATGAAAATGAATACATCTGTAAAACTGTGCTGATGGCTAAAAAGGGACTTTAACAGTCACTGATGTCAGAGATGTATGCAAAGAACTGGAATAAAATCATTCCATAGATGTGAAATTGTGGAAAAGAATATTAATTTATAAATATATTATTTAAAATGTTAAGTTAATAAATTAAATATTTTAAATAGATAGCTGATTATTTCACCTCTAATCCTTTAAAATTTTTATATAGTCAAATTGGCAAAAACTTAGTTTTTAACATCTTCTAAAAGGGAAAAGGAGAAATAGCCTACTATCTGGGCTGCCTTTCACACATACTCATATGGTAGACTGCATGCTGTGACTCAAAAGAAACTAGACAGTAACTCAAAGGGGATTCTGTATAAATGTAACAGAGCAGTACCCATACAAGAGTGCCAGTCCTAGAAGATAGCAGCACAAGCCAGGCAGCGTGTGGGCTGGCAGGCTGGCCACTCACCCTGGTCTTATTCTGTTTCCATATCACAGATAAAAGTTACCCAGGTGGAAGGATGCCCTGCTTGAAACTCTTCCATCCCTTCCCCATTTTATCCTTACTTTAAAAAGGAAAAACAGCTTGAGGACTTCCCTGGTGGCCCAGTGGTTAAGAATCGCCTTCCAACGTAGGGGACGTGGGTTCGACCCCTGGTCAGAGAATGAAAGATCCCACATGCCACACAGCAACTCAGCCTGCACGCCACAACTCGCGAGGCTGCGTACTGCAACCAAGAGCCCACATGCCACAAGTTAAGACGTGACACGGTCAGATAAATACATACATATTTTAAAAACACCTCTTTATAAAAAAGAAAACCAACTTTACAGGCAGATCAATCACCATCAGCACTAATACATGGAAGAATGTCAGAACAGGCACACTAGTATGGTCTACCACAAGGAAAAAATCTGTTTTTCTCTTACTCGTCTTGCATTACTTCAACAAATCATCACCTTTCCTTGCTTCTTCCAAAGTCTTCCCACCTGCACAAGTCACTTGAAGGCCAAAACTGCTGGAAGAGTCAGCAGCACAGACAGCAGGACCACGGGCACTCAACTTAACTTGCCTTGAGCCGTGCTAGGGCTCAAGAGTCCTTGCTCCACTGTGTCACTAACAGACCATATGAGACACTGTCCACAAGGCTTGAGCTGGAGGAACCTCACCGTGAAACTACCCTGACTCCAAAGAATGCTGTCCAAAGTCACAACCCTCGCTTCAGTTCCCAGCACCAGGAAATGGTTGGCACTGATCCTAATAAACCCCCAACTTAAACCATCTTGAGAGATCCAGGCACATGCCTAAAATGCCACAAACATTTTCATCATCAATACTAATAACGAGGCATATCTTGTCTTATTGTTGTTCACCTCATCATGCTTTGCAGACACTGCCAAGCCAGTTGAAGGTCTGTGGCAACCCTACATCCAGCAAGTCTATGGGCAGCTTTTTTCCAATAGCATTTGCTCACTCTGTGTCTCTGTGTCACATTTTGGTAATTCTAGCAAGATGTCAATGGCACCCCACTCCAGTACTGTTGCCCGAAAAATCCCATGGATGGAGGAGCCTGGTAGATTGCAGTCCATGGGGTCGCTAAGAGTCGGACACGACTGAGCGACTTCACTTTCACTTTCCACTTTCATGCATTGGAGAAGGCCATGGCAACCCACTCCAGTGTTCTTGCCTGGAGAATCCCATGGACGGAGAAGCCTGGTGGGCTGCAGTCCATGGGGTCGCACAGAGTCGGAAACGAATGAAGTGACTTAGTAGTAGTAGTAGTAGCAGCAAGATGTTAAATTCCTTCATTATTACTATATTTGTTACTATATTTGAGACCTTTGATGTGACTGCTTGCTGAAGGCTCACAGGATGATTACCAATATTTAGCAATAAAGGATTTTTAAATTAAGGCATGTATATTAAAAAAAACATTTTAAGTATTTATTTTCACTTTTTTTTTTTTTTGCTGAACCACACAGCATGTGGTATCTTAAATCCCCAAAAGACTCTTGCTCCTTGGGAGAAAAGCTATGACAAACCTGGACAGCATATTAAAAAACAGAGACATTACTTTTCCAACAAAGGTCCATCTAGTCAAAGCTATGGTTTTTCCAGTGGTCATGTATGGATGTGAGAGCTGGACCATAAGAAACCTAGCACTGAAGAATTGATGCTTTTGAACTGTGGTGTTGGAGAAGACTTAAGAATACCTTGGACTGCAAGATCAAGCCAGTCAATCCTAAAGAAAATCAGTTCTGAATATTCACTGGAAGGACTGATGCTGAAGCTGAAGCTCCAGTACTTTGGCCACCTGATGGGAAGAAATGATTCACTGGAAGGACTGATGCTGAAGCTGAAGCTCCAGTACTTTGGCCACCTGATGGGAAGAACTGATTCACTGGAAAAGACCCTGATGCTGGGAAAGATTGAAGGCAGGAGGAGAAGGGGATGACAGGGGATGAGATGGTTGGATGGCATCACCAATTCAATGGACATGAGTTTGCGCAAGCTATGGAAGTTGGTGATGGACAGGGAAGCCTGGCATGCTACAGTCTATAGGGTCGCAAAGAGTTGGACACAACTGAGTAACTGAACTGAACTGAACTGAGGGATTGAAACCATGCTCTCTACAGTGGAAGCACAGATTCTTAACCACTGCGCTGCCAGGGAAGTCCCCAGTATGTACATTCTTTTAAACATAATGCTGTTGCATACTTAACAGGCTACAATGTAGTGTAAACATAACTTTTATATGCACTGGGCAAACAAAGAATGTGTGTGACTCATTTAATGTGACACTTACTTTACTGTAATGGTTTGAAACCAAACTGGCAATATCTCCGAGGTAAGCCTATGTAATCAAAAAGCATTCGTGCTATAATCTCATCAACACCATGGCTCTTTGATGCTGCAATAGTGGTCACATGTCATTTAACACTGTCCAAAGCCACAGAATGTACACCACCCAGAGTGAATCTAGCATAAACTATCGATTTGGGGGGATACTTATGGGTCACTATTGTCCCACTGACTGTAACAAATGCACCACTCTGGTTTAGGATGTTGACTGCGGGAGAAGCTGTGTGTATGAATGAAGGGAGGAAGTTCAGTTCAATTCAGTTCGGTCACTCAGTCGTGTCCGACTCTGCAATTCCATGGGAAGTCTCTATACTCAATTTTGCCATTAAAACTACTCGAAAAATAAAGTCTATTAAAAAGAACATTACTAAATTTCATTTAAAGGGCTCATTTCAGAAGCCAAATGAACTTTGTCATAGTTTTTCAAAGGTAGCTTTCATTCAAAAATACTAAAAACTTAAAACATTAGTACTACGAAAAGTTGTCTTAAGACCGGTTTTTTAAGTCCCAAAGTGGTTTGTGTTGAAAAATAAAAACTAAAAAATAAAATCTTACCAATCTAACAACATATATAAAATAAAAGTCTAGCAATATGCATTTTTCTACTTAACATAATATTTTTTAAAAAACTAGCATCAAACTATAACAGTTAAGATTTAACATCAGAGAAGGCAATGGCACCCCACTCCAGTACTCTTGCCTGGAAAATCCCATGGGTGGAGGAGCCTGGAAGGCTGCAGTCCGTGAGGTTGCTGAGGGTTGGACACGACTGAGTGACTTCACTTTCACTTTTCACTTTCATACATTGGAGAAGGAAATGGCAACCACTCCAGTGTTCTTGCCTGGAGAATCCCAGGGATGGGAGAGCCTGGTGGGCTGCCGTCTATGGGGTCACACAGAGTCGGACATGACTGAAGTGACTTAACAGCAGCTACTGGGTCTGGAAAGAACAAACTGGAAGCAATAAACTCTCTGATCCTCTAAAGGTCTGACTCAACTCACCTAGCACTTAGTATAACTGGGTGTTCTCTCAATGGTTCTAAATCCCAATGCTGAAGTCTGAGAAGTTAAGGGAGGGAACAGGGAAGCCTTGACTTCCATAAGGAGAGCCAGGACAAAACACTGAGGATGGAGAAAGGGGAGCTGAGCCTGTGAGAACTCCAGGGATACGCCCCATCCAATCTGGTCCTTTCATGAGCTACAAGCTGAAATGAGTTGTACCCATGTATATTTCATCACTGATCAGTGTAATGCTCTCTGGAAATAAATAACCAAAGATAAAGGATATTGCCTAGAAATTGTAGAAACTCTCCTGGTATCTTAAATATCATCTGTGGGAGGGGGGAACAGCCAATAATATTTTTTTTTTACATTTTTATAGCACTGTCATTATGCAATAAGATATCCCTTCATTATGCCTACAATAATAAATACATTTATGTGTCCATTCAGTAGAATTGTACTGACTCTATTATAAAAATTGGTAACATTGGTTGGTTAGTTATTTTATGCACAATTATCTCATTTTCAGCTTTTCAAACTCAGAAATTTAATTTTTATCAGTGCATGAAAGGCTGATTAAGCTCTTGGGAACTGACTTGGGCCAACCAAACTCAACCAAACTGATGTATTCACAAACAACCACATGTTCATTTTTGATAAAAGCTGTTTTTGTCAAAACAATAGGAACAGATAGCTGCACAGGGCAAGTCCTCACAGAAGACCATATTAGAGATTGTAGAATTGCTTGGTAAGCAGAGAACTGGAGCAAACGGGAGCTAAACATTCTTGGGCAAGAGTTCTCTCAAATTATGGCAAACTGCCCTTCTGTATTCTAGAGATCGTTCTCTCTAAAAATAATCAGACCAGTGGTCTAATATTAGAGTATTTTCTCCCCCAGAGAATGGGACACAGATTAAAATTTTTATTCATTTCAATATTCCTTATAGGTCAGTAAAGATTCTGTCTTATAGTTTTTGCATTAATTATATATCATGATCCCTTTAATCTCACAATGTTGCCTTTAACCACAACATGAAAATTAGTTAAAATTACTCCATCTATTAGGATTCATTTTCTCACCTGGACTCCAGATTTGGGGATTTGAGGATCTTATCTCATTACTTGAGCCTTTAGATTTAAGTGCATTTTAAAAAGCAATTAACATTCCAGTGTGATACCTATCCTTCCAGTTAACACCTTATCTGCAGATGCAGAAATTCATAGGATCCATAACTAGTCAAAAATAAACAACCAATATGATAAAGTCCTGTTAAGAATAATCTTGCTGAACTAGTATTTTTCATAACTTTATCTGTATCTAAAATATCAAGGGGAAAAGTACACTAAAACACACACACACACAAAAAGCAAAGCACGACTTTCAAAGGTTAAGAAAAAAAATAACACCAGAGTTGAATAAATTTTGAGAGAACTTTATTACCCCAAACAAGTAAACTCCAAAGAGATGAGAGAGAAAGCTGGTAAGAACCAGTCAGCACGAACAACAGCACTGAGAAAAGACTTGATAGAACAGGAAAAAGGGAGGGAAAAGAAATTCTTGCAAATAATGAGCACTGTCCGCAACCATGAGTCTCTCCTGTTCAAAAAGACTCAACTGTATTATCTCCAGGATCACAGGCACTTCAAAGGAATCCCTACTCCCCCCAAACTTCCAGCAAGTACACTTGCTTTCCAATAAAAGCAGAAATGGAGGGGCAAATTGGGTTTGAGACTGGTTGCCTTTTTTAGGTCCTTTGTTCTGCTCTCTCTAAATTAGAAAGAAGCAACCCTAACTGATCTCCAGAGACCCTCTTATTTACACCAACTATCAAAATGAACTCAGAAGCACAAGCCTGGTCTTTCAGGTAACTTCAGGAAACTGCAGTGAAAAGGTCAGTCACCAGGTAACAAAATCAACAGGCCCTCCTCTAACTAGTTGCGCATGAAGTTAAAATACTTTTGTGTTTAAATATTTATGACAGGCATTAGACGGCGGGTGGAGTCTGGGCTAAGGGAGACAAACTGGAGTCTCGGAGAAAAATAATGTTTTTGTTTGTCCACAAAAGCTTTGAATGGAAAGTGATTTCTGTCAAAATTCATATCCAGCCTTCAATAACCAGTGGTCAAACCTCTAACATTAAAGAGGCCGTTCACAGGATGAGTTGATGACTGTGATGCAGAAAAGCAAGGGAAACAAGGGCAGCAGACTTTCTCTGATATAGTATTAGACGTAGTATTAATATGGTCCAGATACTGTTTCATCCTCAAGTTCTACAATGGTCCTGAAGTTAAGGCCTGCTGATGCATGAAGGCTGGTACTCAGCCACTGCAGAACAAAGGAAGAGAGAAAAGGGGTTAATAACCCCTCCTGTCTTACCAACCCAACCACCAGTTTGGTTCCATCATCTTCCCAGGCTGCTAGACAAAGATGACAAAGGCTGGTGAACAACGGACATGTTAATAGAATAAAATATAACTACAGAAGTGTTTCTCATTTGACATCAAGAACCCCATGACTGCATCCTTTCAGTCCTTACTGCTAAGAAATAAAAATGAGAAAGCTCAGACAAAATGTCCTTCCCTACTCAGAGATAAAGGCAAAGGAAAGGGAGCGGAAAGCATTAATATGAAGCGTGCCTAACAATCACAAAAATGTCTGGTAAGCAGAGAACCTTTCAAAGGGTGGACAGAGTCTCCATTTCCATCCTTCTTTACCCCTGTGGAGGCATATTTACACTGTTGGAAACAACTTGCCCAGCAAAGTTAGTTCTCGCTTTCTAATATCTGTAGTCAAGTCAAAGTCACTCAGTCGTGTCCGACTCTTGTGACCCCATGGACTGCAGCCTGCAAGGTTCCTCTGTCCAGGGGATTCTCTAGGCAAGAATACTGGAGTGGGTTGCCATTTCTTTCTCCATATAATATCTGTAAGACCTGGTAAAATGACAGAAAGAAGTTTTTATGACAGCTGCAGAAGCACTGACAGAAACTGGCCAGACAACACGATGCTGAATCCACGGATTTCATAGGTCCCCAGTGCGCCAGGAGATTAGGAAACTTACTGTACTATCTCTTACCCTTCCTCTCCACGCAGGAGACAGCTGAGTCATGAGCCAAAACATCTTAAGCACCCAGAATCTGAGGATTTGTTTGACAGGAAATGAAATTTTTTAATTTTTTATGCATTTTTTTCATTTACTTTTTAATTGCAGAAAAACTGCTTTACAACGTGTTGGGTTTCTGCCGGATGACAACATGAATCAGTCATAATTATATGGATAACCCTTCCCTCGAGTGTCCCTCCCCTCCCCGTATCCACCCCTCTAGGTCGTCAAGAGTGCCAGGCTGGGCTCCCTGTGCTACAGAGTAGCTTCCCACTAGCTATCTATTTCACACATGATAGTGTACAATAATGCTACTTTCTCATTCATTCCACCCTCTCCTCCCCGTGCTGTGTCCAAAAACCCATTCTCTACATCTGTGTCTCCATTCCTTCCCTGCAAATAGGCTCATTAGTACCATTTTTCTAGTTTCTATATATATGCGATAAAACTTGGTTTTCTCTTTCTGATTTACTTCACTCTGCATAATGGGCTCTTGGTTTATCCACCTCACTACAACTGACTCATATTCCTTCTGGAAGGTGATGAAATTTTAAAAAACTTTCCAAGGATACAAGAGTTTTCTCTGTGAAATGCTTGTAGCTATTCACTCCAATGTACTATACAAATTACCACACCTGAAATGGCAAACTCTAAAAGTGATAAATTGCCTACTTCTGAAGAAAGAGAGGGGAGGCCAGATCATCACTATCCCAAATGAGCAAACAAGATGGTCCACTGGAATGTGTGGGAAGAAAATATTAGAAACTCAAAACTCTCTACTTGGTTTTGTCTCACTAAACTTCCTATTTATGGTATTTGTAATGTACATAATATATTACTATAGCCTACATGTGTATCACTTATAAATAAATTAGTATACATACATTACAGGGGTATACCAAGAAATATTTTACTACCAGTGACGACTGATCCAAAAAGTTTAGAAACCATAGGTCCAGATAGCCAGTTAGAACTCATGCTTGTCATGGACTCAAACACTGGGTAAAGCTTTAAGATAACCTGAGAGTTCATTTCTTAACTTATGCAACTTCACTTCATTCTTGCTCAAACATAGCTATAATCTTAATAACCTGTTTTGGAAAATATTTTCCATTACACAAGAAAATTATAAGCAGTGAATAAATTTTGTTTCATCACATTTCTTTTAGACTCAAGTGGGACTGAGGTTGTGTTTGAATTTGGGAGGAAATAAGTTTTCTTTTTAAAACTCAGTGAGATAAAGGCTAGTCTATATGTTATCTGTATATATCTGCTATTCTGCATATTTCCAAAAGTAGATAAGTAAAAGAGGTTTCAACTACTGCTATTCAGTTACCTGGTATTTAGGTAGTTTCATCTTTAATTCTTACAGCACTGAGTAAAAAAACTCTCAGGATATTTTTCTTATAGATTCCAATAAGATTACCAATTAAAACTATAAAACCAACAGGTCAGAGTGAAAAATATCATTTTTTCTAACTTACAGAGTATCAAAATTCTCTGGAGTAGATGGGAAATGTGTTCTGTGTTCAGCTCTTCTTTAGGTAAGTACTCAGCCTCCTCTTCAAGAGGGTAGACAGAATTGAATCCAGCAAGGAACCAGAACCTGTGCGATCAACATCAGGATTGAATGGAATTGCAGCTTGCCCTGGGTCTCCTACTGCTGACACTCCTTGGGCTCTACCATCTCCCACCTCCTCTCCTTCCTCCAGCCAGTAACTGTCCTTGCCTGTTCACTCAATGCCAGCCCCTGTATGCCAGCTGTTGCACTGTACTACCGTACTTTTCAAGGTATTATACTGTAAATCAAAAATGCTTTATTTTTTGTTTGTTTTTTATGTATGATTTGTGTGAAAAGTATTATAAACCTATTATAGTACAGTACTATATAGCCAACTGTGTTAGTTGGGTGGGTACCTAGGCTAACTTTGTTGGATTTAACAAACAAACTGGACTTTGAATGCACTCTCAGAACAGAACTCGTTCGTATGTAGGGGGCTTACTGTACCATGATGTTGGGGGTAGGGCTAGAACATATGAAGTCTGAGAGTACAAATATGCAGCCCATAATATGTATCATTTCAAAAAGGTTTTGGAAGCTTACTTGTATTAAACAATTTTTATGAAAAAAAAAAAAAAAAAACTTTACAAAGCAAAACATGGTTGAACATTTGGCATATATCCCACTTAGGCAAAAGTCTGATTCCTAGATATTTGATTCATATCAAATGGGTGTGTCTCTTCTGGGTTCCCATTCAATCAGTTCAGTTCATTCGCTCAGCCATGTTCGACTCTGTGACCCCATGGACTGAAGCATGCCAGGCTTCCCTATCCTTCACTATCACCTGGAATTTGCTCAAACTCATGCCCATTGAGTCGCTGATGCCATCCAACCATCTCATCCTCTGTCGTCCCCTTCTCCTCCCCTCTTCAATCTTTCCCAGCATCAGGGTCTTTTTCAGTGAGTCAGTTCTTTGCATCAGGTGGCCAAAGTATTAGAGTTTCAGCTTCAACATCAGTCCTTCCAATGAATATTCAGGACTAATTTCCTTTAGCATGGACTGGTTGGATCTCCTTGCAATCAAAGGGACTCTCAAGAGTCTTCTCCAACACCACAGTTCAAAAGCATCAATTCTTCAGCACTCAGCTTTCTTTATGGTCCAACTCTCACATGCATACATGACTACTGGAAAAACCATAGCTTTGACTAGACAGACCTTTGTCGGTAAAGTAATGTCTCTGCTTTTTAGTCTAGGTTGGTCATAACTTTTCTTCCAAGGAGCAAGCGTCTTTTAATTTCATGGCTGCAGTCACCATCTGCAGTGATTTTGGAGCCCTCCAAAATAGAGTCTTTCACTGTTTCCATTGTTTCCCCATCTGTTTGCCATGAAGTGATGGGACCAGATGCCATGATCTTAGTTTTCTGAATGTTGAGCTTTAAGCCACCTTTTTCACTCTCCTCTTTCACTTTCATCAAGAGACTCTAGTTCTTCTTTGCTTTCTGCCATAAGGGTGGTGTTATCTGCATACCTGAGGTTATTGATATTTTCCCCGGCAATCTTGATTCCAGCTTGTGCTTCATCCAGCCCAGCGTTTCTCATGATGTACTCTGCATATAAGTTAAATAAGCAGGGTGACAATATACAGCCTTAACATACTCCTTTCCTGATTTGGAACCAGTCTGTTGTTCCATGTCCAGTTCTGACTGTTGCTTCCTAACCTGCATACAGATTTCTCATGAGGCAGATCAGGTAGTCTGGTATTCCCATATCTTTAAGAATTTTCCAGAGTTTGTGGTGATCCACACAGTCAAAAGCTTTGGTGTAGTCAATAAAGCAGTAGTAGATGTTTTTCTGGCACTCTCTTGCTTTTTCGATGATCCAACGGATGTTGGCAATTTGATTTCTGGTACCTCTGCCTTTTCTAAATCTAGCTTGAACATCTGGAAGTTCACGGTTCACGTATTGCTGAAGCCTGGCTTGGAGAATTTTGAGCATTACTTTGCTAGAGTGTGAGATGAGTGCAACTGCACGATAGTTTGAGCATTCTTTGGCACTGCCTTTATCGTATAGTAAAAGAACATTTTCTAGATTAAACTATATAAACAGTATTTTTAGTCTGGCACTGCCTACCTAGTACTTCCTTTTTCTTTTAACTTCTCATCTGTATCTTATCGAAAGATTGGTTTAAGGAATTACTCTTCAGACAACAGTAAATGAGATCAAATGAAGAGGAAGGACATTAAATGTCAAGGTGAATTTGAAAACCGAAACTTCAGTCTTAATGCTATTAAAGGAAAACACCAGGCACTGATGCTGCAATGATCTGTCCTCTAACCTAGAGGACCCAAGAGTCATCCATTCACCACACCCAAGCACGTTCATTCACAACTCTGTTAATAATAGTACTGTGGGGAAACTCTCTCCCACCATTTCCCAGATTCAGGTTAGAGATTCACTCTGGAAGGCCCATACCCAAAAGGAAGGAATCTGTAAAAGGAATAATGGTGTTTGAAAACCAGTGGAATGAAGGGCTCCATGACAGTCAACTCAGTACCTCTAATGAAGCAGAAATGTAGACACAATCAGTCAGAACTTTTGGGGTCCAGGATATTCAAAGAGCTGTCTGCAGAGTTTGCAAGGATCACTTGAATTAAATGTTGCCAAGTCTCACACTCTCTGGAATGTGTCACAGCAAGAGTTTATCTACATCAGAAGCTCACCAAGGTCACATTATCACAAATGGTGCCCCCAAATAAGAGACCTCAGAAAGTCAAACTTTACCTATGTATTATTACTTGTTCTAAGCTCCAAATTAGTCTTTTTTTAATTCTCAAGAGACTTTTTTCTTTTTCTCTTTCAAAAAGCATAAAAATTCCCCATGTTCTAATCCTCTTACACTGTTGGGAATGTAATTGTGCAGCCAAAATGAAGAACAGTTCAGAATTTCCTTAGAAAACTAAAAATAGGTCTACTGTGTGATCCAGCAGTCCTACTCCTGGGCACATATCTAAGGAAAAATGAAAACTCTAATTCGAAAAGTTATGTGTACCCCAATGTTCGCAGCAGCACTACTGACAGTAGTCAAGACACGAAGCAGCCTAGATGTCCATCGACAGAGGAATGGATAGAGAAGACGTGGCACATATACAGAATGGAATACTACCCGGCCACAAAAAGAATGGAATAATGCCATTTTCAGTAACGTGGATGGACCCAGACACTATTACACTAAGCGAAGTCAGTCAGATAGAAACGAAAATATCATTTGATATCATTTATATGCTGAATCTAAAAGACATGATACAAATGAACTTGTTTAAAAAACAGAAATAGACTCTCAGACACGGAAAACAAACTATGGTTACCAAAGAGGGAAGGGAGGAGAGATAAATTAGGAGTTTGGGATGAGCAGATACAAATCACTATATATGAAATAAACAACAAGGACCTACCATACAGCACAGGAAACTATCTTCAATATCTTGGTAATAAACCATAATGGAAAAGCATCTGAAAAGGATACACACACATACTTTGCTGTATACCTAAAACTGACACAATAAAGTAAATTTACTATACTTCAATTAAAAAAAGTTCGCATGTTCACCCAGGCATCTGAACCATAAGTAGGGCCAGTAAGCTTACTTCAAATACGATCAATTCTCATTATTCTGGTAGTTATGTTCTATAAAGTTGCATGAACACTAAATTAGCAAATACAGAAGCATTGCTCCCAGGGGAAATATAGAATTAGATTCTTGCAAACATCTGATCATATTCTGTCAACATATTAATACATAACCTTGTTTCATGTGAATTTCTGTTTGGGGGCACTTTATTTAACATATATTTTAGGTTCATTAACACTGAACCCTTGGCCAACAGCACTATAACTCACACCTGCTGCTGCTAAGTCGCTTCAGTCATGTCCGACTCTGTGCGACCCCATAGACGGCAGCCCACCAGGCTCTCCGTCCCTGGGATTCTCCAGGCAAGAACACTGGAGTGGGTTGCCACTTCCTTCTCCAATGCATGAAAGTGAAAAGTGAAAGTGAAGTCGCTCAGTCATGTCCGACTCCTAGCGACCCCATGGACTGCAGCCTACCAGGCCCCTCCGTCCATGGGATTTTCCAGACAAGAGTACTGGAGTGGGTTGCCATTGCCTTCTCCCTGAAGTACAAAAAAAGCCTTCTTGTACTTAGAAACACTAGACACTTGAGGACCATTTTAGGTAGTAAAGTCACCAAGAAAAAGCACCAAAATGAGAAAAATGTGGCACTAAATGTTCACCGTATGAAAGCTGAAATGAGAGGGTGGGGCATCCCCTTCTCCAATGTCAGCTGAGAACCTGGGTGTCAGGCAACACTCCTCACCTCTCTGAACATGTTCCAAATAACTGCAAAGGAACCTTGAGTAGGGACTTCTGCATTACCAATAAAGTTTAGTGAGGAGGGGAATTTGCAAATACCAAATCTATGAATAATGACTATGGATTGCACAGGGTCTACATACATACCTCAAACAGCATCACAATTTTAGTCTCAGTCTTCCTAGTGTCCAGAGAAAGAAAAACACAGACTTCTTCTTTATTATTTTAAATTACAGCTATATCTGGATACAGTTTCAATTTTCAAGTGAGAAACCCCACAGGGTAACAGCTACAGAACACAGGATAAAGCATTTTCCTCCACCCACATGTAGACAAAACATCTATGCACACACAATTCCAAGTTTCTCATTATGTCTCTTCCTGCATCAATCACCAATTCCCTAACTTGACAACACACACACACACACACACACACACACACACACAACTTTCAAATTTAGAGCCTTGAAAGACATTTCCTGGATCAGCCTTTTGTGAAACAACAACAATATCAGCTTCCTGACATATAAAGCACGTTTTCCTAAACATCAATCTTGAAAAGCACTGTTACTTTGTATAGCCACTCAGCAGGTGGCAGGGTGTGATGAAACAGGAAATGAGAACAAATGCCTCCCACACACACTTGCAGACCACCACAGGGAATAATACATCGGCACATAATCCCACATCTCTATCATCCAACCAGCCATCCTCTGTTGGATGATTTCGCATCCTTTAACCCACTCTTACCCAGTGTTCAGTTATCCTTTGCATCTATCTGACAATTCTCTACATATTAACGTAAGAAATCTGCCAAGGGTGCCATTCCTGTGAGAATTACACTGGATTCAAACAGAAAAAAAAAATTACCTAATTCCTAAAAAAATAATTACTTAAATTAAAAGCAAATCTCCTTAAGCCACAGATTTAAAAATATAACATTGAGGGAGTTTCCTGAGGGTCTAGTGGTTAAGAATCTGCCTTGCAATGCAGGGGACTCAGGTAAGATCCCTAGTCAGGGAACTAAGATCCCACATGCCGTGGAGCAATTAAGGCTGTGTGTGCTGCAACCAAGAGCCAATGTAGTCAAATAAGTATTTTTTTAAAAAAGAATTTTTAAAAACAAGCATATAACATTGATATCTCAAGAAATTATTAAACCCTTTTCCTCCAACTACCTCCAAAGAGTAGTTTTCTCCCTAGTTATCAACTAGATAACATCATTTATTCTACTTCAGTTATAAAACCACAGGATATTTTCCTTCACTACCCCAGAAATCAAAGGAGCCAAATAAATACAAACGGTGGTATACTAGTGAGAGCATGACCCAAACAACAAAGGAAGAGCACACAGATGTTACCATCACCCACAAAACTGGAAGTATCCCAGGAACATCTGAGCATCCACAGAGCATCTCAGTCATTTAAACTCCATGACAGGCCAGAGTGATGCTCAGAGAGCCAGGACACAGAATCCAACAGAAGGGACTCAGCTCTGGAGCCCCAAGAAAAGCATTAACATCTGTTCATTTACTTAAAATCATAGATGCTCTGTATGGTGGAAGGAGCGTTCCCAAATCTAATCGCCTCATTAACAGGTGAGGAAGCGGGCCCACAGATTAAATGATTTGCTAATACAACCTCTGAATCACAGACTGAACTGTATGACTATGTATTTGCCTTATAAAAGGACTATGGAAAGATGATTTAGGAAACAATAAAAATACTCAAATTTTAAAAGATATAGGTCTGGGCATTTCATTCCCTTGTTTAGATTTTTCAAAGCACTATGGACTTTAAAAATCTTACCATATGACATGAGAGATTCTCATGGCCAAGTCTATGTATCTCTTATCTCATTCTGCACACATCCTGCAATCCAGCACACTTGTTCATCTGTCTGTTCAGTCAGTCACTCTCTGAGTAATTCTTCATGATGAGTCGTCGGTGTGCCATGCACTGTGTCACTCCAAACTACTTAACAGAACTCAACCAGGCCATTCTTTGTGCACTCAGTGCCTCTGCCCATGATATTCTGTTTTTACCTGGAATGCCCTATCTTCAAAAACACAGTAGGACATTAAACTGCATTTTTAATAATTAGGCTTTCTATATCCTGGTGGATAGCTCCCATCTGTCTTACTCTGAGCATGCATTAGCAAAAGAGAAATAATGAAACTCCATACTTATTATTCCCAGGCACATACAAGGCTGTTTTGAGAATCTGGCAAGAATAGCAAGCTAAATAAAATGCGATGCCTATTTGCCAGTGGGTGGGTATGTGTAGGTGTGTGTTCGGTCGCTCAGTCGTGTCCTACTCTTTGCAACATCATGGACTACAGCCTGGCAAGCTCATCTGCCTATGAGATTTTCCAGGCAAGAATGCTAGAGTGGGTTGCCATTTCCTCCTCCAGGGCAATCCTCCTGACCCAAGGATCAAACCCATGTCTCTTGCATCTCCTACATTGGCAGGCAGGCTCTTTACCAGCTGAGCCACTGGGGAAGTACCATGCTTAACCATAAAACATTAAATTATTCTCTTATTTAAAATCAAGAGCCAGACAAAAAATGCCCCCTTCACTACCTGTATTCCAGACTCCATTCATGACTCATTGCCTTCATAGCCAAGCCTCAGAAATCCTGTGATAGAGAGCTTCCCTCATGGCTCACAGTCACCTTCTTTCTTGTAGGTGGTCAAGCGAGGAAAAAAGGAAAGATTCCATCACCCTTAGGCTCTACCCCACAGCTATGCTTCTACCCACTGCGGGAATATGAGCATGTCCCCTCAACCTTCAGAGTCTTGATTTCCTCAACTAGAAAAATGGAAATAAGCGATTTCAGTAACAAAGCACTTACTGAGGTCCTGCTAGCCAATGGAACAGATACATAAGGCTTCATGAACAACAGGTAAACAGATAATACGGCTGTGCAGAAAGTTATCACAGTAAAAGGTATGAAAAGGCTTTGGAAAACAAATGAGAAACCAGTTAATTCTGTTCTACTTAAATCACAGGACTGGAGTAAGGCTCAAAAAAGATAAGATATGTGAAAATAGTTTTATAAATGACAAATCCTTCCACAAGTATGGGTTACAATGAAACAGCAACTCACTCCAATATTCTTGCCTAGAGAATTCCATGGATAGAGGAGCCTGGCAGGCTACAGCCCACAGGGTTGCAAAGAGCAGGACATGACTGAGTGACTAACACATACAAGCTAGTATCTGCTGTTCTGATGCATGTTTATTTCCTAGACCAGCTAGGACACTGTAACTGAATTAATTCAGTATATATTATACAAACTGAAAAATGTGCAAAGCCTAAGAGATTCAGATTAATGTGCCAAGTACAAGACGCTGGATGAAAGTTCTCTGATTACAAACTACTCTTTTTCTTTACTGACACATAATTCACATACTATAAAATTCACCTATTTAGCTTTTATAGCAAAATCTGACCTGATGTGACATGGGCTATTTATAGTCATTATTCCATTTATGCATGAATTTTTCTTTCACTGCAGAAATTGCCATGCATTCAATTATGGGGTACTTGTCCAAAAACTGGTGAGAGGAGGAGTACATAATATACACATTGGGTTACATTTCTAAAAATCATGAATTCTGAAACAGTCTGCCCCATGGGTGTTGGAGCTGGGACTCAGATCAGTTCAGTCGCTCAGTCGTGTCCGACTCTGCAACCCATGGACTGCAGCACGCCAGGCTTCCCTGTCCATCACCAACTTCCCGAGCTTGCTCAAACTCATGTCCATCGAGTCAGTGATGCCATCCAACCATCTCATCCTCTGTCGTCCCCTTCTCCTCCCGCCTTCAATCTTTCCCAGCATCAGGGTGTTTTCAAATGAGTCAGCTCTTCGCATCAGGTGGCCAAAGCTTTGGAGTTTCAGCTTCAGCATCAGTCCTTCCAATGAATATTCAGGACTGATTTCCTTTAGAAGGGACTAGTTGGATCTCCTTGCAGTCCAAGGGACTCTCAAGAGTCTCCTCCAACACCACCGTTCAATAGCATCTATTCTTCAGCACTCGGCTTCCTTTATTGTCCAACTCTCACATCTATATGTGACTACCATAGCCTTGACTAGACGGACCCTTGTTGGCAAAGTAATGCCTCTGCTTTTTAATATGCTGTCTAGGTGGGTCATAGCGAGACCTGCAATAACCTAGTACCTACTTCACAGAGTGACTGTGAGGATGAAGAACATCAAGGGCTGGCTCAGTGCCTGCACGCAGCGGGTCTCCCTCAAGAGTCAGGGGCTATGGGACTCCCCTAGTGGTCCAGTGGCTGACTCTGAGCTCTCAATGCTGAGGCCCTTGGTTTGATCCCTGGTGGGTGAACTAGATCCCACATGCCACAAAAGACCCTGTGCAGCCAAATAAATAAATAAAAATAAATATTAAAAAAAAAAAGAGTCAGGGGCTACTGCTAGCCTTCCAGGACTACTTGGTGAAGAGCACTAATACCACCAAAACTTTTCCAGTTTTGACTTCTTCATTCCCATCCCAGTGGATGTACTTGCCCTTCCTTGCTTATGTACTATATATGACTTCTGGCTTATCATGTCATACCTTGTACTATAATATCCCAGATGTTACTTCAATTTACCTAAGAATAATGACTTTACACTTTAAGTTCACCTTAAGCATCTGAGTTTGGGTCAACTGTATCCACTGTTATTCTCCACAAGAAGAAATGAACACAAAACAGATAACTCGATAAAATATAATATCATCTAAAAGATGCTTAAAAGGCAACAAACAGCAAAGGCTTTTTAAAAATACCTTGTTCAAATAAGAAATTGAGTATCACCAGCTACTTTCGATATAGCCCTTAAGCTCCTCAGTAGGTTACTAGGAAACGGACCCTAAATTCATCTTCCATATGCTAAAGGAAACTCAGGTTAATGGACTCCAATCTACTCATTTCCTGGAAGACTGACAGGTATAAACAGTTAATCTCTTTTTGCCATTCACCTAGCACAGAAGTACCCATGTGAGGCCCCTAATAACAGATCTTTACCAAGTTCCTTCTGCTATCATGATACTCCCAAGACTATTAATATCAAGGTCAATATTGACAAGCTACAGAACACTCAGTGCAGAACTGTATCAACAAAGAAAAGCACAAAATACATTTGGCAATTATGTGGTCAACTTTAAAAGGAGCCATCCTAATCTTTTTTATTATTATTAAAATAAGAATGCTTTTGTAACTTAAAAATATACTTACCAAAAAAACAGAATTCCAAACAAAATGGAAAAGCCTTACGAATCAAAGATTACATTTCATTTCTGAGCAAAATCCCAGAGTTGATCAGTAAATCATCATCAATAGTTAGACAAAGTCCTAGGTATGAAATCTGTAAGAATATGACCTCCTTTAAAGATTTTTCTAGAAATATGGTTCCATTTCAATGAACACTGGTATCAAAACAAGAAATTACGTTTCCGATGCACTCTTAGAATGTACTTAGCCTTAACCTATACACCAATCACTAAAAATACAATAAACAAAACTTATCATCCCAAGCTCTGCAGATACTTTACAGGATACCTCATTTAATCTTCAAACAACTCTTTGAGATCATAACACTGCTTATCTTCATTGGTTGTTCAATTTTAAAAAAGAACAGAAAAATTGAGAGTGCTGGATTTTTATTCCATTTTCCCCTGTATACAATACCAATCATGTGCTCATATACGTTTGTATTAGCCTATAGTGAAAAGATATAGGGGAATTTAAAACTCTAACCTGCAATATAAGGGACTTCCCTGGTGGTCCAGTGGTTAAGAATCTGCCTACCAATGCAGGGGACCCAGATCCAATCCCTGGCTCGGTTAGATTTCACATGCCATGGAGCAACTAAGCCCGTGTGCCACAACTGCTGAAGAACGGTGTTCTTGCCTGGAGAATCCCAGGGACGGGGGAGCCTGGTGGGCTGCCGTCTATGGGGTCGCACAGAGTCGGACATGACTGAAGTGACTTAGCAGCAGCAGCCACAACTGCTGAAGCCCATACACTCTAGAATCCAGGAGCCGCAACTACTGAAGCCCACACACCCCGGAGCCAGGGCTTCACAAGAGAAAACACCACAATGAAAAGCCCACACACCACAACGAAGAGCAGCCCCTGCTTGCTGCAACTAGAGAAAGCCCCCACGCAGCAAGGAAGCCCTAGCACAACCAAAACTAAAAAAAAAAAAAGAAACAGTATGTACAAATACAGATGTTTGTATGTATACATATGTATGTACATGTGCATGCATATACTGACTTATACACACACACACATCTCCTTCCTATTGGTGGTGTTTCTCTGGAGATTCATGACTTATATATACTTAAATGTATTATATATAAAATTATAACCACCAAATGCATTAACTCATGCACACAAGTTAACCTGTTTTCAGAAGACATTGGAAAAACTCTTCCCCATCTCTGTGCTATATCTGAACTTACATATGTGGGTTAATTAGGCCAGTTATAGTTCCACTTTGTTTTCATGTAAATTCAGTTTGGGGCTTGTCCAGTTGTGTAAAATTTTACAAATACATACACTATTACTGCCCCTGTGTGCCACACTCAGATGCCAGAGAAAGCCTAAACACACCTGATTCCCTGGTGCTGCGCGTGCCACAGGGTAAGAGTCAATTCTACAATAAGAAGGATGTTACCCATTTTGCTTCATAATATCTTAACACATATTTAAAGTGTCAGATCTTAGTCTCCTTTATACTTATAACCTGACAATGAAAATGTAACTAATTTGTCATTCAAAAATAAATTACCATATCCCAGAATGAACAACGTTGTAGGCAAACATGATCTTAAAAAAGAAAAGGGGAAAAGTATCAAGTTTGATGTATGAGCAAGCAACTGTTGAAATTAATTTAATATCATCATCTCATTAACACCCCAGGGAAGATTCCAAGCAAGAGCATCCTTTGCATATCTGAGTTCATTCAGTGTCTGAAACTGGCTAAATTCATTCTAACAATTCAATTTGATGAGACAGATATATCTCTGAACGTTTGTTTTTTAGCATTTCTTCAGGAAAAAAAAAACATAAAGAGTATTTATAAGATATTATGCTACACTGTTTAAAGGAATGATAGTAAAGATCTCAGGAACAGCATGGCCCTGACAAAATCAATTACCACAATGTGTTCAATAGTAAGCATCAGATGCCAGCATCTTCCAAATAGTAATGAACAGTCACATAAAAGCTGCCAATTTCACTAAGCCGTCTTTTGTTTCATTGTTTATTTATTTATTTATTTTTGGCCGTGCTGGGTCTTCACTGCTGTACAGGCTTCGGGCTCTCTCTCTAGCAGCAGAGAGCAGAGGCTACTCTCTACTCATGGTATACGGGTTTCTCACCATAGAGCCTTTTCTTGTCCCAGGGCATAGGCCTTAGCGCATTCAAGCTTCAGCAGATGCAGCACATGGGTTCAGCAGTTTCAGCTCCCAGGTTCTAGAGCATAAGCTCAAAAGTTGGGGCACATGGGCTTAGTTGCGCTGTGTACGCCACCTCTGAAATGCTCATTTTCTAGGGCATCAATACCCACATACAGCAATTTCAACTTTTTTTCATACTATTAGCTATTAGCTCTGGAGCAATGTGCTGATTTCTAATGATATTTCTTAAATTACTTTTGGTTGATAAATTCCATCCATTAACTACCTCTGAAATAAAAGATGGATATATTAATTTGCCTATACTCCAGAACAAGCTTTAATCTTATTATACTGAAGGCTTACAGACAAGTGTTAGTTTAGACTCAATGTGTAAAACAAAATAAATTTGACTATATTGATACTTTGAGTGAAACGCTGACAGTCTTTTGATTTTTTTAAGTAACCATGAACATCTTAAAATGTAACAACACACATTCAAAAATCATTTTATGCTAAATAATGAAACTGGATGTACAGATATTCACTAACTCCCTATCTGTGCCCCTAAAATGAATTTAACAGATATGGAACACTAAGATCACTAGTAATTTACCTTTCAAACAAAATTTCCTACTATTTCTCCTTCAAGTGTTCTGGATTATGTAAGTCAGACACTACCTTGAAGTTGCAAGACGAGCTATTTTATCAGGTATTAAAGAGCCACACTGCAATTCTTAGCAGTTTCTGACAAGAAAAATACTGAATAATATTGATCCAGCCAAAAAAAAAAAAAAACTAGAATTATCCACGACTTTGAAATCTCATTTTGCAAACAAAATTTACATAGAAATAATAATATTAAACTGACTGAAGGTTTAAACATAACTCTCAAACTGAAATTTAGTGTACTAAAGAAAATAAATGTGTAACTTAGTACTATTTTTATCTATCTTATGTACTGAGAGTTTGATTTCGTTAAAGGGTCTGTTAACTAAGAAGGTGTGAGAACTGCTATATGTAAATGTTGAGGTCAACTGGGGATATTAATATTCATTTTTATTTATTTATTTGGCTGTGCTGGGTCACAGCTGTGGCATGTGGGATCTAGTTCTCTGACCAGGGATCGAACCTGGGCCCCCTGCACTGGGAGCACCAAGTCTTATCCACTGGACCACTAGGGAAGTCTCCCAACTGGGCGTATTAAAAAGATGTAGGCTTCCTTCTTCACTACTTTTCAATTATGCACAGATACAATTTAACTACACAAAGTTTTAGTTTCCTTAATGAAGTCAATTATTAATATTTACTTTACCAGATGTTGTGAGCATTCAATAAAATGTCTGTGAGGAACCTAACTGGCTCAGTTAATGCAGGAGATGCAGAAGACATGGGTTCGATCCCTGGGTCAGGTAGGTTCCCTGGAGAAGGAAATGACAACCGACTCCAGTGTTTTTGCCTAGAGAATCCCATGGACAGAGGAACCTGGCGGGCTACAGTCTATGGGGTTGCAAAGAGTCGGACACGATTGAGGGACTGAGCATACACCCATCGCAAAAAGTACTGTCAACAACAACCATAACAAAATGTCAGGAAGCCATAATATAATAAGGAAGCGATAGGAACATCTTATAAATGCCAAGAAGAACTGACAAATTATTTCCCAAGATTTCTTCTGGGCCCTCAGCCCAGCAAAGATGCGCTCAGAACAAACAAAAAGCAAAAAAACTAAAAGCAAGAATTATTACAGAAAGAACTTCTGTTCCTCTTTGAAAAACCAGAGCAGAAAATTCCAGATTTAGGTGAAGCTTTTAGATACTAATACCAAAGACTAGAATGGCAAGGACTTTACTTTTGAAGGGAGGCAAGGCAGGGGGCGGGGGCCACGCTGGCAAACCAAAACGTGAGAAATCTAAAAGTGACCCAGGTCCGCCAGAGTTTCGTGGTTTGTTGTTTCAAATGTCTCTCCTCTGGCCTGATTGGCACATCACCCCAGACTCAGTCATTAAAGCACATCTGGACTGCTACAATAATTTAACTAGTATACCAGGATCCAAACTTTTCCTCATTCCAAACCATCTAGCCACTAGACTATTTTTCCAGTAACTCTGCTATGTAACCATGTCACTAATCTGACAGAAAAAGCTTAAAATGGCTCCCTTCCATAACACATCTCAAGGCTGCTTCATGTTCAAAGTCTTCCAGATGAAGTGATCACATCTCCCTGTGGCTGTTACAGAAGCCTGCTTCTGAACACAAATTCTTCTTTCCAATTAAACTGTTTCACTCCTCTCATCAAAGTGATGCAAATTTTGCATCCTTTTCTTTGCTTATGCTATTTTGTCAACTCAGCATAACCTCTAACCAGGATTTCTGTTTTCATTCATTCATTCATACAACCACCCCAATGAGCATCTACGATGTGTCTGGCACTAGGGATAGTGCTCAGGATACAAAGATGACTAAGACCTGACCCTTGTCCTCAGGGGATGTAAATCATTACTTAGTGAGTCAGACATGTAAACAAATCATTAGAACACAGTTTAATAATTGTTGTAATATTGTGTACAAGGTACTATGGAAACACAGGAGAAGTAGTGATTCACACCACAAGAGGTAAGAGATAGAGAAATTGGAATTTGAATTAAGTCTTAAAGGATGACTAATGGGGAGCAGTGGGACAGAATAAAAGGGCAAGTGCTATTTAAGAAAGAATGAAAATACATATCACCCTCCAAGAACTGCAAAAGATCCTGCATTAGAAGTACAAGAAGTAAAGCTGGAAAGTAATTCACATTAGGCTTGAACTTCTAGATACATGATGAAGAGCCTAGGATGATTTTTAGCAGTGACATGCTCAGGGTTTTAGAGCTTGCTCTGAAGACAATCTTCTTTCAAGATCAACAGAGCCTTCTTGCAATGGTGAATTTCACAGTCAGCTTGACTTGGCCAAGGGGTGCTCACATTAAACATTATTTCTTGATGTGTCTGTGAGGTGCTTCTGGACGAGATTAGCATTTGGATGGGTAGACTCCGTAAAATAGCCCGCCTTCCCCAATGTGAAGAAAGTGAAAGTGAAGTAGCTCAGTTGTGTCCAATTCTTTGCAACCCCGTGGACTGTAGCCTACCAGGCTCATCCCTCCATGGGATTCTTCAGGCAAGAATACTGAAGTGGGTTGCCATTTCCTTCTCCAGGGGATCTTCCCGACCCAGGGATCGAACCCAGGTCTCCTGCATTGCAGGCAGACGCTTTAACCTCTGAGCTACCAGGGAAGGATAATGTGAGTGGGCATCATCTATTGTATTGAGAGCCTGCACAGAAAAAGACAGGGCAAGAGGAAGGAAGAGTTCACCCCTTTTCTGCTTCCTGTCTGCCTGTTTGAGCTGAGACCTCTGTCTTCTGCCCCTGGATTGGGATTTATACCATTGGCTCCCCTGGATCACTGTGAGTGGAGAATCTAGAGACCCCTTCTCCCATGGGCCTCAGTTCTTGGTAAGGAAACAAAGAAGAATCTGAGGTCTTATCTGTCGCAAGAGAGTTTACTGAAGATTAGGAAAGAGGGAACAGAGAGAATACCTTAAGACAGAGGTGGGCCAGATCAAGGAAGGCAATGGACCTAGACGGTGCAGAGACTTTAAGGCAAGGTTATTTGCATAATCCTGGGGGGGTGGGGGGGTCATTGACTGACAGTCTTGATTGACAGTTGCAGGTAATATAACAAGAGGTTCTACTGCAGCATGTCCTCCCCATCATTCAGTCTCTTATAATTAGATGTACGTACTCATGGAATATTTGTGAACATTTAATGAGCCCAATGGCCACCAAAGGTTACCTAAGTACACAATAGTGTGAGGTGTGCGCATGTGCCAGAGTAGGGAAAGTCCCGCCAGTCGGCCAGTGGGCGATCTCTCCAGTCCCCTATTTTGGAGTATTGATAAGGGTGTATTTGGGGTGGGGCTGGTAAATAGCTTAGTGGGATTAGGTGGCCACTGGACATTTAGCTGATGGGGCCACCTCTCACTGCTTGTGGCTAATCTTCTGCCTAACAGCTCTCAGGCCTCTGGATTCAGACTGGAATCACACCACCAGCTTTCCTGGGTCTCCAGCTCGCAGACAGCAGATGGTGAGACTTCTCAGCCTTCACAACTGCATGAGCCAATTCCTCATAATAAATCCTTTTACATAATAAGGTTCAGGATGGAGGAGACATATGTATACCTGTGGCTGATTCATGTTGATGTATGGCAGAAATCAACACAACCCTGTAAAGCAATTATCCTCCAACTTAAAAAAAAAGAATAAAGCAAAAATAAGGATCTCTCTCCTACTGGTTCTATTTTTCTGGAGAGCTCTGACTAATCCATCTCCCCACTGCCACACTGGTCACCCTTCTTCCTTGCTGCTCTCTCTTCCACTTAAGACAGAACAATAACTGTCATTAGGGAACACTTGCTATGTCACGTGCACTGTGCCAGACACTTAATACCGTCACTATATTTAATCCCTACAACATTTCTAAGATAAAGGAACCTAATGTCAGAAAAATTAAACTTCTTGTCCAAATGGCACACAGCTTGTAAGTGGTAAATACCTCCCTCCGGATTCTGTGGTCTCCATCCATGATGCCATACACCATCCTGCACTGATCAGCCCTCTGCTTGTCCTGTCCCCGTTCCACATCTGTGTGTCTTCTCTTTTACCTATCTTGTAAACTGCTGCCGGACCTGGAGTCCACACTCAGGGCTGCCACAAATTATCAACATTTACTGACTTACACGGGGCAAATCACTTCATTTGACGAGCTTCCTGGGCCGAAATGGAGAATTAGACCAGGTAGTCTCTCCGATCACTTCCATTTTCTCCTGCCACACACTTGGGATCAATGTAAATTACAAGTGTTGATATAAAACAGGGCAAATGGTCTCTTACAACTTGGGATGCTGTGGTCCACCATGATGTAACTTATTAATAACCCATCTATCAAGATTTATGCCAAACACCTTTCAAACTAGGAAACTAAACCTGAGTTAACAAAATCATCAACGAAGCCTCCCCTCTTACCTTTGAGAAGGTTTTATTATTCTGCTAACGCAGCCTCCTCTAAGCGTGGCTGCTTTGCTTATGAAGGCTTGAATTAGAGGCCGCTTCACTACCAGGGGATTCTAAGAAAATCACAAGACAGGCAATAGCTACAGGGAACCCAATGGAAGGAATTATCTATATCAAACTAGTAAACTGAGACACACAGCAAAAACAGATCCTGTCATAGGACAGCTATCGTTCAAGAAAAACTTTCCAGACTTTATTCTAAGGGAAGAAAAATTTACATGTTGTAAAACAGAACAAAATATAGATATTACCTTGACTGAAGAACACTTGGGTATTGAGATTGCAGCTGGTAGATTTTTACCTTTAGTAAATTGTAGAGAGCCTTTTGTTGGTAGCTTTTTGTGAGTTTTTCTCCTCCATTAATCACCTTCTTTTACCCTCCAGGGAAACCAAGTAGGTGGGCAAAAATTCCTGGAGGTTTTCTGGGAGGTACTGAGAACACCCACACCCAGAGACATAAAAAAAAGTACTTCAAGTCTAGATAAACAGTCTCAGAAGATAATTTGGTTAACAAGAAACATTAGGATGAGTACAGATAAAATATTTACATATTGAGACATAAGAAAATGTTATAGGAAAACAGGAGAGATATCTAAGAACAAAATTTAAAATATTTAAGATGTGTTCTCTAATGATTCATTCACATGCAAAATTCCCAAATCACCAAATCCATCATTCTTCACTAAAGTGAATGTCTTCTGGGGACAAAAAAAAATATGGATCTCTATTATCAAATAACTGCAGAGAAGAAACAGAAATAGACTTAAATTTATATCTTCCAAGTAAAATAACCACAGAGGAATCTTCTCCACCAAAAGTAGTGTATTCAAGAAGCAGGAGGGAGTTCCAAAAGGGAGGGAATATATGTATACCTATGACTGATTCATGTTGAGGTTTGACAGAAAACAGCAAAATTCTGTAAAGCAATTATCCTTCAATAAAAAATAAATTAATTTTTTTTAAAAAGCAGACAAACATAAAGATGTAGAAAATCAAAAAACACTGTAAAATTCCATCACTCCCAGTACCCCCAACAGTTGACCAAAACTCACATCCACTTACCCACACAATGTGCAGGCTTAACATAAAAATCCTTAAATTGATTCTTTAAGTATATGTCCAAGAATTTACTAAATTTAGAACAGAGCAGTCAATAGAGATGAACTTTGGGAAAACTACATCACAGACAAAAAAAATAAATGTCCTGCCATTTTAGAGAGAATGAGAGAAAGTCTCTTTTTAGAAGGGTCAAATATACCCAGTGACAAACTGATAGTTTATTTTTAGAAAGAGATGAGGTCTGTTATTATTTGCTAAACAAGAGCAAATCCTTTTAAAGATGACTTTATGAGTCATCTTAGGGGTTGGGCATAATAAATATCTGGTATGGTTAGTTAAGACACATAATATATAAGGAAAAAAAAACTTCTTAGGGGTTGGGCATAATAAAATATCTGGTATGTTTAGTTAAGGCACATAATATATAAGGAAAAAAATACTTCAACAGAGACTAAATGAGGATGATATATATGTACATTCTCAATTTCCCAACCCTACCAGCTTAGGCTATATCTGACAGCTTTTAGAATTTTTAAGTAAATTTCTATATGGTCTGGAATGGTCTAGGAAGCTTCCAGAAAGACAGGCAACTTTGTATTTCTGGAGATTGGCCTGTATCATGAAATCTATTTAGACATCAAAGATGGCTAAGGAAGTGGTAATGAATGAGGCCTGGCCAAAGAAAGTCCCTGGCAGCATTCAGAAGGCTATAAGGTGGGCACCACTGGGCCTTAGAAATAGAAACAAATGCACCCGCCACCACTAAACACTTCTCTTCTGGAGAAGCTGAGGGGTGAGAACCAGGTGAGTACCCAGCTGTGTTCCTCTGACCCTGTATCATAGAGAAACAACACTTCAGCAAACCAAAGAATACTTGGTCCTGCTCCAGAGTCTTCCTTATCCACTTGTTTAACAGCTCAGTAGGCTGTGAGCTCTTCAAAGACACAGACTTTCTTATAAAGCTCACAGTGCTCAAAGCTTTGTACAAAGTGCTTAGTACATGTATGATTATTAATGCTTGTGTTGTGATTTTAAATAAGAGAATTACTCAATTATTATGCCTACCATCTAAATAAAGTAGGTATATAGACTATGAGCAGGATACGCCCTTGGAAGAGGTTCTCTGTTCCATGAGGTATGGGTCTGGGTACATAATCTCCTATTTCTGTTTTTGTTTTTTAATGAGCTCACAAACTGAGATGGTGCATGGAGTCATGAAGAGAGTACTAATCTAGAAGCAGGAAACCTGATCACTATCTCCCCTGGATTTCAGATTCTTCATCTGTAACATGAGTGTGATTGGTAAAATGACTTCCGAGGTCTTCAAGGTGCCTTCATTTTGCCTCACAAAGCTGATTAAACACCAGTGGCATTTGAAAATTTAGGAGAGAGAGCAAAGCAATCAATGGGCAGGGGAACTGAGAAGCAGCCCTTAAGATTGAAGACACTCAAGTCAGGCTTCAAAGACAGTGGTCCTCGTCCAGTGGACAACAAATATACCAGATTTGGCAAGGCCAAGTGTTCACACAGGAGGAAACGGACACGAGCCAGAATACGAGGAGCCGTAAGCGTCAGATAATTCTCTCGGGAAAGCTGACTAGTCTCAAGATCAGACTTTTACCATTGAAGCTTATTATTGATCTAAGCATTTTTCAAACAATACACAGGCTTGAGATGGGGGAAAAAAAAGTTGGTAGGTCAAAGTCAGCATTAAAAAAATAATTAGAATGGAAATATCAGAGTAAGTCTTGTCTTAGGACACCTGTGTCCACAGTCCTGAATACGTGGCAATATAAAATATTCCTTCTAAAGGGTTACAATTAAAAATATAGAAGAAAACTCACCTATTAAAAATTGACAAAGAAACTAAGTTTTTTGAGTCTTTAAGCAAATTTTCCAAGTTTTTTAATTTAATGCATTGCAAAACCCTAACAAGAGATCTGATTTACAGCACTCTGGTACCATAAATTCAAACAAATAAATTCAGAAAGGGCTGATCTTTATCCTTCCTGGACAGGAAGCAGAAGTACAGAGAGCTCCAGCCAACACGAGGAAGAACACAGTATCATTGTGTAAGTGCCTTGTGTCATTTACCTGTGTTTGCATAAGGAAACCCACATGCTCGCAAGACAATAAATCCTTAGGTTTCCAGTCACTAAGCCCCTCAAGAACTTTTATGTAGCTTCTTTGAGAAAGAAAGAAAATGCAAATGCAGAAAAGGTTTCTACTTAATCCAAATAATTTAATGAATAATTATGAATGAATAAGAACATCTCTGTCCTCAAACTGCTTATAATCCACGAAGGGAGATAAGACAAACACCCAAAAAGACATGGGCTGTGCTCAAGGTGAGGGAGAGGGAGGAACATGAGTAGGAAAAATAAGAAATTAAAGATGTTAAGGCAAAGAAAGCAACTGAAATTAGCATTTTGGTATAAACAGAGTATCGGCTGGCACAGTTTGGGAGAGACAGTATTAGAAGTGGAAATCAGGGTACCTCTGAAGGAGGCAGGAACAGCAAAGAAAAGGCATGAGAGCTGCATAAAAATGGACAGGCAGCTAGTCAGACGCCTGTAAGGAAATTGTGGTAGTTAAGGCTATGGCTGATGGCACCAGGGCGTGTACCTTCTCTTTGGCAGGCCATGACAGGGGAGCTTTTTGGTCAAGGGGAATGGCAGGAACCTATGGATACCAAGAATCTGAACACAGTCGGCTTCTCAGGGTTACCACATTCATGGCTCTCCCTGAGATCATCTTAATGATGGGTTCCTACACCAGCCTCCCATGCAGCAAAAGGATACCGACCATAAGAGTCTGCTCTCTCAGACACAAGATCCCCGTGATTGGAACTTGGTTTAAAACTACTGCCAAGCTTCGGTTCTCACACAAAAATGCACAGCCTCGGGATGCTTCTGGCTCCTCTCCCGCTACTCTCCAGTGGAAGCCAAGTAGAAGTGCAATTTCTGCTGGGAGTCCACAGGCTGTTTTTTTTAAAGCAACCATTCCAGGAAGGAATACAGGCTGATTCCCCTGGGGGAAAAACAGCTTGGGCTTTCCAAGTCAATACCCCCAGAGACTCAATAACTGGCCCAATTATCTACTGCTGCACAGAAGGCCACTCCAATGCTCAATGGTTAACAACCACCACCATTTTTATATTTCACGATCTTGAGAGTCAAGAATTTGGGAAGGGCTCAGTTGGGTGATTCTGGCAGTCTGCAAGGCGCTGACTGAAGTCACTTGGTAGTATTCAGCCGGGCTGGTCATGCCTGGTGCCTTGGCCGGGATGGATGGAAGGCTGGACACTGCTGAGAGCACTCACCAGAGGGTCTATCCATGTCCTCTCAAGTCTAGAGGTTTTAGTATAGTCAGACTTCTCCATGGCGGCTCAGGCTCCAGGAGACCAGGGCGGAAGCTGCCACTCCTCTCAAAGGCTAAACCTGGAACGTCTGCGCTCCCAACTGTTGGTCAAAGCAGTCACACGCCAGTCCACGTGCAAAGGGAAGGATGTCGAAGCACTCATGCCCCTCTCTAATCTATTCTAACCAGCAAAATCAGAGCTGCATCTTAAGGCAGACATGATTCGCTAACTACTCATGATTGGGAATTTTAACTCAGGTGAAGAAAAATCCATGTGACCACCTCACTTAAAAGTAGAGAAAGAAAGGGAATTCTAGAGCCACAGATACTCTCGGACCCCGTCACTCAGGGCTTAAGACTAAAAAACTTAGCCAAAGAGAAACTAAATGTTCAGTGGTGAGCACACTGTAGGGTGTACAGAAGTGAAAATGTAATGCTGTACCCATAAAACTTACATGTTAGAAAACAATGGTACCTTGATAAAAAAAAAATTCTTAATTAAAAAAATTAAATCACCAAAAAAAAGAGTTAGTAAGGAATCATGGAGAGCTCTCTTCAATTTCAGTTTCTATTATAATGGAGGAAAGGCAGATTAAAAATATCAGCAAACACTCCTGGAGTGCACACCTGGCACAAATAACTACATTAATACATTGGAGAGGCAACGAAATCATAGATACAGTCCCTGTCTATCAACGTCTCCAAGTGGTGAGACAATATATACACCAAAATGTAGTACAAGACAGCACTTGAGGAAGTAACAGCTGGCATTTCAGAAACAGGAGAGAGACTGTGGAGACAGGAGACTGGTTAGAAAACCACCTGTGGAAGGATGACTCACTGCAGGCTGATTCTCAAGCCAACAGACTGCAGCCTTACTTCACAACGAATATTTTGCAATGCCTTCCCTTCACCATCCCAAAATGAAACCCATAGGTTATCATCTACAACACACAACTTTCAGAGGAGGGTGCACGCGCATGTGTGTAGGCTTACTATAACGTAAAGCAGAAATCAAAAGGAAACTATGCATTTCAATAGATAAGATCTCCATCACTACTAAAAGGCATTTCAAAGCCATCAGACACCTTTACCAGACACCAGCTTATAACAAGTAAGTCTGCATTTTTATTATTTTTATTTATTTACTTTTTGGCCGTGCCATTGTGTGGCATACGGGATCTTAGTTTCCCAACCAGGGATTGAACTCGTGCCCCTTGCCATGGAAGTACAGAGTCTTAACCGCTGGACTGCCAGGCAGGTCCCAAGTTTGCATTTTTAAAAATAGGACTGGATGCCTTTCTATACACGACATACAGAAAATTAAGGGGCAGAGGAACAGGGGGGCCAATGCAATAAAGAAAAATGGTGTTAGCAAAAGTAGTGACACACCAGATGAACCCATAAGTGTTTTAAGAAAAGAATAAATATCACTTTAACTGAGAAGGTATAACAAGTCAGGTCAAATTACAGACTGCCGAAGTAGAGAACACAAGTTAGAATGATATATCGCAGCCAACTTTATCAGCATGCTCCCTTGTAAAATATTCACCTAATCCTAATGATTTTATTGCTCCACAGGAAAAAAACATGTTGGCAGGACAGGCACATTGATAATTATTCATGTGCAGGAAAACCTGTAAAAGCAAATTCCAAAATTTCAACTGAATATGATCAATACTTTCCTTGACATTTGATATTTTAGGGAAAAAAGAGGCTAAGTATACAAATATGCACACGGAGTCACTCTGAGTGCTAGTAGTGTGATCTACACACGTATCGAACAAGCAACTTGAACTCCGTGAGAGGGACTATTGGCAGAAAAATGACTTTCCTCTTGCTAAGCTCAAAAACTATTTATTTATACAGTGGCTGTATTCATGGAAAATTATGTATAATAAAGTTATGTGGAAAAAACTGTTTATGTGTAAAGACAAAGTTATGTTCTAGGCTCAGATATTTATAATCAGGTTTTTTAATAGCATAAATGTCCCATGAGAAATCACAAAGTTGGGCAAGACTTGGGCAATTCTTTGCTGTGTAGGACTGCCTCCCGTGTACTAAACACCCCTAAAGGGACAGTACCACAGTCCTCTGAGGACCACTTCTCTGGGGGGTACAGCAGAATCCATGAGGCTTACCTATTCCAAACACTTTAAAAACTTCAGATTTATCACATTTTACACTGTACAAGACAATCTTTCTACAAATTCCCATAGATTTACCATTCTTTGTTCTAAAAATCTCAAAATTCAATCCAGCTCTCAGGTTAGAAATAAGGTTTCAAAGTGTATTAAAACAGTTTTAAAGAGGGGTAAGAGAGTTTAAAGAACATGACCCACGTTAATGACAGAAAATTCATGACAACTGGCCTAACACATCTAAGGAGCTTCAGAAATTTATCAAACTGAAGTCAAGGATGATTCAGTTAGGAAGACAAATTAAAACCTAGGTCTTTTTATCAGTGCTTCCTGGTGTTGCCACTGAGACAGTCTGCTTTGTTTTTTAGAGAAACAAATATACTGATCAAGTCTTCAGTAAATTTTGTAAGTAGCAACATTTTTGTTATCCAAAATACTATTTATCAGGCCAAACAGTATGAATTAACTAATGTGGTACCTACTTTACCACAGAGGTGGGTAATATCTGGGCCCTGCTATTTTTTCCCCTTGGCTCTGCCATGTGCGTTGCAGGATCTTAACGCCCCTAGCAGGGACTGAACCCTGGCACTCAGCAGCAAAAACACAGAGTCCTAACCACTGGGCCACCAAGGAATTCTCAATTTGAAGTATTTTAATTCACTGTAACCTGTAGCCAAAACGTTCCTTAAAGTGGTTAAATAGCAAAATAGTTAGACACTAAGCTAAAAAGATTTTGTATTAATACCACATCTCTTTACAAAAAAAGAAAGCGAGACAGCTTACAGAAATAAATATCATGCAACAGAATAAAAAAGTGTCAACAGTTACAATGATTACAAAAGAACTGCAACCTAAAATAAAGCATTTCTCATCTATCAAATTAGCAGAGCTTTGTAAAAATCATAGTCCTTAAGGGGAATGTTTTAACAGGAATTTGTATATTGTTCAAGTCAGCAAAGCAAAGAAAAAATAAATAAAAAGAGTTAAAGGTCAGTAAGAAGAAACAAAACTATTATTATTCACAGATCATGACTGTCTGCATATAAACCCAGGAGTCTAAAGAAAAGTAATTACAATTAATAAGAATATTAAGCAAGAGTTAAACAAGCGATCTTGTATACAAAAACCAGTTACATTCTTACATGCCAGCAACAAAGACATAGAAGACATGATTTAGAAAAAAGTTAAAATAACACGAACATCAAAAATGTACCCAGGAATAATTCTAACAGAAAAAGGGCAGGGTTCACATGGACAGAATTATAAAACATCACTGGCGTGTGTCAGAGGTTTTCTGATTCTAACTAGCAATAAAGAGTGTGCACTTAAAAAACTATTGGAATTCATTAAAGAAGAACTAAATTATACTATACTCATTAAAAGAAAGACTTAAAATTGTCAAGATGTCAATTCAACCCAAATGGATGCATAAAGTCAATGCAATTTCAACCAAAATCCTAATAGAGGTTATTGAGGAACTTGATAACTTCAATCTAAAATTCACGTTTAAGAGCAAAGGCCCAAAGACAGCTAGGATATTTGTAAGATAGAAGAATAAGTTTGAAAGGGACTTGCCTTAGAAGATAAAGACAATATAGAAATCAATTATTACATTAAAATTAAGAAATTCTGCCCAAAAGCTATCACAGGGAATATAAAAGACAAATCACACACTGGTAGAAGATACAGAAAATATGTAATTGATGAAAGATTAGTATCAAGAATATAGGAAGAATTCTACAAATGAATAAACAGGCAAATCAATAAATGGGCAAAAACATGAAGAGACATTTTACAGGAGAGGAAATATGAAAGACCAACAAATACATGAAAAGATATTCACCCTTATAAATAAAACAACTGAGATATAATTTTACACCATCAAATGGGCAAAATTTAAGAGTTCTAACATTACCAAATGTGGATCAACTGTCTATTAACACTGTTAGTGAGCATCTAACCCAGCACAACCACTCTGGAAAACAACCTGCATTATCTCATAAAAACGGTGACACGTGTTAAGATCCAGCAACCCAGTTAGAGAGATTGCCACGTATGTGAGAATGCTCATAGAACATTACTCGTCATAACAACCAAAAAATGTCCATCAGCAGAATAACCAATAAATTATCTATAGTATAATCACAATAGAATACTACACAAGAATAAGAACAAAAAATTACAACTACATCTTAGAAATGTATTAAGTGATTACTAACAAAGTGCTGATGACTACATAAACCATTTTTATAAAGTTCAAAAGCAAGCAATACACTATCTAGAGATGATAAACTACTTTCTTTTAAAAGCAAGAAAATAAAACATAAAACCCAAGGTAGTAGATATCTAGGGTGGGGAGGGCGGGCAGAAATGAACACAGAAGTGTTCGCTACTACTCCAGATTTCTGTGCACGGAAACAGGGATCTGCTGAACAAACAACATGATTATCTATTTTGTCTTGCATTTAACTCTAAGTACAAAACACACAGCTGACCATCTGTATTTCAAAACAGACAAAACACACACAAAGAACTCCAGAGATGATTCCGTTTGCCACTGGTGAGTACTTAAGGACCACTAGTCCAGGTGACACCGGGATTTCCTCCTTGAGGAAAAATCCCTGGATTCACTGACAATTAGTATTAAGAATTTATAAGAAGTATTACCCTGTAATAACTTTCAAATGACACGAAGAAGGAATTTCAACACCTACTTTATAGGACTTACTTTATCCTTAGAGAAACAGAAACTCTTAAAAGTTTCAGTCTGAGAAACTCTGCTCTCCTAAAAAAAGAAAGGTATTTAACTTGGCACTCTGGATCCTGGAAAGGAGCATAAGGCTTACTTAAAAAGAAACAAAATTATGGTTGGTCTCAGCTCTTTTTTCGGGTCTCAAAAGAAAGCTCATCAGAACAAAAAGACAAGTCTTCTATTACTACTGTCCATAACAAGGATGATGTCTTAAATTTCGAGAAAACAGCTCTGCGGATTTTCTCCAAAGGTCAATAAACACACCTCTTTCAAACACTTTTTCACAAAGTCTGGAACATATTTGCCGAATTTAGCCTTATGCTTCTCAATTTAGAATTTTGATGATGAATTTTCTGATTCATCAAGACAAAGAATACGCAAATGCCTATGGACTTCATAAATCAAGTACCTAACTGAGTTGCTGACCCATAGCTCCCGTCCTCGATGAGCTCGTATGAAGAAACAAAATAAGTACACATTTAAAAGATTCCAGAACAAGATGGTATGCTCAAGTAACCAATGAGTGATACAATAAGCACTACTGTCTCACATTTCTAGAATGTGGAAAAGAATTTTTAGAGAAGGCAATTTCCTTTCAAAAGAAAATGGAATGACAAAGTACAGAGGACAACATGATATATATTCAGACAAGAGCGTCGGCAAAGGACATTAAAGCAAATAAAAACAATGAGTCTAAGATAAAGGAAAAAGATGTCAATTCAAGGAGACCACAATCTTTCAGAAAGCAAAAACGAAGCTGAGAAAACCCTACGGCAAAAGCAATCATGTATAATCATTTATAAGGCATTCCCAACATGAGTGACTCTTCAAAGATTCCTAATGACTTTGCTTTCTTACTGACTTAAAACAACTGGACAGAAAGAAAAAAAGCTGTAAGTACACAGATAGGGAGGAAAATAGAGGTGGAGAAAGCAAGTACACAGACATCATGTGTTTCTGAGAACAAGAAGAAAATCAGAATTAACTTCCAATTCAAGAAGTATCGCAAGTGAAATGCTTTAAAGCAGCCACATTCCTAACATAGGCGCTGGAGATAAAATTGCATTTCTACAAAAAAACAAATAAAACATAACTACTTCTTTGAAACCTATGTTTAATGCTGTATTTGAAATTCCAATACTCCCACTATAATTTGGCTTCCCTGGTGGCTTAGATGATAAAGAATCTGCCTGTGATGTGGGAGACCGGGCTTTGAAACCTGGGTCGGGAAAATCCCCTAGAGAAGGGGTTGGCAACCCAGTCAAGTATGCTTGCATAGAGAATCCCACGGACAGAGGAGCCTGGTGGGCTACAATCCATAGAGTTGCAAAGAGTCGGACACAACTGAGCGACTGACACTTTCACTTTGACATAATTTAATAACCCATCCGCTCAAATTGTCCTAAAATACCTCTGTTGAAATTCACCCTTTCAATGAAATAAAAGTTCCTGTTAAATGGACTTTATTCAATCATTTAAAAAAATAACTAATTTATCAAAAGTCTGTTGTGTGTCAAATTTTTACATAGTCTTTAGTAGTTCTATGATCAGTATCTGTGAAAGTGGTAATAACTTATATGTAATCAAATGTGATACAATCCATAATCCTTTATCTGTGATTCTAAATCCAAAAAATTCTAAATAGCAGAGGATTTTCATAACATCTGACAACATGACTTGAGCTAGTGTGAGGTCCTTATAGCCTTTAATTCATAAAATTATGAATACATTTCACTGCAGAGATTAGTAAAGTGTTTGGGGGTACCACTATGGGTTTTATATCATACACATTGATTTTATTCAATTTACTACAATTCTGTAAGTCAGGGACCTGGCTCTAAGTCTCTGACCTAATTAATGGTTAAAATATAGTTCCTACCCTCAGTGAACTCAACTCATATTGAAGGAAAAGATAAACACGCATTTAAAAACATCCCAGAACAAGACTGTATGTTCAAGTGACCAGTAAGTGGTACAAATAGGCTCTGTTTTATTATTCCTGGAGTGCTTGTTTCTGAAACACATCTGGATTTTAAAAAGCATGATTCATCCATCATGATGGAAGGTAAACATGATCAGTATTGTCAAGTAAATCAAGACATAATGATCCTGCAAGGATGTGCTTCTCCTCCAAGATGAATGTGATACAGAGCTAATCAGTGCAAGTACCAGACACTGCTATAGTGAGATCTCAGTGTCAAGATGGGACCATGAGAAGAAAAACTGGTATCTCAGAATCAAATGAATTGTGCAGAGGTAGGGAATGAATGGAGAAGGCAATGGCACCCCACTCCAGTTTTCTTGCCTGGGAAATCCCATGGACAGAGGAGCCTGGTAGGCTATAGTCCATGGGGTCGCTAAGAGTTGGACACAACTGAGCGACTTCACTTTCACTTTTCACTTTCATGCACTGGAGAAGGAAATGGCGACCCACTCCAGTGTTCTTGCCTGGAGAATCCCAGGGACGGGGGAGCCTGGTGGGCTGCCGTCTATGGGGTCGCATAGAGTCAGACACGACTGACGCGACTTAGCAGCAGCAGTAGGGAATGAATGTTGCAACTGAGCAGGACGAGCGCTAACCCCTATTCTTCAGAGGCTCTTCTCCTGAAGACCTAGGGGTGTGAAGGTCTGCAGAGAAAGTGTCTGCTCATTTTTCTAAATCCACTTCCTAAAACTGATAGCCACAGAATGGGATCCTCTGAAGAATGCACTTCAGGAAGACCAAAACTCAGTAAAGAGAGGATTCCACAGTGCAGGGACTGGCAGGCACAACACTGCCTGATGCAAAGAGCCGACTGATTGGAAAAGACCCTGATGCCGGGAAAGATTGAGGGCAGGAGGAGAAGGGGGCTACAGAGGATGAGATGGTTGGATGGCATCACTGACTCAATGGACATGAGTTTGAGCAAACTCCAGAAGATAGTGAAGTACAGGGTAGCCTGGCGTGCTGCATTCCGTGAGGTTACAAAGAATCAGACACGACTTAGCAACTGAACACAACAGGAGCAATGCCAGCCCCCGTTCCCTGCCCTCTGTCACTGTAACAGATCTGTGGCTGGCTCTGGCTGCCCAACCAGACTACATTTCCCAGCCTCCAATGCGTATAGGAGTGGCCAGGTGACTAAGTGCTCTCCAATGGCAGATGATACAGTGATGTGGACTCTGTAAGGTCTCGGTCTTGAGAATTAAATCTACACACCTCAGCAGTACCTTCCCTTTCGGAAAAAGGAAGTGGCTATGATCAGCTTCTACCACACACATGAGGACAGCACCCTGAGGAATTGTAGATTATGAAGATGAAAGGACCCTGGACCCCAGAATGTCTGAGTGGATCACAGCTACCCTGCTGACCACTCAGGACCACCACGTGAAAGAGAAACCTGTTTCTTGAACGACTTTACTGTCGCAGCTCTTTACTACTATAGCTCAGTCTTCACCCAACACCGGTGAGGGAGCTACATCATGGACCAGCCGTTCCCCTCCACCTGAGCCAGTTTCAATAACCCTATGTAAAAGGCAAACTCCATCTTGAGAAAAATCTAAACAAAATTACTATTTCTCTCTTTTATCTGCATTCTAGGGCTATAGCCTCAGAGAAATAGGAATTCTCTGCAATCTACAGCTGGGGCCTCACAGAAACAGGAATTCCTTCATTCAGCAAACTTTGGAGCACTTAGTACTATATGAAAGATATTATGCAATACACTAAGAATACATAAGCCAACATAATAAAGACAGTCAACACACCCCTCCTAGGGTCAGGGCCTCTGTTTCACCCAGAAGTTAAGCTCTAGGTCCTCCTTTCTGTCCCATCTCCAGCACCTTGCTGGGCCTTTTTAAAACTTTCGTTTTTTAGCTGCACTGGGTCTTTGCTGCTGCCCAAGGGTTTTCTCTGGTTGCGGTGAATGGGGGCTGCTCTCTAGCTCTGGTGCGTGGGCTTCTCGCTGCAGTGGCTTCTCTTGTTTTGGAGCACAGGCTCCAGAGCACGCAGGCTTCAGGAGTTGCGGCGCATGGGCTCAAGAGTTGAGCACAGGCTCTAGAGGGAGGGCTCAGTTGCTCGGAGGCATGTAGATCTTCCCGGACCAGGGATGGAACTGGGCGTCCCTGCACTGCAAAGTCAAAGTTGCTCAGTCATGTCCCGGCTCTTTGCGACTCCATGGACTATACAGTCCATGGAATTCTCCAGGCCAGAATATTGGAGTGGGTAGCCTTTCCCTTCTCCAGGGGATCTTCCCAACCCAAGGATAGAACCCAGGTCTCCTGCATTACAGGCGGATTCTTTATCAGCTGAGCCACAAGGGAAGCCCAACAATACTGGAGTGGGTACCCTATCCCTTCTCTAGTGGATCTTCCTGACCCAGGAATCGAACCAGGGTCTCCTGCATTGCAGGCGGATTCTTTACCAACTAAGCTATCAAGGAAGCCCCTGCATTGCAAAGTGGACTCCTAACCCACTGGACCACCAGGGAAGCCCCGCAGTGCTTTTTACATAACAGACAATAAATATTCATTAGGTAAATGAACTGAAAAATAAATTCATTTATCCTCAACGAATTCAGTCTAATGGGGGAAACAAAACAGTAAAATCTTGCACCTCTCAAATCACAGGCATGCAGTATGTTCAGTGATTTGCAGAAATGAACAAATACATGGACACTGAACAACATGACAGCAAATGCTATGGAGGGGCAGGAGGAATTAGAAATCAAAATCTTTCCAGAGAAACTGAGATTTGCCATGAGTTCTTAAGGACAATTAGGAGTTAACCAAATAAACAAGGTAAGGAATCAAGAAGATGTAGCACCCATGCTGTCTGAACATGTTTACCATGACTGGAACTTAAGGGCAGAGTTCCAAGCACACAACAAACATATCTAGTATTCCTTCAAATACCACTGCTTCCACTAATTAAGCCAAAAACAGAATTCTTTTCTTTAGCATCTGCATCACTCTACCTGCTTAATACAAACTGCTGTCAATGCAGAGCTACCCACATCTTTAACACCCAGATTTAATTTTCACTTTTAAATCTAAAAAGAGAATTTATTTGACTAGTTCTAACAAGCCCTCCATCATATAATCAAAGAATCTCAAAGCTGGTAGGAATCTGAAAGGTCACCAGGTAAGTGGTCTCGGAATCATTTCATCAGCTACAATCAGTTCTTTGCAGTCATGTGGAATTTCTGATCTTTCTCTTATAGTGCTTTATATTTTGTCTCAGTGTGTTCACTGATATACACATGCTTGCTCTCCCACTAGACTACACAGTTTTTACATATAATCCACATCCTTCTTTATCTCATATTCTTTCCGTGCTCAATAATCCTAGGATCTGTAAAAGAATCTTCTTTTAATCCGATCCAATCCCATCAGGTCCCTCAGTCCCTGTCAAGTCCCAGTCATTTGCTTGTTCCTGTGTACAGCCTCATTGTTACCTCCAGGAAAGATGAGTTGTTGTGCCTTCTTTCCAAGACCCGCAGAGTTTCCTTCCTTTTTTTTTTTTTTAATGTATTTTTTTTTGGCTACACTGGGTCTTCATTGCTGTGTGCAGGCTTTCGCTGCAGCAGCATGCGGGGGCGACTCTCTAGTTGCAGGACGCAGGCTTCTCATTGCAGTGGCTTCTCTTGTTGCCGAACACAGGCTCCAGGGTGGGCAGGAGGTCCTCAGTAGTTATAGCACGCAGGCTTAGAGGTCCTGCCGCATGTGGAATCTTTCCAGACCAGACCTGGGATCGAACTTGTATACCCTGCATTGGCAGGTGGATTCTTAACCAGTGGACCAGCAGGGAAGTTTCTTCCTTCTGTTTTTAATACCATTGATGCCACACTGCTTCTCTTTTACCTCCATTTCTATGTTATAGATTATGGAGGCTGACTACTCCAAATGTCTGGGGAGGGAAATGAAACAAGTTCCAAATAAACCACCCCTTTTATAAGCTGCAGAATGTCCTTATCTCAGAAGTTGTAAGATTTTTAACTGCAGATGTTTTAAGCCTAAAATCATCAATGGCCTTTCCCATACCACCTTCTGTTCCTCTGACAAGGTTACTGTGTTTCCTGGAGACTTCCTGTTTGAATAATCACACACTTGGGTGTCCAAACTCCCATGTGTCCATTATTCACCATAAAAGGGACCTGAGGAAGTCACCAGGCAGTTGAACATAAAATGATGTATGAACAAAAACAGCTGTGTGTTAGCAGGATGGACAAAAAGACAGCAGGGATCTAGACACTGCTGTGAATTTCAAAAACAAGGTCTATTTAGTCAGGCGTGGTTAGAAGACTGCTGATTCAGAGCATTAGTGGCCCATTTCATAACTGAAAATCACTAGGGATGTGAAGAACTCCTTTTAGTTACTTCCACAGAGTCGCACCCCTACACCAGCCTTCCTAGCAGTCTCCCTTTTGGGAACAAAGCTGCCTCTCCTTTCTCTCACAGAAATGGCAAATCCAACTTAAAGGTTTCACAAAAAATTTAATACTTGTTTTGTTCCCCATGCCAAAGAACAGATCCCTCTTCCCCAAGGGGTTTTCCTACTTAAAACAAAACGGGAAAGCACAGACACACAAAGAACATAGAAAAACAGCACAGAAAACAAGCCTACAGTCTCCAAACATCTGGAAAGTTTGTTAATTTGCACAGTGTATCTTCGGGTACCCTAGATTTACCATCTGTGTCTTGTGCCAGGATACAAGAACTTTAAAGTGGGCCTAAAATAAAACCAAGCTTTATCAGAATGGCCACAAAACTGAATGATCCCAATTGCACCAGGAACTGATGCTAACTTATTTCTTGGCAAGCTACAAAAATGCTGAAAACGGCAGTAAACAAACCAGCTTGAGCCTCTGAAGCGATCCTGATAAAGTAAACAAATTTCATTACAGCTGCATTACAGATGGGTCCACAAACTTTCATAATCTGTAGCAGAGTTGTAAGAATCTGGTATTCAACAGACTTTCTATCCCATGACTTATCTAAAATACTCACTAGAAATTCACAACCATGCACAAAGCCACTTTGAAAATCCTAGATGCTCAAGCCCACAGAACAAGACGCTTTTGCCACGAAGGGGCAACCACATGACCAGAGCAATTAAAGTATACAATTGCTCTTTGGGTTTCCAGCTGTCTTTCCCCCCAACAATGTTCACCTTTAGCCTCATGTTTCTTCTCACCTCCAAAAAAGAACACAACTTCAATGAAAATTTCAGGATGCTCATCATTACCAGATCAGGATCTGGCATTTAAATAATAATAATCTAAAAAAAGTAGCACTGAAACAACAGAAGTCATCATCCTTCAGAACAAGCTCCATGAGCAGCAGGAACCGCTAGGGGAAGAACAGCAACACCTGCACAGACAAACTGCTAAACCAAGGCAACTACACCCTAACTTCTTTGGGAAAGTGAAAGTGAAGTCGCTCAGTCATGTCTGACTCTTTGCGACCCCATGGAGGCTCCTCCCTCCATGGGATTCTCCAGGCAAGAGTACTGGAGTGGGTTGCCATTTCCTTCTCCAGGGGATCTTCCCAATCCAGGGATCGAACCTGGGTCTCCTGCATTCCAGGCAGACGCTTCAACCTCTGAGCCACCAGGGAAGCCCACTTCTTTGGTAAGAAGAATTAAGCAAATTAAGCAAGGACCCATCCGTAAAACACATTTTTTAACAGCTTAAACTTTCCTAAGTCTCTTTTCAACTCCAAAATTATTCTAGTTAGCCACATATTTAAAAGTCCAGAGATGCCAACATTCCATAAAACTGGTTGTTTAGGACAGAGTCAGAAAACAAAATCCATTTCTAGATCTAATCATTTCACATTGCCAAGCTACTATAACTTAGTCCTCAGTAGTCGGTGATAATAAAATGACCTCAGATTTTGAGAACATCTGGGCAAACCATTCCTGCCTCTAACCAGGATCTTTGCTGCCAGAGCAGGAAAACATCACTTCCCAGTCCCTGCCAGTGAACAGAAAGTGCAAGAGAAGCTGTTCAACTCATTTTCAACAAGCTGTCATGACCCCCTTTTCAAAAACTGTGAAGCTCTTCTCTTGGAAATACTTAACATCCTTTTATTCTCTTTGAAGACAGCTGATGGAAAAACCCGCTTATGCTTCTGTATTTTCCCAACTGGCAAAAGGGGTGGGGGCATTTTAAGCCCAATCCACAGACTAGAATGCAGCAATGAGTGCCATCCTTTTCATAAGAAATGTGAATTTAAAAATCATCAGTCACTCGACGTAATGCCTGTGTCACAGCAATGTGTACAAAGCAGGACTATAAAGAAAGCAGATAAGGTAGGACTGTGATTAAGTAATACTTCATCTTAGTAGAAGTGAAGGTAGTATGTTGTGGGGGAGGAATACAAAATACAAAATCCAAGTGGGAAATATAACCCTCTTCTTCAGAGAGAAAGAAAAAAAAAAAATTAATTTTAAGGGATCTAGGAATCCCCTGATTGAACCTTAGCTCAGGAGTGCTCTGGGGAACCTAAAGAGATAAACACAGAATGACAGATAGATACACAGATAAGACAGATTACATAGACAGAGTTGTAGGTTTATAAACTAACATTTACAGCAATCAAGGTGAAGGGAGTCACTTTTGAGCTTGAAAGAGGAAACAGTGACAAAGAAATCTCCCAGGACCACAGCAGTTATTTATCAATCAATAAAAGGTGGTTTAGACCTATTCAGTTAGCAAACATGAGTAACAAAAAAGCCACAATGTAAGAGAGTTGACTTGAAGCAGAGGAAATGAAATGGAAACTGGAGATGGCCCTGACAGACTTATCTTTAAAGATGTCAGATAAAGTAAGCAACTGAACTAACTTGGCTATTCTCAACAACCAGAAAGCAGTCACGGATAAGGGAGAAAGGAGATAAGGTAGCGTTCCCAACCACCCTTCAGGAAACGCGGTATGTGGTGCACTTTTCCTATCAGTAGACACTGACGAAACACAGGATCTCACTCTGAAATTCAATAAATTCCTTAGAAATTCCTAGAAGTGTTAACAGCTAAATATAAAGCTAGTACAAGCACCCAAAACCTAGTATTTTTCCATTGCTAACAATCCTCTGTTCTTCACAAGTGCGTGCAAAGATCCTTTTTAAACAAACAACCCAAATCCAGCACTCAAGCAGAGACCTGTCAGAGAAACCAGGCTCAGGACCCCCGTTTACTTTCATTTCACTGCCCAGTTAAAAGGTCCTCCTCAGCTCTCCATCACTAACCAGGCTTGTTCTAACACAGCCAGGTGGCAAGAGCATCGTCTATCCACAGCAGATCTGAATTCAATTCAGATTGACCTAAACTCAACCTGTTCCACCTCAGAGCAGAAGTCATCTTTTATTACTGTCCATAGGGGTGACTAACCAAGTCCTCACTTGGTTAAAGGTAGTGATGAGAAGAGCAAAGAGAACTGCTCACCTGCACACACTCCACTTCCTAAGACTGATTATGAAGCTCAACTGAATGCTTTTCTGAACCTACTCTGTGGGTAGGTCAGTTAAAATCAGCTGACACCTCAATGAAGATCAGCTGGTTGGCTTGTTCATCCTTTCATTCAAAAAAACATTTCTTAATGCCTATTAATGCCAGCAACTGCTCGTGGCATAGAAAGACGGCAAGAGAAAGAGAGTTTAGATTAAGTCTCAGATTCTGTGCTCTCCTATTTTAAACCAAAATGACACCTCAAACTAAAAAAGTCACCTGTATGTTTTTTGTGTTTTAAAAGACTGAAATGTTTCTTAATTCTTCTTTCTAATTTGAATAATTCACATACAACGAAGTGCACGTCTATATATATGTATACACCTATGTAATCTCCATGCAACTCAAGATACAGAACGTAAAGTGTGAAATATAACGGAGAAAAATAAAACCTGATCATTGGTCATGTCTCTGAAAACACTGAAGGCATCTCTATAGTCACTGCCATGGGCAATCATTCTTCATGTACACTGTGATTTATCATCACGAACAAAAGTCATTGAGTCCCTAACTCTACACAGGACCACTTATATTTTTTACTTCAAAAAAAAAATTTTTTTGAAGTGAAGTAGGCTGATTCTGAATGTTTACTTTTAAAAACTTGCAAAACAGAAAGAAGATAAAAGAAATCAAAAAAAGATGATACAGCAAAAATCCAATGTTGACTGCAATATAATAGGAAGCAGCCATGCAGCTGGAAACAAAGAGTAAAAGCAGGGAGTTGAGGGAATATACAACTCCTAAGTTTTAAAAGAAATAATGTAAATCCCCTAATTCATCTCCCAGCCTTGCCACAAGACATCTGAGAGCACCACTGTCTAAGAAAGAGATAAGTCTGCTTTATTTTATTCAGGAATACGTCGCTGCATAGGGCACCAGGCTGACTGGACCCAGTTATTTCAGGCTGGCCCCCCTGGAAGAGTCCATGGAAAGAAAGTCAGATGTTCTTAATTAGTGTCACCACAGTCTGGCACAAAACTCTAAAGCCTCAGCAACATTTCTATAAATGAGTTTTCTGCTAACCCCTTTGAGCAAGCTGTCCATTTTAGGCTTGCATGAGCAACATCTAACTTGGTCATTTTATAAGAAAGGAGAGGTTTGCAAATCTTAGCAAGGCCCTCTTACAAACCTTAGAGCAAGAAATTTAGGCAAAGGGATAGAAGTAGCACACAGTCATCTTGACATTTCACCCTTTGAAATGACGGTTTAAAAGAAGGGACAGATTCGTAATCTCTTATTTTCAACAATCTCCTCCAGAATTTTGGACAGTAAAAATAAACAAACAGCTCTGCTCTAAACTTTGACACTTTCCCCTAAAACTCAAACCGAACAGCAGCAGAGCTGTCAATTACATACAGCTGGAAACAAGAACCAAGGAAAGAAGCATCTGTTGGTTTTGCTGCCTGTTAATTCTAGACAAATAAGTGGCTATTATTCATCTGTCTAACCACTTTAATGTGGTTCTTCACTATCCTGCAGAAAAGGCATGTCTCAGAGTATGCCTGTATTCCAACTGCACCCCAATGAGTTAAATAAACTAAAAATCCCACACACAATAAGCAAATAAAGATATTTCACTGCAACCGTTCCCCACAACTGCTTAATAATAATAGCCTTTTAGAGTCTATTTCAACAATAGACATGTGAATACATATTTTAAAATAAAATTTATGTCTATTTCTAAAGAAAAAATTACACAATATTAACATTAAAATTTCAGGAACGGTCACAAGGGAGATTCAAATCTGAGCATATAGTTTACTCATAAAATTTATCCAGCTAACTTTAAATCATATAAAAGTCTAATTTTTGCCCCCAAAAAAGGACAATCACAGATCTTTCAATTCTGTATCAGTTCCACACCCAACTTAGTACTTTCTTTAAAGCTACAGAAATAAAACCACTATGGACCATATTAACAGTGGCATATATCTCAAGAAAATGACGAGATGGCACTGATAAATTCAAGTTCAGAAGTGTTACTGAGAAGAATGTAAGTTAATGTGGACTGTTTTGGGGCTTCTTATAGTTCAGGCATTCATTTATTTACTCGTTTTTTATATACCCATTGAACATTATGCCAGACAGACTGTTAAGCATTGAAGATATAAACCCTTCAGCCTCCCTCCACATGGTGAACTAAGTGAATGCTCACTGTGTGTGCACCTTTTACCAAAAAGTTTATTATGTAACACTGAATGTATCCGTGTAAAGCAGAAGTCACCAAACTCATGCTGCAGAGGGTCAGACAGTAAACATTTTGGGCTTTATGGCCCAGGACATATTGACACACTCAACTCTGCCTTTGCAGTGCAAAAATATCCAGAGACAATACCTTAATAAATGAACTTGACTGTGTTTCAAAGGAATTTTACAGATACCAAAATTGAAATTTCATATAATTTTCATGTGTCATGTTTTTCTTCTTTTGATTTTTTCAACCAATTAAAGATGTAAAAACTGTTCTCAGCTCATGGCCCATACAAAAATAGGTGGCAGCCCAGGGCTGGATTTAGCATGTGGGCTATAATTTGCCTGCCCACACTCAGGAGAGAGACCTAGGACTCCACATCTAAGCCACAAGTTCCAGGAGGTCAGGGCAATGTCCAATCAATCATTATACACCCAGGAATCTGTATGGTGCTGAGGCACAGCAAGCAATTCTGGGCTCCAAAATCACTACAGATGGTGACTGCAGCCATGAAATTAAAAGACGCTTACTCCTTGGAAGGAAAGTTATGACCAACCTAGATAGCATATTGAAAAGCAGAGACATTACTTTGCCAACAAAGGTTCGTCTAGTCAAGGCTATGGTTTTTCCTGTGGTCATGTATGGATGTGAGAGTTGGACTGTGAAGAAGGCTGAGCTCCGAAGAATTGATGCTTTTGAACTGTGGTGTTGGAGAAGACTCTTGAGAGTCCCTTGGACTGCAAGGAGATCCAACCAGTCCATTCTGAAGGAGATCAGCCCTGGGATTTCTTTGGAAGGAATGATGCTAAAGCTGAAACTCCAGTACTTTGGCCACCTCCTGCGAAGAGTTGACTCATTGGAAAAGACTCTGATGCTGGGAGGGATTGGGGGCAGGAGGAGAAGGGAACGACAGAGGATGAGATGGCTGGCTGGCATCACTGACTCGATAGACGTGAGTCTGAGTGAACTCCAGGAGTTGGTGATGGACAGGGAGGCCTGGTGTGCTGCGATTCATGGGGTCACAAGGAGTCGGACACGACTGAGCGACTGACCTGATCTGATCTGATCTGATCTGATATTCAACTAAACTAAAAACATAAATCTCCAACCCGGCCTTCAAAAACCTCCTGGTCTAGAAGAGGAGAAAAGTAAAGAAACAAGACAACGCCATGTAATAAGTGCAGTGGTAGATACCTACAGGGTGGTGTGAGTGGAAGATCTAATCCAGGCCAGGGAGTAGGATGGAAAGGGATAAGAGAAACAAACTGGGGAAGGATTCCTAAAGGTGGTGACACCTGGGAGAAGTGTCCCAAACCAGAGAAGGAACCCTCTGAGCACATGAAATGACAAAAGATAAGAAGTTTAAGAAGGTCCAGACCCTAAAGTACCTTATACAGCATGACAAGGTGTCTGGACTTTATCTTAAAGGCTTGAGGAATCACTGCAGAAATTTTTCGCTAGGATATAACATCAACAGATTTGCATTTTAGAACCAGTGCTCAGTCCCAAGCAATGGCTGCCCAAATAGAAAGAGCAAAACTGGAGGCAGAAAGACCACCAAATTAGTTAACAAGCTGCTACAGTAATCAAGGTAGAATTCCATGGGGAGCTACAGTAAAGCAAGATAAAGATAAGGATCCAAGAGACATAATGGCTGGATACAGGAAGTGAAAGTGGAGTCTTGGTCAGACTGCAGTAAGGACGGGGTGGGAAAGAAAGTGATGGAGTTACAGCTGCCCAGAGACTTTCAGCAGTGGATGCTATCTGCTGGCCAAACAGTAATCTTTACTGGTGCCTATAAAGCACAGTCTTTGGCAAAAGAATGGATGAGAGTCTCAGGGCTAAACAGTAATTTAGCTGTATCTTCATTTCATTAAAATACAGATTTGAACTGGATAAGATAATAAGGAATGAATTTAGTTTTGGACATGACCTCCAGACATTCCAAACTGACCATGTCCAACCTGGAGAAGAAACTGTGAATGTGAATTTCAGTTTCAGAAGAAACTGAAAATGTGAATTTAGAATGCACTGATTTGCCAACTTACTGTTACTCTGAAAACCTTGAGAGTAAGAGAAGTTCATTCAGGAAGAGTATGTAACATGGAAAAAAAAAAGAAAGAAAAAAGAAATTCAGAAACATAAGTGGAAAGGAACAGAGGCAGGAGAAGAAAAACCAAGGGCGTTTGGTATCTCTGAATCAGTATATATATGAACTTGTATTTTAAAGTTGCCCTGGAATAAACTAGTCATTCTTTTGAGAGATCTGTTAGAGGAGCTAAGAGCTGAAGGAGCTATTATGTTCGACTGAGTCAAAAACCTACCTCCACTCTAATTTTTGGCACATCACCACCTCAGGCTCCTCATCTTCTCCTTCCCTCAATGAGTTATGAAAATCTAATCAGTAATTGACTGGATGCTTTAAAATACTACAAAGGCACTCCTGATTTAGTACTGTAATGGCATTACATCTGGGTATGAAAATTCCAAATGAAAGTAATTCAAAGTGCTAGTTGTTAAATCGTGTCTGACTCTTTGCAACCCCATGGACTACAGCCCGTCAGGCTCCTCCGTCCATGGAATTCTCCAGACAAGAATACTAGAGTGGGTTGCCATTCCCTTCTCCAAGGGATTTTTCTGACCCAGGGATCGAACTGGAGTCTCCAGCACTGCAGGCAGATTCTTTACCGTCACCTAACCGAGTATAGACTTGTGAAGAATGGACCTTCGATCTTCTCCACCCTTCTGTCAGGTCCTGCATCATGCATTCAGTAGGTATTTAAAATATGCCTGCAGAATATTTGGAAGTAACGTGAGAATGTATGCATAAGGCTGAGGAGTGAAGAGCAAAAGGCATATCTGACTTCCTAAGAGGATTTAGAATTGAAATAGACGAGCTTTGTCCCTCCCACAAATTCGGTCAATGACAAAATCATGGGTGGAAGGGAGCTCACAGCTCTAGAATTTTCTCCTAATGTGTACATTGTTTTTCTGAATACTCTAGAAACATGAAGAAGGTATTTGGAGGAAAAGCAGTGAATTGTAGAATAGGAAACCAGCCAACAGCAACTTTATAAAACTGTGTTCACCAACTGCTGGCCATTAAAGAGGAGTTCCTTAACTTCTCAAGTTGAAACCTGCAAAATGTAAATCAGGCCTTTGTGAGACAAACTAAAATAGTGTCCCCTCAGGGTACACAAATACCACAGTGAAGTCACCAGAGTTCTGACAGTCAGAACCTACCCTGCAAAGACTTTCCTGGGGGAAAAAAATTGCTGTTTTTCCCTGTTAAATGTACACTAAGGGACCAAATAGAATAAAGTGCAATATCCTTCCTTATATAGCAATTATTCTTAGACACCAAAAAAGAGTATCTTAGATACAGCTTAAAAGCATCATTTAATCAGTTTGTTCCCCGAAACTTATAGCGAGCTTGGACACCAATCTCATCTTGGTGTAAATTTTAGGAGTTCCATAAACTTTGACTGAGTTGGTTTTACAAGCACTCTTTTCCTTAACATAATTGTTTTTAGGAAGAGGGAAAGGTACCCTCCTTCAAGATCAAGACCCAATTTGCCAAGTTTTCACCTACAAATGACTACCAAGTTAATTAAAGAGTTTAATAAAAGGCAAGTTCTCAGCTACAATCTTACTATCAACTATTCTGCTGATAAGGATAAAACTCACTATAACTTATAAAACCCCAAAGCTAAACTCTGAAAAAGTAGTTGAATAATTCATATAGAAGTCAGGAGAGAAGATCCAGAAGTTGAAGGCAAACTAAGAAAAACTTCTTTTTAGAAAAGGATGCCTTGCTGAGATGTCTCTTCACAACAGGCAGAAAATGTGGTTCTGAATCCCACAGCAACTGTAACTCATTATATCTAAGGATACATTACACCCTGCACCCTGGATTACCGTATGCGGTGCTTAAGAGATGGCTGCTTTCAGAATCAGTGCTGATTTTCCTGGCTTTCGTACAAGTGATGATAATGGTACAACCATCTAATTTGTACCTGCCATCTATTAAAACATGCCTCACCACCCAAAAAAAGGACCAGTTAAAATGATCGTGTAATTTCACACACATGTGTATGCATGAAAAGTTTCTGGAATGTTACAAAAGAAATTGTGAGCAACAGTCTCCAGGGCAACTTAGCAACTGGAGATGAAGTACACACTAGTCATTATATTGTTTTAATTCATTATGTCATGTTTCACTTTTACAGTAAAAAAAAAAAAAAGATGGGATCAGTGGCAAAGTATGTATATTTCTTGTGACTACTTAAGTGAGAACTGACTTTGCTTATTTTAAAGTTTACTGTGTTTAAAGTTCAACATTAAAAGGAAAGCTAGAAAAGTTCAACATTAAAAGGAAAGCTAGAAAAGTGGTGGCCAGACCTAGGTCTTTCACACTGCTCCCGTAGAGTTTCACATGCTCTGTAAGGGCAGAGCACAATATGCATCACTTGTTTAAGGGTATGTGAAATCTGAACTGGATGGGAGATTTAACAGATGCACAACAGTCATGGTCCTTGAATTCATGGGAAATAATTAGTTACCTAGAGCCCATGGAGTAACTGGAGTTAGGGAGTGAATACATTGAATATCCAATACATAAAATCCTGTCTACTGCCATAAATCAGAGATCACAACATGCATGAATACATATATCCTTGTCATTAAAAAAGAGATGGGAGAGACAGAGATTGAGGCATCTAACCCCACTACACATAAATCTCCCTCCCCTTCCAAGAACAAGTACAATAAGTTCTTGTCATGTTTTTTAGAAATTGTCCGCCTAAAAAGCTTAAAAAAATGTTTTTATGAAACATAAGAAAACTATTTTAGGTAACTTTTTACTTATTAGTTTTAAATCTACAGTTTTATGAACTTCATTTAGCAAAAATGTTACCAAAAAGTGAAGAAATTTTCAGCAAAACAAGTTCAAGCATATATAACATTTTCAGAGAAAAAAGTCTTTCAAGCATTCTATCACTAGGACCCAAAGTTCATGTATCCATTGCCCAGAAGTAGCAACCTAACTTGAGAGATACTGTCTTACCTAACACAGTATCTTTGTAACAGAGAAGTAATCACTGAGTAATCTACCTTCCTACACCATCACCTGAAATAACCTTTCACTACAAAGTGATCAAGGGCTTCCCAGGTGGCTCAATGGTAAAGAATCCGCCTGTCAATGCAGGAGACTGGGGTTTGATCCTTGGGTCGGAAAGATCCCCTGGAGAAGGAAATGACAACCCACTCCAGTATTCATGCCTGGGAAATCCCATGGACAGAGGAGCCTGGCAGGCTATGGTCCATGGAGTTGCAAAGAGTTGGACACGCCTTAGGGACTCAACAACAACAACAGATGCAATGCTCACAGCAGAAAATTCAGAAGGTCCAGACTGTCAGCCCTATCTTTACCTACATAAGAGATTCTTATGCAGAAGTTTTCAAATGAATCTCAGGCATGTAAGACATCAAAGCCATGATTTAATAGCCATGTTTAGTATTTCAATAGCCATGTTTAATATTTCAAAACAGAAGAAATAAGACTTCGTGGAGATTCAAAATTCAACACAGAAACTTTAACAAAACAAAAATTTAAACAAAAATAAATGGATAAAAATTTCAAAAGTAATTCTGGCCAAGTTTAAAAATATAACACTTAGGAGAAAAGAGCTAAGAGCAGCCCCACAAGGTCTTGGGAGGCCCTTGGTTTCTTGCAGAATCTTCAGAAGGGCACCTGTTCCAACATACGATTTAGCTCCATATGTTTCCAATACCTTTGAAAAACTGAACTGTTCACTTCTTCCATCTCTGAAAAATGGGTGCCTCAGAGTTCCAGTTTATAAATGTATTTTTGAAAAGTTTAATCTTCCTAATGATTTGTCTACAAATAAAATATTTACTACAAAAGTGCTAAATACTGCTTTTCTAAAACTTACTCCACACACAGTAATTTGACTTCACCTTTCAAGTACTTTCTCTGGAATCTTGACACTTACATAAAACTTAATGTATCAGAGAGCAGTGGAAAGAAAAATACAAAACCACAACCAAAAGAACCATGTGCCCACCAAATAGTTCCTTTCAAAGATGCCCCAAATCATGTTTCCAGCCTTACAGAACTATACTGATTTGACAGAAGAATGGCTTGGCGCCCTGTTCTCTCTGGAAGTTCATTACTACCAGCTACCAGTAAAATCATGGCTTTCAACCTAACTGAGGCTGAAGCTCTACATGTCAAATGTCAGTTTCTTATGCATATGTTAGTCTGTTAAACACAATGATGAATCACTCAGCTTGTGTGTATATTCCAATGATGACGAAAAACTGACCCAGATCAAACATGATTTTTCATACAATTCTTTGAGACAAACACGTCCATCCTCGTCTACCACCCAGCGATGAAGTTTTCTATACATCCCTTTCCTGATTTCTAAAAGGTCACTCACACATGCTTCTACACTTGCCCTGAATCAAAGCAAAAGGGAAGGCAGTGAGGACAGCCTTTTTACTCAGGGACCAAACCTCACCCAACAATTGCAGTGGGTGCAGATACTTCCTTTTGTTTCCTCTGTACCGAGATTAGCAGTGAAATCGCTTTGTGGCCCTTCATTAAAGATGAACAACTTTCAAGAACAATAACTTTAAAAGTGAACTTCTATTTTAATCACACGCAGGCAACAGCGGTAGTAAAGGCATTTGCTCCCCTCAAATCCCCTTAACCTTTCCTCTCTAGCGTATTCAGCAGAGCAAACAGCAATCACCCTCAACCCTACAAAGACTTTTAAACAAGGTAAAAGTGCTTAAGGTGGACAAGGAGAGGGGGGCGAGCAGGGTTTCTGATTCATGCTTCAGCCCAGAGGAACCAAAGAAGCCGAAATGGAGAATAATCTAAGGAAGGAAAAGTCGGCTAAGTTAGAAGAGGAAAGCAGACAGAGAGATGCTGGCGGGAAGCACCTTGGCTCGCGGGAAGTTAGGTGTTAGATCTAGCGTAGAAGTTGGAGAAGGGAATTTCTGTGTGGCCCCGGCTGGGGAGCAGAGAGCCCACATGCGGCTGTTCGGGCCCCTGTCCAGGAGGGACCAGGGGGTGAAGGTGGCCCGGGAGCCGGGCTGCGGGCAAAGCAGCAGCAGGGCACACGGGGCTGTCACTGCTTACCCAGGTGCAGCGTGAGGTTGATGGAGTTGGGGTACTGCACCCCGGCCAGCATGGTCTGGCTCTGCCACCAGGTGGTGTCGGCCTGGTTGTTGTAGTCGGTCAGGAAGGCTGCCCCGTGCTGCAGGTGGGGCTGCCCTGCGTCGCACAGGTGACAGGACTTGGTGACCCCGGTCACCCCGGTCTGCACGCAGTACTCCTCGGGCGGAGTCCCGCACGTGTTGGTGGCCACCACGGTCACGTTGAAGGCGGCGTTGACGAACTCGGGCATGCAGCGCTGCGGCCGCCCGCCCTCGTCCGTGCACTCGTCCATGGCTGCCCGGGCGCAGCCGGCCGCGGCGGCCGCCAGCACGACCAACACCGGCCAGACGCGGCCCCGCGGCCGCAACGCCGCCGCGGCCCGGTCGCTGCCCCTCATCCCGCCGCCCCCGCGCTGGGCCACGGCAAAGGCCAGGGCGTGGGTGCGTTCCTCTTGCCCGGCGGCGTCTCTCGGAGGCCGCTCCGCGCGGGTTCAGCCGCGGGGCCCAGTGACCCGGCTCTGCAGACGCGCGGTGGAGGCGGCTCTGCCACCGGAGAAACGGGAGGGTGGGCGCCCCGGGCGAGAACCGCGCGGCTGGCTGAGAGCTGCTCCGCGCGCACCTCTCTCGCACCCGGGACACAGCCCGCAACTCGCCGCCGACCCCCGACTTCCGAGCGCGTGCCCGCGCGCGCACGCGCGCCCCCGTGGAGGAAGGAGCTGCGGGGTGGGGTCGGCACGGTGGGGTGGGGTCTGGCCGAGGAGGAAGCCCAACCCCGGCGTCCTCTCAGCCGCTCCCCGGCCCTCCGCGCGCGCCGTGGACTGCGCGTCCGCCCCGGAGACTCGCAGCTGCACCTCGCGCTCGAGCCCGCGGCGCGCGGTCGGCGGGGGAGGGCCCTGGAGGGGCGCGAGTGGTGGGCGGGGTCGGGAGAGAGGGCGGGGCGACGGGGAGGGCGGGACGACGGGGCGGTGCATGCCGGGAGGGCCGCGGAGGCGGGGGAGAGCCGGCGCCCAGCCGGGAGATGGACAGCAGGGTCCCCTGATGCCGAGTCCCCAGGAAGACTCGGGGTTGGGGGTGGGGGCAACGGAGGGGTCTTATAGGGGCGACGCCGGAGGGGCGATGGACGCTTGGAGTTGGCTCTTGAGCCCCGCGTGGTCTGGGCCGTGGCTCGGGTCCAAGCCAGGCCAGGTGTCCGTCCTGGTGTCCAGCGGGCCGCGCCCCGGGGCGGGGACCTTAGGGACCCGAAATTGCGGAGGGAGGCGGGGTGTCCGTTCTCCCTCCCAGCCCCCTCGCCGCGGGGCCGCCCCGGGAATAGCCCGTGCTGCTCGCGGCCGGCTCCAGGGCTTTCCGAGCAGAGTTCCGGGGTGTCAGGGGCTGACAAGGTCCCTGGAGATTAAAGAGCCGGATCGCAGTATCAGAATGAGTTTTCTGAAGTGATTTCCTGCCTCTGAATTAAAGCGTAGCCCGTGGTTTTTAACAGGGGCGAGGAAGGAAGTGAGAAGGCTGGGAATGGAATGGCATTTTTTTCCCCTGGGTATGCGGCAGACCCACTGCGAAATTCTTCCACTGCGTTGTTTATGTTCCCCAGCTTGCCTTTAAAAGACTCGAAAGGATCTGGGATCTGACATCCTCCTTTTCGGGCCTGCTGAGTCACGGAATATTCTCCTTGCCAGAATGACTCAGTTCACAGAACCTCAGCCAGATCATGAGGTTTAGCCCGAGATCAGAACCTGGGCACCTACTCAGTGCTGATACGACGCGCACAGACGCAGAGGGAGCGCGCTGTAAAAGTGGATGAATCGCTTTTGGCGCACCGGAGCAAAGTGGGGTGTACGCGGTGGATGCTCCTGAGACATTTTTTTTTTTTTTTTTTAACTTTACAAGATCTTAACAGTAATAAATGCACTGGGGCGGGGGCGGGAGCGGAGAATATCTAGTTTTGTACCCAGAAGTCCAGTTAAGAGGGAGATGGTGGGGATACGAAAAGATGAAATAAGTATCCGTTCGTTTACTATGGTAAGGTTACTATGGTAGGGGTCAGCGTTAATTCTAGGAGGACCTTAAGAGTGATGGTTTTGGGGAGGGGAGCGGGTTAGGGGACTTTTCTGAATGGTGAGCTTGCTTCGCAGATACGTGGATCACTTATATTGTTAATTTATTTGATGAGGTGGGTGGAGATTAGGCATGACTCAGAAGCCTGTAACTCCTCATCCCTTGGCATCTGCTCTTTGGTTGAAGAAGGTTGTGGATCTGTGGGTAACAATGTTTTTTCATCCTTGCATGTTTGAGTCAGAAGCAAAATATATTCATTTATACCTAGAGGGGGTGATATTCTCTCTCAGTCCTTGATTGTTCTTGAGAACAAACAAGGACATAAAAGACAAAGATAAGGATGTTAGTTTGTAAATAAAGCTACAGATAATTTTAATAACTATATTTAAATACATATATTAGTACATTTGCCTTATAAATTTTCAGTATTTTATTAGATATTGGCAAACCAAACAGTGTATCTCCTTTTGTTTACTGCCAAGTCAAAATAGTTGAAGAAATGGAGAACCCAAAATCTATGAGTCAACATATATGTTTTCTTGCCACTGATTCCTTTTGGGTTCTAATGTCCAAGGGTAACTAAAGCTATTACTTACGTTTATCTACCCCACAGTTTCATTACCAGAACCTCATCTGGTATTTGGAAAGCACATAAAGAGACTTTGAATTGATTTCTGAATTCTGTTGCTCATCACGAGAGTGTAACAAGGACGTATCTGTTTTGAAGAGAGATAAAAATGTAACCAGCCAGTGTGGGCTTGATGATAAAAAAAAATGTTTTTGCTCCATTGTTTGAATCCTGATTCAAACAAACCAATGATTAAAAGAAAAAAAAAATTTAAGACGATTTGAAAATTTTAAATGCTAACTAGATCGTTGATGATAACAAATCAAGTATTTTAAGTACCTGGAGATGCCACTGCTGACTAAATAGACTTGGTATTTTATTTTTAAGTGAGAATGTTTGAGATTTTCTTTTACTTCAAGCTGGCCTGTTTTTTCAAAGAATTTCTGAGTTCTTAATTCATGTTCTTAGCTGCTTGGAAACTTCATTATCTCTGATAAACAAATGTGATGTTTAGAAGAAAAATGTGACAGTTTTGGGGAAATGGTTTCAGATCCCTCAAAAGATGATCATTAGTGCCTTTATACTCAGAGAATGGTAGGATGAGGGAAGGTAGTCGTTTATTGTACAGAGGAAAGAGCTCCAATTTTTTTTTTTTTTTTAATTCCACTTGGCCTGGCGTGCTGCGATTCATGGGGTCGCAAAGAGTTGGACACGACTGAGCGACTGATCTGATCTGAGTACTTCAGAGAACAGAGATTTCCCCCATCAGGATCTGTGTAATCAGTTTCAAGGAAAGATGCTGATTCCCCTGACTCGGGTCACTGCAGATGCCTGAGCATACCCACCCCTAGCAAGGTGAAGAGAGTGATGTGAAAACCTTGGAGTTTAGGAAAAGCAGTTCTCCAAGGAAAGAAGTTGCTGTTGCCAGAAGAGGGCAGGTTACAAGGCAGAAAAAAACCCCAGAAGCCCATTACATCAAGACTGAGACTATGTGATCTATATAATTAGAAAAATAATTTTAAAAGTTTGTATTGACCTTTGCAGCTTGCAACTTGGCCCTTTTTTTATCCTTTATAATTACCAGTGTGTTTATTTTTCCATCCCTTAGTCTTTCTGATTTCATTTCCCTATATTCTTTCCAAGTCTAGACATTACTCTATCTTTTTCAAAAATATTTTATTTATTTGGCACCGAGTCTTAGTTGAGACATGTGGGTATCTTGTTTCCTGTGCTCTTGCTTAATCACTCAATCATGTCCAACTCTTCAACGCCATGGACTGTAGCCCTCCAGGCTTCTCTGTCCATGGGATTTTCCAGGCAAGAATACTGGAGTGGGTTGCCATTTCCTCCTCCAGGGAATCTTCCTGACATGGGATGGAACCTGGGTCTCCTGTGTCTCCTGCTTTGGCAAGCAGATTATTTACTGCTGAACCACCTGGGAAATAGGGATCAAACCCAAGCCCTGTGCATGGGGTGTGTGGAGTACTTGCCCCTGAACCGCCAGGGAAGTCCCAAGCTTTATCTTTTATATTTAGAATGCAACTTAAAGATAACAGTTACAACTAATAATATAATGGTGTTAGTCTATATTTATATTCTGTTTTATACTTTTCAAAATGTAATAATTGCAAAGCAAGGAATAGTAATTGTCTAGGGTTGAGGATAGGGGAGCCTGGCTGGCTACTGTCCATAGGGTCCCAAAGAATCAGACACGACTGAAGTGACTTAGCACATAGCATACATAGGACTGAGGAAACTAAGGATCCAAGAGACTAGAGAGCCTGCACTTTCTGCATGCCTGCCCAATGCTAATTTCTGTTGTTTAAAGATCATGGATGAGAAAAGGGTAAAGGAAAGCTTTCTCAAACTTCTAAGCTTTTGAGATTATCAAATGGGAATTTCTAATCAGGTGAGAATTAATATGATACATTGAAAAAGACCCTGATGATGGGAAAGATTGAAGGCAAAAGGAGAAGGGGATGACAGCGGATGAGATGGTTGGATGGCCAATTCAATTCAATCGACATGAATTTCAGCAAATTTCGGGAGATAATGAAGGACAGGGAAGCCTGGCATGCTGCAGTCCATGGGGTCACAAAGAGTTGGACACAACTCAGCGACTGAACAACAACAACAGCAGAAGAGAATTACAATATCCCTCTTCAAAGTTACACCAACTACATGTGATTCTTAGTGTTAGGTCTATAGATCCTTTCTTGGTCCTTGGTACAAGTCCAAGCATAACTAGATAAGATATCACTGTGGCCAGGCTCAAGTGAAGACAGGATTCCTCTTCTATGAGGTAAAGCCCGTTCTTCTCATCCAACTCCACATACCCAGTTTAAGCCATCTTTACTTGTGATACGAGTCTAAAAAGGGAGAGGGCAAAAAATGAACACATATCATAATCCACAAGATTTAAACTAGAATTTTCTTAATATAAAGACAATTTTTGAAATAAATGTTTCCAAAAGTTAGGAGCAAAGTTGAATCCCTGCCCTACCCAAAATCCTTCCCATCAAAGGAACAGAAAGTTTCACATCTCAAAAATTTTATTATTCTGCCAACCAGATATTGAATGTATCCTACTGTAGAGAACAGAGAGATAAATAAGCTTTTATTGGGCCTTCCCTAGTGGTCCAATGGTCAGGACTTCACCTTCCAATGCAGGGGGAGCTGGTTCGATCCCTGGTTGGGGAACTAAGATTCCACATGCCTCAGGGCCAAAAAACCAAAACAAACCAAAGGAATATTGTAACAAATTTAATAAAGATTTTTTAAAAATAAGCTAAGCCTTTGCCTATGTGGATCACAAGAAACTGTGGAAAATTCTGAAGGAGATGGGAATACCAGACCACCTGACCTGTCTCTTGAGAAACCTGTATGCAGGTCAGGAAGCAACAGCTAGAACTGGACATGGAACAACAGACTTGTTCCAAATAGGAAAAGGAGTATGTCAAGGCTATATATTGTCACCCTGCTTTTTAACTTATATGCAGAGTACATCATGAGAAACGCTGGGTTGAAGGAAGCACAAGCTGAACTCAAGATTGCCGGGAGAAATATCAATAACCTCAGATATGCAGATGACACCACCTTTATGGCAGAAAGTGAAGAGGAACTAAAGAGCCTCTTGATGAAAGTGAAAGAGAAGAGTGAAAAAGTTGGCTGAAACCTCAACATTCAGAAAACTAAGATCATGGCATCTGGTCCCATCACTTCATGGGAAATAGATGGGGAAACAGTGGAAACAGTGTCAGACTTTATTTTGGGGGGCTCCAAAATCACTGCAGATGGTGATTGCAGCCATGAAATTAAAATACGCTTACTCCTTGGAAGGAAAGTTATGACCAACCTAGACAGCATATTCAAAAGCAGAGACATTACTTTGCCAACAAAGGTCCGTCTAGTCAAGGCTATGATTTTTCCAGTGGTCATGTATGGATGTGAGAGTTGGACTGTGAAGAAGGCTGAGCACCGAAGAATTGATGTTTTTGAACTGTGGTGTTGGAGAAGACTCTTGAGAGTCCCTTAGACTGCAAGGAGATCCAACCAGTCCATCTTAAAGGATTAGTCCTGGGTGTTCATTGGAGGGACTGATGCTGAAGCTGAAACTCCAATACTTTGGCCACCTGATGCGAAGAGCTGATTCATTGGAAAAGACCCTGATGCTGGGAAAGATTGAGGGCAGGAGGAGAAGGGGACGACAGAGGTTGAGATGGTTGGATGGCATCACCGACTCAATGGATATGGGTTTAGGTGGACTCCAGGAGTTGGTGATGGACAGGGAGGCCTGGTCTGCTGCAGTTCATGGGGTCACATAGAGTCGGACACAACTGAGCAACTGAACTGAACGGAACTGATACAGATGAAATGGTTTTACTGTAAGAACTCAGAATTTCTACTAAGTTGTTGACCCTTGGTGGTTAAATACTGTCAGAAAGGGTAATTCTTTCAAAACCAAAGTTATTATTGGTAGTTTTTTCTCAACATTTAATTCCATTATAGTTCGTTATCTCATTCAAATACATACTTTTTTTTTTGAGGCTGTGCCTAGCAATTGTTCACAATTAGCAGTTCACAGCTCTTTGAGCAAGACTCTCTTTGGCAGTATGATAATACCAACTTTAAATTTTTTTCTGATTGAATTTATATTGTCCTCATAAAGAACTCAAAGGCCTCCACCTCCAGTTTATATATGTATTTGAACAAACACTAAATTAATTTTTCTTCCCACCCAAATTTTGTTTACTGTAACAACCAAATGAAAGCAAAATTTTTAAAACTTCGTCTATAGTTATATGCTATAATTATACTACTATACTACTAACATGACTTTTTTAAAATCAGAATTCTCTCTCCTAGACTTAATCATTCTTTTATTTTAATAGACATCTTTTACTGAAGTACAATTTACATGCAAAACACACACACACAAATTCCAGGGTATAGTTCAGTAGTCCATATCACAAAGGGCACACACTTGTGTAATCACTACCCAGGTCCAGAAATAGAATATTACCCTAACTTAAAAGCCCCATCACGTCCCCTGACAATCAGTACCCTTCCCTTCTCCCTAAATGTAGCTTCTATCCTTACTTCTGTCACCATAGATTAGTTTTGCTTGTTTTCAAATGCTATTTAAATGAAATCACACAGTATGTGTTTTTGGGGGGGGGTGGCTTCTTTGATCAATATTGTGTTTTTTGATATGAATCCACATGTATTTAGCAATAGTTTATTATTTTCTTTGTTGTGTGGTATTATATTGTATAAAGAAACTATAATTGGTTTATTCATTCCATGATTGGTGGACATTTCGGTCATTTACACTTTAGGGCTTTTTTGAATAATGTTACTCTGTTACTATCAAAATTCTTGTCCTTTGAAAATATACACATGCACACATTTTTGTGAGTATATACCTAGAAATGTAATGTCTGAGTCACAGGATTAGGCAAATATTCCAGAGAGGAAGGCAGTTCTTTTTTTTTTTTTTTTTTTTACTGTGCGGAGATGGGGCCCCACCAAGGGGGACCGAACCCCACCCTTCCACTCCGGCCAGTGACGTACTCAGGGAATCCCTTCCAGGAAGGCAGTTCTTAAAGGAAGCCTGTTTGTGAAAGTCACTCAGTCGTGTCCAACTCTTTGCGACCCCATGGACTATACAGTCCATGGAATTCTCCAGGCCAGAATACTGAAGTGGGTAGCCTTTTCCTTTCTCCAGGGGATCTTCCCAACTCAGGGATCGAACCCAGGTCTCCCACATTGCAGGCAGATTCCTTACCAGCTGAGCCACAAGGGAAGCCCAACAATACTGGAGTGGGTAGCCTATCCCTTCTCCAGGGGATCTTTCCAACTCAGGAATCAAAATGGGGTCTCCTGCATTGCCGGCAGATTCTTTATCAACTGAGCTATCAGAGAAGCCCAATCTACCAAACATATAGAAATAAAATCAGTGAATTAGGCAAAATGAGGTGACTGAGGAGTATGTTGCAAACAAGGAACAAGATAAAATCCCAGAATAACTAAGTGAAATGAAGGTAAGCGATCTACTTCACAGAGTTCAAGATAATGATCATAAACATGTTCAAAGGACCAAAAAACTCAAGGAAGAATGGATGAATAGAGGGAGAAGTTAGTTTTTAACAAAGAGTTAGTAAACATAAAGAAGAACCAGACATGAACAATATAATAACTGAAATAAAAAACATACTAAAAAGATCTTCAGGACCCAGATAATCACGATGGTGAGATCACTCACCTAGAGCCAGACATCCTGGAATGTGAAGTCAAGTGGGCCTTAGAAAGCATCACTACGAACAAAGCTAGTGGAGGTGATGGAATTCCAGTTGAGCTATTTCAAATCCTGAAAGATGATGCTGTGAAAGTGTTGCACTCAATATGCCAGCACGTTTGGAAAACTCAGCAGTGGCCACAGGACTGGAAGAGGTCAGTTTTCATTCCAATCCCAAAGAAAGGCAATGCAAAAGAATGCTCAAACTACCACACAATTGCACTCATCTCACACGCTAGTAAAGTAATGCTCAAAATTCTCCAAGCCAGGCTTTAGCAATATGTGAACCATGAACTTCCTGATGTTCAAGCTGGTTTTAGAAAAGGCAGAGGAACCAGAGATCAAATTGCCCACATCCGCTGGATCATCAAAAAAGCAAGAGAGTTCCAAAAAAACATCTATTTCTGCTTTATTGACTATGCCAAAGCCTTTGCCTGTGTGGATCACAAGAAACCGTGGAAAATTCTGAAAGAGATGGGAATACCAGACCACCTGACCTGCCTCTTGAGAAATCTGTATGCAGGTCAGGAAGCCACAGTTAGAACTGGACATGGAACAACAGACTGGTTCCAAATAGGAAAAGGAGTATGTCAAGGCTGTATATTGTCACCCTGCTTATTTAACTTATATGCAGAGTACATCATGAGAAACGCTGGGCTGGAAGAAGCACAAGCTGGACTCAAGATTGCCGGGAGAAATATCAATAACCTCAGATAAGCAGATGACACCACCCTTATGGCAGAAAGTGAAGAAGAACTAAAGAGCCTCTTGATGAAAGTGAAAGAGGAGAGTGAAAAAGTTGGCTTAAAGCTCAACATTCAGAAAACTAAGATCATGGCATCTGGTCAAGCACTTCATGGGAAATAGATGGGGAAACAGTGGAAACAGTGTCAGACTTTATTTTGGGGGGCTCCAAAATCACTGCAGATGGTGATTGCAGCCATGAAATTAAAATACGCTTACTCCTTGGAAGGAAAGTTATTACCAACCTAGACAGCATATTGAAAAGCAGAGACATTACTTTGCCAACAAAGGTCTGCCTAGTCAAGGCTATGGTTTCTCCAGTGGTCATGTATGGATATGAGAGTTGGACTGTGAAGAAGGCTGAGTGCCAAAGAATTGATGTTTTTGAACTGTGGTGTTGGAGAGACTCTTGAGAGTCCCTTGGACTGCAAGGATGTCCAACCAGTCCATCCTAAAGGAGATCAGTCCTGGGTGTTCATTGGAAGGACTGATGCTGAAGCTGAGACTCCAATACTTTGGCCACCTCATGGGAAGAGTTGACTCATTGGAAAAGACTCTGATGCTGGGAGGGATTGGGGGCAGGAGGAGAAGGGGATGACAGAGGATGAGATGGCTGGATGGCATCACTGACTCAATGGACGTGAGTCTGAGTGAACTCCAGGAGTTGGTGATGGACAGGGAGGCCTGGAGTGCTGCGATTCATGGGGTCACAAAGAGTCGGGCACAACTGAGTGATTGAACTGAACTGAATTGAAGACAACATCAGACATACCAACATTGGCATTAAAGAAGTCCCAGAAGAAGAAGAGAGAAAGGTGTAGAGAGAATATCTGAAGACATGATAAATGAAAACTTCCCTAACCAAGGAAAGGAAACAGATATTCAGGTAGGAAGCACAGAGAGTCCCAAACAGGAACAACCCAAAGAGGACAATACTGGGAAAAGATGTAACTAAAATGGCAAAAAATTAAAGATAAAGAGAGATTATTAAAAGCTGCCAGGGAAAAGCAACAAGTTATGTACCAGGAACTCCCATTAGGCTATGAGCTGACTTTTCACCCAAAACTCTGCAGGCCAGAAGGGAGAGGCATGACAGTTAAAGGGATGACAGGGGGAAATCTACAACCGAAAATATTCTACCCCATCAAGGCTTTCATTCAGATTTGAAGGAGAGATCAAAATTTTCACAGGCAAACAAAAGCTAAAAGTGTTTAGCACCATGAAGTCAGCTTTACAAGAAATGTTAAAGGGACTTCTCTAAGCAGAAAAGCCCACAACTAGAAATATTAAAATTATGAAAAGAAAATTCTCATGGGTAAAGGCAAATATATAATAAAGGTGATAAATCAACCATGTACAAGGTTAGTAGGAAGGTTAAAAGATAAAAGTATTACTACTTTTTTTTTAATCATCTGTATCCACAATAAGTAGGTAAGGAATACATGAAAATAAGGGATGTAGAACACTGTATCCAATCAATAAAGCTGAGCTCCAGCTGCCTCCTGCCTCTTCAGATGGCTCTCCAAGATTGACAGGTGGATCTGATTTAGGATCTTTTCAACCTACTGGCTCTGCCCCGATTCTCAGAGGGTGAGATTTTTTGTGTGCCCTTGAACAGTGGAGTCTCTATTTCTTACCACCCTCCAGTTCTCCTGAAAGGAAGTGGCTTTCAGAGCCAAATGCTCTGTGGGTTCTTCTTCCTGGTACAGGACCCCCCTAGGCTGGGGAAGTCCACTGTTGAGCTTAGAACCCTCACTGTTTGGGGACCTTTATAACTGTAATTATCCTCCCATTTGTGGGTTGCCCACTCCGGTTGTATACGTTTTGACTATGTTGTGTCTTCATCCCTCCTACATGTCTTTTTTCTTTTTTAATCTTTAGTTGTATGAGATCTTTTCTGCTAGTTTTCAGATCTTCCTCATCAATAGCTCCTCTGTAAATAGGTGTAACCGTGATGAACCCTTGCCGGAGGTGAGTTCAGGGTCTTTCTCTTCTACCATCTTGGCCACTCCCCCGCTATACTGTTTCATTCAGTGGAGTCCTTTGATGAAAGAAATTCTTCATTTTAATGTAACCTAATTTTAAAATATATTTATTTATCTGGCTGCACCAGTTCTTTAGTTGCAACCTGCACTCTTAATCGTGGGATGCGGGATCTGGTTTCCTGACCAGGGATCAAACCTGAGCCCCCTGCATTGGGAGCACAGAGTCTTAGCTACTGGACAACCAAGGAAATCCCTAATAAAACCTCATCTCACATGCTAATAAAGTAATGCTCAAAATTCTCCAAGCCAGGCTTCAGCAATACATGAACCGTGAACTTCTTGATGTTCAAGCTGGTTTTAGAAAAGGCAGAGGAACCAGAGATCAAATTGCCCACATCCGCTGGATCATCAAAAAAGCAAGAGAGTTCCAGAAAAACATCTACTTCTGCTTTATTGACTATGCCAAAGCCTTTGACTGTGTGGATCACAAGAAACCGTGGAAAATTCTGAAAGAGATGGGACTACCAGACCACCTGACCTGCCTCTTGAGAAATCTGTATGCAGGTCAGGAAGCCACAGTTAGAACTGGACATGGAACAACAGACTAGTTCCAAATAGGAAAAGGAGTATGTCAAGGCTGTATATTGTCACCCTGCTTATTCAACTTCTGTGCAGAGTACATCATGAGAAACACTGGACTGGAAGAAGCACAAGCTGGACTCAAGATTGCCGGGAGAAATATCAATAACCTCAGATATGCAGATGACACCACCCTTATGGCAGAAAGTGAAGAAGAACTAAAGAGCCTCTTGATGAAAGTGAAAGAGGAGAGTGAAAAAGTTGGCTTAAAGCTCAACATTCAGAAAACTAAGATCATGGCATCTGGTCAAGCACTTCATGGGAAATAGATGGGGAAACAGTGGAAACAGTGTCAGACTTTATTTTTGGGAGCTCCAAAATCACTGCAGATGGTGATTGCAGCCATGAAATTAAAAGATGCTTACTCCTTGGAAGGAAAGTTATGACCAACCTAGGTAGCATATTCAAAAGCAGAGACATTACTTTGCCAACAAAGGTTCGTCTAGTCAAGGCTATGGTTTTTCCAGTGGTCATGTATGGATGTGAGAGTTAGACTGTGAAGAAGGCTGAGCACTGAAGAATTGATGCTTTTGAACTGTGGTGTTGGAGAGACTCTTGAGAGTCCCTTGGACTGCAAGGAGATCCAACCAGTCCATCCTAAAGGAGATCAGCCCTGAGATTTCTTTGGAAGGAATGATGCTAAAGCTGAAACTCCAGTACTTCAGCCACCTCATGTGAAGAGTTGACTCATTGGAAAAGACCCTGATGCTGGGAGGGATTGGGAGCAGGAGGAGAAGCGGACAACAGAGGATGAGATGGCTGGATGGCATCACTGACTCGATGGACGTGAGTCTGAGTGAACTCCGGGAGTTGGTGATGGACAGGGAGGCCTGGCATGCTGCGATTCATGGGGTCGCAGAGTTGGACACGACTGAGTGACTGAACTGAACCTAATTTTGAACTTTAAGATTAGTATTGTTTTGGGAATTCCCTGGTGGTCCGGTGGTTAGGACTCAGTGCTTTCACTGCCGTGGCGCAGGTTCAATCCCAGGTCAGGAAACAGATTCCACAAACTGCAGGGTTGGCCAAGAAAAAAAAATGTTAGTGTTGTTTTTATACTCATTTAAAAAATCTTTAAAGATAATAGGATATCTTATTATGCTATGATCTGAAAATTTTGTTTCATCTTCCATATTTAAAACTTTAATAAACCTTGAATTGATTTTTCTGTATGGTATGAAATAGAGGTGAAGATACCTTTTTTCATATGGCTGCCCTATTGCTTAATCATTAATATTGAAAAGACTATTCTTTCCAACATTACTCTGCACTATTACCTTTATCACTAATCAAGTGTTCACTAATCTGATTCAGTTATCTGTTTTCTGTTTTATTATAGCTCTGTAGTAAGTCTTAATAACAAGTAGTGTATGTTCTCCAACATTTTTTTTTCCCCTTCAAGACCATGGTGATTATTCTTGACCTTTTACTTTTCCAAACAATTTAAAACCTGGCTTGGCAATTTACAGAAAAAAAAAAAAAAGTTACCTAGAATTTTTCTTGTGATTACATTCAATTCCATATATTCCTTTAGGCAGAAACAATATATATATATTATTGAGTCTTCCATTACTTAAATGATATGTCCTTCCATTTAATTTAGGCCTTCTTTAGATTATCTTAGTAATGTTTGATAGTTTTTTGTGTAGAATCTTGCATACTTTTAAATTAAATATTTTGCTAAGTATTTTCTTTTTCATCCTATTGTTTGTTACTAGAGTATAAAAATACAATTGGTTACTTTATATTGGCCTTGTATCTAGCAACCCAAAAACTTTGCTAAATTCACTTGCTATTTCCAATACTTTGAAAATTCTTTTAGATTTCCCAGCTATACAGTCAGGCCGTTTGTGCATAGAGATAGGATATTTTTTTCGTTTTAAATATTTTCAGTTCTTTTTTTTTCTTCCTCAACCTGCATTGTTTAGATTTCTTATTAAATGTTAAATAGAAATGATGATAATAGACATCTTTATCTTGTTCTTGATCTCAGAGGAATACTTTTCAACATTTCACCATTAAATATGTTTGTTGTACATTTTCTCTGTTTACCTTTTATCAGATTAAGGAATTTCCTTTATAGTCCTAGTTAGATAAAAATATTTTTTTAAGAAAATTATGAATGAATGTTGGAATTGGTCCTGATTTTTCTGCATTTTTTGAAATGCTTTTCCATTTTGTACATCATATGATATTATTTTTTTAGTGTGCAAATTACATTGAAAGAAAAAACAAGGTAGCTCAGACAATAAAGAATCTCCCTGCCATGCAGAAGACCAGGTTCTGTCCCTGGGTCGGGAAGACCCCCTGAAGAAGGGAATGGCTTACCCACTCCAGTATTCTTGCCTGGAGAATTCTATGGACAGAGGAGCCTGGCAGGCTACAGTCCATGGGGTTGCAGAGTTAGACATGACTGAGCAACTAACACTTTCACTTTCAAATAAACTTTTATTTATGGTATAAACTCAGTTTGGTTGTGCTTTATCTATCACTGAATTTAGTTTCTAATATTATATTTAGAATTTTGTTCATCTATATTAAATGTCCTTTTTTTCCTTAATATTTCTTAAGGATTTATTAATAAGACCATGCTGGATTTAAAAAACAAGTTGAAAACTATTTCTGTTTTTCTATTCTTTGGAGGAATTGTTTTAAGTATTATTTCATCTTTAAGAGTTCGGACTAATTCACCGGTGAAGCCATTTAGACCTGGTTTTGGGGAGAGGTGAATAGGATAGGAAAAGACGTTTTAATAGTACACTCAATATTTAAAATAAATATAGAATTATTTAAATTTTGTTTATTTTATAGTCAGTTTTAAAAACTTGTGTTTTTTAAGGAATTTGTCAGTTTCCTCCAAATTTCAAGTTCATTGGCATAGAGTTATTCATAATAACTTCTTATTCTCTTTTTAATGATTGCAGGAGCTTTATTTGTTCCTGAGACTGGTATTTTCTCTCTTTTTATTACTTACTAGAATCTATCAGTTTAATTAATTTTTACAGATTACCAGCTTTGGGCTTTGTAATTTTCTCTATTACTTGTTTATAATGTCATTCATTTCTGTTTTATTATTTTCTTCCTTCAACTTTGAGTTTGATATTCTGTTCTAGCTTTTTTATATGAAATTATAGAGAATTAATTTCAGCCATTTCTCTATATATATGTTTAAGGATACAAATTTCACTCTAGACACTGCTTTAGCTACATCCCATGAGTTTCAATCTACCATGTCATTTTTACTATTACTCAGTTCAAAATATTTACTAATTTCTACTTTGGCTTGTAGGTTATTTATGAGTATGCATTTAATTTCCAAAGATTTGGGGGGTTTGTAGTGATCTTTGTCATTATACTGTGTTTTATTATAATGTTCTTTAAAGTATAATTAATGGGACCTTAGGAAATCTAATGTTTATTATGGTGATTGTTTTGCTTAGATCATGGAGTCAACCCATGGAGGGAGATGAGAAAGAGGACTTGGAGGTCTGATCAGTTTGGAAAGGGTTGGCTCTCTACAATCTCTCTAGAACCTTTCTGATCCAGTAACCTGAAGGTGTATATATTGCTGGAGCAGCAGTAGCCTTTCCATAGCACTAAAAGGCCATCAGATCTGACCTCTTGAAGCTGAGTAACAATCCTTGGATTCTTGGACTTACGGAGACATGTGGACCCAGAAAATGAAAGACATTCTCAAAATAAGCAGGAGAGATGTTTGGTGTCATATTACTACTAAAAATATGTGACCTTAAGTTAATTCTCCAAGCTGGAAAAACAGGATATAACATTTTTCATTTGATATCATATTTCACTTGATATTTAGGAGACATGAATATAATTTAGTCTCCCCACTGTGTTAATAATATCCATAGTTGATATTTACTTAGCACTTTTACTACATCTCAGGCACTTTTCTAAGCATTTTGCCCCTATCAATTCAATTAGTCCTCATACCTGATTTCCACATTTTCAGATGAAGAAACTAAGGCACTGTGATATTGAATGATTTGTCCAAGGTCATTCGGCTGCTGGTGGAGTCTGGATTTAAATTCAGGATGCCTGGCCCTAGAGCTGATGCTCCTAACCACTGTGCATACTAATAACAAGTGCTTACTTGGAATTTTCTAGGTTGCATTCACATGTTAAGTGCTCAGTATATATAAATTTATTTAATCTTTATAATAACCCTATGAGGTAGGTTAGGTTCCCTTGGTGACTCAACAGTAAAGAATCCACCTGCAATGCAGGAGACATGGAGCAGGAAGATCCCCTGGAGAATGAAATGGCAACCCGTTCCAGTATTCTAGCCTGGGAAATCCCGTGAACAGAGGAGCCTGGTGGGCTACAGTCAATGGAGTTGCCAAAGAGTCAGACAAGACTTAGCAGCTAAACAAGGTAAGTAGTTTTATACCAGTCCGTCTTATAGGTAAGCATACGAAAGCACAGGGAGGTTCAGTAACTTAGTTAAGGTGGCAGAACTAGTGAGTGGCAGAGATGAGATTCAAACATGGGCAGTTTGACTGCAGAGCCTCTGTCTTCACTGTGACATACCACTGCCTCTCGAATCATATTGACTTATCAAAGACATTCGTGCGTGTTGTGTTATATTATCAAATTAACATTGACCCAGACTTGATGATTACATCAGTAACGATGAGGCATTTATTCCTGAATGGATGCTTTTCTCATAAATAAAGTTCTTCCCAATTTAAAAAAATTAAAAACAATGTATAGGCATAACAGAAATAACCTACAAATAACAGTGTTTATGACAAATATGATTATATAAAAATACACATTATAGTCTTAGTTTGAATTCTATGACAAAAAGAAATGACTTACAGATAAGATCAACTGAGGGAAAGAAAACTTCAGTTTGCCTTAAGTTATGCACACAGGTTGTTTTTTTCCATGGCCACCACCTGAATTATTAAAGTTTAAAAGTTAAACTTTAATGTTAAACCACTCAGACTTCATAAATATGCTGTAGTGACGAGGCTTATTCGGTGTTAGTTCCACATGAAGGGGAAAGGGTCCATTTTCATCCAAAGGTCACCTGTCTAATGTCCAGGTAACTTAATGACTGCAGAGCTGAGCAATCATCTTCCTACACATCACATGTTTTAAACTGTATAGTATATTATACAGGAATTGAAGTCCTTAACTTGCTTTTAAATTTTAGGAATAGAGCCTTCAACCCTTTATCCGGTCATATTTGACTGAAGTAATAACAGTTTTCTGCTAACTTTTCACTTTTGATCTTTGGTGTATGTTCACTACACTCATTTGTTAACCACAAAGGATATGCTTCTTTGAAGCAAGAATTAATACTGATTCAAACTGATTTTATGGAAGAGTCATTCCAGGGAGTAATTTGACATCCGAGTATTCACTGAATACAAGAATGACAGTTTCTTTCAAAGAGCCAGATGGATGGTCTTTTAGATGTCCAGTTTTACATGCACATCAGTAGAACTTCTTAAGCATAAGGTACTCTTGTTTTTAACAGCATCTGAAAATTTGTGCTAATGGAAGCACTGATCCCGCATTCTAGAATAAGTTGGGAAACGACACTGAATAGAAAGGACCCCTGTGACATACTGAGTTTAAGCAATGAATGTACTCCAGGCTCGGAGAAGGCAATGGCACCCCACTCCAGTACTCTTGCCTGGAAAATCCCATGGGCAGAGGAGCCTGGTAGGCTGCAGTCCATGGCGTCGCTAAGAGTCGGACACGACTGAGCGACTTCACTTTCACTTTTCACTTTCATGCATTGGAGAAGGAAATGGCAACCCACTCCAGTGTTCTTGCCTGGAGAATCCCAGGGACGGGGGAGCCTGGTGGGCTGCCCCCTATGGGGTCGCACAGAGTCGGACACGACTGAAGTGACTTAGCAGCAGCAGCAGTACTCCAGGCTATAAAGCAGGAATACAGTACAATCACTACATAAGGCAAATAAGTGGAAACATTCCATATGGCTTCCTAGGCAGAAAAGAAAATTAAAACTTCTAAAGAATTCTTCTCAGTATGTTACAAAATTAAAGCCAAAGCAAACTGCTAAAATTGGGGAAATAAAAAACAGAATGTAAAAAAGGGGAAAAAAGAAAAAGAAAATAACATACTTTGGAAATTGGTGCCATGGCAACTTCCAATAGCCAGAGTGCTTCAAGACAGAAAAAAAACTCATTAAATTATTGTTATGGAGCAAATGGTTGTGTTCCCAACACCCCCCTCCCACATCCACACACACAAATTTTATATGTTGAAGCCTTAGTTCCCAATGTGGTGATGCTTGGTGCTAGGACCTTAAGAGCCGATTAGGGTTAGATGTGGTCATGGCGGTAGAGCCCTGGTCTGACAGGCCTTTATAGAAAGAGACACAAGAGAGCAAGTGCTTCCACCCTTCTCTCTCCGTATTTCTCTCTCTGTCTGTCTCTCTGCCACACAATGAAAAGGTGTTGGCTACAGGCCGAGAAGAAAACTGTCACCAAAAACCTATATTGCCCAGCACCTTGATCTTGGAATCACAAGCTTCCAAAACTGTGAGAATGTTAATTTCTGCTCTTTAAGCCACCCAGTCTATGGTCTTTGTCCAGATAGCTTGGGCTAATACAATTGTTAAAAAACTACCTTTACTTTGTTGCAGTCAATGCAAAGTAAATCTGCTATGTCTCAGAAAGTGTGATTCTTTGTTTATACTGAAGGTCTTCAGAGCCTGCTTTTTTCTCAATTGGTTGCAGATCCTAAAAATAGGAATAAATTATATCTTAATATACCTGTTTGCAACAATCTAATACTCACTGGTCTCTAAAATATGCCAACAAAAACAAGTCCTTAGAAACTCAGAAAATCTCAAATACTTACAACAAGAAGATGCGAAAACTCTTCGTGCCTGTAGTTCTGAAGTATGTTCCAGCTCTGAAATCTTGTGATTTTAAGTATTTAAAGTTTAATTTTTGATAATTTTAAGAGTGGATTTTCTTCACTCAGCATGTGTAACATCTGAACATTTTTATAGAAGTAAAGTGCAAGAATTAAGAATTACAGTACTTTTTCCTCATTTTGTGCTTAGGATCATCAAGTAACAGGATAGCTTTACATTATCCTGAAACACTGGAATATTTCTTATTCTGGAACTTCCATCTTAAGACAGCTAATTATAAAATCATCAGTGTCTGTGGAGTGCATTAAAGAGTCATTGTCATCAGGCTGCCATCCTGATCCATCTTATCCCTCTATCGGAGATATATAATTACACAGCAGCACTGAAGCTACAGAAAATAGAATGTTTCCCACTGCCGAGGCAGTACAGCCAAGGAAAGAGTCCTTCTTAGCACAGACAGGGTCAGTGACAAACAAAGAATAAATTCTCATGTATGTGCCTAATTTCATTCATAAGAGATATGTCTTTTATAATCCAGATTACCTGAAGTTAAAGACCAAGGTTTGGGGTTTTTATTTTGAATATTGATATTGGAAGGACTGATGTTGAAGCCAAAACTCCAATACTTTGGCCACCTGATGCGAAGAGCTGACTCATTGGAAAAGACCCTGATGCTGGCAAAGATTGAGGGCAGGAAGAGAAGGGGACGACAGAGGATGAGATGGTTGAATGGCATCACTGACTCAATGGACTGGGTTTGGGTGGACTCTGGGAGTTGGTGATGGACAGGGAGGCCTGGCGTGCTGTGGTTCATGGGGTCGCAAAGAATCGGACATGACTGAAAGACTTAACTGAACTGAACTGATTAGGATGAGGGCTGATTGCCAGTGGAACCAGCCCTGTGATTAGAGGTTTGGAACTGAAAAGTCCCACCTCTCCCCCTCCCATCATCCCCAGGAGAGGAGAGGCACTAGAGATAGAATTTAATCACCAGTAGTCAACGATTTCATCAGTCACATCTAAGTAGTGAAGCCTCCATTCAAACTCAGAAGGAAGGGGTTCAGGGAGTTTCCCAGCTGGTGGACACATGGAGATGCTGGTAGAGTGGGTGGGTCCCCATGCTTTGCCCTGTGTGTCTCTTCCCCCTGGCTTCTCCTAAGTTATATCTTTCTGTGATAAACTGGGGATCTAGCAGATGAAAATTTTCTCTGAGTTTGTGAGCCTCTCTAGCAAAACTACAGCAGACAGTTGGATGACATCACCAACTTAGCAGACACGTTTAAACAAGCTCCAGGAGATGGAGAAGGACAGGGAAGCCTGGCATGCTGGGGAATGGGGTTGCAGAGTGGGGCAGGACTGAGTGACTGAACAAAAACTAGCAAAATTCATCAAACCCTAAGAAGTGGCTGTGCGAACCTCTGGTTTATAGCAGGTCAGTCAGAGAAATATAGGTAATACTTGGACTTGGGAATGGAGTCTGAAGTCCAAGGAGAGGGTCACTGGAAGCTCCAATCTAGCTAGTTGGTCAGAAGCATGGGTAACAGCCTGGGTTTGCAACTGGTGTCTGAAGTGTGTGCATGTGTGTGTGTCGGGAGGTGGTAATCTTGTAAGACTGAACCCTTACCTGTGGAATCTGATGCTATCTCTCAATAGATAGTGTCAGAATTAAGTTGAATTCTTGGACACACCCTTCTGATGTCCAAGAATTGTTTGTTGATGTAGGGAATTGACCCCCTTCACCACTACATCGGGTCTCAGAACACCCAAAAAAAGTGAAATGGAATTTCATAAAGTGAAATGGAATATGACATAAATACAGAAATAACTGGAAGTTATTGAAGGAACATTAAATAACTGGAAGCTACGTAAGCATAGAAGTAACATGATAATATCTCCAAATTTTAAAGCACATTTCTCTCATTGCAGATGAGAAATGAATCAAAAATGGAAGAGAGCCATTTAGAAAGTTGATGGCTGTCATCCTTGTAGGAGATCGATAATGATAAGGGGATGGAGAAAGACATACCTTTGAGGTAGAATAAGTACCTCCTGGGTTTATTTCTTGACTTTAGAAGATTAAGAAAACAATAGGAAAGAAACGTCTAGATTCTGGATTGAGCGACTGGGTTAATGGTGACATCATTTAATGAGATAGGAAATGCTGGAAGAAGAATAGGTTTGGGGATAAGGTTTAAGTATGCTGAGTCAGTTTTCAACAAGTTCAGTTTTGGTCGATATGACTATGTTAGATGCAAAATAAGACATAATGTCTGACCTTGAGGGTTCATAGTACAAGAGAAAAACAATTAGCACGTTATTGTATTCAGCATAATGAAAGACTACATAAAGACACAAAGTGTTGAAATAGGATATGTGAGGTTATGAATAAACTCTAAAATTCAGTGACTTAACCAACAAGAATTTATTACTCACTTATGTGAACTCTAATGCAGTTTCAGAGGACTTTCCAGAGCACACCTACCCCCTCCCCAACATGTGGTGTGTTTAGGCCATTTTCATCTTGTGGTTCTGCCATCTCATCACAAGACCTTCCTAGTTAACTGACAGAAGAGAGCTTTGGAAAGTCATGTACCAGCTCTTAGGTGTTTCAGACCAGAACTGGCACATGTCACTTCCACTCATGGCTCTTTGGACAGAAGCAGTCACATGGCCCCACCTTGTTAGAAAGGAGCTGGAAAACATAGGGCATCGACAGACTACTCAGTGAGGAGCAAGAGTTTGGAATGAGAATTATTCAATCACTAGCTGGGAAAGTCAAGAACTCCTTCACAGGGGGATCACGTTTATGCTGGAAATTGAAGGAAGTCTAGGCATCGGCCATGTGATGAGTATAGAGGAAGGGCTTTGCCGGCTAAGGGAACATCATGTGTGTGGATGAACACAAGGTGTTAACAGATGTCTGGGGAATGCAAGAAGACACTTGTAGTCAGAGTCTAGGGTTTCAGGGAAGTAGAGAAGATAAGGTGATGATAAAGATTGGGGAGGGCATGAGTACCATACTAAGGAGGTTGTATTCTGATCTGTGGGCAAGGGTGAGCCACTGGTGGTTCTCGGGTAAATAAATCCCTGTATAACATCAGTGAGGAAAAGCAACTAGAAAGAGGAGAGACTGGAGGCAGGAATACCAGGTAGGAGACTGTCATAGAGTTCACAAAAGAGACAAAGAGAGAAATCTGCTTAGTAAACACAATGGGCAGGACTTGGAAAACCTCTGACATGGGAGGGGGAGGTAGAAGGGACTGTGGAGATGAAATTTGAGGTTTCCAACTTGGTCAGTTTAGAGGATAGTGAAGCTGTGAACAGAGACTGAGAAAACAGTCATTGGAACAGATACAACAGTAAAAGTAAATCTTTCTTACAGTTAGAGATGTGAGATTCTATGAGCATCCTTTTCTGGAGTTTTTTTTTTTTTTTTTTTACCAAGAACTGTTCTATAACTATGTTGTAATAATATTTTTCTTAAAAAAAAAAAAAAGTTTTGTCTACAGAAACACTGAAGGAATAGGCTTTGTTATTAGCTAAAATCACCCCTTTTATTTGAGTCTTAGCCCAATTGCTATCGCCTACTAGATCCTGATGTGCTTGGACATGGAAGCATCTGGACCAACCACATTTCCTTATTTAAGCCAAAACAAGTTAATTCATCTGTGGCTTATCTCATATCCGCCCTGTAGATCTCATGGGAGGATATAGCCCTGATTATTAAAATAATGTGTAGAACATAAAAATAGCATGGAAAGGAGTTTCAGAACACGATCTTTATAGTTGCTTTTAAAAATAACTTACTCATATAAAGTTAATATAAGTTAATGTTTTGTGATGAAATATTGCTTGGTTTTGATAAAGTATCTTTGTTGTTCTTGGTTTTGCTTTTTTTTTTTTTTTAATGTGCATTCACTGAACTTGGGGGGAAACCTTTTTTTGTAATAAAAAGAGAAACACTTAGATGCTGTTTTTTCCTCTGTAACTTGTGGTAAGCCACTTGACCTTTTGACAATTAAGCCCTTGATTGTGATACAGGATAATAATCTTCAACTCTCCTTATGAGAATATTTTTAAAACTTATCTTATCAAAGGTGTTAAAACATTGTTGTGCCCTTAGGTGACATGTATTGGTAAGTACTAAGTATGAATAATTACTGCTGCTTATTTTGAATATAATAATTTATTTAATCCTGGTACTTAGCAATCTTCTATTATATATTAGGTGCTAAGGATAAAAAAAAAATACGTGGTCCCGACTTTCAAGGGATTCTTCATTTTAGCAGAGAAGATAAATCGTAAGATAAAAGAATCAATCAACACAGATAAGCACAATTTCAATGGAATCACTGGAGGGAAAAAAAGAGTGAAAGAGAAAAAAATCAACAGAAAAATTACCTGAGCTAGTTTTTCTAAAAAACTTCATATATCTTGACTGACTCTTTTTTTTTAATTAGCTCTCTTTTTTTAACTAATAATAAGCCATAGTAATTTTCAAAGCTTCCACTTGATGGCAAGTTATTTGAAGCAAGTCATATTTTTCAATCTGGTGTCTTATTTATCACAAAGAAGTGAGAGTGCTGGCCCTGGATGTAGAACTGCTGAATTTAATTACTGGTGTGTGACTTTGAGCAAGTTTCTAAGCCACTTAATACCTCAGTTACTTCATCTATAAAATGAAGGAATAATAGCAAAACTTCGTAGAGCAATTGAGGACTGAACAAGTTATACATGCAAAGAAACTGAAAAAAAATATAAAAAGAGAAACTGAAAGTAATTGGCACCTGTTAAGCATTCAGTAAGCACTAACTATGATTATTAGCCACACCTCCTAGTACAGTGTTTTGCATACAGTAGGTACATGCTGTTTGGATTAAATTAGCAGACACTCGGGTGTAATCCAGAATCAGGTAAAAGAACCCATTCAACTGTCACTGTTCTTGACAAAGACAAATATAAGGCTGGAAAGATTTCACCTCATGAAGAAATGAGGAAAGAGATAAAAAACCAAAAAACCTAAGGGTGGACCTTGAAAAGGGTTCTGCAGATCTTAGGAAGTGAACAGTATCTTTAACATGTCATGGGAGGGACTTCCCAGTGGTTAAGACTCTACATTCCCATTGCAGGGGGTACAGGTTCAATCTCTGGTTGGGAACCAAGATCCTGCCTGCCATGTGGTGCATGTCATGAGAGCAAGGACAAGGCCAGTCTTCCAGGCCTGACACCTACCTGATGTCTAGCACATAGTAGATACTCAACAAGTATTTGTTAACTAACAACCCAATGAGGGTTTGGGGGTAAAATGTAATTCTGAAATTATCTAGCATTACTCAGAAGAAAATTTCCATTTTTGATCTCTTCCCCAAAATGCAAGAAGAGCTATTTTTTTTATGAAACAATATCGGAAAATTATAACGAGGAAAAAATGGGACATTGCTAGTCCAAGCACCAGTGATAAAACGCTTGTTGCCACCTGTGATGACTTTAAAGACTGTGTCTACTGAAGGCAAGGCCTTAGCAAATGTCATACCTGCTGCAGTAGATCTTAAGCCAGTGTGGGGTAGGAGTGAAGGGTACACAGAGTCAAAAACTGTCAGGCTGCTTCTAAGTGTTCATTTATATTGTCCAAATCCTGGACAGTGAATATGTGTGGTAATGAATTCTAAGGATGTTAGATCAGGAGGCAGGAACATAATTTTAGATTGGGCTGAATTTATCACTTGGCATGTATCCATAAGAGATGCTGGATTCAGTGAGCTAATTCAAGCAGCTGAGAATAGTTCTAATTGTTGGCTTTGATTTAATGTATTCTATGCTGAGTTAAGCTGAGATAACAGAAATTCCTTGGTATTATATGAAACAGTGATTCTCAGCCCAGTTTGACCTCATGCCCCCTTTTTATAATAATTTTTTGTAATACCCCCTTTGTTCTGAAATGAAATTCATAGTTAATTTAATCTACTTATACATATTATTTTCTTAAATCAATATAGTATTCTAACTGTAACATAAAGAAGGAAAGGGAAGGTATTACTATTTCAGTGTGTAAATGCTTAAACACAACTCCTACCGGGAGACACAGCAGCAAACTAGCCAGTCATATGTCTACATCTATGTGTGGAATCGCCATAGTAAAGTAGCTACAAATATAGGCTGACATAGATGTGTTGTTTTGAAGGTAAAAGATCATAGGTAGTCTTGTGGTTAGTGACATAATTTTTCCAAAATAATGAAACGAGTATTGGTGAAGTTCTGAACAAAACAAAATAGCTATAGCTTCATTTACATGATTCCTGCTTTCCAGAAAATTTAGTGTATATTAAAACCTCATACATGAAAAAAAAAATTCACAAACGAGCCTAGTTTTTGAATGGCTTTCACGTGAAGGTCGATTTTTGTGAATGTACTGTAGTGACCGTATTTGACACAATTACACAGTGAAACCCAAGATTCTGGACTCCTGATCACCTAGCCTGAAAGTCAACATTTTTTTAAGCCTTTTATTTTATATTGGAGCATAGCTGATTAACAATATTGTGTTAATTTCAAATGTACAGCAAAATGATTTAGTTACATATATCTATTCTTTTTCACGTTCTTTTCCCATTTGAGCTGTTATATAATATTGAACAGAGTTCCCTATGCTATACAGTAGGTCCTTATTGGTTACTAATTTTAAATATACCAGTGTGTACATGTACACACTAAAAATCAATATTTAGATTTAAATATACTCCCTGCTTCTCCCTCTATCTTCACTGCTAGGATCAAAAAAAGAAAGTATCAGCATTTAATGATCATATATTATGTGGAAGGAACTATGTAATGCTTTATAGTTATTCTCTCAGATCCCCTAAAACAGCCCAATAAAGTAGGTGTTTTTATTTCCCTTGGATGAAAGAAATGAATAAATGAAGCTCCTGGATTTTTCTGAAAGACCCTGTGTCATTTACTGAGGTAACTGTACACTGGGAAAGAGAAATACTCTTCATGGATTATGGACTGAGCGCTGAGCTGCCATGAATCCCTGGGAACCAAGAACTTTACTATGGTCACTCAGCTGAGTTTGGCTTATATAGGTCATGTCGTAAATGCTGTTGGGTTCGAGTCTATCTTACAGTGGGTCCTGATATTTACAAGCCCACCTCTGGTTTCTTCCACTATTCCAGAGTATATATTTGGAAGAATATACTCAGTGGTTGGTAGAATTCTAGTATTGGCTCCCAATCCAAGTAATAAAGGCTATTACAACAGATAAAGGTCAAGTAGAGGATTCCCTGGTGATCCAGTGGTTAAGATTTGGTGCTTTCACTGCTGTGGCCCCGGTTTGATCCCTGATCAGGGAATTAAGATCCTGCAAGCGGCCAAAACAAAAAAGAAGAAAAAGAAAGAAAGGAAAGAAAAGGCCAAGTAGAACAGCCTTCCCAATCAAAACAGCAAACTGAAAGCAATTCTAAATTTCTGGGAGAATCACAGAAGTCAGTGCTTGAAAGGGTTTAATAAAAGACTTGAAACAAACAGGAGTACTAGTCCTCATCTTATCTGCATTGAACTTGACATTCACCTGTGCAGAAGACAAATAGGTTCTGGCATCATAAGCTTAATTATATTAGGAACAGTATACAGCTGCACCTTTGATCTCTTTACTGAGTCAAATCAACAAAATGCCACATCTTGTATGCAGATATTGATGTGATAAGTGCATTTTTTTTTTTCTGTCTTAAGCTGAAGCACCTTGCTTTCACTAATGTGGATAGCAGTACACCTTCACTGTCTTGGTAAGCAGATATCACGTGTGCCAAAGAACGGAAAGTAAGTCCCACAAAAGTGCATGGTCCTGCCACCTCAGGAAAGTTTCTGAGATTCCAGTTGTTTAGTCACATGAGGATATTCTTTCCAAAAAGAAATATACAGTGATGCACCTTGCAATTCTACTTTGAGAAAACGGCACAACACTTGGCGGAATGGTTTTTAATTAATATGTAACATAGTTGGGTGTACATTCTCTGACGTTTCCTAGGTAACCTATAAAGACACTGACATTGAATAGACCTAGAGGAAGAGAAGGATGTCAGCTGCTCCAGGCTTCAGTGCAAGTATCTGATCCTTCATATATAGAAAATACAATGGCAATTGACTTTACCCACGGACTATCTTAGAATTCTGTGTAGAAATCTGCGGCAGGCCTAACAAGAGAATCATTATCAAAGCTCCATTGAATTTTATCACCAGGTCCTTCTCTCTTCAGCAAATAACTACTCTCCTTTTCTTCTATGTATCTCTTAATAAATCTCTAAATTGGGTCCTGATAAAGATTAAACACATTAAATGATTAATTACCCTGGTTACTCATCACAAACTGGGTGTTTTCTTTTCAATCCATCACAGTGAAAAGTTGGACATGACCAGCACATTCCATCATTAAATGGAAGCAGCGACTGAATTTGGTTTGAAGCAGGCCCTTGAAGGACAGATGAGTTGTGTGAACAGGTGGCTCATTCTTTATCAGTTATGCTACACACTGACTTCTCTCCCTAAACCACACATATGGCCTCGTGGAAATCTACTATCATCAGTTAACTGAGAAAGCATACTTCAAGCCTGATCTGCAGATGGCTTTTGGAGTATATGCTGGTACCAGCAAGAAGCAGACTGTCATAGCACTAGAACTTCAAGTTGGGGGCGAGAATTGGGGGATGAATTGGATAAAGGTGGTCAAAATGTACAAAATTTCAATTAATAAAATAACAGTACTAGGAATGTAAATGTACGATATGATGACTACAGTTTATATTGCTCTGTGGTGTGTTTGAAAGATGCTAAGAGAACAAAGCTGGTTTTAGAAAAGGCAGAAGAACCAGAGATCAAATTGCCCACATCCGCTGGATCATCAAAAAAGCAAGAGAGTTCCAGAAAAACATCTACTTCTGCTTTATTGACTATGCCAAAGCCTTTGACTGTGTGGATCACAATAAACTGCGGAAAATTCTGAAGGAGATGGGAATACCAGACCACCTGACCTGCCTCTTGAGAAATCTGTATGCAGGTCAGGAAGCCACAGTTAGAACTGGACGTGGAACAACAGACTGGTTCCAAATAGGAAAAGGAGTATGTCAAGGCTGTATATTGTCACCTTGCTTATTTAACTTACATGCAGAGTACATCATGAGAAACGCTGGGCTGGAAGAAGCACAAGCTGGACTCAAGATTGCCAGGAGAAATATCAATAACCTCAGATATGCAGATGACACCACCCTTATGGCAGAAAGTGAAGAGGAACGAAAAAGCCTCTTGATGAAGGTGAAAGAGGAGAGTGAAAAAGTTGGCTTAAAACTCAACATTCAGAAAACTAAGATCATGGCATCTGGTCCCATCACTTCATGGGAAATAGATGGGGAAACAGTGGAAACAGTGGCAGACTTTATTTTTGGGGGCTCCAAAATCACTGCAGATGGTGACTGCAGCCATGAAATTAAAAGACCCTTACTCCTTGGAAGGAAAGTTATTACCAACCTAGACAGCATATTGAAAAGCAGAGATATTACTTTGTCAACAAAAAGTCTGTCTAGTCAAGGCTATGATTTTTCCAGTGGTCATGTATGGATGTGAGAGTTGGACTGTGAAGAAGGCTGAGCGCCGAAGAATTGATGCTTTTGAACTGTGGTGTTGGAGAAGACTCTTGAGAGTCCCTTGGACTGCAAGGAGATCCAACCAGTCCATTCTGAAGGAGATCAGCCCTGGGATTTCTTTGGAAGGAATGATGCTAAAGCTGAAACTCCAGTACTTTGGCCACCTCATTCGAAGGGTTGACTCGTTGGAAAAGACTCTGATGCTGGGAGGGATTGGGGGCAGGAGGAGAAGATGAGATGGCTGGATGGCATCACTGACTCGATGGACGTGAGTCTGAGTGAACTCTGGGAGTTTGTGATGGACAGGGAGGCCTGGTGTGCTGCGATTCATGGGGTTGCAGAGAGTCGGACACGACTGAGCGAATGAACTGAACTGAAGAGAACAAATCCTAAAAGTTCTCATCACAAAGAAGAAAAATTTTTCTCTTTTTTGTATCTGAATAAGATTGTGGATGTTAACTAAATTAATTTTGGTAATCATTTCATCATATATATGAGTCAAGTTATTATGTTGTACACCTTAAGCTCATACATGGCTGTATGTCAATTATATCTCAATAAAACTGAAAAGATAGAAAAGAAATTTTAAAATAACACATTGTTAAGCAGGAAAAATAATAACAGATTTATAAATTCGCCAAAACAAACAACAACAAAAAAGACTTAGAACTTTATATAAGGGGCCTGGAAAAATAATTCACCTCCTAGGGGGAAGAGCTTTAAACAGCAATATGGGTTATCTGCTTTGCCTGGAAGGATGGTGGCCAAAGGTTAAAATCAACAGTGATTTATGGTGTTATGCAATAGTTTAGATTGATGATCAGGGACTGGACAGAACTCCAATTAGGATAACAATTGGAACTCCAATTAGAACTCCAACTGATAACAAGGAGATTCGGTTAAGCTATATACATGAAATGATCCTCCAACTCTCCACCCCACCCCACATTAGAAAAAGCTCATCAAAATGGACTTTCTCTTGTCAAAGCTGATTTAGTGATTGCTACTGTTGAGTGACTGTAAAAGTTAGATTACATGTTAGGCTGAAAATACAGAGGCTTAAACAAGTCAAAAGTAATAGGAATAAAGTGTATTTACCTTTCCTGTAGAAATCCTGGCAGGCGATCCAGGCTATTATGGCAACTTAACATTTTAGGGAGTTCATATTCTTTCCTGCTTGCTTATCCCTTTTCCTCTGCTGTTTTATATAGGGTGTGTCATTAGTGGTGAGTCCACACGTCACACGTTCTCAGACGAGGATTGTGACTGAGCTAGAGTAGAAAAGAGCATCACTCCGAGGTGGACGCTGTGGCTGAGAAGATGTGGGGTCTCTTGGAGTGATGGTAAGGATGTTCTCATTTGTACAAAGTTTTGTTGCATTATATTGAGTGGGAATAGCTGGCTGTTGGAAGTTTAAGGATGAGAAGAAGGGTGTGTACAAATGAATTCTGGGTCGCCAGGAGGCCTAGCACACATACTGTAGAATGGTTTGCACAATACCTATTTCACCCTTGTCCCAGAATGCCTTTCTGAAATGCAGAGATTGGAAAGCTGAAAGATACTTATTCCAGAATTTAATAGATTTTAAAAATAAATTATTTTTGAGTGCACCAGGTCTTACTTGCTGCACATAAGATTTTTAGCTGTGGCGTGTGAACTCTTAGCTGGGATGTAGTTTCCTGACCAGAGACAGAACCTGGCTGGGCCTCCTGCATTGAGAGCACGGAGGCTTACCACTGAACCACCAGGAAAGTCCCTTATTCCAGATTTACATTCAAGTTGCAGCTAAATTTCCATGTTCAGATTATTTGGGTTGAGCCAAGCTGAAACAAAGAATTTGATTTGAAACTGAATTATGTGAGGGTAGAAACTGATACAGATGGTGAAGAAGAGCTGGGAGCTATGGCTTCCTGGTTCCCAGGGATCTTCCCATTTTAACAGGAGGCTTTTAGATTCAGCAACTTTTGATGTGGCAGAGGTGGCCTGTTTCTGGTGCCAGCCATTGTGGAAGCAGCTTCCTGATTCAGCAACTTCCTGATCACAACAGAGTCAGCCACTACCTATTTCTATGTATTACTTTGGGAGAAGTCCTGGAAGTGCAGACCTGAGGTTCTTCCTTTAGCTCTTTCAATGATTGTACAAATCAAATAAACTTTTTGGGATTTAAACTAGCTAGAGTTTATGCTCCAGACTGCTAAGAATATATAACAATACACATGGGACCTAGAGAACAGGAGGTCTCTTACAGGAGGATGATAAAGAAATGGTCCATCTTACTAGCTGTACACCACGCCTGGAGGGCAATCAGTTCATGTTAGAGTAGGGAGGACTTTGGGAAAAAGCACCCAGCAAAATAAAAATGGAAATCATAGATTATCTGATGTGATTAGGCATTTGGAAAAATTATTGCTAAGTGTGTTGGAAAAATAAATGGTAGGAGCAGTTGAAAAGAAATTAAAGCTAGGTACAGAAAAAACACAAGCAAATAAAAAAGGAGTCAATTATTAATTGCAGGAAAACTAGAAAGGTGTACAGAAAAAACGCATGCTTAAGGGACACTATTTGGCTCAATAGTAAATAATATTTACACAACCAGAAAAATATATACATCGGCTATTGCTTTAGCAAGTTTCTTTAAAAATGGAAGAAAGGAAGTACAGAGGTAAATCTTCACCTACTGTAATAAGTAATCTATACAGTCTGTCTAAAAGTGATAAGTTGGTAGGTATAATTATAAAAAAGAAGGAGATAAATAGCAGAAGACACAGCTAAAAGAAATAAAAATGGCTGCCCCTAGGGAGTTATATTTGGTGGCAGAAAGAGGAAAGACTAGTATTTCTTGTTTAAGCCTTTAGTACTACTTGATAATTTATCTATTTGTATGTATTACTTCGATGAAAATATTTTAAATTAAAAAGAAAATACAGGAACTAAATATTCCACTTAAGAAATTAGAGAGACTTCCCTGGTAATCCAGTGGCTAAGAATTCACCTCCCAGTAATGGGGATGTGGGTTCAACCCCTGGTCAGAGCACTAAGACCCCACATGCTCTGGGGTAACTTAGCCCATGCACTGCAATGAAGAGTCTGTGCAGCCAAAATAAATAGAAACAAATGAAAATGCTTAAGAAAAATGTTGAAGGAAAATATAACAAAAAATATCCCAATAAAGAAAGAAATAACTAGAAGAACAAAGAAGTGAACTGATAACTAAGAACCAAACCAAATATAAAATATAATCTTAATGGATAAAAATAATCTCAATCTCTATTGAAAATATCAATAAAACAAAAACCATTGGTAAGACTAACCAATAAAAAATTAGTAGAAATCATTGAACACTATTAAAAGCAAGAAAGGGACACAAATGAATATAATGAGATTAGTCATTCTTGCTGCTACTAAGTCGCTTCCGCCGTGTCCAACTCTGTTCAACCCCATAGACCGCAGCCCACCAGGCTCCCCGGTCCCTGGGATTCTCCAGGCAAGAACACTGGAGTGGGTTGCCATTTCCTTCTCCAATGCACGAAAGTGGAAAGTGAAAGTGCAGTCGCTCAGTCGTGTCCGACTCTTATCGACCCCATGGACTGCAGCCCACCAGGCCCCTCCGTCCGTGGGATTTTCCAGGCAAGAGTACTGGAGTGGGGTGCCATTGCCTTCTCCGTAGTCATTCTTAGATAATATTAATTATTATGGAAAATTAAATTGACAAGCTATTTGACATGAACAGTTTACTAGGAAAGCATAAAATAAATATTACTTCTGACTCAAGAAGGGGTAATAACAATAATACATTAAAACTTTAGAAGAAATTGAAATCTGTTAAAAAACCATTCTAAAACAATTAACCAATTTTATACAATTTCTTCATGTAGTTTCAACATTATAGAAACTATTTAGAAACATATGTTTAACAGGCTTCCCTAGTGGTCCAGCAGTTAAGACTCCGAGCTCCAAAAGCTGGGGATCAGGGTTTGATCCCTGGCCAGGGAACTAGATCCTGCATGCTGCAACCAAGACTCGGAGCAGTCAAATAAGTAAGTAAAATAAAAATAAATAAATGGTGTTTTAGATAAGAAAAAAAACATGTGGTTAAGAAAATCTTTCCAGCCCATTCTATGTATCAGACATAACCATGGTTTTAGCTCTAAAATACAGTTATAGCACACCCCCCAAAATTATACAGTCTTGCTAATGAACAAAGATGCAAAAATACTAAGTACTAGAAAGTTACTGTGTGGATTACCATAAACTTTGGAAAATTCTTAAAGAGATGGGAATACCAAACCACTTGACTTGCCTCTTGAGAAATCTGTAAGCAGGTCAGGAAGCAACAGTTAGAACTGGACATGGAACAACAGACCGGTTCCAAACAGGGAAAGGAGTACGTCAAGGCTGTATATTGTCACCCTGCTTATTTAACTTATATGCAGAGTACATCACGAGAAACGCTGGGCTGGAGGAGGTACAAGCTGGAATCAAAATTGCAGGGAGAAATATCAATAACCTCAGATATGCAGATGACACCACCCTTATGGCAGAAAGTGAAGAAGAATTAAAGAACCTCTTGATGAAAGTGAAAGAGGAGAGTGAAAAGGGTGGCTTAAAGCTCAACATTCAGAAAACTAAGATCACGGCATCTGGTCCCATCACTGCATGGCAGATAGATGGGGAAACAATGGAAACAGTGACAGATTTCATTTATCTGGGCTCCAAAATCACTGCAGATGGTGATTGCAGCCATAAAATTAAAAGATGCTCAGTCCTTGAAAGAAAAGCTATGACCAACCTAGACAGCATATTAAAAAGCAGAGACATCACTTTGCCAACAGAGATCCGTCTAATCAAGGCTATGGTTTTTCCAGTAGTCATGTATAGATGTGAGAGTTAGACTATAAAGAAAATGTCAAAGAATTGATGCTTTTGAACTGTGGTGTTGGAGAAGACTCTTGAGAGTCCCTTGGACTGCAAGGAGATCCAACCAGTCCATCCTAAAGGAAATCAATCCTGAGTATTCATTGGAAGGACTGATGTTGAAGCTGAAACTCCAATACTTTGGCCACCTGATGAGAAGATCTGACTCATTTGAAAAGACCCTGATGCTGGGAAAGATTGTAGGCGGGACGAGTAGGGGACGATAGAGGATGAGATGGTTGGATGGCATCAACGACTCAATGGACATGAGTTTGAGTAAACTCTGGAAGTTGGTGATGGACAGGGAGGTCTGGCATGCTGCAGTCCATGGGGTCACAAAGAGTCGGACACAACTGAGCAAGTGAACTGAACTGAGAAAGGTAGATCTTACAGTTTATAAATAGATGAGTACTTTACGTAATTGGGTTTATCACAGGAATATCAAAATGCATCAACTTTACAGAATTTAAGGATAAAATTCACTGTATGAACAGATTAAAGTTAAAAGTGATCTTCAAAAAATGACAAACAATAATTCAATAAAAATTCCATGTCTATGAACACGCTTCGTAAGTTAGGAATATATCTTGATAAAACTGACCTATCAGACAACATGCAAATGTACTTAATTGTGAAACATTAAATGCAATCCCATTCAAGGAAGGAAAAAGCAAAGAGTGATAGTATCAACGTTGTACTGAAGATGCTAAACTACAGTAAGAGAAGAAAAAAATGCACATTTTGAAATGGGACAGACAAATGGTCGTTATTTGTAACAATATGTACCAGTAACAGTTGCTTATAAAATATAATGAAAAAATACAGTGGAAAAACAAATAAATAAAAATCCATATAACGCCAGTGATTAGATCTATTAAACATGCTGCTGCTGCTAAGTCACTTCAGTCGTGTCCAACTCTGTGCGACCCCATAGACGGCAGCCCACCAGGCTCCCCCGTCCCTGGGATTCTCCAGGCAAGAACACTGGAGTGGGTTGCCATTTCCTTCTCCAATGCATGAAAGTGAAAAGCGAAAGCGAAGTCACTCAGGAGTATACCACCGTCAGCGACCCCATGGACTGCAGCCTTCCAGGCTCCTCCGTCCATGGGATTTTCCAGGCAAGAGTACTGGAGTGGGGTGCCATTGCCTCTCCATATTAAACATGAGCAAGGCCCAAATGGAAAACACTAAAAATTTTACTCAAAGACACAAAAGATAATCTGACACCTGGAGAGATGAACCATGTTCTTGGATAGGAAGACTAAATATTGTAAAAGTGTTCATTCTTTCTGAAAAATAATCTATAAATTCTATTAAGAAGTATTTGACTTGTTTCCAGTATTTCATCCATCTTGGAGATAATCTGGGCTTCCCTGGTGGCTCAGCTGGTAAAGAATCCGCCTGCAATGCAGGGAACCCCTAGCTCGATCCCTGAGTTGGGAAGATGCCCTGGAGAAGTTAATCGCTACCCAATCCAGTATTCTGGCCTAGAAAAGTCCATGGACTATACACATGGGGTCGCAAAGAGTGAGAAAATCTGGAATAATCCAATCTGATTATCTTTAGTTTGTAGAAAAGTATTCTTCTTTCTTGACATATGTAACTTTTCTTTGTCTTTGAAATTTGTAAATTTTATCAGAACGTATCTAGGTTACATCACTTTTAGTGATCCTTACTGCATAGCTACTTATAAATGTCTATTGCTTTTTCATTTCTCTTCCTTTTTGCTTTCTGCAATTCATTAAAGGCAACATTAGATTACTAACATCTACATTCTATGTTCTTCAGTTCAGTTCAGTCGCTCAGTCGTGCCCTACTCCTTGCGACCCCATGAACCACAACACACTAGGCCTTGCTGTCCATCACCAACTCCCGGGGTTCAGCTAAACTCATGTCCATTGAGTTGGTGATGCCATCCAACCATCTCATCCTCTGTCGTCCCCTTCTCCTCCTGCCCTCAATCTTTCCCAGCATCAGCGTCTTTTCCAATGAGTCAACTCTTTGCATCAGGTGGCCGAAGTACTGGAGTTTCAGCTTCAACATCAATCCTTCCAATGAACACTCAGGATTGATCTCCTTTAGGATGGACTGGTTGGATCTCCTTGCAGTCCAGAGGACTCCCAAGAGTCTTCTCCAACACCACAGTTCAAAAGCATCAATTCTTCGGCACTCAGTTTTCTTTATAATCCAACACTCACATCCATACATGACCACTGGAAAAACCATAGCCTTGACCAGACAGACTTTTTGTTGACAAAGTAATATCTCTGCTTTTCAATATGCTGTCTAGGTTGGTAATAACTTTCCTTCAAAGGAGTAAGCGTCTTTTAATTTCATGGCTGCAGTCATCATCTGCAGTGATTTTGGAGCCCCCAAAAATAAAGTCTGACACTGTTTCCACTGTTTCCCCATCAATTTCCCATGAAGTGGTGGGACCGGATGGCATGATCTTCGTCTTCTGAATGTTGAGCTTTAAGCCAACTTTTTCACTCTCCTCTTTCACTTTCATCAAGAGGCTTTTTAGTTCCTCTTCACTTTCTGCCATAAGGGTGGTGTCATCTGCGTATCTGAGGTTATTGATATTTCTCCCGGCAATCTTGATTCCAGCTTGTGCTTCCTCCAGCCCAGCATTCCTCATGATGTACTCTGCACAGAAATTGAATAAGCAGGGTGACAACATACAGCCTTGACGTACTCCTTTTCCTATTTGGAACCAGTCTGTTGTTCCATGTCCAGTTCTAACTGTTGCTTCCTGACCTGCATACAGGTTTCTCAAGAGGCCAGTCAGGTGGTCTGGTATTCCCATCTCTTTCAGAATTTTCCATAGTGTATTGTGATCCACACAGTCAAAGGCTTTGGCATATAAAGCAATAAAGCAGAAATTTGGCAATAAAGCAGAAATAGATGTTTTTCTGGAACTCTCTTGCTTTTTTGATGATCCAGTGGATGTGGGCAATTTGATCTCTGGTTCCTCTGCCTTTTCTAAAACCAGCTTGAACATTTGGAAATTCACGGTTCATGTATTGCTGAAGCCTGGCTTGGAGAATTTTGAGCATTACTTTACTAGCATGTGAGATGAGTGCAACTGTGCGGTAGTTTGAACATTCTTTGGCATTGCTTTTCTTTGGGATTGGAATGAAAACTGACCTCTTCCAGTCCTGTGGCCACTGCTGAGTTTTCCAAATGTGCTGGCATATTGAGTGCAGCACTTTCACAGCATCATCTTTCAGGTTTTGAAATAGCTCTACTGGAATTCCAACACCTCCACTAGCTTTGTTCGTAGTGATGCTTCCTAAGGCCCACTTGACTTTGCATTCCAGGATGTCTGGCTCTAGATGAGTGATCACACCATTGTGATTATCTGGGTCATGAAGATCCTTTTTATACCGTTTTTCTGTGTATTCTTGCCACCTTTTCTTAATATCTTCTGCTTCTGTTAGGTCCATACCATTTCTGTCCTTTATCGAGTCCATCTTTGCATGAAATGTTCCCTTGGTATCTCTAATTTTCTTGAAGAGATCTCTAGTCTTTCCCATTCTGTTGTTTTCCTCTATTTCTTTGGATTGATCACTGAGGAAGGCTTTCTTATCTCTCTTTGCTATTCTTTGGAACTCTGCATTCAAATGGGTATATCTTTCCTTTTCCCCTTTGCTTTTCGCTTCCCTTCTTTTCACAGCTATGTGTAAGGCCTTCTCAGACAGCCATTTTGCTTTTTTGCATTTCTTTTTCTTGGGGATGGTCTTGATTCCTGTTTCCTGTACAATGTCACGAACCTCTGTCCATAGTTCATCAGGCACTCTGTCTAACAGATCTAGTCCCTTAAATCTATTTCTCACTTCCACTGTATAGTCATAAGGGATTTGATTTAGTTCATACCTGAATGGTCTAGTGGTTTTCTCCACTATGTTCTTAACTTTTATCTAATAATTTCCAAAGCCTTTTTGTTCTCCCTATGGGATAACTGGAGCTTCCTAGGTGGTTCAGAGATAAAGAATCCACCTGCCAATACAGGAGAGATGGGTTCTGTCCCTGGATTAGGAAGATCTCTTGGAGAAGGAAATGGCAACCCACTCCAGTATTCTTGCCTGGGAAATCCCATGGACAGAGACTGGTGGGCTACAGTCCATGGGGTCGCAAAGAGTCGGACACAACTGAACACACACCCACTTGCATGGGATAACTGACCAAGCTCTAATTCACACATTTAATTTTCCATAATTTGATATTCATTCAGTTACAATCTGTCTTAACTGGGTTTGTTTAAAATATATTTTGCTTATTCTCGGATTGCTTCCGTTGAGCAGGAGCAGCGTCTTCAGCTACACTGATCACAATCTCCCTGGAGCAAGTCTCCACGTAGGCTTCCTCTTTGTTGAGTGATTTTGAGAACAGGGCCAGGCATGTTTTCCCTGGGGGCAAACCTGTAAAGAGGCTTCCTCCAGGGTGGGGGGCTAATAAGTATTTGTGAACCAGCCAGTTCTCCTAGTAAGCAAAAAAGATGAGTCAAAGCCATTTCCTATCTTGCCATAGTTGTTGTGTTGTGTTAGTTGTGTTAGTCACTCCAACTCTTTGCAACCCCACGGACTGTAGCCTGCCAGGCTTCTCTGTTCATGGGATTCTCCAGGCAAGAATACTGGAGTGGGTTGCCATGCCCTTCTTCAGGGCATCAAAATGGCCAACAGGCTGGTGCTCCCTTCTTGGTTATGTTAGCTCTGTGAAAACTCCTTGAGTCATGAGATACATATGTGAGATAGGTCTTTATTTTCCAGGGTTAGGCAAAACATATCCATTTTATATTTGCTAGACTATTTTAGTAGATGTTTGGAAAGTAAGGTCATCAAATGCATATGCTTGTTTTACTATCTTAGCTTTATCTCAGGAAGAGTTTACCTTTACCATATGGTGTTAATTATTAATAGAAAGGTAAAGAAGGAGGATATGCGATTAGAAAAACAAGAACCATAACTTATTTTTACTGTTTTTGTTGAAGTATATCCTATAAGAGAGTTGGACCGTAAAGAAGGCTGAGCGCCAAAGAATTGATGCTTTTGAATTGTGGTCCTGGAGAAGACTCTGGAGAGTCCCTTGGACAGTAAGGAGATCAAATCCAGTCAATCCTAAAAAGGAGATCAACCCTGAATATTCATTGGAAGGACTGATGCTGAAGCTGAAGCTCCAATGTTTTGGCCATCTGATGGGAAGAATCAACTATTGGAAAACACTCTGATGCTGGAAAAGATCGAAGGCAGGAGGAGAAAGGGGCAACAGAGGATGAGATGATTGGATGGCATCACTGACTCAGTGGACATGAGTTTGAGCAAACTTGGAGACAGTGAAGGACAGGGAACCCTGGTGTGCTGCAGCGCATGGGATCGCAGAGTCGGACACGACTTAGTGACTAAACAAAAACACCTTAAGGAGTGGCTGCAGGCTGATGGCTCCTAGGTGACAGGTATTCATTCCTTCCTGAGCTCCCTTAGGGCTCACTGGCTCATGATCAGTTAAGTCGCTCAGTCATGTCTGACTCTTTGCAGACATGACTCATGATGGAGGAGGGCTGCAATTGTTGAGGGTTGAGACATCCTTTGTTTACTGATAAGGCAGGAAATATTCCATTTCTCACCTTCAATGTTTTCATTTATTAATTTATGTTAATAAGGATACATGGAATCATAACTGTTACAAACATTATTTTGTTGTTCAAACAGTCCATTTTGGCCAGTGAGAACTCTTTTCAAATCAACTTCTGTGTCCTTTTGACATGTCCCCATCATTCTTTGAGTACTTTCAGTGTGGCATAATAAAATATTTCAGACTCATCTTTCACTCTCACTGCACCAAGTCTGGACTCAGCTGTTTTTATTTTGATAAGGAGTCCTGATTCCTTTCAGCGGAGAATAGCATGCAGAAGCCAAGTTCTGCGCTGTTGGTGTGCTTGTTGCTATTGGATGTGGGGGAAAGGGGTGATGCTCTAGGTCAGAATTAGGGAATGCGTATATCCCATATAAATATGTACATGTATTTCCATACCCTGAAAACACTGGAATCCATAAGTTCACACCAATGCTTCTAACTCCAATCCATTACAGTGCTCATTCTAGCTTAGTACTTTTCCAAATCTGTAACTCTTTTCTCTAAAACAAAAAAGGAAGAATCTAGCACCCATCATCAATATTTTATTTCTTTTATGTATTCTATTTGTATTTTGTGTATTATCTCCCGTTGCCTCTGCTGCATGCTTAGCTTGTTCAAGGGATAAAAATACTAGTAAGTCCAGTATAGCAGAAACCGGAGAGTAAAAGGGAAAATGGTAGAAGATGAAATTAGTGCCGTGTCACTTGTACCCTAACAGTAAATCTTTCTTGGCTTCCCAGTGGTGCTAGTGGTAAAGAACTCGCCTGCCAAGGCAGGCGGAGAAGGCAATGGCAACCCACTCTAGTACCCTTGCCTGGCAAATCCCATGGACGGAGGAGACTGGTGGGCAGCAGTCCGTGGGGTGGGTAGGAGTCGGACACGACTGAGCGACTTCACTTTGTTGGAGAAGGAAATGGCAGCCCACTCCAGTGTTCTTGCCTGGAGAATCCCAGGGACAGGGGAGCCTGATGGGCTGCCGTCTCTGGGGTCGCACAGAGTCAGACACAACTGAAGCAACTTAGCAGCAGCCGCAGCAGCCAAGGCTGCCTGGAGAATCCCATGGACAGATGAACTTGGTGGGCTACCATCCATAGGGTCACAAAGAGTCAGACACAACTGAAGTGATTTAGCACAGCACAGGACATGATAAAACAGAATAGTTATTATATAAAAGTTAGTTAAATTTAAGTGAAGTGAGATCTTAAACATGGACTTCCACATCTTTAGACATGCATATTTTTTTCTTCCTGTATTTTGTCTTTTAAGTTATTTTTGTCTTATTTGTCTTTGTATGCTTCATGATGGGCTTCCCTCATAACTCAGCTGGTAAAGAATCCACCTGCAATGCAGAAGACCCTGGTTTGATTCCTGGGTCAGAAGATCCGCTGGAAAAGGGATAGGCTACCCACTGCAGTATTCTTGGGCTTCCCTGGTGGCTCAGATGGTAAAGAATCTGCCCGCAATGTGGGAGACCTGGGTTCGATCCCTGGGTTGGAAAGATCCCCTGGAGAAGGGAAAAGCTACCCGCTCTGGTATTCTGGCCTGGAGAATTCCATGGACTATGAAGTCCATGGGGGTCACAAAGAGATAGACACAACTGAGTGACTTTCACTTCACTTCACTTCATGCTTCATAATATTTATCTAGCACAAAACAGGTGCCCCATATGTTTTTATTATTTAATTTAAATTTTAAAACAATAAATTTAAATTTGTTTTTAAAAACATAATTGAATATTTCTACTTTCTAAATAGGTATGGACTGAATTTTTTCATAAAGACAATAATGATCTGCAGTATTCCAGAGGAAACTGGCTTATTTTTATATATTCTTAACATTTTCTTTTTTAAGCATTCTATTGTTTTAAACATGTAACTTAGACTCTTAAAAATAACATTTCCTTCCCCTAAATACAAATGTATTTATTTTTTCCCATTTGGCAAACATTGATTTGGAGCTTCCCAGGTTTATAATAGAACCCATACCTTTCTCAAGAATTAAAATGAGCCAACACCCGGCTTTCCTGCTGACTCAGTGGTAAGGAATCTGCTTGCCAATGCAGGAGAGACGTGGGTTCGATCCCCGATCTAGGAAAACCCCACATGCTGAGGAGCAACAAGCCTGGAAGCCACAACTGCTGAGTCCTCCGTGCCACCACTACTAAGCTGGCATGCCTTAGAGCCCGTGCTCTGCAAGGAGAGAAACCACTGCAACGAGGGGCCTGCACACCGCAGCTGGAGAGTAAGCCCCGCTCGCCGCAACTAGAGAAAAGCCTGTGCCGCAACGGAGACTCAGCACAGGCAAAAGAAAGAAATCAATAAAATTATTTTTTAAAAAATGAACGCACACCTTATTGTACTCCTCTTTTTGGATCTTTTCCCTGAATATGTATCTTCTTCTTAATGTGATACTTTGGTGAAAAAATGAGTTCTGTAGAGCTTAACAAGGTCCATTGAGGAAATCGAAACCACTCTAAGACCTATGAACCAAGGGATTTTAATACAAGGAATTGGTTATGTAGGTGGTGGAGGCACTGACAAGCCTCACAGGGTTAGGCGGGGCAGCTCCGGTACTAGCAGGGGCAACGGGAGGGGAGGGCTTACCGGAGCCTAGAGGCCAGGGTCAGGCAGGAGGAGGATGCAAACAAAGTAGGGAGTGTCCAGCGGGTGCTAGGACCCCGGAGGAGAGGGTCACTCCACAGCAGCTACAGGTATAGGAAACGCACAGCGACTGCTGGAGATGGCACTGATTTTCACTAAAACAGTGAGAAAGAGAAAAATACCTTGGCTTCTCCCTCCCTCGTCCCTTTCAGTCTCTTCCCAGTGCCGTCCATTTGGGTGAACATCAGAGCAGCAGTTAGCAAGGGGGCCTGGGAAATGTAATTCCTTGTGATACAGAGCAGAGCAGGGGAACAGAGAAGAAATGGGCGAGAGAACAGCAAAGGTGGCCCAGAGCACGTTTCTTAGCTTTCATTTTCGGGAAACTAAATCAATAGTGACTGCATTATTTGTTGTTGTGAAACAATAATAGTACCTCACGGGATTTAAAACTACAGCTAGAATTAAATTATATGATGATAATCATTAGATTATACAGTATTTTAAGTAAGGCAGTAAGAGGGAAAATGAAGAGCAAGTATTTTAAGGTCCTTCCGTTATCTGGGAAGTTAAGTTATAATTTGTACCAGATATTTTAAAATGTCAACAATGGCTTAACATTGCAAATTATTAGGGAAATGCAAACCAAAATCACAATAAGATATCACTTCACATACATTGCTGCTGCTGCTAAGTCACTTCAGTCGTGTCCAACTCTGTGCGACCCAATAGACAGAAGCCCACCAGGCTCCCCCATCCCTGGGATTCTCCAGGCAAGAACACTGGAGTGGGTTGCCATTTCCTTCTCCAATGCATGAAAGTGAAAAGTGAAAGTGAAGTTGCTCAGTCGTGTCAGACTCTTCATGACCCCATGGACCACAGCCCACCAGGCTCTTCCGTCCATGGGATTTTCCAGGCAAGAGTACTGGAGTGGGGTGCCATTGCCTTCTCCGTCACATACATTAGGATGGCTATTAACCAATTTCTCTATATACTTACCAAATCTTGTTATTTTCTGGGGTTTTTTTTTCTTTTTTTTTTTTTTTTTTGGTTAACAGCCATCACATCTATTAGGATGGCTATTAACCAAAAAAAAAAAAAAAACAGAAAATAACAAGATTTGGTAAGGATATAGAGAAATTGGAAACCTGAACATTGTTGGTAGGAATGTAAAACGGCACAGCTGCTATGGAAATAGTATAGCTTCCTCAAAGCATATACTGGAAATGAAGAAAAACTGAGTTAATTATTGGAGTAAACATCATGCACACAAAAATTTTAAATTCAACAAATTACTCTACCATATTAACAGCACATAGGAGAAAAGCAGATGTTTGTGACAACAGATGTAAAAGAAAAACATCTGGTAAAATTCAGTACCCATTCACAATTTAAAAAAAGAGAAACTCCTACAAACTAGACTAGAAGAGAATTTTTTTTCTTTCTTTTTCCCTTTCTTTCTTTTTTGGCACACTGCAATGTATGTAGGTCTTAGCTCTCTGACCAGGGATTGAACCCATGTCCCCTGTAGTGGTAGCACAGAATCTTAACCACTGGACTAAGCACAGAGAAGTCCACTTAGAATTTTCTTAATATAATGAAAGATATCTCGTGGTATTGGAGAAGACTCTTGAGAGTCCGTTGGACTGCAAGGAGATCCAACCAGTCCATTCTGAAGGAGATCAGTCCTGGGTATTCTTTTTTTTTTTTAAACTTTACAATATTGTATTAGTTTTGCCAAATATCAAAATGAATCCTCCACAGGTATACCTGTGTTCCCCATCCTGAACCCTCCTCCCTCCTCCCTCCCCATACCCTCTCTCTGGGTCGTCCCAGTGCACCAGCCCCAAGCATCCAGTATCGTGCATCGAACCTGGACTGGTGACTTGTTTCATACATGATATTATACATGTTTCAATGCTATTCTCCCAAATCTCCCCACCCTCTCCCTCTCCCACAGAGTCCATAAGACTGATCTATACATCAGTGTCTCTTTTGCTTTCTCGTACACAGGGTTATTGTTACCATCTTTCTAACTTCCATATATATGCGTTAGTATACTGTATTGGTGTTTTTCTTTCTGGCTTACTTCACTCTGTATAATAGGTTCCAGTTTCATCCATCTCATTAGAACTGATTCAAATGTATTTTTTTTAATGGCTGAGTAATACTCCATTGTGTATATGTACCACAGCTTTCTTATCCATTCATCTGCTGATGGGCATCTAGGTTGCTTCCATGTCCTGGCTATTATAAACAGTGCTGCGATGAACATTGGGGTACACGTGTCTCTTTCCCTTCTGGTTTCTAACACTTTCTAACACCATACACAAAAATAAACTCAAAATGGATTAAAGATCTCAACGTAAGACCAGAAACTATAAAACTCCTAGAGGAGGACATAGGCAAAACACTCTCCAACATACATCACAGCAGGATCCTCTATGACCCACCTCCCAGAATATTGGAAATAAAAGCAAAAATAAACAAACGGGACCTAATTAAACTTAAAAGCTTCTGCACAACAAAGGAAACTGTTAGCAAGGTGAAAAGGCAGCCTTCAGAATGGGAGAAAATAATAGCAAATGAAGCAACTGACAAACAACTAATCTCAAAAATAACAAGCAACTCCTGAACCTCAATTCCAGAAAAATAAACGACCCAATCAAAAAGTGGGCCAAAGAACTAAATAGACATTTCTCCAAAGAAGACATACAGATGGCTAACAAACACATGAAAAGATGCTCAACATCACTCATTATCAGAGAAATGCAAATCAAAACCACTATGAGGTACCATTTCACGCCAGTCAGAATGGCTGCAATCCATAAGTCTACAAGCAATAAATGCTGGAGAGGGTGTGGAGAAAAGGGAACTCTCTTACACTGTTGGTGGGAATGCAAACTAGTACAGCCACTATGGAGAACAGTGTGGAGATTCCTTAAAAAACTGGAAATAGAACTGCCTTATGATTCAGCAATCCCACTGCTGGGCATACACACTGAGGAAACCAGAAGTCCTGGGTATTCTTTGGAAGGAATGATGCGAAAGCTGAAACTCCAGTACTTTGGCCACCTCATGAGAAGAGTTGACTCATTGGAAAAGACTCTGATGATGGGAGGGACTGGGGGCAGGAGGAGAAGGGGACGACAGAGGATGAGATGGCTGGATGGCATCACTGACTCAATGGACATGAGTCTGAGTGAACTCCGGGAGTTGGTGATGGACAGGGAGGCCTGGCGTGCTGCGATTCATGGGGTTGCAAAGAGTTGGACACAACTGAGCGACTGAACTGAACTGAGCTGAACAAGAGCATATAGCAAACATCTAACTTAATGGTGAAATGTTCAGAGCTTTTCCCCTGAGATCTGTAACAAATAAGGAAACCATTCTTACGACTTCTATTCAGCATATCCCTGAATCCATAACCACTGCAGGAAGATAGTAAAAAGAAATAAGAACCAAACGGGTTGGAAATAAATAAATAAAACACACCTTATTTGGATATGCCATGATTTTGTATCTAAAAATATCCAAAAGAAATGCTGATAAACTATTACAATTAATAAAAGAATTTTACAAGGTTTCTGATTACAAGGTCAATATGCATAAATCAATTATATTTCCATATGAGAACAATTAGAAAATAAATACTAAAAATGACACAATATCAAGAAAATCATCCAATTATACAGGAATAAATCTTATGAAGAAAGATGTTTACATAGAAAACTTTAAAATATTCTTAAGAGAAATTAAAGAAGCCCTACGTAAATGGAGAGATATGCCATGTTCACAGGTTAAAAGAATCAACATTGGAAAGTTATTTTTCACCCAACTAACCCAAAGATTCAGTGTAATCCCTTATCAGAAATCCCAATGGCTTTTTATTTCGTGGAAATTGATGAGCCTATTCTAAAATGTATGAAGAAATGCAAAGGGCAATTCTATAATAACCAAAAAATCTTAAAGACAAAGTTGGAAGATATATACCCTTGGATATCAAAATAAAGCTACAATAATAAAATGACGTAGCATTGACACAGAATAGACAAATAGACTGAACATAACAGAGAATTAAAAAACAGAATCAAACATTTATAGATTCTTGATTTATGCCAAAGCAGCATCACAAAGTAGTGGAGAAAGAATAATATTTTCGAAAAATGATCCTACAACAGTATTACTTAGGAAAAAGTAAATATTGACTTCTATCTCACACTATCTACAAAATTAATTCTAGGTGAATTAAAAGTCTAACTATGAAAGATGAAACAATAGTTTCAAGAAAGTAATTTAGAAGAATATTTTCAAAATCTTGGGGTCATAAGTGAGACACAAAGTGCCCTAGCCATAAAGGAAAGCATTTATAAACTGGAATACTTTAGGGACCTGTCTTCATCACCAAAGACAGCATTAAGGCAGGAGGAAAAAGCAAGCCGCAAACTGGGAGGAGATCCTTGCAACTGATAAACCAACTTGTATCCAGAATCTATAAAGAACTACACATCAATAAGACAGAGAAAAAAGCTAACAGAAAAATTGGAAAAAGATTTAAGATTCCAAAATGAAGATATTCAAATGTACAATGTATGGTAAAAAGACAACTATAAGAAAATTTGTAGCACCATTATTCTTATTAGCCCCAACCTATAAACAACCAGAAAAATTATGATAAATAATAAACAGCCACAAAAATTATGATAAATAATTATTATTGCTTTGTTTTTCAGTCGCTAAGTTGTGTCTGACTCTTCAGCCCCATGGACTGCAGTACACCAGGCTTCCATGTCCTGCACTATCTCCTGGAGTTTGCCCAAATTCATGCCCACTGAGTTTGTGATGCTATCTAACTATCTCATCCTCTGTCGTCCTCTTCTCTTCCTGCCCTCAATGTTTCCAAATAGGATCTTTTCTAATGAGTCAGCTCTTCACATCAGGTGGCCAAAGTATTGAAGCTTCAGCTTCATCATCAGTCCTTCCAATGAATATTCGGGGTTGATTTCCTTTAGAATTGACTGGTTTGATCTCCTTGCAGTCCAAGGGACTCTCAAGAGTCTTCTCCAACACCACAATTTGAAAGCATCAGTTCTGCAGTGCTCAGTCTTCTTTATGGTCCAACTCTCACACCTGTACCCGACTACAGGAAAAGCCTTAGCTTTGACTGTATGGACCTTTGTCAGCAACCTGATGTCCCTTTGTTATTATTAAACTAATATATAATAATATTATTATACACTATAACATATATATTAAATATAGTTAACATAATAAATTATATTCATCCATACAATAGACTATAACAGTTATAAAGAACCAATCATTTCTACATACAACCACATGGATGAAACAAACATAATAGTCTGGGTGTTTATGTGATATGTTTTCCAATCTATTGCAGTATTTATCCCTATGGCTGCCTAAACTTTTCCATCTTTGTCACTGGGAGCCCTTTCAGTTAGGCCTCTGAGTTCTTTTGACACATTCTTAGCAATCTCAAAGCATTCCTTGCAGTCTAAGACAAGATTTTCAAGCCTGTCCTGTACATTCCCTGTCCTATACCTGAAATTCCTTCTTTTCCCAAAGAGTCCTTGTTACTTTTAGTACAAAATATTTGGAGATCATGATCTTGGTGCTAACAGTGCTCATTGCTGCTGGCTTGAAGCTAGGTGGCTATTTTTAGGCCACCAAAGATACATATATATAACATACACAAACTTTGAGCATCCCTATATGGCCTATGTAACAGGCTTTCTAAATTTTGTGTTATCATTTTCTTTTTATTAATATGTATCTTTAAATAATGTATTGTTTAGTTCTTCAGTTTTGAAACGTTATATAAATGGAATCATATTGCAGTTATTTTGTGACCTTTGGAAGGTTTGGGTTTTTTTTTTCTTTTGGTCAGCATTAAGTTTATGAGATTTACCCATGTTAAAACATTCACTTTCATTACTCTATACTATTTCATTCTCTGAATAGACACCATTTATTCATCTATTCTCCCAAAGATGCAAGTTTGGGTCATTTCAAGTAGTTTACTCCAGTGAACAAAGTAATTATGACCATCTGGTGTGTATAGTCTCTTGGTGCATTCATGCAAGAGTTTCTTGTTTCCAATAACTGAGAAGTGAAATTTCTGAGTTCTAGGATCTAATCCCACTTCTGGTCCTTCAGCTAACCTGAAAGGCCTTCGTCCAGATTACCAAAGCCGCCACAGTGGCAGATGGGTAATTTTCCGTTCTCATTGTGCTTGGGCCCTCAGCGGTTTCCAACTCAGCTTTTCCTTCCCTGGATGCTCTGCCCGGGTCAGCATAGCACAGTCGGCTGACATTTCTCATATTCCAACGGTTGCGCCTTCCTGGTCTATATTTCCAGCTCCTCTTAATCCACTCTACCCCCGCCTCTCAACACAGAGTTCCTTGGAATCCTTCCTGAGCCCTTTCTTTTTTCACTCTCTACCCATATTTCTCTAGGTGAACGCATCCATTTCTATGACTTTAAATGCCAGTTATTTGTTTTAGACACTGATTTTTTTGGTCCTCAGCTTTCCTCTCTGAACTCTAGTTGTATGATTAACTGTTCAGATGACTCAGAGTCTTCTCAAATTTAGCATGTTTGAAGTGAACGTATAAATTTTTCTCCATATATCCTAGTCTACGCAGACTCCCTCATCCTAGTAAACAGGATACTAGTCTTTCAGTTGCTACAGCCAGAAACCTGGGTCTGACTCCTGATGCTTCCCTGTCCTTCATCCCCACCCATCTAATCCATCACTATGAACTGTGGACTCTACCTCTAAATATATCCTGAATCTGAACCTGCTTCTCTACCTTTATTGCCACTGCCCTACCTGAACCACTTTCATCTTCAGCTGTGCTTCTGCAATACCATAACTGATCATAAACACTGCTGTTCTTATAATCCTTCAGTTTATTCTTCCTACTGCAGCTGGTCCAGATGCTTCAGTCACACAGGCCTCTGCCAGTTTTTTTTACAACATGCTAAGACTTGCCTTGTAGGGTCTTTACACTTACATTGCCTCTACAAGCCTTGTGCCTCTTGGATTTCCCATGAATGACTTCTTTTGATCATTGGGGTCTCAGTTTAAAAGTCCCCAACTCAGAATGGCTTCGAAAAGAACACAAATAACAAGTGTTGGTGAGGATGTGGAGAGAAGGGAACCCTCATACGCTGTTGATGGGAATATAAATCGGCACAGCCACTGTGGAAACGGTATGGAGGTTTCTCAAAAAACTAAAAACAGAACTACCATATGACCCAGCAAACGCACTCCTGGGTATACATCCAGGAAAAACAAAAACACTAACTTGAAAAGATACATATACCTGCAATGTTCATAGCAGCGTTATTTACAATTGCCAAGACATGGAAACAGCCCAGGTGTCCATCAGCAGATAAAGCAGATGTGGTGTATCTCTAGTGGAATACTACTCATTCATAAAAAAAGAATGAAAAGGTACCATTTGCAGATACATGGATAGACTTGGAAGGTATTATCTAGGTGATATAAATCAGACAGAGAAAGACAAATACTGTATGATCTCAGTTATATGTGGAATCTATAAAACACAACAAAGTAATGAATATAACAAAAAAAAAATAAGCAGACTCACAGATATGGAGAACAAACTAGTGGTTAACAATGCGGAGGGGGGCAATTTAGGGGTAGGGGACTAAGAGACACAATTATGTATAAAACAACTTACAAGGATATATTGTACAATACAGGGAATATAGTCAATATTTTATAACTATAAACGGAATATGTTGTTGTTGATGTCAGTTAGTCACTCCATCGTATCCAACTCTTTTGCGACTGTAGCCCACCAGGCTCCTCTGTCCATGGGATTCCCAGGCAAGAATACTTGAGTAGGTTGCATTTCCTTCTCCAGGGAATAAATGGAGTATAACCTTTAAAACTTGTGAATCTATATTGTACACCTGTAAGTTACAGGTGTTGTACCTTAGTTATACTTTAATTTAAAAAACAGAAGAAAAAAAAAATCCCAAGTTAGAGAAGACTTTGCTGACTTCTCTATTTAATTAGTTCCACTCCGCTATCTTCTTCTCAGCGCCCTGGTTCCTTTAAAACACGAATCACAGTTTGCACAAATATATTGTAAAAAGATGTTTACAGTCTGTCTCCACCACAGGACTATGAGGTCCAGGGGAGTAAGAGCTTTGTTAGTCTTTTTTGTCTGTTGTACCCCAGCATCTTGCAAGCTCAACCCCATTTTGTCAAGTTGTCAAGTTGACAAAAGTTGTCAAGTTTTGTCATGTCAGGTTACTAAAGCTTGACAGTTGTGAATAAGACCCATATCACATCCTCAGGTTTGCCAAAGTGAATAATTTATTTGTAAAATATTCATCAACCTTGACAATAGATGCCAAAAGAATTCTATGCATATTGTAGTAATTTCCTAAATAAATTCCTGTCTGACTCCATCTATGTCAATACTTGGCTTCCTTAGCGGAGGGTATTTGGTGGTGGCTTCCGAAATGCCATTAAAACCTTGTTTAAAATCCCATCAAACTTTTTAGCTTAGCCACACAGCACTGATCAAAAGTTCTGTCTTGAGGAAATGAGCAATCCTTTTTCTTGACCTGGAGTCCACCTGAACAGCCACCTAGAGTCTCTTTGTTTGGTTGGGTGGGTCCAGCTTGATGAATGAATAGCCCCTTTATCAAAGAACAATAGGGTAGAAGACCTAGGTCACTAACGAGTTGAGAGGTGTTAATCTCCTTGCAGGTAATTATTTCCAGAAATCTAACAACTACTAGAATGTTTCAACTGCTACCATGGTTCTAGAAATTTAGCCAACATACTTAAAATGTTTTTAAAACTTGTTAGATTTCGTAGTTTTCACCTGCACACAATTTCAGAAATCATGGTTTCATATTAAAATTGTAAAGTAGTAAATATTTTTCTTGAAATTGTTTTGAATTTATAGTTTAGAATCTGAGAGAAGGGTTTCATTGATAAGTTTAATTCACTTTCAGATCAAACATGTGGAACAGATACATCGATCAAATGTGTAGTTTACCATGAACACTTTTAACACCTCTCCACCTGAAGTGATATGTCAAACCTACCGAGATGCCGCTGTGACCTGCAAATGTTTACTTCAAGAAGTTTAAACATCAGAGCTTCTGCAGGGGTTAATCAACAGTCTATTTCTAATAGCTTGCTGACAAAGGCAACTTTATTCTATGTCATTCTAAAAACCACCAACATTATTTATTGTAACTTTACAGTGAAAACCAAACTGTTCATGGCCTCGATGCCCTGAGAAGCATGGAGTCCTTAGAAACCAAAAGTAAACCTTAGAATGGGAAAAATAACTTCCAAACTGGATCTTCCTCTAAACTTTACGGTGGCAGGTAAAGTAAACCGGGGATCCTCCCCACACCTCCTTGTGAGCTGGGACATTTCATGCGGAGTGAATTGTGCGTGGTAACACACCACACTGAATTTAGCTCATATCTGAAAAATACCACAACCATGCTCCATTGTTTGGCCACGTTTATTTCTGGCTAGAAGAACTTCCAGAGAGTATTCATTTCCTCTATCTCTCTTAGGCTCTGGACCTTTGTTTCTTGCAGTATAGCTTTGCGTGGTGGGATTTAGGTTGAGTTTTGAATGCCGAAAAGGCATGATTAGATTTATCTTTAAAATACCTTTTGAAAATACTGTCCATATCTTACTGTTTTACTGTAAAATCCCAGTCCATTTTTACACAAGATTTCTAGATAAATTGATTTAATGTTTAAGACCTGAGACCTCAGATTCAAAAACAAGAAAAGACAACAGAAAAACCCAGGAGCTTGTCATTTCTGATTTAATTTTGTTATCGTTTAGATATTATACCAGATTCTTCAATTGGGTGAGACTGTTTGTTCCTCTGTTTCACCTGTCAATTTTCAATTGAAGTCTCAAATGGCTTTAGGCTCCTAAGTTGGCCTTCAGTTTCCCTTCTGTTAATAAGCAAGATATGTCCGTGGAGCAATCCAGTTTCTGACACTGACATAGTGTCAGATATATCTAATGCGATATCACAAAGATATTAGACAGGAGCAGCCTCCAAAAATGGGTTTTCTGATTGGCAACATTTCACTCTGACATTTCCATCTGTGTTTAAGTACATAATTTAATTTTTAAGTTACCCAAATCAAAAAATACAAGAACGAAAAGAAAGAAAATTGCTTCTGTGAAAAGTAAGTTGAATGCACTGGAAACTTACAATAAGATCGAATCACTTCAACTTGTCAAATTTTTTGTTGCTTAGTCGCTGAGTCATGTCTGACTCTTTTGTGACCCCGTGGACTATAGCCAACCAGGCTCCTCTGTCCATGGGATTTCCTAGGGAAGAATACTGGGGTGGGTTGCCATTTCCTTCTCCAGGGGATCTTCCCAACCCAGGGATCGAACCCTTGTCTCCTGCATTGGCAGGCAGGTTCTTTATCACTGAGCCACCTGGGAAGCCTAAGTTGTCAAATTAGATATAGGTTAAACAATAAAAAGTTTAACTGACATTAAAAGGTCTGAGAACAGTATAGATTCTGTGGTGGTCCAGTGGTTAGGGTTCTGTGCTTACTCTGCCGAGGGCCTGAGTCAGGGAACTAAGATCCCACAAGCTGGGCAGTGTGGCCAGAAAAAATGTTTTTAAATCTGAAAAACAAACACCTCAAACATAATAGAGCCGCCACCTCACCCTAAGAGTTACTGCTGTGGTCATCAGGTAGGTCAGTTAGGTGGAGGTCCTTAAAAGAGAGTCTACTTTAATGTTGACTTATGCCATCTTTATGATATTCCTTATTTTTTAAATATATCATGGGTGTTACAAAGTGTGTCAAAGAAATGCAATTGAACAACAATGTAAGACAGACTCATGCATGACTTAATTACGATAATAAAAATGGCAATAAAATATCCCAAAGAAAATGCTCTAATCATTTCATGATTGTAAAAAGCTCAATCAGTTTTTAGAAACAGAAACTGACTTCGGATATTTAAGCAGTTTATTAAAAGAAGTTTTTAAAAGATATTGGCTTAAAGCACATGAATGTTATGGTATGTAACCCACAGACTGATAGGGCTGCAAAAGAGGATGCTGTGTCTGTTCTCAGTCGTGTCTGACCCCACCAGGCTCTCCTGTCCATGGAACTCTGTCCAGGCAGGATACTCTCCTGTCCAGGCAAGAATACTTTCTGTTCAAGTTGTGTCTGACTCTTTGTGACCCCATGGACTGCAACATGCCAGACTTCTCTGTCCTTCACTATCTCCTAGAGTTTGCTCAGATTCATGTCCATTGAGTCTGTGATGCTATCTAATCATCTCATACTCTGCCACCCCCTTCTCCTCCTGCCTTCAATCTTTCCCAGCATCGGGGCCTTTTCCAATGAGTCATCTCTTCACATCAGAGTACTAGAGCTTCAGCTTCAGCATCAGTCCTTCCAATGAATATTCAGGGTTGATCTCCTTTAGAATTGACTGGTTTGATGTCCTTGCAGTCAAGGGACTCTCAAGAGTCTTCTCCAGCAACACAGTTCAAAAGCATCAGTTCTTTGGTGCTCAGTCTTCCTCATGATCCAACTCTCACATCCATACATGACTAATAGAAAAACCATAGCTTTGACTGTATGGGCCTTTGTGAGCAAAGTGATGTTTTTGCTTTTTAATACAGTGTCTAAATTTGTCATAGCTTTCCTGCCAAGGAGCAAATGTCTTTTAATTTCAGGCTGGGAATATGCACTGGATTATGAATGGAATGGAATCTTCAGTTGTTTTGTATGATGGGGTGAGGTGGGGCTCCAGCCCATGCCAAGTCATTCTACCCCAGATCATTCCATTCTTTTCTCTCCTTCATTAGTTACCCTCTCACTCTAAGTTCTTTGAAAGATATTAACTTTTCAAGGCTACAAGATAAAATGAATTACAGTTATAAGTCAAACTGGAAATGCTTTGAACTGGGCTTGCTCAGTTTTCCAGATCCCCACTACTGTATTCTTCCCTGGGCTGCCTGAAGATGGTTTTTGTTATCTGAACAGGCAGAAGCCAGCACAAGATATTCAATGATTCATGTTTTCAGCATTTATAAGGCAAAGACGTGACCACACTTCCACTCACCTCTACACTCACACATTTTTTCCCTCTTACTCTCTCTGGGGGCAAAGAGAAGGAAATGGAGAAATCCTGGCTTAGGTCAAGCATTCCTTATCTAAAACGTACCGCGTTCCCCCTTGCCTTAGTGTTTGGTATATTTCCTCCAGCAACAAATGCAGAAGAAAGACGGCTAGATGACTCTCTGGGACAGTGCTTCTTCACGGACTTCCCTTGGACTCTAAGTCGCTCCGTCAGCCCACATCTGCCTGGAGTTCCAGGCCACCCAGCGCTCTGGTACCTCTCACCCAGCAGCAGTTGTTCCACTTGGTGAGCCTTCCAAACCTGCAACTAGCAAGTTGACTTAGAAAATGTCCCTCAGTAAAACATGCTTATGGCTTAGACTTTTAATACATATGAGATGAATCCAAATTGAAAAGTATTCCAAAGGACGTAGGATTTGTAATTCCTAGTGTTAGGGAGCAAATATACTACTGTTAAGAGTTTGGGGGCTTCCCTGGTGATCTGGTGGTGGTTAAGAGTCCGCTCTGCAATGCAGGGGACACCAGTTCGATCCTGGGTCCAAGAGGATCCCACACGCTGCAGGGCAACCAAGCCCATGTGCCACAACCACTGAAGCCCAGTCCCCCTAGAGCCCATCCTCCACAACAAGAGAAGCCACATACTGAGGATCCCACACGCCACAAGGAACAGTAGCCCCCGCTCGCCACAACTAGAGGAAGCCTACCTGCAGCTATGAAGACCCAGCACAGCCGAAAATAATTATTAATTAATCAATAAATACATGTGTGTATACAAACACACATATATATATGTACACATGTACATCTGTCATAGAGCCGAATTTATGGAGCATGGACTTGGTCACACCAAAGTGTATATTTTTTTATTTAATTAAATTTATTTATTTTTGGCTGTGCTGGGTCTTCGTATGAATATTGTATAGGAACAATACGCATAGGAATATTACTCAGCCATGAAAAGGAAAGAAATTTTTCATTTGCAGCTATGTGAATGGACTTGGAAGATATTATGCTGAGTGAAATAAGTCAGACAGAGAAAGACAAATACCATATGATTTCACTTGTATGTGGAATCTAAAACATAAAACCAATGAACAAACATAACAAGTAGAAACAGAGGTACAGATTCAGAGAACACACAGAAAACAAGCAGTTGCTACAGAGAAGGAAGGTGGAGAGAGGAAAGAAATGGGTGAGGGAAATTAAGAGGCACAAACTTCTAGTTGCAAAATAAGTGAGTCATGAGTATGAAATGTACAGTGTGGAGAATGTAGCCAGGACCTATGCAATATCTTTGTATGCTGACGGATCATAGCTAGACTTATCATGGTGATCATTTTGAAGTGGACAGAAATATCAAATCATTATGTTGTGTTATAAGGACTAACATAGTGTTGTAGATCAATTATACTTCAAAACAAACAAACAAGCATAGGAAAAGAGATCAGACTTGTGGTTACCAGAAGCACGGGGAAGGGGAGGATGAAGGTAAAAGGTACAAACTTCCAGTTGTAAGATAAATAAGATAACACTGCTGTATGTTATATACGAAAGTTGTTAAGAGTAAACTGCAAGAATTCTCATTACAGAAAAATAAAACAAAAACTGTGTTTCTTGTTCTGTATCTACATGAAATGATAGATGTTCACTAAACTTACTGTGATGATAGTCATTTCATGATATATGTAAGTCAAATCATTATGCTGTACACCTTTAAACTTACAGTGTCGTATGTCAATTACAGTTCAGTAACACTGGGAGAAAAAAAATCTGGTTCTATGACTCAAAACCAGAATAGGAAACTCACTTGTTTTATCTGTTTTACCACTGTTTATCCATTATTGGTAATTTTTTTTTAAAAGCATGAGAATTTATTGGCTCATATAATTGAAGAGACCAGAGGTAGTTACAAATTTCAAGCATGGTTGATTCAGGGCTCTGGTTTTCTTTCTTTCTGCTTTTATTGGTACTGGCTCTGTATTCAGACTGGATCCCTTTGTGGTTGTAAGAGAGATCTCAGTAGTAGGGCTACACGTTGAAAATCTTATGATTTCCCTGGAGGCTTACTGAATAGCTTTACTTTCCTTCAAAATTATACAGAGGCTGTATAATTACACAAATAGCATTGGTGTATTTGACAAATGGTTCTTCAAAGCATCAAAGTGCTGGAGCACCAACGTCTGGTGCTGGATGATGAATAAGGGTTAAGTCACCAGAGGGGCCGTGGACGTCCTCATTGTCCAAGGGCATGGGGTCTCTTCAATTGAATAGTTCTGCTGGTCACGTGTCAGGGGAGCACCCACACCTTTGCTCATCTGGGAGTCCCAGCAGTCAGGGTTAAGCCTTCTTGCCTTACCATGTGGCCGGTTTTCTTCAGAGTCTTTTCATTACTCGTTATTTTTAAGGGATTTGGAAAATGAAGCAATGAATATTGTAAAATATTATCACGTTTTCTATGAACACAGAGGAAGCCTAAACAGTAATGTGAAGTTTTTTCCTAATGTATCATTCTCTTTTATTGTTTTTTGACATTCAGAGTGATTCTATTTCTAGTCTGACAGTTAAGTATAGGAGCCAATGTGTATGACAGTCTAAAACTGCACTGATGACATTTTTTCTGTGCTGCAGTCTGTGTGTTTTAGTGTGAGGGTCTGTATGTGTGTGTGGACTCTGTGTTGCGGGGGGTGGGAGTCAGGGGGGTGGTCAGGGAAATGAGAATAAGATCCTGCTGCTGAACTCGGCAGCAAGTAACATCCATTAAGCACAACTGTGTGTCAGCCATGGCTTTGAGCTTCTTACAAACATCATCTCATGTAATTCTTATAAATACCCAAGGAGGTGATTTCTTTTCCTAATAGTGATTTTTATTCATTTGGCTGCACCAGCTTGTGGCATGGGAGATCTTTTTTTAGTTGCATGGGCATGCGAACTCTCAGCTGTGTCAGGTGGAATCTAGTTCCCTGACCAGGGATCAAACCCAGGGCCCTGGGGTTGGGAGCTCAGAGGCTTAGCCAGTATACCACCAGGGAAGTCCCCCAATGATACCATTTCTATATTTTTTCCCATTTACAGATGGAGAAACCCAAGTTCAGAAAGGCCAATAACGCTTCTCAAAATGGCCTAGCTTGAGAGGGGCTGAGCTGAGCAGTCTTTTGCCAGAGCCTGAGGCCTAACTGAACTGGCTCCCCGTGCCCTTTCCTTTGAAGTTTATGCTTGATGTTCCTTAATAATGTGACAAAAGATGTCTCCCACCTCCATTCTATGCCCTCTGGGAAGCCTTTACTCTGGGAATTCCATAGACAGTTTAAAGTCAGGAGTAGAAGAGCTAGCCCAGGCCTTTTTGTCCCCCTAGGAAACATTTTATTTCCTCTAGTACAAAGGCCTTCTTCTCTTTTCATATGATTCAATACTCTTCAAAACTTAGACAAAGAGCTACTATTTGATTCTTTAAAATATATTTTTATTATGACAGAAATACATGCAAATTGAAAACTTTTAAGAAAAAGAAAACATGGAACTATGTAAAGAACCACATAATCCACCCACCCCCAAATCCCTAAGATAATGCTCTTAACATGTTTGTGGATTTTCTTCTGCATATACAGCTTCAAGGGTTTTGTTTGTTTGTTTGTTTGTTTCGTATATGGTAATGTGGTAAACAGGCTTCCCTGGTGGCTCAGCGGTAAAGAATCTGCCTGCTAGGCAGGAGGTGTGGGTTCCATCCCTGGGTCAGGAAGATCCCCTGGAAAAGGAAATGGCAGCCCACTCCAGCATTCTTGCCTGGGAAATCCCATGGACAGAGGAGCCTGAGGGCTACAGTTCATGGAGTCGCAGAAGAGTCAGACAGGACTCCCCAAGTAAACAGCAACAATGTGATAAACACTCAACATCCTTCAGGGCAACAGCTGTGTTTATTTGGGCTACTGTTATATATAGCACAGTACCTGGCACACAGCAGTTAGCACCTAATTATTAATGTCTAATTATCTGATTTAATAAATATTAGTTGATCGAATAACTGACATTATATATCCTTCCAAAACTTTCTAAAGCCCACATAATTATGAATCTCTGAGATAAAGTGTAACTGTGAAATCACATTAAGATGGTGCATGACTCATTTCCAGCTGTTTCACCAGGGAAAGACAAAACAGTATAACACAAAGAAGCCTGGGGCAGGAGTCAGGCTGGCAGGCTCTAGCTTAGTTCAGCTATCATACGTACAACAATACACACTCCATTTTAACTTCCTAATACCTCAGTTTCCTCATTTGTGATGTTAAGGGGTTGATTGGACTGCTTGCTAATATTCATTTCTATTTTTACTCTATATCATTTTCTCTCTTTGAAAGGGTGTTACTGTAGTACATACATATATTTTTTAAAAACATTTAAGTAATACAGAATTATATGGGGTAGAAGATAAAGTTTCCATTTTACAACCGCTCCCATCCCCAGTACCATTCTCCTCCCCAAAGGTGACAGCGAGTATAGTTTGATGTCTTTAGGTCCTTCCATCCCTTTACTAATGTTTTTATATATGTCCAAATATAAATTTGCAATTTAAAAACCCATAAATGGGATATTATCTGTATTATTCTGAGAACTGCTTCTTATCCTTTTTTTCCATTTCTCTACAATATATTTTTGGGGCCCTTTCTGAGTCAGCATATTCAAATTGGCTTTATTTTGGTAAATTGGGTGTTACCATCGGTTATTTACACCACCAGCAACAGATGTAGGTTGTTTCCAGTTTTATGCTATTATAAACACTGCAATAGTAAATAACGTACTGCAGGCTGTAGCAATTAAGAGCATGAACTTTGGACTTAAGACTGTGTGCATTTGAATCCTGGCTTCTTCACTTCATAGCGGTTACTTAACCTTTCTGTGCCTCAGTTTCCTCAACAGTAAAGTGGAGAATATGGATTTTAGAAATAAACCAATCAGCATAAATAGAGTTCTTCAACTATATATGGCACATGCTACTGCTAAGTCGCGTCAGTCTTGTCCCACTCTGTGCGACCCCATAGACGACAGCCCACCAGCCTCCCCCGTCCCTGGGATTCTCCAGGCAAGAACACTGGAGTGGGTTGCCATTTCCTTCTCCAATGAATGAAAGTGGAAAGTGAAAGTGAAGTCGCTCAGTCGTGTTTGACTCTTAGTGACCCCATGGACTGCAGCCTACCAGGCTCCTCCATTCATGGGATTTTCCAGGTAAGAGTACTGGAGTGGGGTGCCATTGCCTTCTCCCATATATGGCACATCAGATCAGATCAGATCAGTCGCTCAGTCATGTCCGACTCTTTGCGACCCCATGAATCGCAGCACGCCAGGCCTCCCTGTCCATCACCAACTCCCGGAGTTCACTCAGACTCACGTCTGTCGAGTCAGTGATGCCATCCAGCCATCTCATCCTCTGTTGTCCCTTTCTCCTCCTGCCCCCAATCCCTCCCAGCATCAGAGTCTTTTCCAATGAGTCAACTCTTCGCATGAGGTGGCCAAAGTACTGGAGTTTCAGCTTTAGCACTTGCTATGGCACATAATCATTATAATCATTATGTATAACATCTTTGTGCACCTTCACAAGGGAATTGATTTCTAAAGATGGAATTACTGGGTTAAAGTTAAGCACATTTAAGATTTTGAAAAGTTTTGCCAAATTGCCTTCCTAAAAGTCTTTAACAATTTCTACTTTCATCCACAGTAGTTAAGGGTGCCTTTCTTATGTTGGTCACTATCCATTTAAAATATATTTGCTCTACTATTAGAGATCTGTGCACTCTTCAAAACGTAGGCTAATTAGCTATTGTCTTTCTTAGTGTCCTTTATTGTCAAGATTGAAGTGTAAGGCTTCTGATGGGTGTCAAGGCACGTTTGGGCCACTAGCTCTTCACCAGAGGAGCTGGAGTCAGCGGCTTCGGGGTGTGCTTTGTCCATAGCCCGCACTTCCTCTCTTTAGTGGAATGCGTGTGCCCTGAAACATGTCTGGTGCTTCTCTTCCTTTGGGTGGTTTATGTAAAACAAAATTAAAATCCTGTATTTACCTCAAAAAGAGCTAAAGCAACAGCAGAACACAAAACAAGTTATCAGGGAGTAAGCACTCATTGCCAAAGTTTGAAGATTTAACAGACATAACATTTGAGGCGAAAGAAATGTTAGACTTTAAAGAAATGTGTCTGAGCTTGTCCTTTAGCAAACTGGTGTGTAGCCTCCTACTGAGTCAGGGCTGGAGCCGGCGGGGCTAGAGGAATGCTTCAGGCTCCACCCAGCCCTTTGGGATTAAACCGCGCAGAAGCTCTTTAGTGCCCTCTTCTGGCCAAATTGAGGAGATACATGCTTATTAGAGAATGTTCCTGTATCCTCCCAACATTCAGAATATTTGTTTACAAAGTTAACAAAAAGAGTTAAGGAAGAGGGGAAATTTGGTGTTTTAAGAGAGAAAAATTAAATTGCTGACTGGAGTGTTTATTAATATCAATTTTTTGCAACTGAGAAAACCAAAAGGAAAAACAAATATAACTGTATTTCACAGCATCCTATTGAGTGCACTTTCAAAACAATAAAAACCATATATCCACCATATGAAACTTCTACAATTCCTAGAGCTTCAGATACACTCACTCAGTGTTTTCTGACCAATACAAACCTTATTTAAATAAAAGGGAGGGGTTATATGTATGCCTATGGCTGATTCATGTTGAGGTTTGACAGAAAATAGCAAAAATCTATAAAGCAATTATCCTTCAATTACAAAATAAATTAACTAAATAAAAAAATAAATGCTTAACATATAGAAAAATGTGAAAATAATATGCTAGCAACATTAAGGACTTTATAAAACTGTAGCTACTCCTTATTTACCTGTGTTCTTTATATCTGAATTGTCCTCTGGGAATGACTGGGTGAAACAGAAAACTTTTCTCCCCTTGCAGCTGTCAGAGTCGAAGGTTTTCCTCTGACTTCCTTCAGATCTTTACTCAGAAGTCAGCTAATTCAGAAGTCAGCTGAATTTAATTTTGAATGCCCAAACACCTAAACGATGGCTAGAACAAACGGAAATTGAATCTTCCCAATTTCCATTCTTGATCTAGTTTCCCCCTGCTCCCTTCACTTTCCAAAGCATGCCAAAGTCATGAACTACCCCCAAAGACAGAGTGATTATCTGAATAGATATTCGCAGTTTCGCCTTCTGCTAGCATGCACGCTCTAGTTAAAGTATAGAATTTTGTGTGCTGGGATGAAGTAGCAGTCATCAGCAGGGCTGCCTCGATAGCTTCAAAGGAGGAGGTGACTGCATACCCAGCACAATATTCGCCTTTGCCATTTTTCAAATAAGAAACATCCATAAATCATGCAATCTCTGCAATAGCAATAGTAGTTTCTTGTAAGTCAGCTCTAAGGATTAATAACTGCTGAGTCAAACAGTCATGAGGAGTTTGGTGAGTAGGTAAAGGGACAGGCTTGCAGGGTTCAAGTTGTTGCAGTGGGAAAGGGTTATGTGAAGAGAAATCAGCAACCATATTTCATATGCAGTAAGATGGCTTGCAGAAAGGTGTTTATGGTGATGAGACTTGAGCCAGGCTTATATCACATGGGGAATACAGATGATGAGTGGACAGCCCATAACTGTTTGCTCAGTTGATTTTGCAAGGGTTGCTACCACTGAAATAGCTCTCAGGCATGCGGGAAAACCTCTGGTTACAGGGTCTAATTGTTGACTGCAATAGCCAAGGGGTCAATGTTGACCTGTGTGCCTTTTAATAAGCACTTCTAGGGCATTCTTTTCCCCTTCCTATACAAAGAGGAAAATAAGAAGCTGGTAATTAGGATGTCCTAAAGTAGAGACTGAGAAGTCTGCTTTTCAGATTCTGGAAAGCCGTAAAATGTGTTTTTCTCCCCCTCTAAGAGATCTGGTCTTTCAGCTTTGAGCAATGCATAAAGATATTGGGCAATTAAGAAAAAGTTAGGTATCCAGTTCCTACAGTATCTGGCAAGACCCCAAAATCCTTGAAGTTGTCTTTCAGTCTGTGGGAAATCTGAGACCCTGTGAATCTTATTAGGTTCTAAAAGGATTCCTTGATCTGAGATCAAGTGTCCTGAATTTGAGCAAGGTGTCATTTCCTTAGAGACCTGAAGACCTTTAGTTACTAACAGCTTGAGGAGACGGATCCTATCTTGCTCACTTGCTTCCTTGGAAGAGGAGCAGAAAAGAAGTTCGTCAACATATTTTCAGAGGGTAGACACTTGTGGAAAATCGACATCTGCTAAATCTGCTTTTAGGATCTGTGAAAAGTAGAAAAAACTTACGGTGTAGTCAGGTGTATTATTGTCCTTTCCACATGAAAGTGAATAAAGATTGACTCAGGAGCCACACCAAGGCAATGGCACCCTACTCCAGTACTCCTGCCTGGAAAATCCCATGGATGGAGGAGCCTGGTGGGCTGCAGTCCATGGGGTCACTGAGAGTCAGACACAACTGAGTGACTTCACTTTTCACTTTCACGTATTGGAGAAGGAAATGGCAACCCACTTCAGTGTTCTTGCCTGGAGAATCCCAGGGATGGGGGAGCCTGGTGGGCTGCCCTCTATGGGGTCGCACAGAGTTGGACACGACTGAAGTGACTTGGCAGCAGCAGCAGCAGGATTCACAAGGTATGCTGAAAAGTGCATTATAGAGATTTATCATAGTGAAAAATTTACTCTCTGTAGGTATTGCAACCCACTCCAGTATTCTTGCCTGAAAAGTCTCATGGACAGAGCAGCCAGGTGGGCTACCGTCCAAAGGATAGCAAAGAGTCGGACACGACTAAACGACTAAGCACAGAAGATCCCCTGGAGAAGGAAATGGCAACGCCCTCCAGTACTCTTGCCTGGAAAATCCCGTGGACGGAGGAGCATGGTGGGCTACAGTCCATGGGGTTGCAAAGAATCGGACACGACTGACTTCACTTCACTAATTGCCACTAAAAGGGTGGAGGATTGGAGACAACTGGATGACAAGGGATAACAACGTTATTAATAGCCCTCAGATCTTGGACAAATCTCCACCCTCTTCCTTGGATTTCTTAACAGGGAGAATGGGTGTAATACAAGGACTGGTGCCAGGGACTAGGGTGCCTTGTGTCTCATATTCCTCTATGATTGGTTAATTCCTGCTAAGGCCTCAGGATTTAAAGGATACTGTTCAATATTAGGAAAAGGCTTACCAGAGTCAATTTAAATTTGAATTCAGTTCAGTTCAGTTGCTCAGTCATGTCCGACTCTGCGACCCCATGGACTGCAGCACACCAGGCTTCCCTGTCCATCACCAACATCCAAAGCTTTCTCAAACTCATGTCCGTCAAGCTGGTGATGCCATCCAGCCATCTCATCCTCTGTCATCCCCTTCTCCTGCCTTCAGTCTTTCCCGAATCAGGGTCTTTCCAAATAAGTCAGTTCTTCACATCAGGTGGCCAAAGTATTGGAATTTCAGCTTCAACATCAGTCCTTCCAATGAATATTCAGGACTGATTTCCTTTAGGATGGACTGATTGGATCTCCTTGCAGTCCAAGGGACTCTCAAGAGTCTTCTCCAACACCACAGTTCAAAACCATCAATTCTTTGGTGGTCAGCTTTATGGTCCAACTCTCACATCCATACATGACTACTGGAAAAACCATAGCTTTGACTAGATGGATCTTTGTCGGCAAAGTAATGTCTCTGCTTTTTAATATGCTGTCTAGGTTGGTCATAGTTTTTCTTCCAAGGAGCAAGTGTCTTTTAATTTCATGGCTGTAATCACCATCTGCAGTGATTTTGGAGCCCAAGAAAATTCAAAAATTTGAATTGGGGATGCTGAATGAATCCACCCAATGTTGGTTGTGGACTTTGCCCAGAGTTTCTCAGCGACTTCTTTGGGGAGTTTTAAGTTTATCTTAGAAACTTGTCTTAAGGGCAAAAACTGCTAGTGGGATTGAGGAGCTTGGAATGCCATGAGTTGTTGAGGAGGTTATATCAGTTTCAAGGATAATTTCCCTTTAGAGGAAAAAATGGAGAAGGAAATGGCAACCCACTCCAGTACTCTTGCCTAGAGAATCCCAGGGATGGGGGAGCCTGGTGGGCTGCCATCTATGGGATCGCACAGAGTCGGACACAACTGAAGCAACTTAGCAGCAGCAGCAGAGGATAAAAAGATGGCAGCATGATATTTTTAAAGTCTTTCCCTAAGAGGTTGACAGGAGCAGAATTGGCCAGGAGGGAGGAATAGCTGTCCTGGAAGGAGCCCAGTGGGAAAGGTAAGGGACTTATAAGCTATAAGGGGTTTACTAGACATCGTCTCCATGTGAGTGTGCTCTGAGGAAGGGCTTGCTTGTGGATGGTGTGAAAGTGTTAGTTGCTCAGTCCTGTCCACCTCTTTACAACCCCACAGACTGTAGCCCACCACGGTCCTTTGTCCATGCGATTATCCAGGCAAGAATACTGGAATGGGTTGCCATTTCCTTCTCTAGGGGATCTTCCCGATTCAGGAATGGAATCCAGGTCTCCTGCATTGCAGGCAATTCTTCATCGTCTGAGAGTTTGGTGTGGGTGAGCATGAATACTGTGGCTTCAGTGTCAATTAAGACAGTAAGGACTTCATTTCCAGTTATAAGAGAGGTTTTGCCCATAAGAGAGGGAAGGACTGGAAAAACCCCTTGTTTGTCTTGGAGCAGGTTCTGTCCATAAGAGAAGCTGAAGGCTTAACGTGGGAGAATTGTTTACAGTGTTTTAGTTTAAGGCAATCCTTTATCCAATGACCAGGTTTCTTAAAAAATGGCAGAAAATTTGAGAGTTTGAAGGCTTTAATTTAGTTTGTTGAATCCCCTAGAGAGAGGCTGCTAGCTGTTGAACCTGTGAATTCATGATTTTAGTGGCTTTTTATTTCAATTTTGAATAGTCCAGGTTGATTTGTTTGCTGGATTAACTACATTGGGAGATGCCTGGTTTCCTAGTTGAGTTGTGCTCACTTTATTAGAATGGTGAGATCTTCATCTGAGCTGTTTATAAACAAGGTGTTAAAGGCCACCTTAGTGACTCTGCATCTAAAGGGAGTCCAGGGTTTTCCTTAAAAACAATTTTAGGTCTGTTGTAATAGTTATGCAGAGGTTCATCAATCCTTGAGTGCATGCTTGGATTTTATTTCAATCAACAGGTTTTGGGAAGGCCTGGGAGATGGCTTCATATAAAGTTTTTGCTATTTCTTGAGCCTTGAATCAGTCATCATGATCCACTGAAGATTCTCTAGAGGATGATTCCAGCTAGCTTTAGCCATCAAGTGTTGGGCCTGACCTTCTTGGATGAGCATGTGGACTAATTGATAAAGATCAGGAAACACGGGCTCATAGGTTTGGATAGCAATGTTAAATTCCTTTGCAAAACGGCCAGGCCTTCAGTAACCTTGGGAAATTCTTTGGCCATATCTTGCAATTCTGCCTTTGTCCAAAGTGTGTAAGTTACACTTAAAAGGGTGCTCTGGGAATTCCCTGGAGGTCCAGTGGTTGGGATTCCATACTTCTACGCTGTTACCAGTGTTCAATCATCCTGGTCAGGGAGCTAAAATCCTGCAAGCTGTGCAGTGCGGCCAAATAAATAAAAGGGGGCCTTCAGTATTGGGTTCCAATTTAAAGGGAAGGATTTGAAATGGTTTAAGTGGAAGATGTTGGGCTGGAACATCAAGGGAGGTCTTGCGGTTTCCGGACTAAAAGGGGAGTTCAGCAAAGGAAGGGTAAAGGGAAGCAGAAGTGGAGGAGGTGTGGGCAAAGGGCAGACTGAGGAGTTGGGGGGCAGGGGGGTGACAGAGAAGAGTTACAAGTCTTTTGTGATTGAGAAACGTACTCAGAAAGTTTAAAATTTTCGTCTTAGAGGGAAGTGATTTTGAATCTTGGACTCATTGCTGCTGCTACTGCTAAGTCACTTCAGTCGTGTCTGACTCTGTGTGACCCTGGCAGCCACCAGGCTCCCCCGTCCCTGGGATTCTCCAGGCAAGAACACTGGAGTGGGTTGCCATTTCCTTCTCCAATGCATGAAAGTGAAAGTGAAGTCGTGTCCAACTCTTAGCGACCCCATGGACTGTAACCTACCAGGCTCCTCCATCCATGGGATTTTCCAGGCAAAGTACTGGAGTGGGGTGCCATTGCCTTCTCCCTTGGACTCATTAATAGGCCTCTAAATACCAATTAAAATGTCCCATTCAATCTGCTTAGTTCTGTAGTTCTCAAGTTTATTGTGCAGAAAAATAAGTTTAGGGATGTCAGAAGAACTCCACTGTGGCCACTGTAATATTAAATATATTTGGTGTTGTTAATCCATTGAAAGAGGAATTTATATAATTAAGGACCATGGTTTTTTGGGTTTTCGTTTAGTTTTATTTATTTATTTATTTTATGTCTTGGCCCTTCCATGTGGCATGTGGGATGGTTCCCTGACCAGGGATTGAACCTCGGTCTCTGCATTAATAAGCACCAATTCCTAACCACTAGGCAACCAGGAAACTCCAACAACCATAGTTTTTAGACTTCAAATCTGCTTGGGTCCCTGAGGGAGGCTACTTGGGAGAACTTAGAAGAGGACAGTCCCACAATTAAAGAAGAATGCCAAGAAAACAGAACACTCACTGGAAGGGAAATCCTTCTAGCAGCATAGTGATGAACTGGCACAGTGAGACAGTCAGTATGCACCAGGGCGTCTGCCCACCTGATCCCAAAGAAAGGCGGAGACCTCAGCCTCAACTTAGTTGAAGGAGATGGCAAGTTGTGAAAACAGTGAACGCAAGAGGGTCTGGGTGTACCACACCGATTCCTGGAGGTATCAGTCCTGTGGCCTTGAGAGGGCTTCAGATCCCACTTCTGACACCCCTCAACCCAAGAAACCTAAAAGGGCATAATCAGGCAAAAAAACCTTTATTGGGGATCAAAGAATTGCCATTCAAGGCATATAGATTCCAGTAGCAACCCAAAGAGTATCCCACTAGGGAGTAAAAGTCAGGGGCTTTTAAGGCAAAGAAGGGAGGTTTGCGTTACAAAGACTTTTAATTGGAGTTGGAGGCAGAAGCTAATCTTGGTTAAACATGACTGAATACCAAGATTATCTCTGCTGCTGCTGCTGCTAAGTCACTTCAGTCGTGTCTGACTCTGTGTGACCCCATGGACAGCAGCCCACCAGCCTCCCCCGGCCCTGGGATTCTCCAAGCAAGAACACTGGAGTGGGTTGCCATTTCCTTCTCCAATGCATGAAAGTGAAAAGTGCAAGTGAAGTCGTTATCTCTAGAGGGAAGTAAAAGTATGTTCCTGTGACAGGTTGCAGGTGATCTCGTAGAGTCTTTGAACGACTTGTGGTTTGGCTCAGTTAAAAGATCCTGGTTCCACCTGGTGAGGACACGCATAAGGTCCACCTCCTTAGTAGCCTCCTGGCTCCATTTTAAAACCCCTTGCCATAAGTGACTCTATTTTATTTCACATTTCACAAATCCTCCAGGTCTCTGCTATCTCTCCAGTACCTTCCTCCAATCCCAAAACTGGTTTTATTACACTCCAGCCTCTATTCCATCTCTGTATTTATTCCAGGTGGGTCTGCACTTCTCCTGACGCCAAGTCCCTCCTTGAGATAATAAGGAAATATCAAGAAAACTCTGAGGCAGGGTAAATCTCTGAAATGCCAGTAAGCTTTATCTACTCTTTGTTTTGCCTAGGGCTAGCTGTTATTTCCCACTCCAGTACCCTTGCCTGGAAAATCCCATGGACGGCAGAGCCTGGTAGGCTGCAGTCCATGGGGTCGCTAAGAGTTGGACACGACTGAGCAACTTCCCTTTCACTTTTCACTTTCATGCATTGGAGAAGGAAATGGCAACCCACTCCAGTGTTCTTGCCTGGAGAATCCCAGGGACGGGGGAGCCTGGTGGGCTTCCATTTATGGGGTCACACAGAGTCGGACAGGACTGAAGCGACTTAGCAGCAGCGGCAGCAGCAGCTGTTATTACTCATCAGGGCTTTGTTCTTTCCCTTGAAGACCAAAAAAAGACTAAAGAAGACCTCAAAGTATTAATATTCAGGGGCTTCAGGATTGAAAGAATTTACAAGTCTGCTTTTTCTATTCAAAGTGACCTAGGAAGAAAAAGAAGGTTTGATCAGAAATACTTTCTGATAAAAAATAATGAGTTCTAAATTTTAAATAAAATTTTGACATTTAGATTGTTTGTATATTGGAGACAACCTGTGGAGTTAACCCAGATAGCTTAACTCAAAGAGAAAAACAGTTTACAAATATTCACATTAATCTAAAGAACTTAAGTTTACATGTGTTAATAACTGGTAATGTGAGAACTCTGTGCTGAAAAAAGTTCTATAGTGGGCATCAAGGAGATAACAGGGGAGAAGGACAAATACACATTTCAACTAGATATTAAAAAAAAAAATTTATGCACTCCAAGGGTACAAAAGGGTACAGAGGAGAGAAACTTTAGTTTCTCTTTTAGTCAGTACAAGGGACATGTATTGGAACATGGCCTAGAGGAATGTTGACAGGGGGAGACAAGCAGGAAGGGCTTGTGCAAGTGAAGAGAACATCAGGAACAAGGTAGGACAATGGCTAGTGTTCAGATCCCTGGGAATGAGAGAGAAAGAAAGATATCCAGGACCTTAGATTTCTCAAATTCAATTCTGCTATGGCGAAGAACTAAAGAGCCTCTTAATGAAAGTGAAAGAAAGTGAAAAAGTTGGCTTAAAACCCAACATTCAGAAAACTAAGATCATGGCATCCAGTCCCATCACTTCATGGCAAATAAATGGGGAAACAATGGAAACAGTGACAGACTTTATTTTGGGGGACTCCAAAATCTCTGCAGATGGTGACTGCAGCCATGAAATTAAAAGACGCTTGCTCCTTGGAAGAAAAGCTACAATCAACCTAGACATCATATTAAAAAGCAGAAACATTCTTTGCCAACAAAGGTCCATCTAGTCAAAGCTATGATTTTTTCAGTAGTCATGTGTGGATGTGAGAGTTAGACCATAAAGAAAGCTGAACGCCAAATAATTGATGGTTTGAACTGTGGTGTTGGAGAAGACTCTTGAGAGTCCCTTGGACTGCGAGGAGATCCAACCAGTCCATCCTAAAGGAAATCAGCCCTGAATATTCATTGGAAGGACTAATGCTAAAGCTGAAACTCCAATACTTTGGCCACCTGATGTGAAGAACTGACTCATTTGAAAAGACCCTGATGCTGGGAAAGACTGAAGGCAAGAGGAGAAGGGGATTACAGAGGATCAGATGGTTGGATGGCATCATGGACCCGATGGACATGAGTTTGAGCAAGCTCTGGGAGTTGGTGATGGCCGGGAAGTCTGTCATGCTGCTGTCCATGGGGTCACTAAGAGTCGGACGAGACTGAGCAACTGAACTGAACTGAACTGATAGCCAGGCAGGCATCCCCTTCAAGATCCTTGTGAGAAACAAGACAAACCTGGAGGTTTTTTCGACAAAACCCCAATGTGGAAACTAGCCATGTATACAGAACCCGCAGACTCCTCATTTTTGGCTGGCTGGAGCTCTAATGTCCACACAGGCCTGGCAGCATCCTGCTCTTTTCACTTTGGGGCACTACTCAACTATCAAAACCATGCATTTTACTACTGCAATGGCTGCTGCTGCCGCTAAGTCACTTCAGTCGTGTCTGACTCTGTGTGACCCCATAGATGGCAGCCCACCAGGCTCCCCCGTCCCTGGGATTCTCCAGGCAAGAACACTGGAGTGGGTTGCCATTTCCTTCTCCAATGCATGCAAGTGAAAAGTGAAAGGGAAGTTGCTCAGTCGTGTCCGACTCTTAGCGACCCCATGGACTGCAGCCTACCAGGCTCTTCCATCCATGGGATTTTCCAGGCAAGAGTACTGGAGTGGGGTGCCATTGCCTTCTCCTACTGGAGAATGGCAAGGAAAACCAAATCAAGGAAATATGTACCTCTCTCGCACACACCCCACCCTACTCCCTCCACCCCCACCCTCCTCTTCGCAGGGTATAGAGTGGAACTGGCCTCATTTAGCAACCAAGGCCTTGCTAGTTAGAATTACTAATCAAATATGAAAATTGTTTTAAGTGCTGTGAAAAAGCACTGACTGATTTAACACTGATAGGATGTACCTCAGTTCAGTTCAGTTGCTCAGTCATGTCCGACTCTTTGCGACCCCATGAATCTCAGCACGCCAGGCCTCCCTGTCCATCACCAACTCCCGTCCATCGAGTTGGTGATGCCATCCAGCCATTTCTTTTTTTTTTCATCCAGCCATTTCATCCTCTGTCATCCCCTTCTCCTCCTGTCCCCAATCCCTCCCAGCATCAGAGTCTTTTCCAATGAGTCAACTCTTCGAATGAGGTGGCCAAAGTACTGGAGTTTCAGCTTTAGCATCATTCCTTCCAAAGAAAACTCAGGGCTGATCTCCTTCAGAATGGACTGGTTGGATCTCCTTGCAGTCCAAGGGACTCTCAAGAGTCTTCTCCAACACCACAGTTCAAAAGCATCAATTCTTTGGTGCTCAGCTTTCTTCACAGTCCAACTCTCACACCCATATGTGACCACTGGAAAAACCATAGCCTTGACTAGATGGACAAGGACTAACTAAATAGATAAACATATTACCTCATTACCACAAACTTATTTATTTTTATTTAGTTTTAAATTTTTATTGGTGTATAGTTGATTTAGTGTTAGTTTCTGCTACAAAGTGAATCAGTTATACATATATCCACTCTTTTTCAGATTCTTTTTCCATCTAGGTCATTACAGAGCATTGAGTAGAGTTCCCTGTGCTAAATGGTAGGTTCTTATTAGCTACCTTTTTTTGTAGAAGTATGTATGTGTCAATCCCAACCTCCAAATTTATCCCTCCCCACCCCCATTCCCTCCCTGGTAACCATAAATTTGTTTTCTACATCTGTGACTCTATTTCTGTTTTGTAAATAAGTTCATTTGTACTTTTTTTTTTTTTAACCACAAATTTATTTGAGTCTCATTTTACTGGTAAGGAAACTAAGGCCATAGAGAGGAGAAGAAACTTACCGTTATATCACAGCCAAGCCACTGAAACCAGGAAGTCTGGCCAGAGTTCATGCTCTTGATCATTCATTATACAAATTAACTTAAGCAAAGAAATGAATTGAGAAAAAGTGATAGAGGAGAAGTAAGCTCAAAGACAGGAGTCCAGTGAGATCAGCTACATGGGCATTCAAACTTTCAAATCCTTTGCATGTCTCCATCCCTTAAAACCCTTCACTCTCAGCCTTAGGGAAAGGATGACTAATACTCTACAAGTCCAGGAAAGTGAAAGTGAAGTTGCTCAGTCGTGTCCGACTCTTTGCGACCCCATGGACTGTAGCCTAACAGGCTCCTCCATCCATGGGATTTTCTAGGCAAGAATACTGGAGTGGGTTGCCATTTCCTTCTCCAGGAGATCTTCCCGACCCAGGGATTGAACTCGGGTCTCCCGCATTGTAGGCAGACACTTTACCATCTAAACCACCAGGGAAGTCCAGGGAGGGTGCCTAATTCCCCATCAGTTCCCAGAGCTAAAATTGATTGACTTAATAATCTCAAGTGCTGCAGCTAACACTCTTTTAGACCAATAGCTCAGATGAATCAGCACTGAGTCCAATTTTGTAGAGTTCTATTCTATCTTATATCCCAATTCTGATAACTGCAAGTAGTGGATGCTGGGGTGAGCTGCCCCTACCCCTCTTTTAGAACCAAGACAGTCATTTGCCCAGCTGCTGAGAGTGCTGCCTACTGAAGACTCACATCTGTATCCCTCTCTGGGAGTTAGCCTCAGCCACATGGAGCTGCCACCACCACACATCCCTTAGAATGGACAAGATTCAGAATACTGATGACACTGCATGCTGGAGAGGATATGCAGTAATAGGAATTCTCACTCATTGCTATAAGGAATGTGAAATGGAACAGCCCACTTTGGAGAACAGTTTAGCAGTTTCTTATAAACAGAGCTGCCACATCCAGGTGATGCTCTCTCTTTTTGAACAGCTTACATTCAATGACTGGAAGATCCAGAGGTACAGAGGCCCATTCAACTAAAGGGCCATCCCAGTCCAGAGCTGCCAGGAGGAGTGGCTGAGGACTCATTTTAAAAGTATCAGAATTCAATAGCTCTCTTTGCCATTTCCACTTCCTTCATTCCCTTACAGATGTGATTTTCAGAAAGACTTCCTCGAATTCTCTTCATGCAAATCATCATCTGATTCCCAGGAGACCTAACCTAAAACAGCTGATAAGAAAGCAGATTGTGTGTTAGTCACTCAGTTGTGTCCAACTCTTTGCAAACCCTCCAGGTTCCTCTGTCCATAGGATTCTCCAGGCAAGATTATTGGAGTGGGTTGCCATTTCCTTCTCCAATGGAAGCAGATTATAAGATAATATTTTGGAACTGGATCACCAACTGTCAATGAGGACACTGTCATTGGTGGTAGGTGGAATACTGATAGCTCCTAGCATGATAGGCAGGTGCAGTTGTTAAAACTTTCACTGTGGGTGAAAGGGAAGGGCTTCACATGGTGGTACAATATCGGGAGTTTGAGAAGTTAGGGAAAGAGGTAATTATAACCACTACAGAATCTCAGCATTCAAAAACACTAAGATCATGGCAACCAGTCCCATCACTTCATGGCAAATAGATGGGGAAACCGTGGAAACAGTGGAAGAATTTATTTTGGGGGGCTCCAAAATCACTGCAGATGGTGACTGCAGCCATGAAATTAAAAGATGCTTGCTCCTTGGAAGAAAAGCTATGACAAAACCTAGTTGTTTAGTTGCTCAGTTGTGTCTGACTCTTTGTGACTCCATGGATCCCAGCACGTTACGCTTCCCTGTCCTTCACTATCTCCCAGAGTGTGCTCAGATTCATGTCCATTGAGTCGATGATGCCACCCAACCATCTCATCCTCTATCACACCCTTCTCTTCCTGCCCTCAATCTTTCCCAGCATCAAGATATTTTCTAATGAATCAGTTCTTTGCATCAGGTGGCCAAAATATTGGAGCTTCAGCCTCAGCATCAGTCCTTCCAATGAATATTCAGGGTTGATGTCCTTTAGGGTTGACTGATTTCATCTCTTTGGTGTCCAAGGGACTCAAGAGACATCTCCAGCACCACAGTTCGAAAAAATCAATTCCTCGGCACTCAACCTTCTTATGTTTTATTTTAAAAGCAGAGACATCACTTAGCTGACAAAGGTGCGAATAATCAAAGCTATGGTTTTTTCAGCAGTCACGTATGGATGTGAGAGTTAGACCATAAAGAAGGCTGAGCACTGAAGAACTGATGCTTTTGAACTATGGTGTTGGAGAAGACTCTTGAGAGTCCCTTGGACTGCAAGGAGATCAAACCAGTCAATCCTAAAAGAAATCAACCCTGAATATTCATTGGAAAGACTAATGCTGAAGCCGAAACTGCAATACTTTGGCCATCTGATGTTAAGAGCTGACTCAGTGGAAAAGACCCTGATGCTGGGAAAGACTGAAGGCAGGAGGAGAAGGAGATGACAGAGGATGAGAAGGTTGGATGGCATCACCGACTCGACAGACATGAGTCTGAACAAAGTCTGGGAGATAGCGAAGGACAGGGAAGCCTGTCATGCTGCAATTCATGGGATCACAAAGAGTTGGACACAACTGAATGACTGAACAATGACAATAGAATCAAATGGCTCTTGCTAAGTCTTATTTATTCTCTTCACAGGCATAAGACAAAGAAAGGCTGAGGTAATTAATTGCCAGTTTAAGATTTGAGGCCAGAGGCCTCCAGTACAGCAAATAAAAATACTAATTTACTGTTGAAGGACAGAAAAAACACAGCTCCAGGTTTTTGTAAGAGTAATGAAGTTTCAGAGTAGGTTGAGTTCTCAGCCAGAGCAAGACTGCTAAGCCAAAGTGAGGCTCTGATTGGGAAGGAATAAGATTCTAAGACTTGGAGACGTACTGGTTGACACATTTGAAAATATTGAATCCCCAGATTCCCTTGAACTTTCTGGGTGCACAGCATCCCATTAAAGCCTGCTCCCCCATTGGAGATGATGCATAGGCTTCTGTCTTACGTAAATGTCTTACGCCACTCCTGATGATCCACCCATATTTCCTCCTGGCCACTAGTCTAATAAATAAGATTAAGATACAACATAACCCATCCAGAGAAGTACCGGGTTTGCCAAGGGAAGACAAGGACACTGAAGGAGTGGCCCATATGTACTGGCAGGTAGTGGGAAAGTTTATCTGGAAATGTATACTGAAGGTGCTGGATTAGAGAGTGGAATATAAAGCTGGATAAGGGACAGTCCTTGTGACTCATATGACTCGTAAAGAATCTGCCTGCAATGCGGGAGACCTGGGCTTGATTCTTGGTTTTGAAGATCCCCTAGAGGAGGGCATGGCAACCCACTCCAGTATTCTTACCTGGAGAATCCCCATGGACTGTAGCCTGTCTGTCCATGGGGTTGCAAAGAGCTGGACACGATGGAGCAACCAAGCACAGCAAGGGACAGTTTATCAATATGGTTGGAATTCAACTCCTTAATACATCATATATGTGACTCTTTGTGATATGACTTTTGTATGTCTTTCAAATTTGCCCCCTCTGTTCCAATAATACCAAGTTACTTGGCCAAGTTATTTTACTCCTCTGTAAAACCATTAACAACTCTCTCCATCTAGAATGTTTACCCTACTCCACCCCCATTCTACCCCTGCCTTAGACACCTATAGAAGTGAAAAAGAAAGTGAAGTCGCTCAGTCGTGTCCAACTCTTTGCGACCCCGTGGACTGTAGCCCACCAGGTTCCTCTAACCATGGGATTCTCCAGGCAAGAATACTGGAGTGGGTTGCCATTCCCTTCTCCAGGGGATCTTCCCGACCCAGGGATCGAACCCAGGTCTCCTGCATTGCGGGCAGACCCTTTAACCTCTGAGCCACTTACACAGCCAATCTGGGAATCTTATCTGCTAATGGAAGTAGAAACTAATACATCCTTTTTGGGAAACAATTTTGCAATATTGAAAGCCTGAAAATGGTTCAGGAACCCCACTTTTCTGGTGGGTGGGGATGTGAAATTTTCAAAAATTTATGCACAAAGATATTTAAAATGGTATATTTATTATTATACAAATTAATGTAACCAATATCTGAAAGCATAGGTTTATGGAAATTATATCCATACCAAACAACTGAATGTAGTTATTGAAAATTATGTGTTTAAATAATTTGCAATGATAAACAGAAAATGTTTATGATACACTAAATAAAAAATGAAATTATTAGGACCAAAACTTGGCAACAATGTGATAGGAAAAAATATTGAAAAAATATTACAAAATTTAACAATTGTTATTGCCTGGTATTGAAAGTAAATTTACTTAAATTTGCTTTTTTCTTATGCTTTTCCATATTGCCAGATTGGCTCAGGGAACAGATACTGCTTTCAGAATCAAGATTCAGCTTAAGTATCACCTCTGGGAAGAAAAGACCTTTTTCTCACAGTGTGAAGAATATATGTATATGTGTGTGTGTGTATATATATATATATATATATATATTTTTTTTTTTTTTTTATCATGGTCCTTACCAAAGACAACCACCTATTCACCCATCTGCACCCTTCACTAGGATTATGAAGATAAGAATCTTGTCGTTTATTTCTATAACTTTGGCATCTATGCACTGCCTGGCAAACAGCAGCTTCCTAACAAATTGTTTTCTTTTCTTTCTTTTTCTTTGGTGGGAGGTTGTTTTTTTTTTATTTTAAACTTTTGACTAAGACAAGTGGTCTCTGTCACTCTGAACCTAAAGAGTAAAAAGCCTGCTGCTGCTGCTGCTGCGTCGCTTCAGTCGTGTCCGACTCTGTGTGACCCCATAGACGGCAGCCCACCAGCTTCCCGTCCCTGGGATTCTCCAGGCAAGAACACTGGAGTGGGTTGCCATTTCCTTCTCCAATGCATGAAAGTGAAAAGTGAAAGTGAAGTGCTCAGTCGCGTCCGACTCTAGCGACCCCACGGACTGCAGCCTACCAGGCTCCTCCGTCCATGGGATTTTCTAGGCAAAAGTACTGGAGTGGGGTGCCATTGCCTTCTCTGAGTAAAAAGCGTACATTTTATTAAAAGCAAACTTTGTCAATAAATGCTAGTGTAATTTGTTTTTCTTTGATGAGTAAAATCTATGCTGCTGCTGCTAAGTCGCTTCAGTCGTGTCCGACTCTGTGTGACCCCGTCACACAGGCTGCCCCGTCCCTGGGATTCTCCAGGCAAGAACACTGGAGTGGGTCGCCATTTCCTTCTCCAATGCATGAAAGTGAAAAGTGAAAGGGAAGTCGCTCAGTCGTGTCCGACTCTTAGCGGCCCCATGGACTGCAGCCTACCAGGCTCCTCCATCCATGGATTTTCCAGGCAAGAGTACTGGAGTGGGTTGCCATTGCCTTCTCTGGAGTAAAATCTATAGTTAGGGATAATTTTTTTTTTTAAATCCAGGACTTCTGACTAAAGGAATAAGCTTAAGAGTCAAATATGATGAATGTTGTAATTATTCCATGAACTATAGTTACATGATATTAATACTAATATTTTCCTCAAAATAAACTGCAAATTTAACACAGTGTCCTTCCAGATGAATGGGAAGGCAGGCAGGTGTTTTCCCAATGCTGTTTCTCTCCGTGGGAGCTGTCAGCCCCAGCGCAGTATTTCACAGCTAGACTGTAAACAAAAGTTATTCCAATTGGCTCAACAGTACTTTCAATAGAAGAAATAACAGAAACGAACGGTCTCTGTTCTCCAAAACTATCATCTTGAGCAGACTTTTATTGTGAAAGCGTTCGTCATTTGCCCACATTACTCCCAGCTGGAAATTTGCGTGCAGTTGAACTGTTACAAAACATATTCTTTCACGTGAGAATTTTGAGCAGCAAAAAAGGGACATGAAAATAGACCACACCTATCCTTCTTGGCAGAAAGTGTCTTCCTTAAAATGTAAAGAAAATTTTATTTTGGGAAACTTGTGAAAAATTGGGGGGAAACCTAGGTTGCTGGATTTGTCACTAGATTTTCCTCTAGTAATAACCAGAAAGGTCCAGCTACCATTGCCACTCAGTATAAAAATAAACTTTCTTTCAGGCTGTATTTGAGCAGACACGTGTGCATGGAGGGTTAGGTAGCACCTACGTATATTAGGTTATGAAGACGTGGAGGGTGTCCCACAATCACCCTGAAAACGTATGAGGACCCTACGAAAATCTTCCTTTGGGAGAGAATTCCGTCTCTAAAGAGACGGTTGTAAAGAGGGCAAGGTGAGGTTAGACCCAGCGTCTGATTTCTCAGTTGGTAAGGACTCTGCCTGCAATGCAAGAGACCCAGGTTCAGTCCCTGGGTGGGGAAGATCCCCTGGCGAAGGAAATGGCGCCTCACTCCAGTATTCTTGCCTGGAAAATCTCATGGACAGAGGAGCCTGGTGGGCTACAGTCTATGGGATCCCAAAAAGTCGGACAAGACTGAGTGACTAAACCACCACCACCATCACCAGACCCAGCGGGCGCCAAGCAGGCCGCCATCTTGTGGCGCCCCTGCCCCGCCCGCCAACAGCTCGCCCAGAACCTTCCTTCCATCCCGTCCCGCCCCCGTCGCTCCCCACAGCATTCCTACCCGCCCCCAACCCCCAGATTCGGACCCGCGGCCAACACCTCATCCCCCAACCCACTCCGGGCGGCATCCCCTCGAGCCGCCGCGCTCGTCGCGGGACCTGCAGGTACGGCTCGCCCATCGACCCGCGCGGCCCGGGCCGGAAAAGTGACTAACGGCTGCCGCTGGCCCGCAGGGTGCTGAGGGGATGGCGTCGGGGTCCCGGCTGCCTGAGGACGCGGTCCGAGGCGTCAGCCCCGGCCAGCGAGGCGAGAAGATTGTCTCGGCGCTCACCGGGGACTTGGTGATGGCTGCGGCCCTGAAGAGCGCCGCGTCCCCGATGCGGTCGGTGGTGGCCTCCCCTCGCCCGGTGAAGGGGACAGCGGGCCGGGAGGCGGCCCGGCGGCGGCTCCAGCTCCTGCCGGGCTCTCAGGCCGAGGGCCCGGGACAGGGGCCAGAAGAGGAGGAAGAGGAGCCCCTGCTCTCAGTGCCCGAGGAAGACGAGGAGGCGCGGCCGCTGCCCCCGGTGTGCGTGTTCCCCATGAGGGGGATGTGGCGGGAGGAGAAGGTGGCGTTGTACTGCGACGAAGTGCTGCAGGGCTACAAGGTGAGGACAAGAAGACAGCGGGCCCCGAGGGACTCGGGGCCACCTTCCGTGCAGATGTGGGCACAGAGTGCACGAAGAACCTGCATGTCACAAAAGTAAATTTACTCCACGCTTACAGGACTTCCACCTTGATAGAGGTTCCCAGGCCTCTATTGAATTCCAATTCAATTTTTCCTTCAAACAGATCACATAGCGTTTTCCAGTTTTTTTGAGAGCTGAAGGAAGATAGGCCTTATCAGTGCCCTGGTCATAACTTTTCTTCCCAGAATTAAGCGTCTTTTAATTTCATGGCTGCAGTCACCATCTGTAGTGATTTTGGAGCCTCCAAAATAAATTCTGCCACTGTTTCCACTGTTTCCCCATCTATTTGCCATGAAGTGATGGGACCAGATGCCATGATCTTAGTTTTCTGAATGTTGAGCTTTAAGCCACCTTTTTCACTCTCCTCTTTCACTTTCATCAAGAGGCTTTTTAGTTCCTCTTCACTTTCTGCCATAAGCGTGGTGTCATCTGCATATCTGAGGTTATTGATATTTCTCCCAGCAATCTTGATTCCAGCTTGTGCTTCTTCCAGCCCAGCGTTTCTCATGATGTACTCTGCATAGAAGTTAAATAAGCAGGGTGACAGTATACAGCCTTGACGGACTCCTTTTCCTGTTTTACTGTGTCATTAATCAGTCAGGGTTTAATGTCTGGGTTTCATACTAGTTTAGATTATCATCCTGGGGTAGTTGAATTGAAATGCAGAAAACCAAATGGGCAAAATATTTATTGAATTCTTAGTATGCTCATTTGTTTTATAGAATGGATTTCTATTTTAAAATTTTATGTGCTGAGTAAATTCTAAATAGGTCATTAAATCTTTAAAGTTCAGAAAAAATTCATGACTAGGTTTTTAAACATGATAATAACCATGTTTTTATATGTATAATTACAGTAGAGCTACCTGGAGTAACAGGCAAGTTTGGCCTTGGAGTACAAAATGAAGCAGGGCAAAGGCTATCAGAGTTTTGCCAAGAGAATGCACTGGTCATAGCAAACACCCTCTTCCAACAACACAAGAGATGACTCTACACATGGATATCACCAGATGGTCAACACCAAAATCATATTGATTATATTCTTTGCAGCCAAAGATGAAGAAGCTGTATATAGTCAGTAAAAACAAGACCAGGAGCTGACTGTGGCTCAGATCATGAACCCCTTATTGCAAAATTCAGACTTAATTTCAAGAAAATAGGGAAAGCAGCTAGGCCACTCAGGTATGACCTAAGTCAAATCCTTTATGATTATACAGTGGAAGTGAAAAATAGATTCAAAGGATTAGATATGATAGAATGCCTGAAGAACTATGGATGGAGATTCGTGACATCAGATGGGAGGCGGTGACTGAGACCATCCCCAATAAAAAGAAATGCAAAAAGCAAAATGGTTGTCTGAGAAACCCTTACAAATAGCTAAGAAAAAAAGAGAAGTGAAAGGCAAAGGAGAAAAGGGAAAATATACCCATTTGAATGCAGAGTTCCAAAGAATAGCAAAGAGAGATAAGAAAGACTCCCTATGTGATCAAAGAAATAGAGGAAAACAATAGAATGGGAAAGACTAGAAATCTCTTCAAGAAAATTAGAGATACTAAGGGAACATTTCATGCAAAGATGGGCACAATGAAGGACAGAAATAGTATGGACCTAACAGAAGCAGAAAATATTAAGAAGAGGTGGCAAGAATACACAGAAGAACTATACAAAAAAGATGTTAATGACTCAGATAACCATGATGGTGTGATCACTCACCTAGAGCCAGACATCTTGCAATATGAAGTCAAGTGGGCCTTAAGCATTACCACAAACAAAGCTATTGGAAGTGATGGAATCCAGTTGTTATTTCAAATCCTAAAAGATGATCCTGTTAAAGTGCTGCACTCAATATGCCAGCAAATTTGGAAAACTCAGCAGTGGCCACAGGACTGGAAAAGGTCAGTTTTCATTCCAATCTCAAAGAAAGGCAATACCAAAAAATGTTCAAAATTGCCGTCATTCTCACACATTAGCAAAGTAATGCTCAAAATTCTCGAAGCCAGGCTTCAATGGTATATGAACCAAGAACTTCCAAATGTTCAAGCTGGATTTAGAAAAGTCAGAGGAACCAGAGATCAAATTGCCAACATCTGTTAGATCATAGAAAAAGCAAGAGAGTTCCAGAAAGAATCTACTTATGCTTTATTGACTATGCCAAAGCCTTTGACTGTGTGGCTCACAACAAACTTTGGAAAATTCTTAGAGATGTGAATGCCAGACCATCTGACCTGCCTCCTGAGAAATCTGTATGCAGGTCAAGAAGAAACAGACAAAACTGGACATGGAACCACAGACTGGTTCCAAATCCGGAAAGGAGTACATCAAGGCTGTATATTGTCACCCTGGTTATGTAGTTATATGCAGAGTTCATTATGCAAAATGCTGGGCTGGATGAAGCACAAGTTGGAATCAGGGTTGCTGGGAGAAATACCAGTAACCTCAGATATGCAAATGACACCACCCTTATGGCAGAAAGTGAAGAGGAACTAAAGAGCCTCTTGATGAAAGTGAAAGAGGAGAGCGAAAAAGCTGACTTAAAACTCAGCATTCAAAAAACTAAGATCATAGCATCCAGTCCCATCACTTCATGGCAAATAGATGCAGAGGCAAGGCAAACAGTGACAAATTTTGTTTTCTTGGGCTCCAAAATCACTGCAGATGGTGACTGCATCCACAAAATTAAAAGACACTTGCTTCTTGGAAGAAAAACTGTGACCAACCTAGACAGCATATTAAAAAGCAGAGACATTATTTTGCTGACAAAGGTCTGACTAGTCAAAGCTATGGTTTTTCCAGTAGTCATGTATGGATGTGAGAGTTGGACCATAAAGAAAACTGAGCGCTGAAGAACTGATGCTTTTGAACTGTGGTGTTGGAGAAGACTCTTGAGAGTCCCTTGGACTACAAGGAGATCCAACCAGTCAATTGTATAGGAAATCAGTCCTAAATATTCATTGGAAGGACTGATGCTGAACCTGAAACTCCAATCCTTTGACCACCTGATGCAAAGAACTGACTTATTTGAAAAGACCCTGATGCTGGGAAAGATTGAAGTGGGGAGGAGAAGGGGATGACAGACGATGAGATGTTTGGATGACGTCACCAACTCAATGGACATGAGTTTGAGCAAACTCTGGGAGTTGGTGATGGATAGGGAGGCCTAGTATGCTGCAGTCCATGGGGTTGCAAAGAGTCAGACACAACCGAGTGGCTGAACTGAAATTGCTCAGTAGATCAATAAAACAAATTACTTAAAAAATAAATAATAAGTAGATGTCTCATCTCTGAATTACTCTATGAGTGAATAGATATCTTTTAAATTTATTCTAATTTTTTAATGTTTCTATTTTTCATTAAATATAGATTCAGTTAAAATCTATTATTTCTGAGTTTTTTCATTATTTTAAGGGCGTATGGGCTGCATACTTAATAGAAATCAGTAAAAATACTTAATTTCATATATATATGTGTACATATTTTTGTTTTGCTAGGCAGAAGATGCTGATGATGCTATGAGTAAATATCTATCAGAAAAATTAAAGTTGAAAGACAAATGGCTTGGAGTCTGGAAAGCTAATCCTGAGTTATTCTTTGTGAAATATGAAGAATCTTCTATCCCTTTTGTTGGTATATTGGTTGAGGTAAATAATTTTTACCTGATCCTTTTTCTTTGCGTGAAATTATCAGTTCTTTTTAGGACCAAAATTTAACTTTATAAATTTGAGGTTTGGATACTTAAACAAAGGTTGGCAAAAGTTTACATCTATTTAAGTTTCTTAACAAGTTAACAATGTAAAAAGAGGGTAAGGAGGGGTATTTGCACACATTTTCCTGTAAACAGTTACCATTAAATCAAATCTCATAGTATTAGGTAATATTAGCCTACTTTCAATTGCTCAAATAATGTAAAAATAACAAAAGTGCACTTCTTAAAAATTAGTAAGTTAGGCTTTAATTAATTTGGGTCTTTTTTCCCATTATTTATCTTTAATCTTCATTTATCTGAATTATGAGGTTTAGTTATATTAAGAAAGAATAAACTAGATCAGAAAATTATTGGTAAAATTTGTAATTTTTTCCTATGAAAAGTGACTTTTTAGTATAATACATCTACTTCCAAGCTTTTATCTAAGATTTTGCTTTTATAGTCTATAGGTTAAATATTGTAGCATATTTGACATCATAAATCTGATTGCCTTAAAGGTCAGTTATCCTGTGTAGAAATTAATACTTGCAATCACAAATGGTACTCCTTCAGATAGATATTTCAAATCTGTGGTTTTGGTGATAAGAAAAAAATTGTGTTTGAAAATTGTGTTTGAAACTCATTACATTACATACTATCAGAAAACAATTCAATTCTGTGTTTATAGAAAATAAGTTATGGGTACATGTATATATATGGTTGAGTCACTTTGCTGTTCACCTGAAACTGTCACAACATTGTTTGTTAATTGGCTATGCCCAATACAAAATAGAAAGTTTAAAAAAGAAGGAAAGAAAGCATGGTTAGGTAAGAAAACCAAACAGTCAATTGACCGTAACTTGATTCCTTTGAATAAAAAATTAAGCACCAAAATGCTGTATATGTAAAAAAAAAAAAAAGTAATACTTTTATTGGACATGTATTTGAAAATGTTCAAAATGTATTATTGGTAGCGTTTATTTTTTTTTTCAGTTTTATTGAGTTATAATTGACAAGATTATAAGATAGGGTGTATAACATGATGATTTTATACATACATATAAAAAAGTGAAAGTGAAGTCGCTCAGTCGTGTCCGACTCTTTGTGACCCTGTGGACGGTAGCCTACCAAGCTCCTCCATCCATAGGATTTTCCAGGCAAGAGTACTGGAGTGGGTTGCCATTTCCTTCCCCAGGGGATCTTCCCAACCCAGGGATTGAACCTTGGTCTCCCACATTGTAGGCAGATGATTTACTGTCTGAGCCACCAGGGAAGTCATATATACATATGCTGCTACTGCTAAGTCGCTTCAGTCGTGTCCGACTCTGTGCGACCCCATAGACGGAAGCCCACCAGGCTCCCCCGTCCCTGGGATTCTCCAGGCAAGAACACTGGAGTGGGTTGCCATTTCCTTCTCCAAGGAAGGAAGTATATATACATATACTTCTTGGCAAATAGATGGGGGAAAAAATGGAAAAGGTGGCAGATTTTATTTTCTTGGGCTTCAAAATCACTGTGAATGGTGACTGCAGTCATGAAATTAAAAAACACTTGCTCCTTGGAAGAAAAGCTATGACAAACCTAGACAGCATATTAAAAAGCAGGGACATCACTTCACCAACAAAGGTCTGTATAGTCAAGTTAAGGTTTTTCTATGTATGAATGTGAGAGTTGGACCATAAAAAAAGCTGAGCGTTGAAGAATTGATGCTTTTGAACTGTGGTGTTGGAGAAGACTCTTGAGAGTCCCTTGGACTGCAAGGAGATCCAACCAGTCCATCCTAAAGGAGATCAGTCCTGGGTGTTTGTTGGAAGGACTGATGTTGAAGCTGAAACTCCAATCCTTTGGCCACCTGATGCGAAGAGCTGACTCATTTGAAAAGACCCTGATGCTGGGAAAGATTGAAGTGGGGAGGAGAAAGGGGCAACAGAAGATGAGATGGTTGTATGGCATCACAGACTCAGAGGACATGAGTTTGAGCAAACTCTGGGAGATGGTGAGGGACAGAGAGGCCTGGAGTGCTGCAGTCCATGGGGTCACAAAGAGTTGAACATGAGTTGGTGACTGAATAACAAATTATCAACTGTAGTCACTATGTTATATGTTAGATCCTTAAATCTTTTTCATCTTACAGCTGAAAATTTGTACCAACTTCTGTAATTCTATATTTTATGCTAATACTTAGTGTAGTTTATTAATTTTTAAAGCTACTGTGCATTGGTTAAGATTTCTCCTTTCAATGCAGGGTGTGCTGGTTTGATCCCTGGTCAGACAGCTAAGACCCCATGACTCCCTGCCAAAAACCAAAACATAAAACAGAAACAATATTGTAACAATGGCAATAAAGACTTTAAAAATAAATAAAGCTTCTGTCAACTCAGTAATTTCATGCACTTATTTTCAGACATGCTAGAGGTTATCACAATATTGTGGTGAAATAAGACAAGAAAACACACGTGTGTTGTTTATGAAGCTAAATTTATTCAACCTGTACTCTTGTCTGGAAAATCGCATGGACGGCGGAGCCTGGTAGGCTACAGTCCATGGGGCCGCTAAGAGTCGGACACGACTGAGCGACTTCTCTTTCACTTTTCACTTTCATGCACTGGAGAAGGAAATGGCAACCCACTCCAGTGTTCTTGCCTGGAGAATCCCAGGGACGGGGCAGCCTGGTGGGCTGCCATCTATGGGGTCACACAGAGTCAGACACGACTGAGGTGACTTAGCGGCAGTAGCAGTAGCAGCAAGGACTTTACCTTTTACTTTTCTTTTTAGGACTTAACTTTTTTATTATGTCCATTCTACTTTTTTTGGTATTTTATAATCCTTTCTTTTACTAATACTGTAATACAGATAATCAGTTCAGCTGCTTAGTAGTGTTGGACTCTGTGACCACATGGACTGCAGCAGGCCAGGCTTCCATGTCCAATATAGACTATAGAATATTTTAAGACATACTTTCATGGCAAAATTAGTCCAAAAATTTTTTTAATACTACTGTTTTATAAAATCCATAAGTCTGGCAACTCAAACTTCGAAATTATGTAGGAGACAGTTCCTCTCATGAACCTTAAATACTAATAATTGTTTAAGAAGTAGTTTGAAAATTTGTTTTGATATTTTATTCTGTATTGATCTATTGTTATTATGTACATCGACTGTTAGAGAAGTCATAAAAATTTAAAAGAAGAAATGTTATAAGTAGCTCATATTTGAGGAAGAATCTTTGTGATTGACTTTCATTCACAACTACAAACTTCATATTTATCTTAGGTAACTTGTAAACCAAGCCAGAGCTCATCGTCTTGTTTCAACGTTACTGTTTCTGTTGCTGAGCCCTTTTCTTCTAACATTGCAAATATTCCAAGAGATTTGGTTGATGAGATTTTGGAAGAACTAGAGCATAGTGTGTCTCTCTTGGAAGTGTACCCTGTTGAAGGACAAGATTCTGATTTACATGATATTGCTTTGGCCTTGGAAGTTGTAAGGTATTAGAGCTTTTAACTTCTGAAAGTTCTCATATTTAAAAAGTTGATTTAATATGTAAGTCTTGTTCATATAGGTACTTTATTTAACTTTTTACTCACTGCTGAAATCAATTTTTCTATTTTCAATGTACATATTTGTACCTAAAATATTCTCTCTTGTGGAAGTATTTTATGTGGGCAATAAGTTTGCTGGGTTTTGATCTTGCATTTTACAAAATTTGAATTTTAAAAACTTCTAGAGATAAGTCACACTAAATTCTGGTATATTCCTTGGCTTTCACTGATGGGACCCAGGTTCAATTCCTGGTCAGGAAACTAAGATCTGGAAGGCCGCAAGGGGTGGCAAAAAAATAACCCAAAAAACAAAACCACCATATTCTGCTCATATTTAAGCATCTTAAATATATTAGATTTCATTTTTCACATTTAAAAGCATTACAAGTACCAGATGTCATCATCCCCATTATGATTGCTTCTTACACATTGATGCAATTTGAGAGAAGCTATATGTAAGCATAATACAGAATATTGGGGGGCATGTCTTTGTTTTCCTAATACCCCCCAATATAAAATATGATTATATCTCAGATATTATTTATTTGGTAAACAAAATCAGCCACAGTCTATGAAATGTGGAACATGAATTTTATAATCCCACTTCAAGAAACATTATCTGTAGTAACTTGAAATATAATGCAGATCATCTAATGTTTGAAGTTTTACTTTTAATATTAGTTCACTGAAAGTTTATTTTGAAATATTGGTGATGGACAGGGAAGCCTGGCGTGCTGCAGACCATGGGGTCACAAAGAGTCAGACATGACTGAGTGACTGAACTGAACTGACTGATTTTTTTAAACAATTAAGATTCATATAAAGATTTCTGACATCAGGATATGCTTTTTAATTATAAACATGGTACTGGCTGATTTTGATCACTGTCATCTCAATCTGATTTGTCATAGGTTTTTTTATGACTTTCTTTGGAGAGACTGGGATGATGAAGAAAGTTGTGAGAATTATACTGCTTTGATTGAAGAAAGAATTAACTTGTAAGTATAGTTAAAAACTTACTCATCATATTATGTAAGATAAACATTGTCACTGTACTGATACTTTTCAGGTGGTGTGATATACAAGATGGAACTATACCTGGCCCTATTGCACAACGTTTCAAAAAAACTTTGGAGAAGTATAAAAACAAGAGAGTTGAACTCATTGAGTATCAGAGCAATATTAAAGAAGACCCATCTGCGGCAGAAGCTGTTGAATGCTGGAAAAAGTACTATGAGATAGTAATGCTCTGTGGATTACTGAAGATGTGGGAAGATTTACGCCTCCGGTAATAATTTGCCCTATTTTTTTTTTAAGATTTATTTATTTATCTATTCATTTTTTTCGTTGTCGTAGGTGTGGGTCCTCATTGCTGTGTGCTGGCCATTTCCAGATGCAGCGAGCAGATGCCACTCTTTGATGCAATGTGAGGGCTTCCCACCATGGTGGTCTCCCTGTTACAGAGCTCAGGCTCTGGGTACACGGGCTCAGCAGTTGTGGCGCACAGGCCCAGCCACTTCAGAGAATGTGGGATCCTCCCAGACCAGGGATCAAACCAGTATCCCCTGTATTGCAAGGCAAATTCTTAACCACTGGGCTACCAAGGAAGCCCTGCCCTATTTTAAATGGAAACAAAAAGATTGCATGGTCATTCTTTTTTTTTTTTAATTAATTAATTAATTTTAATTGGAGGCATTACTTTACAATATTGTAGTGGTTTTGCCATACATTGACATTAATCAGCCATGGGTGTACATGTGTCCCCCATCCTGCATCCTGAACCCCCCTTCCACCTCCCTCCCATCCCATCTCTCAGGGTTGTCCCAGTGTATTGGTCCTGAGCACCCTGTCTCATGCATCGAACCTGGACTGGCAATATGTTTCACATATGGTAATACACATGTGTCAATGCTATTCTCTCAAATCATCCCACCCTTGCCTTCTCCCACAGAGTCCAAAAGTCTGTTCTTTACATCTGTGTCTCTTTTGCTGTCTTGCATATAGGGTCATTGTTACCATCTTTCTAAATTCCATATATATGTGTTAATATACTGTATTGGTGTTTTTCTTTCTGACTTACTTCACTCTGTATAATAGGCTCCAGTTTCATCCACCTCATTCAAATGCATTATTTTTAATAGCTGAGTAACATTCCATTGTGTATATGTACCACAGCTTTCTTATCCATTTGTCTGCCAATGGACATCTAGGTTGCTTGCTTCCATGTCCTAGCTATTGTAAATAGTGCTGCAATGAACACTGGGGTACACGTGTCTCTTTCAATTCTGGTTTCCTCAGTGTGTATGCACAGTAGTGGGATTGCTGGGCCATATGGCAGTTCTATTTCTAGTTTTTTAAGGAATCTCCACACTGTTCTCCATAGTGGCTGTTCTAGTTTGCATTCCCACCAACAGTGTAAGAGGGTTCCCTTTTCTCCACACCCTCTCCAGCATTTATTCTTTGTAGACTTTTTGATAGCAGCCATTCTGACCGGCATGAGATGGTATCTCATTGTGGTTTTGATTTGCCTTTCTCTCTTTTCATGTGTTTGGTAGCCATCTGTATGTCTTCTTTGGAGGAATGTCTGTTTAGTTCTTTGGCCTATTTTTTGATTACATCATTTATTTTTCTGGAATTGAGCTGCACGAGCTGCTTGTTTATCTTTGAGATTAATTTTTTGTCAGTTGCTTCATTTCCTATTATTTTCTCCTATTCTGAAGGCTGTCTTTTCACCTTGCTTATAGTTTCCTTCCTTGTGCAAAAGCTTTTAAGTTTAATTAGGTCCCATTTGTTTATTTTTGCTTTTATTTCCAATATTCTGGAAGGTGGGTCATAGAGGATCCTGCTGTGATTTATGTCAGAGAGTGTTTTGCCTATGTTTTCCTCTAGGAGTTTTATAGTTTCTGGTCTTATGTTTAGATCTTTAATCCATTTTGAGTTTCTTTTTGTGTATGGTGTTAGAAAGTGTTCTAGTTTCATTCTTTTACAAGTGGTTGACCAGTTTTCTCAGCACCACTTGTTAAAGAGATTGTCTTTTCTCCAATGTATATTCTTGCCTCCTTTGTCAAATATAAGGTGTCCATAGGTGCGTGGATTTATCTCTGGGCTTTCTGTTTTGTTCCATTGATCTATATTTCTGTCTTTGTGTCAGTACCATACTGTCTCAATGAGTGTAGCTTTGTAGTATAGTCTGAAGTCAGGCAGATTGATTCCTCCAGTTCCATTCTTCTTTCTCAAGATTGCTTTGGCTATTTGAGGTTTTTTGTATTTCCATACAAATTGTGAAATTACTTGTTCTAGTTCTCTGAAAAATACCATTGGTAGCTTGATAGGGATTGCATTGAATCTATAGATTGCTTTGGGTAGTATATTCATTTTCATTATAACAATTCTTCTGATCCATGAACATGGTATATTTCTCCATCTATTTGTGTCATCTTTGATTTCTTTCATCAGTGTTTTATAGATTTCTACATAAATAGGTCTTTTGTTTCTTTCAGTTCAGTTCAGTTTAGTTCAGTTGCTCAGTCGTGTCCTACTCTTTGCGACCCCATGAATCACAGCACGCCAGGCCTCCCTGTCCATCACCAATTCCTGGAGTTCACTCAAACTCACGTCCATCCAGTCAGTGATGCCATCTAGCCATCTCATCCTCTGTCGTCCCCTTCTCCTCCTGCCCCCAATCCCTCCCAGCATCAGAGTCTTTTCCAATGAGTCAACTCTTCGCAGGAGGTGGCCAAAGTACTGGAGTTTCAGCTTTAACATCATTCCTTCCAAAGAAATCCCAGGGCTGATCTCCTTCAGAATGGACTGGTTGGATCTCCTTGCAGTCCAAGGGACTCTCAAGAGTCTTTTCCAACACCACAGTTCAAAAGCATCTATTCTTCGGCCTTCTTCACAGTCCAACTCTCATGTCCATACATGACCACAGGAAAAACCATAGCCTTGACTAGACAAACCTTTGTTGGCAAAGTAATGTCTCTGCTTTTGAATATGCTATCTAGGTTGGTCATAACTTTCCTTCCAAGGAGTAAGCATCTTTTAATTTCATGGCTGCAATCACCATCTGCAGTGATTTTGGAGCCCCAAAAAATAGAATCTGACACTGTTTCCACTGTTTCCCCATCTATTTGCCATGAAGTGATGGGACCAGATGCCATGATCTTCATTTTCTTTTCTTTTTTTTTTTACATATTTCAATGCCATTCTCTGAAATCATCCCACCCTCTCCCTCTCCCTCTCATATACAATAACCCTGTATATGAGACAGCAAAAGAGACACTGATGTATAGAACAGTCTTTTGGACTCTGTGGGAGAGGGAGAGGGTGATCTTCATTTTCTGAATGTTGAGCTTTAAGCCAACTTTTTCACTCTCCTCTTTCACTTTCATCAAGAGGCTTTTTAGTTCCTCTTCACTTTCTGCCATAAGGGTGGTGTCATCTGCATATCTGAGGTTATTGATATTTCTCCCAGCAATCTTGAATCCAGCTTGTGTTTCTTCCAGCCCAGCGTTTCTCATGATGTACTCTGCATAGAAGTTAAATAAGCAGGGTGACAATATACAGCCTTGACGTACTCCTTTTCCTATTTGGAACCAGTCTGTTGTTCCATATCCAGTTCTAACTGTTGGCTTCCCGACCTGCATACAGATTTCTCAAGAGGCAGGTCAGGTCAGGTGGTCTGGTATTCCCATCTCTTTCAGAATTTTCCACAGTTTATTGTGATCCACACAGTCAAAGGCTTTGGCATAGTCAATCAAGCAGAAATAGATGTTTTTCTGGAACTCTCTTGCTTTTTCCATGATCCAGCGGATGATCTCTGGTTCCTCTGCCTTTTCTAAAACCAGCTTGAACGTCAGGAAGTTCATGGTTCACATATTGCTGAAGCCTGGCTTGGAGAATTTTGAGCATTACTTTACTAGCGTGTGAGATGAGTGCAATTGTGTGGTAGTCTGAGCATTCTTTGGCATTGCCTTTCTTTGGAATTGGAATGAAAACTGACCTTTTCCAGTCCTGTGGCCACTGCTGAGTTTTCCAAATTTGCTGGCATATTGAGTACAGCACTTTCACAGCATCATCTTTCAGGATTTGAAATAGCTCAACTGGAATTCCATCACCTCCACTAGCTTTGTTTGTAGTAGTGCTTTCTAAGACCCACTTGACTTCACATTCCAGGATGTCTGGCTCTAGGTGAGTGATCTCACCATCGTGATTATCTGGGTCATGAAGATCTTTTTTGTACAGTTCTTCTGTGTATTCTTGCCATCTCTTCTTAATATCTTCTGCTTCTGTTAGGTCCATACCATTTCTGTCCTTTATCGAGCCCATCTTTGCATGAAATGTTCCCTTGGTATCTCTAATTTTCTTGAATAGATCTCTAGTCTTTCCCATTCTGTTGTTTTCCTCTATTTCTTTGCATTGATCGCTGAAGGCTTTCTTATCTCTTCTTGCTATTCTTTGGAACTCTGCATTCAGATGCTTATATCTTTCTTTTGCTCCTTTGCTTTTCACTTCTCTTCTTTTCACAACTATTTGTAAGGCCTCCTCAGACAGCCGTTTTGCTTTTTTGCATTTCTTTTCCACGGGGATGGTCTTGATCCCTGTTTCCTGTACAATGTCACGAACCTCTGTCCATAGTTCATCAGGCACTCTATCTATCAGATCTAGGCCCTTAAATCTATTTCTCACTTCCACTGTATAATCATAAGGGATTTGATTTAGGTCATACCTGTATGGTCTAGTGGTTTTCCCTACTTTCTTCAATTTAAGTCTGAATTTGGCAATAAGGAGTTCATGGTCTGAGCCACAGTCAGCTCCTGGTATTGTTTTTGCTGACTGTATAAAGCTTCTCCATCTTTGGCTGCAAAGAATATAATCAATCTGATTTCGGTGTTGACCATCTGGTGATGTCCATGTGTAGAGTCTTCTCTTGTGTTGTTGGAAGAGGGTATTTTTTATGATCAGTGCATTTTCTTGGCAAAACTCTATTAGTCTTTGCCCTGCTTCATTCCGTATTCCAAGGCCAAATTTGCCTGTTACTCCAGGAGTTTCTTGACTTCCTACTTCCGCATTCCAGTCCCCTATAATGAAAAGGACATCTTTTTTTGGTGTTAGTTCTAAAAGGTCTTGTAGGTCTTCATAGAACCGTTCAACTTCAGCTTCTTCAGCATTACTGATTGGGGCATAGACTTGGATTATTGTGATATTGAATGGCTTGGAAACGAATAGAGATCATTCTGTCGTTTTTGAGATTGCATCCAAGTACTGCATTTCGGACTCTTTTGTTCACCATGATGGCTACTCCATTTCTTCTGAGGGATTCCTGCCCGCAGTAGTAGATATAATGGTCATCTGAGTTAAATTCACCCATTCCAGTCCATTTTAGTTCACTGATTCCTAGAATGTTGACATTCACTCTTGCCATCTCTTGTTTGACCACTTCCAATTTGCCTTGATTCATGGACCTGACATTCCAGGTTCCTATGCAATATTGCTCTTTACAGCATCGGACCTTGCTTCTATCACCAGTCACATCCACAGCTGGGTATTCTTTTTGCTTTGGCTCCATCCCTTCATTCTTTCTGGAGTTATTTCTCCACTGATCTCCAGTAGCATATTGGGCACCTACTGACCTGGGGAGTTCCTGTTTCAGTATCCTATCATTTTGCCTTTTTGTACTGTTCATGGGGCTCTCAAGGCAAGAACACTGAAGTGGTTTGCCATTCCCTTCTCCAGTGGACCACATTCTGTCAGATCTCTCCACCATGACCCTCCCATCTTGAGTTGCCCCACGGGCATGGCTTAGTTTCATTGAGTTAGACACGGTTGTGGTCCTAGTGTGATTAGATTGACTAGTTTTCTATGAGTATGGTTTCAATGTGTCTGCCCTCTGATGCCCTCTTGCAACACCTACCATCTTACTTGGGTTTCACTTACCTTGGGCGTGGGGTATCTCTTCACGGCTACTCCAGCAAAGCGCAGCTCCTTCCCTTGGACGAGGGGTATCTCCTCACCGCCTCCCTTCCTGACCTTCAATGTGGGATAGCTCCTCTAGGCCCTCCTGCGCCTGCGCAGCCACGATCCTTGGACACGGGGTTGGGCCTCCAGGCCGCCGCCCCTGGCCTCGGTGTGGGGTTGCTCCTCCTGGCCACCGCCCCTGACCTCGGATGCAGGGTAACTCCTCTCGTCGACCCCCCTGACCTCAGACGCGGGGTAGCTCCTCTCGGCCGTTCCCTCGCCATCGCAGCCTGGCACTCTGCCGCTGCCCCTGACCTCGGACGTGGGGTAGCTCCTCTCGGCTGCACTTAGTGCGCTGGTCGTCGCAGCCGCCTGTGCTTAGTGCGCTGGTCGTCGCAGCCGATTTATTCCTAAGTATTTTATTCTTTTCATTGCAGTGGTGAATAGAATTGTTTCCTTAATTTCTCTATTTTCTCATTGTTAGTGTATAGGAATGCAAGGGATTTCTTTGTGTTAATTTTATATCCTGCAACTTTACTATATTCATTGATTAGCTCTAGTAATTTTCTGGTGGTGTCTTTCAGTTCAGTTCAGTTCAGTTGCTCATTCGTGTCTGACTCTTTGCGACCCCATGAATTGCAGCACGCCAGGCCTCCCTGTCCATCACCAACTCCTGGAGTTCACTCAGACTCACGTCCATCGAGTCAGTGATGCCATCCAGCCATCTCATCCTCTGTCATCCCCTTTTACTCCTGCCCCCAATCACCCCCAGCATCAGAGTCTTTTCCAATGAGTCAGCTCTTCACATGAGGTGGCCAAACACCCAGGACTGATCTCCTTTAGAATGGACTGGTTGGATCTCCTTGCAGTCCAAGGGACTCTCAAGAGTCTTCTCCAACACCACAGTTCAAAAGCATCAATTCTTCAGTGGTCAGCTTTCTTCACAGTCCAACTTTCACATACATACGTGACCACAGGAAAAACCATAGCCTTGACTAGACGGACCCTTGTTGGCAAAGTAATGTCTCTGCTTTTTAATATGCTGTCTAGGTTGGTCATAACTTTCCTTCCAAGGAGTAAGGGTCTTTTAATTTCATGGCTGCAGTCACCATCTGCAGTGATCTTGGAGCCCAAAAAAATAGAGTCTGACACTGTTTCCACTGTTTCCCCATCTATTTGCCATGAAGTGATGGGACCAGATGCCATGATCTTCATTTTATGAATGTTGAACTTTAAGCCAACTTTTTCACTCTCCTCTTTCACTTTCATCAAGAGGCTCTTTAGTTCCTCTTCACTTTCTGCCATAAGAGTGGTGTCATCTGCGTATCTGAGGTTATTGATATTTCTCCCGGTAGTCTTGATTCCAGCTTGTGCTTCTTCCAGGTGGTGTCTTTAGGATTTTCTATGTAGAGGATCATGTCATCTACAAACAATGAGAGTTTTACTTCTACTTTTCCAATCTGGATTCCTTTTATTTCTTTTTCTTCTCTGATTGCTGTGGCCAAAACTTCCAAAATTATGTTGAATAGTAGTGGTGAGAGTGGGCACCCTTGTCTTATTCCTGACTTTAGGGGAAATGCTTTCAATTTTTCACCATTGAGGATAATGTTTGCTGTGGGTTTATCATATATGGCTTTTATTATGTTGAGGTATGTTCCTTCTATTTCTGCTTTCTGGAGGGCTTTTATCATAAACAGATGTTGAATTTTGTCAAAGGCTTTCTCTGCATCTATTGAGATAATCATATGGTTTTTATCTTTCAATTTCTTAATGTGGTGTATTACATTGATTGATTTGAGGATCTTGAAGAATCCTTGCATCCCTGGGATAAAGCCCACTTGGTCATGATGTATGATCTTTTTAATATGTTGTGGGATTCTGTTTGCTAGAAGTTTGTTGAGGATTTTTGCATATATGTTCATCTGTGATATTGGCCTATAGTTTTCTTTTTTTGTGGCATCTTTGTCTGGTTTTGGTATTAGGGTAATGGTGGCCTCATAGAATGAGTTTGGCAGTTTACCTTCCCCTGCAATTCTCTAGAAGAGTTTGAGTAGGAGAGGTGTTAGCTCTTCTCTAAATTTTTTGGTAGAATTCACCTGTGAAGCCATCTGGTCCTGGGCTTTTGTTTGTTGGAAGATATTTTATTACACTTTTGATTGCCATGCTTGTGATGGGTCTGTTAAGATTTTCTATTTCTTCCTGGTTCAGTTTTTGAAGGTTATACTTCTCTAAGAATTCATCCATTTCTTCCAAGTTGTCCATTTTATTGTCTTATAGTTGCTGATAGTAGTCTCTTATGATCCTTTGTATTTCTGTGTTGTCTGTTGTGATTTCTCCATTTTCATTTCTAATTTTGTTGATTTGATTCTTCTCCCTTTTTTTCTTGATGAGTTTGGCTAATGGTTTGTCTATTTAACTTCTCAAAGAACCAGCTTTTAGTTTTGTTGATTTTTTCTATAGTCTCTCTCCTTTGTTTCTTTTTCATTTATTTCTGCCCTAATTTTTATGATTTCTTTCCTTCTACTAACCCTGGGGTTCTTCATTTCTTATTTTTCTAGTTGCTTTAGGTGTAAAGTTAAGTTATTTATTTGATTTTTCTGTTGTTTCTTGAGGTAAGCTTGTATTGCTATGAACCTTCCCCTTAGCATTGCTTTTACTGAATCCCATAGGTTTTGGGTTGTCGTGTTTTCATTTTCATTTGTTTCTAGGCATATTTTGATTTCTTCTGTGATTTGTTGTTTATTCAAAAGCGTGTTGTTTAGCCTCCATATGTTTGTATTTTTAACAGTTTTTTTCCTGTAGTTGATATCTAATCTTACCTCATTGTGATCAGAAAAGATGCTCAAAACGATTTCAAATTTCTTGAATTTACCAAGGCTAGATTTATGGCCCAGGATGTGATCTATCCTGGAGAATGTTCCGTGTGCACTTGAGAAAAAGGTGAAATTCACTGTTTGGGGATGAAATGTCCTATAGATATCAATTAAGTCTAACTAGTCCATTGTATCATTTAAAGTTTGTGTTTCTTTCCTAATTTTCTGTTTAGTTGATCTATCCATAGGTGAGAGTGGGGTATTAAAGTCTCCCACTATTATTGTGTTACTGTTAATTTCCCCTTTCATACTTGTTAGCATTTGCCTTACATATTGCGGTGCTCCTATGTTGGATGCATATATATTTATAATTGTTATATCTTCTTCTTGGATTGATCCTTTAATCATTATGTAGTGTCCTTTGTCTCTTTTCACAGCCTTTATTTCAAAGACTATTTTATCTGATATGAGTATTGCTAATCCTGCTTTCTTTTGGTCTCCATTTGCGTGAAATATCTTTTTCCAACCCTTCACTTTCAGTCTGTGTGTGTCCCTTGTTCTGAAGTGGGTCTCTTGTAGATAGCATATACAGGGGTCTTGTTTTTGTATCCATTCAGCCAGTCTTTGTTTTTTGGTTGGGGCATTCAACCCATTTACAGTTAAGGTAATTATTGATAAGTATGATCCTGTTGCCATTTACTTTGTTGTTTTGGGTTCAAGTTTATAAACCTTTTCTGTGTTTCCTGTCTAGAGAAGATCCTTTAGCATTTGTTGACAAGCTGGTTTGGTGGTGCTGAATTCTCTCAGCTTTTGCTTGTCTGTAAAGCTTTTGATTTCTCCCTCATATTGGAATGAGATCCTTACTAGGTATAGTAATCTGGGTTGTATGTTTTTCTCTTTCATCACTTTAAGTATGTCCTGCCATTCCCTTTTGACTTGAAGAGTTTCTATTGAAAGATCAGCTGTTATCTTTATGGGAATCTCCTTGTGTGTTATTTGTGGCTTTTCCCTTGCTGCTTTTAATATTTGCTCTTTGTGTTTGATCTTCGTTAATTTGATTAATGTGTCTTGGGGTGTTTCACCTTAGGTTTATCCTGTTTGGGACTCTCTGGGTTTCTTGGATTTGGGTGGTTATTTCCTTCCCCATTTTAGGGAAGTTTTCAACTATTATCTACTCAAGTATTTTCTCATGGCCTTTCTTTTAGTCTTCTTCTTCTGGACCCCTATGATTTGAATGTTGGAGGGTTTAACATTGTCCCAGAGGTCTCTGAGGTTGTCCTCATTTCTTTTAATTCTTTTTTATTTTTTTCTCTCTGCGTCATTTATTTCCACCATTCTATCTTCCACCTCACTTATCCTGTCGTCTGCCTCAGTTATTCTACTGTTGGTTCCCCACAGAGTGCTTTTGATGTCAGTTATTGTATTATTCATTATTGATTTACTCATTTTTATTTCTTCTAGGTCCTTGTTAAACATTTCTTGCATCTTCTCAATCTATTTATCTGTAACTCAATTTTGTTTTCAAGATTTTGGAGCATTTTTACTATCATTATTCTGAATTGTTATTCAGGTAGACTCCCTATCTCCTCCTCTTTTGTTTGGTTTGGTGGGCATTTATCATGTTCCTTTACCTGCTGAATATTTCTCTGCATTTTCATTTTGTTTAGGTTGCTGTGTTTGCAGTGGCCTTTCTGTAGGCTGGAAGTTTGTGATTCCTCTTTATTGTGGAGGTTGCTCCCTGTGGGTGGGGTTGGACTAGTGGCTTGTCAAGGTTTCCTGGTTAGCGAAGCTTGCATCTGTCTTCTGGTGGATGGAGCTGGATTTCTTCTCTCTGGAGTGCAATGAAGTGTCCAGTAGTATGTTTTGAGGTGTCTGTGGGTTTGGTGTGATTCTGGGCAGCCTGAATTTTAATGCTCAGGGCTGTGTTCCTGCGTTGCTGGAGAATTAGCATGGTATGTCTTGCTCTGGAACTTGTTGGCTCCTGGGTGGAGCTTGGTTTCAATGTAGGTATGGAGGCTTTTGGATGAGCTCTTGTCGATTAATGTTCCCTGGAGTCAGGAGTTTTCTGGTGTTCTCAAGTTTTAGATTTAAGCCTCCTGCCTCTGGCTTTCAGTCTTATTCTTAAAGTAGCCTCAAGACTTATCCATCCATACAATACAGATGATAAAACATCTTGGTTAATGGTGAAAAGATTCTCCACAGTGAGGGACACCCAGAGAGGTTCACAGAGTTACATGGAGAAGAGAAGAGGGAGGAGGGAGATAGAGGTGACCAGGAGGAGAAGAGGGAAAATCAAAAGGGGAGAGAGCAGTCTAGCCAGTAATCAATTCCCTGTGTGCCCTTCACAGTCTGGAACACCCAGAGAGGTTCATGGAGTTACATAGAGAAGAGAAAATGGAAGAGGGAGATAGAGGTGACCAGGAGGAAAAGAGGGGGAGTCAAAGGGGAGAGACCAGTCTAGCCAGTAATCAGTTCCCTAAGTGTTCTCCACAGCCCAGAACACCCAGAGAGATTCACAGAGTTAAGTTGAGAAGAGAAGGGGAAGGGAGGAGACAGAGGTGACCTGGGGAAGGACAGGGAGAGTCAAAAGGGGAGAGAGCAATTAAGCCAGTAATCATACCCCTAAGTAAAAATGGGTACTGAAGATTAGATTCTTAAAGGTACAAAATTGATAACAAACACCAAAAAGCAAAGATTAAAAATCTAGAGTAGAGGTTAGACTCTCAAAAATACAATATTAAAAATACAAAACAAAATCAATCACAAAAATTATAAAATATATATATATGAAATTTGCTTTAAAAATAGGGTCATTTTTTTTGCAACTTAGTAGTACGTTATAATGGAGAAGGCAATGGCACCCCACTCCAGTACTCTTGCGTGGAAAATCCCATGGATGGAGGAGCCTGGTAGGCTGCAGACCATGGGGTCGCGAAGAGTTGGACACGACTGAGCGACTTCACTTTCACTTTTCCCTTTCATGCATTGAGAAGGAAATGGCAACCCACTCCAGTGTTCTTGCCTGGAGAATCCTAGGGAGGGGGGAGCCTGGTGGGCCGCCGTCTGTGGGGTCACACAGAGTTGGACACAACTGAAGCGACTTAGCAGCAGCAGCAGTAGCAGTAGGTTATAAAAATGAAAATTAGAGGAGTAATAAGAACTTAAAAATTTAAAAAAATGATAATAGTAAAAATATATCTAGAAATTTCTCTGGAGCTGTTTAGGGCAGTGTGGGGTCAGTTCAGTTTCAGATAGTTCCTTGTTCCAGCTTGTACTTCTTCTCAAGGTCTATAGGCCCCTTCCAATGCTTAGTCAATGCTAACTACAGGGTTTTAATCTGTTGCACCTGGCACTTCTAGAGTGGTTCCCTCTTCTTTGTTTATTTTGGCTTCCTCTGTTTGCAAGTCTCTTCGGTGTCTAATTTCCCCCCTGACACAAGAGGGCAAAGGTGGTCACTTATTTAGTCTCACTTGTTCAGTTGTGCTATGGGAAGGGAGGAACACTGCAAACAAATATCACTGGCATGTGTGGGGAGTGCTCTGTTATGGACCACACTGGGTTTGCCCCAGCTCATGGCGGTATGTGCTTTCCTGGTCTACACTGCTCAGGCTCTGCAGGAGAACTGTCCAAAGCAGGCCCTGCATTTCGTACACTTCCCAGGTCTAAGATGCTCAGGTTCAGGTTCTCAGATACTCCACAAAGGCACAGACTTGGTTGGGCGCGCGTTTTGTGCCCTTCCCAGGTCTGAGCAGCTCAGGTGACCAGGTGCTTGGAGAGCACACTGTCCCAGGTGGGCTGTGCATCTTAATCACCTCCCCGGTCCCAGCTGCTTGGTTTCCTAGGTGCGCCAGGAGAGCACCGTCTCAGGTGTGCCGTGTGTCTCCTCTAGGGAGCTGATCTCTGGCTGCAACCCTCCTGGCAGATGTCAGCTGTCCAGGATCCCAGGAGGACTTGGTTAGCAACTCGGAGCCTGCTCACAGTTTGGTGGAGGATGCATCTCTGGGGCCATTGCCTCTCATCTTCTGGCTCTGGTTCTCGCCCGCCTGCCTCTCTGCCTCTGGCAAGGGGAGGGGCTGGTCCAGAGCTGGCTAGCTCTCCTTTGGTATTTATGCAATCCTTTGTTCTGTGAGCGGGCCAGGCTGTGCCTTAGGTTAGAGCTTTTTGCGGAAAGTTCTCTCTCTCTCTCTCTCTTTTTCTGTCTCTGGCTATCCCACAGTTTGGGTTGCTATCTCATGTTAGGTCCCTCAGATTGTCTTCAGGGCATTCAGGCCTGGTCCTTACCTTAAGCGTTCAACCCGCACCTCCCTGTCCAGCCCCCACTCGCTGGTGGTGGACACAGCATCTGGGCTACTTCTCCGCTGGGAGATGCAGTTAGGCGTGTGTTCTGTGGGTTTTTTTTTTTTTTTCTTCCTCCTGGTTATGTTGCCCTCTGAGATTCCAAAACTCCTCACAGACCCACCGGTGAGAGGATTTCCTGCTATTTGGAAACTTCTCCTCCTTCATGACTCCCTTCCTGGGATGGATCTCCATCCCTAACTCTTTTGTCTCTTTTTTCATCTTTTATATTTGTCCCACCTTCTTTCAAAGAGAATGAGCTGCCTTTCTGGGTGCCTGGTGCCCTCCACCAGTGTTCAGAAGTTGTTTTGTGGAAGTTTTTCAGCATTCAAATGATCTTTTGATGAACTCATTGGGGAGAAAGTGGTCTCCCTGTCCTATTCCTCCATCTTCCATGGTCATTCTTCTATCATATCACTTGTCATATATCACCCCAATTGAAATAAGTTATAAAAATAGACATCTAATTTATGCTTTTGGACTGTGGTTTTGGGGAACACTCTTGGGAGTCCCTTGGACTGCAAGGAGATCAAACCAGTCAGTTCTAAAGGAAATCAGTCCTGAATATTCATTGGAAGGACTGATGCTGAAGCTGAAGCTCCAATATTTTGGCCACCTGATGCGAAGAACTGACTCATTGGAAAAGACCCTAATGCTGGGAAAGATTGAAGGCAGGAGAAGAAGAGGACGACAGAGGATGAGATGGTTGGATGGCATCACTGACTCGATGGACATGAGTTTGAGTAAGCTCTGGGAGTTGGTGATGGACAGGGAAGCCTGGTGTGCTGCAGTCCATGGGGTCACAAGGAGTCTGACACGACTGAGCGACTGAACTGAACTGAACTGAATTTATGAGATAAGCACAGGCACAACTACCAATATTGGAAAATTATTTTTATATGAGCTGAATTCACTGAAATCAATGTTCTGGGGTTTTTTATTTTTAAAAAATCTCATAAATCTAGTCCTTTCCTTACCTTTCTTCTTTGCCTTCTTAATTTTGGCCAAAGCATAAGAGAAGAGTCAGGAGACATTGTCCACATATAAAATGCAAAGTAGAGAGTGAGAATTTGTGGCATTTTGGTTTGAGGGTCATCACCAGCTGTTAATAGCTCAGGTAGCAAAAAAGTGCCAAGGTGACACAAAGGACAGAGTTCAAGGCTGACAGAGTAGCTGGAAATTTAGTTGGGATATTCTGAAAGTGAGAGAGCTGCAAAAGGAGTGAGACCCAAAATTTGAGCAACAGAGAATCTCAACAGAGAAATGAAAACTATAATAAAAAAGAACCAAGAATTTCTGGATTTAGCTCTGACATGCAAAGAGCTTATGAGTTATCATCCTTATCCTTACAATAAGAAAAAAGCTGAACAAACTTGAAAATTACTTTCTTGGAACCATCAGAGAACTGAGATCACAGGACAAACTGCCACTCTAAAATTTGGAGAAAGATAAATTCAGAGTCACAGCTAAGATCTGCTTATCTTGAACAGAACCAGCTAGAGCCATAAATTATAAGAACATTTAAATGGTAATTTTGATAGATTGCTGGATGCTGAATGATAACTAGTATCAAAGAAACTCACAGGGAGCTGCAGTTATTAGTGAGATCCCATACCTTTGTGGGGTTTTACCTCTAGGAGTCTAACTAGGTTCTCAGTGAAGAGCCAAGAAAGATTCTGTTATGACTCCGGAAGGGTGAAGGGAAAAGTACCCATTATGAAATATACCCAGAGCATTCTCCATAATAAAGATCTGCTATTCTCCAGGAGAAAAGTCTTTACCAGAGTTTTTTGCCACCTAGAGGAAAGGCATTTCTCTGACTCTAGTCACTTATAGCCTTCCTGTCTGGGGAAAAAGAGGATTAAGAACAGTTGTGAAGGTCACAGTCCAGGGACATAGACTCAGTAAAAGACCAATAAGTAATCACAAGAGTATAGACACTTCCTCTCTGCTAAATCTTAAAACCATACCAACAAGATTCCAGGATAATAACTGGATTATAGTTAAAAGAGCTGTAAGACACAGACTCTTCTAAAGAGTAGTTTGGGGCTTCTAAAGGAAGCCCGAAAATATACAGAGACCGAAAATTGGAAATTACAGGAATTTGAAGCCTCTGACACATAAAGCTACAGCAAATAAACATAGGCTACCTCCTGGTTGGATTAATAATTAATCTACTTCACTTCCTGTTAGCCATGTGTAGGTTTCAAAAAAAAAATTATGATATGCTAAAAGGCAAGGAAATCAAGTCTGAAGAGGGAAAGCAAGCATCAACAACAGACTCAATTATGATTTTGGAATTTATCAGACAGGAAATTTAAAATAGCTATGATTGGGACTTCCCTGGCAGTTCAGTGGTTAAGACTCTGTACTTCCACTGCAGGGGGCCAGGTTCGATCCCTGGTCAGAGAACTAAGATCCCACACACCATGCAGTGCAACCAAAAAAAAAAAAAAAGTAGCTATGATTAATATGTTAAGGACTTTAATGGAAAAAAGTATACAACATGCAAGAAAAAAATGGATAATGTTCAAGCAAAACATGGAAACTGTAAGAATGAATTAAAAGATCATTCTAAAAATCAAAGACACTGTAAATAGAAATGAAGACTTCCTTTGAAAGGCTCATGAATAGATGGGACACAACTGAGGAAAGAATCAGAAAGCTTGAGAAATTGTTTCAAACTGAAATACAAAGAGAAAAAATAATGAAAAAAAGATCTAAGAATTGTGGAATAGTTTCAAAGAATGTAGCACATGTGCAATTGGAATACTAGAAGAGAAGAAAGCAAATGCAACTGAAAAAAAATTCAAATTCATCAGAGCAGATCAGATCAGATCAGTCGCTCAGTCCTGTCCGACTCTTTGCGACCCCATGAATCGCAGCATGCCAGGCCTCCCTGTTCAAATTCATAATGGTGAAAATTTTCCAAAATTAAATGAAAACACCAAATCGCAGATCCAAGAAGCTTAGAGACCACCAAGTAGGACAAATACTCCCAAAATGTGCAAATAGGCATATTATACTTAAACTGAAGAAAACCACAGATAAGAAAAAATCTTGAAAGAAGCCAAGAGGGTAAAGAAACCCTACCTGTGTGTGTGCATTTAGTTGTTCAGTCATGTCCGACTCTGCAATCCCATGAACTGTAGCTTGCCATGCTCCTCTGTCCATTGGATTTTCCCAGAAAGACTACTGGAGTGGGTTTGCATTTCCTACTCCAGGGATCTTCCCAAACCAGGGAGTGTACCTGTGTCTCTTGCATCTCCTGTGTTGGCAGGTGGATTCTTTGCCCCTGAGCCACCAGGGAAGCCAACACCTTTTTTTTTTTTGGCAAAGTCTTCCAAAAAATAAAAAGAGAAGGGACTACTTCCCCAATTCATTCTATGAGGCTATTATCACCTTGATACCAAAACTATAGAAAGATATCACAAGAAAACTGCAGAAAATATCCAGTATAAATATAGATGCAGGGACTTCCCTTGAGGTCCAGTGGTTAAGACTCTGAGCATCCAATGCACAGGATGTGGGTTCAACCCCTGGTCAGGGAACTAAGTCCCACAAGCTGCAGGACACAGCCAAAAGACTTAAATAAAAAATAAGTGAATAAAATAAGTAAATATAGATGCAAAATCTTCAATAATACTTTAACAAACTGGGTCTAACAACATATGAAAAAGATTAGACACTATGACAAGTGGAATTTATGCCAGGAATGCAAGGTTGGTTTAACATATGGAAATAAATCAATATAATACACAATAAAGCCACATTATCATCTCAAAAGTTACAGAAAAATCATTTGACAAAATTCCTCTTTCGTGATAAAAATTCTAAAAAAACTTAGAATAGAATGGATCATCCTCAACCTGTTTAAGGCCATCTGTGAAAATCCTATAGCATCATATTTACCAATGAAAGAATGGATGTTTCCCCGCCTAAGATAAGGAACAAGACAATGATGTCCACTCTTGTATTCAGTTGTGCTGGAGGTTCTAGCCAGAGCAATAGGAAAGAAAAGGAAATAAATTCATCCAGATCCAAAAAGGAAAATGAAAATTATCTCTACTTGCAGATGACATCATCTTGTATATAGAAAATCCTAATGAATTGATGCTTTTGAACTATGGTGTTGGAGAAGACTCTTGAGAGTCCCTTAGACTGCAAGGAAATCCAACCAGTCCATCCTAAAGGAGATCAGTCCTAGGTGTTAATTGGAGGGACTGATGTTGAAGCTGAAACTCCAGTACTTTGGCCACCGGATGCAGAGAGCTGACTCATTTGAAAAGACCCTGATGCTGGGAAAGATTGAAGGCAGGAAGAGAAGGGGACGACAGAGGATGAGATGGTTGGATGGCATCACTGACACAATAGACTTGGGTTTGGGTGGACTCCAGCAGTTGGTGATGGACAGGGAGGCCTGGCGTGCTGCAGTTCATGGGGTCACAAAGAGTTGGACACAACTGAGCGACTGAACTGAATAATGAAATATTTTTCTGTGATGTAAAGAAATTGCTGATATACAAAATAACATGGTGGATCTCAAAATAGTCTGACTGAAAAACTGCAGACACAAGAGAGTACATAGCATATTCTACTTTAAAATTCCATTTTAAAATTCTGAAAAAGGTAGTGGTACTGATGAACCTATTTGCAGGGCAGGAATAGAGATGCCGACGTAGAGAACAGACTTGCGTACACAGCTGGGGAAAGAGGGAAGGACGAATTGAGAGAGTAGCATTGAGACATACACATTACCATATATGAAATAGAGAGCTAATGGGAAGTTGCTGTATAATGCAGGGAGCTCAACCCAGTGCTCTGTGACAACCTAGAGGGATGGAATGGGGTGAGGGGTGGGAGGGAGGTTCAATAGGGAGAGGACACGTGTATACTTATGGCTGATTCACATGGCTATATAACAGAAACCAACACAGCATTGTAAAGCAATTATCCTCCAATTAAAATTACAAGAAAGGAAAATCTATGACAAAAAGATTAGTGGGTTTCTGAAAGTCGATGCTGAGGACTGACTGCAAAGATGTATGAAGGAACTTGTACGATGGGAATGTTCTATATCTTGAGTGTTATGATTGAGTTGCTGCTAAGTGACTTCAGTCGTGTCCGACCCTGTGCGACCCCAGAGACGGCAGCCCACCAGGCTCCCCCGTCTCTGGGATTCTCCAGGCAAGAACATTGGAGTGGATTGCCATTTCCTTCTCCAATGCATGAAAGTGAAAGGTGAAAGTGAAGTCACTCAGTCGTGTCTGACTCTTAGCGACCCCATGGACTGCAGCCTACCAGGATCCTCCATCCATGGGATTCTCCAGGCAAGAGTACTGGAGTGGGGTGCCATTGCCTTCTCTGACAATAGTATATAGTACCACCTATAATCTTTTTTTTGGGGATGAAATGTCAGAACATTTATTCACCTGAAGCCCATCAGTTGAGCCTTCTCCAGAACCCTCCTGATGGGTTCAAAATCCCTGCAGTAGAATGGTAGTCTTGGCCTTGCACTCTGCCCTATGAAGGAGAAATGAGCTCCTGACAAATGAGAGACGCCCACTGATCTACATTTCTCCTTGAGTGCAGCTACTTCTTCCAAAGGCTGGAAGGAGCAGGGTTTGACCTCTTCCTTCTCCTTTTATACCGGGTAGTTTGAGGCAACAGTTCTAAGTGTGTGTGTCTCTTCTGCAGTTCCAGGCTCTTCTTCTGGCCAGCTGGTCCTCAAAACTCAGAGGGTAGATTTTTAATTGAATCTTAATATTACCAAGCTTCTAGATCTAAATGTCAGGGGGATTGAAGAACTTTTGAAATGATGCCTTGTTATTCAATTAGCCAAATTATGTGGGAAATTCTATAGATCAACAAACAAATATCAGGGAATTCCCTGGTGGCCCAGTGGTTAAGACTCCAGGCTTCCACTACAGGGGACACAGATTCGATCCCTGGTGGGACAACTAAGATCCTACATGCTGCAGGGCCAGTAATTAAAAATAAACATCATAAAAGAGAATGGGTAATTAGTATAAATGAAAAAAGATGGATTTAGATATTTAAGATATATTGATCAAATTTAGCGTATGGACCTTGCTTGGCTCTTGATTCACATAAACCAATGGTAAAAATATCTTCCAGAGCTAAGTGCAGACATTTGAACACAGACAAAGTGTTAGATGATGTAGGGGCACTATTAACCTTGTTTGGTGTAATAATGATACTGTGGTTATGCTATTTTAAAAAGTGGCTACCTGTTGGATATACATACTGAGGTATTTACAAGTCAAATTAAACCATAGCTGGGATTTCCTTTAAAATATTTTGGTGACTATGATAGGGGAAAATGTTGTGAGAATGAGATAAATGACAATTCTCGAAAGTACTGATGGATGGATATATATTAAATATATATATATATTCTCTACTTTTAAATATACTATTTTTTCTACTTTGGATATGTTTGAAATTTTTCATAATAAAGAACTGGGGATTCTGTTTGTTGAATTTTAAATAGGTTATGTTCACATAGGTTATAGCCATCAGAATGAGTTCAACATGAGTATTCCCTATCTTTACCCACACACTCAATGACTGTCAGTCACAAATGAGAGGAATGAGTCAGTGGTGAAGAAAACAGCAAAGCAAGTGAAGTGGGCAGAACAGTGGCAACTGGTACCCACCTCTGTATTTGGGATGAGTGGGGAGTTGTAGGACCGTGACAAATGGAAGATCACAAACATGATTGAGTTAAATGGGTGTATACATTTGTGAAATCTCATAGAGAGGTTCACTTAAAATGAGTGTTATGTAAATTATACCTTATTAAAAATATAACTTTGAAAATCACTGACATAAACCTTTAATTTTAAAGCTAGGATTGTATGATAAACTATTTCCTGCATGTAAGATGCTTTACTCTTTGAGCAACTAGTAATTATATATATGGTGAAAAAAATGTATGAGTAGTTCTCTTTCTCAAATCAAAATTTGCTTAAATAGGTATAAAAGTGCTGAATGGGTTTGATGTTGAAATGTCAAATGAAACTTTTCCTTTGGAGGACATTGCTAATATCTTAGAGTTCAAAATTCAATCATTGGAATGATAAATACGTAGCAACAGTTCTCTGAAATGTTAAGCTTCACAAAAATATTGGTAACTGAGGTATTGCTTATATGTGGAACCTAAAAAGAAGGGTGCAAATGAACTTAGTTACAATACAGAAGTAGAGTCACAAATGTGAAAACAAGCTCATGGTTACCAGGGTATAAGGGGGAGGGGAGAGAAGTAAATTGGGATTGACATATACACACTGCAAAGTGTATATAAAATAGATAACTAATAAGGACCTACAGTTATAACACAAGGAGCTCTACTGTATACTCTGTAATGGCCTATATGGGAAAAGAATCTAAAAAAAGGGTGGATATATGTATATGCATAACTGATTCACTTTGCTCTACACGTCAAACTAACACAACCTTATAAATTAATTATATACCAATAAATTATTTTAAATATTGATAATTGAAACATAAGCTGAAAAATATTGGTTTTAATGCTGCATCAAGTGATAAAGTGCTGCAGAGAACCCAAAAGATTACCCATACAGTAAATATGGCTGACAGTAATGATAAAAGTTATACTCAATTTTTTTTCTTTCTTTTGATAACACTTAAATGATGAATAGGAAACAGGAACTGTAAGGGAAAGCAGAAAGAAGACAAAGAATGGAATTATCTAAAAGTGCTGAATAGCAACCAGTTAAAAACAATGAAGAAAGAAGCTAGAATTGTTTAATGGAGGCCAACAGCCAACTTATCCTGCTTCAAAGGATAAGTTCTCCATAGATACAAAAACAATTAATTAAACGTAGTCTCTCAAATTAGGCAGGTCCCCAAATATTCTTATACCTCAGTAGCACAGACATAACCTATCTCTGCTTTGAGTGTCTACAATTCAATGTATTATGAAAGTATAATCAGGAAATTTTCTACTGTACTGAAAAGTTAAGATGATTGAGGTATTGATTGTAGTGAGTTGCATGCAGATTTTCAGAGTTCAAAAGATTTCAGAGTTCAATGGTTTAAACACTCAGTTATTTAAAAGATCTCAATTATTCCATCACTCTCAAATTGCTCATTGCTCTCAAGAAGCTCAAAATGAATGGAACCTATTACTCAAAGATGCTTAGTACCAAGTTTTAAGTAGGTGTACCTTAAGTATTTTTCATACTGATTTAATTAAAATACATGTTTTCAACTTCAGAGTTCATGGACCCTTCTTTCCAAGAATTCTGAGGCGTAGGAAAGGAAAAAGAAACTTTGGAAAGACTATAACACATATCGTAGCAAAAGTGATGACTACTGACATGGTAAGTAATACATTTTATTCTTATTTGTTCATTTAAGTTTAGCTGCATATAATTAGAAAACAAGCTCTTTGAAGGTTGGATTCTTGTCTGACGTTCATGTCTCTGTTACACCCAGCTCAGTGACTGACATAATATAGGTACGAAATAAATAAATGTCCACAACTATTTACAGAGTACTAATCTTGTTGCCAGGTGCTATGCTAGCATCTATGGGAGAGAAATATGAGAAATACTGCATTTGAAGGAGATACACTTTTGAACCAGACCCACAATCGTGCTTCTTCCATACATCTGAGCAGTTTGAATGATGGTGGAGATGTTGTTTAGTGGAAGCTGAGTCATGTCTGACTCTTTTTGTGACTCTGTGGACTGTAGCCTGCCAGGCTCTTCTGTCCGTGGGATTTCCCAGCAAGTATACTGGAGTGGGTTGCCATTTCCTTCTTCAGGGGATCTTCCCAACCCAAGGATCAAACCTACATCTCCTGCATTGGCAGCGGATTCTTTACCACTGAGCCACCTGGGAAGACCTATGGTGGAGACACGGACAAGTAAATAGGCTATTGCAGTTGCAACACAGAATAATATAATAGTAAATGCTACGATAGGAGTATATACAGGAGGCACTTAGGATGGGTACATAAGCAGAGTTAGGAATTCTGGCAACGTTGCCTGAAAGAAATAATGCAGATGAAACCTAAAGGATGAGTGTAAATTTAACTAGCCCAAGTGGGGAAATGTTCTAAGTCATCTCACTTGACCTCTCAGTAGTATTTCACAGCTGTCTCCTTGAATAGTTTTTCATTGTCTTCTGTTATCATATTTTGCTGGTTCAATCTCTCTAATTGTTGTTGTATTTTTTCTCCTTCTGTCCTCTAAATGCTTGGAACTTATCTTTTTTCTGCACTATAATATGCCTAAGTGATTTATGTGATCTTTTCCCATGACTTCAGTTATATACATTAATAATCTAAAATGTGTATCCACAGCCCACATTTTTTGTTCTGAGGCCCAAACCGGTATGTCTAGCTACCTATTGCTCATCACCCCTTAATTATGTCCTGAGTACTTCAACTCAGTGTCCACAATTAAATTCATGATCTTATTGAGTAACTAGATTATCTTCTAATGTTCTCTGTTTCAGTAAATGGCACAACCACCTACCCAGTTGTTAATTACCATCTTCTGAGAGTTTATCGTCCCCTTGTCACCTTCATATACCCCTTCCTCCCTCACTAAACCACGTCTTGGCGTACACCATGTTGTTTCAGAGAGCTACCGTATGTCCTTTAGGTCTCAATTTAAATGTCGTTTCCATAGAAAAAAACTTGCTCAACCTTCAGAATACATAGACTACATACTGTGCACCCTGCATGTTCCCTTACTGTCACTTTTCCTTATCATAACTGTGCTAAATATTTTCTGTGGCTACCTATTGAATGTCTGTCTCATTTACTATTAATATACTAGCTATTAAGAGCAAGGGGAGTATGTTTACCAGTCATGTAGTCACCTAGCATGATGATTGGTATAAGGTGGGTGCTGAGCATTTTTCATTGAATAGTAAATGAGTACATGTTTGACAGAGAATGGGGTATATATGAGGAACTAAAAGAAGTCCAGAAAGGATGGTATTTAATACCTAGTAGGAGAATGAATCGGAGAAGGCAATGGCACCCCAGTCCAGTACTCTTGCCTAGAAAATCCCATGGACGGAGGAGCCTGGTAGGCTGCAGTCCATGGGGTCGCTAAGAGTCAGACACGACTGAGCGACTTCACTTTCACTTTTCACTTTCATGCATTGGAGAAGGAAATGGCAACCCAATCCGGTGTTCTTGCCTGGAGAATCCCAGGGACAGGGCAGCCTGGTGGGCTGCCATCTATGGGGTCGCACAGAGTCAGACACGACTGAAGCGACTTAGCAGCAGCAGCAGCAGGAGAATGAATAGAGATAAAGCCTGGCCTATTAGACTGGTCTTATCTGTTATCCTACCAATTTTTATTATTTTAAATAAAATTTAATTTCCTTTGATTTGCTTACTGGATCAGATTTTCAATAACATTAATTATTCCACCAATTTTATTTGTAAACATCTTTTGAAACATCATTGTAAAGTAAGGTATAGATTTTATCTCCAGCCTTTTAAAATATTTTTTTTTACCTATCTTTTTATTTGTTTTTAAATGTTTTTGGCTTTATTTTCCTATATAACAGTAAAATGTTTCTGTGATTTTTATTCAATGCTTTGCAACCCTGTCTTCATTTGTGTAAGTAAATATCCATAAACTTCAGACAACAGGACAATGAGAGGAAGACTACTCTGAGAAGGCAGCATCATCAATTTCTACTTTGCTTAGATCTTGGATTTTAGATTTACCTTTGAGGTGGACAAAATATTTTAATTTGGTGTACCTAGTCACAGCTGTGTATATAAGCCTTTAACAGTTTTCTCAACTTTGAAGATTCTTCGGTCTTTTTCCTGCTCTGTACTCTCCTTAAACAGTTTTAATCCATGCCCATTATCATTATGCTGGTGATCTTTACAAGCAGTGTAGTGAAAAGGCATGGACTTTGTAGTCAGGTAGTCCAGTGTTTAAATAGCCTGTTTTGGGCAAGCAGCCTAACTCTGAACCCCAATTTCTTTATTTTCAGAGTGCTTTAAAAAGAGAGAAAAACTGTGCTGATTAAGAGGATGATCTCTGGAGCCAAACTGCCTGGATGCAGAGTCTGGCTTTGGCACTTATTAATTATGTAATTTTCAACAAGCTGTTTTCCCATTTGTGCTTTAGTTCCTCATCTGTAAAATAGGGATAATACTGTGTTCTTTATTTATAGATACTATATGAATTCACATTTGTCATGTGCTTAGAATAATGGCCAGCACATAGTAAGTATTCGATAAATGTTTTCTACTAGTATGATGGCTACCGCGGCTACCACCACCATCACAACCATCACCACCAATACCACCACTAAACTTTGTTTTTTTGAGGATGAAATTAAATCCTATGTATAAAATACCTAGCAGCCTGGCATGCAGTGGTTTTTCAGTAGATTTATCCCCTCTTGCATTTTTTTGCTGATCAACATCACTAGAAGTTCTTCTCAGCATCTTTACCTTATGTTTCACTAAAAGATAACGACCCTAAATTTGAACTTACTGTTCTTTTGTACACAGCCTGTCCTTAGTCCTCCTGTATTCTCTATTGAATTAATGTCCTAGATATCCTTCCAGTCAATTGAACTAAATATGTCTACTTCCTTAGTCTCTCAAATTGTGATGAGAGACCTGAATTCTGTCTTTAGGTTTAGACTCAGTCTGACTTCTGAATCATTCCTAACAGAGATAAGCAGTATTTGTTTCAGTGCTTAAACTAAAGTTCAACATTAGTTATTCTCCTATATTTAGGAGAAATATCAATGTCCCCATTGTTCATCATAGGACTCTATCCTGTTCCTTCTTTGTCTAGAAGGCAGGATAGTGTGGTGGTGAAGAATATAAGCTTTACAATAATAGAAATCTAGGTTTGATTCATAGTTTTTCTTCATAATACTTGGGTTGGATTTAAAAAATTGCATAGTTTCTCTTACTTCCTTATCTATAAAAAGGAGTAATGAAGTCTATCCTATAGAGTCATTCAGTTCAGTTCAGTCACTCAGTCGTGTCCGACTCTTTGTGACCCCATGAATTGCAGCATGCCAGGCCTCCCTGTCCATCACCAACTCCCAGAGTTTACTCAAACTCATGTCCACCGAGTCTGTGATGCCATCCAGCCATCTCATCCTCTGTCGTCCCCTTCTCCTCCTGCCCCCAATCCCTCCCAACATCAGAGTCTTTTCCAATGAGTCAAATCTTTGCATGAGGTGGCCAAAGTATTGGAGTTTCAGCTTTAGCATCATTCCAAAGAACACCCAGGGCTGATCTCCTTCAGAATGGACTGGTTGGATCTCCTTGCAGTCCAAGGGACTCTCAAGAGCCTTCTCCAACACCACAGTTCAAAAGCATCAATTCTTTGGCACTCAGCTGTCTTCACAGTCCAACTCTCACATCCATACATGACCACAGGAAAAACCATAGCCTTGACTAGACGGACCTTTGTTGGCAAAGTAATGTCTCTGCTTTTGCATATGCTATCTAGGTTGGTCATAACTTTCCTTCCAAGGAGTAAGTGCCTTTTAATTTCATGGCTGCAATCACCATCTGCAGTGATTTTGGAGCCTCCAAAAATAGTCTGACACTGTTTCCACTGTTTCCCCATCTATTTCTCATGAAGTGATGGGACCAGATGCCATGATCTTCGTCTTCTGAATGTTGAGCTTTAAGCCAACTTTTTCACTCTCCTCTTTCACTTTCATCAAGAGGCTTTTTAGTTCTTCATCACTTTCTGCTATAAGGGTGGTGTCATCTGCATATCTGAGGTTATTGATATTTCTCCCTGCAATTTTGAGTCCAGCTTGTGCTTCTTCCAGCCCAGCGTTTCTCATGATGTACTCTGCATATAAGTTAAATAAGCAGGGTGATAATATACACCCTTGACGTACTCCTTTTCCTATTGGAACCAGTCTGTTGTTCCATGTCCAGTTCTAACTGTGGCTTCCTGACCTGCATACAGATTTCTCAAGAGGCAGGTCAGGTGGTCTGGTATTCCCATCTCTTTCAGAATTTTCCAGTTTATTGTGATCCACACAGTCAAAGGCTTTGGCACAGTCAATAAAGCAGAAGTAGATGTTTTTCTGGAACTCTCTTGCTTTTTTGATGATCCAGCGGATGTTGGCAATTTGATCTCTGGTTGCTCTGCCTTTTCTAAAATCAGCTTGAACATCTGGAAGTTCACGGTTCACGTTTTGCTGAAGCCTGGCTTGGAGAATTTTGAGCATTACTTTACTAGCATGTGTGATGAGTGCAACTGTGCGGTAGTTTGAGCATTCTTTGGCATTGCCTTTCTTTGGGATTGGAAGGCTTAAGTAAAATAATTTATGTAAATCTTTTAGCAAAGTGCCTACCACAAAAATGTGAACTCCTAATATTATTACTATTTGCCATTCAGATTTCAGTCATGTATCTATCATTGCTAGAATTACAGTTTCCTTGTAATGCTTCAGAAAGTGTGGTTACATGTGTGGTTAAGTGTGATAAAGTGTGTCTGAAAATATACCAGGTGCAAAGAAGATTAGTTCCCTTCCATCTGCACTACTGAGTCTGTTGCTACCTGACTGCTCAGAGAGACTGTGCTTTTGGTTATTCTTTCTCTTTCTTGTATATTTTTCCCTTTTTTTTGAAATTGAGATGAAGTTCACATTAAAAAATGAGCTATTTTAAAGTGAACAGTTCACTGACATTTTAGTAATATTATTTCACTATATTGTGCAACTGTCATTTCTATCTAGTCCCAAAACATTTTCATCACCCCCAAATATAACCCTATATCCATTCAACTGTTAATCTTATTCTTCCCAGGCCCTGACAACTACCAATCTCTTCTCTCTGTAGATTTACCTATTCTTCATATTTCATTTAGATAGAATCATACTATATATGACCTTTTGTGTCTGACTTTCATTTAGCATAATGTTTTTGAGGTTCATCCACATTGGAGCATGTATCAGTACATCATTTCTTTTTCATGGCCAAATAATATTCCATTGTATGTATATACAATTTGCTTATCCATTCATCAGCTCATAGACACTTGAGTTGTTTCCACCTATTGTGAATGGTAGCATATACAAATATTAATCTGACTACCTGTTTTCAATTCATTTGAGTATGGTAATTCTATGTTTAACCTTTTAAAGAGCCACTAAAATGTTTTCCACAGTGGCTGAGCTATTTCATATTCCCACCAGCAATGTATGAGGGTTCTGATTTCTCCACATCCTTAGCAGCACTTATCTGTCTCTTTCATTACAGTCATCCTAATGGATATGAAGTGGTATCTCATTGCAGTTTTGAGTTTCATTTCATCTTTTCATGTGCTTGTTGGCCATTTGTATGTCTTATTTGGAGAGAGATATACTCAAGTCCTGTGCCTATTTTTAGTTGGGTTGTTTGTCTTTTTGTTATCAATTATGAATTCTTTATATAGATACTATATTAATTTTAGATACATGTTTGCATATATTTTCTCTCATTCTGTAGTTGTCCTTTGACTTTCTTAATAATGTTCAATGATGCACAGAAGTTTTAAAGTTTGTTCAGGGTTTCAACTGCTATTTTGTCAAATATTCTTTCCAAAGAAAAGGTCCAAATACTTTTCTGGGTTTCCTCAGGTGGTTTATGTCAATTTTTTTTTCTTTTTAATTTTCCCCATGAATGGACCATAGTTTCCTGTTTCTTTGTATGTCTTCTAATTTTTGTTGAAAACTGGGTATTTTTAATATTCAGTTCAGTTCAGCTCAGTTCAGTCGCTCAGTCATGTCCGATTCTTTGTGACCCCATGAATCACAGGACACCAGGCCTCCCTGTCCCTCACCAACACCCAGAGTTCACCCAAACTTATGTCCATTGAGTTGGTGATGCCATCCAACCATCTCATCCTCTGTTGTCCCCTTCTCCTCCTGCCCCCAATCCCTCCCAGCATCAGAGTCTTTTCCAGTGAGTCAACTCTTCGCATAAGATGGCCAAAGTATTGGCGTTTCAGCTTCAGCATCAGTCCTTCCAATGAACACCCAGGACTGATCTCCTTTAGGATCGACTGGTTGGATCTCCTTGCAGTCCAAGGGACTCTCAAGAATCTTCTCCAACACCACAGTTCAAAAGCATCAATTCTTCGGCGCTCAGCTTTCTTCACAGTCCAACTCTCACATACATACATGACCACAGGAAAAACCATAGCCTTGACTAGACGGACCTTTGTTGGCAAAGTAATGTCTCTGCTTTTTAATATGCTATTTAGGTTGGTCATAACTTTCCTTCCAAGGAGTAAGCGTCTTTTAATTTCATGGCTGCAAACACCATCTGCAGTGATGGTAACTCTGGGACTTGGATTCTATCCCATCCCCAGAGTTTGCTGTATTGATTGTTGAGGACTGCAGTTGTCAATATGTTTAGTGAATTTTTCAAGCTATTTTTAAAAGGCTCTATTTTGTGTATGGCTGCTAAAGTCTCTATTATGTCACTAACTGAGATACAGTTAGTGACCTGACAGAAATTTTCCTAAAAACCTACAGTTAAAAGTAAAAAATCTTGTTTTTGCAGAATAGGTACTCTTCAAAGCTATGTCAGGCTGCCTACAACTGCCAATTGCTTTCATGTTGTGCTTGCACAGGGCCGTGATCAGTCAGAAGCACAAGCCTAAGGTCTTTACAGATCTTTTCTGAGTATGCATCCATCCGTGAGATTGTGCATTTCATTGTAGGTTCCCAGGATATGAGGTAGCTCTTATTACCCCAAGAAATCTTCCTCTTCAGCTTCCTCATTTGTAGGCTTTTTCTTGTCCCTTCCTTCATCCTTTGTCCCACGTAGCTTTGGGTATAGGATGTCTTTAAATGCTTTTATCAGCTGCTACTTGGCAAAGCTCCTCCATCCTCAGTTCAGTTCAGTTCAGTTCAGTCGCTCAGTCATTTCCAACTCTTTGTGACCCCATGAACCGCAGCACACCAGGCCTCCCTGTCCATCACCAACTCCCGGAGTCTACCCAAACCCATGTCCATTGAGTCGATGATGCCATCCAACCATCTCATCCTCTGTCTTCCCCTTCTCCTCCTGCCCTCAATCTTTCCCAGCCTCAGGGTCTTTTCAGATGAGTCAGCTCTTCACATCAGGTGGCCAAAGTACTGGAGTTTCAGCTTCAACATCAGTCCTTCCAATGAACGCCCAGGACTGACTTCCTTTAGGATGGACTGGTTGGATCTCCTTGCAGTCCAAGGCACTCTCAAGAGTCTTCTCCAACACCACAGTTCAAAAGCATCAATTCTTCAGTGCTCAGCTTTATGGTCCAACTCTCACATCCATACATGACCACTGGAAAAACCATAGCCTTGACTAGACGGACCTTTGTTGGCAAAGTAATGTCTCTGCTTCTGAATATGCTATCTAGGTTGGTCATAACTTTCCTTCCAAGGAGTAAGCGTCTTTTAATTTCATGGCTGCAATCACCATCTGCAGTGATTTTAGAGCCCTCAAAAATACAGTCAGTCACTGTTTCCACTGTTTCCCCATCTATTTGCCATGAAGTGAGGGAGGTAAAACAAAGGTCAGTTTCCTTATCAGTCCCTCTTCTGAGGTAAGGAGGAATAAGAAAAATATAAATCATGGGAATTCCTTGGTGGTCCAGTGGTTAGGACTCAAAGCTTCCCAGTGCAGAGGACATGCGTTCGATACCTCGTCAGGGCATAAAAATCTTGCAAGCTGCAAGCATGGCGCAGCAAAACAAAACAAAACCCAAACAAACAAAAAACTTAGGGGAAAAAAAACGAGATGGCTTCTAGAGTTTTTCCAAAACATTTATTTACAGAGATAATCCTTGTGCTGTTTGCCACAGATGTATAAGAGTACGTAAGATGTAATATAAACACAAATGACTATCTTGGTTTGCTGGCTTAGGATTACTGTAAGAGTTTCATATGTATATTCCTAGAAAAATGTTCACTCCTGCTTATCAAGGAAAATTAAAATTAGGCAGCACTCCCACTTATCAAGGAAAATTAAATTTAGGCAGCGAAAATTGTTAAAATAGCAAATATTTTTATACATTTAAAAGATACCCCATTCTGATGAGCTTGCAGAAAGAAAAGTGAGGTCTCAGATCAAGTTTCAATTGGTTAAACTTTTCTGGACGGCAGTTTAGCAATATGTATACAAGAGGCTTAAAATGTTTTATACCTTTTGACAGTAATTCTCAATCTAGCAATTTACCCTAAAAAATAACCAGAGATGTGCATAATTTATTTGTGGTAGTATTTTCATGATATTGGAAAATTATAAGCCATCTAAATAAGGATAGAAAATTATAACATAAATTATGACACATCGAGATTTCCCTGATGGTTCAGTGGCTAAGTGTCTGCACTTACAATGCAGGGGGCCCAGGTTCGACCCCTAATCAGGGAACTAGATCCCACGTGCTGTATCTAAGACTCAAGCAGTCAAATAAATATATACACATCTATATGATGTATTATTACATAAATTTAAAAAATTAGGTTTTGAAAAAATATTTAAAGACATGGGGAAGTGTGATATAACATAATGAGAAAATCAGGATTCAAAATCACCTGCATCCATCTTATGATACATCAGTATTATGCATGTGAGTATATGCATAGGAAAAAGACAAGAAGGAAAGTAGCTTCATAAATATATTCTATTTAGGTAAAAACTTGTTAAAATTTCCATTTTTGTTATGCTTTGTTTCAATTTTCTATTTTTTATAATAAGAAAAAAGAGACATGAATGATAATGCCATTTGTATTGGGATAAAAGAATAGACATTTTCATGGTATATATTTAGTTTTCAAATTTTATTTTTAAAGTTTCTCATTCTTACTGGTTCTAATAATGAAGTTCTTTCACCTTTTCTACTCACAGTGCAAATTCCTGGTACTTTTTCATTTTAGTTTTAGAATCTATAATAAATTTTTGATGGTTTACCAAAATTTTAGGGTCAGTTTGAGTTAAAGAAAATAAAGTAGTAGTTTCCAATAGGAAAGAAATCTGGGGTCATCAAAACCTAGACCTAAAGTTTAGCTTTACCACTCACTCATTCTGTGTCCATAGGCAAATCATTCACTCTCACTGAGTTTCAATTTTGTAACATTACAAGGGTATAATAATACTTTATTTCAAAGAACTGTTGGGAGTTTAGGGGGTAAAGGTCACAATAACTTCTGGCTGTATTTAGTAGCTCTAAGAATTATTAGGGATTGTAAGGAAAATCTCCTTTCATTGAACATTTAATGAACATAAACATACACAGTATTTAAACAGTGCATTACCTATAAGATAATGTGAAAAAAGGCTTCCCTGGTGGCTCAGAGGTTAAAGCGTTTGTTTCCAATGCGGGAGACCCGGGTTTGATCCCTGGGTCGGGAAGATCCCCTGGAGAAGGAAATGGTAACCCACTCCACTATTCTTGCCTGGAGAATCCCATGGATGGAGGAGCCTGGTAGGCTACAGTCCATGGGGTCGCAAAGAGTCGGACACGACTGAGTGACTTCACTTCACTTCAGTGTGAAAAAGCACATTACCAAGGAGTTAACTGATTTAAATGACCTATGTCATTTGGACCTACTGTTCTATTTCTTCTTTTCAGGTAAAGGACTTATCTCCAGACACACTTCTCCAACAGCATGATGATTTGGATTTGGCTTTGGATAGCTGTTACAGTGGAGATACAGTTGTTATTTTTCCAGGAGAATATCAAGCTGTAAATCTTGCTTTATTGACTGATGACATTGTTATAAAGGGTTAGCAAGGCATCCTTTTTAATCTTTTAATAGCAGTGTATTCTGGACAAACTGTATGTTATAAACATGGTTAATCAGATTACTAGAAATTAGGACAGTTTGGGGTTTCACAAATATCCCTTATATGCCTTTTCCAATTAATATTTTGTCACCTGTCCAGTGTGGGCTTCTAGGTGGCTTGGTGGTAAAAAATTCAGCTGCCAATGCAGAAGATGCAGGAGATGAGGCTTCAGTCCCTGGGCTGGGGAGATCCCCTGGAGGAGGGAAGAATACTGCCTACTCCAGTATTCTTGCCTGGATAATCCCATGGACAGAGGACCCTGGTGGGCTATAGTCCATGGGGTCACAAAGAGTCAGACACAATTGAGCAACTGAGCATGCACCTGTCCCGTAGTGTACTATCTGTACAGATTTCCTCCTTGGACGCACTGTACCAGAGAGATCAGTGAGACTGCTTCCCCATGATAAACAGTCAGAACAAAACAAACAAAAAAACCTGCTCACAGTATCTTCCAGCAGCTCTATTTTTTACCTGAACTGCTTTTTTCTCTTGTCTCCACAGCATTTCATACTACTTTAGTAGAAAACCTAAATGTAAAGGTATATTAAAATATACTCAGTATTTTCTCTAAAAGCTTAATTCTATGGAAACTTACTAAACTAGAAGTAAAAAAGCAGAGTTTACTAAATTTCTTTTAGATTCTGAACATATTTAGTGACTGGTTCTGCCCTTTTACATTAAGGTTGTTCCCACTGTCTGGCCAAAAGACAAGACAGATGACAAACTTTGCTATCATTTCAAAAACTGAGCATAATTTCCACTAGATTTTGATGACTGTAATGTTTACTTTGCTGAACTATATGGGTAATAAGGATATTTGTTAATTTTAAAAATTTGTCTTCAATATACAACCCCTCATTTTTGGATAGATGTTCAACTTAGAGGATTGCGACGACTACTAGAGCAAAATTATAGACACAATTACAATAATCTTATAACCTAATTCAAGAGTCTCTGCCAGTCTTTTTTATTATGGTTTTGAAACCAGGTTATGGTAAGATACTTCCTGGATCTTACACATTTTGTAGATTACTGCTCACTGTAATATAGGGAAATATGTAGTGGAATGAGTGTGTTAAGTACCATAGGTACATTTAGGTTGATTATAAACCCAGATTCTTCCATCATGGCATCAAAATAAGGAACCAAGACTACATTATAGTTAAATGTCTAAATGGTTGACTGAATAATTACAAATGTTACTTGTAATAGCAAGTATTACTGAATGACTAATGGGATTTAAGCTTTGGAAGTACTCATTTAATTATGTATTTTTGTCCCTATAAATCAGGAATTGGAAAGAGAGAGGAAATTATGATTACTTCTGAACCTTCTCACGACAGTTTTGTGGTGTCCAAAGCTGATAATGTGAAGCTAATGCATCTGTCTTTGATACAACAAGGGACAGTTGATGGGATTGTGGTGGTAGAGTCTGGTCACATGACTCTAGAAAACTGTGTATTAAAATGTGAAGGAACAGGAGTATGTGTTCTTACAGGGGCTGCTTTGACTATTACAGACAGTGAAATAACTGGTGCCCAGGTATTTTATTTTATAAAATCTATGGTTTATTGGCTGTATATAACTTTGAGTGATCTTAATATGTAAACAGAAGGTACCAATTGTTTTATCTTTGAATGGAATTATAATTAAGCTTGGAAACTGATAAAAGTAAATTAAACAAGAACAAGTACAAGCATGTTGTTTTATACACTTAGTATACTGAGGAAAGTGAACTGCCAAAGAAATGAGTTTTGTTGATGTGTGCTTTTTAAAAATATCTAGGAATCAGCGGTTATAAACAGATTTTGAGTCAGGTTAACAGATTTTAGCAGCATTATGAAGGATTTAAAGTACATATACATTAATTTTTATAACTACTTAGAATAACTGCTATTAAGAGATTTTCCCTTCTAAGACATGATTCGGGTGGGAGGAGAGCAATGTAATGGTCCATACACCTTCAGCCTTCCTATAGGTCTAATGATTCTTTGACACAGAGTTTGTTTTCAATGTTTTAAATGTTATTTCCACAATAAATTGTACTGTTGTATTTTCATGTAACTTAATATGTTTAGATTGCTAATATAGAACTACATTTTTCAAGTCTAAAGAAAATTTTGGAGGTGTACATGTGTTTTGTAGATTGTTTTATTTGCTTTTAATTTACAGGGTGCTGGTGTTGAACTGTATCCTGGGAGCGTAGCCATTCTGGAAAGAAATGAAATTCATCACTGTAATAACCTCAGAACCTGTGACAGTTCAAAAAGCACCTTAGGTGGAGTTAATATGAAGGTATTCTCATATTTTTTAACATAAGAATTGTAAATTATAAAGATACCAAAATATTAGCTTCAGCCTTAAATTTTAGTCTGTTAAGTATGGTACAAGCAATTAAAATACTGTTTAGATGATAGTTGACAGGAAACAAATTTAGTCTTATAATAATTTCAATTTAAATTCTTAGTAAATAACTTTGAATATGAGAAAGGGGTAAGTTCTTTTTAGATTTTGTTTTCATTGAGCCAGCTTGTAGTATTAATACATTTGGCTAAGTAAAGCAAATAAAGAGGATAAATATATTAAGAAATATTTAAGTTGTTCAAAAGTTGTAAAATAATTTAAGCTAACCAATTAAAACATAAATAGCAATAATTTGTAAGTGAAATGCTTTCCCATTCTTTTCTACTTATGTAAATTCTACCTTTCTAGGTCCCTCTCTCGACTTGTATAGTTAACGATAAATTTGAAAACTTCATATACTATTTCCTCAAATATTTTTGTAGTTAATATTACATTAATCCAGTGTGAGGAAAGTAACACTTGTTCAAAACTGAGATTCAGTTGTTTTAAGGAAATGTGTGAGCTCAAGAATTAAGTTCTAGAGCTTATGAAATGTTCATTAGTTCACAGTTTTATAGAAATTACTGAACACCCAACTTCCTTGAATAATTTAACAGGTTCTTCCAGCACCCAAATTGAAGATGACTAATAATCATATTTACAACAACAACGGCTATGGAGTAAGCATTCTTCAACCAACTGAACAGTTTTTTATTGTAGCAGAAGAAGTCCTCAACAAAGGGGCTGCTTCAGGAGATAAAAGAGATGATAATATGCTCTCCAAAGTAATGCAAAATCTGAATTTGGAAATGAACAATAATAAAATAGAAGCAAACTTAAAGGGGGATATTAGAATAGTAACAAGTTGAAGCATCTGGATTTAAATTTTTATATTTCAGCTATTTGTTTAATAAATCTCATATCCCACAGAAATGGTCATTTTAATTCAAATTTTATTTAATTAAAAAATTAAATATTTAAGGGCTTCCCTAGTGGCTCAGACGGTAAAGCATCTGCCTGCAATGCAGGAGACCCTAGTTTGATCCCTGGGTCGGGAAGATTCCCTGGAGAATGAAATGGCAACCCACTCCAGTATTCTTGCCTGGAGAATTCCATGGACAGTGGAGCCTGGCGGGCAGCAGTCCATGGGATCACAGAGTTGCACACACCTGGAAGACTCACACACACTAGGTGAGCTAACCTGGTTGTATTTAATGCTCTCACTGAAGATTCATTTTAATGTTTTTTAAAAAATGTCTTTGAAATATCACACAACCTAAAAGCTAAATGGTAATACCATCACCACCCATTCCAAAAGCAAACATGGTTTAAAATTCTTCAAATTTCTTGTCACATCACAGGGCAAGAGGAATTAGTTCCCTGACCAGGGACTGAACCCAAGCTCCCTACACTGACAGCATGGTCTTACCCACTGGACCACCAGGGAAGCCCCTGAATATTGTTTCTCATGCCTTAGTCCAATAAGAGCCTTAGTTTTTTACGTAGTGTCTGGCCAGTTTATGGTCAATTTCTGATTCCTACATATCTGTGCAGGTAACTGGAATAAGATAACAGTTATATAGGATTAACTATAGGAAGCACAAAAAGTCAAAATAAAACAAAAAACAAAGATGTATTTCTTATGTTCAAGAAATCTAGAGGTATTGTTACTTATATTCCAGAAATCCAGAGGTATTCAGTTATAGAACTAGCAGATGTTCCACATGCATACTCAATATTAGGTGTTGAGTGCTAGATATTCAGAGTGCTTCAAATTTCTTCTGTCTTCCATTTGTATGGTTTTCATCCAAAATCACCACATGGTCTAAGATAGCAACTGTTGCTCAAGCCAAGCAGAAGGGATAAGACCTCTCTACTAAGTCATACACATTATTTCAACTTTTATGCCCCCTGCCCCCAGCCAGAACCTAATCACATGGCTGTATCTAAGTGCAAATTAAGCTAGAAAATATAACCTTTAAATTGGATTGCCATGTGTGCTCTACAACAGGGTGTTTTTTTTTTTTTTAAAGAAACTGGTCTTTTTCACAAAGCACAATTTACACTGATTTCAGGATATAAAAGGAAATAAGCACAGGCTTCAGCCCTTCATCTTTCCTTCTGCAAGTTGACTATTTGTAATTTGATCAGTCCTGGGTGTTCTTTCGAAGGACTGATGCTAAAGCTGCAACTCCTGATGCGTAGAGTTGACTCATTGGAAAAGACTCTGATGCTGGGAGGGATTGGGGGCAGAAGGGGACGACAGAGGATGAGATGGGTGAATGGCATCACTGACTTGATGGACAAGAGTTTGATGGACAGATAGACCCTCTTGAGAGTAAACAGAAAGCAACAGCCTTGCATGAACAAACTTCTCAATCATCGGTCACCTGCCTCCTTTTGGTTGCTTCCATTGGTTTCCAACCAACTACTTCTCAGGTCTTCTTCAGAATACAGTTACTCCTGCCCCCCATTCTCAGTTCACTGAAGCATACAGTGTTTTTAAGATTTTTTAAGAACTTTGATAGTTATTTTTCTCCCTCCTTTGCCTTCCCATCCTTACTTTTTTCTCTCCATCATAACATTAAGAGGCTTCAGTTCAGTTGCTCAGTCATGTCCGACTCTTTGCAACCCCATGAACCACAGCACACCAGGGCTCCCTGTCCATCACCAACTCCAGAGTCCACCCAAACCCATGTCCATCGAGTGGATGATGCCATCCAACCATCTCATCCTCTGTCCCCTTCTCCTCCTGCCCTATCTTTCCCAGCATTAGGGTCTTTTCAAATGAGTCAGCTCTCCGCATCAGGTGGCCAAAGTATTGGAGTTTTAGCTTCAAATCAGTCCTACCAAAGCACCACCAATTTATTATCAAACAGTTCTGTAGGTTGCAGTCTGGCATGGGTCCCACTGGGCTTAAAATCAGTGTTTCTGGATGCTCTCGGGGATTTCCTTGTTCACTTGAGTGTTGGCAGAACTCTGCTGTTGCGGTTGTAGGATTGAGAACTGGAGTCACCTGGGGGCTCCTCCCAGCTTCTAGTGACCAACTGCATTTGGATTGTCTTCCTCCATCTTCAACGCCTGCAACAGACTGAGTCCCTTTCCTGCTTTCAATTTCTGCCTCCCTGACCCCTCTTTTGCCCCTTCCCTTCCACTTTTAAGAACCCTGGTTAGATTGAGCCCACCTGGATAATCCAGGGTAATGTCCCCATCTCCAGTTACACCTGCAAGCCCCTTTTGCCATGCAAGATACATATTCACAGGCTCTGGGAATTAGGATGTGGACATCTTTGAGGGGCCATTCTGCTTACCACCCATCTTAATTTTCTAAGTCAAGGAATGACAAATCCTAATCCTACTCCTCAAATGGGATTTAAGAAGCTTCCTCCTCCAGGACCAACCAACACATAGCTTGTACACATTTAGAAGAGATTCTGATTCAGAACTTACAGAAGTGGTTCTGTTTTTTTTGCTCTGTCTTCCCCTGTTGTGCACATACCTGGCTGGCCTACTAGTTTTGGAGTACAGGCATTGGGTCCTAGTAACCATTGTATTCCAAACCGTACTGCGCACTGCAGGTAATAATGTTAACTGTTTTAAAGGAATGCTACCAGTGGGTCTCTGCTTATGCAGAGAAATGAGGTTTACTCTCTGCTTATGCAGAGAAACAATGCAGGACTGTTAAGGATATTTCATCATAGTTGCTGGGGGTGGAAAGGTTAGGATTTTGGAGGTGAAGACTGGACAAATCAAGATGAAAAGAGTGGTGGTGGTGTACAAGGAAAAGGGATGAATTAGAACCCCTTTTTTGGTAAGGGGTTTTCTTTGCTCCACTGCAATGCCAGTAGCAGCTATGGTGAACTCTCAGCCAAACTAAAGAACAGAATGGGAACCATAATACTAGAGTCTCTTGTCAATTTATTAGAAGTAGTAAAAGTGGCAGGTGGCTACAAACCAAAGGACTGAAAGGACTCCTCAGCAGCACAAGGTACAAGCAGTTGCTAATTTATTCTTTGTGAGATACACAAGATGCAGTGAATTAGGGGGTTTTCTTCAGTTTGGAAAGTTTTGTTTCTGGACAGCAATCTATTGTTCAATAAGCAGTTTTTTTTACAAAGGTCTGATGCACAGAAAGAAAATCTCAGCTGGAGATACAGATTTGAGAGTCTATAAATAAATTGGACTTATCAGCAGTTAACTGTTGAGGGTAATCCACGAGAAGAGGATTTTGAAAACGCCCCTAAGACAAAATATAAGTTGTCCAAGATCGTTCACATGTCAGCGGCATTAAGATATGAACTCTGTTCTAATGGAAAAACTCTGTAATCTCTACTATACTATACTGTGCTACTGAAATGAGAAATGTGAAAATTCACTGGAAACAAAGTATATACTAAGTGTATAAATGTCTCCAATAAAATAACCTAGCTTAACAAATATCCTTTGAAATACATGTTAATGTTATTTGTCAAACACCTAAACATTATGCACTGGTGAAGCTTCGCTTACCTTAGTTTTTTGGATTAATTTTTAAACTTTAAAATTAATTTTAATACTGGAAACTACTAACCATGAAAAAAGAGAATGCTGACCTTGGTCTTAGATTTTTCAAAGACAAAGCCTGGGAAAAAGTAAAAATACTCAGTCCTAGGTCAAAAGTTTTATTCAGGTACAGAGATTCAGGTCAATTGGGTACCAGCCAGTATTTAATTCAAGAATAACAACAGCATTCCAAAGCTATTTATTCTAACTACTGTAGGTAATGACATCAGTTGGTATAGTTATGAAATGAAGTAGTTTTCCCCCTGACATTTAAAACTAATGAATATAATTAACTGGCATTGTAAAATTATTCTAATGTGTAAGATCAACAATTAACTATACATGGCCAGTATTCAATGTAATACTTTATTTTCTATTGTATTAAACTAAAGTCAAGAAAATATCAAGTATTTTAAAGACAGTTCTCAACTCCTGAAAGAAAAAAAATACAAACTGTGGTACCTTTATTATAGATTATATTTTACACAATATAAACAAAATCACTAATATAACTAAATGTCTAGTAGTTTAAGCTACAATGAACTACAGAACAGGTGGAAAATGGGTTTACTTACTGGCAGCAAATAACTTGAGAAAATGGGTAGCATGCTTTTTTATTCAACTGTCTACGCATAGACACTGACATAACTCAACTTTAATAGCCTCCACCTCCTCTTCCTTGTCCAAAGTAACCACCCCCATAGCCCCCTCTGCCACCTCCTCGCTGGAACCCTCCAGATCCTCGGTATCCTCCTCCACTCTCCCCTCTGTAGTCCCCTCCTGACATACCTCTATAGCCACCTCGGGAAAGCCCTCTGAAACCGCCACCGCCGCCACCAACACCACCACCACCTCCAACATAGCTTCCCCGAAAGGAGTTGGAGCCACCCCCATAGCCACCGCCACTGTAGCCTCCTCTACCACCATAGCCTCCACCACCTCCGTAGCCTCCAGTGCCATAGCCTCCAAGACCATAGCCCCCACCGCTGTAACTAGAACCTCCCCTTCTATATCCACTTCCATTGTCATAACGAGCCATCTTGGGAGGACGGGGACCATCTCCATACCTAGGAAAAGCACAAAACCACCTCTTTAGTAAAGCATCCTGAATACTTCTTAACTAGTCACAAAATATTAACATTTAGTCATATTTGAATATTTAGTACACAAAGGGAATACAGCCAAATGCACCAATTAAGCTGAAATGAAATAAATCTACTAAACTCCAAGATAGACACAAGAGGAGGCATATCTGTAAATATCTGTTTTTCTGAAGTTCTTACTGGTTCATTCTAAAAATCCTAAAATTTTGGCATGTGTTTACAACTTTCACTCATCTCAAATATATGGCATTCTAAGAAAGTAATAATTTGACCTGGCAATAAATCATTTGACCTTTACCACAAAATATTTTCCTGTATTAACTCTGAAAAATGTCTTTGCAAAATGCCTTTGGGTAATTTACTTACATCTAAATTGGCTTCATATGGCAAAGAAAGGAGGGTAATGAAAAACTGCAGAGCATCAACATGTCTCACCAAAATGTCAATTTAACATACCCCAATCTGCTCACTCCTCCTGTGCAGCTTTTCTTAGACACTAGCATTACCAACTCAGCTGCTGTCCATGCCAGAAACATGGTGGGATCTGTCTTCATTCCCTCACTACACTGCTCTCCCCATTTTAATCCATCACCAATACTTACTGACTCCATCGCAAATCTTTCTAATCTAGTTACTTTTCAATTCCCCTGTAATTCAGACCACCATTTTATTCACACAACATAACCTCTTTATTTCTATCCCATCCTTACTAGTTCCTGGCCTTTTGTCCTTCACAGAGCAGCTTGTATGCGAAGCCTTCTTGATCACCACCCCTTCCTGACAAAAGTTATATCTCCTAAACATCTATGAGTACTGCACTTATACCATGCCTGGGACATGTATTTTCCATCTTTCTTTCTGAAGAGTCTTTCTCAATTATTCTGTACAACTGACCTTGTGGGGAGACCACAGTTATGAGAGCACCGTTTCAGGAGCCTTCCTGTCTGCCTGAGAATCCAACTCTACCATTCACTAGCTGGATGATCTGGGTTTTAACTTCCCTGTGCTTAGTTTATTCATTTATATTAAAAGGGATAATGATCTACCTACATCACAGGTGGATTAAGTATTAAAACAAGCTAATATGGGAAAAGCACTTAGCACAGTGTGCCACACCCTAAGTACTATGTTTGATTAATTCAAAGGAAAAGTTAACTCAGTACGAATCAAAATGGAATGCCAGAATCCATAAAGCACACAGCATTTCTGTATAGTAAGTTAACACTTTAAAACCAAATGCAGTTAAGTGATTTTTGATGTGGAGATTGCAAAATATTTTTGAATGACAAATTTTAATGACTGTGTATTAGATATTGTTATTTTAACACATTTTGGGGATGTGACTTGTAGCCATGTTCTTAAAAGATACATGAAGCATACTGATGTAAAATGTCGTTAACACCTGCAACTGAATCACAAATGGCTGACAATCACTGAAACCTAAGTTAACAGAGTTTAACTACTGTTCTGCCTTTTCTACAGGTATCAAAAATTTTGAGAGTAAAAAGCACTGGGCAAAGAAAATTTTTAAAGGTGAAAAAAACTGAAGCAAATAAAACATTTTAAAGATTAAACTCTGATGCTTTTCATTTGAAGCAGCAGCAATGTAACCCCTCATCATTTTTCCTTTTTTTCCTGTCATGGGACCTACCCTGGACTCTATATGTACTTCCAAGGTCTCTTTCTATCTCTAGCACGCACTGGTGTAACATATCATTAACACTCTTTCTCTGAATGTGTTAACCAGAACTAAACTTCATTTAGAATGTGTACAGAATTTTAACTTAAATAACAAGGCCTCCATAAACTAAATGTAGAGTAAGATTACTGTCTCTTCTGCTTAGTTCAAAGAAAAGTTACTGTGGTACCCACCGTGTAGTGCCTATCATAAGGTTGATACCAGCAGCTGAGGGCCGAGAGATCTGGCGGATTGTGTTCAGCATACGTTCATTAACAGGATCCAACTGGCTGATGATACCAGGCTGTTTGGTTACTTCAACAACCAGAGCCTCCATGGCTGCTCGAAGAGCAGTGATACAGGCAGCAGCTTCATGAGATATTTGCAGTCTGATCCTAAATTAGGGGAAAATGATTAAAAATGAGAGGAGGTACCCACAGAAAAGGACTATTATCTCCCAGTTTCACCCATGGCAAGTGATGGGATAAATTTAACTTCTTTCCCAAGTAACAATACTTTCAACAAATGTAATGGCCCTAGATTTAGCAAACACAGGTATGAAGAGTAACAATAAGCTAAACCAACTTCTTAAATTTCACTGCTAGCTACTGGCAGGAGTTGTGAACCATGAAGTCTACCAAGCGAAGTACTCTTAGCAATATAGATCACTTCAGCCTCCAATAAAAGAATGAAATACGAGACTCAGAGTTCTGTAAATTTTCATGAATATGACTGAGCCTACTAACCATTAAGCTCTGTTCAATTCTGCCAAGTGGTTACTACACAGACACCACTAGTCTCTAAGCAATATGAAGTGTACATAACAAAGAGGCATCCGAATTCCAATTAGATTCTAACTCCTTAGTGTGGTATTCACGGCAGTGGATGGGGCTCCAGTGAATAATGCAGCAGTCCCCAACCTCTCTGGCACCAGGAATCGATTTTTGTGGAAGACACTTTTCCCACAGACTGGGGTGGTAGTGGCATAGTTTGGGAAGATTCAAGTGCATTACATTTACTGTGCACTGAATTTCTGTTATTACGACATCAGCTCCACCTCAGATCACCAGGCACTGGATCCCAGAGGGTGGGCACCCCTGACTTAATGCATCTGCCTCTGCAAGTATAATCAATTTAACTTCACAAATCATAAGCCTAGGATATACTACTCTTCAAAAGACAGTGCTATAAAACACATTGTTTATGCCATTGAATTTTGCCATATTTCACAAATAGATTAGCAGCTGAATTCCACTACATTTCAATTCTAAGAATTCAGGTGAGTTCACATCTGAAAATCCATACCAGTCGTCTACAAGCACAAGCTGTCCATCAGACTGAACTTTCTTGGAGGCAAAGAGAAGCAGCTGCAAGGGGGTGACTAAGGTCATGCCTTTAGCAGAGATGGCCCGGGTTCGAATCTGAAGGTAAAGAGGCAAGAGGAGAAAGTTAACATTCCAACTGTCAGTCAACTACCATATACTAATAAATGGACTAAAACTCATGTTCCCACTACACATTAATAAAGTAATCTGGATTTCAAATGTAAAAGTTTTCTAAACCTCTCTTTTCTTACCTTTTCACCAAATACAAAGAAGGGAGATGGGTACTTCATGTCTTGGCTGCTAAAAGGACAATTAACAGATGACTTGTGGATAAGTGCGTTACGCCCTTCAGTGGTGAGAATCTTTCTCTTTTCCTTATGGTAACACACATTGGGGTATACACCAAAGGCCAGGAGAGAGATAACAACATCCAGATTATTGTCTGGTCCAGTGTTAGTAAACACTTGTGTCAGTAAACACTCTGTTAAGAGAAAGGAGATTAAAAAAAAATAATCAAGTATCTGGCTAATTCTAACACTGAATTTACCAAAATTAAATGACAATTGTAAGAATTAACTCCTCCCTCATTCTCTTTTTCAAATAACCCATTTAACTGTCTCTGTTCTTAGCATTTTTGCACTCAGATTAATGCAAGGAGAAATTCTGCTGAGTCTTCACCATTTTAGTAAAATTAAAACGTCTGTTTTCTTTTGTAGACACAATGTAAGCTTGAAGTACTTAAAAACAAATACCCCAATTAACCATCTCCTCTCAGATTAGAGATAGACTGGTATGACCAGTATTCCACCTGCTGCTCTTAAAAAGCTGTTCCTTCTGCAGAAGATGAAATGATGACCAAGAGCAACACACTAGAAAAACACTGATGTTTTCACCCCAACAATGCTTTATGCCCAGCCCATCACATGGAAAGTATCACGGTAAGAGTATGGATAAACTTTGTCCCCAAAAGCTTGTATACCAGTCTTATAAACTTCTGAACTGAATGAGTGTGGACAAGTAATTTAAACCTCTGTGCCAGGTGCCTCATATGGGGGTCATATCTGCATCTCAGGAATTTTATAAAGCGTCTATCATACAAAAATGTCCTATTTTCCTTTGATTTTTCAAAGTACAAATTTAGTCAGTTTACAACAGAAGAAAAATGTTTAATTATTTAGATATGGCCCAGAAGGTAGTCCTTCTGTCTCTCAACTAGCTGTTTCTGGTTACGTGTTCCAATTCTCGATGTTTCAGAAAATTAACTCTGTCTCAATCTAGTTGGAAAAGTACAATAGTCCAAATTCACACAAGAAATGAACAGTTGGATTACTATTCCAATATCATATATCAAAGTCCTCTATGATTAGCTGTCCATTAAAACTTACTCAAAGCCAATTAAAATTTAATGCAATAGAGCTTATTTCACATCTAAGAATGAACAGATCAGCACAAACCACTACCTGAGGTCAATTCAACCAACTGCTCATTCTAGAAGTGCAAAAAGCTAGGCCTATGTTTTTCACAAGGTAAATGGATTAGAAATAAAAACACACCCTTCCATCTAAAAAAGACTAATGTGTAACAGATTCACTTTGCTGTACAGCAGAACCTAACACAACACTGTAAATCAACTATAATCCAATAAAAATAAAACCTCCCAAAGCAGCACAATTCTCAAAACATCTATTAATCATCTTTGTACAAAACTGTGATTTGAACATTATAACCTTTTGCAGCCTTAAAAAAAATTCAATTAATGTGAAAAACTGATTATCACCAGAGTTCAAAAAACTTAAGAAACAGCTAGGAATACAAAAAAAAGCAAAAGCCTTATGTTTAAAGCTAAAATATACTGGACTGTCAATGTGAATATATAATATTAATAAGGTACTTTAGATATGAGAATCTTACCTTCTGGAAATCCAGAATTAATCAGAATCTCTTTGAGCTGAACTTTGGCTTCCCAGGTCATTCTTAGTGTTGCCATATTGAGTCTTTTGTGCTCACAGAAACGTATCTCTGCTTCTTCTCCGCCCATTCTAAACAAACAGGTTAAGAAGTTATGCTCAAAGCCTAAAGAACTAGATACAGATTACAAACTAGACAGTTCATTCAATCTTACAAATCTTTGTCTTTCAAGCCCATACCTAGCATCATCCCAAGCCTGGAATACTGATAAAAGGGCCACATGATCAGAAAATCTGTTTCCAGCAAAATTTCGATGGATATAACCCAGTCGCTTTCCTTCACTGATGAACGGCTCTGGAAAGCAGGTGGCGGCAGAGATGGTACAAATAGCGTCTCCCACACTGAAAGAGACGAGAAAACCAGTCTAAACCACATTCTTGTTCCAGCAACTCGCGCAGTACAGTCAATTGTGGGTCAGGGTATCAGCTATCATATTGCTTTTTTAGTACTGAAATTGGTTTAACAAAGAACTTTACAGCTGCTCTCCAGAAGAAAAAAACATAATGAACTTTGATGTTAATGGATGCTTATTTACCATAAATTGACCAAGTATTCTATTTTCCTTTCCCATTCTCCCTCATTTTACTAAATCTCTTAATCTTCAAAACTTTCTCTTTCTTGGACAGCTGCTTAACCTCCTAGAGGAAATGCACTTCTCTTGATAAATCTGTGCTCTTTGTCTCAACAAATTAGGCCCAGGTATCCATCTACTAAAACAGTCTCTTCTCATTTCACACTTTCCTCAGTATCTGAAGTATGCCACTTCTCTACTGAGGAATATTTAAGCTTTTTCTTCTATTTGGGCCCATCCTGTTTTTACTGGGAGGGGGATGAAATTCTGAAACTGTTTTACCATTTAGTTGTAAGCAATAAAACAAAGCACTTACTAGAAAATACATCCCATTATCATCATTTTGCCAAAACGAGGCTCAATGGGGAGTTTAGCCAGGATTCGTCCTAGAGGAGTCAACTCATCATTGGCATCTAACGCATCAAGCTCTGCGGGGAGAGATTTCTTTGTGAGCAGAAACAGTAAGGAACACCCCTTCAACCCCGGCGGCGAAGATGAAACTTAACTTTACAGATTAAGTTTCTGTAAACTTAGATACTGACTCAAGTTTTCATCATTTGTCAAGCCAACTGCCAGCATTATGCCCATATCAACAATTCTGTTCACTCAAAAACAGAGCAAGATTAATGAAGAAAGCACTAGAATTAGGCCCTGTAGGCTATAAAGCTGAGTACCGTCCATGAGAAGTCTGTAAGTACAGTAATAACTATAACAGGTGCATAAAACATGCTGTAACAAGTCTGACACCATCTGTTAATAATTTTTAGAAAGAAATGAAACCTGGAGAATAAATTTCTGAAGTTCACATAGCAGATGAGCATGAGATTAAAAATTCAAATTGACTCCAATGTTCTTATTTTTTTCCACTATATACTGTTTCTCTAAGTGTGATTAGAAAACAAAGAGGTTCTAAGAGATGTACATAAAATGCTGTGGGCATCATGAATAATTCAGTCTGATCTTAAATATTGGTTAAGAAATAACATCTACCTTTTCTCCATTTTTTTCCCCAAATGAGATTCATATTACTACCCCTTTCTTACCTTATATTGCTCATTTTATATACTGATCATACTAAGTACATTAAGCAACACTGGAAGTTTTACTATCACAGTCCTGTGGACTGTATCCTCTTCTTGACTCCTTTGTGAAGTGTTATTTATCAGGACAAGACAGATGGTATAATTGACATGAACTAGGCAGACCTGTATTTGTGGGTACCTCTAAGTGTGTGCTCCGCTTCAATCACAGCATCCAAAGGCGGAGGTTCAATTGCCTTGGCCAGAAACTGGCCAATTCCTCCCAGACGCAGAAGTTTTATGCTCAAAGCAATTTCATGCAATGGTGTTCGGAACATCTCTGGTGTCATGTGGGTTTCAAGTCTAAGAGAAAATAAGCATAAAATAACCATCTTCTTTTGTGTACACACGTGTTTAATTAGCAAAAACCTTGCAGAGAGCTATCAGGCCCTTCCCTCATCCTTCCACAATTACCGAAGAACACTTATATTTACTATAAAGACTCTCTTCCCTTTTACAATTAATAAAAACTACACAAATAAATTAACAATAGTATTTACTGAGAGTTTACTGTGTGCCGAGCACTGTTCTCAATACTTTCCATTACTGACATACTTAATTCTCAAACAAATCCTATGGAGTTAGCATTATATTACCTTTTTTCCCCCACTGAGGAAAGAGACACAAAAAGGTTAAGTAACTTAATCTCATTTTGTAGAATGGGGAAATAAAGACCTCAAGAGTGTGAATAGGTACAAATAATATCAAAATGCAGGTCTCTACATTTCTAATTCATGCTTATTCTATATGAACTACTTGTAACGAAGATTCAGAGGGACCATCTGGAGGTGAATGCAAACATTTCTGGCAAGACTTAGACCAGCTTAAATCAGGTTTACATAAACGCATATAGCATACCTATACTTTATCTTACAGAAAAAAAGAACAAAAATCTCAATCTATTCATGCTGTTACTAGCTGTGAGCTGATTTTACTCCAAGATGTTTCTTCAGTTCAAGGGAGAATCCAACCTTTAAAAAGAACTAAGTATCATGTTGCAGCCAGTTGCCTGCATTAATTTCTGATGCTCAAATAAACCTACATTTACAATTACTAGGGAGCCATGCTACCAGTATAAAAACAAATCAAAGCTCTGATTTTTATTCAGTGTTATATACATCTAGACCTAAATTAGTCTGGCCCACAATTCTTCATTGTGGTAAATACACACACACCCCTAACTTACCTTTATTATCAACTTGTTAAACCTAACGTACACCACACTGATTTCCAGAAAACATACAACTAAATAGATATCTTAAGTCTATAATTCAAGGCCAGTACTTTTTTTATTTAAAAAAATTGGGAAGGGGGGCGTTGTGGGGAGGCACACAGGGAATACAACTTGATTTGGAGAGCCAACAATCTGAGAAGATGGTGTGCTTATGCCCAGAGAAGTATATTAAAGCACCTGGTCTCATCCACTAACATTCCCCAAAAGGCCTTGTGGTATAAATGGGAAATGGACAAGGCACTGACAGACTTGGATTTCAGCACTGGAGAGGTCTGCTAAGCTCCTCAGACTCTGGCTTCCTTAGGTGAACAACACCCTCTCTCTCTCACACACGAGGCAGGTCATATGACAGAGGTGATGTGCTGGGTGGTTGTGGGGTCTATAAACGCATATTTTAACATATTTTTCCAGAAAGCTAATCATTTCATAAATATCAGTACTCCCTATGTGGTGCCAGAATAATGCACATATATCCTTTTTTTTTTTTTTTGGTGGGGAAAACACATCATGCTTTTAAAAGATTATCAATAAAAAGTATACCAGTATCAAATATGCCACTGTGGATAATTTCTAATTTCATCTCATTCTCACCATAATCTTACATCTAAGCTAAGTTTCCTGCAATGAACTTAACTGAAAGCACTATGTACTGAGTTCATTAAGTTATGTCAGGGCAGAGGTGTGGGGAGGGGCTGTGTGTGTAAAAAGGCTGAAAGAAAATCTTCCTTCTTCACTCAAGAATTGGTCTTACCTCTCAAAACGAGCTCGGCTGCAGAGGTGAAAGCAGAATCCAGGGCGCACACGGCCAGCTCGTCCTTTCCGCTGCTCAAGGTTTGTTTTAGATGCCCATACTGTAGCATAATTGGTCATATTGTTGTGAGCAGTGAACAGCTTCACTTTTTGCCTAAATAGGAATGGGCGGTTAATTCTAAAACTCACATGACTATCAATACATGGCTATTATATTTCCACCAAGTGGCAGGTGCTTCCAGATAGTTAGGCCTACCTGCAATGTCTGTCTGTGAGCAGCACCAAGAATCTGACCCTGCACTCTCTAAGCTGCCAACCTACTATGAGCTGATTTAACACATACGTGCCACTTGCCAGCTGGATGATCTTGGCCAAGTTACTAATCTTTCTGTGACTCATTTTCCTCATCTGAAAATGTGTATAATACTAGCACCTACCTCAGAGTGTTTTTATTTATAAACATTTTGTGAATTAATGAACACATAGCATTTAAACAGGATATGGCACATACAGGTAACTAAGTGCTAATTATTCAAGGCAATTCTATTCCAAAGTTTATAACTGCTAGGCAACCTATGATCTAAAGACTATGTGCTAAACCGGAATACGTAGTACTTCTAATGACCTCACCAAGCGTTGTTAGCAAGGTACTTCTGGAGCCCTGTAGCAAACTCGGAATTTGTCAATGTCGCACACAGGCAGCTGTCACTAAATGACTGAGGTTGGCCTGACATGGGCACTGGCAAATCTTTTTCAACTTCCAGGACAGGCTTAGGGACTATACTGAAAAGACAAGCTGCACAAGCTGGCTGGACAGAACCAAGCTCTGCCGTTTCTGTCCTCTCTGTGTATTACCTTACCTGTGACACAGTGCCGCCCTGGCTGTGTCCCAGGCCATCTCATATAAATGTGAAGTCTTAATTCTAAGTGAGCGTCCTACAAGTAGGACATTTGTCACAACCTAAATATTGGTTATCTTTACACACCAAATAGCTCACTATTGTACTATGTGCAGTGGTCAATGGAAACACCCAATGGCTTATGAGAAAAACACCAGCAGATAAAAAGAGTGAGAAGCAGCCAGAAGCTAACATTAAGCTCTGTCACTTTCTACCATAACTGATATGATGATCAACACCAAGAATCACTCAGTAGCCTGTAACTCAGTACACAGAGATACAGCACAGTAATTTTGATGGTAAGAGAATAGACTTTTAAAGTGTTCTGATTCTGTAAACTGACTTTAGACACTACATAGAACTTTCTAAAGATTTCTTACATCCCAGGCAATGGGTTCCTTGTGAACTTACTTGCAGGAGTCAATGACATAAACAACATCATTTATGGTAATGCTTGTCTCTGCAATATTTGTGGACAAAATGATCTGTGAAGAAATGATATTTTAAAAATTACACTCAGGAAAATATTTTATTATGTACTCAAAAAGAATGACCTGCCTATGTAGTAAGTGACAATAGAATTACAAAAGTTTAAAAACAAAAACAAAAACAAAAACCACTCAATGACTGGATAACTGGAAAAACCACTAAATTCATGAAGAAAAGACCTATGTTTTTCTTCCTCAATTTAGATCATTTACAAGTAACTGTTTTGGATAGCTCTTTGAAGTCTGTCTCATTTAATATCTAAGGCACTTGCAACCCTGTTACCTTGGTTACTCCACTTGGTACTGGATCAAATACTTTGCGCTGTTCCTCTCGCGGAATCTGAGAATGCAGAGGTAGAATCTGATACCGGTGGCTTCCTGTAACAATATGGAAAAATTCAGGTCTTAAAAAGGAGCCTAGTTTAAAACTGACTACATTATGTACTTTTTAATAAAAAATCGATGCATTAAACTTTGTTTTCACATACTGGCGAGGGAACAAGCAAAATCATTCATTTCCCACTCTCAAGTAGTTGAAAATTCAAGAAAGACTCATACCAAAATGTGGATTCATTTCCAAATGCTTCTGCATAGTATAAATCAAATTCCAGCCAGGCAGAAAGACCAACACCGCTCCAGGAACATTAAGGGTCTCAATGTACAGAAGTAGAGCTTCAATGAGTTCAAAAGGAGTTTCCTTTTCATTCAGTTGAGCCATGCTTATCCTTGTTTCTGCACCATATTCATCACCACAGATCAGGTTGCAATTTGCCTGCAAAAAATAGGGAAACATATTTTGGACTGTCTCAATTACCACAGCCCACAACTAGGCAGATGTGTTCTCAATGTCCAAATGACACCTAAATATCCTTATTATCTTTAGCTGTTTAGTTGTATTTAGCATATAGAAGAAATTTAATTTTTAAAAATGTAAAACCACTGCATACTGGCTTACTGAATTTTTCCACTGACCAACATGCCCCGTAGGACATGACTAAAATTCAAAGCACAAACTCTTCATTCTACTGAAACTACTAATGGCTCTTTCTACCAAGTTTCTCTCTTTTGACTATAAACTTGGTTTTTCAAAAATATTTTCCTTACCGATTAACGAACTGCTTCTATGATCCTCTCTTTGTATCAATTACTGTATAATTACTTTATATATACACAATGCTTCTCTGTGTAATTTCCAGACTCATCTCACCCTAAATATTAAGTCCTTTAATTCTAAAATGAGACCTACAGACAGGGTATTGGATCACCTTCATCTGAAATACTATGGTTGGTATTTTCCAAAAAGTGTGCCTGAGAAACAAAGATAACCCAAACCTTCAGTAACGAGAAACAAACTTGTTATGATTCCCAACCCCCATAAATTTTCTAATTCATCAGAAGATTTGAGAACGTAATTCACAATATAATTCATTTATATCTTCAAATCGTCTGATTAAAACTACCAATCCTCAAAAAAAAAAAGTCTGAGGTTATGTTTATTATATTATACATTGTTGGCTGCCGTGTAGTCTTCATTCTGCTCACGTTTCCAGACTTAAGACGCATTTTAAAATATCACTGGTCCAACTCTTAAGCACTATGAAATAAGTGTCAACTTTTCTTTCCTGTTTCTTCTTAGGAAATCCCTCATGATCCCCCACTTTAATACTCTCTCCATGTGCTAATGTCATCACCATACAGTCTGTGTAACCAAGGACTGTAACTGCTGCTTCTTAAAACTTTACTGTACATATGGGTCTCCTGGAGATCTTCTTAAAATGTGGATTTTGACTCAGTACATCTGGGATGGGGTACAAGATTGTACCTACCAGTTTTCCAGGTGCTATGGCTCATGGAAAATAGAGCAGCAAAGTCATACAAAATAGTTACTAAATATCCTCCTCTTTCCTTTTTTTAAAAAACCTTTATGCCAGAGATAAAACTTGTATGAAAAACTTTTCACTGAATGTGGAATTTTTTGGAGTAAAATACATCAGTGAATTCAAATACATCAGCGAATTCAAAGATAGATATTAATTTATAGAGGTTTTTTTGTAATGTTAACTCGTTATCTTTTTACTGAAATCATTCTCTGTAATAAAAATTTTGCCCATAATGAAAATTCTTCATTAAATTCACTTACATCATCATCCTCACCACCATCATCATCCTTATCCTTCTTCTTCTTGTCCTTTGGTGGAGGAACAAAGTGGGTCATCTGAATACAATCTTCCAAAAAGTATTCTGCCAGGACAATATAATCGGGTAAGTAACAGCAACCTTCAGAATGAGCAGTCTTTAAAACTCACCCTCTAATTCACAATTCAAAATCATTTCCATGCCCTCCAATCTGATTTTTCACAACTACCAAGGCATTTCAGGGGCAATAACCTGTTTTCCCAACCAAACTCAGTGTTCCCATTTCTTAAACCTTGAAGGAGGGGGTGAGGTATCTCTTATACATACATGTTCCCACAAAGCCAGTCAGGGTATCCACCAACAATCATGGACTGCATACTGTGCTCTATATTGTATACTCCCGTGGTGTGTTACATGTGGACAGAAATTAATAATAAACCATAGTCCATCCTTATAAAATGGGTTCCTTTCAGTTACTACTCTAAAGAAGGACCTTAGTGCAAACAACGGCTGGAACACCTACTGATCAATTATGCTCCTGAGGTTCTCTAAAGTGTTCCAGAAGTGTTTTGGAAATGTCTCATACTCTAAACACTTACCCACTACACCAAAGAGCCCCAGAGTACCATTCTCATCACATTATATCAAAGGTACATATCAACATGACTCCTCACTGGTGATATTAACGTGATCATGGTGAGGCAGTGTTTGCCAAGTTACTTGTTTCCCCATTTCCCTACGTTACTCTTTGGAAGCAAGTCATTAAGCAGAGTACACTGAAGATACAAAGAATTAAAGAGTCACTTTTTTGAGTAACAGAATCTACGTAATTCTTTCTGTAATTCTTCATATGAAAGCTGTGTCTTTATTACCCAGATATTTATTCAACCACTGCATAAATTAATCAGTTCAGTTTAGTTGCTCAGTCATGCCTGAATCTTTGAGACCCCATGGATACCTATTTTTATACTTCAGGTTATAATGCAATAATATGTTTTTTATTTTTCTGTTCCAACTATTCCATTTTTGGCCACTGAGAGCTTACAGCTGACTCCTATGTCCCTCTGACTCCTTCACTGTTTTAAGCACTTCCTTACTTTCTGGTACTACAAGATGTTTTAGGCTCATCTTGTGTATTCCCTGCCTCAGAATCAGTTTTCTTTAAGGACATCTGGTTCCTTTAACTGGAGAATGGTATTGGAAACAAGATCTGGGTATCATACTAGAATGTCATTACTTCTAGGCGTATTCAGCAGACAAAGCTAGGAAATATACAAATTCATGGATCCAGACTTGTCTGCATTTATTTACTTCTATTAGAACATGAGTTCTTACAAATGTCTACAACTGTAATCCAATACCACAGTTTATTCACGTCTTCCCTCATACTCACCTATATAGCCTCTCACTGCAGCAGTTAACCTGGTTCTCACCACCTGCCATCCACTTACTTATTTTCTGAATCCCAGTATGCATGCAAAGCCATTTGGGAATTACTAACTGGACCCTCATGAGATATGAGTGCACTGACTTTTATTTCAGAGCTACTCTTTTGAATTTCAAAAGTTACCATCTTGACACAGCTATTCATCATTCCATATGTACACTGAAAACTTTTTAGCTTATTTTCATGTCTTCAAATTAGACTGTACCAAGTAATTCATTTTTAAAACCAAGCTACTAGATGACTATCATAGAATATGGTGATGATAAAAATCTTCCAAATAAGTTCTTAACAATCAGAGATGCATGAATTTGACAAACATTCACCTTAACCTTGTTTCAAAATCTGCCTGCTCTGCTCTACAAAAGATTGATTCTCTAGTTAATTTGGCCCTGGCGGCTTAAACTTTTAACAGCATTTTCCATGAATATATATAGGCCATAGTAATTTACATTTGACTGTACAGAATCTTAAAAGTTTAGCTATTAAGGATAGACAATTTACTGGATACGTAAACTCAAGTTGAGATCATTCACTACTGCTTGACTAAACCCCAAGAATGTTATGATGTATGTGATACCCTAATTTAGACTTTATTTTAAATATCCTTGAGATTACTCCTATCTCTAGGATTAAGGAAAACTACACACTACTGCACAAAAAACGCTCACCCTCCCACCCTACTCCCACAATATTTACCTTGAACTGGGAAAGTCCTCCCATAAACTTCAATGATTGGGCAATTGAAGAAATATTCACAGAACATGCTAGTATCAATAGTAGCAGACATGAGAACAATGCGCACTTCAGGATAAGCCTGAACCACGTCACGCAGCACTACCAAAAGGAAGTCAGTCTATTAAAACATAAACACAAATGGAAAAACAAATGAATTAACAAGTCCTTGCTCATGAGATACACCTAAAAAGACTTCTGAGTTATATAAGCACAAGACATCAGTGAAATTTGGTTTTTAGGTGGCTTGTAAGATGAGGGATTACAGTGGGACGCAGCAGCAGTACTTTTTAACAACAGTTGTAGCCTATTTGTTATGGGGATTCGAAATGAGTGCTATCGGGGTAGGGGAAGGGAGAAGAAAAAAATTTAATGAGAGGAAATTTTCAATGAAATTTACATTTTCAGTTGCACAAACTTTACTTAAAGAAAGGGAGAAAGTCACGATGAGCCTATAATCAGTTTTCCAATCACCTGTAAACCTAATCTGAAAAATGTTGAAAAGGTTGTACTTAGTCCATTTAAACAAATAATGATCAAGGCACTTATTTAATAATGTAGAGTTTCCATCAACCTACCAAACAACATTAAAGGTGGATCTCTGACAAACTTTTCTCTGGCTATGGTCTTCAAGTCCATCATTCTGCCTCCCCAAGCTAGAGAGAGATCCATCATTCTCAATCTTTTATTACTTTTCATATACTTTCCTCTTATCTGTATGTGTATCTAAATACATATACAGACATATATATGCATGAATACATCGAATTTTTAAATTTCCCTATTCTTAACTTTATGAGAAGGTACGATATTCTATGTCACCTTTTGGGATTCCCTTTTTCACACACTATAGCACTGCTAAGATTCACCCGCGTGTGTTACCAGTCTGACAAAACTACTTAAATATCACAATGTGTGTATATACCCGGTAATTCACCAGAAGATTTCTGGGGATGCCCTCTGCAGGTATCGATGTTGTTTTCAGGATCTTAATCTTCCAAACTTTCGCCCTCTGAACATTCTGGTGCATACCTCCTGTGGTACATATCCAAGTTTCCATGAGTAAGTGTAGGTAGGGAACTGTACTCAGAGGGTGTGAAATGTTGAACTTTGGGAAATAATGCTCAAATATTTTCCTAAGGTATTTCACCGGTTCATAAACCACCAGGAGCAATGGATAAGAGATCCTGATGACATTTATATTCTTCAATACTTGGTATCATCACTTGTATTTTATTAATCAAGTGGATATGAAGGAGAAGTATCTTATGGTCTTAGTCTGTACTTTCCTATTCACCAATGAGACGCAACACCCCACATCATGTCTACTAGCCAAATATAACTCCTCTTTCAAATTTCTCTCCTGAGCCATCTGTACTTTCTTACTAATTTGCAGGAGGTGTTTATATATTGCTAATCCTTTGTTGGCTATATTGCAATCTTCAAGCTTGTGGTTTTCCTTAAGGTATCTTTTGAATGAATAACTAATACTAATTTAGATGAACACATCAGTGTTCTTTCATGGTTAATGCATCTCACGTTTTAAGAAATTCTTCCAGAAGGACTGGGACTTGTTGCCCCATAGAGTTGTGCCTACTGAGGACATGAAATATGCCTCATCTAAACTAATATGTGCTCTAAGAGCAAAATACATAGATTTTTGAGGATCTAACATGAAAAAGAAAATGCAAAAAACCTTGATAATTTTTTATATTGACCACATGATGAAAATTTTAGATATACTAATTTTGTATTTCTCTTCACCTTTTAAAATATGAGGCTAGAAAATTAAAAATCACACGTGTGGGCCACATTATATCTTTACTGGGTACTGCTGTTTAGATGTCTACTTACGTATTCTAGTTTAAAGTTTTAAAATTGCTTTGGCACTTAGACCCTTATCTACCTGCAGTTGATCTTTGTATTTGGTTATGAGGTAAGGATCGAACACTATTCAAGTATCTCCTTATAGATGCCCATTTGTTTCCAGCTCCGTTTCTTGAATAGTCCATTCCCTTTCCCACTGATCTAACCTGACATCTATCACTCATTCTACTACACCAAAGCTGCACACAACACTATCTGTTTCTACAGTCTGTTACTCCATCAGTCAAACTGTCACCCCACGTGCCACACTATCTCAATTACTAGAGCTTCAAATTAAGTCCCAGATCTGTAAAGCAAGAGCCTTCATTCTGCCCTTCTATAGGAGTCCTGGTTATTTTTGGTCATTAAATCTTTCCTATTTACAATTATTCCATTAAAAAAAAAAAACCTACTGGAAATATGATTAGACATTCAAATGTGGATCAACGTCAGATGAACTGACATAAGTCCTTCTAGCCATGAATACAACCTACTCTTTTCTAGTATTTTGTTATGAAGTTTTATTTTTCCTATAGAGGTTCTGCATGTCTTTTTGTTGGAGTCAGTCTTAGGTGTTTGACATTCTGATTAGTACAGTGGTATCTTTTTAGTTGTTTTCTAGCTGTTGGTAACATACAATGCAACTGACTTTTGTATATTAACTTTTTATCCCGCCACATCGCTAAGTATTTCTAATAATTGGTCTTATAAGTTCTTTGGGGTTTTCCCTCTTAAAGTGACACGTTTAGATTAGGGACATCTGAAAGAGAACAAAGTTTCTGCGAAGTTGTTTTTCCATTTTTACTGAATGAACAATACATTAATATAGACCTGACAAGCTTTCAAGAAAAGCTAACCAAAACCACTTATTTTGGGGGAAATTAGTAACAATAATCCATAATGTTTCTCTGGAATTATTTAAACTGGAAGAACATTTGTGTGCTACCTATTAGTAAAGATAATACTGAAACATTTTGATTGATTAGAGGGGGAGGAACCCTGCATTTTCAAAGGATTTTGAATGACAAAAGCAGCAAATATGTTATCCAACCAAACAGCTAGATTTGTGATTTAAAAAGGTCATCCAGGCAAACTTTGTTGTAGCACAACAGTAAAAATCCATTTTGTTAAAACTAAATATGATTAACAACAACGGCAATGGAAGGATTTGCTAAGGAGGAGGAGCACCAATGAATGTTTAAGTAACAGCAGTTTGGCAATAGTTTGAATGACTTATTGTCCATCCACTAACATCTGTGTTTGGATATGTAAACAGTGCCATAGAAAAGAGTCACTGCTTTACGGGATCAATCTTTGAATTATACACTGTATAAAAAGTTAATTCTATATAAGTTTTGCTAAGAACCAAAAGGATCAGGTGTGAAAAATCTAGTTTTTTTCCCTTAATTCTGGTATTATTACCATTAACGTCAAAAAAGACGAAAACTACAAATATCCAAAAAACACTGTTAACTGTATTAAATTGTAAAATTCCCTAGTGGCGCAACAGTTAGGACTCAGCACTATCACTGCTATGGGGATGGGTTCAATGCTGGTCAGAAAACTGCCGCCAGCCACATGGCCAAAAGATAAAAAAGTAAAATTTATCACAAATTTTCAACTCAAAGAAAAACTGATCAGTAAAATTCCATCAGATATTCAGTGATAAATCATTCAGTTACTGAATTATGCTACAGCTTAATAATCACTGAAATTATACTTACTTTACAATAAGAGGTCTTTACTTTTAGAACTCTGCTTTAACAAAAAAAGGGTTTAACTAAAGGGTTTAACATTTGCTAAAACAGAATGGCCAATATCTTAGTGACTAGAGTACATAATTTTGTCAGAAGTTGTAAGCTATGGAAAAATGGAAATAAAGATATTCTACTTTGATCTCTTTATTCAGAGTATTAGTATCAGTACCTTACTATAACTCTCTGGTTACTTACATTTATGTCTCTTTCATGTATTTCATCTACAATTACATGACTGATTCCTCGAATGCCTGCTTCTAGTTTTCTTAGGAGCACACCTTGAAAAGAAAATCAGAGCAAACACTGGAGATGAGCTTCTATGTTAAAGTAGGGAGGTACAGAAAAGTGCAAAGAAACAAATTTCTAGACAATCATCCATGCTTCAACTACTATAACCCCCGCATTTTAGAAAAGAAACAATCACTGGTATAAGTTCTTGATTTGTACTTTGAAACACCCTTGTCTAATGAAGAGTATGAAAAAGATGTTACTCTTGTAACCTAAGTTGATTTCATTTGCTCTGTGCTACAAAACCAGAAGTGTATCATACTCTCTAAGAGGAAAATGGCCAAAAGTTCTGTTTAAACAAGAATTCTGAGACTGGGCTCTTGATACATCATTTCCAGTCCTTCTGTGCTGTTATCAAGTTTTCTTCACAAACAACACAATGTACACCCCCAGTGAAAGGCAAAAATAAAACCTGTCACTGACCTACAGTGCAAAACATTATACTCGCATGAGGGCGAGGAAGTATGGACTCAAATCGAACGCTATAGCCACAGCTTTTTCCAGGCTCTTCTCCTCTCTCGTATGCAACTCGTTCTGCCACAGAAACGGCACTGATTCTCCTAGGCTGAGACAAACAAAAAAAGTGATTTAAATGCTACAAAATTAACTTATTAGGGTTATTAAATTACCTGACCCTGGCAGTTCAGTAATCAATAGAAAGAATAATAGTGATATATTTAGAAAGCTCCAAAATTTAAAAATAAAAATTTAATTCTATGGCAGACATGTTTAAAATGCTGTTTTTTACTTTGTATATAAAGTGATTCCAAGGTTTTTATAGAAAATAAAATTTCTTCACCACTGGCCCTAACTCTTAATGGTATCAAGTGATCTCAAGAGGGAAACCGATCACACGTGGTAGAGAGCTTGTTGTTTTAAGTGAAGGCACACCTTTAAAGAACTATTTAACTGAGATGTACGAGCTACTAAGAACGCGAACAGCCTGATCCTTTGCTGTATCTACCATTCACCCATCTATTAATTCATAAGGTAAGCAGTCATAGCACATTAGTATCAGGTGCCACAGAAGTTGCTAGACAAACAGAAAAAGATAAACAAGCCCCTCCCCCAAACCACACTGAAATCACTCCTAGTTTTGATGAGCTTATGTAGCTGGGAAAACTGAATGTACATAATTGTTTCCTGCAATGTAGGAATAAACAGGCTGAATCATAAGGACGATGCTATGGGTTTATGTTTTAAGTGTTGGGCCTTGACTTTTCTGAAAACTTCCAAAGATTTCCCTATCATCCAAGTATACAAAACAACATTATACTTGGTAGATATTATGGCTAGTATGATATCCTGTGAGTATAGCAACAAAGGTACATGTAGATTTAGACTATATGTTTCCAGGCTGCCCTGGAATCAGAAGACACAGGCCACACCTCCACACCACTGGACGTTTTCAAGCAGAAGTTAGGTGACCATCTATTGTAAATACTCCACTCTGAGAAGAAAGATGGAATAATTCTCCGAAGCATTTTTCAACTCCATAAATTTACTACTTTATGAAGGATATAACAATAAAGGAAAACTAGTGAATAAATGAAAGCTGTTTTATATGCAAGGAGAGAATAACCCTTGATCCACCATTCCACACTAGTTTCCTTGGTTTTATATTTGTTGCTGCTGCTGCTAAGTCACTTCAGTAGCGACCGACTCTGTGCGACCCCATAGACGGCAGCCCACCAGGCTCCCCCGTCCCTGGGATTCTCCAGGCAAGAACACTGGAGTGAGTTGCCATTTCCTTCTCCAATGCATTAGAGTAAAAAGTCAAAGTGAAGTCATTCAGTCGTGTCTGACTCTGTGCGACCCCATGGACTGCAGCCCACCAGGCTGCCCTGTCCCTGGGATTCTCCAGGCAAGAGTACTGGAGTGGGCTGCCATTTGTTACAGCCTACTTATAGAAATCTGTGCATTTTACAGATGAAGCCCACTGGAACTGTCCAAGTTTATTTGGGAGGGGGCACAAGTTAGTGAGCAAATAATACAAAGTTGAAGACCATATTACAGAAACTATTCTGTCTAGAACAAACAGAAGCCATTTTTGTCTGGAACAACTTGGATTTGGTAAATCAGATAGAAGGTGAAAAGTATCACTTCCTACTGGGGCAGGAGTTAGTTTTTTCCTACTCATGACATGCAAACAACTTCTGAGTGAAAATACAGGTGTTCAGCTCATTTGTTGGGAGTCTGCATTTTTGCCTATATTGCTGGATTGTTCTGAGTGTAAATGGAAAGTGGTAGCACAGGGAGGGCAGAACAGAACTCAAATGTTCTGTAAAACGGCATCCTCCTGAACAACAGGTCTCCCGAAAGGTAAGTATTAAGAGGAAGGGTCCTTTACTGATAGGTGTAGTTGGGAGTTAGAACGTCTCCTGTGAGGCAAAGAAATCATAGCTAATTTGGGGAGAAGGGCAATCAAGGAATAGTTTGAGAAGAAAAAAGCTAAGGGTCCTATCCCAGAAAAATGGACACCTATCCTATCTCTTCAAGCTTACAATATCAATTTTAAATGCATTTCTTCAGTCAAGATTTTTAGATCCTCCCCAAACCCAACTCTCCTATAAAATATACAGGGCAATTTTAAGACATATATTCATTTCAGACACATTAAAAGCATGGTTTGCACATGTCCACATAAATGTATATGCACAATTTTTTTGGGGGGTGGGGGGGGCGCTATTTCAAGGTTCAAGACACTCCCCTGAGTATCAATTATACTTTCCAGGTTAAGAATCCCTAAGTCAACCCTAGTCAGCCTAGGAGGTGGTATCCGGCTACCTGCGACGCTCTCCTTCCAAATGCCAGAAGTACAGGGTTACAGCTGACAGGAACCACTTTACCTAAGAAGACTTGGAAAGGTAATTAGCTCTTCCCTAATTGTGGGACAGACTTGCTAGCATTGCTTATAAGTGGTAAGGTAACCGAACGTGGCAGTCAAAATGGGGAACACTGAAGGCAGACTGGTTGTGAATACTAGTTTCAACCACTTCCTGTGTTAATCTTGGGCAATTTTTAAATCTCTTTGTGCCTCAAGTTACTGAAAGAAAAATACTAAATGATACAGTACTTACATCTTAAGAGTCATAAACTTTAAATGAGCTCAAAAATATCAATTGTTTACAACAGAACCCAGCATATAATAAGCATTCTGCTAAAGTCAATCATTTATCTGTTTTTCTATCTTGTCTACTCTTGTTCTGATTGGTTGTTATTGAACCTTATGGTGATAAGATAAAAAGAGAATCAAGCTTTGAATGCAAACTTAAGGACTAAGTACTCTCAGTTTTACCTTATTTTAGGCCCAAAGAAATGGGAATACCAGACCACCTGACTGACTCTTGAGAAATTTATATGCAGGTCAGGAAGCAACAGTTAGGACTAGACATAGAACAACAGACTGGTTCCAAATTGGGAAAGGAGTATGTCAAGGCTATATGCTGTCACCCTGCTTACTTAACATATATGCAGAGTACATCATGAGAAACGCTGGGCTAGATGAAGCACAAGCTGGAATCAAGATTGCCAGGAGAAGTATCAATAACCTCAGATATGCAGATGACACCACCCTTGTGGCAGAAGGCAAAGAAGAACTAAAGAGCCTCTTGATGAAAGTGAAAGAGGAGAATGAAAAAGTTGGCTTAAAACTCAACATTCAGAAAACTAAGATCATGGCATCTGGTCCCATCACTTCATGGCAAACAGATGGGGAAGCAATGGAAACAGTGACAGACTTCAGTTTTTCAGTCTCCAAAGTCACTGAAGATGGTGACTGCAGCCATAAAATTAAAAGACATTTGCTCACTGGAAAAAAAGTTATGACCAACCTAGACAGCATATTAAAAAGCAGAGACAATACTTTGCCTGCAAAGGTCTGTCTAGTCAAAGCTATGGTTTTTCCAGTAGTCATGTATGGATGTGAGAGTTGGACTATAAAGAAAGCTGAGTACCGAAGAATTGATGTTTTTGAACTGTGTTGGAGAAGACTCTTGAGAGTCCCTTGGATTGCAAGGAGATCCAACCAGTCCATCCTAAAGGAGACCAGTCCTGAATATTCACTGGAAGGACTGCTGCTGAAGCTGAAACTCTTAAAACTTTGGCCACCTGATGAGAAAAACTGACTCATTTGAGAAGACCCTGATGTTGGGAAAAGATTGAAGGCAGGAGGAGAAGGGGGTGGCAGAGATGAGCTGGTTGGATGGCATCACCGACTCAATGGACATGAGTTTGAGTAAACTCCGGGAGTTGGTGATGGACAGGGAGGCCTGGCATGCTGCAGTCCATGGGGTTGCAAAGAGTTGGACACGACTGAGCGACTGAACTGAAATGAGGCTCAAAGACTCCCTTCAGGCCCAGACAGTAAGAATCTACCATATGGTTCAGTTTACCTTATCAGTGAAAGATACCAGAGATTAACACAAAAGTTAAATTCTTTTCATGCCTTTTTTCTGTTTTTAACTTAAAGGGGCCTAATGCTCTACAACTTTCAGAATTTTATGTCACTACAAAGGGAAGCTGATCAAAGAATTAGGAATGCTCTGGCCTTCTAGATGTTTCCACCTCTCAAACACTATTCACAACAGGCACATGCCTCATAAACTGGCTTGTTACTTACCTGAGTTACTACAATGTTACACTCAGCTGCTCGGTCATTCTGGATACAGTCATCTAGAATAAACTGGGGAACCTGTGTGGTTTTACCACATCCAGTAGCACCTCGAATAATGACAACTGGATTCTGACTAATTGCTTCCAGGATTTCACTTTCAAATTTCTTCACAGGCAGTAACTCTCTCTCCTGTAAGACCTGTATTAGAAAAGTTACACTTCACATGTCCACCAACATACATATCAGAAGCAACTATTTTAATTCTGAAAAAAAAAACAAAACAAAAAAAAAACACACAAACCAAACCTGCCATCTCTAGGAAAAGTTACTCCTTCCCACTGGCTTAATACTCAGAAAATACTTTTTGATAAAAGTGTATATACATATACACACACACACACACACCTCTAATTGAATAGCCTCTTTCCATTAAATTTCTGAACAATATCTTTTGGCCTTATCCGCATCCTTATTTTCCTCATTTTTATCCTGGACATTACATATACATTACCTTTCTTCTAAACATTTTAAGTCGCTTTACTCAGAAAACACAAAAACACACACACATGGAAAGTTATTATACTCCATCTCTTCATTTACATTAAGAACAACAGGCCCTTAACTCACTACTCCTATCCTCAGAGGTAACTAGGATTATCAGTTAGATTAGTATCTTTAATTTGCCTTCCTAGAAAGGGCAAAAATATATTATTCACTGTCTTGAAGCTCTTAAGCACCATATGTTTAAATACTTCACTTACTGCTTGCAAATCACGATCCTGTTCCAGCTGATACATTAACTCATTCTTGAGGTCCATGCTAATTTGTTCGGGAGTAGCCTATAAAATGGGAAAGCAACAGTCACACAAAAGCGTAATTCAGCTTCAAAAAAATGAAGCTGAATTCATTTCTTTAAAACTAGACATCCTAATGAAATATGTTCAAAAATAAAACACAGAAGTCTGATCTCAACAACAGTGTTGCACTCACATAAGCCAGAGGCCCCTCATCAATGTTGCTGCTAGTCCAAGGATTCCAGTTGGATTGTGGCGGTGACCAAGGAACCACACCCACTGGGTTTTGCCGCTGAGATGGCTCAAACTGAGCCAGTTTGCCAAGGTTGAGTGCAACAGGCACAGAGGGATCTTCAGGCTATTAAAAAAAACAAAACCAAAAATATCAGTTGCTTGTCTGACTGAAGAAGGTCAACACAAAGGTGAAGAACTTAAGTATCTGTATGCTTACTATGGGCACGATCTCAAGATTTAACTCTTGAACAATGTTCTGCAGCTGATGCTCCAAATCTTGAGAAAGGTTCACTTTGTAAGGCTCCACCTACAGAAAAGGGAGAGTCATCAGAATCGTGTAACATACATATGAACACTACTCGGATTTACTACGGGAGGGTTAAGAGTATGGAGTTGATACTAGGCCTACAGTAGACCTAAAGCCAACAAGAAGTCAGTTCCCTGGTGAAAGAATTACTTTAATGATGAGGAGTAAGGCCATTTCCATTTCTTGAGGCAAGAGTCCTACAATGATCAAACATCTTTAGCCAAATATTAAACAGAAGCTGAACTGAATCTCACGGGCTTCCCTGGTGGCTCAGCGGTAAAGAATTTGCCTGCCAATGCAGGAGACCAGGGTTTGATCTCTGGGTCAGGAAGATCCCCTAGAGAAGGAAATGGCAACCCACTCCAGTATTCTCTCCTGGGAAATCCCATGGACAGACAAGCCTGACGGGCTACAGTCTATGGCGTCACCAAGAGTGGGACAAGACTTAGTGACTAAACAACAGCAAAACTGAATCTCATATTATCTCTGGGCTACTAAGTCTAAAGACTCACTGTCTCTCCTTCTTTCTTCTTTGTAAGTCCAGAGTATGGTTCAATCACTCCAAGGTGGTAGAGTTGTCTGACAAGTGACAGCGCACAGGACTGTGCTGCCAGTTTTTTATTTGATCCATGTTCACGTGCAAAAATCCCTATAATTTAAGTTCAAAATTACCAAAGAGAAAAAGATCAATTGTCTAAGTACAGAAACATCTCATCATAAGCAACTAGAAGGTTAGGGTACAAAAGCTGACCTAAAATACGGGATTAAGAGTTCTAAGCTCCTTTTCATTCTAACTGCTAACTCAAACCAATACCATTAACAGCTGACCATCCTGGTTAGAGGCACACACTAAGACACATACCACATACAAATCTTTACATTAAAAGCAAATAAACTATTTTAACGAAGCTGTCATTATTAACATCATATAGCATTAAAACGGGAAGAATTTAACTTCTGAAAAATAAAGGATTAAAAAGCAAATCAAAGGAATAAAAATGGGTCCAAAGTGCCCAGACCAGAGTCAAGCAATTTTCTTCTATTAAGGGTCAAAAAATATTTCAGGCTTTAAGGCCATATAATCTCTGTCACAGTTACTCAATTCTGTCTCTCAAGAGTGAAGCCATTTACTAAGAACACTTCAACTAGAGTTTGACTATGGGCCCAGGAACCAGAAATGTTATCATGTTTGTAAAGAGTTCATAAATATAAGACAGAAATAATAATGTGTTATATATTTGACCCACCAAGCTTAAAATATTTATCTGGACTTCTACTAAGTTTGCTATTCCCTGATGTAAACAAATCACTGTAGCTGTGTTCCAAAAAGCTTAGAACTCCTATCCACTCAAAGTATTCTTAAGTCTAGGATTAAAAAAATTCAACATCATCTCCTAGTGCTTCTTTCAAAGACTTGATTTTCTAAGTTTTTGATACACTACACTTAAGTCATAAGAATTATCCACTACACATAAGTGTGTAATTCTCAAGCTGGAAAGAATCTTTTCCCACTTCTCTCAACTTGTAGTGAGGTAAACTGAGTCCCAGCAACACAGGTATGATTTCATTGAAATCATTAAACTTGTTAGAGACAAAATCAGGTACACAGAGCTATTGTTTACTTTCAAGCATGACACACTGCCTGCTTTTAAACTTACTAAGAATAAAGAATACATGCTCATGCTTGTCTTTTTACTTCCTTTATGAATAACCCCAGTTGGTTCCTTAAATGCCTTAAGAGTAACTTTCTCAACTTTCTTTCTTGACTCTGCGACACTTAAATGCTCACATTCACCTTTAGACCTCAAATCCTATCATCTGATTAACTCCTTTCTAAATGTCACTAAGTTTTACCTGAAGGAGCTATATCTTTTCTGTATCAATGGAAAGATTAATTGACACTGGCACATTCCTCAGCAGCCTACCACCTCTTACCCTTTGAAATACAATGCTAGCACAATCTTTCAACATGTAAAACTGGGAAGCTGGGCCTGCTTATCACTAATATTCTAAGACACCCTAAATGGTACCTTATAGCATGGACTCTGTCAAATTAATAATACATGTGGCTCAAGACTTTATAATGAATACTACTAAGCTATACAAGACTCAGAATATCAGGAAAGCAGGAACACTTACTTCTGCCTATCTGCTTGATATAAATGGTCATTTCTGCAATAAAGCTCCTGTAACAACATATACAAACAAGGTTAGAAATTTCACCATTAGAATCATTAAATCCAGGATTCTTAAATCAGGCTTTCCAACTGCTTAGGCAAAGCAAAGCAAAAAACCACTGTAAACATTTCTGTTCACTCCTAGAACAAATGAAGTATATAAACGTCAAATAATGCACAGCACGGCATGAGACAGCGGTAATCAAACCTGATGAGCCAACTGTTCATGGAAAGAAAATGTTAGGAGCTCTGATTCCACATTTACTTACTTTAAACTGTATTTCAAGGCTGCAGTCTGAATAGCTAGAAAACATTCAGTGAAAAGGAATTTTCCACTTAGCTTGAGGCCAAGAAATAAAGTAAGTCCAATACTCTCCTTAAACTACAGTTGTGGTTGTTTTCCGATTCTTTGCATGGGCCACCCACTAATGATTTCAATCTGTTACGATCAGCTAAAAATAGGCTTGTGTGCCCACATACACATGGGAGTAAGAACACCGAGCCCATGTCAGTGGCTGGAGACAGGTCTGCTATCTGCCTGCAGTTGGAAGTAGCCCTTAATAACAACAAAAAAATTAGTTTATATAAGTCAAGTCTCGGAGAACAAAATATTTTTGAAAACTATAGCTAAAATAGCTAGCAGATACTAGGGAATAAATTTGGGCTTTAAAAAGGGGAAAATTGCCCTTTGGAAACTATGCTTTCTGATCTTTCCATTGCTCAGGTATATTCTAACCTTGGCTTTGTGCTGTGAATAAAAGGTCAGGTGAGACTTACAAAAAAAAAATGTTAAGATTCCTTCCTATACCTCGTGAACTGACCTTCAGGCACAGCGGCTTCAGGGGTCAAAGGCCACTGGCTTTCAGGGAAACAACATCCACCCTTTCATTAATGACACCGATGGCAGTATGTTTCTCAGCCAGGCTTAAAGTCAGCACTCAATCTCATTCTCCTCCACCTAGGGGGGAACAGCAACACCAGAAATCAGTTTACAATAGTTTCCCATGTGATTGCTTAGTTCAGCCTAAGCAGCAGCACATGTGTGTATGAACACAGACCTCTAGTGTTGCTGTCTGTTATGCCTTTAAAGGACATACAAAGAGCAATGCTGTCCAAGCTCCCCCAACTGCCTCTGCCTTCCTTGTCATAGCCTGAATTCTTTAACTCTTTGTATCAGAATCAATTAAGATATTAAAAAAAATTTACAGTAAGTTTCAGGCATACTTAAATTATCTAACTGCCCTTCAAGTTATCAAGAGCTACTAAGCCCAATCAGTGTAGAAAAACAAAATTTGAAAAAAAAAAAATCATCAACAAACCAATCTTTCTTTTATAATTTCTGATGGTTTAATAAAGTCAGATGTCAAAATTAAGTATTTGAGAATTCAGAATTGAATAAAACATTGGGAAGCAGGGGGAACCATGCTCTGAACATCATTTTGAGCAATATCAAAGTTTTATTTCAGTAATAATTATTTTAGGGTTGCTAGATGCAACACTTTGATTTTTAAAGAAAACAGTTTTGATGCATTTTGACTTAGTTCATATAAGGACAGCAAATTAAAATCATCCAGATTTTCATTAAAACATCCCCTCCTTTTCAATAAAATATTAGTGCCCCCAGAAGAATCTTATCCATATGAGCCTTCCTGGGAGTAATAATTACTACACCCTGGAATGCTCTCAGGAAGAACAGCAAGCAGGCTGAGAAACATACTGTCACTGTGAGAACCTCCTCCTCCTTGTATGTTCAGTTTATGAAATTTAACAGAACAAAAGTGTGCCAAACTTAACTCACATACAAAGATGGAGGCTCTCCTTCAGCTTCACAACAGGCCCTTAAAACGTCACTAATAGGACTCGAACACAGGCAACTTTCAAAGCCGATGGGAAATTTGGTTCTAGATGTAACACCATCTATCTCTGAAGACTCGAAGTGTCTAACTTGACACGTTAAAGAAATAAACATTATAACTGCTTCTACCACCACAGAGAACAACAAACTTACTACCTCTGGCTGACTTTTAAGTCAAACATGGACAAACCACTACTTGAGGCTACTACTGAGGCTTTTGCCTCTCAGATTCATACGAGAACCAGAAGTCTAGCAACACAAAGAGCAGATTTTTTGCAGATTTTATTCTTAAACAGAAAATTTTTGTGATTTTATTCTTAAAATCACACTCCTAAGAGAAAACCTTAGCAAACTGTACATTACACATCAGTGACAATTTTTCTCGGTCAATATAACATATCTTTTCACCATTTTCTACTCATCCACAAACTGAACCAGATGCCACGTACAAGAACAGAACAACAACTCTACAAAACCCTAACTTACTACAGAAGGAAAAGAGTGAAACAAGCAAACCTGTTGTGATCGGGACCCACTTGCGTGTACTTATATTCTCCTTGAATCTTTTCTTTTTGGAAATATTGGTTCAGACGAGCCTTAGCATTTTCCAAGGTCCAGTTTCCATGAAGTCCAGCATTTAAATCCACTTCTTCAGATTCAAGGGTCTGTTGAGTCAATAATTAAACTTGGCTTCATGATGCTATGTAGATTTAAGATACACAGTTCTATAACAACAATTTCTTTGTACCATGCTTTAAAAGTGCGGAAGTTGTCTTTTAACAGCTTTTAATCCTAGTCAAAACTGAGCCAGAACTAGTTCTTACTCCATGTGACGGTCCTATCACATAAACAAGCTATTGGTTAATGCATTACACATTTAAACTGTTCCTAAGAAACCTTTGACCAATTTCTTTAGGCTGGTTTAAAAACTTTAAACAAATAAAGTGAAAGGATTTTCACTGGTGGTCCAGTGGTTAAGACTGCACTACAAGGGCATGGGTCTGACCCTTGGTTAGGGAATGAAGACCCTGCATGCTGCACACAGCCAAAAAATAAAGTATCTACCAAGTTAGCAAAGTAAGCTATCTTATCAAAGCACTTTTACTGCAAGTGCTCAAGAAATGAGGTTTACTGAGGCAACTAAGTTTCCTACAAAGCAGATGAAGAGACATTTTATTAATACCAGGGAAAAACAGTTTTATTTCACAGGCAATTCTACTGACCAGAATTAACAGGTAGCTTAGGTTTATGGTGTTTTGTGCGAACTATCAGTCTCAAATAATTTAAACAATCACTAAATTATAAAGTTACAAATATTTCAAACTGTGCCATGAACCAAGTCCTAAATCACACTCTAGGAGATGTAATACAGGGTTATATATAGCCTTACCGCTTGGACTTCCTGTTCTTCTTTTCTTGAGTAATAATCCTTCAAGTTGGCACCTCGATCCCAGGTGGGCACATAGCCAGAGCCCCCACCTCCAGAATTATTTTCTATTATGGAAAGAAAATGATGTTATTTTAACATATCAAATTGTACAAACACCCTTAGTATTTTTTAAAACCACTCCTAATTTAGATTTCAGAGCTTTATTATTAGAAATTCAAGATTTTAGTTATTTGGAAATGGACCTGAAATCTCTCACATAAAGTGTTACCTCACTGAATACAGGTCTAAAATTGCTAACTGTAAAGATGGTATGCAGCAGGGTGCTGCTAGTAATGATCGTAAGTGACTGATAACCTGGCATACATTATCATGTAGCTCTGTTTTAAGTTGTTACATATGTAATAACTGACTAAATGGTAACTGTTTCTTCACTAGATATGACCCTGAAAGAAAGCTACATGCTAGTGCTAGAGATGGAAATAAGTTAAAAAGGTGTTAAAAAGTGATGAATTTTAATGAGAAAGCAGAGTAAAAATTGTAGTTAATATTGCCTAAAACTGTTTATTAATACTTTTTAAAAGTTTACTCAAATAATCTTGTAGTAAACATTGTTATCCTTGTTTCATAAACACTGGATCTGAGACATAGGTAATTTGACAAATATTCCAGGTAACTGACCCAACAGTGGACACGCTAATGAAAGTTTTGATATACACAGAATTCAGCAGTGACCGGGACCCATATGGCAAACAAACAAGCCTACAATATTTGGTAGGAATCAAGTTAAAGACAAGAAAGGGCAGTAAATAAAACCCCTTTAACCAAATATTCTAGCCTGTGCAAAATCTATCCAGAGATCAAAATCTATTGACAGAAAGTAATTGAGCTGTACTACTTTTTAAGAGATTAAATAACCTGGTAGTATCTGCAAACTTATGAAGATCTTGGGTTCTCTCCACATTAGGACTTCAGAATAGTTATTTCTACCTGTCCGAGTGAGAAAAAGATGACGACTGTGCAAGACAGTCTATCTTATTCTCGGTCATGTGCACACATTCAAGTCCTTACCTGCTTGGAGAGTCAGGTGTGGAGGAAGAGGTCCTCCCAGGTTTCCTGGTACACCTCCATCCTCTGCTGTGGTATCAGAGGAATCAGTAGCTGAGGGTGTAGGGGGTGCTACCTGCAAGAGGAAAAGTCAAGGCAAGGTCAGTAACTTTGCCTTCAGAGACCATTAAATTCTTTAAAACTCAGAGGAGGCCCATGTGTCACCCCCTCTTTTCCTCATAATATTAATATTGTTGGCTTTCAGTATTATAAAACTATTATGTTCTCATTTCAGGCAGAAAAGGTAAGGGTAGTAAAAATATCCATTATTTTCTCTCTGGAGATTATGTAATTATGTAGATGAATATAATTTTCACACAAAAACTGGGATCACTTTATGCTGTATACATCATTTACCTTTCTGCATAACTCAATAAAGCTATGAGCCATGCTATGCAAGGCCACCCAAGGTGGACAGGTCATAGCGAAGAGTTCTGACAAAACATGATCCACCGGAGGAGGAAATGGCAACCCACTCCAGTATTCTTGTCTGGAGAATCCCATGAACAGTATATAAAGGCAAAAAGATATGACCCTGAAGGATGAGCCCCCCAGGATGGAAGGTGTCCAATACACTACTGGGGAAGAGTGGAGGGCAATTACTAACAGCTCCAGTAAGAATGAACCAGCTGGGCCAAAGCGGGAATGATGCTTTGATCACAGGATGTCGAGCAATATCCCTGGACTACCGACTAGATGCCAGTAGCAACCCTCCCCCTGTTCTTAGTCAAAAATGCAATCAATGGGGACTGGGGGGACATGCCAAAACTGTCTACTGACAACCACTGGAAATGACTGAAATGGTGGAAATCCAAAATAATTAAACTCTTATCCTACAGAGAAAGGAAATGGTAACAGCCTGCAAAAGCACATATGCAATATCCTTTGATCCAGCAATTCCATTTCAACAAATCTCTCCCCAAGACAGATAAGCAAAAATACAATAAGTTGTATGTATACACATGAATACATAGGCTGTTCATTTTAGCATTGTAAGTAACAGTAAAAAACACAAAACCCCATCAGTACAGGTAGACTTCATCTTTTCATCAGACTTCAAATCTCTTCATCACAGAGATTTCCTGTGCCTGCCCCTCTACTCCAATCAAACTGAAATCTGATCAAGTCTCTAACCACCAATTATGAGAAACAGAGGAACAGAGAAATACTTTATGATACAAGGGGGCTGTATCTGCAAGACCTAAAGTGTGGGAAACTAAAAAATAAATAACATGCTTTCTTTAATGAATTCCAAAGAAAAATTAGAGAGGGGGAGGGAGAGAGAATCTAGCGATAAGAACACCAGACATCAATTAACTGTAGCATCAGACAACATCTGGAACGTAATTTAAATAAACTACTAAAAATGGACTCATGGAACAATCAGGAAAATCTGAGTACTGATTGGGTGTTTGGGGACGTTAAGAAACTATTAATTTTTTTTGGTTTGATAATGGAATTGCTGTGTTTTTTAAAAGGATTACCTTTTAGAAATACAAACTGAAGTAGTAACAGATGAATGACAGGATGTTTGGGATTTGCCACAAAATAATCCCAAAGGAAGAAGGTAGATAGAAATTAAGAGATGAATCATGACTGGTCATGGTGAAAAGTGTTGTAACACAGGGGTTTGTGATATTATTCCTAGTTTTACTCTGACACACATCTGACATTTTCCATGATAAAAAAAAAAAGTTTAAGTATCCTTGGCATTTAGAAATCAGTCATTTTTGGCAAATACATTCGGCTGCGTGAAAGGGCAAGTGAAGTGACACAAGCAGGGTTTGGTGAGGATGGGGAGGTAAAATACAGATGGTATGGCAAAGATTTGCTTGTGATATAACATTTTCCCAAGTTCATCCCTCATTCATCTAACCGAAACATATTAAGTGCCTACTGTATGGACCAGAGGAACCGCCACCTCCCCCAACCCTACCCCATCTTCTGCTCTCATGAACTATAGTATGAGGATCTAGGGGTAGAAAAATAGATTAAAAGAGGGGTCCTCAATCTCAGTATAAATGACATTTTGGGTTGGATGCTTCTTTGTTTCAGGAAGCTTTCTCCTATATATTGTATGATGTCTAGCAGCAACCCTGGCCTCTACCCATTAGATGTCAATAATGCCACCATCCCCTTCCAGTTGTAACAAAAATGTCTCCACATATTGCCAAACATGCCTGGGGGACAAGATCACTCCCAGTTGAGAAGCACCAGCCTAGAATTTAGTAAGTGCTGTGGAGAAAAATAAAATAGTGAAAGGAGATGGGCCACCAGGCTAACAGGAGATTTGTAATTTTCAACAGGATGGCTGGGAAAGAGCACTCTAGGCAGAAAGAATAGTCAAGCACCAAAGTCTTGGGATGGAAAAGGTGCTAGCCTATTTGATGAATTGCAAGAAGGCCAGTGTAGAAGTGAGGGACAAAGTAGAAAATGCATAGCTGGAGCCTTAACGGAAAAGATCTCAATGTGTTACAATGCTAACAAGAAAAAATTGAAAATAGGATACTATTCCTGGTATGGCCCAGTAGCTCCTACTATACTAACTCCTGCAGGTGACATGAACTCCAGGAAAAAAAAAAAAACCCTAAAACTCTCCTCAGCTATACACGGGCACTAAAAAGTGAACAAAATCTGGCAAACTCTAGAAGGAACTTGAAATGAGAAAGCAAAAAATAGAAAGTATAATTCTAGCTTATTATGCCTTTTATTACTAAGGAAGACCATCTCAGACAGCTAAAACTCAACAGAAAACCCAGTCTTTCTGGCCGGAAGTATCAAAGGATAAGAATTTGGGTAAACCAAAGCTGCTAGAAAGTGAGAAAGAAATCCCAGAAAGGAAACAAAGAGGAATCCCAAACTCTGTGTATAAACTTTCCCCAAATCTCTGGCTAACCTTTAAACTATATATACGTAGGAGAGATTTCAAGCCTCCTAGCACAGGATCAGAAAACTGAAGTGAGATTTGAACTATCACTTAAAAGATAGTGCTGGCGCGTAAGTCCGTCTAAATTAACTGCTTGACAACACAATGACAAAATAAATACTTTTTGGAGGTCTAACATTATTTAGTCTCCAAAATATAATAGTCACAATGCCCAGGATATAATGCAAAATCATTTGACATACAAAGAGGAAAAATCTCAAAAGCACAATCAACAGAGGCCAACCCTGAGATGGCCCCGATGCTAGGATTAGCAGTTAAGAATTTTAAAGCAGCTATTGTAACTATGCTCAATGCTATACAAGAAATTCAGTCATATTATGAATGTATGCTTATAATGGATGAAAAGAAATGCCACCAGAAAAACAAAACCTGTTTAAAAAAAAAAGGCAATAAACTTAGAAATAATAAAAAAAGTATCGGCGGGGGGAGGGGGGGTGGAGGTGGGGGTGGGGGTGGGGACTGACGGAACCAACAGAAAACCATCAGTGAACTTGAAGATACTGATTATCTTTAACATAAACTGAACATACACATGAAATCATCCAATCGGAAAATTAGATAAAGGAGGATAAAAAGACTGTCCAGGACCTCCAAAATAGTTTCAAAAGGTTTCTCATATAACGTTAACATGAAAGTCCCAGAAAAAGAAGAAGAAAAAATTAAGAAATATCTGGGAAAAAAAAAAAATAACCAAAAGTTTCCCATATTTGATGAAAGACATAAATTTACAGATTCAAGAATTTCAGCAAACTCCAAGCAGGATGAGTACAAAGAAAACATCATAGCCAAGCTACTGGAAACCAAAGAAAAAAATAAAGCAACCAAAGAAAACACATACAGGCGGAAATGATTTGATTACTGCCCACTTCTCATCAGACAACGGAAGTAAGACAACAGTGCAACATGATCTCTGAAGTGCTCAGAGAAAACTGGCACCTCAGAATTGCGTCATCTTCTATTCAAGGTAAAACAAAAACATTTTTACACAAAAGAAATCAAAGAGCTTGCCACCAACAGACCTAGGAAAAGGCTTAAAAAAAACAAAACCAAAACACACAACTAGAATAGGTCATAACACATGGAACAAAGGCCAATGGGTCAAATATTTGCAAAAGAATCAAGGTCGTCTTGTCCAATCTCTTTGTTTCACAGATGGCTCAACCAAACTAATTAAAAATCTTGTAATTATATAGCGGTACACCATACTAGAAAGTAAACTCAATTCCTGGGTAAATGCAATGGAAAGGTAAAAAACATGTATTTTTACCCTTATAAACAAGTTAGATTGGGTTTTTGTATTCTAAAGGTTTTATAAAAACTGGATGTTTCATGTAATACCTAAGGCATCTGCTTAAATCATAATGTGATTTTTTTCATAATTTATGACTTTTTAAAAACATCAGCAATACCACTGTTTTTGTGAAAATTCGAACTTTTACTTTTTAGTTAATAAGTTTATTTTTTAAAACTTTTGCTGCATACACACAATGTACTTAAAAATAATTACGGTATCAAAAACACAAGAATGATATTCTACTGTACCAAATACTATTTTAACTCTAAGAAAATGTCAATGGGAGCAAATGTATCTTAAAATGTTACTGATTTTTATATTGTTTAAAATGTTATTTTTGAAGTACACAAAATACAACAGGCTCTGAAAAATCAGTTTTGAATGAACACAATATGTAAAACCCTAAGACATACAGACTAAAGGGAATCCCCAAGTCAGGTACATAATGAAAATGAAATCCAAATCTTCAGGAAATCATCCCAGTTCTCTGAGAAAACAACTCACCCCCAAGGTTCACTAAGGAACACATCAACATACTATCTGAAAACAACACTGAAAAACTATCACGCTGCGCCTCCATACATGCTGGCTTAGCATAATCTTCTATGTCTCAAGTGCTTGGCCACACTTACCCCAACAGCCGGGACTTCCTCACTCTTTAGTTCATTTATTCGAACCAAGTAGTTAACAAAGTCTCTGGCAGCGTTGCTCTGCGCGTCTTTTTTATTGGTGGAATTGCCCATGCCAGTGTAATTATATCCTTCGACGCGAACCTTCAAGAAAAAAATACACTCAGAGTGTGACCTGGGTAATTTGGGGATTTAAAAAATTCATACCACACTAGACCATTAAGGGATTACAGTTAATTACTGGAAATATACTTTATAAACAGTGAAAATAACACACCTAAAAGAATTCACAGGCTGTCTTATAAAAAATGCTCAATTCATACTGTCCAGTGATAAACTAATCCAAAAGCAAGAATGTTAACTTATGTGGCTCAGATAATCTCTTCTAATACAACATTAAGTTCCACATTAAAATCCGATTTTACAAGACCAAGGAATAAACTACCTGTATTTATTTTAAAGCACTCTGACGTTAAGCAGTTAAGAACGCACCGACTTTCTACTGGAATTAGTAACTAACTAGAGACAGTTAATCCCATTTTTCTAGTCTGCACTACTGGCAGTGCATAAAGTGTGAAAGACACATTGTTCTAATTAGAATAATTTACCTACCACTTGTTTTAAAAGTAACTCTCAGGGAATTCCCTGGCTGTCCAGCGGTTAGGACTCAGTGCTATCACTGCAGGGGGCATCGGTTCCACCCCGGTCAGGGAATTGAGATTCCCCCAAGCTGTGTGGTGCAGCCACAAGTTTTTTTAAAATGACTGATTTCATATCACTTGAAAATGATTTATAATGCGATAGAAATAGCAGACAAGTCACAATAAAGGACATATCCCAATGTACAACACATTAATATTTCCAAACAGAAAACATTATTCTTTTAATAATAAAATAAGCCTTAAAGTCACATAAATGCAAACGGTATTTTTTTAATACCTCGCACATGAATTTCTGTCTGTTTTTGTTCCCCACTGCTCTGATTTCATATGATGGGGTCATCTTCCTTTTGCCACACCAGGCATACAGAAAATTTTTAACATCACCCATGATTCAACTGTCTTCTTCAGACCTAAGAAACAAGTTAGTTAAAAACAGCATTATTTATAAGAGTAAACAGTGGAAATTACCAATCTGGAAATATCCAATGGCTGAAATTTACTGAAAATCTATATTAAGCACAGGATATTCTACCATGATATTCTATCATGCTGCTATTAACAATGCCTATTAAGAAATGTTAATGATGAAATTGGACCATCACATTTTGTTAAAAAAAAAAAAAAAGCAAATACTAAAGTATAATTTGTACTACACAAAAAGTATGCATAAATAAATCAAGACTGGAAAAGAATTATCCCCCCCCAAATGGTTATCTTTAGGTAACTACATGTGATTTTTACCCTTTCTTAAAAGAGATTTTATGTAATCTCCTTTTTACAAGGGGTACTTTATGTGTTTTATCTAATCCTCACAACTGTGAGAAATATACATGATAGATCCTACTATATCATCATTTTACAGGGGAAGAAACTCTGGCATAACTTCCAAGTTATCCACCGTGGAGGCAAGTTCAAACCCAAACTATTATATTAAGAAATGGTCATCAATTATTTCATATATAAATCCAATAGTTTACCCTCATTTGCACTGTCTCCTAGCAGACTGTCCTCAAAGCTGCAGGCAATATATTGTTCCTGCTGCTGCTGCTAAGTCACTTCAGTCGTGTCCGACTCTGTGTGACCCCACAGACGGCAGCCACCAGGCTCCCCCATCCCTGGGAGTCTCCAGGCAAGAACACTGGAGTGGGTTGCCATTTCCTTCTCCAATGCATGGAAGTGAAAAGTGAAAGTGAACTCGCTCAGTCGTGTCCAACTCTTCACAACCCCACGGACTGCAGCCTACCAGGCTCCTCCATCCCGGGGATTTTCCAGGCAAGAGTACTGGAGTGGGGTGCCATTGCCTTCTCCACAATATATTGTTAGTAAATCCAAATACATAAATTAATCAGTACTTAAAATAATTAATGAACCTAAATATTTTATACTAAATCTTTAGGCCTTGATATTCATTAAAATTTGAAAATATTATATCTTCTTGATGTAATATTGCACTTGTTAACATTCTCCCTCTACTCCCCCATAAGATAGCAAAAGATATTTAGCCTAAGTCTAAAATCTGAATTTAAATTACTAGCTAAGTATCTGAGACTAAATTTAGAACCAGAGAAAATATACTACAAATTCAATTTGCTGTGTTGTGAGAAGAAACCCCATTTCAAGCATTAAGTCTAAGTCTTGTGTCATCAAACTGGACTTAGTATAAAGTTTATTTTGTAGTCACAGTCACCCTGTTGTTCAGTTGATAAGTCATGTGGGACTCTTTTTGACTCCATGGACTGCAGCACACCAGGCAGACAGTCCTCCACTATCTCCTGGAGTTTGCTCAAATTCAAATCCATTGAGTCAGTGATGCCATCCAACCATCTCATCCTCTGCAGCCCCGTTCTCCTTTGCCTTCAATCTTTCCCAGCATCGGGGTCTTTTCCAATGAGTGAGCTCTTAGATGGCCAAACTACTGGAGCTTCAACTTCAGCCCTTCCAATCAATATTCATACTTGATTTCCTTTAGGATGCGGTTTGATCTCCCTGCACTCTTAGGGACTCTCAAGAGTCTTCTCCAGCACCACAATCTGAAAGCATCAATTCCTTGGGGCTCCAGCAGTAAAGAATCTGCCTGTAATGCAGGAAACCAGGGTTCAATCCCTGGGTGGGCAAGATCGCCTGGAGAAGGAAATGGCAACCCACTCTAGTATTCTTGCCTGGAGAATAATTCCATGGACAGAGGAGTCTGGTAGGCTACAGTCAATGGGGTCACAAAGAGTTGGAACACAACTGAGTGACTACCATACTCCCACACCCCACAAACACACCCACCCCCTTCTTTATGATCCAACTCTCATGTCTGCAGCTGACTATTGGAAAAACCAAGCTTTGATGATGCGGACCTTTGTCTGCCAACTAAGTTAACCCTGGAGACACCCAATCAACGAAAAGCTGTGGAAAGCTAAGGATATCTTCCAACCATGAATAATTAATTAAAAAAACAAGCCCTCAAGGTGAACGAGTAACTTGGAATAGGAAGGACTACACTATCAAATTCCTTCTTCCCTCGGTAGTTTCATCTAACTCCATAATATTAAACACCAACTATACCCTGATGATAACCAAATATATACTAAACATTTATAGTCTTTTTAACCTCCAAAACCAAGTTCATCTAACAGACCCATTTAGATGCTACCTTGGCATCTCAGTCAAAACAGAACTTTAAATTTCTTCCCCAAACCTGTTTTTCTTCCCCCCAAGCCCAGTTTTCCCATCTCCCCAAATGGCACCACCATTCACCAAGTTACTGACGGTGTGGGACCTACCCAGTCCCTGAAGATCCTCTATAGCTATCCCTTGTTATGTGCCCGTCGGTACCCTTAAAGGAGCACCCACGTGAACTATTTTACTTAGCCTTTACCACACTGTGCAGAAAAGCATTATTATTATTTCCTTGTTACAGGTGAGTAAACTAAGTCAAGAATAACCTGCCCCAAGAGACAGAGCTCCTAACTGGGGGCCCCAGAATTTCCAGCCAGGTAGTCCACTGCTCATCCACTGCCCACTTCTGCCTCCAAGGCAGGTGTCCCATCTCCCTGCTACCCCTCTGCACACCTACAGTACGGGAATGACGTCCTCAACGATTCCCACTTCCTCCACTCTACTACCCCCGAATCCTTGCTTCCATTAAATTCTCACCACACTCCAGTCACATGGCCTTCTTTCAGTTTCCAACGCCTGCCTGGCCGTTAACACTCACTACTCCCTTCGGCCTCTGCGGTTCTGCTCCCTCCTCCGTCGCTGACGCATCCTCCGCCCCACGGCCGACAGTTCAAAGGTCTACCTCCTCCGGGACGCCTGCCCTCGCCACCCGATCTCAAGTGGCTCTCTCCCTTTACACTAATTCCTCGCGATCTCTTTACGGAAACCTGCAGACGCCTGTTTTCCGACTGCCTCCCCACCCCCACCACAACCCCTGGAAAGGAAGGGCCGGGACGCTGCCTCACTCCTTTACTCTCTGTCTACAGCGGCCGCAGGACAGCGCCTCCGAGACAACAGCCCGTTCTGTGCGGCTTGAACGACCGAAGGGCCCTAAGGCGAGCGCGGCGCCTCGGCGGGCTCACCCCTCCCCCAACCCCACCTTCCCCTCTGCGGCGACAGCCGCGCCGCCGCGCTAGGCCAGAGGAGGAAGTGCGGCCTGGCCGTTAAGCAGACCCGGCCGGGAAAGGCTGCGCGAACAAGCATGGCAACAACGCGGCTCCCCCGACCCCACCAGCAGCGCAGCGCGGCAGGCAGCGCGCAGCCTGCAATCCGGGAACCCGGCGGGGCGGCGCCCCACCCCCACCCCAACCCGCCACCGCCCGCGCCAGCGAACAAAGCCCGGGGCAGAGCCGCGGGGCCCACGCCGGCCCAACGAAAACCACAAGGCCGTTTCCCCCTTACCCTCGTCTGCTTTCCTGGTGCCCGAGAGCACAGCCCTCTTAGGACCGTCCGTAGCACCGACCTTTAGCGACGGACACCGGTAGAGCGAACCGCAACTTGCAAGAAAGCGGCTGCGAAATGGCTGCGATCGCGGCGCCAGGGGGCGGGGCCAGCGCTCTGCGCATGCGCAGAAAGCGAGCTGGGGGCGGGGAGCGGCCCACGCCGCCGCGAGGGAAGGGCGGGGCTGCGGCTACGTAGCGGCCGTTAGCTTCTGGTCGCCTGGGAGATGGGGCTGCCAATGGCGCCCGCGGTCCCGGCCTGGCTTTCTTCTGTAGCAGAGCCACTTCCTGTTTGAAAGTTTGGGGGACTTGGGGGGCCCGGTAGCATTTTAATGTATCAAAATGTTTTGCAGCTTTTGTCATAGGGACCTGTGGTAGATGAGGTGCCCTTCCAAGACAGAACTGAAATGTTAGGTGCTAAATTTATAGGGGTTTTGTTTTAGTTCCTAAGGCTTGTCCAACTCTTTGCGATACCTTGGACGGTAGCCCGCCAAGCTCCTCTGTCCATGGGATTTCCCAGGCCAGAATACTGGAGTGGGTTGCATTTCCTTCTTCGGACCCAGGGATGGAACCGGTGTCACCTGCATTGCCAGGCGAGTTCTTTTCCTGGTGAACTACCAGGCAGGACCTCAGAGGCTTGTTGCTGCTGCTGCTGCTGCTAAGTCGCTGCAGACGTGTCCGACTCTGTGCGACCCCATAGACGGCAGCCCACCAGGACCCCCCGTCCCTGGGATTCTCCAGGCAAGAACACTGGAGTGGGTTGCCATTTCCTTCTCCAATGCATGAAAGTGAAAAGCGAAAGTGAAGTCGCTCAGTCCTGTCCGACTCTTAGCGACCCCATGGACTGCAGCCTACCAGGCTCCTCCATCCATGGGATTTTCCAGGCAAGAGTACTGGAGTAGGGTGCCATTGCCTTCTCCGAAGAGGCTTGTTAGGGTAGTTAAACTAGACACCATGTGAAGTGGGCTTATTGTGTGTTCCTGACACACAGTAGGTGTTCAACAGATACTGTTGTAGTCATTCAAATACTCTTTACAGGAATGTCTCCTAAGAGAAATAATTTCAATGAAGGCAGGAACTCTGCCTGGCTCTCTCAGGCCACTCACTGTTAACAGAGTCCAAGAATACTCTGCCCGATACATGGACAGGCCAAAGAATCGGAGAGGAGGGGCTGAAGCAAGGAATATGACTTTATGTTCAGAGAGTTGACTGGTCAAGAAGATGGCAGACAAATGACTCAAGATTGGGGGAGGTGAAGAAACAAAGTAGAAGGGCCATTAATCTTGCAACTGTCTCCTAGAAAGAGAAGCCTCAAACAGGGATGTGTTCATTTCCTTCCTGCCATCTACAGATGGACAGGGTTCTTGAACAAAGACACTTTAACAGGCAGAGGGGCAGGATTCTCTGAGGCAGGCCATTATGTATGATTATAATAACAAAAGCAACTAAAAGCAAGTCAAATAGTTCCAAAGTGGAGTCAGAACTGGTTTTTCCCTGCTACAACTGGGGTACGTATCACATGCTTACTAAAATGAATAGATTAAAACCTGTAAGGTTGTTTTAGCTCAAACTGGATATCCTTTTGTCTTCAGTCTTTGGAATAATTTGTATTGTTAACTCTTGTATTAGTCACTTAAATTTTTGAACTCTAGTGCTTCCCACAGAGTCAGTAGTACAGAATATTTCAAGTTGGGATTGTTCCAGAGAACCCAGACTAATCAATTATCTGACCCCATCATACCAACCATCCTTATTTTTCACCTCTTTCACTAAGTTTTTTTCCTAACTCTTCTAGCTCACTCTGGTTAATCCCTTGTTTTGGTATTTCTCCTATGATTAGAATAACACAGCATTTACTCAATCTTATTTTCCTCGTGGGTTTGCTGTCTTCAACTAAAAACAAAACCATTCAGGGAAACACCTTAATCTTTTGTTTCTTTGTCTCTTTCAGGGTGTAACCGAGCAGGACGCCATGGGAGCTTCTGGGGACGGGCCTTCCCCCAAATGTTCCCCCAAAGTTCCTCTGAAGTACCTAGACAATACTGTTTGATGCACATTTCCTGAGTTGCTTTGCAGATGTAAAAAACCTCCTCTCTCCAGCAAATGGAAGATATTATGACCATGAGTCAATTGGAGCCTAAGGACCAATTTTTTTAAACCCTGTGACACCACCCTCACCATCAGCCAATCAGAGAATTGTGACAAGCTGATCGCAGACTGCCCACTCCCATCTGGTTTGTAAAAGAGCTTTGCAAGAGCTCAGGGCTTTTAAGGCATAAGCTTCCTGTCTCCTTGAATGACCTTGCAATAAACTTTTCTCTGCTGCAAACTCCGACTCTTCAGTTTGTTTGGCTTCACTGTCAGGCACACAAACTTGCATTACAAGGGTACTTAAACCAGCAGGGTTTTGTTTTGTTTTGTTCATTTTATGATAAGGGAAACCCAACTAGCATAAATGGATTACAGGTATTTTCTTGTAGATAAAGAACACAGCATTTTTATTACCAATGTTTTGAACTCATATAGTCTGGTAGATGGATTACATATATCTGTTTCATCATTTTCTTGGAGACTGTCTCTTGTTCTTTCAATTGAGAGTAGTTCTTGTCTTTTCATTTTACTTACATTTCTCTGTGTCTATAAATTTAGGTGAAACAGTTATCTTGTGGTCTTGAATAGGTGTTTGTTTGTGGGACCATTCCTATATAGACTGTGTGCCCAGTGTCTTTGATGTGAGCGCTGGATCTGATGTGACAGCAGCCACATCTTTTCTCAGGGTGGGCCTGCCACCATCACCTTGATAAAGGGGGTCATGGTTGGTGCTGAAGTAGCTAGAGCCTGTGCAGGGTGTGAAGTGGGACTCTGTACAGTGGCTGTCACCACACTGGCAGTGTTCTCCTGAGTTGCTCGAGCCAAAGCCCTGGGGGTTGGACTCAGGCTGGCTTTGCTTCGTTTAAGTTTATATCTTTGAAATTTTTTATTGAAGTGAAGTGGAAGTCTCTCAGTCACATCTGACTCTTTGCGACCCCATGGCCTATACAGTCCATGGAATTCTCCAGGCCTGAATACTGGAGTGGGTAGCCTTTCCCTTCTCCAGGGGATCTTCCCAACCCAGGAGTCAAACCCAAGTCTCCTGTTTTGCAGGTGGATTCTTTACCAGTTGAGAAGCCCAAGAATACTAGAGTGGGTAGCCTAGCCCTTCTCCAGCGGATCTTCCTGACCCAGGAATCGAACCGGGGTCTCCTGCACTGCAGGTGGATTCTTTACCGCCCCTAAGTGTGTATATCTTTACTTCTCCCCATACTGAAGCCTTTGCCTCAAAGTGGGGGAGTGGTGAAGTAAGAAAGGCTTGTGTGCGCTGCCTGTGTAGGCATCTGTGGCTCTGCTCAGAAGCAGCCCAGAGTCATGTCTTATCCCGTGTTGCAGCCATCCCATATAAATGCAAAGCTGTGGTATGGAGTGAGTGGGCCAGAGCATTCACCAGGTCGCGACCAGGAGTCATGGTGGTTTTAAGTGACCATGCTGCTGTCAGAAATCTGGGTGGGCTTTAGTGGCACCATTTGAGTGAGTGCCAACAACGGCCACTGTTGCCCCACCCAGACCACACCCCAGGCCCCTGGATTGCCTCTGCATCTTTAGATCAAGTCTTTCCCAGGTCCCGGGGCACTAGGTTCATTGCCAAGCTGTGCTGTGGAGTATGTGGGGCTTGGGTGTTCTCTTAGCTCAGACTAGTGTTAATTGCTCAGTCATGTCTGACTCTTTGTAACCCCATGAACTGTAGCCTGCCAGGTTCCTCTGTCCATGGAATTCTCCAGGCAAGAATACTGGAGTGAATTGCATTTCCTCCTCCAGGGGATCTTCCCGACCCATGGATCAAACCCTGGTCTCTTGCATTGGCAGGTGGATTCTTCACCACCTGAAACATCAGGGAAGCCAGCTCAGATTAGGGATAGCAGCAAAGAAGCAACCACTAGGGCAGACCTCTTTCCACCCTGTCTGATGGCAGACCAGTACCTGCACACTCCTCATGAATGGAATCTAGTCTTCCCCAGCTTCTTTATCTGTCCTAGTGGTCCTCCAAGCAGCCAAAGGGGCTTGTCTGTTCCGGGCAGGACCCCAGGACTGGGGTGCCCAGTCTGTGGCTTCACCTGCTCACTCCCCAGGGCCACCTGTGTGATTCCCCTTTACCCCTTGTCCCCTCCCAAGGTCACAGGTCTCCACTCCAAGCTTTTCTTCCCAATTATATGGGAGTCTTTCTTGCAGCCTTAGTTGTTTAGTTTTTCTGCCAATTTTCAGTTAGTTTTCTGTAACAGTTGTTCCACGTGTAGACGTATTTTTGACTCATTTGAGTAACAGGGAAGAATAAAATCTGATTTCCTGTTCCATCTGTTTCTTTTACTCTAACCTTTGCTTTCCATTGCTTTTGTTTCTACAATCACTAAGAAGATGCTGCCTGAAGTTATAAGCGTACATCGTGGCCTCGGGGAACACCTGCCCCTCTGCCAGAATGTTAAAATGTCTTTATTCAGCTCATAGGGAAACATCCTGACCCTGTCCACCTGTGAATGGCTGCAGAAAAAAAGGAATTAACACTTTCCCTAATGGAGGCTGTACAAAGGAGATACTTTGCAAGACTTACTGCCTTTTCACTTTACTTCCTCACCTTCTCTCCTCTGTTCTATAAAAGAAGCTAGCATCCAGACCCCGTAAAACATCTTGGACTCTAGTCCGCCACCTTCTCGGATGCCTGGTTTTCTGAGTAAAATCGCTACACCTTGCCTCAACACCTTGTCTCCTGATCATTGGCCTGTTGTGCAGCAAGCAGACTTGGACTTGGTAACATTTGCAGAGGGAAGTAAGCTCTGTTATCTTCTTAGTTTGTCATCTTGATCCTCATCCCATGGTGAGAATATTTAGACCATGGAATTAGGCAAATGCTACACCCCACCCCCACCCCCCCACCCAATCTTCTGCCAGAGTCAATTGTTAACCATTTATCAGCTCACCTCTGGCCTTGGTCCGGGCAAGTCCTTCAGCTGCCCTGTGTTTAATCTTCCCTTCCCTTGAACCAGGGGTGAATTAGATGCTAGTCTTTCAGCTCCAGCCTCCTGCCCTGCAGCTTAGGCAGGCGATGGTGAGTCATGCTACTTCTGAGCTGCCCTAGAGAGTCCGTGTCCTGAGCCTGGGGCTCAGTGACAAGGTGATTGGGGATGGAACCTCACATGGTACTCAACTTCTGAGGTTCCAGGGCTTTCCACGCTTGCAAGATGACTCCAGGGGTAATTGAAAGACCCTGGTCCTTTGGGGACTGGTGACATCTGCCAACTGCCCGTTTCCCTCTGAGCTTTAACATTCTCCTCTGAGAAAGAGACTTCTGAAGCAGATCTTCTCTGAACATCACCACCCCTCACATTTGAGGCTTTTGGAGTTCCTCCGAGCACAGCTCTGCTCCCATGTCTCCAATCCCTCCATCTCAGACTCCTATGAAGCTCCCTCTGTAAGCGCACCGAATGCCAGTCATGCCCAGGTTCTGTTCTCAGCACTCTATATACACTCTGCCTGGACTATCTTACATGCTTTCCACTACCATCTATGTGTGAATGAATACCCTCTGAACTTCAATCTCCTATCCAAACTTTCTTTTGAACTTCAGATCATAGGTAAATGCTTGGTGAACCTCTCTCCTTAACGTCCCCCAGGCTTTTGAGTCTCGGGTCTCAATCCTGATTCTTTTATCATTGGAGTAGGCAGCCTTCAATATGGCCAACAACGATCCTTTCCTCCTGGCATATGAACCCTGTGTAGTCCCATCCTACACTGTTACTAGGACTGGTCTTTTTGACTAAAGCACACGGAATGGGATAGTAAGCCACTTCTGAGATTGCTTTAAAAGACTGTGGCTTCTGTTTTGAGTTTAGGCTCACTTGTGTGCCATCTCTATCTTTCGGATCACTCTCATATCTTTCTGGAGTAAGAAAGCTGCCATAGTGTCATGAGAAACTGAAGTCACTGGCCAACAGCCAGCAAGGAACAGAGGCCTGCCCAGCTACGTAAGTGAACCCAGAAGTGAGTTCTTTGGCTCCAGTTCAACCTTGAGAGGAATAAAGCTCTAGCCAACGGCTTGACTGCAATTTTTTCAAAGACTTTGTACCAGAATCATCCAGTTAAGCTGCTCCTAGATTCCTAACCCTCAGAAACTACATGAGTTAATGTTTCCAATGTTAAACTGTTACATTTATGGGTGATTTATTACATGAAATAAATAACAAATACAAGTGCAATTGTCCCTTAGTATCCATAGGGGATTGGTCCCAGGACCCTCCCAGATACCAATCTATGGAGACTCACCAGTCTCTAAATAAATGGCACAGTATTTGCATAAAACCTATAGGATATACTTCTGTATATTTTAATCATCTCTAGATTTCTAATAACTACAATGTATGTGCTATGTAAATAGTTGTAAATACAATGTAAATGTTATGTAGTTATCTGCTGCTGCTGCTGCTAAGTCACTTCAGTCGTGTCCGACTCTGTGCGACCCCATAGACGGCAGCCCACCAGGCTCCCCTGTCCCTGGGATTCTCCAGGCAAGAACACTGGAGTGGGTTGCCATTTCCTTCTCCAATGCATGAAAGTGAAAAGTGAAAGTGAAGTCGCTCAGTCGTGTCCGACTCCCAGACCCCATGGACTGCAGCCCACCAGGCTCCTCCGTCCATGGGATTTTCCAGGCAAGAGTACTGGAGTGGGGTGCCATTGCCTTCTCCAATGTAGTTACCAGTATGTGGCATATTCAAGTTTTGCTTTTTGGAACCTTCTGGAATTTTTTTTCCCAATATTTTTCTTCTGTATTTGGTTGAATCCTTGGATACAGAGATATCCTGCAGATACAGAGTGCCAGTTGTATCTTCTGTATCTAGTTTCTGTTCATTCTTTTTTCTAAATATCTTTTATTCCACTCTCTTCCCTCCATCACTGCTGCCACTTCCTTAGTTTGAGTCTCCACCACTGGTTACCTATTGCAATAGGCCACCTAATGGTTTCCCTGTTCCCAGTCTGTCTTTTAATCTACTCATCACACCGCTTCAAGAGTGACATTTTTAAAACAAAAAATCATATCACATACCTTCCCAGCCCACAAACACATTCAGTTCAGTTCAGCTGCTCAGTCATGTCCAACTCAGGCCTCCCTGTCCATCACCAACTGCCAGACTTTATTCAAACTCATATCCATTGAGTCAGTGATGCCATCCAACCATCTAATCCTTTGTCATCCCCTTCTCCTCCTACCTTCAATCTTTCCCAGTATTAGGGTCTTTTCCAATGAATCAGTTCTTCGCATCAGGTGGCCAAAGTATTGGAGTTTCAGCTTCAACATCAGTCCTTCCAATGAATTTTCAGGACTTATTTCTTTTAGGACAGACTGGCTGGATCTCCTTGCACTCCAAGGGACTCTCAAGGGTCTTCTCCAATACCACAGTTCAAAAGCATCAATTCTTTGGTGCTCAGCTTTCTTTATAGTCCAACTCTCACATCCATACATGACCACTGGAAAAACCATAGCCTTGACTAGACGGACCTTTGTTGGCAAAGGAATGTCTCTGCTTTTGAATATGCTATCTAGGTTGGTCATAACTTTCCTTCCAAGGAGTAAGCGTCTTTTAATTTCATGGCTGCAGTCACCATCTGCAGTGATTTTGGAGCCCCCAAAAATAAAGTCTGACACTGTTTCCACTGTTTCCCCATCTATTTGCCATGAAGTGATGGGACCAGATGCCATGATCTTAGTTTTCTGAATGGTGAGTTTTAAGCCAACTTTTCATTCTCCCCTTTCACTTTCATCAAGAGGCTCTAATTCTTCTTCGCTTTCTGCTATAAGGGCGGTGTCATCTGCATATCTGAGGTTATTGATATTACTCCTGGCAATCTTGATTCCAGCTTGTGCTTCATCCAGCCCAGTGTTTCTCATGATGTACTGCACATATAAGGAAGCCCCATAAATACTTCAAATCTTTCAGTGATGGTAACTTTTAAAATCTATGTCTCTTTGACATGGTTGTTCCTCTAAAGTCACTTAGCAAAAGGCATTCTCTTATTGTATTTGCCACTGTTCCAAACAGTGATACATGGGTCATTCAAGAGTCCGTAGATATTTTCCATTCCCCATCTGCTACTGTTAGAAGCACAGTCAAAACTTTGCAACCTAGGAAAAAATCTGAGAGTGGAATTGTGATCTGATCTCTGATGATAATAAATGGAAATTTCTATATCACTTCTTGGGTTTTGTATCTTTTTCAACTTTATTTTGCCAGCTATTGAGTTAGTGGTTTAGCAGCAATGCCATGTTTCTCTCTGGTGTATAAAGAACACACACTGGGGGCTTCCCTGGTGGCTCAGTGGTAAAGAATCTGTCTGCCAATGCAGGAGACACAGGTTCAATCCCTGGTCCAGGAAGATTTCGCATGGCCTCGGAGCAACTAAGCCTGTGCTCCACAACTACTGAGCCTGGATGCCTAGAACCTGTGCTCTGCAACAAGAGATAGCATTGAAACGAAAAGCCCATGCAGCACAACAAAGAGTAGCCCCTACTGCAACCAGAGAAAGCATGTGCAAAGCAGCAAAGACCCAGCACAGCCAAAAATAAGAAATAAAATGAAAATTATTAAAAACAACAACAACATAACAAAGTTTAAACTCAGCCTTGGTCATTTGTTTAACCATCATCTTTCTCTTTGTGTTCACAAGATCTCATTAATCATGTTAAAAGCTCTCCAAGTGCTAATTTCAGATGAGCAAAAAAAGAAAAACAGAGCTCTTTGCTTAGTGGATATCCAGCATTTATTTTCACTGAAAAATTAATTTGGCCTTAGTATCATTAAATAGGGATATGACATCCTCAGAAACAAACATTAACAAAAAACCTCACTTTTCTTCTTCTGGAAGTTAACAGCTATACAGAGAAGTTTCAATGAGGTAGAATATAAGCTCACATAAGCAACTATGGTTCAATTTCTAATTTAGATACCTTATTCCTAAAGAAGACAGAAATATGAGAAAACAGTATGTGTTATTCCTGGGCAAAAAAGGAGTGTTGTTGTTCAGTCACTAAGTCATATCTGACTCTTTGTGACCTCATGGACTGCAGCATGCCAGGCTCCTCTATCCTCCACTATATCCTGGAGTTTGCTCAAATTCATGTCCATTGAGTCGGCAAAAGGAGGGAGGAGATATAAATATAACAACTGTTACCTACCCAACCAATTTTTAAAAGGGTTAGCAAAGATAACTGAATCCATTGTTCATTTTGAATTCTCATTTTGAACAAGTTTTCTTGTTAATTTAAAAAATTAAAAAAATAGCATAAACTGATACGAATTTCAAACAGTTCTCTTCTGCAGACTCATCAGACAGGAAACAAAATGAAACCCTAGGTAGTTACTAGATTGGATAATCAAGTTTAAAAGCATTAGGGATTAACCATCAATAGACTTTGTTGCTATAAACCAAACACCTGGGTTTGTTACAGAGGAGGCTGAGCAGCCAATTATACATTTCAGGAAAAAAAGAAGTAAAGGGTGTGTAGAGAAAGTTAAAGTGAGATCTTTGCTGCTGCTGCTAAGTTGCTTCAGTCGTGTCCAACTCTATGCGACCTCATGATGGCAGCCCATCAGGCTCCGCCGTCCCTGGGATTCTCCAGGCAAGAACACTGGAGTGGGTTGCCATTTCCTTCTCCAATGCATGAAAGTGAAAAGTGAAAGTGAAGTTGCTCAGTCGTGTCCGACTCTTAGCGACCCCATGGACTGGAGCCCACCAGGCTCCTCCGTCCATGGAATTTTCCAGGCAAGAGTACTGGAGTGGGGTGCCATTGCCTTGGGTCCTCCCTAAACTTTTTATCACTGAAAAGTGACTGCTTGAAAATGCAACTGGAAAATGAAAGTAAGTAGCCACTGGGCTCACTGCAGAAGGGACTCTGGTTTTCACTGCCAATAATTCAGTGCACTGTTGGGGGACACTTTCTTCCCAGTGAGGAAAGGAGGAAGTTGCAGTGCCCAGAGCAGAGAGATCTTTGGTTCTGTGAAACTCTGAGCTTTAAGAAGTTCTCTACAGCAGCAAGTAGACATGAATTCATCTTTTCGGAAGGCCTCCCCTTTGTTATGTGAAAACCACCCAAATAGCCCTTTATTATAGTAACTGAAGCAAGTCTTCACCTAACCCAAAGTTTTTGGGGAAAATTGTGACACTGTAATTAATCTGCAAGAAGATATACTGAGTTAGACTGAGCAGCCAAGTGAACTGATATGTTAATAATTGTGCATAGTTGAGTTATGTTGTTAGATGTAATTGTAATTGGCATTACAGTTAGAATATCTGCCTAAATGCAATCACTCAGAGTTGTCCTAGATTACAAATGAATATTTATTAAAATGAAAGTATATTGTAGTAGTTTAAAATTAGAAAACTTTAAAATAGAATTAAGAACCAGGAATTAAGATAATGGGAGCTCCTGAAGGCAAATGGAATTAATCAAGTACAGTTTTCCTCTTGATTTGATCTCATCCACATATGCAAAAATTTCTCTACAAAAATTTTGTGAAATATTGAATGATTTAGGGCTATGACTCCTTTTGAAGTTTTTGCCCTTTCACAAATAAAAACTTTTAAAAGATCATAGTAGGTATTTAAATACTTGTTGACTGCTGTAAGATTTCATTTGCTAGGAAGGTTGAGTTCAAGCTCATCTAAAAAGTCTTTGAGAAATAAATGCTGTATTCAAGGTGCATTTTATTTCAATGTACACACCCTGATTTGATAGACACTAGCTACAAGCTTCCATATTTCCATCCTTTAAATCAGTGCAAGAAAGGAAATCTAGGCTTTTCAGTTTAGCTTCTGCATTATCAGTAAACTCCCTGGAGGCTTTCTGTAGCGGAAGACGGGGTGGGCCCATTGGAATCCCGGAGACAAGGGTCATGATGGCTTTGGTCTGCGACACTCCAAAACCTAGGAAAAATAAACAGGAAACATGGCTGGGACAGTTCACTTTGCCACAAACATTCCAGAGAAGAGATCATATTCTTACAGTGATTCCTAGCACAGGATAAAATGGAACTAAAAGATGGGGTATTTCTGTCAATACGGCAGATTGAGCAGATGCAGGAAGTCCCTGCATGCATGCTCAGGGGCCTCAGTGGACTACAGCCCACCAGGCTCCTCTGTCCATGGGATTGATTCTCCAGGCAAGAATACTGGAGTGGGTTGCCATGCCCTCTCTAGGAGATCTTCCTGACCCAGGGGCTGAACCTGGGTCTCTTGGGGTCTACCCCCACTAGCAGGCAGGTTCTTTACCATTAGCGCCACCTGGGAAGCCCCTTAGGGAATCCGTAGGTCTGTTCTGAACACATACAAATGCTGGAAGCTTTTTTAACAAATTGATAAATTATAAAATAAAACAAAATGAGACTCAAAGTCAACCTCAAAAGCAAGAAGGAGGGACAAGAGGTATCAGGAATAAAGAGGTCAAAGTGGTAGGGAGACACTGAAGCCAATGGTCCATGAGGATAATGTGATTCAGGGATGTACTGCTGTGGATTGAAAGATAGAGGACTTCATCACTAAGACAGAATTTAGTTCCAGCACATCTAAGAAGTCCCTGAGAAACGCACTAATTAAGGGAATAGTTTATGACTCAGTGCTGGTGTTTAGATTAGGGTTGCAATGCAAGATAGAGCCTTCAGTCTGTGAAGTGGAATTAAAACTCCCAGTATCAAGTTGGTAGTCAGTCTTATACAAAAAGCAATAGAAAAAACAAAACCAAACTAAACAAACAAACAAAGAAAAACTCTCCTAAGAAGCAAGGGAGCCTGACTTCTGCCAGGGCTGTGGCTGGAAAAGGAAGTAAAAGAAATCCCACGCCTGTGCCATATATAAACGCTGGATCTATATTATGTGCTTAGTTCAGGAACCATACTAAAAAATATACTTAAAGACTTGGTTAGAACTGATGAAACTGAAGTGTTTGCAGAGGCAGATATAAAATCCCTTGATAAGACACCTCACAACCTGGAGGACAACGAATTCCCCAGGAAACAACTGTCTCTGAAGATGAATTCAGAGTTAAAAGTTATAAAGCACATGAGGAAAAAGAAGCTGCATGGGAACCAGCAAATACACAACTCACAAATTTCACATCCCGAGAAAAGATGACACAAAATTCTGAAAGAGATTACACAGAGATAAAATATTTAAGAATAGAAGCCATAGGCTAAGAGAAGGACATATAAAGAATGGGATCATTTGGAAGAAATAACCAAAAAGAAATCATGAAAATGAAAAATATATAACCAGTGAAATGAAATTGTAGAAAATAGCTGAAGATAATATTAGTGATTTTGAAGGTAGGTCTAAGGAAATAAACCAGAATATGGCACAGGAAGATATTTGTTTTCTTAACTGGCTATTGCTCTTAGATTAAAGGTATGAGCAGTAATTTTCTTTTCCTAAGGTAACTTAGTTACAGTCAGTAACAATTGAGCACTGGGAAAGAAAATACTAGCTTGGCTAAATACATAGAATATACTTTGCTAAATGCAAAGTGACCCTCCTATTCTTATTATGAATGGTGGGAGAGGGAGAGCTACCTTCATGATAAGGCTATCATATTTATTAAGTCTCTCTTATATACAATGGAATGAGAGTCCCTTGGACTGAAAGGATATCCAACCAGTCCATCCTAAAGGAAATCAGTCCTGAATATTCATTGGAAGGACTGATGTTGAAGCTGAAACGCCAATATTTTGGCCACCTGATGTGAAGTGCTGACTCATTTGAAAAGACCCTGATTCTGGGAAAGATTGAGGGCAGGAGGAGAAGGGGACGACAGAGGATGAGATGGTTGGATGGCATCACCGACTTGATGGGCATGGGTTTGGGTGGACTCTGGGAGTTGGTGATGGATAGGGAGCCCTGGCATGCTGCGGTTCATGGGGTTGCAAAGAGTAGGACAGGAATGAGTGACTGAACTGAAACTGAAACTGAAAAAAGAACGAAAGCTTGCAGCTTATAACAGATGGACCTAGAGGGTATTGAACTAAATGAAATTGAAATAAGTCAGACAGAAAAAGGCACTATATTAGTGGAATCTTAACTACAAAAAATAAACAAAGACAGAAACAGGGTTATACATGCTGTATGTCAAATTTATCTCAATAAAACTGGAAGAAAAATCCTTCTTTGCCGTATCACTGCTGGTATGCAAAGTGATCTTAGACATACAGGGAAATGTTTAGTTCCTTAAAAACTGGAAAACCTAGTAGTAGTTCAATATCTACTTTTACGCACCTTAGGAATATATATACCAACCCATTTTGGTATTTTGTGAAAAGTATTGCTTAAGACAAGGGAATAATAATAGCTAACAATATTGGGTGGGCCAAAAAGTTCCTTCTAGTTATGGAAAACCCAGAACGAACTTTGTGGCCAATCCATTAGTACTGGTGGCACACAAATATGACCAAAATCATCGAAGTGGAAAAGCAAATGGGAAGCATTGTCTTTGAAGGATAAAGAGAGCTGGCTGAAAACCCATGAGAATGAGGGACATAATACATAATAGGTGCTTAGGGCTTGGGAGGACTTGCCAGGAAGAGGCAGAAAGGCTCTGAAAGGAAGGAAGGAGGTCTGCCAAGAAAAAAACCTAAAACTTTTCCTGGACTTGACCCAGGTTCTCAGGAAGGGCCAAGTTCTTGCAGAAGTGGAGTGAATGGTGGCATTTGTCATTTGTTATGGATAAGACTTCGGAGACTGTGGAGAGGTTTCTCTACTCAGATTCAGGGTATTCCCTCAAACTTTACATTGTCATATTATTCAAACCTCTATCCATTCAAGCTTACTTGTGTTAATAAACTTTTAAATTGCAGATACTCTTGGGAGAGCTGTCAGTCAGTCACATATTCAAGCTGCTTGCTTCCAAATACTTAGGCTGAAATCAGCTATAGTGTGGTAGTAGAATTTTAAGGAGCAGAGGCAAGGGAAGGGAGGGAGTACTGATGGTTTAGAAGAAAAGGGGTAAAAAATGGTGTGTGCACAGAGTAGGAAGGTGAGTAAAGTGCTAAGATGGAAAAGAGAGGTTTGCAGAAGGGTGCCAAGACCTTCCAACTGGGTTTACTTCACCGTTTTATAGGATTGGCTCTGAAAGTTAGCATTAGGGATAGAACCTTGTTTACAACTGATTAAAAGGTGTTCTTGTTGAACCCTCGGACAAAGTGATGAAAGTCCCTCATTACTTTCTCTGAAACTCTCCCAGCATCGTGTGTACAGTTGCTCAGTCGCGTTCAACTCTTTGCAGCCCCATGGGATGTAGCCTGCCAGGCTCCTCTGTTCATGGGATTTTTTTCCAGGCAAGAATACTGGAGCGGGGTTGCCATTTCCTACTCCAGGGGATCTTCCCAACCCAGGATCGAACCCAAGTGTCTTGCATCTCCTGCATTGGCAGGTGGATTCTTTATCACTGTGCCACCTGGGAAGCCTCCAAACCCTCCCGAGTAGCAGACAAAGAGGGAAACTTACCTAGTTTGACCACAAAGTTGATAAATCTCTGAATACAAAACTGGAAAGAAACAAACAAATCTACAGTCAGTATTACTGAACCGTGGTAACAATTTAAAGAATTTGGAGGTCCAATTACAGAAACCTCAAACCAAAGGTCCACACATCTTATTTTTCTGTAGGTCTGACTGAATGGAGAAAAACAGCCAAGTGAGGATGGTTGAGATCCATCTCGGATAACGTAGGATCTTTCTGTATATATAAGCTTTATGAATCGAGCCCATGAAGAAAAGAAGCTCCAATGAAGGAACTGTTCTATACAGAGTTAGGGTGGGGAAGGCAACCTCTACCCATCTAGGCTACCTAGGTAAGCTAACCAGCTAGTGTGGTTGTTTCCAAATTGGGGTGCTCTAACTTCTGGATGACTTTACAAGACACCTTGGGGACACTTGGCCAAGGCTGATTTATGGAAATCAACTTCTAGATACTCAAATTCCATAAGTGCTATTTCTAAAATTGATCAGAGAGAGGATTTACACATAATGGAGGTGTAGATTGTCCTTTTCCATTTTCCCTTTCACAGTCCTTCTCCTACTTTTGAAAAAATAAAGACATACCTCCTATATCACTGCCTTGGGACACCTCTTGGAATCAAATAAAGGAGCAAATCAAATGTTCAAATGTTGGTATTGGCATCCACAAAGAGAGCTGACAGAGTGATTCCTCTAATTAATGAATAACAAGTCCTCTTAAAAATCATAGGGTTTTCAATTTTTTCCTTTCAACATTGCTTTTAATGTTGTGATTCACACTGTCAGTTGAAAATCATTAAATGATCAAGCATTCTGTGATCTGTGGCATATGACTCAAAAACTGCTTAAAGGACTGAGTGACACTGCTTCTTCCATTCTTATCTACTAATATATATGATCATGCTTTCACAGCACTTATTTCTATAAAAACAAAAACCAGAAATAGTATTGATGCTGAACTGTAACTCATTCTAGCATTAAAGGATATTCATCCCCAAATTCATGAAGCAATTCTTAGAAAAAGAGATCCCCATCCATCTCACGATTTTCAATAGAGATGTATTTTCAATAACATTTGCTTTTTGTGTTGTTTTACTCAATTGTATGTGTGTGTGTGCATGCTTACTCATTCAGTCATGTGTGACTCTGTGATTCCATGGACTGTAGGTTGGCAGGTGCCTCTATCCATGGGAATTCTTCCAGGCAAGAATACTAAAGTGGGTTGCCATTTCCTACTAAAGGGGATCTTCCCCACCCAGGGACTGAACCAGTGTCTCTTGCATCTCCTGCATTGCAAGGTGGATTCTTTAGCATTAGAATGTGCTTTAGCATTAGAATGTGGCACCTGGGAAGCCCTTAATCAATTGTATACAAGCAACAAAAAATTCAATGCAGATTAAAATTTGAATACCAAGAATGTATATGCATATGTTCTTTTTTTCCTGACAAACTACGGCACATTACGTTCAAAAGTCTCTACTTTGCTTCTCTTCTAAGCTTTTATTTCCTATCACACTATCCAACTTTGTCTTAGCTTGGTGCTCAGTGGAAATAATTTAATCAAACCATTCATTAATAATGTTAGCTACTCATAATAAAATTAAATATATAAAAAAACAAAAAACCCCAAAAGTCTCTTTGTTGTTGTTTTTTTCTTACACTTAATATATCATAGAGATCTCTTCACATCTGTGCATATAAAACTTTTAAAGGGCTGTAAATAGATCCATTAAAAAACTCAAACACAGCGGTGGGACCTTTCCCTTTAGGCTGTGCCCAGCTGTCTTCTGGGCTTCCCAGGTGGCTCAGCGGTAAAGAAGCCACCTGCCAATGCAGGAGACATGGGCTCGATCCCCGGGTCAGAAAGATCCTCTGGAGGAGAGAATGGCAACCTACTCCAGTATTCTTGCCTGGAAAACCCTATGGACAGAGAAGTCCATGGCGTCATAAAAGACTGACTAAACAACAAGGTATTTAACCATCTCCTTGGGTGGATATGTGAGCTGTTTCCATCTTGTGCTATTATAAACAATGTTATAAGGAATAGCTTTGTATATGCATTATTTCACTTTGTAAATATAATGGGTGGCATTTAAGTCTATGAGAATGAGTAAGTTTAGCCCTAAGTTTTTACTTGTTTGTTTCTTCACTTGACTACAAACTCCTTTAGGGCAGAGACCAGCTTTACTGAAATCAAGTATTCAGTTCAGCCCTTGGTATATTAACAAATAAGTAAATGAGACCCACTCACACTGGCTTTCTGTAAGAAAAAATAGAATGTGATGAACTAAACTCCTTCCCAATAATGTTTTAAGTGAGATGATTTATTTGAGTAGGACTAAAAGAAAAAATGGGATGGAGATGGAAGCTGAGTCAACCCATAAAAGAAACCACTAAATGGAAGGGTCCATCTTGCATCCATTTCATGCCATTCTATGATTTTCCCTCCATTCAGCTCAGAACAGGTTGAAATTTTCAAAAATACTTTTTTTTCTGGGAAACTTTGGAAGAAGAAAATTATAAATGAAAAGAGATGGCATGATTCTGCACAATTCAGACTTCATGCCTTAGTTTAAAACCAACGTCCTGCCAATGCTTAATCTAGGTGACATAGCCTCCTAAGTCCTTACGGTGTTCCCGCTTTCAGCCTCACCTGGTCTGAGGCTGAACAAAGATGAATATTAAATAAGCTGTTTTAAACTTTAAGTAGGAAGTAGATTTAGGCTGGCTCAACGTTCAGGGCTAAAGGCTAAGGATGTATTTTTTTAAATTAACTAATTAATTTGGCTGCGTTGGGTCTGAGTTGCAGCATGCAGGGTCTTGTTTGCATCTTTGGCTCTTTCCCTGTGGTATGGGCTCAGCAGTTGCAGCACGAAGGTTTAGTTGCTCTGTGGCATGTGGGATCTTAGTTCCCCAACCAGGGATCTAATCCACGCCCCCTGTGTTTCAAGGTAGATTCCTAAGGAATGGGCCACCAGGGAAGTCCCAGGAGGGACGTATTTAATCACTCTTGGCAACTGCTTCTTCCTGTTCTCTTCTTGGTTAGAGCTCAGGTCACCCCCTCTAACCCTCAGGATGCTTTGTGGCTTCTGCTCTGTAATTCCTGATTTGCCCTGATGGTGGCCAGTTCAGTTCAGTTCAGTTGCTCAGTCATGTCCGACTCTTTGCAACCCCATGGACTGCAGCACGCCAGGCTTCCCTGTCCATCACCAACTCTCGGAACTTGCTCACACTTATGTCCATCAAGTCGGTGATGCCTTCTAACCATCTCATCTTCTGGCCTTCCCTTCTCCTCCTGCTTTCAATCTTGCCCAGCATCAGTGTCTTTTCCAATGAGTCCATTCTTAGGACAGGATGGTGGCCTGTCCTATTCTAAAGATCCCTTATCTGAGCTTACTGGAACCAACCACCTGCTCTGATCTTGCTTATGCCTTTCATTCCCACCCATTTTTTTTTTTTTGGCTACTCCTCTTGGTCACTTCTATGATCCTGAAAGTTCCTAGACCTCTCAGGGCCTCCAGAAGTTACTCTGTTGTGCTGACTCTTTCTTTCCACCTTATTCTGTTTACCTAAAGTATACACACTACCAGCTGCTGTGACTGGTTCTAGCCTTTGGTGAGGCTCTTCCTTTTCTAGACAGCGAGGCTGTCCTCCCTGTAACATTAACAGCAGCCACCATTTCCCCCAGGGGTCTTCCCTAAGACACACCAGTTTCTGATGCTTTTCTCTTCCTGTTTCAAAGTTGGTGTCTTCCTTTGCATCACCTACTTAGCTCTTGTTTCCTGCCTGGTGATAAAGTTCTCAGCAACATTTCCAGGGCAAAGGAGACTGACCTGCTCTGATTTTGGATAAAGTCTCCTGTTTTTGGGTCACCAGCTTCATAGTTTCTTTATATACTCTGGTGACTCAAGTGTCAAGTTCTCAAGGGCATGGCATGTGGTCACTTACCCAGAAACCCATCACTATTATTTCACAGTCATAAAAACACTTTGAGTGTAGATTAAAAATAAGATCATTTCTAGGAGGAACAGAAAGGAGTCATTCCCGTATGGGGCCTGTCCTGATTAGACATGTAGGGAGTGTGGACAATGGGGCAGATTTGGTTTTAAACAAAAAAAAAAGACAGGAAATACAGAAAGAAGCAGCTGGGCAATTTTAAAGAGGACAGGCATGGTAGGAATGCTGATGAGAGAGAATAAGAATTCTCAAGTGGGAAAGAAAAAAGGCTGTGATTTCTAAGGAGGGAAAAAGAAAGCTAACCTGATGGTTCAGAGCTGAAGAGAAGTCCTTTCGTTCAAAAGCCTCCAACATCTGCTTTGTCTTTTTTCCCAGGTAGTTATAGGTACTAGAAAGAGAAAACAGCACATACTGTAAGGTCAGTAACTCAGCGGGAAGACCCAGCTCTGCAAACCCCTCTGAAGCTTAAAAGGGAAAAATATACCAAGCCTTCCAGAAGCCTATTTTTGGGCCCTAATCTATTAAAGCATCAGGTGTCTTTAGTTCTGAATTTTCCAGCAATACTAAGCAGTGCAGAGGAGGCAGAGAACACTAAAGGGAATGAAGAAAAGGGAGGAAAAATACAAAAAGGGTAGAGTTGGAAAAAAGTGAAAGACAGAGGTATATTTGGCAAAGAGTGACTGAGGGCAACACCTGACCCAGGGCACACACAGAGGTGCAATGCTAGATAAGAACTGTGGATTTAAAAAAAAAGAAAAGAACTGTGGATAAAATGCAATGTCTAAAGTACATCCTAGAAACCTTAAGCTGAGGAACAGGGTGAATGGAGCACCACAGTAAAAGGGGAAAATCCTAGCAGATTACCTCAGTTCTTTGTCAGGTTACATGCTACCTAGAGACTAGTTTCTAATAATAATATGAATACTGATTATAATAATAATATGAGAGACCTCTCATTGACTATTATATTTCACTGCCTGACATAAACCATGTCTGATCCTCCCAAAATCCTGTGAGGGAGATGTGGTCTCCATTTCGCCGTGAAGATGCTATGCCTCAAAGAAAGGCTACAGAGTTGTCAAGAAGGTTTTCCTTCCCTTTGTACCGCCTTCTATCACACTTCAACAAAAACAGAGATGAGAGTTATTTGATCTGATAAGATGTTCTTGCCATCTTAAAAAAGAAACTCTAACTCTACCAATAGTACCTTAGACTAATCACTGGATTCTTAGAGAAACCAGCAAGGCAGGCGTTTCTTGAAATTCAGAACAAGGATGTTTTCCCAGCTTCTCATACAGTAACTCAGGATCAGAGAAGGGTTTTATCTTTTTGTACTGGGAACAGCATATTGTTGGTACTTCAAACATGTAGTCCCTGGAGTCCATACAAGGGATTCCAAGACTGTGAAGTTCATATTTTCTCCCAGTAATAAAATAGGGAAGAATAAAATATAATTGCTGAGGTAAGTTACTTGCAGACGTGAAACACTGGAGTTCACAATATGTTACATGAAGGTCTCAGGGGTCTTGGAATGTTGATCATGATTAAGAAGAAATGAACTGTAACCAAATGTACTTTGCCTTCAGATTATGTTGACAGAATAAAAATGCCTAGTATGAAGGTCAGAAAAAAAAAAAAAGTCTAAAAAGAACTTCCATGGTCAGCAGATCCAGGCATTCAGGCTTCCTCAGTATAAATGGCCTGTGTGACAATGGTTGTTTCAGGCATCCTGGCTCGATGAATGAGCCATTAAGATTATCCAACTCAACTACTCTTCATCAAAGGCATGCTCACCAAGATATACTATGAGTTTTCACTTTGCTTCCCCTGTACTTTTCCCACAGGGGGAAAAATACACTTTTAGTTAATAGAAATAGTTCAATCTGCTTGCAGGCACATTTCTAATGAATTAGGTTAACATGTGCAGTGGACATGCTCAATCGAATGTCCCAGGGCCTTTTGCTGAGTAGACATCGGGCCACATGATTCTGCCCTCCCAGTTGCAACTGATTGGGCTTTAGGTGGACATCTGACTTGGCAGTGCTATCTAGTGACAGCCTGAGATGCCCCAATCAGGCACCATGACTGGCCACACACATGCTGAAGCAGAGAAAGCCCGTCTGGAGAGAAGGGAGATAGAGATACGTCCAAAGACCACAGATGGAGAACAGTCTGCAGTTGAGAGCTTTGCAGTTTTGGGTTCTCATCTTCTCTGAGACCTCACTGCACTCCCTCCCCTTGGGGTGGATGAAATTTCTCAGTATTTTACAATAACTTACCTTCTTTCACATAAGCTAGTTTGAAGAGTTTTCTGTGATTTGTAACCAAGTAATTTCTGACAAAGAAGTTCTATGCACACTTTCAGCTTGTGTGTCTCACCTCTAACTGCAACAGCTGCTTCGTAAAACAACGACTGAGTCACTAACAAAGTGTTACGTGAAGGTTAGTCCTTCAGTCATGTCCGCCTCTTTACGACCCCATGGACTGTAGCCCGTCAGGTCCTCTTTCCAAGGAATTCTCCAGGCAAGAATACTGGAGTGGGTTGCCATTCCCTTCTCCAGGGGATCTTCCCAACGCAGGAATCAAACCCAGGTCTCCTGCATTAGAGGAGGAGGAGGTAAGAACTTGCTGTTCCCAGTACAACAAGATAAAACTTCTTTGATCTGAGTTATTGTATGAGAAACTGGGAAAACATTCTTGTTCTGAATTTCAAGAACCTCCTGCCTTGCTGGTTACTCTAAGAATCCAGTGATTAGTCTAAGATACTGTTGGTAGAGTTAGAGCTTCTTTACCATCTGAGCTACCAGGGAAGCCCACCAAAGTGCTAAGCACTACTTAATTCATTTTCACTGAGAATGTGGCAAAGAAGGGCAACTTCTCTTAGAAAAGGTTTACATGCAAGAAATACAACTACTCAGGTGACAAATGGCCCTGGGGCGGGGGGGGCGGGGCGGATTTTACAGTTATAATCACTGGGGAAAACGAGTCCTGCTTACCTGCCCACCGCTCCAGTTGCTCCCATCACCAGAGCACTTAACAGTTGCTGATCAGAAACAAAGATTTTCTTCCATTATGTTTTGACAGATAAAAATATATACTTTGTAAAATATAAACATCATTGAACATACTCTACATAATTACATTCAACTTCTGCTTAATGACAGTTTTTTTTTTTTTTACTATATATTCTTATAACTTTTATCAATAAATGTGTGCAGTGTTTGCAAGGAATAGTCACATAAAGCAGTTTTCTGCCCATTACCCTAGTTCCCCATGCTAGAGAGTGACATCCAAATTGCTGTTAGCCAATAATACAAATACTGTTCAGTAACCTATTGAGTTATTTTATTATAATGGACAGAATTCTAAGATGGCCTACATGATCTCCGTTTGTTACTGTTACCCCCTAAATATGTCCCTTTCCCTGAGAGTGGGTGGGACCAATAACTTGCTTCTAACAGATTATGGCAAAAACCTCATCATGAGGCTATGATAGACTTTTTTCAGTTTTATTAAGGTATAAATAGCAAATAAACATTTAAAATTAAAAAAAAAACAGAAACAAAGAACATAATTACTATGATGAAAAAGAAAAAGAGTTGCTACTGTATAAGCAGCTACATCAATTGTTTGGGAGGGAAACTAACCAGCTGGGACATGCCAGGAGGTGACTTACCTCATCCACCCCAAAAAGGAAAGCAAACTGTCGCTGGCGATTCTGATCCACACACTGCCCGAAGTCTAAGAGATCCGTGTCACTGAATTTCAGCCCTTGGAAGCTGGGGATCTTATCCTGAATCCCATCCAACAGTTCCTCAGCACGAACTGTTCAAAGCAATAAACATCTTGTTCACCTGTACACCCCCGGGAAGTATCAGAGGACACCCCATCTAGCCCCATACATCTGCACGGAGCTGCCAGGAGCTGCTCTCAGCTGCAACTGGCTGCAGATTGAACATAACCACTTGCCCTTGCCTCCTCGTTCGTCTGTACTTGTCAAATTATAGATCTAAATCTTCTGTTCCTTGAACAATAGATGGATATTTATAAAGTGCAACTTCAGTGTTTTCTTTTAAAGAAGTTAAAAGGAGCAGAATTTTAAAAATAGCCTCCTAAGAAATTTCATCTATCTGTAACAGTCTTCACGCTGGAGAAGTACGATAATGATGACAGAAAAGCTAGAAGAAAAGTGAGAAGAGATCAGAGTACCTTCCTGTGTGCCAGGCACCGAGTATGTGGTAGGGTACAAAGCCGACTGTCCTAGTGGGGTTTGCTAGCTGTATCTTCCCATGTAAGAAGGAGGGGTGTGTGACATAGACACAAGGCGTCTGCTAGAAGTGCCTAGGGGCCAACGTGTCTTTCATACTTAAAATATTCCATTTAAGGTAGTGCAGATGACTGATAAGGACGGACATTTTATTCTCCCCCAGCCGTGCTGGGTATTGCGGCTCCCAGACTCTAGTTGCGGTGCATGGGCTTAGCTGCCTAGTGGCATGTTGGATCTTAATTCCCTAAAAGGGACAGAACCCACGTCCCCTGCTTTAGAAGGCAGATTCTCAACCACTGGACCACCAGGGCAGTCCCAGGCTGCCTTAGTTTTGATGAGTGACTTATTTTGGAGCAGTTGGAACTATCTCAGTCAATAGTCTTGTGCTTTTGTGACATGGGGTGGGGTGGGATGGGATGGAGTGTGGGAGTTTCTTAGTGAAATAGGGTACAACGTGAGGGCTAAAGGGAGGGAAACGTGGAAAGAGGCAGTACTTACTCTTCACCCCGGTCAAGGCAGGGATGTGATAGTAGTAAAACGGCAATGCAGGGGCAGCAGCAGCCACTTCTTTTAGGAAATTAATTAGGACATCTGAAAGAACAGCAGGAAAAGTCATGGTGTGAACAGGTGTAAAACTGCCTTTCCCCAGGGAAAAACGAGCCACCGAGTGACATGCAACCATCTATTTCGGAGGCTGAAAATTCTTGACCATGCTTACTATCTCTGAGATTGCTACTGCAATTCACTTCATGCAAAGTTTTGTTTTCCTCTCTCCAGAAGGGCCAAAATAAGAGGTTCACTTTCCTACTATACTAAAATACTAACAAAAAACTGGTGCAAATCTTCCCACATACTAAGAGAAGTCATGAAATACTCTTACAAAAACCAGGAGCCCATCAAACAGGATCCTCTTCCTCTTACCCAGCAGGCTAAGTGTGATCAGTGAATAGTAAAGACTTTGCATTAGCATCAGAATAAAGTTGTAATTGAGAAAATCCTACAACAAAAAGATAAAACAACATCTGCTCAAAATGGGAAGACATGAAAGTAATGGCACATTTCAACCAGAGTTTGGTACTTTTCCCCTTTGGAGAGAAATTTATATTTTTCAGAAGAGAGTTCAGTTTGGTTTACTGAAGAACTGGGGTTTCCTACATCCTCCAATTTGAGCTTCAACAACAATTTCACTGCTGTTTATATAGATATTTATGATAAACAAATCCAGCAAGACTGCTTACACTTGGATGCCACTGAATAGTGGGAAAAGGAATCCAACGTACTTCATCTGAATGCTGTGATAAATGTTTTTTATCTATGATAAATATTTCTGACGAAATTATGCATTATTTTTTTTTGTCTTTTATGTAAAGTATTTATGCAAGAAAAATGAAAAACCATGTTAAAAAACTTTTAAAATATTCATTCTAAATTTCTGAATTGTAATATTTAAATTATTTATCTATATTAACAACTATTTTCTCTCTACCAATAAATATTTATTTAACTGCATGCAAATAACATCTTGTGTTTTTAATCCTTTTACATTTGTATTGTATTTTTGCTAATCAAAAGAATTAAAAGGACTCAGTACACTTGGAAACCACAAATAGTTTCCATAGAGAAAACAAGAACTTGATATTTTGAAAGCAATGGATATTTCTGTGAAATCTTTTTTCCAGTTCATCTGACTCACTTGAATAGTACATGTAGTCTCAAAATGCCCATCACTTATATTCCTCTTTTTTTTTTTTGGAGAAAAATGGTCTCACGCTTTGCCATGTAACTCTGACTCTACACAACGGATTGGACAAGAAGTGGACACCTGACCCAAACACAGGCACCTGTAGGTTGACCCCAGGCTTGGTGAATGACCTAATCAGATTACTTGGCAAAAGAGCCAAAGTCCTTTGATGGAGTCTTTTCTCCTGTGGATCCAGGAAGTCTGAAAATTCCGGAGAACTATGCCATGGCAGTTTCATGCCGTGAGACCCTTCACGGCAGTTCATAGGACTTTACTTTCATGAGTTAAATACAAGCATTTGGAACGACGGCATAAAGAAATGGAACATGTGTGGCATTGTGTGTTTAGACCTATCTACCTACCTTTGTTCCATGGCTTGAGAAAGAAAGGTGCGATGACAGCGATGCCGTCGGCTCCTATTTCTGCTGCATGTTGGGCCTTTAAAAGAAGAAAGACCATTGGTCACAGTTCCAGTGTGGGTGAGTGTGGGGGTTTCTCCACACCAACAAGCAATTCTCAAACACCAGCTGGGTTTCCTACAATTCAAGTCAACTCTGACACTGTCTATCTGGAGATGGAGTCAGCTTCCACGAGTTAAGGACTCAGTCCCATAAGACCAGCCTCCTGTGCTTAGTTGCTCATTCAGGACCAACCCTTTGTGACCCCATGAACTGTAGCCCGCCAGCCACCTCTGTCCACGGGGATTCTCCAGGCAAGAATACCACCCTCACATCAAATGCCATGTTATCCTGTGCTCCTGACCTACGGGCTGTAGACTGGAGGTGTCAATGCCCCCTCCAAAGATCAAATAATTTGCTAAGGTGGCTCACAGAACTCAGAGAAACGACTGAGGAGACCACTGTCTACTTTATATATATATAAAGTAGGATATGACTCAGGAACAGCCAGATCAAAGAGTTGCACAGGGCAAGGGGCGGGTAGGGCACAAAACTTCCACATTGTCTCCCAGTGGACATCTCCCACATCCTCCCCAAATCTCTACATGTTCACCAAACTAGAAATCCATCCTTTGGTGTATTTAATGAGGTTTTACTACATACGCATTATTGGTTATATCATTGGCCATTGGTGACTGGTTCAAATTCCAGCCCCTTTCCCTCCCTGCAGGGACAGAGCTGAGAATGAAAATTCCAACCCCTTAATTCACTGGCTTGGTGTTCTTGGCAACCAGCTCCCAACCTTAAGTGCTTTCCAAAAATCACCTCATTAACATAACAAGAGACACTTTTATTGTTCTCATCTCTGGGAATTCCAAGAGTTTTAGGGGCTCTGTGCCAGAAATGGGACAAAAACCAAATACATAAGATCTTATGGAAAAAACCAAATGCTTTTTTGGCCAATTCAATCTATTTCTTGTTATAAATCACAATATCACAACTCTCCTGAGTAAGAGATTTATTATATTCACCTCTAACTTAGATACTAGAGGTTAACAACAGACTTTTCAAATTTGCCAGCTGATGTACCACTAGAGTGGGAAATTAGCCATATTTAATAATGTCATTACCAGGAAAATCCCAGGTTGCAAAGTAGAGACCTTTGGAGGAGGTGAGCTGTGTTATTTAACTTGAACCTTCCAAGGCTTTGTCACTACAAAAAAAAAACTTGCTATGGAGACATGAGCAGTTTGTTTTGATAAACTATAACTGTTCATGATAGAGAAACTAGCAAATGTCGTTGCTCTTCCAGTGTTCAGCCCGTTGGATAACACCGACTTTCCTCTCCAAAGATACAATAGTCACATTTCAAAATTTATATTACAGATTGGAAATGTTAGGGACAGGGTAAAAGGGACAAAGCAGGTGACTAAATAGTTAATGCCACTAGTGCATTATAAGTAGACAAAAAATGGGAGACCTCTGTAAGTTAATGATTACTCCAGAAAGCAGGTTTGCTTGTCCACAAAACCAAGCATGCTTGCTTTGCAGCAGAAGCATGAGACATGACCCAAACAATAAAACAATTGCAACAATAGGAAAGAGCTGGACACGACTGAGCAACTGAATAACAACAATCCTAAGACCTACGCCATGCCCAGTGAGCTCAGTTGTTAGGACACACTCTTTGCACCCATGAAAAACAATAATTTGTGTACCTAGCTTGACCATGAAGGGATAAAAAAACTCCCCTGCCCAACCTGAAGGAGGAACTGATGTTGGAAGCATGATGTCTATTCAAGAAAGACAAAGAAGGTCTTCTCCCCCTCCCCACTTCTCTTCTGATTATAAAACTATAGCCCGGTAATCTCTCGCCCACTCTCTTGTGTAAGCCTCACAAGCATCCTATTCGAATAAATCACTTCTTAGCTATCATTTTGCCTCTTGCTGAAATCTTTCTGCACTGAGACATAAAGAACTGGAGCTCTTCGGAGTACCCTTCACGCCATCCTGAAATGCCACAATGGTTTCAGCAAGGCAGTTGGGAAAGTTTGAGTAGAAAGATAATACACATCACAGAAGATAGAGTGCTACTCTTCTGATGTTTTCTCACATTATCTCATCAAAAATGAACATTTCTTCCCACTGAGCCCTCATAACTTTTTTTGTATGTATTTCGAGTAGAGTACCTAAGCCTACCACACTGTAAGATAGTTGCATATGGTTACTGGTCTCCAACTAGAGTTAATTCCCTGAGGGTAGGATGTCAGATCTTATTGACTCTTGTGTTCAGATCAGTCATGGTGCTGAACACATAGCAAGTACCCAGTACCCAGTAGATGTGTGAAACATGCCCCATTACCTAAAAGGGGCATCACATTAACTATGGATATCTGTATCTAATAGATGTGATTAACTTTCTGCAGAAGTAAAGCAGAAGAGTCAAAAAGAGACTGGAATACAGTCTAAAGACCAGTCAAGGACATTGGACAGAATTTTATTAATAAAGGATTGAAATGAGATATATTTGAATCATTCAGTACACTGTTTAGGACAAGAGTAGTGGGGTAACCTTAGCTGAAAGGAAGGACAAAAACCACTTCATAGATAGTTGATGGCAGGGCCCATTCAGGCATCATCCAGTGGAGACTTATGACTAAGCAGATGCCAATATCACTGTCTCTTTGGCAAGATTATCCCACGGCAGGGGATTAATCTTTATGCTAAGATTATCTTTATATTATTCTAGTATTGAGTCCAATGAACAACATTGGCTCTCATGTCATGATATGACAATATTTTAAAATTTACGAGACCCAGGTTCGGTCCCTGGGTTGGGAAGATCCCCTGGAAAAGAGAATGGCCGCTCACTCCAGTGTTCTTGCCTGGAGAATCTCATGGACAGAGGAGCCTGGTGGGCTACAGTCCATGGAGTCTCAAAGAGTCAGACATGACTGAGCTAACTAACACCTCTTCCATCGGAGAAAACGGCAATTGAAAGGAGAAGGGGGAGAAAAAAGATTTCCTCCACTACACTACCTTACTTGAAAGACTGACTGTAGGAACAACAAATCAAAAAGAATAAATTAAGTTTTCAAGTTCAGATTCTAGGCTTACTAAGCAATCATTTAGTAATGCCTTCACTTGTGGCTTGCCTAAGAGTGTTGAATTGCAGTTTTGCAAGTATACAGTATGCATCCCATTTCTAAATTCAGTTAATCGGCATTTCTCCAACAGTCCAATGGTTAAGACTCTGGGCTTCCACTGTAGGGGGCACGGGTTCAATTTGTAGTAAGGGAACTAAGATCCCAAATACCACATCAAGGCCAAAATAAATAAATAGACAAATAAAAACTTAATTAATTCATTCAAATAACAGGAAATAGAATCAAACAGGGCTTCCCAGGTGGCGCTGGTGGTAAAGAATCCACCTGTCAATGCAGGAGACGCAGGAGACATGGGTTGGATCCCTGGGCCAGGAAGATTCCCCTGAAGGAGGGCCCGGCAACCCACTCAAGTATTTTTGCCTGGAGAATCCCACGGACAGGGAAGTCTGGCAGGCTACAGTCCATGGAGTCGCAAAGAGTCGGACACAACTGAAGCGATTTTGCATTCATGCTGCTGCCGCTGCTGCTAAGTTGCTTCAGTCGTGTCCGACTCTGTGCAACCCCATGGACGGCAGCCCACCAGGCTCCCCCATCCCTGGGATTCTCCAGGCAAGAACACTGGAGTGGGTTGCCATTTCCTTCTCGATCAAACAAAACCCACAAGAAGATGCTGGAGTTAGATCGGGTCATTGTGCTCCCTGGAATTAAAGCATCAAAGTTATGTGGACAATGTCTCTGCCATTTCAGTAAACAGTGTTTCGGCCAAACTGCCATCAGCTGCTGCAGCCACCAGGTCAGTGTGCCCTGAGGAGAACTCAGGATGGAGAAAAACATGCATATCAAAGGAATGGTTTCGATAAGCCTGCATGCACTTTCCCATACAAAGAAAAGCACTAAAGTAATTAACTTGAAATGTATTTTTGTGATAAGCTATAGTCTTTTGGGAGAAGGCAATGGCACCCCACTCCAGTACTTTTGCCTGGAAAATCCCATGGACGGAGGAGCCTGGTAGGCTGCAGTCCATGGGATCGCTAGAGTCAGACACGACTGAGCGACTTCACTTTCGCTTTTCACTTTCATGCATTGGAGAAGGAAATGGCAACCCACTCCAGTGTTCTTGCCTGGAGAATCCCAGGGATGGGGGAGCCTGGTGGGCTGCCGTCTATGGGGTCGCACAGAGTCGGACACGACTGAAGCAACTTAGCAGTAGCATAATCTTTTGATGTTCAACTACATGGTTTATTTTTGTTTTTTTCAGCCAGAAACTCCTACATATGCAGATTCTTCCCTTGCCTCTTTGGAACAGTCCCTCAGAGCTAGCTGAGTGGCTGTACCCCAGGCCCCAGTCCTTAGTTAAGGACGCTGATTAAAATATAATTCTTGCCTTTTAGACTGCACATTTTTTTCAGTCAACAGTTAACTGACAGCAGTCCAGTCTACGATACCTCTGGGCTTTCTTTACTTACTCCATTCACAAAGGCTTCAAAATCACCACACCATTTACTTTTCTGCTAGCAACTTTCAACTCTTTCCTCCCTCACCACAGTTTTACTCCACCTAACCTGCTCACCTCTAAACCCAAAGCAATGTAACTCTGCATTTTTGTTCCTATGTTCTAACTGAAGAGTGTACCTAGAAGAAAATTTCCACAGCTGTGTTGAGTGGTGATGGGACAAACTGAAGACTTACAACTTTAGTTGGTTTTTAGCACCACTAGGGCAATCCCTTTAAAAAAATTTAATTACTTTAAATTTATTTTTCAAAATTGTGACTTAGAAAAATGCAACACTGGGAATTCACTGGTGGCCTGATGCTTAGGATTCCAGGATTTCATTGCTATGACCTGCATTCAATCTTTGGGTGGGGAACTAAGATTATACAAGCTGCACAGTGAGGTTTAAAAAAAAATCTTAACTATTTTTAAGTGTACAGTTCAGTTCTGCTAAATATATTCACATTGTTAAGAAACATCTATAGAACTTATTCATCCTGCAAATCTGAAACTTGTGGAAGGAGTTGTCAATAGGAACTTTATTTTGTACCTTAGGGCTCCATCCTGTTAAATTGTGAACTGTGCTGACCCTGCTGACAAAAACAAAAAAAAGCAGCAGCAGCAGCTATCTGTTAAGAAAGGCATCTTGGGGCAATGTGCAGAAATGTGCCTTTACTGATAATAAGTGAGACACACTTGTTTAGTCCCTCAGTCGTGTCCAACTCTTTATGACCTCATGGACTGCAGCACAGCAGGCTTCCCTGTCCTTCACTGTCTCCCGGAGTTTGCTCAGACTTATCTCCATTCGAGTCAATGATGGCATTCAATCATCTCATCCTCTGTCACCCCTTTCTCTTTCTGTCTTCAATTTTTCCCAGCATCAGGGTCTTTTCCAATGAATTGGCTTTTTGCATCGGGTGACTAAAGAGTTGGAGCTTCAGCTTTAGCAACAGTCCTTCCAATGAACATTCAGGGTTGATTTCCTTTAGGATTGACTGGTTTGATCTCCTTGCTGTCCAAGGGATTCTCAAGAGTCTTCTCTAGGACCACAGTTCGAAAGCATCAATTCTTCAGTGCTCAGCCTTCTTTATGGTCCAACTCTCACATCCATACATGACTACTGGAAAAACCACAGCTTTGACTAGACGGACCTTTGTCTGCAAAGTGATGTCTCTGCTTTTTAATATGCTGTCTAGGTGTGTAATAGCTTTTCTTCCAAGGAGCAAGCATCTTTTAATTTCCTGGTTGCAAGTCACTGTCCGCAGTGATTTTAGAGCCCAAGAAAATACAGTCTATCACTGTCTCTATTTTTCCCCATTTATTTGCCATGAAGTAAAGGAGATCAGTCCTGGGTGTTCTTTGGAAGGACTGATGTTAAAGCTGAAACTCCAATATTTTGGCCACCTCATGCGAAGAGTTGACTCATTGGAAAAGACTCAGATGCTGGGAGGGATTGGAGGCAGGAGAAGGGGATGACAGAGGATGAGATAGCTGGATGGCATCACTGACTTGATGGACATGAGTTTGGGTGAACCCCGGGAGTTGGTGATGGACAGGGAGGCCTGGCGTGCTGCAATTCATGGGGTCGCAAAGAGTCACACACGACTGAGCGACTGAACTGAACTGATGGGACTGGATGCCATGATTCTAGTTTTTTGAATATTGAGTTTTAAGTCAGCTTTTTCACTTTCTTTTTTCACCTTCATCAAGAGACTCTTTAGTTTCTCTTTGCTTTCTGCCCTTAGGGTGGTATCATCTGTGTATCTGAGACACATTTGACCAGTCAATAAATTGTAACCGAAAAAAAAAAAAAAGAAGATATAGACCTCCCAATCAGAGCTCTTGGCAAGTAACTTATGGAAACTAAGTGTATTTCTCTGTTTCCCTTTAAAAACTCCTGCCTTTTGGTTCCCAGAGGGGCACTGTTCTGGTGGCTGCTGGAATCTGCGCTCCCTGAATTGTAATTCTAAGACCCCAAATAACCATGAATTTGTTTTCTATTGTCTGTGAGTTTGTTCCTGTGTTGTAAATAAGTTCATTTGGGTATCATTTTTTTTAGATTCCACATACAAATTTGACATACTTCATTTAGTATGATATTCTCCAGGTCCATCCATGCTGAATTAACAGATACATACTACTTCCCACAAAATAGATAAGCAACAAGGACTACTGTATGGCACAGGGAACTTGTAATAATCAGTATCTTGTAATAATCTATAATGAAAAAGAATCTGAATAGATATTCTTTATATTTATATATACGTCTGATCCAATTTGCGAAAGAGAAAACACAGCTGCATCACTTGACGTTTATAGTGACTCAGACAGGCTGCCCGGCTGTAGTTTGTGCTCGTTTGACAGTCAGCTAACACCTAAGTAACCTCAATCTCAAGACTACTAAGTTCTACCAAGGTCTATTTGAAATTAATCCAATCAGAGATTTAAGTAAATGTCCAGGGAATAAAATTTAAGGTTCAACCAAACAATAGAATTCTGAAGGTAATAACTGCTTCATCTAGATGTGTGTGTGTGTGCGTGTGTGTGTATCTCTGTATGTGTGTATATATAAAACTGCATCACTTTGCTGTATACCAGAAACTACCACAACACTGTAAATCAACTATACTTCTATTTAAAACAAGATCTCAAATAAATGTATGTCTTTGTTTTATAGCCTGCTGCTTTTTCTCAGACAACAAACTCTATTCCCATTAAACGACTCTTCTTTCCCCCTCCCACTAGTCCCCAGTAACCACCATTCTAATTTCTGTTCACGTGGATTTGACTACTTTGGATACCTCATAACATAAGAGGAATAATACAGTATTTGTCCTTTAGTGACTGGGGTGCTTCACTTAGCACAATGTCCTCAAGGAGGTTCATCCATACTGCAGCATGTGACAAGATGGATTTGCTTCAATATTGAATAATATTCCATTGTATGTATATACTATATACCACCTTTTCTTTATCCATTCATCCATCCACGGGCATCTAGGTTGCCTCGACCTCATGAACAGTGCTGCTATAAACACAGGTGGGGGCAAGCTTCTTCTGTCTGAACTTTCTCTTCAATTCTCCAGGCATTCATTCTCAGTTTTTACCACTTCTCATGTCTGAACACTCACTCCATCTCCTTTAGGCCCAGCAGATGGTCTTGCCTTTTACTTCCCAGAGAAAACTGAGGTTGGCTCAAGTTAAGTTCCTTACCTGCAAGCCAGATAGCTCCATACCCATCCTTACTTTGCCCAATAGAATAGGTGCCTCTGTCTCCTATTTGACGCTCTGCTACAGCAGTTATCACCTTGGGCTGCTCTCTTCATAGCTCCGTGCTGGCTTCCCTGAGGTCCTAGACCTTATATGCACCAGCATAGCATCCAATAGTTAGCAAAAGTGATACTGACTTTAACTCCAGCATAAAGATGGAGGTCCCTCAACTGGTCTCTCCCAGATGGACCCACATACATACCAGTTCTTGTGACTCCTTCAAGCTCAAGGCTCCCACATGAATTACTATCTGATCCAACCTGCAAAAGAGAAAACTCTGTTGCATCACTTGAGGTTTACAAAGGGCTGTGCTACTCTGGTTTGTGCTGGTTTTACCAGTTAGCTAATATCTGGCTAATCTCACTCTTAAGACTAGTGAATTCTACTGTGGTCTACTTATAATTAACCTGATCAGGGATTTTTTAAAAAGTCCAGGGAATATAATTTAAGATCCAACCAAGCAATAGACTGATGTTGAAGCTAAAACTCCAATACTTCGGCCACCTGATGTGAAGAGCTGACTCATTTGAAAAGACCCAGATGCTGGGAAAGATTCAAGGCGGGAGGAGAAGGGGATGACAGAAGATGAGATGATTGGATAGCATCACTGACTCAATGGACATGAGTTTAAGTAAACTCTGGAAGTTGGTGATGGACAGGGAGGCCTGGCGTGCTGCAGTCCATGGGGCCACAAAGAGTCAGACACGACTGAGTGACTGAGCTGAACTGAAGCAATAGAATTTTGAAAGCAGTAACAGATTAATCAACACTTGAGGACTTGTTTTGACTATGCCTTGTTAGAGATTCTGCATTTGATGGTGACGGTATACATGCAGATAGGTGTAAAACTGAGATATTTTGGGTTGGAGATAAAAATAAAGAGGTTCCTTAAGGCGTACATCCAGGAATCAGTCCTATAAGAAACGAACTTGCTGCAAAAAGTTTTTTCCTATCTTGAAAGTCCTCAGGATTTGGCCATGGAAAAGGTTTTCTCTGAGACCCCAGTGTTCATCTTTGGATGTGTGCCACAGGGTCCCTGGGGAAGAAGCCACACTTAGACTGGTCCTCTGTGGGTAGGATCAGTAAGACTCAGCTGTAATTCAGTCATGCTGGTGAGTCTTCCAGGGACTCTGAATGACACACGTGCCGCTCTCACGGGATGGAGACATGTCATCCCCATTGAGGCCTGAGCACTGAGCGCTCCCGTCATCCTTGACTTGTGCTGTCTTAGGTAAAATGGGATCTCACTGCGAAGTCCTGTGATCAGGTTTGCATTTGTAAAGGATAACAGAAGATTTCTGAAAGGAGAAAAGGTGGCTGGCTTTTTACCCTCACCAGCAGCTTTACTGCGTGACTCCCTTAAACCTTTTACTACCCCATCTCCTGGCTTAGGTTAAAACAATCATGCATTTCCTTCTCTCCACCAGGCTGCTGACTCTGTGGCTTTAGTACAAACTTGCAGTTTCTCAATTCAGGAGGAAAAGACTCCCCAAAGTGTTCTAGCCGCCATGACTTACTTCGTTTTCCAAGTCCCTGCAGAGGCTGCTCCAAGTCTTGACTTTTCACCTCAAGCTCTAAATTCTACCCCACGACCCCTTTTTCTTGGCAGATGTCCTTGCTCCTCGCTTGCAAGGCACCAAAGATAAAGGCAGTCTGCACAGACTCCCTTTTCCTCCTCCTCACCTCTGTGCTTAGCAGTGTCCCCTTCTGAGTGTTCCTCCCAGCTTCTTACTGTCTCCTAGAGCTACTCTACCTACATTTGGTTTTATTTCAAGCCCCGCTGAGATCTTCCATCAAAGGCGTCGGTTCTCCACTCTCTTTATCTCTTCTCCAATGGCACTGTCCTTTCAGCATGGAAATGTGTTTAAGACTTTCCTACTCTGAGAGAAATAAACTACCCTTCTTTTAATCTTGGTTCCTCTTCTCTAATCCATTATTCCCTTTCTCCTTCCCTTCATCCCAGCACATTTAAAAAAATAAGTATTTTTAAAATTTATTTCTCTGTGCTGGGTCTTAGTCGCAGTCTGTGCAATCTAGTTTCCAGACTGGGGATCGAACCTGGGCCCCTGCATTGGGAGTTCAGAGTCTTAGCCACTGGACCACCAGGGAAGTCCCCACCTGCAAAGGTTTTTCTGAGTGTGAGAATAAACTACCCTTACAGGTCCCCCTTCCAGGGGTCTGCTGCATTCTACCCCCTCTGCAGCTGCTTCTGTGACAATGAACCGGATGGGCTCTGCTCTCTCTGAGGTCACTGGTTATTTCCTGCCTTCTCAATCCTCCATTCTGCCGACTCTCACAGCATCTAACAGTTATAACAAATGTTATAATGGACATGGCACCCACAGCAAATAATTACAGTGAATTCTTATATAATCCTTAGCACTGTGTCAGGCACTTCTTGGACCCTCACCACCACCTTATAGGATGGGTACTATTAACATTCCAGGCTGATAGAGTACAGGGCGTTTACGACCAGCCTGAGCTCACAGAGCTACCGAGAGGCAGAGCCAGCAGCCGACTCAGGCAGTCTGGCCTTCAAGCCCTGCTCTTAATTCCCACGTTCTCTGGACGCTCTACAAGACCTTGCTTCCTGCAGTGACAGGACTCTCTCCTAATCTCCCTCCAACCCTTCTGAGTGTTTTCTGTCTGGGCCCACTTTACTATCCCCCTGTTTCTGGTGCCTTGCTTTTCTGACCATGCTGGGAGGCACATGGGATCTTAGTTCCCTGACCAGGGATCGAAGCTGCACCCCCGGCAATAGAAGCACAGCTTCCTAAACTGCTGGAACTAGGGAATTTCCTCTGGTGCTTTTCTTAATGTTTACCCTTAGCCTTCCTGTTTTCTCACTCCACCCACGGTCTTTAATTGTTTGGGGCCCAGGATTGGACTGAAAATTAGCTGAAAACTGACAGAAAATGCCTATGTGGACGTTCAAATTTGGCGTACAATTTCAAAGTGCCCGAAGTGCTCCAAGGGCTTCTCAGGTGCTGCTAGTGTTAAAGAACCCGCCTGCCAATCCAGGAGATATAAGAGACTGGGGTTTGGCCCTGGGTCAGGAATATCCCCTGCAGGAGGGCACAGCAACCCACTCCAGTATTCTTGCCTGGAGAATCCCATGGACAGAGGAGCCTGGTGGGCCATGGTCCATAGAGTTGCAGAGTCGGACACAACCAAAGCGACTTAGCACACAGGCAAGGTGCTCTAAAGCCATTTAAGGATTGGAGACTTACCTCCAATCTAAGGCATCGTCAATCACTCCCTCCTCTGATCCCTGTTTACACTATTTATCAGAAGGATCAGTGTTAGTTTTCATGGTCTGACATCTCCACTGGATGGTAAGCAACCTGAGGGCAGAGATCCTGTTTTATATCCCCAGTGCCAGCACAGTGCATAATACACAAAGTAACAACGAATCAAACTTGGTTCATTGCGCCTATTGAATCGATGCAGTTCTATTGGTTTCACTGGGCATGATTGAGTGTTATGACAAAAATCCATCACTGCACTGAAGTTTAGAGGATGCAAAAAGCTCCCTAAGACTATGAGAGGAAGCACCACAGACAGCATGCGGAGTCATGTGCAGAGACAAGACGTGATGGAAGCAACAGGACCCACCCTGAGATGGGAAGGATGCTGAGCAGCTCAGCAGAAGGGCCAGCAGCCAACCACCAGGACCCTCGGCCCCAGATCCAAGGACAGGGAACCCACCCCCAGCAAGGGACTGGCCTGGTAAACAGACCAGAGGCAGTTTCTGGTTACCTGATGGGATCTCTGAGAGCCGGGAGTGTCTTGCTGCCCTTCCACATGGAAAGGAAGGGCGTTCCTCTCTCCACAAGCTGACTTTGGGCCAGACTTGTGGCCGGAAGGCAGGAATGCTGTGTCATCTGAGACAGAGCTACGGTCTCTGCCGCCCTGGCAGATAAGGGTGTTTATCTCGATGGAGCCACTCACTTGTTCTTCCCCTTTGTCACCCACTCCTCTGCGACCTGGCAGCGCTCCGAGATGCTCAGGGACAGGCCTTCTCCTGTCGTGCCGTTCACTGTTCCAAACAGAGAGTCAGTCATGGGGACCAGCTGATACCTGTCATTCCTCCGGCACCAACGCTGGCAGTGCAGGGGCAGAAACCCCTGCTCAAGAGGAAGGGACACGGAGACACACCGAGGAGAGTCTGGAGCCAGTGGTGTGATGCCATGTTTCCATTCTTCACTTCAGACCCAGTCTTTTGTTCATCTTCATCTTATCAAAATGACCAGGAAGGTTAGGCATGACTTGTAATTACAAATCTGTCCTTGTTTTCAGGGATAGAGAGTAAGTATTTTAAATGGAGACAGAGATGACTGCTCAGGTTTCAGGCAAGTCTCCGAACACGCCAGGCAAGTTCTCTATTTGGGTTTAATGGCAGGAAAACCAATACCACCCAGTACCGGGGTGTCCCAGCGGTCCTAAGTGGCATTTACTGACAAAGACAATGGTGGGGACTGCAGATCTAAAACGACCTCTGTCTATAGACCTGGGTCCGTGGACTCTTTAATCAATAGAAATTGGTAAGAGGCCAGACGAGAATCTCAGGCAAGGCTTTATGGCCGTTCCTGATGCGGCCGGAGGGAGGGAGAAGCAGAAACAGGCACCCTTGCTCGCTCCCCAGAGTGGCAAGCCGGTCCTTAAAAGGGGTCACAAGAGGGCGGGTCCGTGGGTTGGGCAGGAGGCATAGGTGGTCTGCCCACTCCCTCAGTGTGCTGTATGCGGGCATCATGTATAGCACCCTGCTTTTGCTCCCAGCACCTCAGAAGTGGCCACTGGTCATTGCCTTTTTGTATCTTATTGCTCATCATTTGCCCCAGTTGCACAAGTGCACAGCGATTTTTAGTCCCTTACAGTCTCTTTATAGTCTGTTGCTCTAGGTGCAAGTGCTCTGGTTAAGGGTCCCAGTTCCTGGCCGATTTCAAGCACACTACCCAATTAGATAATCCCTTGATCATCTTTTAGGTCTAAAATTGATGAACCTAAAAATTCACAAATCTTACACTGCTTAGCCAGGCTCAACCATAACCTATAACACAATACTACTGTGACCTCCAGGCTAGTAATCTGCTTTCCAAGGACTGAGCTCGAGATATGTAGAGAAATCCCTAAAGATGACTTACCAAAGACATTCTTCACTCCCTGTTCCTCTACAAGATAGTCCACATACCGACCAATGACTGAAAAGTTGATTTCTCTGAAAAACACAAAAAAATCGGAAAAGAATGTGCATTTATTCTTTTCTAGATTATTCAATCCATGTTTATTGTTTAGTTGCTAAGTGGTGCCCGACTCTTTTTGCGACCCCATGGATTGTATCCCGTCAGGCTCCTCTGTCCATGGAATTTCCCAGGCAAGAATACTGGAGTGGGTTGCTATTTCCTCCTCCAGGGGGTCTTCCTGATGCAAGGATCCAACCTGCATCTCCTGCATTGGCAGGCAGATTCTTAACAGCTGAGCCACTGCTCTCTCGTTAATCGTTATTCAAATCCACCCAATCAGACTGAAATTCTTAGCCTGCTCTGAATAATGGCTGGGTTTTTTTCTTCTCTACTCAGCCACACGTGCCTCAATTATGTGAGCAAAACCTTATTAGTTATCCACAAAGGTTTTACATTTAAACTTCGTCACAAGTAATATTTAAAAAATAATTACTTAATTATCTTTTGCCCTTTTGGGGAAGAGTGATGGGCTGGGGTTAAATGAGAACTTAACATTTTCCGTGTGGCCAGAAGCAATCATTTCTGAGGCAGTAAGAAAATCCAATCTTAGTAGTTGAAGAATTTTCGCACTTAATATTTATGACAATAGAGGAAGGCGTAAAGCCATTTATGTGTTAAACTGAAGGGGAGTAACAGTTGGAAAGGAACTTTGCCATCAGTTTGTCTTTCAAAGTGTCATTTGCGGGACAGCGGTATCAGTATCTGGGGATATTAGCTGGAAATGATGAGTCCCAGGCCACACACAGTTCTCCTGGTCAGAATCTGCACTGTAACAAGATCTGCAGATGATCTGGATGCGCTTTTCAGTTTGAAAACTACTGACCTTGTAAAGATCTGATACTTCAGGCAATAAGGGCTCTTTTCCTTAAAATCATAATGAGTTTGAAAATCTAGAAACTGACAGATCAGATAAAGTGACCTGTTCTCAATCAAAATAATAGGTGGGGAGGATGGAGAATGAAAACAAAGGAAAACAGTGGGGCAAGGGTGTGTTAAATGTTGCAGAATGCATGGTTGACAAGAAAACTAAGTATTGATATGAGTTGGCTAGCACTTTTGCATTTTTGTCAGTGGGGCCAGAGAATACTAATTTAATTTTAACCTTATTAACATTCTTTTTGTCTTACTATTCCTTAAAAAAAACAAAAGAAACCAAAATATCTGAGGCATATAGAAAACAAAGACATCAAAGGGTATTCGTCAAAGGAAACAGAACAACAGAGATGAAAACAAAGAATGCCTAGGCATCCGCTGCCCACAGTGTGCAAGAGGCAACCAGGCCAAGCTGCCACGTGGGCAAAGGCCCGCTTTAGTGTAGTTGAAAGGCCCGCAAGGGGAGCAGGCGCTCTCCATAATGGCTCATGTCCCAGCATCGTTAACACTGCCCCTCCCTGCCCACTTGCTCAAATGTCAAATCCTGGCCTCTCAGTCCCACTGAGCAAGACTCTAAGATGGGGGAGTGGGCTGCCTAGACAATTCATCTCAGGACCCTCGTTTAGGTCAGCTTGACCTGCTCAACTTCTCAAAATCTCTCTGCTTCAGATATTTGTGACCACTCGGAACCACACCTTTACAACACACTTGCCCCTTGCTGCTTCCGTCGGCTCTTCCCCACCTGGAACAAGCCCTGAGATGCAGGAACCATCAGCAGGGGCTTTGTCTGTGTGACAGTAGCTCTGGTTTTGACCGATGATGTCCACCTACTCATGCAAGCAACCAGGAGACACCTCTGGCAGGTCCCAGGGACTTTCCAATCACGGACTGGAAACCGGAAATCAAGTCTCTGGACAATAGCTTATGCTGGTGTCACGGATTCAGACACAGTGGCTCCTGCAGACTTTCACTGAAGTCTCAACATCTCCCCAGTTCCACCCTGGCCACACACTCACACACGGAGAGCAGGCCTGGCCTTTTCACCAAGGAGGAACCTCTAGAGCTCCAGGTGACTGAGGCCTAGTAGGTACTATACTCATTTTAATATGCTTTCTTTTGGTTTAATCTAATGTTTTCCTGGACTTCCCTGGTGGCTCAGATGGTAAAGAATCTGCCTTCAATGCAGGATACCCAGGTTCGATCCTTGGATCCGGAAGATCCCTTGGAGAAGGGAATGGCAATCCACTCCAGTATTCTTGCCTGGAGAATCCCATGAACACAGGAGCCTGGTGGGCTACAGTCCATGGGGTTGTGAAGAGTCAAACATGACTGAGTGACTAACACTTTCACTCTAACACTATTCCGTGTATACTTCAGCTTTCAAAATCAGATGGAAGCTACTCATCCTTTTTGGCAAAATAACTACTCAGTTACTTAAAAACTCCTTTGGGAGAGCAGCATGCAGGGGCTATAACGACCCCACCCTGCCAGAGGCAGAAAGTGTCCTATTCTGGAAATCTGGGTCACTCAGTCTCCCGCAACAGTTACAAAGACGACAGTCTACACAAATCCATCTCCAGCGGGCCGGGCCCTTTGACTGGCTGGGTAACAGGTTTGTTGTTACTACAGCGTGTTGTAAAAATTCTCATGAGGAAGTCCAGGGCCTTCAAGGGAGAAAACACGACTTTTTTCCAGACATTTTGGCCAATCTGAAATGGACTCTCTGTTCTAATGACTGTGAACTTGCCCAGTGGAAAAAGTGATTTCTTGAAACAACTAAGGAAAACAAAAGTCCTTCACTCTAATGTAGAAAAAGACACGAATTGGGCTGGGTAGAGATTGACCTTCCTTTCCAATGAGGCATTAATCCGTAGGATCTCGGTTTCATCAACTGCACAAACAGACATGACAGCTCTGAGTTGCTAGGAAGATTTAAGTGGAATACGTCCCTTAAAATACCCCACATGAAGACTAACACATAGTGTTCAGCCAATCAATGTCAGCTTCCTCTCCTCATGAAATTACAGCTAACTAAATTTACCATATGATGTGTGAAATGCTGAAGATTCAAAGATAAATAAGATATATGCTCAGTCCCTATGCAGCGTCTGGTACCCAATAAATATCCATATATAAGGGTAGGCAGCTCAAAGCCTGTTGGGTGACTTCCCTGGTTAGTCCAGTGGCTAAGACTCCAGGCTCCAAATGAAGGGAGCCCAGGTTTGATCCCTGGTCAGGGAACTAGATCCCACATGCTTCAATTAGGACCTGGCACAGCCAGATTGAAGAAAAAAAAAATCTGTTGGTAGAAACACGCATGTAACAAACAGCTATTATAATAATTATCATAAACAAATAATTGTGATATAATATGAAAGGGTAGGCACAGGGTGCTAAGAGACCACAGAGGAAGGACTCTATAACTCTTTTTAGGGAAACTGGGGAAGAATAACCAGGGGATGGTTTTGATGGATGAAGAGACAAGTTCAAATGGAGCAGGGAAAGGAGAGGATGGTGGTAGAAAAAGGCAGAGGATACAAAATGTGTAAAGGCACAGAGAAGAAAGGGGATGAGGTGTTTTGGGGAAAAGAACTGTAGGAGGAAAGGTAGACTGTAAAGGACTTCCTATGTCATCCCAGGTTCTGGGCTTCCACCTTCAGACCAGTTCATGCCAGACTTCAGTGTGCTAAAGAATCATTCGGGGACACCGCTAAAATACAGGTCCTAGTTCAGTGGTATGTAGTAGCACCTGAGATACTGCATTTCTAGCAAGTTCCTATGTGATGTTGGACCATGCAAGTAGCAAGGCTTAGACAAAACGGAATTCAGAAAGATTCTTAGAGAGTAAATCTAATTTGTTTTTGTTGTTCAGTCGTCAAGTCGTGTCCAACTCTGTGACCTCATGGACTGCAGCACACCAGGCCTCCCTGTCCCTCACCATCTCCTGGAATGTGCCCAAGTTCATGTCCATCACATGATTATATTTATGAGGAAACTCATTGGACTACAGTGTGGAGGATGCCCTGCAGTTGCAGGTACTCAGAAATTCTTACTTAATGGACATCACCACACTATCCCTAATAACCTAACACTAGAGAACTGTGGACTCTCAGTATTTGAATGGCCTTAGAGATTATGTGGTTGAATTCTGTCTCCTTACAAAATATGAGAGAACTTTTACACGGTGAATAGAGCTCCCCCGCATCAGATAGTTAGTGGTGTCAGAGCTGGGGGTTAGGAACCCAGATAGTCTAACTAAAATCTATTTAACCATGTTTTTTTCCCTGCCAATTTCCTCACTTTAGAAGATCAACTTTTGTTCAGAGTCGAATCACTAGAATTATGAAGAAAAAAGAATCTTCAGCCATTCTGAATTATGGAGGACGTGGTTTACTCTAAGAGCCAGGTTAGGAAAACTCCTATCTTGGTAGGTCACCGGGCAGAATTTCTAGGTGTTAGATTCCATGTAGCTCTTCTTTCTGTCCTGTCTCTTAGAAAACATGTCAGAAAAAGAGATTCTCTTGTGGGCAAGTAGGTTAATATCTACCTGCTCTTGGTGGTACTCCAAACCTGCTTCATAGCTATAGGAATGTTTAGATGGAGCAGAAAGATGCAGAGAAAAGGGAACTGACAAAACTTACATGCCTACTAGGTACCATGTAGTTACACACATTTTGATTTAATTTAAATTCTTACAAGGCCCTTATAAAAACACATTTTTATTTCACACTTCAGGAAAGTGAGGGTCGTAGAAGAGAAAATAATTCATGAAAAAAGAGGATATAGTGAATGGAGGCAACAGAGCTAGAAGTATTTGGGAAACAGAGAAGGATCCAGAAAAGCAGAGTCATTTTAGTTATCTCTAATATGTGTGGGTCTTGGTGTCCCAGGAAAACAGCAGGATAGAGCGAAAACACAGATACTCAGAGGGTTCCAGATGAATAAGCAGGACTTTGAAGAAAGCCACTTCTAGGCTAAGAGGGATCTGATTAAAAAGGTTAAAGTAGCACCAACCAGATACAGTGTTCTGAGCTTGCAAACAGGATCTTACTCCATAACAGGAAGTTAAGTCCTGTCTGCTCATGCAATCACATGACTGCTGTTTTATCCGCCCAACAAGTAGCTGACACATTGAGAAAGAGCTGACTTCAGTCTTTCTTAGCGCTTGTGGAAATGGAGAGGCAACAGGAAAAAAAAAAAAGTGCTATTAACCATGCCATCTCAGCAAGAATTTTACTTAGACCTAGTAAAAGATGTGATTTTTTTGAGAATCTTAGAAGTTAAAATGTTTGAACTCCAATGACCTAAGGGAAAACTGTGATACAGCCAACTCTGAATTAAGAACAGTAAAAGTCATAAGAAATGTCATCCACTTTAAAGGGATAGGGTTAAGGTTTGTAAAAATTCTGTAACAGAAGACCAAAAACATGTCTTATTTAAAGGCTTATAGAATATGTCATCTTTCATTTATCCCTTACGCCACAATAGCAATTCAAACTAATTAACCTAAGCACATGCTGACCCTATGCTAAACACTATTACATGGATTATCTCATTTTAATACTCATAACTCCAGAATGTAGGTATAGTTGCAATTAAATAGAGGAAGAAAGGAGAAGCTTTTCTTCTAACATGTCAAAAACAGATCCAAAAGGTGGACCATTCCCCATTGTGTTAATGGTAATGTTCAGGGAGGATTTATATATTGCTCATGGATGCCCGGAGCACGTGACCACTCTGCTAGTACCACCATACTATTCATCTGGAAAATGCTTGCTTGGTAACAATTTCTCAGCAATCATATGTTATTACCTCCCTTTTGCAAGCTCCCCATCATTTAACCGATGTTGAAATGAGTCTGTAAAACGTGCCTTAAGGGGGCCATCTGGCAGAAACCTTCCCCACTTTCTTCAGGGTAGGACATTTCATTACGTCCATGAACAGTCTAGATCCAGCTTCTAGAGGCCAGAGCTTGATATCAAATCCTGCTAAAATGAGATTTTCCTCACCCAACTCCACTGGTCTTATTTGGGATGGGCAGGGCTCTGATGAAATCCAAGCAGAATTTTGCTTTGTGGGGCTACAGACACCAGGAGGAAGGTGAGCTGCCATATATTATCTCATCTTCCTCTGCACTGCCTGTGATACAGAGACCTCTTCTTTGACCTGGGGTCAGAGACACTGTAGGGGTGGAAGCTGCAGAGTCCAAGCCACCGCTACTATGGAGAACTTTTGATCATTATGGTGGAGGGAGATCCCTTTAGTCCCAAACCATAGTTACCCATGCTCAGTCATCGGCGTGATGGTCGCAGCAACAAGACCTTGGAGCTTCTTCTTTGGGGAGGCCATCGAGTTGCTTAAATGTCTGGAAAACATATAATGTCCTTCCTGTCTTCAAGAAATGTCAATTAATGATAAAACTCTGGGGCAAAGTCCATTCCTACACAGTTTAGAACTGTGAAAAATGCTTACAAGTGTACAAACACAGAGCAAATGAGAGGAATGTAAAATGTGAGAGCTTTACACTATAAAGGAGGAAACTATATTTTAAAGACAGGAGAGAGGGAGAAAAGAGAGTAATGTTCTAGGAAAATACCATTGGAAAGGACTCCCGACTTATCTATACAGATGACCAAGGCAGTTTGAAACCTCAGAGAGCAGGGATGAAAAACAGAAGAAGAAAGAATATGAATCAAATTCAGCAAGGTCAAAGACATTACTCAAGTTGAAATATGGTCAGGAGAAAAGGGACAGTCTTATGTCTTTTCATAACTTCATATGGTTGAACAAGAATCTCCCCTTAGACCAGTATTTAAGCCTTAAAAGGCTTCAGTGTGAGCTACATAATTATCTTTAGATTTACCTAACTATCCTTTCATATTCTAGTTTTAATCAGTTTTTCCCTGTTTCCCTGGCTTTAGGAAATCACATCACAAATACTACATTCACCTCTTCCCCACTAGACCAAGCTCCCCCAGCACAGGAAATAGATTCATTTATCTTTGCTTTCCCTGAACTCAGTGCTCTGTTGGACACCTTGTGTTCAATTAAAAAGTGATGGATATGTGAGTGATTGGGCTTCCCTGGTAGTTCAGATGGTAAAGAGTCTGCCTGCAGTGCGGGAGACCAGGGTTCAATCCCTGGGTCAGGAAGATCCCCTGGAGAAGGCAATGGCAACTCACTCCAGTATTCTTGCCTGGAAAATCCCATGGATGGAGGAGCCTGGTAGGCTACAGTCCATGGGGTCGCAAAGAGTCAGACACAACTGAGTGACTTCACTTTCTTCTTTCTATGTGAGTGATTGAATGAGGTATCCAGATTGTAGCTGGATGATGACTCCCACAGAGATCTCTGCTGAGACAATGAACCTAGCACACACTCATTAGGGGTAAAAGGATCCCTCACTACCTGGCAGAGAATGTACCTGCTCATAACCAGCATAAAAAAGCTAAGAAGTTGCCCAAAACAGGCAATGAGAGGCATCAAGCATCCTGGTTAAAAGCCTAGATTCCACAGGAGGCTACTTGCTTCATCTCCTACCTCTGTCATTTAACTAGTTATAGAAGCACTATTAATTTTTGAGCTGGAGGACATGAAAATTTGAAGCCACACATGCAAAGTCTAACAATTGAAGAAGAAAATAAAACATAATCAGACAGTATTTGGTGGCAATTTTACAAAAGATGTTTGGCTTGGTGAAAAGTTAGTGATGTCTATAATTAACAAGAGAGAGTATATAATACTTCTGAGGTCACTTTTAAAAACCCAATGCCAGATTCCCTGGTGGTGCAACAGGTAAGAATCCACCTGCCAACACAGGGGACATAGGTTGGATCCCTGGTCCACGAAGATTCCACGTGCTGCAAAACAACTAAGCCTGTGCACATCCACTGAGCCTGTGCTCTAGAACCCAAAAGCTACAACTAGAGCCTTTGCTTTGCAACAAGAGAAGCCACTGCAATGAGAAGATTGCACACCTGCAAGGAAGAGTAGCTACCCCTTGCTCACCACAACTAGAGAAAGTCCACGCACAGCAACAAAGACCTAGAGCATCAAAAAAAAGAAAACAAAAAACCACCAATGCCCACTATGCTTAAATTTGGCCCACATAAGGTAATATCATGGACTATCCTATTGTGTTCGTTTTTTATAACTGTTAATCTCATCTCCCCAGATAGCATAAACTTCCAGAGTATAGAGATCACTTTTTCTACTTTTTCTGTATCCCCCAAGATCTTGGCTCAAGTGAGCTCTTGAAGCTAGAAACAAGCCAGAACAAGGACAAAAACATGAAAGGGTACAGGTGGCAAAACGTATTGTTTTTGTGGCTGGCCAATGATGATGCCTCCCCTTACAGACAGATACATCCCTGGTGAGCTCTGCTCCTGAACTTAAGCCCAAAGCCTTCCAGTAGTTTTGCTCTGTACTGAAGGGCAATAAAGGGGGACCTTATCAGATACAAAGGATACTAGGATTTCTCTGACTTCTCCTAGTTTGAAGATGACGCTAAATCCTGTTGGAAGTTTTGAAAGAGAAATGTAATCACCTGGCCCATGGGGAAAATGCAAGGCCAAGAACACAGGACCCCAGAGGAAGGTCTGAGCACCAAATGAGGCTGACGCTGTGTCCACTGCACACCGTCAACTGCACGCATCCTCCTCCTGCATGCATCTCAACTCAGGAGAGCCTAAAGCAAACCCGCCATCTGATCATCTAAACAATGTCTTCGTTTGCTCCTTACAGTAGGGGGGTTAGAGCTCTAGGTTTGGAGTCAGACTTCCTGCATTCACATCCCGGCTCTAACACTTACCAGCTGGGTGACCTCAGGACAACTATTTAACCTCTCTGTGCTTCAGGTTCCCCTTCTGTAAACGGGGATAACAGTAATCATTTTTCATAGGGGTGCTGAGAGAATTACATGAATTGATTCTTGTAAAGTGATTAACAGTGCCAGGCTGTCAGGCACATAGTAAGTACAGGTTCAGCCCCCTCCGTGAAGTCTTGCCTGTTGACTATAGGAGACAATAGGCAGCATTCCTTTATCAGCACCATTTCCTGTCATCTCAGCTCCATCGGTACCACCTCCCCAACACTGGCTACTCTTTTCTATTCAGGGACTAAGTCATTTCCTTTCCATCTGTTATCATCTTTCCCTGCAACCCTTCCCGCTCCCCTTACTGTCCTTCTCATAACTTACACATCGTTAATTACCTCTTATCTAGACATACATACATATGGGCACAACTCCATACTAAAGGGGCTCAAGAAGGTTCAAGAGATAAAAGTTCAGAGAGCTAGGTTCCATATCAAGTCTCCTAGAGGCTGTACACTCTAGATTTCCATATTCTTGTGCTTTTAGCTGCATTTATTTCATATTTAGGGCAGTTACAAGGATATTCTTAGGATGGTCAAAAGCCTGGACTGGCAAGATAGAAAGACTTATCTATCTATGTCTCAAATTAAGTGCACTTAAATACAGCTTGCTTCGTTAAAACATATGGGGCTTGGGATAAGAGTTGGGAATCACTGTCCTAACCCCAACTCTCTTCTTCAACACAGGCAGGCTACCAGACCAACCTAGTAGCTCAGACATTTCTGATCTTGATTTTGCCCTGCTCAGAAAATACTAATTAACATCTTCCCGGTTTCCACAGGACAAATAGCCAATTTCCTGGTCTATTATCTCTGTAGAGATCTCTCCACACCTGAAGTGCACCAGTCCAACTGGTCCCTGGTGCTCTGCTGCAACCTACCTCATCCTGGCTCGCCTGTTCTCCCACCCAGAATGGCAGTATCTCCCATTTCAGCCCCTTCAGTATAACCAACTTTTGGAACTCACCTTAAATATGAGAGGACACTCTCTGATCCTCTAAATGAAAATAATTTCTTACTCTTTAGCATTCCCTCAAACATTTGCTTTTCATTAAAAACTACATCAGAGATAGGTAGTTCTGGCTCTTCTTTTCCAGTGTAAGCCATCAGGGGGCAAGAACGGTTCAAAAATCTATCTTTGTGCGGCGCAATACACTAAATAAACGAGCAATTTGCTGGCTTTGGAAACCATGAAAATGCTTCAGGAAGTGAAGTGAAGTCAAAGTTGCTCAGTCGTGTCTGACTCTTTGCGATCCCATGGACCATAGAGTCCATGGAATTCTCCAGGCCAGAAATACTGGAGTGGGTCCCTACTCCAGGGGACCTTCCCAGCCCAGCCATCGAACCCAGGTCTCCTGCATTGCAGGCGGATTCTTTCCAGCGGAGTCACAAGGGAAAATAAATGAGTAAAGTTTGCTGGCTTTGTAAACTGTGAAACTGCTTCAGGATGAGATGGAGTTAAAAAAAAAAATCACAACCATGGTAACTGAGAATGATCCATATTTTGTAAATAGGAATATTAAGAATATCATTACTTAAACACTTATTATTCTCGAAATCTTAACACCTCTATCCACAGACAAGAATCCTTAATGCAAAGAATTCAAGCTGCCTAAGTCAAGCTCTCTTAAAAGAACAAAGTTAAAAAAAATCGCTGGGGGAGGAAGAGGAAGATGCAGTTCTAGACGTGGAAAATCACTCCAAAGACAGAAATACTTGGAAAGATACAAACAGAAATAGAGAAACTAAACACACAAAAATGCAGAAATACAGCTTCCCATCAAATGAAGGGACTGTATGACTCTTAATCCCTAAACTCTCTTCTCCCCAGTGGCTGACTCTGATTACTTTTAAAAAAGGATCCTTGAGGCCCGGCTCTGCGGTCTGGACAGAACCTAGCGGAGTGGGTCCCTCTTCCCGTCCGTCCAGACACTCCCCCCGGGCCGAGAGGGTGTCGCGTTCACACTCCCCCAGGCTCCATTTCCCAGCTTCCCGGCCCTGACCTTTGCGTCCGGCCGTCACGGTCTCACCCACCCCCGAGTCCACTCCCTGACGCCCCTCTGCGCTCATTCCCTGTTTGTCGGTCTCCATGCGTCCGTCCGTCGGTGCGTCCGTCCACGCCGCCCGGGCGCGCTCACCCAGCCGCCGCGAGGCCGCCTGTGCCGCTGCGCTCCGGCTCCCAAGCGCGTTCTTTATCGCGGCAGCCGCGCACCACGTGCCCGCCCCGCCCGGCCCGGGAGCTGCAGTTCCGCCCGCGCCGCCCGCAGCCCAAGGCCGGGCGCACAGGTGGAGTTCCCTCTGCCCGGGGTGTCCCCGCCAGCGCCGGGGTCTGGCTGCGCACAGGCGCGCAGCTCCGGCTCCCCAGCAGCTGTGAGCTCGGAACTTGCCCCTGGGTTCTCCGAGCGGGCGCTCATCCCGTCCGGCCGGCACCTCCCCTCAGGTGCAGCCACACCTATCTTTTTCTCCTGCTGGGCCGGTCCTTCCCCTTCTGGGGTCCTTTCTGTGTTAACCTGCCTTCTGCCCGAGGCCCTGCAACAAAGGATTTGGAAATTCGGGCTGCTGTTCTAGAAGCGTGCCGAGAACACTGCCTGCCCCTTAGGGATTCCCTGATCTTCCAGCTCCAGCTGCTGCCCCAACCCCGCAGGTTCTCCTGTTGGAAAGAGATACACCTAGAGATTGTTGTCATACTGAGTGAAGTGAGTCAGAAAAACAAATATCATATGATGTTGCGTGTAAGTGGAATCTAAAGAAATGGTAAAATGAACTAATTTGTGAAACAGAGATAGAGTCAGGTATAGAACACAAACTTGCCGGTTACCAGGAGGGAAAGGGGGGGGGAGTGGTAAAATGGGAAACTGGGATTGACACATACACATACACACTACTATATATAAAATAAATAACTAATAAGGACCTACTGTATAACACAGGGAACTCTATTCAGTACTCTGTAATGACCTAAATGGGAAAGGAATCTTAAAAAAAAAAAGATATATGTACAGGTATAACTGATTCACTGAAACTAACGCAACGTTGAGAATCACTATATTCCAGTTTTTAAGAAGAGATGAACGGATATTAAAAGCGGATTTGTTACTAATGCAACAGCTTTTCTGGCTTATTCTGGAGAACAATTGAAAGAATTTTGAAAGGAAAAAGTATTTTTAACCAAAATATCTCCACTTGTAAAAATGTCAAGAGTTTATTTTCTAATATCAAGTGTTGTGTTAATAAATCAGAAACACAACCATAAGCAACTCCCTGAGCTTTCTCTTGCTGATGTGAATTAACCTCAGTTTTCCATAAAAGTCAATGGGCAGTGCTTATTTCATTTAGAAAAAATGGATTTCCTGAAGTGCTTTCTAGTTTGCAAAGTGCTTTTAAATCCATTCGGATAGGTCTTTCATTGCATGTTGCACCAGAAATTAATTCATTCCATTCAGTTCAGTCGCTCAGTCATGTCCGACTCTTTGAGACCCCATGAATCGCAGCACGCCAGGCCTCCCTGTCCATCACCAACTCCCGGAGTCCACCCAAACCCATGTCCATTGTGTTGGTGATGCCATCCAACCATCTCATCTTCTGTCGTCCCCTTCTCCTCCTGCCCTCAATCTTTCCCAGCATCAGGGCTTTTCAAATGAGTCGGCTCTTCATATGAGGTGGCCAAAGTACTGGAGTTTCAATTTCAACATCAGTCCCTCCAATGCGCACCCAGGACTGATCTCCTTTAGGAATGGACTGGTTGGATCTCCTTACAGTCCAAGGGATTCTCAAGAGTCTTCTCCAACACCACAGTTCAAAAGCATCAATTCTTTGGCCCTCAGCTTTCTTTATAGTCCAACTCTCACATCCATACATGACTATTGGAAAAACCATAGCCTTGACTAGATGGACCTTTGTTGGCAAAGTAATGTCTCTGCTTTTGAATATGCTGTCTAGGTTGGTCATAACTTTCCTTCCAGGGAGTAAGCGTCTTTTAATTTCATGGCTGCAGTCACCATCTGCAGTGATTTTGGAGCCCAGAAAAATAAAGTCAGCCACTGTTTCCCCATCTATTTGCCATGAAGTGATGGGACTGGATGCCATGATCTTCGTTTGCTGAATGTTGAGGTTTAAGCCCGCTTTTTCACTCTCCTCTTTCACTTTCATCAAGAGACTCTTCAGTTCTTCTTCACTTTCTGCCATAAGGGTGGTGTCATCTGCCTATCTGAGGTTATTGATATTTCTCCCAGCAATCTTGATTCTAGCTTGTGCTTCCTCCAGCCCAGCGTTTCTCATGATGTACTCTGCATAGAAATTAAATAAGCAGGGTGACAATATACAGCCTTGACATACTCCTTTTCCTATTTGGAACCAGTCTGTTGTTCCATGTCCAATTCTAACTGTTGCTTCCTGACCTGCATATAGGTTTCTCAAGAGGCAGGTGAGGTGGTCTGGTATTCCCATCTCTTTAAGAATTTTCCATAGTTTATTGTGATCCACAGAGTCAAAGGCTTTGGCATAGTCAATAAAGCAGAAATAGATGTTTTTCTGGAACTCTCTTGCTTTTTCCATGATCCAGTGGATGTTGGCAATTTGATCTCTGGTTCCTCTGTCTTTTCTAAAGCCAGCTTGAACATCTGGAAGTTCACGGTTCACATATTGCTGAAGCTTGGCTTGGAGAATTTTGAGCATTACTTTACTAGCGTGTGAGATGAGTGCAATTGTGTGATAGTTTGAGCATTCTTTGGCATTATCTTTCTTTGGGATTGGAATGAAAACTGACCTTTTCCAGTCCTGTGGCCACTGCTGAGTTTTTCAAATTTGCTGACATATTGAGTGCAGCACTTTCACAGCATCATCTTTTAGGATTTGAAATAGCTCAACTGGAATTCCATCACCTCCACTAGCTTTATTCGTAGTGATGCTTCCTAAGGCCCACCTGACTTCACATTCCAGGATATCTGGCTCTAGGTGAGTGTGAGTGATCACACCTTCATGATTATCTGGGTCGTGAAGATCTTTTTTGTATAGTTCTTTTGTGTATTCTTGCCACCTCTTCTTATTAATGAATTTATAAAACAATCCTATATGGTGGGTACCATTTTTTAAAAAGTCATACTTTACAGATGAGGACGCATTCTCCCATTTTATAGATCAGAAACAGGAGTTTAAAAAGCTTAAGTGATTTGCCAAAGGCTATAGAACCAGTGAGCAGTTGAGTTGTGATTTGATCTCAAGTCATCTGGGAGCTGATACTATTAATTGCTACTCTGTGTTATCCTGCGAAAAAGGAAGGAAGGAAGAGTCCTAGTTACATCTGTTTGTTTCATTATGTTAAAAAGAATATTATATCCCAATGGGACAATGTTAGTATTTTTTTTTCAAGGTCACATTTAAAGAAATGTTTTTAAATTGTATTTCTTTTCATTTTTGGCTGTGCTGGGTCTTTGTTGCTGCTTGGGCTTTTCTCTAGTAGCACAACTCTAGTGGTGCGTGGGCTACTCATTACGGTGGCTTCTCTTGTTGCGGAGCATAGGCTTTAGGTGTACGGGCTTCAGTAGTTGTGGCTCTCGGGCTTAGTTGTTCCTCAGCATGTGGGATCTTCCCAGTGCAGGGATCGAATCCATGTCTCCTGCCTTGGCAGGCAGATTCTTCACCACTGAGCCGCCAAGGAAGCCCTCAAAGTCACACCTTAATATATGAAAAATTAAGTACCCAAAAGATGTAAATCAGTAGGATTAATATTGCCAGCCAATAAGCCAATATTCTGAATCTATTTGATATAAATATTTTATAAATAACTATGTTTATTTATTGGAGAAGGAAATGGCAACTCACTCCAGTATTCTTGCCTGGGGAATCCCATGGGCAAAAGAGCGTGGAGGGCTACAATCCATAGGGTCACAGAGAGTCGGACACGACTGGGGTGACTTAGCATGTGTTTATTTATATAAATATATAAATGTTTATATAAGTTTGGTGCATGTATGCTAAGTCACTTATGTGCTAAGTCACCCCAGTCATGTCTGACTCTGTGTGACCCTATAGACTGCAGCCTGCCAGACTCCTCTGTTCATGGGATTCCCCAGGCAAGAATACTGGAGTGGGTTGCCGTGCTCTCCTCCAGGGGATCTTCTCAACCCAGGGATCAAACCCACATCTCCTGCATTGGCAGGTGGGTTCTTTACCACTAGGGCCACCTGGAAATTCCTTATTATAATGTGTTAGGGTTTGCTAAGAAGCAGATGCTAACGTGGAATTTGATGTGCAGATTTTCAGAGGGAGGTAGCAAGGGAAGGCAGGAAGAGCCTTTAGGTTGTCATGGAGCTCTGATACTTCTGGAAGGAGAAGGAAAGAAAGAGGGTTGGGTGGGAAGAGTCTCATTAGAATGAGGGAGAGATGTGCATATCCCAATATCCACTAACTGCTCTGAAGAAACTCACAGCCTCAACTATGAATTGTGGGAAAGGCATTTATTAATATATATATATGTATATATATATATATACCTGTGTAAAGATATTAAGAAGCACTGAGGGGAGACTCCATGTGGATTGGTTGAGTATGTGTGTGTGTTTTACTAAGTGTGTGTATGATGAAGCAAGAGAGTCTCAGGGAGGTCTCCCTAGGGGAAGATGACACCTAAGTTCAGTCTTAGACACTTGAGTAGGCCTTAGAAGAAGGGAGAGGCAAAAAAAACCCACAAAAAACCCACTATGGGCTTCAAGTCCTCTGACACTTTTCTTTTTTAAAAGCTTTTTTATTTTGTATTGGGATATAGACAATTAACAATGTGATAGTTTCAGGTGAACTTCGAAGGGACTCAGCCATACATATGCATGTATCCATTCTCCCCCAAACGCCCCTCCCATCCAGGCTGCCACATGACATTGGGCAGAGTTCTCTGTATTGTACAGTAGGTCCTTCTTGGTTATCCATTTTAAATATGGCAGTGTGTACATGTCCATCCCAAACTCCCTAACTATCACTCCCCACCCTGACACTTTTCTGATGAGTGGCAAGGACTCTGTGACATTTCGTCTCCTGTCATCCAGTGTTGTTTAATCACCTTCATTAACTTTTTATGCTTTTATTTTCTGCCCCGCAGCACCACTGTGAGGTGCTCCAAGCAGGCACCGGGGCCCATTTCTTTGTTTTTCATGCGGTGCAGAGAGCAGTGTCTGTCCACCTGGAGGCCAGAAGGGTGGGGCTTGGAGGCACTGATTCCCTTCAACCCTTCTTTGTTTTTAAAAAATATATTGGGGTTCCGCATCGTATATTGTTCACTGTAACTCAGGTTTGAAACTTGGTGATTCAGAGAAAAGAGCTCGAGACTCTGGAGCACTGTAATTGATCAGAATGGCCACAGGCTCCATCTTTGGAGGAGGATGTGCAGTCATATTACAAGCTCCTGAACTGCCGACTGTGAGTAAAGGGTGATTTCCCCCAAAGGTTGCCCTTTTTTTCTTGTGAGGTTGTTGAAAGATGCTAGTGCCAATTTCAACATATTTGTGCCAGGAGGGGTTTGATTAATTTGCTAGAATGGCTCACAGAACTCAGAGAAACATACAACTCAGGCACAGCCAGATGGAAGAGATGTTTACGGCAAGGCATGGAAAGAGGGTAAGGAGATTTTTTCATGCCCTCACCACGCTGACCACTCTCCAAGTAAAACGGAGTGGGGCCCTGTGGGGGCCTGGGGCATGGAGGCCTCTTTTTTGTCCCCCATTTCTCAAAAGAAATTGAGCTTCCCTGGTGGCTCAGATGGTAAAGAATCTGCCTGCATTGTGGGAGACCTGGTTTCGATCCCTGGGTTAGGAAGAGTCCCCTGGAGGAGGGCATAGAAACCCACTCCAGTATTCTTGCCTGGAGAATCCCATGGACAGAGGAGCCTGGCCGGCTGCAGTCCATGGGGTCGAAAAGAGTCAGACACGACTGAGTGACTAAGCACGCAGCACAAGACTCCAGCCTCCATGACCTTCCTTGAGTTCCAAAGGGCAGATATGAACAGTTGCTAATCAAGGGAGAAGCAGCCAAGGAATCACCTGAGGCAAGATTAATGAGAAGTTTGTGAAGATTAGGAGACCCATCACCTGAGGCCCTGCACACACCTCAGCTTGTCAGAGACCTCACCCTTGGGAGTTACAAGACTCCAGGTCAGATCCTCCTGGGTAGGGGCACATAGTTTTGCAAGGCAGGATCCCACTGCCTTTGCCTGGCAAAGTAATAAAGCTATTCTTTTCTACCCCTTCAGACTGTCTTCTCGTTTCTATTCAGCACTGGTGAGCAGAGGTCAGTTCGGTTCAGTTCAGTTGCTCAGTCATGTCTGACTCTTTGTAACCCCAAGGATTGCAGTACCCCAGGCTTGCCTGTTCATCACCAACTCCCGGAGCTTGCTTAGACCCGTGTCTATCGAGTCGGTGATGCCATCCAACCATCTCATCCTCTGCCGTCCCCTTCTCCTCCTGCCTTCAATCTTTCCCAGCATCAGGGTCTTTTCCAATGAGTCAGTTCTTCACATCAGGTGGCCGAAGTATTGGAGTTTCAGCTTCAGCATCAGTCCTTCCAATGAATATTTTGGACTGGTTTCCTTTAGGATTGACTGGTTGAAGTCCAAGAGACTCTCAAGAGGCTTCTCTAACACCACAGTTCAAAAGCATCAATTCTTTGGCGATCAGCTTTCTTTATAGTCCAACTCTCATATCCATTCATGACCACTGGAAAACCATGGCCTTGACTAGATGGACCTTTGTTGGCAAAGTAATGTCTCTGCTTTTTAATATGCTGTCTAGGTTGGTCATAGCTTTTCTTCCAAGGAGCAGGCATCTTTTAATTTCATGGCTGAGTCACCATCTGCAGTGATTTGCTCTTATCACTTAGGAAATTCCAAGGGTGTTAGGCCCTCCATACCAGGAACTGAATGAAGACCAAATGTATATTTCTTACTATAGATCAAAATATCACAGTTGCCTTATTAGAAAAGAAGAAATGGGTTTCGGACAGCTAACATGCTGTCTGAATGCGCTACGCTGGGGCACATCCATGAAGGAAAGAGTGTAAGTTGGATCTTAAAGTCTCGCCATCCTTTGTGGACCAGAAACAGGTGTTGTCCTTAAGTGAGCCGGAGTTGTTTCCATTCAGGGGAAAGAACGTATAACCAGCTTACAGTTATGAGAATTCTCTTGGAAGTTCTGGCCATTCAGGTATGTCAGAGGGCCTGGTTGAAAAGCTGGAGTTCATTTTGGTGGTGGTTGGTGATTTAGTCGCTGAGTTCATTTGGCATCTTGTCAAATGCTTGTTCTTCATCGATTGAGATGGTCATATGGTTTTTATCCTTCATTTTATTTATTTTTTATTAGTTAATTTATTTTTGCCTGTGTTGGGTCTTCGTTGCTGCGTGGGGGCTTTCTCTAGTTGCAGTGAGTGGAGGCTACTCTCTAGCTGCGGTGCTCAGGCATCTCAATGCAGTGGCTCTTCTTGTTTTGGAATGTGTGCTCTAGGGTGCATGGGCCTTGGTAATTATGGCATATAGGCTAATGTGGGGAGCGAGCTCCGCCCCTGGCAAAGGTCATGAGGAAGGAGGCTTGGCATACGCAAAGGCGGGATCAAGCCTCAGGAGTCTCCCTGGAAATTCTTGAGCATATACCCCCCAAAACCAGAGTCTGCCTACTTTCTGCTTTGTGCTGTCACCTACACCTCTGACTTTACGGGGGGCTGTCCCCCACTACCTCTCTCTGAAAAAAGAGTTAGCTTACAGCTCCAGTTAATAATTCTTGGGTGTGACAGTGTTTCAACATACAAACTCCTTTGGAAGTCCTCTAGCCTGCCTGAATAGGTTTTTTCTGGCAACATGTGATTGTTCAGAGCCTCCCAACTGTGAGAGGCAGGAGATGTTCTAAACTGTCTAAACACAGATTCCTTTGAGTAGTTAAAAGATTGATTAGAAATTGTATTGGTGAAGGGTTTTTCACTTGTTGGGCCAATGTTTGCTGCTAAGTCTCCATATCCCTTACCTACTGTGTCCTTGGCGGTGTATTGATTAATATAATGGGTGTATAGAAATGTAAGCAGTTGCCTCAATGTTTGTAACCTGGGACCCTTGAGTTAATTCTTTTCTTGATTGAGCCCACCTCACCTTTGCCCTATAGGAATGCAACTTTCTCCAATGCTTTTTGGAGGCTGGCGCCTGACTTTAGAATAATCACCTTTAGAGAAAAATAAGTTTCTTAAAATGTTAACAGGCTTCCTGGCCAGAAGATGATGTAAATCACCTAAACTTTTGCATATGATAAGTTTGAAAGCCTGACTTCGATAAGGATCAGGAACTGCTGTCTTTGCATGCCTCTACCCCTTCCCCCATTATCCTCTATGCACAACTTAAGGTATAAAACTGCTTTGGAAAATAAAGTATCTCCTTTTGTTCACCGGAATTTGGTGTCCCCATGTCGTTCTTTCTTTCACCTTCTAGCTGAATTTTTCCTCTGAGGCAGGGAAGCTTGTCAAGCCTACTAATTTTGCCTGGGCTTCTAAGATCCGACCGGGGAGGCCTTAGTGTCTCCTCTCCTTCAGGAGAACGGGAGGACGCCTGCGGCCTTCGTAGGTGACATTAATTCCCTGCTTTGGAATTTTATTCAGTCTCTTTTCTCCACTAAATTTCCTCACTGAGCTATCCTCATTCTATTACTCTTTATATCCTTAATTAACGTTTAATTAAGCAATTGTTTCCTGATCTTCGCCTACGCCGTCTCTCCTTCGAATACCCTGGATCAGCCGGGGCTGGTCCCCGGCAGGCTAAGTTGCTCCTCAGCTTGTGGAATCCTCCCAGAGCGGGAACTGAACCCACATCCCCTGCATTGGCAGGCAGATTCTTAACCACTGGATCACCAAGGAAGTCCATCCTTCATTTTCTTAATGTAGTGTGTCACATTGATTTGTGGATGTTGAACCATCTTGTGTCCCTGAAATGACTCCCACTTGACCATAGTGTATGATCCTTTTGATATTTCATTGAATTTTGTTGGCTAATATTTTGTTGAGGGACCTTTGTGGTTAAGAGGGATGGTGTCAGCACAGAAGATGTGAAACTAGGGAGCCTGATGGGCACAAGAGCCAGACAAAAACAGTAGTGCCCCTCTGAGAGCGGGGAGGGGATTATTCCTGGTGTGGATTAAACCCAGGGAACATTGCCTTGTTGCTGACTTGGACATTCTCTGTTCTGTCTTTAGACTGAAGTACCAGTGGGTTGCACACATGTTTTGTCACCACCTAATCAGAGGAAAACACTTTGAAAATTTGGGCCTTGTTTGACAGCTAGCAAGGGTGACTTATGAGCATGCCATAGGTTGAAAACAGAAATGTAATAATATTAATTTTGCTTGGCTGGGCTTCTTTGATAATCTTCAAATAATTACAAAGGCCAGACATTCAGCCTGCATTGCTGCTGTCTACTTGATGATTGCATTTGTCTGTGCTCAGTCATGTCCAACTCTTTGGGACCTCATGGACTGTAGCCCGCCAGGCTTGTCTGTCCATGGGATTCTCCAGGCAAGCATACTGGAGCGGGCTGCTATTTCCTACTCCAACGAATCTTTCTGACCCAGGGATCCAACCCTGGAATCTTATGTCTCTTCTGTCTCTTTTTGTTGTTGTTGTTGTTTTAAAATTTATTTATTTTAATTAGAGGCTAATTACTTTACAATATTGTATTGGTTTTGCCATACATCAACATGAATCCACCACGGGTGTACATGTGTTCCCAATCCTGAACCCCCCTCCCACCTCCCTCCCCATACCATCCCTCTGGGTCATCCCAGTGCACCAGTCCCAAGCATCCTGTATCCTGCATCAAACCTGGACTGGTGATTCATTTCTTGTATGATATTATACATGATTCAATGCCATTCTCCCAAATCATCCCTCCCCTCCCTCTCCCACAGAGTCCAAAAGACTGTTCTAAACATATGTGTCTCTTTTGCTGTCTCGCATACAGGGTTATCGTTACCATCTTTCTAAATTCCATATATATATGCGTTAGTATACTGTACTGGTGTTTTTCTTTCTGGCTTACTTCACTCTGTATAATCTGCTCCAGTTTCAACCACCTCATTAGAACTGATTCAAATGTATTCTTTTTAATGGCTGAGTAATACTCCATTGTGTATATGTACAACAGCTTTCTTATCCATTCATCTGCTGATGGACATCTAGGTTTCTTCCATGTCCTGGCTATTATAAACAGTGCTGCAATGAATATTGGGATACACGTGTTTCTTTCAATTCTGGTTTCCTTGGTGTGTATGCGCAGCACTGGATTGCTGGGTCATATGGCAGTTCTATTTCCAGTTTTTTAAAGAATCTCAACACTGTTCTCCATAGTGGCTGTACTAGTTTGCATTCCCACCAACAGTGTAAGAGGGTTCCCTTTTCTTCATGTCCTCTCCAGCATTTATTGCTTGTAGACTTTTGGATCACAGCCATTCTGAGTGGCGTGAAATGGTACCTCATTGTGGTTTTGATTTGCATTTCTCTGATAATGAGTGATGTTGAGCATCTTTTCATGTGTTTGTTAGCCATCTGTATGTCTTCTTTGGAGAAATATCTATTTAATTTTTTGGCCCATTTTTTTGATTGGGTCGTTTATTTCTCTGGAATTGAGCTGTAGGAGTTGCTTGTATATTTTTGAGATTAGTTGTCAGTTGCTTCATTTGCTATTATTTTCTCCCATTCTGAAGTCTGTCTTTTCACCTTGCTTATAGTTTCCTTTGTTGTGCAGAAGCTTTTAATTTTAATTAGATGCCATTTGTTTATTTTTGCTTTTATTTCCAATATTCTGGGAGGTGGGTCATAGAGGATCCTGCTGTGATTTATGTCAGAGAGCGTTTTGCCTATGTTCTCCTCTAAGAGTTTTATAGTTTCTGGTCTAATGTTTAGATCTTTAATTCATTTTGAACTTATTTTTGTGTATGGTGTTAGAAAGTGTTCCAGTTTCATTCTTTTACAAGTGGTTGACCAGTTTTCTCAGCACCACTTGTTAAAGAGATTGTCTTTTCTCCATTGTATATTCTTGCCTCCTTTGTCAAAGATAAGGTGTCCATAGGTGCATGGATTTATCTCTGGGCTTTCTATTTTGTTCCATTGATCTATATTTCTGTCTTTGTTCCAGTACCATACTGTCTTGATAACTGTGGCTACTTTGTAGTAGAGCCTGAAGTCAGGCAGGTTGATTCCTCCAGTTCCACTCTTCTTTCTCAAGATTGCTTTGGCTATTCGAGGTTTTTTGTATTTCCATACAAATTGTAAAATTATTTGTTCTAGCTCTGTGAAAAATACCGTTGGTAGCTTGATAGGGATTGCATTGAATCTATAGATTGCTTTGGGTAGTATACTCATTTTCACTATATTGATTCTTCCAATCCATGAACATGGTATATTTCTCCATCTATTAGTGTCCTCTTTGATTTCTTTCACCAATGTTTTATAGTTTTCTATATATAGGTCTTTAGTTTCTTTAGGTAGATATATTCCTAAGTATTTTATTCTTTTCATTGCAATGGTGAATGGGATTGTTTCCTTAATTTCTCTTTATATTTTCTCATTATTAGTGTATAGGAATGCAAGGGATTTCTGTGTGTTGATTTTATATCCTGCAACTTTACTATATTCATTGATTAGCTCTAGTAATTTTCTGGTGGAGTCTTTAGGGTTTTCTATGTAGAGGATCACGTCATCTGCAAACAGTGAGAGTTTTACTTCTTCTTTTCCAATTTGGATTCATTTTATTTCTTTTTCTTCTCTGATTGCTGTGGCCAAAACTTCCAAATCTATGTTGAATAGTAGTGGTGAAAGTGGGCACCCTTGTCTTGTTCCTGACTTTAGGGGAAATGCTTTCAATTTTTCACCGTTGAGGATAATGTTTGCTGTGGGTTTGTCATATATAGCTTTTATTATGTTGAGGTATGTTCCTTCTATTCCTGCTTTCTGGAGAGTTTTTTTTTTTTTATCATAAATGGATGTTGAATTTTGTCAAAGGCTTTCTCTGCATCTATTGAGATAATCATATGGTTTTTATTTTTCAATTTGTTAATGTGGTGTATTACATTGATTGATTTGTGGATATTGAAGAATCCTTGCATCCCTGGGATAAAGCCCACTTGGTCATGGTGTATGATCTTTTTAATGTGTTGTTGGATTCTGATTGCTAGAATTTTGTTAAGGATTTTTGCATCTATGTTCATCAGTGATATTGGCCTGTAGTTTTCTTTTTTTGTGGGATCTTTGTCAGGTTTTGGTATTAGGGTGATGGTGGCCTCATAGAATGAGTTTGGAAGTTTACCTTCCTCTGCAATTTTCTGGAAGAGTTTGAGTAGGATAGATGTTAGCTCTTCTCTAAATTTTTGGTAGAATTCAGCTGTGAAGCCATCTGGACCTGGGTTTTTGTTTGCTGGAAGATTTCTGATTACAGTTTCAGTTTCCATGCTTGTGATGGGTCTGTTAAGATTTTCTATTTCTTCCTGGTTCAGTTTTGGAAAGCTGTATTTTTCTAAGAATTTGTCCATTTCTTCCATGTTGTCCATTTTATTGGCATATAATTGCTGATAGTAGTCTCTTATGATCCTTTGTATTTCTGTGTTGTCTGTTGTGATCTCTCCATTTTCATTTCTAATTTTATTGATTTGATTTTTCTCCCTTTGTTTCTTGATGAGTCTGGCTAGTGGTTTGTCAATTTTATTTATCCTTTCAAAGAACCAGCTTTTGGCTTTGTTGATTTTTGCTATGGTCTCCTTTGTTTCTTTTGCATTTATTTCTGCCCTAATTTTTAAGATTTCTTTCCTTCTATTAACCCTGGGGTTCTTCATTTCTTCTTTTTCTAGTTGCTTTAGGTGTAGAGTTATGTTATTTATTTGACTTTTTTCTTGTTTCTTGAGGTGTGCCTGTATTGCCATGAACTTTCCCCTTAGCACTGCTTTTACATCTCTTCTGTGTCTTATGTCTCTTGCGTTGACAAGCGGATTCTTTACTACTGTGCCACCTGATCATTAGGTCTTTGGGAAGCATACAAGTGAGTCCATTCTCCTTGTGACAATAGTCTATAGCATTCCCCAGGGATCTTAAAGAGAAATAAGCATGTATCCCAAAACATCCCCAAAACTCAGTAACTGCTTGTATTGTGTTGGCCAAAAAGTTCTTTCGAGTTATCTCGAAAGAACTTTTTGGCCAACCCAATACGATGCGTAAAGTAAAAACTCACCACTGGGTGGCAGTCTATCAGCGGAAATTACTTTCTCTTTTGATGAATCCTTCCTGGACTGAAAGTTTCTGGGAATATCAGTGAACAATAAAAATATTAGCTAATCCTTTCCTTCTCCCATTTCCTCATCCTCCTTTCCCCTTAATCTATGCAGGTGACATCTTTAATTTTAAATCTTCTTTAATCCTTGCCTCTTAATATTAAAAAAGGGATGTATAGAAACACAAAAGCTAGACATGAAAAATTATGTTCCCCCCTTCCCCCGCAAATTGTAGTCTTTTGTGCTTTAATGATAAAGATGACTATAAGAAGATGTATATTCAGTGGTCTTGACTTTCTGATATGTAGAGGATACTTAAAAATGTGTAGTTTTTAAGTATCCTCTTCAAATTTAGTTTGTAAGGATTTTCTCCCTCATGAATAAAAAAGCTCTATGCTTCTTTTCACATTTGAGATGAAGATGGAGCAGTTAGGAGAAATATATTTTGACTCTTTTATGAGGAAAATTTATTATGTGTCCCTTTTGAAAGAAAGGAAATTCATTGAGGTAAGGGCAATTTGAAATTTAATATATTTTTACCCAAGACTGGTTTGATTCTGGGTAAGCCCTGAATTTAGGTACTAATAGTTCAACCTCTGGAAAGCTTAGGTCCTCTCTGCCAGCTGGTAGCAGGGGTAGGAGCCCAGATGGTCTCTGGAGGGAGACTCAGGGAGGTTTTGCCGGGCCTGTCCCTCCTCATTCTCTCTACCCAAGCCGTCAGGGCATCATTGTCCTAGGCCAGCACTCTTGGATTCCAGCTTTCAGTGGTATTTCCACAGAATCCATCGGCCAAGTTCTTCTGGGTCTACTGGAAAGCTCCCATAAGTTATTCCAGAATCTCACTCTTTATTCCTGTGCCCCATTTCTCAGGCCAGTTTAGCTTAGTTATAACTAGATTATGTTAGCTCTGAAAGAAATACATACAGTCTACATTTGTAAAGGTGGGCCAAGCAGGTAAAAACATGCAGAACACAGAACAGTGTTCAATTCTTCCATCTGTATTAAAAGAAGTAAAGATGTGTGTAGGGATATGCCTATATATGCAAATAGGTTATCTGGAAGGATAACAGTGATGTTCAGAATATTTATCTGGCTCGGCATTGACAAACAGGATGGCTGCTGGCCTTCAAGCTGGAAGGTTGCTGGAGACCCCCTCGAATCTAAGCTTTAACCCATTAATGATGGATTGAAATTCTGGGCAGGCAGCACTTTATGGGCTTGAAGCAGTAGCTACTTATCAACCTGAAAGGAAATATTTTAAGAATTTTAACAACTCGCTAGTTGTTTTATACTAGTGAGAAGGTGATGGCACCCCACTCCAGTACTCTTGCCTGGCAAATCCCATGGACGGAGGAGCCTGGTAGGTTGCAGTCCATGGGGTCGCTACGAGTCAGACACGACTGAGCGACTTCACTTTCACTTTTCACTTTCATGCATTGGAGAAGGAAATGGCAACTCACTCCAGTGTTCTTGCCTGGAGAATCCCAGGGACGGTGGGCTGCTGTCTATGGGGTCACACAGAGTCGGACATGACTGAAGTGACTTAGTAGCCGCAGCAGCATGCCAGTAACTATCAGTCATTTCTCCTGGCAACAGGGATTGAGGAAGGGAGGGACTTATTTTTCAACATGCCTTTTAGGGCTGTTCGAAGTTTTTGCTTCTTTTTTCCGAGAACCACGTACTTGTGGATAGAATTTCATTTTGTTTAGTTAGGAGAGAAGTCCTGTTTTAAATTTGGTTCTGAGCACTCCTATCTGGTCGTCTGACATCCAGTCTGTGCGCAGCCTCGGGGCCATCTTCTTTGGCTGCATCTTCCTGGAAACTCCTCCACCCAGAGCTTTGGAGCAGCCCTCTCCGTGTCTGGCTGAACTCCCGCTCACCGCCACCCAGTCTCCACCCTCACCCCCAAAGTTGTGTCTGAATCTCCTCTTGTTACTTATCTTGGACTTCCTATAGCTCTACCTATCAGACCCATTACTAACTAGTGTACATACCACTCTGCTTAATCTTGTGGCCAGAAAATAAGGGCTTTTTTTGGTGTTCACATAACTTTTGTGCATGTAGAAGGGGACGACAGAGGATGAGACGGTTGGATGGCATCACTAACGTGATGGACATGAGTTTGAGTAGGCTCCCAGAGTTAGTGATGGACAGGGAAGCCTGGTGCACTGCAGTCCATGGGGTCGCAAAGAGTCGGACACAACTGAGCGACTGAACTGAACCGAACCTGTTTCCTGAAGTTTTACCTATGTGTCAGCACTGCTGGTAACGGTTATTGTCTTAGTGGTGAGAACTCCCACTGCATTGGCTATGCGTCCACCCACCTGCGGAGTGGGCAGCCCTCCCTCCACGTCTCCCCCAGTGTTCCTGGGAGGCATGTGGTACTGCTGGTGTTCCCTCCAGTCTTTTCCTGTTAGTCTTCCAGCTCCTTGTTGGCGTCCCCTGCCATGAGGCCACTGGGGGGCAGTGTCTCCCCTCAGCCACTTCACAGCTGCTCTCAGCCAGAGTTGCTCTCTCGGTGCCTAAAGACACAGAGAAAAGCCCCTTCTTGGCCACAGTTTCTCACCCTTGTCTCAAAATGACATGACTTGTATCCAGCGGCTCACTGAGCCCTACCCTCTCTGCCTGCAGGCTCTCCGTCCACAGGCTCAGAAATGAGTCTATAGAGCTTAGGCAGGGAGCCAAAGTCAGAAGACGTTTTTCTCTTTCCCATGCCCCATTCTGCACCCCAGGACTGTTCCTTCCTATCATTCCTTTGTCGCAAGCACCTTCAAGCCATCCCTTCCCTTCAGTCTAATCAGCTCCTAACCAGGCCAACCGCTCCCTTAGATTTATCAAACAAAGTTGACTTCTAGTGGTGGCCAACACTGGCCTCAGGCTGACAGCCTGGCCACACACTTTCGATTCACACTTATCTCCCTGAGTGGTAGTTATCTTTCAGGCTTTCTGCTTCCCCCATCAAAGGGGGGTTCCCACTGTGGGTTCCTACAGTGGGAGTCCCCCAGCTCTGGAGGGTAGAGTGGTAGTCACCTTTGTCTCTCCAGCACCCAGGCCCTGCCCGTTACACGGCAGACCTTGATGAATACTTTCGAGAGAATAATCGAATAGTTGTTTAGCACAGGTATGCAAAAGGAAACAGTTCATCTTTTCCAAAGGGATATTCAGGCAACCCACGAAGAGGGAGGACAACTCATCTTAAAGGGTGTCCTCTACACAGGCATGGAGAGCAGGCTTGTGGACCCAGCGGGGCCGAACTGAGAGTAGCGTTGAAACATATACATTACTACTACTACTACTAAGTCGCTTCAGTCGTGTCCGACTCTGTGCGACCCCACAGACAGTAGCCTATCAGGCTCTGCCATCCCTGGAATTCTCCGGGCAAGAACACTGGAGTGGGTTGCCATTTCCTTCTCCAATGCATGAAAGTGAAAAGTGAAAGTGAAGTCGCTCAGTCGTGTCCGACTCTTCTCGACCCCATGGACTGCAGCCTACCAGGCTCCTCTATCCATGGGATTTTCCAGGCAAGAGTACTGGAGTGGGTTGCCATTGCCTTCTCCAACATATACATTACCTAGTGTGAAACAGAGAGCTGCTGGGAAGCTGCTCTATAATACAGGGAGCTCAGCCCAGTGCTCTGTGACAACCTAGAGGGTGGGATGGGATGAGGGATGGAAGGGAGGTTCAAGAGGGAGGGGACATATGTATATTTATGGCTGATTCACATGGTTGTATGGCAGAAACCAATGCAACTTTGTAAAGTAATCATCCTCCAATTAAAAATAATTTTAAAAAGGGTGGTCATCTATCCTACAAAGTAGCCGTTTCAAAGCTCTTTAGTCTCCTGGGGTCCTCAGGTGGAGAAGATCCAGGGTTAGAGCAGCACTTTGGGGGAGGCTTGAACTGCTCTTGTTCTAAGAAAATAACATGTCACAACTACGTGACTAGTTGTGTACCTGCCGATCCAGAAAACAAAAACAAAACAGAAATGGATACAGTGTGGCAAACATTGATCAAAAGGGGGAAAAGCAAGTGACACACAGGGACAGAATATTTTATTTGTATCATCCCTAGTTCAGAGAAATAAGTTGACTCTGTGCTCCATTCACCTACATGTTAATAGCAGAGGTGAAAGTGACAGGCTGAGGAATGGATTTGTTAGTGCCCTGTATCGGGTGTTTCTTCACTAATTATTTAGTTGAATAAGTCTGAAGTCATGTGATAGACCGTTAAGCATAAACAATTCCTCAACCAAGAAAGATAAAGAAATTGTGTAACTCCCCAACTTTGTTCTCTAAGAAGAAAATCCATGAATCACCGCTGAAGCAGACGCTCTTTAACTAGTGTATGAGACAGAGATGTTTGTTATACTTATTAGGATAATAATAATTCTTAACACTTCCTGTGAGGCATGGCACTTGCAGAAATTGGAAAAAATAAGAATATTCCAACAAGCTTATGGACAGTAGTAATATTACAAATAATTACAGTCACTGAAGTAACTTCAGAGATGAGAGTTTAGTTTCAGAGAGAGAGGTTTATTTAACTATTGGTTAACGATCCCATAGCTGGTAAGAAGTCTCTCTAATTTCAAAGCATGACCTCTCCTCTACACAGTGATGCCTGTCCCATGGGAGGATGTTATCATGTAAAATCTTTGGATGAAAAACATCATGTGATCTAAAAAATGGCATTATCTGGTGACATGTTTTGGTTTCTCTATTCTATATACAAGGGAAACCTAGGTAGAGAGAAACAAAATGACTTGGTCGGTGATGAGGCAGTTTGAACTGAAGGATGGTGGCTGGAACGACCAAGGTGCCGTGTTCTGTAACCCAGCACCTTCTTTGTTTTCTCCTCCAGGTTCTAGATGGCTCAGATGCTGACTTAAATAGTCTCCCAAACCCCCCACCCACCAGAAAAGCAGCTGGCACTTGTCAAAGGCCCACTTTGTTGTTCCTGAAACAGTGTTCGGGTCTGTGGGAAGCTCCGAAGCAAGACCAGACAGGGTCCCTGCCACTCTGGCACTCCTAATCTATGTGGAAAGACAAGACAGAAATACATGACAGAATTACAGAATCTGACAGAATGTAATAGAGTGCTAAATTGTGTGGTGGAGGCAATTAGAGAACAAGACAGTATATAATAAAGTGCTAATTGTGTGGTACAGACAATAAGTATAATAGAGTTCATGAAGGGATGGATGAGTGTGGGCTGCAGTCTTCAGGGAGGCTTCTCATCATGTCAGGCTGCCGTGCTCCCCCAGTGCATGATGGGAAACTGAATGTGAAATAGGAGATGGAATAGAGCCGAGCAACTGCGGTACCCTGGCACCTCCCCTCCGGCTGCGTGAGGACAGAAAGAGAAGGGGTTCTTTGACAGGTGGCATCCTCCGTTAAAAAATATTCAAATAGAGAAATGCCTTCTTTTCTTTATTAATTGTGCTACAGAAAATTTCCTCAGAAATGTAAAATCATATTTTTGTTCTATGTTTTTTGGCTGCACCCTGAGGCATGTGGGATCTTAATTCCCTGACCAGGGATCGAACCTACGCCCCCTGCATTGGAAGCATGGAGTCTTAAGCACATATTTTATTTTTTAATGGTCTTTGCTCCTGTGATAGGTTTGTTTGTTTGTTTTTAAATTACTTTTATTTATTTTTTAGCTCCACTGCATAGCATGTGAGAAATTAGTTCCCTGACCAAAGAGCGAACCTGTGCTCCCTGCATTGGAAGCAGGGATTCTTAATAGCCGGACCATCAAGTGAAATTCCCTCAGTTGTGTCCTACTCTTTGCAACCCCATGGGCTGTAGCCTGCCAGGTTTCTCTGTCCATGGGTTTCTCCAGGCCAGAATACTGCAGTGGGTAGCCATTCCCTTCTCCAGGGGATCTTCCCCACCCAGGGATCGAACCCAGGTCTCCTGCACCGCAGGCAGCTTCTTTACCGTCTGAGCCACCAGGGAAGCCCCAGACCACCAAGGGGGTTCCTAAAGTCTTATTTTAAATTGAATAATGTTTTACATGTACTAGGAGATTCGGTGTTTATAGAACTGGGTTGTAAGTCCTTTTCATTAATAAAGACTACTTTTGCATAATAGATAATCTTCCTAGTTATACAAGATTCCTTAAAGCAAGCAAATAGATGCTCTTGAATGCTGATGGGGCTGACAAATGTATTGCAAGGTAATTTGGCAACGTGTCCCTCAAATCTTGAAAATGCGCTTAGTCGTCAGCTTATCAATTTCACATCTGGGAATTTATTCTAAGGAAATAATCATGACTGACTGCAAGGATAACTTTTCTATAAGAATAAGTATTACAGAGTTGAGAGAAATTGGGGACAACCTAAATGTCCTCAAATAAAGGACTAATGAAATAGCACACATTTAGAAAATGGCATGTGTAATTACTAAAATGCTGTAGAAAAATACTTAATATGGTGGGAAATATTCGCAATATGTAGCTAAGTGGAAACAAACAAATTCTACATCTTCTAGAGTAGGATTTCATTTTTGTTAAAAATGTTTTGTGTAGAAAAATTTATCAGTGTGGTGGAGATATATGGATTTTCCACTTCTTTACACTTTTGTGTAATTTCCAAATGTTGCCCAAGCTACATGGTTTGCTCTGAAGTAAAATATGTATTAAAAGCCTATGGTTTTCTGATTTGATCTAGTTTGAGCGTTTGAGTAGTCATACTTTGGACTGTTACCCTGTGAGATTTTTAGCATGGGGTAGACCAGTCCTGGCAACCCACTCCAGTACCCTTGCCTGGAAAATCCCATGGACAGAGGAGCCTGGTAGGCTTCAGTCCATGGGGTTGCAAAGAGTCAGACATGACTGAGCGACTTCACTTTTACTTTTCACTTTCATGCACTGGAGAAGGAAATGGCAACCCACTCCAGTGTTCTTGCCTGGAGAATCCCAGGGACGGCAGAACCTGGTGGGCTGCCATCTATGGGGTCGTACAGAGTTGGATGTGACTGAAGTGACTGAACAGTAGCAGCAGACCAGTCCTACAGGAATTCTACAGACCTTGGGGCTGGAGGTGGAGGTGGAGGTTGTTGGAACTGAAGAACTCACGCAACAGAGGAGTTCTGGGCTTAGAGACACACATCAAAAGCACTATTCCATTTTCCTTTGAATTATAAATAATTTCTATTTAGCAGAATATGTACCTTATTTCTTGAACTCATATCAAGTAGGAGATGTTTTGGAGGTATGCACATTTTTTAAGGCCCATACAACATGAATTTTTAACAGCAAAACCTTAAAGGGGGCAGAAAGCCTAGGACATGAATCAATTTTAAAGGTGTCTGAAATACTGAGGGAAAAAAAAAAAGAACAAAACAAAACACACCAAAACAGAATTTGAGAAGTTGTGTTGTATTTTAAATGTTTATCTTGAACAAATGAATACCCTGAACACAGAGTATAAGAACAGAAAGTAAAATTTTATTTGGAGATAGGTCAAAGGCCTGAATTTGAGAATTTTGGTGAATATGAGGCCGAAGACAAATTAGGCCCTGCCTTGAAACCACATGGAGGATGTGGAATTGCTGAAAAAAAGGCCAGAATACTGGAGTATTCTGGAAAGGATTTTGGAATTTTTGGTGCACGGGATTTTCCATGTCTAAAGTCAAAACAAAATACTCTTTTTCAATTCCGAGAACTTGATTTAAAACTGTTTTGAAAGGGGCCTTTCTCTGAAACATTTCAATACAAAAGTACTTTATTTTCTCACCCTATGACTCGGTGTCTTACATTTTTTAGGTTTTGACTAATTTAAGGTCTTAAAATATACTTGTTTGAACCCCGTTTAGTTAATAATTTTCTATTTTTACCTCACCATCTAGTGTCTCATCTTCAGTTGGCCCAGTGAAAATAAAACCCAGCAAAGTCAAAATTTTGCTTCCTTTTCTGTGTTTCCCAAATATAGAAGAAATCTTTGGATACCCAGGTTTGGGGAAAGTCAAACCTTAGCTAAAACGGGGGTGTGTTTGCCCCCCTTTTGAAGAGTGCATCCTGTAGGAATAATTCCTTTTGCTGAGATGGGCAGCATCCCTGGAGTACAAGTGAGGGCTTGTTCCTGCACATTCCCTTGTCTTCCTGTTAATTCGGGTGAATCAACCCTCTGTGCTCCAGGCTTTCAATTGGATGGCATCGCACATTGCTCTGCTGGAGGCCGAGAGGCATATGACAAGTAATTAAAGCATTTCTGACAATGGCCAACAGCTGACATGGACAAGTCTCCTCTCCCCCTGTATGTATGTAGAGGTCTGGATAAAACATGTCAGCAATTAAAAATATGTATAACCAGTATTGAAAAAGTAAGTGAAACAGTTTAGTTCTCATTATGAAAAAGGAACTTAGAGTCAATGTGTTAACTGTAGCTAATATTCCTGGATCTGCATGTGTGTCCTAGAATCTGGGGGCTGGGGTGCTGAGGCTCATGTAGAGACTGGATATGTGGCCTCAGGCCAGTTTTAGGCAGGGCGACTAAGCTTGTCAGGTTTCGCAAACTAAAATATGGAATACTCAGTTACAGTTGAGTTCCACAGAAACAGTGAATGTATATACATACATACATATACATATTTTTTGGTATAAGTATGTCCTAAGAGTTGAATTGTGCATACTTAAAGGAAAAATGTTTATCTGAAATTCAGATTTAACAGAGTGTCCTGCCAAGAAATTGTCATACCACTTGAGTGAAGTAAGTCCGACAAAGAACATCAACTATCATATGATATCACTTATATGCGGAATCTAAAAAGAATGATACAAATGAACTTATTTTCAAAACAGAAACACACTCACAGAGAATGAACTTTTGGTTACCAGAAGGGAGGGGTTGGGGGCTAGGGACAGTTAGGGAGTTTGGAATTGACGTACACATTGCTATATTTAAAATGGATAACCAGCAAGGACCTACTGTATAGCACAGGGAACCCTGCTCAATGTTATGCAACAAACTAGATGGAAAAATAATTTTAAAAAGAACAGATACATGTATATGTGTATACACACTCACACACACACATATGTATATATATAAAATAATCACTTTTTACTTTGTTGTACACCTGAAACTAACACAATATTGTTACTCAACTGTATTCCAATATGACATAAAAAGGTTTTTAAAAAGATACCCTAAAACATGGATAGAAAGCTACTTCTCTCCCATGTAAGAGGTCAAAGGCTGCTAGAGTGGCTCTGTTATTTTCAATTTGTGGCTTCTATTTCAGGATCCCTCATGGCTTCTTTAGCTCTGGCCTTCTAGTCTGTATCCTAGGCAGGGGTGGTGGTGGGAAGATTGCAGGGAAAAGAGGCATGGATGCCCATTTCCCTAAAAGCACATGCAGAAGATACAACCATCACTTCTCATATCAGAAAGCCATTAGGGAGGCAGGGAGAGGTTCTCTATCCTTTTTTTGATGAAAAATAATGTTCAACCTAGAAATCTATGTGTGCTTAGTACCCCAGTCGTGTCTGGCTCTTTGCTATCCCATGGACTGAAGCCCACGAGGCTCCCCTGTTCATGGAATTCTCCAGACAAGAATACTGCACTGGGTAGCCATTCTCTCCTACAGGGAATCTTCCCAACCCAGGGACCAAACCCAGGTCAGCTGCATTGCAGGCAGATTCTTTACCATCTGATCCACCATGGAAGCCCAGAAATCCATATTCAACAGAATTATCATCAAGAATGAGAGGGAAATAAAAGTATTTAATGATAAATAATTTAAAAAATAGACTTTTGTGGACAAAACTACCAAAGTATATTCTTTGGTAAGATAGGCTTTGGGTATAGAAGGGAAATGTGAGATGCAAGAAACAATGGAAAGCCTCCCTGTACAAGTCTTGAATTCAACTGCACTTAAAATTGCATCTCAAGAGACTTTCCTGGTGGTACAGTGAATAAGAATCCACCTTCCAATGCAGGGGACACAGGTTCAATCTGTGGTCCGGGAAGATCCCACATGCCACGGGCGGCTAGAGCCTGAGAGCTGCAGCTACTGGACCCACGTGAGCTGCAGCTACTGAAGCCCGTGTGCCTAGAGCCTGGGCTCCGCAACAAGAGAGGCCTGCGCACTGCGGTGAAGAACAACCCCTGCTCGCTGCAACTAGAGAAAGCCCATACCCAGCAACAAAGACCCAGTGCAACCAATAAATAAATAATTTTTAAAAATCTCAAAATGTATAAAGAAACAACGTGATAGGATTATGCGGATGAGAGGTACCATAGAAAGCACGTCAGATCAGAAGATCTGGGTTGTGGCCTCTGCTTTTTCACTTTATATCTCAGAACTTCAGGTTGCTGCTGCTGCTGCTGCTAAGTCGCTTCAGTCGTGTCCGACTCTGTGCGACCCCATAGACAGCAGCCCACCAGGTTCCCCCGTCCCTGGGATTCTCTAGGCAAGAACACTGGAGTGGGTTGCCATTTCCTTCTCCAATGCATGAAAGTGAAAAGTGAAGTCGTTCAGTCGTGTCTGACTCTTAGCGACCCCATGGACTGCAGCCTACCAGGCCCCTCTGTCCATGGGATTTTCCAAGCAAGAGTACTGGAGTGGGGTGCCATTGCCAGGACTAGGTATTTCTATAATTTATTCTAACTTCGAAAAACAACAGACACTCAACTCTGATTCATCAGTTTTACATCCTTGTGGTATAACTTTCCTGGTTTATAATGTGAGTTTTGGATTATGACGGTCCTGCTTCAAATCTTTGCTCTGTCATTGTTTAACTTTGTGATCTTGAGGAATTTAACCTCTTAAAGCTTCCGTTTCCACATCTGAGAAATAGAAAAATAGTTGTTCTTATGCAGAGTTCTCTAAACAGTAGAAGCTGACTCCTGCTGAATAAGTGGAAAAGCATTTTATTTAAAAAATACTGGATGGATCACAGGACTGTTGAGTGAACTGGAAAACTGGACTTGAGGATAAGCCTGGAGGAGCAATACTACAAACCAGGACATAGATCTAATAGAAAATTGCTGCTGCTGCGCAACTGCTGCTTCTACATCAGAAATACACCATTGCAATCCCCGAGAAATAGCCACAACTGCTGCTGCCAGCACAGAAAGCCAGAGCATCTTTCCTCGTGGCTTACTTCTGAATCAAAGTCTTATCATGGCATCCCTGATCGGTTTTAACTAAAGCATGTGCCTGAATCCTACCTGCCAGGAAGGCTGGGAATTTGTATTCTTTCTTATGTTGGAATGGTGATGATCAGAATTTGGTTATTTCCCCAAATAAAGAAGGAGACTCGAAAGCTAATAGACTGCCATGAATAGGATAGATGCCCATGATCATCATCTTAATATTTACTGTCCTGAATTTGAACTCCCTCCTATGTTTGGGAAATTTAACTTTTTGTAAGTCTTTCTAGGTGGAGAATCTTCCTATGGCCAAAGCCAAAAAAAGAAAAAAGAAAAAAAAAAAAAAAAGACCAGATACTGGTTTGCTTGAAATGTTGACATGAGACAGTGTTTGAACATGAGACTTAAGTTCTTGTCCTATGCTTTATGACCCAAAGAAGCAGGGGCAGTTTGGTAATGTCAGGAAGGAAGAAATTTTCCTCTACCCTTCTAGGTTCTTTTGGCTGATCTAAAAAACTATGTAGACAGGAGATAGATTAACAGGAGAAAGTCCTGTAACATGTATACATTGGAGAAACCCAGGAAAACTCAATAACTCACCAAAATGGCCAAAGCCCTCATCATAAATTCCATTTTTAGCTAAAGATAAAAGAGGATGTTGGGGGTAATGGTTTGGACCTACAAAAAGGAGGAAGGCTATATATATGGAGGTGGAAAAGCAAATACTTGATAAATAAATGTTTGCAGGGCATACAGAGACAGTGGGATACAGAGAGGGATTTTTACGAGCCGGAATTTCCCAGTTTCCTCCCTAGTTCATACTACAGGTATCAATAATGATGATAATGCCTTCCTGGAATTGGTCTTCTATTTACACTCTTTTAGTATGTTAGGGAAAATTCAGTGGTTCTTCCTGAATCTTTTAGGCCCGAAAAATAACCAGCCTAGATTAATTTTCGAGCCAAAGAGGCACAATTTGCGGTGGCAATTTTTGTTCCCGTACTATAGTCATTCTAGTGGCAGAGTGTTGATGGCTATGATAGTCAGTGTCCAATGGCTAGTAACAATAATGACAATAGGGTGCGGAGTCCACAGCTCTTATCATGAGGAACATCTCTTTCCTCATCTGAAAATGGATGCACCTTACTTTAGAGGGTGTGCGTAAGAATTAAGTGAGAATTGCCTGTGAGAAGGACCCCTGAGAAGCGTCAGTGGTCTATACATGCGGGCATTTTCCTCTTCCCCTGTCAGTCTTGGGAACATAGCATAATGTTTGGAGTTGCAGAAGAAAAGGAACAATCCATTTAAACTTTAAGAGTGTAGATAATAGAAGTAAGAGAAAGCAAAGACTATGTGTTCAGTTGACCATCATGGATTGAAAGGTTATAAATGCAACACCACATTAGCTCACTGGGAAAAATGAGAGGTCACCTATTTTGACAAGCCAGTTATTCTATCATTCTATTACCTGCAACATGCAATGGAGATGTTTGAATTCCAGCTGTTGTATGTCTTTTGAGTAGATTCAGTTGAAGCTCCAGATAAGGCTGATTCAAAATTCTCTGGCAAGTTACAGTTACTCTCAGTTAAAAAAGAAGAAAACTCAAGACATCTCTTTGTCAGAATCTCATGTGATAAGAATGTACAATTAATACATCAGGGGTTTTCATTTTGTTTTTGCTGTTTTATCCACACAGTGTTGTATCCCTGTCTAGTATTTGTGTATGTGATTGCAGTTTCCTTTTTGTAGTGTTTGGATGGAGAGTGATGGCCGGGGGAATTTTGAGTCCTTTGGGGCTCAGTCAGTGGTGTGCAGGTCAGCCAAATTTTAGAGAGAGGAAAAAAAAAAGCCCAACAACTGATTTATAGCCTTCGTCAACTGCCAGGGTTAAACACATGCCCTATGCTAACTTAAAGTTACCAACATGGCATCACAAAACACAAAACTGGGAAGAGATATGCAAAATAATCTTGCTACCTCGAGGCACCAGCTCCCAATACACACCACTGCAAGTTTGCATCTTAAATGTTTGCTCTTAAGGTAAAAGATTACATAGGCCATAAATCATACTGTATAGTTGAATATGTTTCAAAGGTGTAGTAGCCAAAAGAGGAGATTCCTAACAATGTTTTATCCCAAGGTAAAACCTTTAAACCTCTTGTCCCTCTACACTTCTTAAAAAGTTGCTAACTTAAGTTAAATGAAGGCTTAAATGAAGGTCTCTCTTCATTTAAGGTTGGAAGAGACCCTCTCTTCCAACCCGTAGAGTGAAGAAGATGGAGAGGTTTCTCTTCAGGGTGGGAGCTCTTTCCATGAGTTCTTGAGTGAAGAGGCCTTTTTTCAAACATATTGAATCATTTCTTATATTTAAAAAAAACGTTTACTTGTATTTGTTTGGCTGCACTGGATCTTAGTTGCGGTATGTAGGATCTAGTTTCCTGGCTGAGGACCGAACCCAGGACCCCCAGCATTGAGAGCATGGAGTCTTAGCAACTGGACCACCAGGGAAGTCCTCATTTCTTTTACATTTATCTAGCACTTTGCAGTTTTCTTCACTTAATTCTCTGTTTTGAAGAGGAGAAAGTTAACTCATCCAATGGAAGAACTGAGATTTGATTCTTTTTTTAAAAAACTTTTAATTTTATATCAGAGTATAGCCAATTAACAATGTTGTGATAGTTTCAGGGGGGCAGCAAAGTGACTCAGCCATACATATACATGTATCCATTCTACCCCCAACCCCTCTCCCAGCCGAGCTGCCACGTAACACTGAGCAGAGCTCCCTGTGCTGTGCAGAAGGAGAGATTCGATTCCTGGGATCCCCTATCTGGTGCTCTCCTGACTGCTCCACTGCCTTTCCAAGGTGGGCAGAACCTTCCCTGGTTCCTCATTGCCTTGCAACTCAGTCAGGATATTTTCTACTCAACTGCCGGGAAGCTTCTTATTTCATCATCCCCTTCTCACTTTGACAAGGTGAAATTCCCCTGGCCTTCCATGGACTTGCGATTTTCGGTGTCTCCTTGCATCACATTCGGGCCAAGGTCCTATTCCGCTTGCTGATTGGCTGTGAGTAGCCACTCCCACATCTCTGCACAGGACTGTGATTGGTCTCATGTCCCAGCAATGCAGAGAAGTTGAGGCTTCCCGAGAACATGTTAAAGGTCATCTCTAGAGTTAACATGTGTTAGGTCAAGTCATTCTGCCTTCTCAGTAACAACATTAATCCACCGTTATTAGTGGTGCCGAGAAAGAATTTTTATGAAATCAGTGATAGTCGAACAAGCTCAGAACCTTACATTATTTGACTTTCCAAGCAGACCGAACAACAACAATTCTTCAACAGTTTCATGAAAGGAAGGAAAAGGATTGCATAGGAAGCTTGAAAAGCTTAAGGAGCGTTTAACTAATGCCCTCCTATAGTAACCAAATATTTATTGTGCATCTATCATGCTCATGGCTCTGGTAAAAAGCCTGAAGAGTCCCGGGGTCTAATGATGGTGTTCCTATTCTTCATATTTTTGCAGAGTGGCAGGGCAGACATACACACTGGCGGTTGTGATTGAAGGTGATACATACTACAGCAGAGATGTGTGTGAGCCTGGAGGAGGAGGTGTTCATTCTGCCCAGGGGAATGAAGGAACCTTCACAAGAGGTCAGAGCTGAAGCTAGGATGTGAACAACAAGACTATGTAGTGCTTCCTTTGTTCCAGGAGCGGTCGTAGTCTAAGTGTTTTACATATATTAACCTATTGAATTTTCCAAAAGCCCTACAAGGTTGGCACAGTTCTCATCCCCTAGAAAACTGAATAATAGAGAAGTAACCTGTTCAGTGTCGCCTATCCAGGGAAACGTGGAGCTGGGATTTGAACCCATGCTGTTAACCCTGATTTGCTGGGATTATGGGACCGAGTGAGGACAGGAGGTGTGTGGAGGACATTCTGGGCTCAGGGAACACCACAGGCAAAGGCCCAGAGACAGCACAAAGGCTTTTGTTTTGTGTTTCTATGGGAAAGCAACACAGGACCATTGGTCATACACGCATCATTTTTCTTTCAATGCAGAGGTCCCCCCCCCCCCCCCCGCCGCCCCCCCAGAGGATATTAGGAAAGGAATTTGTCAACACCATTTCTTAAAATCTGAATGTTTTCAAATGGCTGCTGTCCAACTATTCACACTGCTGAGTTGTTGGCTGAAGGTTGTCTTAAATATTATCTATGGTCCCATAGAAGGATACACATTTCTTGATTTCCCATTATTCTTGAAATAGATTTATTCTACTGCTACTTGGGGCTAAAATTGCAAGATTGATTTCCACTGAACACAGCATTTCCAGGTGGAAATTAATGGGCATAACCACGAAGTGCATTCCTGATCAAGGCTGAAGTTCTTGCCAGCGTCAGCTGGTGATCATCAGTGAGACCCTGTGTCCCATGCGTTATCTCAAGGCCACCTCAGGATAAGTGACAAGCACCAAATGTGTGTGCTTTAGCAGCGGCACTAAATGTCACAGTATTTGGCCTGGAACAGCAGTATTCTGTATTTCTTGGTAATTTTCTATTCTTAATACACTGAAGGGTAGGTCATTCATTCATTCATTCACTCAGCCTTTTCCAAGTGCCAGTATAGTAAAAGCTAGTAATAATGATGATCATTTTTAATAACTTTTTACTTTACAGTTGGTGGCTCAGCGGTTGAGAATCCGCCTGCCAATGCAGGAGACATGAGTTCGATCCCTGGGCTGGGAAGATCCTCTGAAAAAGAAAATGGCAGCCCACTCCAGCATTCTTGCCTGGGAAATCCCATGAACAGAGGATCCTGACGGGCTATAGTCCATGGAGTTGCAAAGAATCGGACACAACTTAGCAACTCAACAACAACAACAAACGTAGCTGATGAACAATGTCCTAATAGTTTCAGGTGGACAGCAAAGTGATCTGTGTGCCCCTCAGTTTACATGCACGTGTAATAGAACCTATCATGTGACAAGCACGGTGCTTGTTTAAGGTGCTTGACAAGCACCTTAAAATGATCACATTTAACCCACAGCACTCATCTCACATGCTAGTAAAGTAATGCTCAAAATTCTCCAAGCCAGGCTTCAGCAGTATGTGAACTGTGAACTTCCAGATGTTCAAGCTGGTTTTAGAAAAGGCAGAGGAACCAGAGATCAAATTGCCCACATCCGCTGGATCATGGAAAAAGCAAGAGAGTTCCATAAATACATCTATTTCTGCTTTATTGACTATGCCAAAGCCTTTGACTGTGTGGATCACAATAAACCGTGGAAAATTCTGAAAGAGATGCGAATACCAGACCACCTGCCCTGCCTCTTGAGAAATCTGTATGCAGGTCAGGAAGCCACAGTTAGAACTGGACATGGAACAACAGACTGGTTCCAAATAGGAAAAGGAGTACATCAAGGCTGTATATTGTCACCCTGCTTATTTAATTTCTATGCAGAGTACATCATGAGAAACGCTGGACTGGAAGAAGCACAAGCTGGAATCAAGATTGCTGGGAGAAATATCAATAACCTCAGATATGCAGATGACACCACCCTTATGGAAGAAAGTGAAGAGGAACTAAAACGCCTTTTGATGAAAGTGAAAGTGGAGAGTGAAAAAGTTGGCTTAAAACTCAACATTCAGAAAACGAAGATCATGGCATCTGGTCCCATCACTTCGTGGGAAATAGATGGAGAAACAGTGGAAACAGTGTCAGACTTTATTTTTTGGGGCTCCAAAATCACTGCAGATGGTGACTGCAGCCATGAAATTAAAAGACGCTTACTCCTTGGAAGGAAAGTTATGACCAACCTAGATAGCATATTCAAAAGCAGAGACATTATTTTGCCAACAAAGGTCTGTCTAGTCAAGGCTATGGTTTTTCCTGTGGTCGTGTATGGATGTGAGAGTTGGACTGTGAAGAAGGCTGAGCGCCGAAGAATTGATGCTTTTGAACTGTGGTGTTGGAGAAGACTCTTGAGAGTCCCTTGGACTGCAAGGAGATCCAACCAGTCCATCCTAAAGGAGATCAGTGCTTGGGTGTTCATTGGAAGGACTGATGCTGAAGCTGAAACTCCAGTACTTTGGCCACCTCATACGAAGAGTTGACTCATTGGAAAAGACTCTTATGCTGGGAGGGACTGGGGGCAGGAGGAGAAGGGGACGACAGAGGATGAGATGGCTGGATGGCATCACTGACTCAATGGACGTGAGTCTGAGTGAATTCCAGGAGTTTGTGATGGACAGGGAGGCCTGGCGTGCTGCGATTCATGGGGTCGCAAAGAGTCGGACACGACTGAGCGACTGAACTGAACTCAATAAAGTAAGAATGTTATTATCCAGAAGATAAAACAGAGGGCTTAGGACACTTGCTCCACATACATAGTTTCCTGAGCTGGCAGACCTCCCAGAGAGTCTTGGTCCACAACCTTCCAAGCCATGTCACCTCCTCCTGTCCCAAGTTATGTAATAAGCCTGGTTAGGGATGCAAACAAGAAACTGTAATCAAGTCAGAATGAGACAGGGGCCAAACACTGGTTCTCAGCCTTTTGCCCACTGAAATGCATGCCAGCTAAGATGCACACATGAGATGCATCCTTTGGGGCAGCATCAGCATTCTTCATAATTCCCCCCACCCCCCACCGCCACTCTTTTACTCCACACATTTGCTCCAGGGAAGCATATTAGAATGCATATGAGTAAGAGTGACATTATTACAATTATGACATTGAATCAGAACTCATTATGAAGGTGATAAATCCTTGAACATTTTTGTACAAGGATGTAGTGGGTATAAATCTCAGGACACAAATAAAGCTATTCAAGAGAAATGACATTTCTTTTGTTTCTGTAAATTGACCTAATTTTGACTCTGGACACCTAGCTTCTTGGATTGACAGGAAATTTAACCTCTGTCATTCTGGTCTAACTTCTCTCACTTCCCATGAGCTGTGCCAAGATTCTCAGGTCTTATGCAGTGCCAACATATTGCACTGGACAAGTCTTTATACTGGTTCCACTGAGACTACGGCTGTCTTGAGCTTACAGCATCCCTTTGGCTCTTGGGGCCCTGACACTCATGAGGAATCTGGAGCTTCAAGTGACACAGCCTCCCAGCTTCTTCCAGCCGCACGTGGCATTTTTCTCCAAGGTCTTAGATCTGTCTGTCTTCCCTCAACCCAGAGCTTTTTCTTTTTTCTTGGAGGGAAATCCCCTCCTAAGTTTGCCTCTGAGGCTTTTGGTTTCATTAAATTCTGTTCTCCTCAATGGGTTTTGCTCTTTGGGAGGAAAAAAAGGAAAGCTGGAAAATAAACTATCTTTTCCATTTCTTTCTTGTTACTAATCTCTTGCAAGGCAAGTAAGTGAGGATCGGCTTGAATTAGAAAGGGAAAACAGTAATTCAAAGAATTATTGGTCCTTGGGGTGGAATTTACCTGGAAACAGATACCCTTAATTTCTTTTCCTTATCCTCCTCCTCTCCCTTTCCTCTTTCTTCTTTACAGAATGTAAATAAGTTTGTTTTCAATTAGGAAAGATACCATTGAGCAAATGAAGAGTGAAGATGAGTACATTTTGTTTGCCAAAAACATTTTGGCAAATGTTTTTCAACCTTTTTTTTTTTTTTTTACCATGCATATGTTTAACAATATTCAAGAGATATTTACTGAGTTCTTACTTGTGAGCTTGGATAAGGAGGTTAGATTATATATGAAATATCAGCCCATTGGAGAGTTTGAAGGTCAGTCACCTAATCTTTATTAAGCTTTAAAGATCACACTGGCTGTCCTAAAGAGGGTGTTTTTTTGAGACATGAGACTACTATAGAGTCCAGATAGGAGATGATAATGCCTGGGGGAGGTTTGGAGTCTTGGAGGTGGAAAGATGAGTGGGATTCTGGGTCTGATTGGGAGGGTCAGTGGGCAGGAGCAGCTGGGGACTGGATGATTATTGATGATGATTTCTTCCTTTGGGACTTGAGCAGTTTTTTTGTGGGTGGTGCTATCTACAGAGATGGGAAAGACTAGGGGAGGGTGATGTCCTTCATTTCCTCGATCTCTCCCCTAGAAGAGCACTTCCTAACTTCTAGGACTGACTAGAGTCTTGACTAATAAATCTAGGGGTGAATCCTCATAACTCAATGGTCTGCAGGAAGAACATTCAAAACTTCTATTTAAACTTTTCTTATCTTTTTAATGTACATTTCTGTGTATGTTTTACAGTGTACATATTAGTACAATGCTTTACATATATTTGCACATACGTACACCATTTATGGGCTTCCCAGGTGGCTCAGTGGTAAAGAATCCACCTGCCAATGCAGGAAACGCAAGAGGTGTGGGTTCGATCCCTTGGTCAAGAAGATCCTCTGAGAAGGAAATGGCAACCCACTTGAGTATTCTTGCCTGGAAAATTCCATGGACAGAGGCTCCTGGTGGGCTACAATCCACAGGGTCACAAAGAGTCAGACATGACTGAGTGACTGAGCATCAAAGCATACCATTTATAAATAAGAAAGAGTGACTGAATAAAGGAAAGAATAAATTGAGAGTTATGGCAAACAACTAGCTGTTCACCAAAATCTGTCCTTCTTTCCAGAAAATACAGTAGCTGGGAAGCTGCTGCCCAGCCAGAGGCAACTTTCCCAGACCCCTTGTAAGTGATGGATCTCAGTTCTCCCCAGTGGGAGGTAAGTAGAAGGGATATGCATCAGTTATGGGCCAAGGCTTCTGACATGTCTCCTTTGTACTCTTTCCCCACTGCTGGCTTAGATGCAGAAAATGGCCAGGTCCTGGGGATGTTGGAGGCCGAGGATGAAAGGAACCTGCATCTGTGATACAGTGCTGGGAGGGTAGGCACTCACTTACAAGGAGCGTCCAGCTCAGGCTATTATTATACAACCAAGAAAGAAACTTTAGTGTATTTGAGCCCTCTTACATATTTGGGTCTCTTTGTTATTATAAGCATACAAGAAGTATGCTTAACATTTTTTTGAGTGGGGAACGCATATGCAAACTATTTGGAGGCCACTGGTTTAAGGACTGCTGCTGCTGCTAAGTCGCTTCAGTCATGTCTGACTCTGTGCGACCCCATAGACAGCAGCCCACATTCCATAATTATAATGGAAATGAAGGACAGGCTCCCTTGTCCCTGGGATTCTCCAGGCAAGAACACTGGAGTGGGTTGCCATTTCCTTCTCCAATGCATGAAAGTGAAAAGTGAAAATGAAGTCGCGCAGTCGTGTCTGACTTTAGCGACCCCATGGACTGCAGCCTACCAGTCTCCTCTGCCCATGGGATTTTCCAGGCAAGAGTACTGGAGTGGGTTGCCATTGCCTTCTCCGGTTTTAAGACTGCAACTTCTAAATTGCTTCAGTCGTGTCCGACTCTATGCGACTCCATAGACGGCAGCCCACCAGGCTCCCCCGTCCCTGGGATTCTCCAGGCAAGTACGCTGGAGTGGGTTGCCATTTCCTTCTCCAATGCATGAAAGTGAAAAGGGAAAGGGAAGTCGCAAGGTCGTGTCTGACTCTTTGCGGCCCCATGGACTGCAGCCCACTAGGCTCCTCCATCCACGGGATTTTCCAGGCAAGAGTACTGGAATGGGTTGCCATTGTCTTCTCCGGTTTTAGGACTAGTTAAATGCTAATGAAATAGTCAGGGTTGTTTCATACTGTCAGATGCAGGAGATAGCAGCTCACCATTTCTAAGCCATCCCCTCACATAATCAGAAGTTCTAATTATCATGGAATGATTGTTAAGTCAGCTGAGTTTTATTTTTGAGGAACTGAAAGTAGTTTTTGAAGAACTGAAATTTTTAGGCAGACTCACAAACTCAGATTGACATTAATGACAAAAAGTGACTGGCCTTATTGGTGATCCAAGGATGGTGTTAGAAAATGTGGGACTTCCCTGGTGGTGCAGTGGATTAGAATCTGCCTGCCAAGGTAGGGGACATGGATTTGATCCCTGGTCTGGGGGAGATTCCACATGCCCCGGAGCAGCTAAGCTCACATCCACAACTACTGAGCCCCTGCCCTGGAGTCTGGGAGATACAACTACTGAAGCCCACGTGCCTAGAGCCTGTGCTTCACAAGAGAAGCCACTGCAGTGAGAAGCCCATATACCACAACAAACAGTAGCCCCTGCACCCCGCCACTTTGACTCAACCGGAGAAAGCCTGAGCGCAGCAACAAAAACCCAGTGCAACCAAAAATTTAAAAAAAATAGAAAATGTGGAAATAATGAACATTATAGGAAGAAACCAGTGAAATTCAGCAAGATGGGACACTTGTTTGGCACGGATTTTGCTAACCTTTGCAAACACTTTCACGTCCTCAGATTTTAGCTGAAATTGTCTTCTTTCAAGGCCCGTGGACTTTTAAGCCCCGAGTGTTTTCCACTTACCTTTGCAAATGGAAGAAGAGTTCTTTGCATCCCCACAGAATAATATACTGTTGTTACTGGGATTTAGTTGTAGCTTGCCTCCTCCCTGGGTTTTAGAGGGTGAGACTCAGAACGCCTTCCTTAGAGCATTTGGCATTGAGGAGGAATAGAATAATGCATCCAGGCAATATTCCTGGAAGCTGAGAGCCACAGATCATTGTTAAAGTTAGTGTGCAGATATACTGCCTGAGAATGTCACACCAGCAGCTTTTAAATCCTGCAACATGATGGATGTCTTAGTGTTATTCCTACTGCTCTCCAGAATTTATCAGCACAGAAGAAAAATGGGGAAAGGTTAAAACTCCCAGAGATTCGAAATTCTTTTTCCAACAGTGAGGAGTGAAGGCTTGAGTGTCAGTTATGAGTGAATTACCGGGCAGTGGGGAGGAGTGTCAAAACCAGCAGTGGGAACACCTGGACAAGTGATGGGCGGGTGAGGCGGTCAGAGGGCTCACATGGCAGATCATTGTTATTCTAACCTTCGAACCTTAACCAGTTGCCATTGAGGAAAAATGCATTGTTAATAATAGGGACACAAAATGCCATGGCCCTGTCACTGTGGAGGAATAAATGGTTCCAGGATTAAAAAGTGAGTTGCAGAAGTTTTGCTGCCGTGGAATTGGTCAAGGGCTGTGCACTTGGGAATCCAGGGACAGCCAAAGTTGGGTTTGAGTCCGCCGCCACCTTGCGTTTGGATGCCAGCTTCCTTCCTTTCCCCTTCCATCTCTCCTTTCTCCTAGTAAGGGAGCTAAGAATTAAAATGCTGGAACCTGCTGTTTTATTTTTCACTCGAGAAACTGATTAATAATGAGGGCTGCTGGGTTTAATCAATGGGTGTCTATTTCAGCTTAGAAAACACTATTTTGGGGAATGGAAAAAATATTAGCAATCACTCACCTTAAGGAGAGCTGCATTATATTGCAAATAGTAAAAGAAATAGACTTTGACCTTGGAGAAGCCTGGGCTGGGATACTTGTTTCCTCCAGCTGGTTAAGATATTTAATAGCTGAGTGATCTTGAGTGGTCCCTTCATTTCTCCTGAGCCTGAGTCGCTTCACTAGGAGATGGTGATAATATTACTCACCTCTTAAATGTGTTCTGAAATGTGAGCAAGAGGCTGATATGTTGGGTAAATGTTAACTCTGTTATCTACCTATCTCTTCTCCTTTCATCTTTTCAGAAGTAAGATAGAGGCGGCATTTGTTTACGGGTACTTGGGTTTTGAGCCCCTGCTCCTGGTTAAATTTCCTGCAGCATGTTTTTTGACTCCCTACGCATTATGAATGAATCTGGAGCATTAATGCCACCCCTATTCATTTCTGCCTGGAGCCCTCCCCTCTCTTTCTTGCCTTAGGAAGTGAAAAATGAACTGATAATGAAGGAAAGTTTGCTTTAATTTCCTGAAGAGAAGTTGTGGGATAATAATTTGAGAACTTACTATTTATTGAGGCTGGTCATTGTGAGGCATCACATAGTTTGTGCAGACCCAGTTTCATTATATTAACTGCTACGTGCTAAGTGCCAAGTTGCTTCAGTCATGTCTGACTCTCTGTGACCCTATGGACGGTATGTAGTCCATCAGGCTCCTCTGTCCATGGGATTCTCAAGGCAAGAATACTGGAGTGGGTTGCCGTGCCGTCCTCCAGGGGATCTTCCCGACGTAGATTTCCAACTCTTGTCTCTTATGTCTCCTGCATTCTCAGGTGGATTCCTTACCATGAGCCACCTGAGCAGCCCTGTTATTGTCCTACATAGTGCCTTACATGTAACAGCTACTTTTAATACCTTGCCAAATTTGTTCTATGTATCTTTCTATGTGGGTATATATATATACACATATATATGTATATATATTCTTTCTATGTATCTTTCTCTGTATATCTTTATATCTTTCTCTGTATATATATTTCTTATATATATTATTTATATATCATATATTTTTATATTGGGCTTTCCTGGTGGCTCAGCGGTTAAGAATCTGCCTGCAATGCAGGAGCCACAGGAGACCTGGGTTTGATCCCTGGGTCGGGAAGATCCCCTGGAGGAGGGCATGTCAACCCACTCCAGTATTATTGCCTGGAGAATCCCATGGACAGGCAATCCATAGGGTCGCAAAGAGTCTGACACGACTGAAATGACTTAGCACGCACATTATATATATTTTTTCCAAACCTCTTGACAGCAGGTTTCGGACACCATGCCCCTTTGTCCTTAAATACTCCAGCATATATTTTCTAAGACAAATATTCACCCCAGGATATTTGACAATGAATACTGTTATCTAATTACATATCTCATATTTTGCAAGTTGCTTTCATTTTTTTTTAATAGTGATGCTTTTTTTTTTTTTGGTCCAGAATTCAATACAGAGTTATAAAGCTGGAATAGTTTTCTGGCCCTTTTTTTTTATTTTCATGACATTGACATTTTTGAAGAATTTAGGCCAGTTATTTTTTAGAGGTCTTTCAAATTGGGTTTTGTCTGATGTTCCCTCATGACTAGAGTCAGATTATGCAATTTTGGCAGGAATATTAAATAAATGGTTAATGTGTCATGAGCTAAATAGAAGACACAATCTGACATAGATTCTCTAAGTGTGAATTGTCAATCACTGGACAGTTTGAAGAATACTGGGCAAGGGTCAGTCCAGTGTGAAATCTAAAACCCAGTGTGGAAGCCAAAACCCAGTGTGAAATCAAGTTCTGCTATTAATCAGGTAATATTGAATTACAATAATAAAAATGATGATGGTGATAATAACAACTTTACTTGGCAATATACAAATTACCTTTACATTCATTGTCTCATTAATCATTCAACAATCTCATGAGGTAAAAATGATTCAGAATTATGGATGAGGAAACTGAGGCTTGGGAAGATCAAGTTCCTTGCCCAAGGTTAGACAGGTAGAGAAGGGCAGAGGCAGAGGTCAAACCCAAAGTAAACTGACCCTAAATCATATGCTGCTAAACCCACATGCTGGAGCAGAAGCCACATTGCTTGTTGAAAATTCATCTCTAAAAGAAGAGTGAGTTAAACAGAATGCATAAGATAGTGCTTTCCAGCCTTGTGGCTTTCAAGAGCAATGAAAATGGTTTTAAAAATTGGGGAACAGACACAGGGCTTATAATACTTCATTCTTCCAAGTAAGAATATTAAAATATAAACCCAAATGTTATGTAATATCAGTACTGTTTGATAAAAAGGACATTTTAATATAAAAACATAGAAAAGGCATAATTTCAGAACAAAGAACATTCTTTGAAACGGGATATATTCGTTTTGTAACATAGTCAGTACCTCGTCATTAATTTCCCCGGTTCACTGGGACCTTGTGAAAGCTCTGCCCAGAATAGACCCCACGTGGGTCTGGCCTCTGGGGAGCACTATGCGATGCTCTCTTCTTGCTGTTTCGTCCAGTGGCTTTATTCTCCGTGGGCAGGGGCGGGAACAGGGCGTAGTGAGCTGGAGTAAGCCTGAAGCAGGGCGGAGACGCGGCATTCGGGAGCGTGGACATTGTCAGCCCTCGAGATTTCCGGGTTGCCTTCCTCCTTCCTCCATAGTTCCTTGCTCACTACTCCCTGCTGTATTTACTTCTCTTGTCCCCACCCCTGACCCCTGGATTCTCATTGTGGGGTATAAGCTCTAGAGCACACCGACTCAGTAGCTGTGGCACATGGGCTTAGTTGCCCCACGGCATGTGGGACCTCAGTTCCCTGACCAGGGTTTGAACCCGTGTCCCCTGCACTGGCGGGTAGATTCTTAACCACTGGACTGCCAGGGAAGTCCTCTTCCCCACCCCAACTTTAAAAAGAAAAAAAAAAACCTCTTCCCAGTTATTTTCTTTTGCTCCTCTGCTCCTTATCCCTCACTTTCAAGGAATAAGGTGACTGAATACAGCATCACCACTTGGGTAGTGTAGGCACAGAATGTCGCCTGTCTCGTGTCTGAGGGGTCAGGACAGACGGTCTTGAAGGAGGCTTCTGTCAGTTAAGCTTGTCCTGGCACAAAGCGCTTTTGTTTCATATTTTATTTTTCATTTTATTATGTGTCTTTTATTAATATATTAAATAATCAAATATTGAAATGGATTTAATAGCTCATGTATGTCAAAGTAACTGTAAACAACATTTTATAATGGTGTATCAACTATGATGTGACATTAAAATAGCTTTGTTGGGGTTTCCCTGCAGTGGCTAAGACATCGTGCACCAGAGCAAGAGGCCCACATTCGATCCCTGGGCGGGGAACTAGATCCCACATGCTGGAACTAAGAGTTTGCATGCCACATGTGCCACAACTAAGAACTGGTACAGCCAAAAAATTTTTTAAAGTAGCTTTGTCACAGGTGACAAAGTAGCAGCTACTACTACTACTATGAAAGTGTGATACCTACAAACATAAACAAAGGAAAAGCTAAATTTCACCTAAAGGCAAGTGAAAATCTAGATATCATTCTTTTCCATTCCGAGTTCATAGACTTCCTGAATTCTATGCATGGATCCCTTGCTGGTTTGTGGACCTCAGATTAAAAGCCCTGGTTTAAGGTCTCTTCTCCCTGCCCACTTCCTCATCTTCCATTCATCTCTCAAGTTTGTGATTCCTCAGATATCTGTTAAGTGCTGACTGTGTACAGGGCAAGCAATGTTTTGTAATCTAGCTTTGACTCCCTTGTCCCAGAGTCCTTATTCTCACCAAAGTCACAAATCTCCCCTCAAATTCAAAGGATTTTTCCATCTGCATTATCACGCCTTCTCTGTGTGCCCCCAGGGAACCAAGCCATTTTCTCCTTGGCACTTTCTCCTTCCTGGGCTTCTGCAGTATGCTTCTCTAGGGCTGTAACACAGTGGTTTACCCTCACACAGGGAGCTTTCCTTTTTTATAGAATTGTACCATTACTATTATTATTTTGGCTGCACTGGGTCTTTGTTACAGCCCTTGAGCTCTTTGTTGTGGTGCGTGGGCTTCTGTAGTTGCCGCACGCATGGCTTGGTTGCCCCTGGCACGTGGAATCTTAGTTTCCTGACCAGGGATTGAATCTGCATCCCCTGCATGGGAACATGAGTTCTTAACCACTGGACCGCCAGGGGAGTCCCTTAGGGAGACTCTTCAAAACCTCAGTCTGGGGCTCTGTTCTCTGGATATTCTGAGAAGGATGTGGGAGGGTCCAGACTACACAAATAATTCCATCGTTTTGTACCAATGGTTGAGAATCACTTCCAAGTGATTGAGGAGTGCTTAATGTATGTTTCACACCCACAGTCATGTCAATAATCATCATAAACACAGCTATCATTTTAGACAGGCATTTTTCTTTCTCCCATCGAGTCTCAAAGCACAGGTCTCAATTGTTTCTCGGCTTCATTTCCCTCCTTCAAAGTGAAAACAGAACTCCACCTCCTTCCACAAAGTGAGTTATGGATAAATGAGGCATTGTCTGCAAAATCTTTCTGGAATCAAACGTATTCTGTAAAAATAAAAATCATACTTTATTTTGGAAGCAGACTGGGAGAAGACAGAGATAGATGATAAATTCCAGGGGTGGCTTGTCTTTCCCAGCCAATTCATTGACAGTGGTAAATAATCACAATCATAAATATCATTATTGTATTAATAATAATAAACAATGCTAGTCTATGTGTGAGAATGTGGGACAGGCAGGAAGTGAACTTTTGCAGGTGTGAGGTTTGTGACTAGCAGACCTAGTGCAAGGTCATAGAATTTTAAAGACATACTGACTCACAGAGTTGGAAGGAACCTTTTGATCCTTCATCTCCATTCTTTATCTTGTGCTTTCGAGCTTGAATCCTTGTGAAAACAGCCAGTTGGGGGCATGTTATCATTTTCATGAGTCCCAGGTATATTTGCTTTTGTTGGCCTTTTGCTTCATAAAAAATATTTAAAATTGCATTTTGTGACTCCACTGAAATAAAGCCGACTATAGACCAGGCTGGATTCATTATCATATATTTATTATTATTACCTACATTTTTCTTGTGATTTTAAAAGAAATCACAGTGAAAACATTTTTCAGGTTCCCAAAACAGTCATAGGCTTTAGGCACTTGCTTCCTGTACTTCAAAGAAGTCAGCCATGCTTCTGAAGAGGAGACTTTTTATCTTATGGAGCAGCCTATATATTCCATTTAAGGACAGTTTAACTTGATAGAAAGTTCTTTCTTATTTTGAACTAGAAGTTTGCTTTTTTTTTTTCCTTTAAAGACTTTTATTCTAGTTCTTTTCCCTAGAAATAGTCTATTCTTTCTTCCTCTTGTCCTAGGTACCAGAGCCTGGCTATTTGAAGTGTGGACCATAAACCAGGAGCACTGACATCACTTGGAGGCTGATTAGACATGCAGAATCTCAGGTTTCACCCTGTATAACTGAATCAGAATCTGCACTTTAAAAGCTCCTCAGATATTCACATTAAAGTTGGAGAAATGCTATACTGGCAAGAAAAATAATAACATGCATTTATTGAATGCTGCTCTATGCCGGACTCTGTTTTAAGTGCTTTATGTGGATTGCTTAATCAATCCTTTCAATAACCTTATTTATTTTTCCCATTTTACATGTGGGAAGATTGAGGCACAGAGATGAGAGTGACTTGCTCTAGGTTTATCCATGAGGAAGTGGTATGCAGAAATTCAAATGGCACCTCCATGCTTTTTTTCCCCAAATTGAAATATAGTTGGTGTACAGTAATATTATATATGTTACAGGTGTGCAATACAGTGATGTGAAATTTTAATTATACTTAATTTATAGTTATTATAAAATATTGGCTATATTCCCTATGTTGTACAATATATCCTTGTAGCTTATTTATACCTAATTAGTTTGTACCTCTTATATGCTCTTTATCTCCCTGTTAGTTTGCCCATCCTTCTGTGCTTCTTTCAAGAATTTGTTGCTTCCTACCTCATGCCCAGATTGCCAGGCAGGAGCAATTTGTGTATACCACTTAACCCCACCTGCTTGCTACAGCTAATTGGAGGAGAGAACAATCCCTGATTCATTGCCAGCCAATCTATAGCTAGACTATAATTTATTATTTGGGTGGTCTGCTAAAAACCAGTCATTGATGAGCTGGGCTTTGTTAAAATTAAAAACATATGCTCTGTGAAGACAGTGTCACAAGAATGAGAAAACAAGCCACAGACTGGAGGAAATACTTGCAAAAGACACATCTGGTAAAGGGTTGGCTTTTTTTTTTTTTAATGTAATGGATTTATTAAAACTTAAAACCCCATATGTTTACACTTAGGTGATTAAAAAATAGTGTCAATTTTCTCAGAAATATTCTTCTTTTGAACCAAGTAGGTAAGCTCATGTGTTTAAAAGGAAAAAGGCAGCATTTTTCATTACATTTCTTCCTGTTGGTAAAGGATTGTTTTCCAAAATACACAGAACTTTAAAACTCAAGGATAAGGGAACAAACAACTCAATTAAAAAATAGGCCAAATACATTAACAGATACATCATCAAAGAAGCTACACAAAAGGCAAGCATACAAAAATATGCTTACAGCATATATCATCAGAGAAACATAAATTAAATACACCTGTTAGAATTGCCAAAATCTGGAAAACTGACACCACCAAACGCTGGTGAAGATGTGGTGCAACCGGAACTCTAATTCATTGCTGGTGGGAATGCAGTCCATGGAGTCGCAAGAGTTGGACATGACTTAGCGACTGAAGAACAACAACAACGCCGAATGATTCAGCCACTTTGGGAAATAACCTATGGTTTCTTACAAAAGGAAGTGTACTCTTACCATATGATTCAGAAATCTTGCACCTTGGTGTAACCCAAAGGAGTTGAAAAACTTATGTTCATACAACAGTATGCACTTGGATGTTTATAGGAACTTTATTCATAATTGCCAAACCTTGGAGGCAACTGAGATGTCCTTCAGTAAATGAATGAATACATAACTATGGTACTTCCAGACAATGGAGTATTACTCAGTGCTAAAAAGAAGTGAGCTATCAGGCCATGAGGCTTCCCCAGTAGCTAAGCCATAAAGAATCTGCCTGCGGTACAGGAGATGAGGGTTCAGTCCCTGGATCAGGAAGATTCCCTGGAAAAGGAAATGGCAACCCACTCCAGTATTCTTGCCTGGAAAATCCCATGGACAAAGGAGCCAGGTGGAATACAATCCATGGGGTTCAAAAGAGCTGGACATGACTTGACGACTAAACGACCACAATCAGGCCACGGAGACACAGAGGAGAGTTAAAAACATATTGTTTAGTAAAAAAAATAAATTCAACTGAAAGAGTTACATGCTTGGAATTATATAGTATGATTCCAGCTCTATGACATTTTGGAAAAGGCAAAACTAAGAATACTGTGAAAAGATCAGTGGTTGTCAGGGGTTGGAGGTTGGAGGGGAGAGATGAATAGGCAGAACACAGAGGATTTTTAGGGCAGGGAAAATACTCTGTGTGATGCTATAATGATGGATCCTTGTAATTATGGCATTTTTCAGAACCCATAGAATGCATGAAACCAAGAGTGAACTCTGATGGAAACTACAGACTTTGGGTGATTATGATGTGTCAATGTAGGCTCATCAATTGTAACAAATGTACGGCTCTGGTGAGGAATATTGATGATGAAAGAGGTTATGCCTGTGTAAGGGCAGGGGGCATATGGGGAGTCTCTGTACTTCCCTTTTAATTTTGCTGTGAACTTAAAACTGCTCTAAAAAATAGTCTTTTTTTTTTTTTTTTTAAGTCAGACCACTGAGATTCTCACTCAGTGGTATTTAAATGAAGCCACTTGGAAAGAATTTGTTAGTTGTTAGAGGAAGAAGCAGATGGGGGCCAGATGAGTCATGTGAAAAGTGACTTTTCTATAAAAAGGCACTTGAGCTTCTGCTCCTGTAGTGTCTGGATCACTTGAAGTTCAAATCTACTCTCCCACCATTTTTCTAGGAGGCCCAAGCCTGTTATGGCGTCATCTCTTGAATTCCCAGGAGGCTTCTTAGGTCTGTACTAATCTCTTTTTACCTAAACTAGTTTGAATGAGTTACTGTTGTTCATTATCATAAAAGGGCTTCTCTGGTGGTTCAGTGGTAAAGAATCCACCTGCAATGCAGGAGACATGGGTTTGATCCCCGAGTCAGGAAGATCCCCTGGAGAAGGAAATGGCAACCCACTCCAGTATTCTTGCTGGGAAATCCCATGGACAGAGGAGCCTGGCAGGCAACAGTCCATGGGGTTACAAAGAGTCAAACACAACTTAGTGACTAAACAACAGCAACAGTGACAACATTGTCATAAAAAACAGGTACAATGATATGTATTCATATATCTGAAAATACCCGTGCATCTCCTGAGAGATCCCTCTCTAAGAAAAAGACCCCCAGTTGAATCAGTTAATCTTTATGCCTGACGTCCACTCCCTCTCTTGGTCCTTCCTCTCTGGGCCATACAGTTGAGGCCTTCAAAAATGGACTAATATGAAGACTGGAGTCGGAAGCTCCTTTTATGGAGAAATTTGAAGGGAAAAGAGTAAGTCAGCTAGCCTCAAAAGGTCTTCCTTAGCCCCTAGCAAGACTCTTCCCTGGAGTCTTAAAATTGGTTCTGTTTACAAGAGGGTCTTTAAAGGGGCTACAATTCAACTTGTTGAGAGCCAGGCTTTGTGCCAATGAGTAGGAGTAAGTCCTTTGAAGAAAAGGGGTGAGAATCAAGGGTGGAGAGAAAGTATAAGTCCAGAGAGAAGTGTTTGCTATGCCTGCTCTGGCTTGAAGGCATTTCAGAGGAGAAATCCTGGTGGAAGACTCTCCCCCAAACCTTGGAGAAGGAAAAAGTGTGCAAACTGGCAGGCGACTAGTTCGCAGCAGTAGAGACAGACCATGGTCTGTTTCCCCTCGTGGTTGTCGTGTTCAGGTCAGTACTAACTTTAGCCCTGCAGTCCTCAAATGGGGACAGTCCACTAGTGGATTAAATCCTCCTTAAATGACTGAGAAGCTTTTAGCCAGAGATCAGAAGAAAGGAAATTATTTCATCTATTCTCTGCCTGGAGTGTGATGATTTCCGGGGAAGCCGTTCTCCAGTGTTTTGCATAATAATAAAACTTTCTATTCATATAGCATTGATCCCCCAGGAGCTTGAAGTCCTCCATAAGTATTTTATCAGCTGCTCTCACCTGGGGTACCTGGGAAGGATGAAGGAAGAGAGGACAGCATTTGGCTTGTTTTTCTTTCCATGGTCACTCTTGGCTAAGACCGCAGGCCCTCTGAAGCAGAGCATGGGGGAAGCAAACTCAAGGACTCTCTCAGTGTATAAATAGATTCACAGAATTAGCCTTTCCCTGGCTTCATGCTGGGTGGGTGTCCAATTACCCACTACTGTGTAATTAATTATCCTTATTCCATCATTTATTTGCCTCCTTTCATTGTGGTAATTATCCTTGTTCTTGGTTAGGGAAGCTGGTGCACAGAGAGGCCCCGCAGAATGACTGCATTCTTATGCCAGGCCATTGGCCGTTCCAGAGCAAGCATTATCAAATGTTCAGCTACCGACCCATCTCTCCACCTTCTTCCTGCCAGTAGTGAGCAGGCACTGTTCCAGAGCCCAGGTGAACTGCGTTTGTCATGAAACAAGTCTGAAGATGAAAGACAGGTATCGCTCAAGCTGGATGGCATGACCCCAGGGTGGTGGGCTGACCTTCAGACACACTGTCCTCAGACCCACAACCAATGCGATTCTCTTCAGATCAGGCTGCCTCTCTGGGACACAAACATTAAAAAAAAAAAGATCAGAAGGGTGTTTCAAATGGTGCTGGGACATAAATAGCTATTGCAAAAGAATGTTGTCTCAGTGATATGATGACTGAATCAGCACCGCATTGAATTAGCAGCAATCTGGTCTTCAGGGTAATAGAATGATGGTAAATGAACATCATTACATTTTTACCCCGTGTATGAGTTCTTCGGAAAAAGACAAACAGCTTCCAGGTGTCTTGCAGCAAGATTTAAACAACTGAGTCACTTTGCTTGGTGGAGGAACAAGTGGCAGCATAGAATCTCCTCATGATTCAGCGGCTGCCAACTTGGATTGTCCCCAGTTCCAACTTTAGCATCTTTCTTTAGTCACTCCGCTGCATAGTTCCCTCCTGTAGGTGCACAATAGGAGGAAATTCTCATGAAGGTGACCAAGCTGCCACTGTCCCGTCTGACCAAGCGTCCCCTGAGATAGCAGCCTACCCTTGCCAGGAAAGACAGTTCCTGAGAGGAACCACCTGCAGACATTCCAAGTCAGGGCCTTGAATTATTGGCCATCTCTGAGCACATCTTACTGATGTGCTCACTCCTTTGGTCACCAAGGAGACAAGGTAATCCCTCAAGAATGTCCTCAGGTGGCTCAGCCCAAACTCTGCCAGGAGGTGGGATGGAGCGGAGGGAGTGCTATTTGGAACTCTAGTCTTTATATTAACTGGATATTAGCTTGACCTGTGACATTAGGTGGGTTGGGACTCTCTGGGTCTTAGTTTTCTTATCTACGGGGATAATGACCTGGAACTGCTGGGGAGGGATTAGAGAGGATAAACTTACTGAAAAGCCTGGAATATGTGGCCTATTGTATTAGCATAAAGACACCCAAGGCCTTTGTGTTGACTGATAAAACTGAGAGCCTATATTTATCTACTGATGGTGGATTTCAGGGGACCATCAGTCCACTGAGGAATTCCCAAACAGATGAGTTTGGTGAAAGAACAGAATACTCCAATAAAAGAAAAAGCAAAGAACAGGATACTCCAAGGAAAAATTAATTAAAAATTAATTATAGTGACTGAAATAAAAATTTTATCTAGAAAACCTGCAGAAGGAATTCAGCCTAATATATAAAGAATGGTTTACCAGTGGACCTAAGCATCTTCCCATTGATTATAAAGAAAGAAATCCTCTGTAAAGTCAGGGATCTGAAACTATTGTTGATGTTAAGAGGGTAGGGTTATCATGACAAGTGCCAGAGAAGGGTGTTGGTCTGCACAGAGCTTGAAAATAGAAAATTTGGAAAGTGTTACTATGTCTTCATTGTTGTCTAGGAAAGAGGGCAGGCCATTCTAGTTGACTGGTCCCAGTTCTTTAGACAGAGTGGAAAGGGGGTAATTCATTAAGTTCTCATAGCCCAAGAAAAAGAGCCCTTAAACATACTCCATGTACTCTGTTGTAATTCTGTCTTTAAACAACTTGCTGATTTGTAATTTGTTTGTTAGTCGCTATTAATGAGAACCTACTGTGTACTGTGTACAGCCAACTCATTGGAAAAGCCCCTGATGCTGGGAAAGATTGAGGGCAGAAGAAGAAGAGGGCGTCAGAGGATGAGCTGGCTGGACGGCATCACTGATGCAATGGACATGAACTTGGGTGAGCTTCGGGAGATGGTGAGGGACGGGAGGCCTGGTGTGCTGCAGTCCCTGGTGCCACAAAGAGTTGGACACGACTCTGTGACTAAACAGCACGGTGTGCCTGGCCTCGTCTTCATAGACACACTTCACGGCACACTTCATGCGCACTTTCATACATGGCTACTCACAGCAACCTTTTGAGGTAAGTATCGAGAACCCTATTTTTAGAGGAAGAAACAGACTAAGGATTCAGTTTGGTTCAGTTCAGTTCAGTTGCTCAATCTGACTGTTTGCGACCCCATGGACTGCAGCACACCAGGCTTCTCTGTTCATCACCAACTCCTGGAGCCTGTTCAAACTCATGTCCATTGAGTTGGTGATGCCATCCAACCATCTATCTCATCCTCTGTCGTCCCCTTCTCCTCCTGCCTTCAATCTTTCCCAGCATCAGGGTCTTTTCCAGTGAGTCAGTTCTTTGCATCAGGTGGCCAAAGTATTGGAGCTTCAGCTTCAGCATCAGTCCTTCCAATGAATATTCAGGGTTGATTTCCTTTAGGATTGTCTGGTTTGATCTCCTTGCAGTCCAAGGGACTCTCAAGAGTCTTCTCCAACACCACAGTTCAAAAGTATCAATTCTTTGGCACTCAGCTTTCTTTGTGGTTCAACTCTCATATCCATACATGACTAGTGGAAAAACTAAGAATGGAAAAACTAAAGACTAAGGGTGGTTAGGTCATTTCCTCAGTTACTCATCAGAAACGGTAGAGCTGTGATTTAATGCTGCTTGGACTAACTTTCAATGCCTTCTTTCTTTTCTGTATGCTGCTGCCTCTTGGAAAGAAACTGCTTGATGCTTCTGGTTGGTTCTAATCTTGTACCAGAGTTGTCTCCCTGGCTGGAAATGGCCACAGTTGGTGGGACTCAAGTCCCTCAAACTGGTTATTTCTGGGTGAACTTGTTATTGGGTTTGAATGGAGAGGATGGAAACAGATCAGACCTTGAACTGCAGTATTCTCATTCCAGTAATGTCTAAGCAGCCCTGACAAAAATAGGCTGTCACTTCTTCCCCTTATATTTTGGCACCGATTACCCTCTGGAAGGACTTGTGAAGACACAAAACATTCTCTGTGCGGCATCCTTAAATGGGAAGCATGCTGAAATTTACTTTTTCCTCCACAGGAAAGCTCCAAATTAAATGGATACAAGTAGCTTGATATTATGGCTTTTGTTTTCACAGCTGCTGAAATAGCTCTGGCTTTCCTGGTTTGATTCATGATAACTTCGGCTGAAATTACATGTGTCTAAAGATAGGACTTGCAGGTCAGAGCTCCTGAGTGGATATTGTTCTTTGTTTCAATGGGATCTGCTCATTTTAGCTCAAAGCAGCCCTTGACCCACACATGAATATGAAAAGCCCATAGACATCCCTCAATATGGATCGTTTTATCTGTATGATCTCAGCAATTCATATAGATTGTGTTTGCATTTAAGAGGGTATTTTAGCAATTAATATGAGGCACATGTGACCCCCTTTTAACTGGAAAGGTTCACAGTGAAGTGCCTATATTGCATATTTGCAGTGAAGGATGGGCTTCCCAGGTGGCGCTAGTGGTAAAGAATCCACTTGTCAGTGCAGGAGACCTAAGAGACGCAAGCTTGATCCCTTGGTTGGGAAGATGCCCCGGAGAAGGGAATGGCAGCTCATTCCCGTTTTCTTGCCTGGAAAATTTCAGGGACAGAGGAGCCTGGCAGGGTACATTCCACGGGGCCGCAAAGAGTCAGACATGACTAAGGGACTGAGCATGCACAGTGAGGGACAGAAATGAACTGCTTCAGTGGTGGGTGATCAGAAAGGTGGTGGTGGTGGGAGGTGGCAGCAGAGAGAAACCAAGTTGTGAGATGGCCTGGGTTTTCTTTCTTTCTTTTTTTTTAAGCTCAGGGAAGAATTCTGAAGGAGGCAATCTGTCTTCAGATATTCAGGGGACTCACTTGCCCTGGCCAGGAAGAAGTAGGCTTCCCCTCTTCTTGGACTCCAAGAACTTGCACTAAATCTTTAAGTTAGGATACGTGGAGAGTTTACTCTAAGGAACAACTCTAGGGCATTAATGTTGTTTGGAATGCTGGAGGGAGATACCTGCAGTAGAGGTGTGCCCCCTGTCACTGGGATGCAGTCAAGCCAGGGAAGCTATGGTTTGGATTCCAGCACTGGGTGAGAAGTTATACCCAATCACCATAAAATTCTCCAGGTACGAATACTGGAGTGGATTGCTATTTCCTTCTCCAGAAGAGTACTGGAGTGGGTTGCTGTTTCCTATTCCAGGGGATCTTGCCGACCCAGGGATCAAACACACGACTCCTGTGTCTCTTGCACTGGCAAGCAGATTCTTTACCACCAAGCTACCTGGAAATCCCGGTTCATAGTTTGAGATACTAACATCAGTTACTCTTACTGGAATCAAATATGAGAAATCATTTGACAGTGTATGTTGGAAAAGAGTATTTATGCACTAAAACCTCACTAATTTGAAATAATTGAATGGGAAAGCCAGTTTGGTTGGTGAAGTTGATTATGAAGTGCTTGTAAATAATAAAAGGCCATTTTACGACTTTCAAGTCCATGGTTGTGGGGAATTATGTGTGCTGAAGTTGCTTGATCAAGGTCCTGCTTTAATGAATAGGGAATGATTTGTAATCAACATATCAGAGTACCAGACTCGCTGGCCTCTGCTTAGATTAGAATTAAATCGTTTGTAATTCAGAGTGTATGAAAACAGTTGGTCTCTTAAGTAAATAAAGAGGCCCCTCAGACTTTCATTTCAAGTATTTACTTGCTGTCAGCCTTTCCTTTTTTTCTGTTGATAGTGCTAAGGGAGGCTTCTGTTCAACGCCTGTCAAAATGTCACAATTAAAAAACAAACAAAAGTGCACTATGAATAAATGAGACTTTTTGCTATATTTTTGCCAGAAGGATTCTTGGTTTCTTAGGTTGAATAATAGGTTGCTCAAAACTCAGGGAAGGAAACTATCTGGGGAGCTACAGATATCTAGAAGGAGTGGCCAAAATTGGATTCAACATTTTTTCCCATTCATTGATTAAACTTTAATGTTCAAAAGATCATGTATAGTATGATTCTATTTACATGAAATGTCCAGAATAGGCAAATTCACAGAAATAAAGTAGATTAGTAGGGTGGGGGAGATTAGTGGGGTGGGAACTTTGGAGGGGAACAGAGAGTGACTGCTGATGGGTATGGGGTTTCTTTTTGAGGGGATGAAAATGTTCTAAAACCTGTTGTGGTGATGGTTACACAACTTTGTGAGTATACTAAAAACCATTGAGCACCAGAAGTAAATTGTGTGGTATGTGAGTTCTGTCTCAGTAATTATGGAACTGTGTTATGAGTCAAACACTGCTCTGGGCACTAGAAATAGAATATTAAGGAGACTAAGTCCCTGTCCTCATAGACCTTACATTCCAGTGGGAGAGTCAGGTAACAGGTGTGTGGGCAAACATGTAAAAACACAATTTTAGGATGAGATAGTATGCAGAAGGAAAATAAAGGATGAGGAAGCAGAGTGATGTGTGTGCACGCAAAAGTGAATGTGTGTGTGCCCACATCTGTGTGCATGTGTTATCGTGTACATATGTGTATGCATGTGTATATGTGTGCATTGTATATATGTGTGTGTGTATGTGTGTGTGTGCACACATCTCTATTTTATTTTTTAAAATGATCATGGTAGTGAAACCAAGCAGGATCCTGTGGGACTTTCCAGGGACAGACTCCAGTTTACCTGTCTCTTTTTTTTATGATTTTATTTTTATTTATTTATTTTTGGCTGTGCTGGGTCTTCTCTGATGTGCAGGCTCTTCTCTAGTTGTGGTGAGCCGACTACGCACTCTAGTTGTGGTGCGCGGACGTCTCACTGCAGTGGCTTCTCTTGCTGGGCGCACAGGCTCTAGGGCATGCAGGCTTCAGCAGCTGCAGCAGGTGGGCTCCGTAGTTGTGGCTCACAGGCTCTGGAGCACATATTTAGTAGCTGTGGCTCATGGGCTTAGTTGCTCTGTGGCATGTGGGATCTTCCTGGACCAGGGCTTGAACACGTGTCTTCTGCATTGGCAGGTGGATTCTTTACCAATGAGCCACCAGGGAAGCCCTTTATTATGATTACTTTTTTAATTGTTACTTTTTGGCCATGCTGTGAGACAAATGTGACCCTAGTTCCCTGACCAGGGATTGAACCCATGCCCCTTGCATTGAAAGCACAGAGTCTTAACCACTGGGTCGCTAGGGATGTCCCACATGTTCTCTATGTTTTAGATAGGATGAGTAGGAAGGATCTCTGTAGGTCCTTCCAGAATGAGCCATCCAGATGACTGGAGTAAGGACATCTCAGACAGTGCAGACCCTAAGGCAGGGATAGTTCTGGCCTGTGCAAAGAAGAAGAGAAACTGGGAGCATATATGAAATAAAGTTGGAGAGGATGGCAGGGGTCAAGTCATGCAGGGTAATAGCCATGATAGTAATATCTGTGAATTATTTTAAGAGCTCAATCTTCGCATTGATAATCAGTACTAACTTTGCATGCCTTTTTTGCAGTCCGTAAGTCCTTCTCACCGCCATTATCTAGTCTGATGCTCACAACAACAGGAGAAGTTGCAATTAGTCATCTCGGTCTAGAGATATGGAAAACGTTGGAAACTGTTCACAATTCTCCCTGCTCCTTGAGCCTGTGACCCCACTTCAGCACATGATGCGTGGCTGGGATTTCCTACTTCCTCAGTCCTTACATCAGCACTTGCTGTGCAACATGTAAGCCCTGTGAATGTTTATGGAATGGGCTTCTTTGAGGTCACAAAGCGTGTGGACAAGCAACCTGCAACTTGGTCATCTCATTCCACAACCCGTTCTGTTTGTGCTGACTCACACGGCCCATGTTGCTTTGCCCATCAAATCGCAGAAGATGAGGATGACAGAGTCCTCAGGGGTCACTGTCCCTGTAGGTTGACATTTATATGCTCTGCGACTTGTGGGAGTTTACGTAGTTCCCAGAACTCTGCTGAGAGGGTTGATCAGCCTCTCCTATAATTACACAATCCCACTTTAATGGAGGAGTAAGTTTTGATTAGCATATTCTATTAGATGACTGTAGCATAATTAATTTTTATCCACTGACTCTTACAGTTTCTACTTTTCACCTCTGTCTTAGCATTCAGGCAAGCTCCCTCTTAGCAAATCCTACAGTCTCCAGCTTTCATTTACCTAACGAGGTGATTCAGAACATGAGTTCAAACACTGAAGCAAATTTAAATCCTGGCCTTGCTCTTAATGGATGTATGACGTTTGACAGTTAGTCATTCTGATCCCTAGTTTTTCCATTGGTAAAATGGAGATAATGATATTATTGATCTCATAGGACTGTTTCGAAAGTTTTAAGTGTTCAGAGCAGCGGCTGGCACAGAGTAAGCTTTCAGTAAATGTTAGCTATTGTTAGCTACTATGCTTATCCACCCCCCAACCCCCACCCCCACCCAAGACCACTCACTGTAGAATTATGGTTAAGGAGGCAAGATGTGAGATAATTGCTTGTCAGTGCTTCTCAGTACACAGAATTTCGGATGTTATCTTGGAAAGATAATTAGATGGTCAAAATACATCCTTGGATTGAAGCACAGCAGGTGCCCAGATGGAAACTAGGTTGATTAACTCCTGAGCATTCCACACTGGGGTTAAGGGAGGGAGTGATTAGTGAGTCTACCCAAGTACACTCTTCCATGTGAGTCTCTATGGCTCTTAGGAAACTCTCCAATTGGAGGCTATTTTTACCAGGTGATGATAGAAATTGGGAGTTGGGGATTCAGGAGAACAGCACAGGCGGGGATAAAAAACCATTGATAAAAAGAGCCATTTGCCTCCCTTCTTGTTCCCTCTTTGAGATTCTGGATGAAGCTGCTCTTTCTGGTGTCTGCTGCTTTTCTGTTTCCTGTTCGCAGATTGTCACTGCTGCCAGGTAACTGCAAAGCCTTCTGGGGAGCGGCCTGCGCTTGGCTGCCCGCTGGCTGGGTGACTGGGAGGGAGGTGCAAGGAGGCAGAGGTCAAGGGTGACAGGAATGGAAGCGTCAGTGTCTGTATATATAAACCAGGGCTGCTGAGACAGCCTCTATGCTTATGAAAGAAGGGGAGGCCTGGAAACATGGAGATAACAAGGAAACACTCTCAGCACCTCCTTTTCCCATGCATATTAATCTCTGACACAAATAAAAAGCTAGTAAATATAAAATATTTTGGAAAAGGAATAAACAATATGACTCACTTTTTTCTTTTTCCTTTAAAAAGAAAACAAATGCCCCTGAACTCCAGAAAACGTGTGTGTATGGACATGACTGTTGGTGCCGTAACCACCTCCACCCAAACCACCTCAGTCTTCCTTCTCAGTACTCAAGGTCAGCTGCCGCAGTGGTTCTTACTGTCAGTGTTGAAAGTGAAAAGTGAAAATGTTAGTTGCTCAGTCATCTCTGACTCTTTGCTACCTCATGGACTGTAGCCTGCCAGGCTCCTCTGTCCGTGGGAATTCTCCAGGCAAGAATACTGCAGTGGGTAGCCATTCCCTTCTCCAGGGGCTCTTCCCAACCCAGGGATTGAACCCGGGTCTCCTGCCTTGCAGGCAGAGTCTTTACCACCTGAGCCTGCAAGGGAAGCCCCAGTGACTCTTACTGTCAGCATTAGGGGGAAGATAAATTGTTTTCCCAGGCTGTGCAGAGGCCCTTGGAAAGCCATCTCTCGGGTGCTTTTTCTCTCACATATTAAGTGCCGATTCTCCTCCTAAATGAATAATAACTTACACTAGAAAAAGAGCAGAAAGTGAAGCTGAGTAGCAGCTGACTGTCCCCAGCGAATTTCACCGTTCATCGGTAAGCTGAGCATATGTGTGAGGGAATAATCCATTTTCACATGGGCAGTGGCTGTGAATGTCAGCTAAAAGAGACCCGGGAGATGATCCAGATGATTCCTTATTTCAGGGATGAAGAGAGAGCAGAGGTTAAGTGCTGATCAAGTTCAGGGATGAGACTCTAGATCAAACCTTTTGCAAAAGAGAGAGGATGTCACCATAACTCTCTGGCTTCCACATCTTTCAGAGTCCCCTATCATTAACCTTCAACCTTTTTCCCCACAGACTGCTTCTGAAATGATCTCCCCCGCCTTCCAAGGGATGTTACCACCTCTTCATTCTGTCCCTGCTGCCTGAATCGACCTGCCATCCATCGCTGAGCAGTTTCCCAGACTCATACTTGGTTTCAAGGTCCTTTGTTAGTTTTCTCCTGGTAAGTGATTGCATCATCTCTCTGTGTCAAGAAATGGTTCACTGACTCCAGCTGAAACAATTTGGTCTTGATTTCTTTATCGATTCCTTCCTCTCCTGAGTCCATATTTTATATTAACTGTTTTTAATGTTTCAAACAGGATCAACTGTCAAAAAGGTGCCCAGAGTACAGCTGGTTTGGCCTATGGAGATGAGAGAATCCATTATAGGAAATATTAGATTTTTTTTTTTTAACGGACCACCAAGTCATTGGCCTTGGAGAAACAATATTTTCATTTAAAATATCTGAGATGCTAAAATATACTTAATTCTATTTTGTTTTAAAATACATGGTTTCTCGCATGCATGCATGCTTAGTCACTCCGTCATGTCCGACTCTTTGCAATCCCATGGACTGTAGCCCACCAGGCTTCTCTGTCCATGAGATTTCCCAGGAGTTGGTTGTCATTTCCTCTTCCAGGGGATCTTCCCAACCCAGGGATTGAACTTGTGTCTCCTGCATTGGTAGGCAGATTCGTTACCACTGAGCCACCTGGGAAGACCACATGTTTTCTTAAGGCATGGAAAAATAGCACATAGACTACTATTTATTGAGCACTTAGTATATGCCAGATCCTGAAGAGGTTGCTTTACATATGTCATGAAGTATTATCAACAATACTATTGGGAGAGTATCATTAACTCCATCTAACACAAGTGGAAACAAAGTTGCAGAGACTTTGTTTAAAGTCCTGCAGAAAGTGGGCTTTTCCTCACTGCAGCCTGTGGGCTTAGGTGGCCTCCATCAGCAAAACAGTTTTGGTTCCATTCTCACGTGATAGATGTGAATACAGTGTAATGAACTGACGTTCTACAAGCCTGGACCAAGCAACTGTCAGTTACCTGGTGCTGTGTAGCAGCACCCCCAAACTTGGTTACAGGAGCCTGTATTATCTCATAGCTTCTGTGACTCAGGAATCTGGGCACAGTTTAGTTGGGTTCTCTGGCTCGAGTCTCTGCAGACTGTTTTCAGGGCTTCATCTGGACTGTAGTCATCTCCAGGCTGGGCTGGGTTAGGATCTGCTTCTGAGCTCACTCAAGTGGTCATTTGGCAGGACTGAGTTCCTCACTGACTGCTGAACTGGCTTCAGTGCTTCTCTAGTTGTTGGCTAGGAATCACCTGTAGTGGGTGGAATCGTGGCTCCCGAAGACATCAGGTCTTAATGTCTGAAATATGTGTATGTTATCTTAAAATTTAAAAAAAAAAAATTGGGCTTCCCTGGTGGCTCAGGTGGTAAAGAATCCGTCAGCAATGTGAGAGACCTGGGTTCGATCCCTGGGTCGGGAAGATCCTCTGGAGAGGGGAATGGCAACCCACTGCAGTATTCTTCCCTGAAGAATCCTATGAACAGAGGAGCCTGGCAAGCCACAGTCCATGGGGTGCCAAGAGTCGGACACGACTGAGCACCTAACACTTTGACTTTGACCTTAAAATTAAAAAAAAAAATTGTGGTAAAGTACATAATATAAAATTTACCATATGATAAGTTTTTGTGAATGAGATTAAGACTTTAAAAAATTTATTTATTTATTTTTGACTGCCCTGGGTCTTGGTAGCTGAGTGAGGACTTTCTCTAATTGTGGCACACGGGGGCTACTCTCCGTTGCGGTGTGTGGGTCTGTCATTATTGCAGAGCTCAGGCTCTAGGTGCAGGGGCTCAGTAGTTGTGGCACATGGCTTAGCTGCCCTGTGGCATGTGGGATCTTCTCAGCCCAGGGACCACACCCACGTCCCTTGCATTGGCAGGTGGATTCTTTACCTCTGTACCACCAGAGAAATCCTAGATTAAGATTTTTGAGATGAGGAGATTTTCCTGGGCTCTCTAGGTGGTCCCTTAAAGCCATCAGCAGTATCCTTACGAAAGCGAGGCACAGGGTGACTCGACACAGGAAAGGAGGGGGCAGTGTGACCATAGAGCTGTTGATAGGAGTGATGCAGCCACAAGTCAAGGATGCTGGTAGCCACCAGGGCTGGAAGTGCCAAGGAAAGGATTCTCCCCTAGAGCCCCCAGAGGAAGCCACAGCTTTGCTGACACCTTGATTACAGTCAGTGAAACTCGTTTCAGTCTTCCAATCTCCAGAATGGAGTGAATACATTTCTGTTGTTTTAAGCCACCAAGTTTGTGCTCATCTGTTACAGCAGCCGTAGGAACTGATATAACCCCTCAGTCTCTTGCCACATGGACCTCTCTGCAGGGCATCTCACAAAATGGTAGTTTGTTTCATCAGAATGAGCAAGCAGGAAGAGCCAGAGAGAGCATGAGCAAGATGGAAGTCACTTTTGTGGAACCTCATTTCAGACGTGGCTCCCCTGGTGGCTCCGTTGATAAAGAACATGCCTGCCAATGCAGGAGACACAGGTTCAATTCCTGGGTCGTGAAGCCTCCCTAGAGAAGCAAATGACAACCAGTTCAACTGTTCTTGTCTGGAAAATTCCATGGACAGAGAACCCTGATGGGCTACAATCCATGGAGTTGCAAGAGGCAGACACGACTGAGCACACAGGCGCCATTATCATCATCTCAGAGGCACATTCCATCACTTTTGCCCTATTTTATAAATTAGAAGGAAGTCACTGGATTCTGACCCCACTGCAGGGGAGGGGATTACACAAGGGCATGGATACCAGGGGGCAGGCCTCACTGGGCACCATCTGAGAAGCTTCCCACACAGCAACCATCATATTTGATGTGAGATAAGGGGAAACCAGAAAGTATCTCGAATTGCAGACAGGCCCCTGCTGAGGTTTTTCTATCTCTGGCCCTGGAAGGCCTTTGTTGGGAATGACTTTTTTTCCTATAGGATCCATTCTGATTCATTCACTTTGCTGGAAAAGTTCAAGCACATACTCTCTTCCCATCCTTTTTACGTCAACCTGAAATTTCGCATCTTTCATGTAGACTGTCATGATCAAGTGGAAGCTTTATATAAATTCCTAATACCCTAAATAAGCACATGACCTTTATCTTCTCTGAGAGAGAGGAAAACAGGAGACACCCGCAGAGAGATTCCATCCAGGGCTGATGTATATGATTTATTTATAACCATTGAAGTGATGTTGTTGCTGGGTTTATACTGAAGTGAATAGATGGTTGCATTAAGCTCTGGTCATCTGGAAAGGGACATTCCACAAAACAGCGGAACTGATGGAGCTGCCTTCAGATCTCCCCCTCCCCTACCCCAGCCCCTGTGCATCGGCTCTATATAAGGTCCCACTGCTGCCCCAGGGCACTGTTGTCTGTGACTTAGCTTCACATCTCTTACTGGGTTGCAGTGCAGCATCCCAGGATTTCTTGGGTGCTTTGCAGACCGACTACATCCAAACCACCTGAGGAATTTGATTAAAATGCATATATCCACACCCAACCCAGTTCTGCTAAATCTATGAAATCTGCTGTGGGACCTAGAAACCTATATTTTAAATAAGCTTCCCAGGTGATTCTTAGGCACAGTAAAGAGGAGAATGCTAACATAAACCAGATTCCCTCCTCAAGCGGCTTTCCTAGCTATTTATGAATGCTACCTCTGCTCTATGATATTCATATTTTTTTTCAGTCACCTTTTAAAGTATTTGGAAATTCTTAACCCATTTATTTCCTAGTAAGTGGTCTTTTACCACTGGTGGTAGGCGTGATGATTTGGAGTGTTACATATGTAACACTGTAAAGTGTAATGGTGGTGTTTGTATCTTTAGAGTATTTTTTTTTTAATGGCAAATTGTATAGGTTTTACTTTTTGGTAATGATATAGATGATGATTACAGCCATGAAATTAAAAGACGCTTAGTCCTTGGAAGGAAAGTTATGACCAACCTAGATAGCATATTCAAAAGCAGAGACATTACTTTGCCAACAAATATCCATCTAGTCAAAGCTATGGTTTTTCCAGTGGTCATGTATGGATGTGAGAGTTGAACTGTGAAGAAAGCTGAGTGCCGAAGAATTAATGCTTTTGAACTGTGGTGTTGGGGAAGACTATTGAGTTCCTTGGACTGCAAGGAGATCCAACCAGTCCATTCTAAAGGAGATCAGTCCTGGGTGTTCATTGGAGGGACTGATGCTAAAGCTGAAACTCCAGTACTTTGGCCACCTCATGCGAAGAGTTGACTCATTGGAAAAGACCCTGATGCTGGGAGGGATTGGGGGCAGAAGGAGAAGGGGACGACAGAGGATGAGATGGCTGGATGGCATCACCGACTCGATGGACATGAGTTTGAGTAAACTCCTGGAGTTGGTGATAGACAGGGAGGCCTGGCATGCTGTGATTCATGGGGTTGCAAAGAGTCGGACACGACTGAGCTACTGAACTGAATGATAGAGTTTCTTTTCTTTGTAAGTTTGTTTCAGTGGAAAAGAAGGAGTTGGTTTAAAGAAAACATTAAATAAGTAATAGAACGGGTGCTATACAGATCTGGTGGGCTTCCGTGGTAGCTCAGCTGGTAAAGAATCTGCCTGCTATGTAGGAGACCCCAGTTCGATTCCTGGGTTGAGAAGATCCCTTGGAGAAGGGATAGGCTACCCACTCCAGTGTTCTTGGGCTTCCCTGGTGGCTCAGTCAGTAAAGAACTGGCTTGCAATGCAGGAGACCTGGGTTCAATCCCTGGGTTGGGAAGATCCCCTGGAGGAGGGCATGACAGCCCACTCTAGTATTCTTGCCTAGAGAATCCCCATGGACAGAGGAGCCTGGCAGGCGACAGTCCATGGGGTTATAAAGAGTTGGACACAACTGAGCGACTAAACACAGCACAGCACATACAGATTTGGCAGAAATAATGACCAACATAATCAATCAAATGCCTGAAATCTGGGAAATCCTCTCTTTACCCAGAGGAAGGCTCTCTGTGGATTTCAGGTATCACTGTGGGAATTGGAGGAGGCATTTGGGGGCAGAAAGGACATTTGTAGGTCACTGCCCATTCTTTTGTGTGGGGCAGGCCATGGTGATCTGTATCAGTCATCAAGGTGATCAGAATAAGTAGCTGAGACACACTTTCAGATGTGTCTCTTGTGAATAAAAAGAGCAGAGCGATAAATAATTGCAAACCAGTGCAATAAAGCTGTATAGAGCCATAAACGTCTTTAATATCAGGACTGGCTCTTGGCAAAATGCAGTGGAGATGAAGCCCCTCCCCCAAGTCCTTTGTCATTGTCAAAGCACCCGCCTCTCCTCCTTTCTTTCCTTTCCCCTTCCTTCTCTCCCTCCCTGTCCCCATCAAATTTGTGCTCGTTTCATTGTTTTTGGAGCTGCGTGTGACCCATGTTATTCCAAAGCATCGGTCTTCAAATCCTCTTGGATTGAAGCATTCTACCACAAAAATTAACTAATGGATACCTTTTCTTAATTTGGAAACAAACAAAAAACCCTTTCTTTTTAAACAATAAAGCAGAGACTTTACTTACAGATAAATATAATATGTCTATTGACATAGATACTTATAATATCTATGTCATATGATATATGTTAAAACAGTTTGATGTTTTTGAAAGCTTGATTTGTTGTACAATATTTTCAATAAGTGTTTTTTCCCTATCTATTTGAACTTCCCTACCCATTTGAGATCTTAGGACTCTGTTGGCCTTATGGTAGCCACTAATCACATGGGGCTATTGAGTCCTTAATTCAATAGATAAGGGCTAGTCTGAACTAAGACATGTTGTCAGAGTAAAATACATACTGAATTTCAACAACTTGGTGTAACAAAAGAGAATGTAAAATGTACAATTAATAATTTTTAAAATATTGAGTATGTGTTAAAATTATAACATTTTGGCTGTATTATATTAAAATGTATCATGCAAATTAATTTCACCTCTTTCTTTTTACCTTTTTTAATGTGACCACTGAAAGTGAAAAAAAAATGAAAGTTGCTCAGTCATGTCCTACTCTTTGAGACCCCATGGACTATACAGTCCATGGAGTTCTCCAGGCCAGAATACTGGAGTGGGTAGCCTTTCCCTTCTCCAGGGGATCTTCCCAACCCAGGGATCGAACCCAGGTCTCCTGCATTGCAGGTGGATTCTTTACCAACTGAGTTATCAGGGAAGCCCAATGTGGCCACTAGAAAATTTAAAATTGTGTATGTGGCTCATATTAGCATGTTAGTGAAGTGAGTGAAGTCGCTCCGTCATGTCTGACTCTGCAACCCCATGGACTGTAGCCACACTTCTCTGTCCATGGGATTTTCCAGGCAAGAGTACTGGAGTGGGTTGCCATTTCCTTCCCCAGAGGAGCTTTCCAACCCAGGGATCGAACCTGGGTCTCCCACATTGTAGGCAGATGCTTTACCATCTGAGCCACCAGGGAAATCCCTATTAGTGATTCACACATTTCCATGAACAGCATTGCCTTAGAAAATACTAAGTTCAACTTGCAATAAGCCCCGATCTTTTATTGACTTGACACTGAGTGATCATAGGCTCTGAGCCTCACAACATCCTCTGAGTGCTGACAATACAAAGTTAAGTCTTTGTTTCCTAACTTGGGTATTTAGGTCAATTCCCTCATCTCCTTAGTTAATATTAGTAGATTCTATTACCGAGAGATCATCTTGGTCAAGCCTAATTCTTACAAAACCACACCTTATAATGAGACAACATTAAAATGCTTGAGAAATTATTTGGATCAACTACAAAGTCAGAGAAGGATGTAGGAATACCGGGTTATTGAAAACATGTTTGTGACAAGACCAAGATTCCTTCAATTATTTTCTCTGTGGCTTATAGACGAGCAAATTATGATCTTTTTAACTGGCAATAACACCTTCCTCTCAGGTGTGATGTCTGGACATCATAAAGCTTTTTCTGCCGCATGTATCATAAACCAGGCATTAAAAACAATAACCATAACTATTATGATTGAATTCTTCAGCTTCCTGTCAAATCAATACCTATCTATGAATGTAGAGAATCAGTTTATATATGTGGTGGTGGTATTATTTAGTCGATCAGTCATGTTTGATTCTTGTGACCCCATGGACTGAAATCCACCAGGCTCCTCTGTCCATGGGATTTCCCAGGCAAGAATACTGGAGTGGGTTGCTATTTCCTTCTCCAGGGAATTTTTCTGATTCAGGGATTGAACCCACATCCCCTGCATTGGCAGGTGGATTCTTTACCACTGAGCCACCTGGGAAGCCCAATTATATTGTGACTGATCTGCTTTTTGTTTACCCAAATCTGAAGCCAAAATAAATAATTTGGTATTCAGGCTGTCTTTTGTTCTAGCTATGCCATTAAATAGAATACTATTGGCTTCATGCATCTCTGTTAGTCTGTCAGTGTTGTGACTGCATATACTCCTAATTTTATTGGACAGTGTAGATCTGCCTTCATTACTTTCCTCCTTACCTTGACCCGTGGCTGACCCTTGACATCATCCTTAGCAATATCTCTTTTGCTTCCTTAGTCTTCGAGCTGTCTCCAGCCTCCTGGTGCTTCAGTGTGGCCTCAGCTTAGAGAAATGGGTAAGACTCGCTCCAGTGCATTGTCCCAGTCCTGTCCTGGCCCAGGCTTGCACCTGGACCCAAATCCCAGTCGTAGCCTAACCCCTATCTGCTGGTTGTATTTGTCTTATCCCACCAAAATTCCTTACACGTTTCATACCTGATGTCCTGTGTCAGCTAGCAAGTTTAAACAGTCAGCAAAACCAATGAAAAAAATAGCAGATGGATATTAAAAGGCAGCAGCATAATTCTACAATCTTCACTGAATTCCCCCAGGTAATTCATTTCCTGGAATATTGAGCATGGTATATCATTTCTTACCCAACGCGCTTGGGACTGTCTGAAACACAAGACAAATAATCTTGCCACAAAACTGTGTTGAGATTTAATTAACAGAAAACACTATAAAACACCTGTTATCAGACACTGTGAGGAGTCACTGCCTATAACCACAGCATTTGTATATCTGATCATATTCTGTTGTTAAATCCATTTACCTCACTCACACCTTTGATGTTTAAATCCTTTTTCAGAGCAGACTATTAGAACCACGAGATGCACTTGCTTCTGAGTTTGGGTTTCCTATATGTCCCATATATTGGGTATTTTAAGTTCCTAGTTTGACCTTTCAACTTGGTTATATTAGGCCGTTGATGGCTTAACTTGGTAATTTCTGGGAATCCATAGTAACAACTGGCTGTCTAGCCAGGACTCCACCTGAGGTATGTGCTACAGGAAATCATCTTTGGAGTTGCCAGGGTGAGGAAACTGTGGTTCTTTTTGCTATAGCTGCCATCCCACTTTTATCGTTACAGGCTCTTTTGTTTGTCAGGGATGTCTACTCAAGCAGCCTTTCTTTTTTTCTGTTACAGCACATCCATATTTGTCAATCACACTGTAGCATAATTTCTTCAACTTTGAAGAAATTGGGCTATAAGATAACCTAGGAAATCCTGATAAATCTTATTCCATAAATCTTACTTGCTAGCTCTAACTAACCCCTATGAAACTATCTAACCCCTATGAAATCCCCATCCCCCAGGTTTCTTCAAAGATGGAATCACACTTTTCATACACCCCTGTTAATATCCTGGGAGTATAGTTGAGGAAAACATGCAGGTCAGTCACAAATGTCAGTTCTTTCTTTATTAGTCTTCTGGAGTTATCCTTGTTCATTCCCACTGCTAGTAATCTAGTCACATCCCTTCTCTGCTCACAACTGAGCCACTGCAATTATTTTCCAACTCGTCTTTCCGATTCACTGTCTCCCTTATGCAATTCATCCTCTGTGCTTTTCGTGCTTAGTAGTTCAATCATGTCCAACTCTTTATGACCGTTTGGACTGTAGTCTGCCAGCTCCTCTGTCCATGGGCTTCTCCAGGCAAGAATATTGCAGTGGGTTGCCATTTCCCTCCTCCACGGGATCTTCCCAATCCAGGGATCGAACTGCGTGTCCTGCATTGCAGGCAGATTCTTTATCCACTGAGCCATCAGGCATCCTCTGTACTGCAGCCTATTATTGAGCAATCTGCTTGAGTTGAAAGTGAGGCTCAGAGAGATTAGGTACCAATAACACGGTCCCATAGGCACCAAGTGGCAGAGATAAGACGTCTATTATACTGGTGTTTTCAAACTGGTCTGTAGAACCCTGGAAGTCTAAAGACATTCTCAAGTAGCTTTCAGTAAATTTGTGTTTGCATTTAAGCCACAATCTGTTAACCATGAGCATATGCTAGACCACCTGAGTGACCATCTGACGACTGAGGACTGGCATGCAGTTTCACTACCTGTGTTTGTGCTCATTGAGAACTTTACTACTTGCTGAGAACAAGTAGTAAACTTTAATTGGGATGGATTTTGGGGAAAAAAGGGCAGATTGAGGATTTTTTTCAGCAGTAATTTCAAGAATCTCGATCTGTACAAAGATTTTCCCATCTTTTCTAGTTCTAAGGTCATGGATCAGCTGTTCCGCTGATAGGTTTACCCTCTCTCTTTGGGGTGGGATGGGCACAGATGCGTGACACAAGGCTTGGGGAATAAGCAGAAGGAAATGACTTTATGGTATCAGGTCAACAAGAAATCAGGATGGAATCCAACTGCCAGTCAGTCAACCACAAGCAACAAATTGGAGAAATTAAAAATACTAGCATGGAGTCAAATCTCTTAGATGAAGGATTACTGGGTTAGCACCTGTCTAAGATCTCCAGAGGCTACAAATATCTCTGAATGGGTGTGAAGGAACTGCCAGCTTGCCAAAGGATTAGTGCCTGTGATTGGAAATGAAAGGACAGTTAAAGATCCTTGAGAATTTTTCAAAGCAAGTCATGGGTGAGGACGGGAAGAGATAATGCGGGACAGAGATTCTGCAGAAGACCTGCCCTGGTGGATTTTCCTGCAGCAGAGAGAAGTGAAGTTTTCTCTAACCCCTCTGTCTTTCAGTGCAATGCAGTAATTTTCAAATGTGGGTCAGGGGATGGGTCACATCAGACTTGCTTATAGTGCTGGTTAAAAATACAGTTTTCTGGGACTGAATCAAAGTCTCAGAATTTCACAGAATGGGACTGGTTAGTCGTAGCATTCCAGAAAGTTTTAAAGCATGTTAAAACCCTGCTTAAGAAGGATAACCCGTTAACGCTCTACCCATTAGCCTGATTGATTTTCTTATGGACAGCAAGAGTGACGTGGGTTCTATCATGAGTCAGGGTTGAAGATAGTGGAGGACTGCTCACGTTAAGAAAAAGACGCTAAAAGAAAGGGTGGGGAACTATTTCAATCTCTTGGGCTTGCCCATTTTTTCCCTACTTCTAAGGCCTTTGCAGACGGTCCTCCCTATCTTTTCCAAACCTGACCCTTATATCCTGTTGGCTTTGCTTTCAAGCTCAGGAAACTTTTTTCTCCTTCAGCCCTTTTTGGGTGTGTTTGGATTTTGCCTAAACACGGTCTGCCACACCTGCCCTATGTTATTTTTAGGGTCTCCTTTGCCTACGTGCCCTGAGGAAGTGAGATACTCCGTAAATTCTTTCTTCTCATGAATATTTGATTGGCAGCCTTAAAATTTTTCTTTGTGTTTAAATTATAAACTCACTGCAAGCACAAGGCACCTTTCACCATCTTTTAAACTCCATGTCAATATGTGTTCTTGTAGAGCTATAATTGCCTATTATTTCATAGCTTTCCAAATTAATATTCATTAAACAAAAGCTGAAAATAGTGTTAAATCTATGTAAAATTTTTGATGTGCAAAATTTGCTTATCAGTATGTTAATGTTATTTTATCAGAGTTTGATTTCTGTGGTAAGGAAGGACATTATATTTCTTAAGAATGCTGCTTTTTGAAGCCATTCATATTATAGACTAATGCACATTTTCACAGAATAATGAATTATTATGTGACTGAGGGAGTTAACGAAATGTAAATGAGAAACAATTTCACCGTACTGTCTTTGGAGACACAATGTGATTTTTAAATAAAAATGGAAGCTTCCCACTTTTGCCGGTAATCAGAATTAACATAACGAGTGAAAGGGAGAGACCGGACAGAGGTGGAAGCAGAGCTGCCTTCTGATGTGGAAGAAATCTCTGTCAGGACCTCACCCACCCAGACCACTTTCCTTCCTCTCAAGGTATTCTGGGGTGAAGAGAGATGATGTCATGACAAGCCAACATCTTTATCATCTGTGCAGACATAAACGCCCGAGGGAAAGAAAGTCTCCGATACAATTAGCCATTCCATGTAAAATTTTTTATCCTGGTAATACCTGAACCTTGACCTGAAAAAAATCATGCAGCAAGCCTTGTAAAAGAGGCCACAGTGGCTTGTCTCATCCCATTCCCACTTGCCAGAGACAACCATCTTTCAGGGACTCTGTTTTTAGTGTTTTTGATAGTTACCTTTCTGTTTCTACATAATATACTGGCCCCGCTAATTTGTGATTGGTTATTTTAGGACACATCTATTGAGTACTCCCTATTAAGAAGGAATATTATACTGTTCTCTTCCTCTTCTAATTTTAATGCAATTATTGTTAGTTCTTCTGTTGGTTTGCTTTGTTGGATCTTCATAAAGATAATCCTTACATCTTTCCTTGTTCAGACAACTTTAGACACTATTTCCTGATACCCTGCCATATTAGATGAGGATTTTGGCACATCTACCCTTCTGCTTTTTCTTCCTCTTCTTTAGCTTTGTTAAGTTTCAGTGTTTGGATTTCACTGATACTCTTTGTATTGACCAGTGTTAACCCTTACATGAAACTTCTTTTACCTGTGCTTGCTAGGGTGAGTCTCTATTCTTCAGGATCTAAAGAGTTCAGATGGAAATGCTTTGGATCGTATTAATATTATGTATATAATTAAATATATTGTCTTATGTACTTTGAAGTTATCCAGAGCATTTCCCCATATCTTTATATTATAAATTATCATCCTTCATGACTGAAGACTATTCTAATATATTAGAAATGCACTGAAAAAAAAAAAAAAAGAAGTGCACTGAAGCCTTGACTTTGGTATTTAGCCAAACATGCTATTCACCTTTGGTTCAGGTTTATTCTCCGAAGCCCTGATATGTGTATGTCTGTATCAGTATCATTTCTGATGTCTGTGAGCTTGAGTGTGAGTAGTGATTGTGTAATCACTTATTTACCATCATAAAATATCAGCATAACAGTATCTGTAAAATGAACACATCATATTATTCAGATTTGCTATTAATGTTGAAATACCGAGATATTGAAACATTCAAATAAAGGTAATTTTTAGTTTAGATGTAACTTGGAGTAAAAAATGTTTTTATGCATTTTACTCACTTAAATGTCTCAGTCAAACGAAGTGTAAACATATATTTTTGCAAGAGTAAAATTCTGGAAAAACTAACATGACTGTGAGAACTATAATTTTATATATAAAAACACTCCTAAGGAATTTCAAATAGTGAAAGAATGTCAGTGTTATAATAATGGGATATATTAGCTGAATTCCTTTAGAGAAAACTATATGCCTTCAGAAGCTACAAGTACTTATAACATTAAATAAATTAAAACACAAAGTGGAGAAATGTAGAATATATGTCAGAATTCCCATTTTTATAGAATTATTTGGTATTCTAAGATTAGAACTATTCAACAAAATAACCTGTAAGAACTGTATTTAGCTTTTTAGTATATATTTTTATTGGAGGATAATTGCTTTACAATGCTGTTCTGGCCTCCACTGTTTAGCATTGAGTTTTTAGTTGTTTAATTCCATTTAGGTCATGAGTTTCTCAAGTAAAGGTTCTATTTGGAAATTGCTCACATTTTATGAGGATGAATAAAAAGCAGAATGTCAATTTTATTGCCTTGAAATGTCAGGAAGAGAAAAACTTCAAATCATAAAAAACAGAATTCATCATAAATGATCTTCAATCCAATACTTATAATCTACTGTTCTACATACTCTCTCTATATTAACTCACTTAATTCTCTCACTGATCCTGTGAAGTATGGGTATTATTAGCCCATTCTACAGATGAAGAAACTAAAGCTCTGAGAGATTAACTCATTTATCCAGGGTCACACAGCTAGGAAGTGGTAAAGCAGAACTCAGGCACTTTGACTTGAATTCATTCTCTTAACCAAAGTGTCATTTCTTAAATGAGAGATACCTGAAAATTGCTTAGATGGGGTTTCTGGCACATAGTAAGCATCCCATAAAAGTTAACTCTTACCATCAGTTGCTGGGATGGGATGGGAAATACTGGAGCAAGAGAGAGGGAAGAGCCAATGGGATATTCGTCTTTTACTGTCTCAACCTCTAGAAGAAGGTACCTGGTCCCAGGGATCCAAGAAGCCAGCTTCAGCCAGGAGGGTCCAAGATAACGAACTCCTGTATTAGAAGACTCAGGCCTGGCTGTAGGGCCCCTGGAGTTCAAGGACCTGCTGCAATGCACAGACTGTTGTGGCTGGGCTCCTTCCCCAGATTTCTTCTCATTTTGTAAGGGTGACCATGCAGATGGCTGCAAGAGTTTCTTTAACATTGAGTGCATTACTTTCTGGCTTTGCTGGGAAGGATTGCAGCTGAATGGAAATTTCAGTGGAGGAGCACCTTAGCATTGGCCTTGGGGGTTGTCATAGACTTTGCTCTACCCCTAGGTGAAGATAGGGTTACTTCTGGTGAATACTGGCAAGCATTCTGCAGAGAAAGCTTTAAAATACAAAGCTATTTTCTTTAAAACAAAGGTTTAGAAACCTAAGGGTTTTTCTAGGATTGGCATTGAATGTACAGGCACAAATGAAATTCTTTCCTAAGGGCAATCTGTGCCAGCTTACTGCAATTAACAAAGAAGTACAAACTGCAAGCTACGGAGAAGCCACTGAGTAGGAGTCCCAGGCCCAGATGTTAAAGATTCAGAGAAAAGTCAAGCAGTGCTAATAGCAGTTGTGGAAGCCGAGACAGCTATTTCACTTGTGCCTGCTGCTGCCGCTAAGTCACTTCAGTCGTGTCCGACTCTGTGTGACCCTAGAGACAGCATCCCACCAGGCTCCTCTGTCCGCAGGATTCTTTAGGCAAGAATGCTGGATTGGGTTGCCATTTCCTTCTCCTTACTTGTGCCTAAGTGTTCACAATTTATTAACTAGTTTCTCTGTTGTGCAACCTTTAAAAGGTGTGCAAATCTTAGTTATTCATGAATTGTTAACATTAACGTTCTATTAGTTTAGTGGGGTTGTGTGTTGTTTATTTTTCAAGCTCAGTTAATGTGTCTTTCTTTTGGCTGGGCCTAAGGAAAGCCTGGCTGATTGAGTCACATGATCTCAACCTTGGGCATCACTGTGTAGCCGAGGCTACCAGAGTTGTTGACAGCCAGACTAGTTGAAAATACACTACTTCTAGAATCCCAAGAATACCAGCCATACAAGCTCAACCCTACAACATGGTGCTGTGTATCAGCAAGTTCATTTTTTTGTCCTTCTCCTGACTCCTAGGATTCAGGGGCTCCCACAGCTACCCTGGCCCTTCTTACTGCTCCTCCTCATTTGAGGGGCTCTTGGATCCCAGACCCAGCATTCATCTGCATTCATATCACCATGTCCCAGCTTGTGTGTTCTTTCTCGGGACTCTGCCGGATGACTAGCTTATTTTGCTAGTTTTGAAGATGTGGAAAGATTTAGATGTTCTTCTTGGTCTAAGAAGTGTACAAAGAAGTGTTAAGACACATCTAGTCTGAGTCCAGAGAAGTTAGCAACAGCCCTGTAGGGGAGTGTAGTGAGCATCTGTTATGTTTTGGGTCTGTTTTAGTCATTAACTTCGGGACATATTTCTATAATACTTTTATTATTTTTTAAGATTTTTTTTTGAGGTGGACCATTTCAAAAGTCTTTATTGAATTTGTTATACTATCGCTTCTATTTTGTTTTGGGTTTGGGGCTGCAAGGCATATGGGATCTTAGCATCTTTACCAGGGATTGAACCTGCGCCCCCTGCACTGAAGGGTGAAGCCCCACCACTGGGCCACCGAGGAAGTCATCTCTAATACTTAAAAAATTTAGACTTGTCAGTAGTTCTGAATATACAATGCAAAATTAATCTGAAATTGCATTATATAAAGGAATAATTTACATACATTTTAAAATTGCTCTCATGATATATTGGGTGGCATTACTATTGTGGCTGGCAGCCTCCAACATGGCCCCCAAGGATCCCAGCCTCCTGGTTTCCAGGAGACTTTGTGTCATCGCCTCTCATGATGAGGGACAGTCTGCGGGACCAGAAGAATCCAGCATAGTAGTGGTATGTCGCTTTTGACATTGGTAATAAAAGCTCACAGTTTCTGCCTTGGGCACTCTCTTACTCCTTTGCTCATATTCTCTCTTTCTGTCTCTGTCCCTCTTGCTCTCAGTGTCTCTTGAATCACTACTTTGGGGGAAGTCAGCTTCCTTGTCAGGAAGAAACTCAGGCAGCCAATGGAACCAAGCCCATGCAGTGAGAAACTGAGGCCTGAGGACCGACAACTGGACTGTGAATTTGCAGGAACCTGAGTCAGAACCATCCGCACTCCTGGATTCCTGAACCTCATGAAACCATGATGTGAAATCATACATATTGATTAAGTTTTGGAGCATGTAATTGGTTAAATTGTTCGCCCGAAATCATGCCCACTCAGAACCTCAGAATGTGACCTTATTTGAAAATAGACCCTTTGCAAATGTTATTAGTTAAGATGAGGTCATACCAGGGTAGGATGAGTCATTAAGCCAGTGACTGGTGTCTTTATAAGCAGAGGAGAGGATATACAGAGATGCAAGCAAGAAGGCCGTGTGATGATGGAGGCAGTGTAGTCATTCTGTTGGATACTGAGTTCTGTTGTACTGAGCGGGGTTGGCAGGGGAGTGAGAATGATGCTGAAAAGTCAGGGTTAGTGCACCTCTGCAGAGAAGGCAATGGCACCCCACTCCAGTACTCTTGCCTGGAAAATCCCATGGACGGAGGAGCCTGGTGGGCTGCAGTCCATGGCGTCGAGAAGAGTCAGACATGAGTGAGTGACTTCACTTTCACTTTTCACTTTCATGCATTGGAGAAGGAAATGGCAACCCACTCCAGTATTCTTGCCTGGAGAATCCAAGGGACAGATGAGCCTAGTGGGCTGCCATCTATGGGGTCGCACAGAGTCAGACACGACTGAAGCGACTTAGCAGCAGCAGTGTACCTCTGAGAGCCCTGAATGACCAGGTGAAGAACTTTGAATTTATTTAGTAGCTAGTGGGGTATCAGTGGATGATTTTTGAGCAGAGAAATGAGACATTATCCTTTCCATGGATAGTTTCATTTTAAGAGAAAACCTAAAGCTTTAAAAAGATTTATACTCTTACATAATAGGAATTTAAGGTCATAGAGCAGGTTAGTGAAGATATTTGTGAAAGAGCTTTCAACAGTCTCAAATCACACCATGTAGGTCCACTTCTTTCTTACGACTAGTCATTTTCCTATATTAATCTGAGGTTAAATTCAGTCACTTTTCAAAAACCCATTTGCAACTTTTGGGATGCTGAAATAGAAATTATAAAGGCTCAAAGGGAGAAAAAGGAAAGGAAAAAAAAAGTGAAAAAAGACTTTTTTCCTCTTCAAATCTCCTTTATCTTTTGGAAAAAATTTAAAATGCTGAATAAAATATTAAAGATAAATTTTTTATAACAATGATAAAACTATCAGATGATTTAAAAGAGAAACATCTGAGGAAGCAGAAATTGTATGAATAGCACAGAAACTAAGACCAATTATGCCTACTCTGATTGGAGCCTAGGGTAAGTGGAATAAATTAGATTGGAAAGAATGGGGGGTGGTATGGTCAAATTAGACAGCGAGATTAGAGGAAAAAGACAATTTTGTGAGCAATCCAGTTAGAGCATGTAGCATATTTTATATCCTTTGCTATTAACAGCTGTAAATTATAGAAACATATTGCATTAATATTGATTTCTCTGCTTTACATTTTTTCCTCTTTCCCCAATCTGTACAAATGAAAAAGAGCCTTTTCCTTTGGATTTGAGAATTTCCAGAAGCTTTATATTTCTGGCTTCAAGGTATCCTATTTCTCCTACATCCACCTCAATTTTCTTCTTTTTGGTATCACTTATAAAAGTACGTTTCCTTTTAATAAATGAATTATTAGAAAGGATATGATTTTTAATTCTCTTGTCAGAGGAAATTTTCTCTGGTTTTGATTTCTGTGATAGAGGAAAAATGACCATAAGTGCTAATACTCTCTTTGCAGGAGGAAGGCTGCTCAGTGCTGTTCAGCTCCTGTCCTTGGGTGGAGAGGGCAGGAAAGGAAGCAAACAGAGAGAACAAAGGGCTGGGAATAATAATGAGACACTGGGACTGGTGGGAAATGAGGAGCTGCTGAGACACGGGAGACCTGGGTTAGGGGCCTATGTGGGGACATTGTAGTCACTGCTGGAGGCAGTTGGAGTGGGAAAGAATGATTTTTAAAAGTAATTTTAAGACAGTTTTGATTTGGGATAAGAGCTGTCAAACCTACCTCTGAATCTCTTGCACTTTCCCATAACAACCTCTTGTTTTCATCTGATGCTCTTACAGTCAGATTTGTGAATGTGCCTGTGTCTTTCTAATTTGTCAATGGATTGGTCTCATTTCTCACCTGGATTCAGGTGAGAGGAGAGTTCCTTAAGATGGCCTAGTTTTATTTGGGTCACTTTATTTTGATAAGTACACATACTATGGCAATTAAAACTGTAGAAAGACTTTCTGTAAAAGAGAGTTGTGATATTAGGTATCAAACCGTGTTTTTATTCTTTAGTTCCTCTCCTATTGTTCTAGGGTTCTGGATTCTGTGTTATTTAACATGTACTCATGAGCTCATCCTCTCAGCTGTCTCCACTGATTTTCTCCTTTCTGAGCAGTTTAGGTGATGTCTCCAGCCACTGAGGTATTATGGCCACCATCATGCCAAGGATGTCTGCTCAAGGCTCTCTTGCTGATATCCAACCAAGGTGTGGCTGACTTGGAAAATGTTGCTAATATTAAGTGAAGGCTTTGCCCCTATTCCCTTATGAAGATGTCTGTGATGTCTCTGAAGGGACCATGGTGCTGCCTGTCCTTGGTATCTCCAGCCTTTCACATTCCAGATGCAGTTGCTGGTTGTCCACTGCACCAGCTGTTGAATCTGTTCTGCTCCCTTTAGCTTTTTACCCCAGTCCCCACTCTCTAGGACTCAGATATGAGACCATGATTGTAGGAGAACCTGAGAACCCTGAGAAACAGAACCCTGGCCAGCCTCAAAAATGCTCCTTCAACACTGCTGTGTCCTGGGGTCAACTCTGCCTAAGCTTAGGACATATTCTGTCCCCCGTGGTGCTTTAGCCCCTCGTGTGAAGCTTGTCACAGCTCTGGTCATGCTTAGACTTGTCTAAATCTCAGTATGCAGTTTAGTCCCTCATCCCAGCTTCATGGACGACAGTTTTCACAGTTTCTCTTCTCTCATTTGATGAAATGTTAATGAATATACTGTTAGGATAATAGGTTTCTGTCTCATCACTGATAAGATTTCCAGTTTTGAGACAGAGATGGTTTGTCTCTGTTATTTAAATTTCCACTTCTGTATTTGTTTATTTGTTCATTCAACATATATTTAATTAGCAATTACTATCCATCTAGGAATTGAGGAGCTACCAGCGATCAAGACAGACAACATTCCTCCCTTCCTGGAACTTTCTTTCTCATGCGGGAAGCAGACAATAAAGAAGTCAAGCAGCAATGTAATTTGAGATCCTGGTAAGTTCTCAGAGGAAAATACAACAGGAAAGGAACTCAAGAGTAACAGTGGGAGGGACTTCCCTGGTGGCCCAGTGGTTGAGAATCTGCCTTGCAATGCAGGGGATGTGGGTTTGATCCCTGATCCGGGAACTAAGATCCCACATGTCACCGTGTGAGAACTGCTGAGCCTGAGCGCTCCTGGATGGAGCACATGTGTTGAAACTAAGAACTAACACAGCCAAATAAATAACTAAATAAAATCAGAAAAAGAGTAACAGTGGGTTGGGGGGCACTGTTTGAGACTGGGTGGTCCATCAGGGCAGATCTCTCTCTCAGAGCTGCTGAAACATGAGACTTTTAGTCCTTTTAATGGCTAAACACCCTTAATCTGGGGTATTGTCAGCGAAATGAGCTGGAGAGCTGATTTTGTCTGTGTGTTGAGGTCAGAGTCATCATTTTATTTTACCAATTTCAGTTCAAGTCATTGGTAGATAAAAGGAAGGAGATGCCTGTTGGTTGGTTCTAGGAGGAAAGATGAGCCCAATTCTTTTCCATAGGGAAGTTATTGATGTTTCCAGTAGCCTTTTCTATATCCACCTATTCTCTCCCCAAACAGCCTCAACTTTCTCCTTCAGTTGAGGCTGAATTTGAGCACAATTTTCACTTTCTTATAACAGGACATCATGTGGCCTTCATCTAACTATGTAGACACAACTAAATATATTTCTTCAAATAAAAAAATGCACTGGGCCTTTTCTCGGTGCTTGTATCATCTCCCTAATTCTGTGCAGATGAGTGTCCTGGCCAGAAAGCCAGTTATCGTAAAGTCACCCAGAGTGACTGAATAACAACAATAATGAACGTTGAGGCAGTCCGAGCATGGGTTGCAGAAGAATTTCCAGTCACAGGGCATTTCAGAAAGGAGGGAGTTTATCAAGAACAAAGAGCAGAGATAAAGTGGGCCCTGCAAGCGCAATGGGCGGACAACTCTTGAGAGTTGAGCATTTTTGTGAGTTAATAGCCAATTTTTATAGCCTCAAGACAAAGAAAATTCCTGGTGAAAGGTTGGCGTTAGGGGATTGGTCGAGGTGCTCTAGGGTGTTTACTGAGTGGGCATCTTTACTTAATCGGGAGTCAGGAAGCTTGTTTATCCAGGGCCTTTTGGCAACGGTTAGAAAGGGGCAGGATATAAAACCAACACACAGAAATCCCTTGCATTCCTATACACTAATAATGAGAAAATAGAAAGAGAAATTAAGGAAACAATTCCATTCACCATTCCAATGAAAAGAATAAAATACTTAGGAATATATCTACCTAAAGAAACTAAAGACCTATATATAGAAAACTATAAAACACTGGTGAAAGAAATCAAAGAGGACACTAATAGATGGAGAAATATACCATGTTCATGGATTGGAAGAATCAATATAGTGAAAATGAGTATACTACCCAAAGCAATCTATAGATTCAATGCAATCCCTATCAAGCTACCAATGGTATTCTTCACAGAGCTAGAACAAATAATTTCACAATTTGTATGGAAATACAAAAAACCTCGAATAACCAAAGCTATCTTGAGAAAGAAGAATGGAACTGGAGGAATCAACCTGCCTGACTTCAGGCTCTACTACAAAGCCACAGTCATCAAGACAGTATGGTACTGGCACAAAGACAGAAATATAGATCAATGGAACAAAATAGAAAGCCCAGAGATAAATCCATGCACATATGGACACCTTATCTTTGACAAAGGAAGCAAGAATATACAATGGATTAAAGACAATCTCTTTAACAAGTGGTGCTGGGAAAACTGGTCAACCACTTGTAAAAGAATGAAACTAGAACACTTTCTAATGCCATACACAAAAATAAACTCAAAATGGATTAAAGATCTAAATGTAAGACCAGAAACTATAAAACTCCTAGAGGAGAACATAGGCAAAACACTCTCCGACATACATCACAGCAGGATCCTCTATGACCCACCTCCCAGAATATTGGAAATAAAAGCAAAAATAAACAAATGGGACCTAATTAAACTTAAAAGCTTCTGCACAACAAAGGAAACTATAAGCAACATGAAAAGACAGCCTTCAGAATGGGAGAAAATAATAGCAAATGAAGCAACTGACAAACAACTAATCTCAAAAATAACAAGCAACTCCTACAGCTCAATTCCAGAAAAATAAATGACCCAATCAAAAAATGGGCCAAAGAACTAAATAGACATTTCTCCAAAGAAGACATACAGATGGCTAACAAACACATGAAAAGATGCTCAACATCACTCATTATCAGAGAAATGCAAATCAAAACCACTATGAGGTACCATTTCACATCAGTCAGAATGGCTGCGATCCAAAAGTCTACAAGCAATAAATGCTGGAGAGGGTGTAGAGAAAAGGGAACCCTCTTACACTGTTGGTGGGAATGCAAACTAGTACAGCCACTATGGAGAACAGTGTGGAGATTCCTTAAAAAACTGGAAATAGAACTGCCTTATGATTCAGCAATCCCACTGCTGGGCATACACACCAAGGAAACCAGAATTGAAAGAGACACATGTACCCCAATGTTCATCGCAGCACTGTTTATAATAGCCAGGACATGGAAGCAACCTAGATGTCCATCAGCACATGAATGGATAAGAAAGCTGTTGTACATATACACAATGGAGTATTACTCAGCCATTAAAAAGAATACATTTGAATCAGTTCTAATGAGGTGGATGAAACTGGAGCCTATTATACAGAGTGAAGTAAGCCAGAAAGAAAAACACCAAATACAGTATATTAATGCATATATATGGAATTTAGAAAGATGGTAACAATAACCCTGTATACGAGACAGCAAAAGAGACACTGATGTATGGAACAGTCTTTTGGACTCTGTGGGAGAGGGAGAGGGTGGGATGATTTGGGAGAATGGCACTGAAATATGTATAATATCATATATGAAACGAGTCGCCAGTCCAAGTTCGATGCACGATAGTGGATGCTTGGGGCTGGTGCACTGGGATGACCCAGAGGGATGGTATGGGGAGGGAGGAGGGAGGAGGGTTCAGGATGGGGAACACATGTATACCTGTGGCAGATTCATTTTGATATATGGCAAAACCAGTACAATATTGTAAAGTTAAATAAAATAAAATTAAAAAAAAAAACTAAAAAAAAAAAAAAAAGAAAGGGGCTCAGTCCGCTTCGGAGGTGACCTTGGTTCTGGCTCCGCTTCTGCAGTCTTGGTGCAAGGCCTCGCGCCTGTGGCTTTGGGGCAGGACTCAACAATGAATACATTCTGGCTATTATTATTCTATTTCACTGTGGTAGACCCTAATATTGCCAGCCCATAGCCACTCCTGTCTTCCATGCAAAGAAAATCATGAATCTGTATGGCTCTCAGTCAACCAAGGGACTTGGCAAGTTGTCCCTCTCCCCATCCCTGGAAGATAGTTCATGTCTGTTCTCTGCCACAGGCTTTCAAATGTGGTCCCAGCATCAGCATCATTTGGGAACTTACTATAAATGCAGAATTTCAGGCCCTACCACAGATCTATTGAATCAAAAGCTTAGGGTAGAGCCCAGCAGTCTGTTTTAACAAATCCTCTGAATGACTCCCATCTGGGCTAAAGCTTGAAAACCATTGATCTAAAGCAATTGTGTTAATCTTACTCTTCTTTCCAATAACTAGGTTGAACATGGACATTTGACTCAATCTTGCTCTCTAGGGCTAGAAATGAGATGGGGAGGGGAAGAGTACTAAAGTTTGCTTTACCAGTGTAAAAAGGTGCATGGGATTAACTGTCTTCCCTTTTATTTTATTTTTTGACTGTTCCCTGTAGCATCTTAGTTCCCTGTGTGTACGTGTTCAGTCGCTTCAGTCGTGTCCGACTATGTGCGACCCTATGGACTACAGCCTGCCAGGCGCCTCTGTCCATGGGATTCTCCAGGCAAGAATACCGGAGTGGGTTGTCATGCCCTTCTCCAGGGGATCTTTCCGACCCAGGGATCGAACCTGCATCTCTTAGCATCTACCTGCATTGGCAGGCGGGTTCTTTACCACTATCGCCACCTGAGAAGCCCCTGACCAGGGATCAAACCCATACCCTCTGCACTGGAAGCAGAGGCTTAACCAGTGGACTTTCAGGGAAGTCACAATAACGGCCTTCTTTGAAGGAAGCTGCTGGTTGTGTGTGAGACACCTGGTCCTATTCCTGCCACTTTGAGACTGTGAGGAAGAGGTTTTCTAAGAGAGGCAGAGCAGAAGGATGGAAAGCACTGGGATCTTTGTTGGTGCTGCTCAAGTGCTGCATTAGCCAACCTCCAGACGTCCTTTTATGTGCTGTACTAAAATTGTTGATATTTAAGTCATTTTCAATTGGGTTTTTTCATTTATAGCTGAAAGAAAACTCACTGATATTCCCACATAACGGTTGTCTCTTATGTAAACCAATGCTCTTTAAATGTAGAAAGATTATGGTGCACTGAAAATGTGAGCTTTAATCACAGAAATTATTATTTTAGTTGTTTCTAAACCTATTTATATTTGTTTAGTTTTGTTGGTGGTGGAGTGGCAAAGCATATGCTGTTTTTTTTTCCGCCTTGCTTCTGAATGGTCCAAGAAGATGCCAAACACCTGGATGAAAAAACACTCAATTTCTCATATGCGTGAAATGATCTGAATGTTTGGCTTCTGAAAATGAAACATCTGGAGCAAGAAGCAGTGTTTTCACTTTTCAGCAATATTTTGGTATTATGTGGAAACTGTTACTAAGCAAAACCGGGAATAAAGAATTTACACAAGAAGTGGGACCACCCAAGAGCAACCCTGGCAAGCTGTCCTGCCTATACAGCAGTTCATTCATTCATTTAAAATCATTTAAAAGAACTCAACATATGACACGGGCAGAGCATTGTGTGATACAGATGTAGTGAGGTCATATGTTAAGAATGAAGTCGGGGACTTAAACACAGTCTTTTTATTCCAGGAACATTCAGTTAAGTGGTGAGCAACTGGTATCATAAAATACGTAAGCAGTGACATGGCAGAGATCGGTAAGACGTTCGTGGGGGTATGGAGAAGGGAACTGCCATTCATCCGTTTATTAAACATATCCATTGCGTGTTTGATGATACTAGATGCCATTTCAGTTTTGCGGTGCAGTGATAAGCATGACAAGATGTGTCCCCAACGTTCATGAAGTTATCGGTCTAATGGGAAAGATGTGACTGTATAAACACACAAGTAAACACACAATTATAAATTCAGATAAAGTGATGAAAGAGAAAGACTGCGTTAGAGAGAGAGAGAGTAAATGGGGTGATGTAAGTTATATACTTGGGGGAGGGTCAGGAAAGGACTGTCTGAGGATATGACATTTAAACTGAGACCTGAAGGGTGAGTGGGAGAGAGCATGATTAAGTTTGGGAAGATGAGGGGGAGAAAAGGTTAGAAAAATCATCTTACAGGAAGTGGCACTAAAGCTGAGTCTCAGAAGTTCAAATTGGTGCGGTAGAAAATGTCTCTACTTGTTCATATAAAGAAGATTGTAAGGAATATACCCAAAATACTAACAAGATGTTGTCTGTGCACGATGGGATTATATATACTTTTAGTTTTCTTGTTCTAGTTTTCTTTATTAACTATATTTTCCATGTGCTCTTTTTTCTAAAACAATAAGACATTACTTTAAAAAAGTAAGGACAACACTGTGAAGCAACTATACCACAATAAAAATGTTTTTAAAAAGGTAAGAAAAGAGGGATAAATGGTTGTTTTCATACAGGCGATGGTGGGTGGAGATTGGGGCATGTGTATCTGGTCGTGAGAAGTCGTATGGCCAGGCAACAGTCTGGAATATTTAAATGAGTGCTAGTCGCCAATAGCTTCTTACAACTATGACATGGCAGCGGGGGTGGGAAGTGATATGGCACAGAGCACTAGGCAAGAGGTCAGATCAGGGAGGACTGTGTCATCAGGGAGCGTTTCAAGTCCATCCCTAGTCTCTGGGGGGAGTAAGGTGATCAGATCTGTGTTTTAGTGACCCCCTCCCTCCCCTGGTGACAGTGAGGAGATATGTGGGACATCGGCAGCCATCAAGGTGAGCAATGTCTGGCAGGGTGGGGAGGTGTTTTAAAGCCCCACATTCAATGGAACGACCTGAGGTTTATTCTTAGCTCTTCTCCATGGTTTGTTTTTTTTCATTTTAATGTTATTTATTTATTTTTTTCACACCAAAACCATTTTATATTGGGGTACAGTCGATTAACAATGTGATAGTTTCAGGTGAACAGTGAAGGGACTCAACTGTACAAAAACCTATTGTACAGCACATGGAACTCTGCTCAATGTTATGTGCCAGGCTGGCTGGGAGAGGGGTTTGGGGGACAACAGGTGTATGTATATCTCCATGGTTTGTTGATAAATCTGACAATTCTCGTCCGTACAGATCAATGTGGCTGAGTTAACTGATGAAAACATTAACTTCAGATGATGAATTTGACCAGTCTGATGCCAAATAACTGGGTGGGAGCAAGTGTCTGTTTCAGCTGTGTGTTTCCCTGAGGCACGGACCCAGTGTCCCTTTACCACGGTCTTCACCAGGGTTCCCATGTGGATCTCACTGGGGCAGGAGTACCTGTCCTTTCCCTACCTTAGTGAGAGATCAGCAAGAGGTAACATCTGTAGAATGATTGATTTCCTCAGACACAAAACCCCCTGAAATATCAACTGTCATTGTTATTTGCTCTGATATCAGCTTTTTGTGCAGGTTTTAATTTTATCTGTTCGTTTCAACCAAATTTGAAGTCTCCATGACTACAATAGAAGAACAGAAGGAAAAGAATGCTTTTCTGTTGGAACATCCTAAATGGTATTGTTTCTTGTAAAATGTGAATATTTTAAAGGATGCCCACATTTTTAAAAGGTGTAAATGCTGTTCATATGGTGCTCCAAGCCAGGGACATTTTTATGTTCTAGCTGTGGGTGATACCTGAACACATTGAAAAGATGTATCAATAAGGGTTCTAGAAACAGACAAAAAGATAGCAGGATTTTATAGTAGAATTCAGATGCAACAAGGTACATTTATTTATCTAGCTTCTAGGACAGGGTCTGGCTCTCTGAGACCTGAGTAATGTGATCAACTGTGGCCAGGAATTGCTGTCCAAGCGGTTTACATCCTGAATGCCTGAGTAAAAATTTCAGAAAAATTTGTCATGTTTTCATGGACTCTTCATGGGTGTATGGTTAAGTTTCCCATCATGATTATGACATGATGATGTCCTTGAAAAACGTTTTCAAGAGGCAATGAGTGTATTTGAGGCTTTGCAATTAGATTTGAGTTCCAGCTCTTTCATTGACTATTTGTGTGACCTTGGACAAGTCCCTTAACATGCCAGACTCGTCTGTTTAGTGGGAGTAACAAAGCCCACCTTGAGGATTATTATAGGAGATAAGAATATAATATTTATAAAGTGCCTGGCATTTAATAAGCATTTAATTATTATCCTTACTGCTCTTAAACAGCAGAGAGTTGTGCTTTCAGCTACTCAAGAATTTTGATTTCTAAACCTAACACGGTTGAAAATCTCTGGGATGGGGGGAAGCAAAGGAGGAGAATAGGGATTGGCATGGTGAAAAGCCCACGTTAGGATTCTGATGCTCAGAGAGCTGAGATCCCAGGTCCTGGCAGCATCTGGGGATTTTGGGAATTTAGCCAACATACTCAATGGATGTGAGTCTGAGTGAACTCCAGGAGTTGGTGATGGACAGGGAGGCCTAGCGTGCTGCGATTCATGGGGTCGCAAAGAGTCGGACACGACTGAGCGACTGAACTGAACTGACTGACTGATGGGGCCAGCATACCCCTGACTGTTGAGGCAGAAGCCAAGTGCTTGGCACAGAGATTAGGGTGAAGCCAGGCTGCAGCATCACTTAGCTGGATGGTCCCAGAGCTCGAGGTGGGGTCAGTGCTGGCTGACCCTGGTCCCTGAGTAGCTGTCTTGATATTTTCACTGGTGTGTGTCCCCGGCCACTGCTCAGCCCTCCTTTCCTCCCTCCTGGGTCTTGTCCTAGTCGGGTGTTCTGCTTCCAGTCAGGTACCCAGCCTGTGTCCTATTTCATTTCTCAGCGTAAGGAGAGCAAACGACTGCAGATGTAAGGTATTTGCTAAAAAGGTGGGACCTGTGTTATTTTGAAAAAGACTCTCAGAAACTGGAAGAATGACATTTTGGTGGCAGAACAATAGGCAACAGGTTGATGTTTGGGTCGGGGGCTCTGTGGCGTTTGTGATTGGGATAAACCAGCAGGCACTAGCTACACATTCTGCTCAGAAGGCCTGCTGCTGCTGCTGCTGCTAAGTCGCTTCAGTCGTGTCCGACTCTGTGCGACCCCATAGACGGCAGCCCACCAGGCTCCCCCGTCCCTGGGATTCTCCAGGCAAGAACACTGGAGTGGGTTGCCATTTCCTTCTCCAATGCATGAAAGTGAAAAGTCAAAGTGAAAGTGAAGTCGCTCAGTCATGTCTGACTCTGCGACCCCATGCACTGCAGCCCAGCAGGCTCCTCCATCCATGGGATTTTCCAGGCAAGAGTACTGGAGTGGGGTGCCATTGCCTTCTCCGTGAAGGCCAGTGCTCACCAAATGTAGTGTTTTCAATCACGTTCCTCTTACCTGGAGGAGGTGAATGATCAGGGGCGTGGCTCTGTGCAGGGGGCATTGGTTCATCACCTGTTCCTTTCCAGGCTGACGCAGTGATGTTACTTGCAGAGCAAGGTGCTTGTGTGATGCGCTACTGCCTCATCTGTCTGCTCAACTCAGGAGTCCCATACACGGGGGTGGCTGCCAGTGTCTTTGTACTTCACGATTTGGGACCCACAGCTGTGGTTGTTCTAATGATGCCTCTGGCTTTTTTTTTTTTTAATGTTTATCTTGGCTGTGCTGGGTCTTAGTTGCGGCATGCTGGATCTAGTTCCCTGACCAGGGATCAAACCCAGTCCCTCTGCGCTGGGATCTCAGAGTCTTAGGGCCTGGACCACCAGGGAAGTCCTGCCTTTGGCTTTTTGATGCCTGATGCTCTGTACTGACATGAAGTGATGGGTCTGGAGAGGAGAGGCAGAGAGTACTCTATAAACGTGGAAAAACGCTATAATGGGAGGTTTATTTTCAGAGACTTTGTGGATTTCTGGACAATGTGGGAATAATGTTACCACTGCCTACATTTTTGGAACCATTTTCTGGTTTTCGAGCCCTGTGTTAAGCACTTTTCATGATGTACTGGGCACCTGTTGTTCTTGCTGGACCTGCATTCCTCCTGGTCTCTGGTTACAGCTTTTGATTTTCCTCTTGGGACCTACCCAGCTCCTGGAACAGGTACTCAAGGGGGCTCCTCTTCACTCCATTGGTGAAGCAGGGATTCCCTCCACAGGATTATGGGGGTGGCTGGACACAGGATGCCTGACACCACACAGGAGAGACTGATAGTTTATTAGTGACGTGGACTCACAGGCTGGGAGAGGAAGACAGCACAGGCCACACAGAGTCACACAGGGGCTGCACACAGGAAGAGACTGATCCAGCAGGGGCTGTGGGAGGCACACTTTATAGTGTCAAGAGGATGAGGTACCCGCTGATTCCCATGTGAGGACGTGATCGGGTTGTTTGAATAATTCCATGAGCTGGCAGGGAACTGAAATCAGCAACTCAGGGATAGGCAGGAATTGCACTTGGTTTGTTTGATAAGGAGGGTCAGTCATTTGGATCAGTTCAGTTCAGTTCAGTCGCTCAGTTGTGTCCGACTCTTTGCGCCCCCGTGGACTGAAGCACACCAGGCTTCTCTGTCCATCACCAACTCCCAGAGCTTGCTCAAACTCATGACCATCAAGTCAGTGATGCCATCCAACCATTTCATACTCTGTCATCCTCTTCTCCTCCTGCCTTCAATCTTTCCCAGCATCAGGGTCTTTTCCAATGAGTCAGTTCTTCGTATCAGGTGGCCAAAAGATTGGAGCTTCAGCTTCAGCGTCAGTCCTTCCAATGAATATTCAGGACTAATTTCCTTTAGGATGGACTGGTTGGATCTCCTTGTAGTCCAAGGGACTCTCAAGAGTCTTCTCCAAAACCACAGTTCAAAAGAATCAATTCTTCAGTGCTCAGCTTTCTTTATAGTCCAACTCTCACATCCATCCATGATTATTGGAAAAACCATAGCTTTGACTAGACAGACCTTTGTTGGCAAAGTAATGTCTCTGCTTTTTAATATGCTTGTCTAGGTTGGTCATAGCTTTCCTTCCAAGAAGCAAGCATCTTTTAATTTCATGGCTGCAGTCACCATCTGCAGTGATTTTGGAGTCCAAGAAAATAAAATCTGTCACTGTTTCCATTGTTTCTCCATCTATTTGCCATGGAGTGATGGGACCAGAAGCCATGATCTTAGTTTTCTGAATGTTGAGTTTTAAGCCAGCTTTTTCATTCTCCTCTTTCACTTTCATCAAGAGGCTCTTTAGTTCCTCTTCACTTTCTGCCATAAGGGTGGTGTCACCTGCATATCTGAGGTTATTGATATTTCTCCCAGCAATCTTGATCCCAGCTTGTGCGTCATTCAGCCCGGCATTTCATATGATGTACTCTGCATATAAGTTAAATAAGCAGGGTGACAATATACAGCCTTGATGTACTCCTTTCCTGATTTGGAATCAGTCTGTTTTTCTATGTCCAGTTCTAACTGTTGCTTCCTGACCTGCATACAGATTTCTCAGGTGGCAGGTCAGGTGGTCTGGTATTCCTATCTCTTGAAGAATTCTCCACAGTTTGTTGTGATCCACACAGTCAAAGGCTTTGGCATAGTCAATAAAGCAGAAGTAAATGGTTTTTTTTGAACTCTCTCACTTTCTAAATGATCCAACAGATGTTGGCAATTTGATCTCTGCTTCCTCTGCCTTTTCTAAAACCAGTTTGAACATCTGGAAGTTCAGGGTTCACATACCATTGAAGCCTCTCTTGGAGAATTTTGAGCATTGCTTTGCTAGCATGTGAGATGAGTGCAATTGTGTGGTAGTTTGAGTATTCTTTGGCATCACCCTTCTTTGGGATTGGAACGAAAACTTGCCTTTTCCAGTCCTGTGGCCACTGCTGCCTTTTCCAAATTTGCTGGCATGTTGATTGCGGCACTTTCACAGAATCATCTTTTAGGATTTGAAATAGCTCAACTGGAATTCCATCGCCTCCACTAGCTTTGTTCGTATGATGCTTCCTAAGGCCCACTTGACTTCACATTCCAGGATGTCTGGCTCTAGGTGAGTGATCACACCATTGTGATTATCTGGGTCATGAAGATCTTTTTTGTATAGTTCTTCTGTGTATTCTTGCCACCTCTTCTTAATATCTTCTGCTTTTGTTAGGTCCATACCATTTCTGTCCTTTATTGTGCCCATCTTTGCCTGAAAAATCATTTGGCTAGGGGGCCCAATTTGCAGGAGCAGAAAGGGAGGAGAATTGTGGTTAGATCAGTCAAAGCCCTCCAATTTTCCCCAGATGTCAAGGCACATATAATATTGGGTCGTAATTTTAAATTCTTTTTTTTTTTTGCTGCACTGCATGGCATATGGGATCTTAGTTTCCTGACCAGGGATCAAATCTGTGACCCCTGCATTAGAAGAATGGAGTCTTAACCACTGGATTGCCAGGGGAAATCCCTGGGTCTTAATTTTAGGCTTTATACCACACATGTAATTTCTGTGTCCTCCACCATTAACAAAGACAGGTGTGTGATCTGTCCTGGACCTATCAAGCTCTTTCTCTTGCAAATACAAAACCTGAGTTGAGTGAAACAAGGTGGGAACAGGGAATGGAGCTGATGAATCCCAACAGGGCTGCCCTAAGGACAGTGTTCGTTTCTGTAACCTGGAATCTTGGTGTTTCCCAGCCTTTTCTAGGACCTCAAGTGAAGCCGCTGTCGTGTCCAACTCTTTGCGACCCCATGGACTGTAGCCCACCAGGCTCCTCTGTCCATGGGATTCTCCAGGCAAGAACACTGGAGTGGGTTGCCATTTCCTGGACCTCAGTATCTAGTTTTTTCCCTTCACTCTGTGTGCAATCTTGTTGGACAAGCTGTCCAGAGTTGGAGTCTGTTGCTGTAGGTGTTTCATGCTGATTGGACACCATGACCACTAAGGGACACATAATTTTTGTTATCTCTATTTTAAAGAGGAGAAAACTGAGGCAAAGAAATGTGGAAGTTGCTTGAGCTCACAGAGCAATCAAGGGGCAGGGGTGAGATTTGAAAAAATAAGAATTAACTTGACAATACTTTGCAACTCAGTATCTTTTTCTTAAAGTCAGGGAATAGGTAGCTTGTCCCAAGTAGACAGGGGAAGGCCAGTGAGTATTATCCAGGGCCAAAGCCTGGTCATCCCATGGTATGTCATACAGTCTTTGGCCCTTTGGAGTAACTTGCCGTTCACCAGGAGCGAAGGAAATGCAGTCCTTGGATCCTAAAGGCGATCAGATGTGAGGTGCCACCTAGATGTGGAGACTGTAATTAGAGAGAGGAAAGGTCTTTGTCTTCAACTGGCTCAGATGGGTGTAAGCCAGGTGTACATTCTGACCCCAGTGGCAAGGGTGTGCATGTGTGTGTGTGTGTGTGTGTGTGTGTGCAGGTGCACTTGTACATATTCATAGTTCAGATTCCTGAATCTTTTCCTTCACTAAGCACTCCAGCCTGGTCTTTGGTGAGCAAAGAGAGAACAGCTGAGGAGGGCAAAATTGGTTCGAGTGGCAATGATGAGATCCTAGGTTTTTCCACTAAAACATAAGATCCATAAAATTAGGAAAGTGAGAGTAGACAATATCCTATAAGGAATAAAAAAAAAAAACCCAACTTATACATAAAAGCACATGTGCAGAAGTAGGAAGAAAATCAGGAAAAAGAAGAGCCTCTCAAACCAAAGAAAGAAAGATGAGGAGAAGGAGGGCGGTTAGGTCACTCTTCCTTTCTGGGTCACAGGATGCTGGCCGGCCGAGTGTTCCGCACAGGGGAGTCCTCTTTCCACTGTGCTCTGTTTGCAGAGAGCTGCTTTTAGGGGAGCTGTGCGTCAGCCAGCAGATGCTGGAAGCACCGTGTCCCCTTGGATGTTCAGAGGTCGTCACTTCAGGACATGCAGCTCTGGGCTGTGGGCTGAGAACCGCTGGTGGCCATGAGCCTTGTTCTCTGCCTGAGCCCCAGTTGACTCCCCGGAGTTGGCAGTCTGTGGTTCTTTCTTTTCTTTTTAATATTTATTTGGCTGTGCCAGGTCTTAGTTATAGCAGGTGGGATCTTTGATCTTTGATGTGGCAGGTGGGGTCTAGTTCCCTGACCAAGGATCGAACCTGGGCCCCCAGCACTGGGAACATGGAGTTTGAGCCACTGGACCACCAGGGAAGTCCCCAGTCTGTGATTCTGCAGCGTCTGAGTGCCCTGATGCAGAAGAACACAACGGACCAGGGAAGTCCCCAGTCTGTGATTCTGCAGCGTCTGAGTGCCCTGATGCAGAAGAACACAACGGACCAGGGAAGTCCCCAGTCTGTGATTCTGCAGCGTCTGAGTGCCCTGCTGCAGAAGAACACGACGGGTCTCTGTCTGGAGCCAGTCTGGTGGTAGGAGAGATGGAGTTGTGCTAACACATGTGGAGCTAAAATTACCCTGCCCTTATTTCTGCAGCTGAAAGACACATACTGTGAAAGTCATGGGCATTATGCTGTCAGTCCATGGATGGCTTCAAGGCCCTTGTCTGAACCCTGATTTCATCCCAGGGTGGGGGAGCCCAGGCACGCCTCCGTGGAGACGGCAGCTCTTTGGCTCAGGGCTGACAGCTGACACGTCAGTCTCTCCTGCATGCCTCTCCTTGTAGGACACTGTGGGGCCCAGGCCAGGGTTTCCTTTCCACCACCTCCTGGGAGGTGGTGTGGGCAGAAACTCTGTAGTCAGGTTGCATTGTTTAGGGAAGAGGCTGGAGTGAAGACACACAAACGACAGAAATAAAGTGCTCAGTAAATTTAATGTGCTTGAATCAACCCCCAGTGACCCCCCACCCCTCGCCCCGGTCCATGGAAAAATTGTCTTCCATGAAACCCATCCCTGGTGCCAGAAGGACTGGGGATCCATGCTCCAAGCCATGTGGGGTTGTCATGTTCTTTTCTTGTTCTTACCAATACTTAGTTTTAGAACGGGATCTGAAACAAATTCTCACTGAGATGTAAATGACAGACAGTCTAAAGTGTTACCTCTGCAGGGGAATTTGGCTTTGGAAATAAAATACTCCCACATTAATTTTAAGAGTAGAGAAGGCATTTCTGGGGATATCAGGTTTTCCTACCTAGGTGGTTAATTACCTGCTCGATCTTGGTGTTCAAATCTCCACCTGCTCAGCTTAGCAGGTGGCATTGGTTAGCACCAGTTATAAAGAGGAATCAGAGTCTTGATAAGATGTACTTTTGAAAAGTTTCTCAGGGACCCTGGGGCACTGAATCTCCTGTCCTCTCTCCCTCCCTCGCTCCCAAAACTCTTCAGTTATAGGAGAAGCTATAAAGCAGGTGTCTGCTTTTCCCTTGCTAAGTGATGCTTTACAAGAGGCATTTCTGGGAAACTCACGCAGGAACTAGAAGGGTTTGCCAGTCCTCCTAGATACGGCCTTTTTTAGAAGAGACTTCACTCTCTATATCTCTGGTCCTTTTATTTATATTGTCACTTGCTTGTTTACGATGCAAACATTGACTCTTACCTTAGTATTTATTCCATGAATACTAGGGGATAATTTCTAAGGCTTTGGCTTCAAGTCTATCCACATAAATGCAGAATGTCCTAAAGTAGACTTTTTTTTTTAATTGTGATACAAAGTACGAATATACCTAATATATATGTCGTTTCACATAACAACCCTTACTTCCACTACGTGTAAAAGATGTTGTTTGACCTCTGAACCGAGCTCAGTGGTTTCCTAGGTCACCTGCAGTGAGGAGGCACCTGGCTGGCACGTGTACAAGTGAGCCTCTGTGCTGGGTGCCTCAGACCTTGCTGCTGATCATGGCCGGGTAAGCCTGGGAAGAGGTGCCTTCTGAGAGTCCCTCGCTCATCCCTAACAGGGGGCTGCCGTCTCTCCCACAACAGACCACGGACAGCCAGGGTGCTCTCCCAGGAGTGGGGGCAGCGAGGATGGGTCTGGGATTCCCACTCAGCAAGTGACATGCACACACAATCACGTTACCAGTTCCTCTGGCCATCATGGAAACAGCAGCAAGCGGGTAGAAAGGAATATGTTTTCCTAGGAGAATCTGGGTGGAGGGCTAGTGTTATGGAGTCACAGTTTTGTCCCGCTTTGCGCGTGGGTCCACCATGGCTCCTGCCCCTCACTGCTTTCCCCACGTCGGCACACTTTTCTTCCCTGGATGACTGAGTTGGGGAAGGCTCCTGCCCACTGAAGGTTCCTCAGGTATCTTGGTGGTAAAGAACCTGCCGGCCAATGCGGGAGAGGCAGGTTTGATCCCTGGGTCAGGAAGATACCCTGGAGAAGGAAATGGCAACTCATGCCAGTATTTTTGCCTGGAAATTCCCCTAGACAGAGGGGCCTGTTGGGCTACAGTCCATAGGGTCGCTAAGACTTAGACATGACTTAGTGAATGAGCACGCATGCCTGTCCTTTGAGGGACAGTGTCACAGATTTCAGGCCTAGGAATGTGAACCAGAAGCAAGGCTGTGACTGTGATGGGCCTGCCAGGAAGCGCCAGAACTGAGGACATGTGACACATCGAATGTTTGCTTCCTCAGTGATTAACTCATCAGTAAATTCAGACACGCCGTCTCAAGGGGAAACCTCTCCAACCCATTATTGTGAACGCCCGTGTACCCTGGGAAGTGATTCCTCTGCTGTCTTCTACAGGCTGAAAAATGTGTGTTTTATGCAATCAGAGAAACAAAGAAAATCATAGTATAGTTCCTGGAGGAATCCCTATTTATCTGAGTCTCATTAGATCAAAAGCCATTTAGGGTCTGCTGATAATTTGGGTTAAAATCAGTGCTATTTAGGCTCATATTTAAAGCTGCGGTGAAATCTCAATTGTATGAACACCAAATGTGCATATACCCTTCCTGAGAAGATGGCAAGCTTCTTTAAGGCAGACCGTGTTTCTCATACTTTCTTTCTAACTCCTGCAAAACCAAGAGCTGTGTGCCACCGTTTGTTGCTGCTCAATAAATATTTGTTAAATGAATGATGCAATTTGTGGCTTAACTTCTACAAATTTTAATCTCAAGCCTGCTTTTCTCAACACTTGGCCCACTCTCTGAACCCCGCCCTGACTTCCCAGTCAATGTGTGCTGAGGAAATGCAAACAAAACGTAATTAGGAAGGTAAATCTACTGCAAAGCGCACACACACAAACAAATGTAGGCCAAAGGCAAATTTAAATGGTTTTTCCAAATTGCCTGCGTTTATTATCCCTGACCCTGCGCTGGCCCAATTTTTACAGATAATCAGGTTAGAGCTGATATTGGTTCTGTATTTCCACTTCAGGACAGAGTGGGAAGGTGGAGGATGCTGTGATCATGGATCAGGAGAAAATAAAGTTAGAAAAACCCTGGAGTTGTGTGGAGTCAAAAGACACAAAAATGAAAGGGATAGCATTTTTCTTAGCTGAAGTCTATGCCAATTTATGTTTCGTCTTCCCCTCCACAAGCCCTAATTCTGTTTTCTGTCTTATCGGGTTCTCTCAGGGTTGGGGCGTGGGGAGTGGTTGGCAGGTAGGGTTTGTGAGACCAGAGCAGTTTGTTATCTAGACTAGTGTCATCTCCTCTGGGGACGAAAAAACTTCGCCAGCCTCCAGGGAGCAGTTCTGGTTTATGCCTTTGCTACCACCCAAGCATCTCTCACAGAAATTTGGGTTGTAGGACAAAGTGCCCCTCCCCCTTCAGAGGATGCTCTGCAGAGGTTGAAGCCTGGAGGGCAAGGTCAGGGCTCTGACTGGGAATTGGAGACTCAGTCTGGACCATTCAGAACCCCTCTATCTTGTCCAGCCTTGCAGAGGGCATGGCACTTGACAGGTACTGACAATGAATGAATGAACAGGTGAGTGCATGGATGAACTTGCTGGAAACAAGTGCTCCTGCCCTTTGTCCTGGACCTGCACATTCCGATGACCCGGTGCACTCCCATTTAGCACAGGTAACTTACCGGCCATGGACTTGCGCTTAGTGGACTGTGCTCTAATGTTAGCTGGCTGTCTATTTGGTGTAAATCAAGGGACAAAAGTTTTTAATCTCCTTCAAAGTATTGGGTCATCTCCCATTGATCCATTCCTTTAACCTGGTCTGAAATTCCTATCATGATTATCAAAGGGGTTAGGTAACAAAGCTGAAGAGTTGAATTTCTTTAGGAAGTCACTAGAAAACTGTAACATTTATTTATTTAGGAAGACACAGATAATGTAAATATTTTACTTAGGATTGGACTTTTAACTCTCTCCCAAGTTAGCTGGTTGGTCCCTTTGCTAACAAGTACATGAAATATAAGGCAAAAGCTTTAAAAGCGGAGAAACCAGCAGTGATCAGGAAGGATGTAAGGACAGAGACAGCTCAAGGGTTTCAGCTCAAAGGTTGACTGGACTCTGAAGGGGAGACCTCTGCCTCTGCCTCTTTAGATAGAGGGTCCTGCTTTCTGATTTTACCCAGACTTTGCCCCCTCCTCAGCTGGAAGTCAAGATCCTTTGTAAGTAACATTCAATTTTCCAGGCTGCTAGACAGGAGGAATGCTTCTAAGAGTATTCTTGAGGTCAACCCTGTAATCTTAGCTCCTCTGAGGAGCAGTCACTCCCTCCCATGTAAGCGTTGCAGGAACCTCTTTTATGGTACACCCAGAGGGGCAAAAAGTTGCAGTTGTCGCAAGGGAAGATTGGAAGATGGCCCGAGAAAAGTGATAACTCAAATCTGCCTTTTCTTCTGACACCTGGGTGAAGTTTTCTAAATGCAGCTGTTATAATATTATAACATAACAGCTCAAAGACAACATAATTCTGCTCAAAGACACCCAATGTTTGTTTTTGTCAATCAGCTCGAACTCCCACTCTTCTACTGTATGCCTCTAATGTCAAACTTATTTGTCATCTTATTTGGGTTAGAGCAACAGATAGGGGGAAGAAGAGGCCTGAAAGTCATGTGGGATATATTTAATAGATTTTCAGGAAAATTGAGTACATGTACATGACAAATTTCTGACATTCACAATATTTATTAATTTGTTTATTAGAATGGGGAGGATTGGAAAGAATATTTGACTGGGACTGGAAAACTTGAATATGAATCCCAGCTCTGCTGTATTACTCACAATAAATTCTTAGATAATTTCGTTTTCTTCTGATGTCTCAATTTCCTCCAAGTTATTTGCTTAACTTACTGGATTGTTGTGGTGATCAAAGAGGATGAGTGGAAAAGAGCCCTTTCAAGTGATAAAATTTCAATTCAAAGTACTTTCAAACACAAAATTACATCAGTTAACAAAAATTAGAGATTTCATGAATTTTTAGGTGAAGTGCTATTTCAGTTTTTTCGTACTTGATAAAATGAGAAACCGAATAAAAAGTATTCAGTCTTCCTGAGACACTTCTGGATCCAGGAATGCTGCTGTTTTATGGAGGCTGGTGGCTCAGATGGCAAAGAATCTGCCTCCAATGAAGAAGACATGGGTTTGACCCCTGGGTCGGGAAGATCCCCTGGAAAAAGGAATGGCTGCCCACTCCAGTATGCTTGCTTGGAGAATCCCATGGACAGAGGAGCCTGGTGGGCTACAGTTCATGTGGTTCTAAGGAGCTGGACATGACTGAGTGACCAAACGTACATACACACACGGAACTTAGAGGGTGAGAGAGGCATCTTGCATCTTCTGTAGGCAGACTTCACCTGAAGAGGGACCTCGGGTCTTGGCTAGAATATTGCCCGGGACTGGCACCTCTTTCTCTCAAAGGGGAAGCCGAAGAGTGATGCTCTTGGTTTCATTTTAGGGCAGAAATGCTAAGGGGTCAGAGATTAGTGTGCTTATTAAAATACACAGGGACAAAGTGACGCGATGATTTGTAGAGTGTGTGTGGGGAGGGTGTTTTTGAGGGTCGGGTTGGGGTGAGCGGTTACACCTGCTTCCTTCCATTTTCCAGGGCAAATGACTTCAGCTGCTGCCCAGCAACAGCCGGTTCATCAAAGCCTTTGAGAACAGCTTTGAAAAATGTGTCAGCCAATAGGCGGGCAGGACCAGCCTGGCAGCTGAGGGACCCCCTCGCTGGAGCAGAGACTTGGGTAGGAGCAGATGGAGGCCTTCCTCCTCTTGGCTGGCTCTCAGGGCATGCAGGCACTCAGGGCTCAGAAGCTCAGACCAGGGCAGATCCTTGCCCTTGGCCCACAGCTCCAGGAGGAGTTTCTCCTAAGCCCCTCTGCGGTTTCCTCGGTGGGTGTGAGGCGCCGGATCTTATCCAGGGCAGGCACCCTGCAAAGGTTTGCTCTCCCATTACATTTGCCTCGAGTCCTCTCACGTGTCATTAATCAAGCTGCTGAACCGAGCCGACTCTGCTGGAGCACGGCATTCATTATAGTCCTCAAGGGATTCATTTCTCTAGATTCCAGACCTCTTGGCTCTCGGAATAGAGATATCTGTGCTGCCAGGAAGGCCCCAAGTCTGCAGGCCACTCCGGGGACTTTCCCCGCGTCCCCATCCCCAGGTTCTGTGAATCCCCTTTCTATTCTCAGGGTCCTCGAAGCAGGAATCTGGCTTTGGGAAGTGGCAGTGCAGGGAGAAGGGCCTCCCACAGGGATCTGTATGGGAGTTTCTGTGGACACAGCCGCATGGCAGGGATCTAGCCTTGTTTTGTAAAAGGTTTTTCGCTTTCCCTCTGGCAAGTGCTGGGACGACTCTGTCCTTTTCTTTTTCAGAACCGGTGCAACTTTGAACACTGGAAAAAGAGTCTGCTCAGTTAGCAGATTCACCCTCACCTAATAATACTGCTGATTCTTTACATCTACAAAAAGGAGATATCTTGGGGAAAGGTATATATGGCTTTAATTTTAGGGGGAAAATAATTACACATCAGGGAGGACTTAGGTTTCTTCTAGGACTTTATGGAAATATTTTTTGGCTTTCCAGAGAGAAGGGATCATTTGCTCTTCCAGGAAAATTCAAGGAGATTGTAATAATAATAATCACTTTATTAAGCATTTATGTCTGGCAGGCATTACTGCAAGTGTAACCACTTGTGAGAGCTGTTTTATACATATAAAAACTGAGGCACAGGGACTTCTCTGGCTGTCCAGTGGCTAGGACTCCGTTCTCTCGATACAGGGGGCCCAGGTTCGATTCCTGGTCAGGGAACTAGATGCTGCATGCCATGACTAAGTGTTCTCATACTGCAACAATGCTGCATGCCGCAAGACCCAGCACAGCCAAATAAATATTTAAAAACAAAAACAACTTAGGCACAGTAGGGTTAAGTCACCTGCCTAAACTCACACAGCTTTTAATTGGTGGAGCTGGGATGCAAACCAAAGCAGCCTGGCTCCAGAGTCTGCCCTCTTAACTCCTATAACAAACACAGTTAAACAAACAAACAAAAAACAAAGGAACAAACCATGTAATGAGCAGATGATGCAGCTCCTTATTCAAAGGCTATCCACCCATTTGTAGATTTTCATGGGTTTGGCTTCTTCTCCGTGATTTTATATTTTTCTCCTCTCTGTTGTCCAGCAGCCCCTGTTCCAGAGGGTGGCAGGGCAAAGGAGAGACAGGGAACTCAAATCCATCACTTTCAGTGATCATTAGTCATTCTAGCAAATGTCAAGTGAGAAAAACAATTGGTTAATTTGTGTCATCCTTTTCAGTAGTACCTCTAATTCCCTTAATTAGAGACAATAGCACGCTGAACTTTTTGGAAACCCTACCAGTTCTCAGGCCTTACTTTTCTCTGATTTCATTTGGATCATTTTCATAAACAAGGTGGTGACCCACAGCAACGCTTTCTCAGTTACAAGGCTTCATCCATCAATTGAAAAAGGAATCATGTTTCAATATATCTATTTTTTGAGGGGCGTTGGTGGGAGTGGGGGGTTACCAGTCTTAGCACATTAGACATACTTGCTGATTGTAAGACATCTTAGCTACAGACATGTTAAAATGTGAGCAAGAATGGGTTTTAGAATTGAGAAAATAGAGTATTTTATTTTTATTGTTCAACAAGGAATAAACCTTGTTAAGGTAGCATTTTGTAAAGGTTCTTCTTACGTGGTCTGCCCTCTCTGGGTATCGGAATTTTGATTACAGTTTTCAGCTGGAGTTCAGCCTGGTTCAGATATCTATTTTTAGCAATAGCTTAAGGGTTTTTTCTTTTTTTTTTTTTTTTCATGACAAGAGGAGGATTACTTAAGAATAAGAGAACTGACTCATGGAAGGGGTCTGAGTTTCTCTCTTGTTAAGAAGGGGCTGGCTTCAGGGGTTGCCTTCCTAATGAGCTAGAAGTTAAGTGGAGAGTCTGATCTGAGGCAGAAGGGTTGAAAACCTCAGAGAGGTGAGCCAGGTTTGAGATCAGGGAAAGCAAAGACTCAAATTCCAGAAATAAATTCAAATACCAAGAATGTGGTAGATTTGTCATAAAAACAGCCCAATTCCTTAGCCTTTCCCTATACTCTTGCCTTTACGATGTGACTTTGCAGCCCTTCTCATCAAATGTGGTGTCTGTTTATAGTCTTGAGTCTCTTCTGGCCTTAGGACACTTGGTTTGGCAAATAAAGTATGGCAGAGTAAGGTTGTACCAGTGCCAAGCCTGGGCTTCAGGAGGTCTTTGCACTTCTGGTCTTTTCCTTGGGACCTTACCTCTGCCAAGAAAAGCTTGGATAGCCACCTGGTTGATGAGCAACATGTGTCCTTCACCACAGCCAATAGACCTTCAAGTGCCAGGCATGCTGGTGAGACCATCCTAGACCAACCAGGCCCTGCTGACCCACCAGTTGACTTTGGATTCATGCGCCAGCCTAACCAAGATCAGCCAAGTCTGGCCCAAATCATCAGAAGCAGCCAGATGACTCAGAGATCCGTAATCAATAACCAATGGTGATTATTTTAAGTTGCTAAGATATTGAGTGGCTTGTTACACAGCAGTAACTAACTGATGACAAAGACCAAATACAGGATTGAAATTAGGGCATCAGACCTAAGGGTACTTAGAGTAACAGAGACTAGGTTTGGAGCAACAGCTGATCAAAAACAAAAGATGGGCTCAGAGGGTCATTGTTGAGAACGGCCTTGCAATATATATGACTTAACTTCATAAACAGCAGGTAGATGCTTAAATTAGATAAGTTTTGATACAGGGACAGAGGCAGGGTAGGGAGAATGAAACCCAAGACAAGCAACCAAGATTGCTTTGTTTATAGAAGTATGCCTAACATTGGTATCCTTAGCATAATGCCTGATCCTAGCAAGTGCTAAATAAATAAAAATTGATTAAATTAATAAGTAAATCCTCTTTCTAGTAGAAATTTCACTTGTTCTTTCATTCATCCTTTCAATGGATTTTATATTAAGCACCATATATGGTCATCTCAGGCGAAGAGTTGACTCATTGGAAAAGACTCTGATGCTGGGAGGGATTGGGGGCAGGAAGAGAAGGGGACGACAGAGGATGAGATGGCTGGATGGCATCACTGACTCGATGGAAGTGAGTCTGAGTGAACTCCGGGAGTTGGTGATGGACAGGGAGGCCTGGCGTGCTGCGATTCATGGGGTCGCGAAGAGTCGGACACGACTGAGCGACTGAACTGAACTGAATGGGTGTACATGCTCATAAGTGGGCAGATATATGGGCACGATCCTATATAAGTTTTGAAATTCTATATCTACCACGTTATGTATGTAAACAATTTACTAAACATTCATCTTAAGCATGTGCTTATGTACATCAACCTGTAATGGGTTCTGATATTTACCTCCAAAAGGGCTGAGTGTGGACTGAAATGTCTCTTCTATTCAAGCTGTTGTTTTGTTGCTCAGTCATGTCTAATTATTTGTAATAATAATTACATGGGAGGAGCCCTCCAGGCTCCTCTGCCCATGGGATTTCCCAGGCAAGAATACTGGAGTGGGTTGCCATTTCCTTCTCCAGGGGATCTTCCCAACCCAGGAATCGAACCTGCATCTCCTGTACTGGCAGGTGGATTCCTTACCACCGAGCTACAGGGGAAGCCCCTCTGTTCAGGCTAGAACTCTCTTATTCTTTCTTTGACTTCTGCAAAGCCTATGGACCATATCTGGGTCCCAGGATACTCATGTCAGATATTAGTCTGGGATGTAACAAATGCTGTCTTAAATGGCCGTTCAAGAATGATTGTAGGTAGTTTTGCAGTTGCTCAAAATTCAGATAGGATTCCTGAGCTCCAAGAGCTGCACAGTGCTGAGTGAACTGAAATGTAGGAAAGTTTGTTTGCCTTCAAAGTGCTCTGTAAAATGTGAATTGTGGCTAGTTATTGCATGTTTATTTTTGTGTTGTTGCAAATGTATCTCACTGGGATCTACTGCAGTGATGGGAGGGGTTGGGACCTGCTCCTGGGCAGGTTTCCAGAGTGAATATGGAAAAGGACTAATCCCTTTAGCAAAGATAATGGATGCTGAAGACTTGATGCTTTTGAACTGTGGTGTTGGAGAAGACTCTTGAGAGTCCCTTGGACAGCAAGGAGATCAAGTCAATCCTAAAGGAAATCAGTCCTTGAATATTCATTGGAGGGACTGACGCTGACGCTGAAGCTCCAGTACTTTGGCCACCTGGTTTAAAGAGCCGACTCTTTGGAAAAGACCCTGATGCTGGAAAAGATAGAAGGATTGAAGGCAGGAAGAGAAGGAGATGACAGAGGATGAGACGGTTGGATGGCATCACCGACTCAATGGACATGAGTTTGAGCAAACTCTGGGAGATGGCGAAAAACAGGGAAGCCTGGTGTGCTGCAGTCCATGGGGTCTCAAAGAGTCAGACACGACTGAGTGACTGAACAACAACAACAACAACAATGAATGCTGAGGTAGCTCCTAGGTGTTCTTGTCAAACACCTTCTCTGATTATGGCCTTTTATTATTCTACTCTTTGTTTCATGTTGCAATGATGCAGCCCATCTGTAGGTTTCAAATACAACCCATTTATGCATGCATGTGTGTTCAGTTGCTCAGTTGTGTCCAACTCTTGTGACCTCATGGACTGTAGCATGCCAGGCTCCTCTGTCCATGGAATTTTTCAGGCAAGAATACTAGAACAGTTTGCCATTTCCTCATCCAGGGGATCTTCCCAACCCAGGGATTGAACCTGTGTCTCATGCATCTCCTGCATTGGCAGGCAGATTCTTTACCACTTGGAAAGCCCAATCCATCTTTGACTGTATCCAGTCAAAGGTACAGTTATCACTCACCACAAAAAATGAGAGAAAAAACTAATAATCCAGTGTGTGTATGCATGCGTGTGTACTTGTGTGTATACATGTGTATGTGTGTATATATTTCTTTATATCAGTTTCTAAGTACCTAAAAGTGGATTAAAAGTTTCCAATTGGGCTTTCATGGGAAGAATCCTTCATTCTAAGATGATGTCCTTCATACTTTTTTGGCAGTAAGATTATTTTTTAAAATAATGGTAATAGCAGATAACCACTTTTAATGTTCTTCTTTGGAAAAATAAAGATTGATGATCCTATGGTTGCTGCCTGGGAATTTTATAAATTTACCAGGACCATGATTTACCCATCTGGAAATCACTTAAAGGCTACACTAGGAAGTATAAAAGATACAGAAGGATGACTCCTTGCTCTCTGTGCGAGTGTGCTAAGTCACCTCAGTCATGTCTGACTCGTTGCAACCCTATGGACTGTACCCCACCGAGTTCCTTTGAGGGATTCTCTAGGCAAGCATATTGGAGTAGGTTGCCATGCCCTCCTACAGGGGATCTTCCCGACTCAGGGATTGAACCCACCGCTCTTTATGTCTCCTGCATTGGCAGGCAGGTTCTTTATCACTAGGGCCACGTGGGAAGCCCCTCCTTGCTCTCCAAGAGCAAGCAATCCCTGTGAGACAATTAGACATTTGGACAAAATATTGAATAGCTGGCAAGAAGTTAACTTCCAAAGCTACGCTCAGGGAATGGACTATGTCATGATAGGTGAGTAAATTAACATACTTATTATATTCAAGAAAAAAATTAACTGATCTGAGGTAAAAAAATGGTTGATGAAGGTTTCAGAAGAGACCAACACAAATCACCTTTGTCATAAAACCTGGGTTTCATTAGTGGCCAATGTCAATTTTATTCATTAATATTAGAAATGAAGTTGGGATAGTAGATACATTAAAATTGGCTGATGTGCAAGGAAAGGAGCTGGAAATACCCAGAATGGGTTTGAAATCTGGGCTACTCCATGATGTATGAGTGAGCTTTTGCTGTGTAACGTAATATCCTAAAACTAAAGCAAAATGGCTTAAAACAAAAATCCTTTATTGGGTCATAATTACATGGGTCGGCTGGGCAATCCTTCAGGTTTGTGCAGGTTAGTCAACCTTGGTTGGGCTTGTTCATGTATCAAGTCAGCTGTGGGTTGGATGATGGCTGGATTATCTACTATGGATTATTACTGTCTACTATGACCTCACCTGACTGATAGTTGACTGGCTGTTGACTGGACAAGTAGTAGTGACTGGATCACATGTTTCTATTCGTCCAGTAAGCTCTTCACATGAAGACCATAGGAATCCAAAGTAGCAAGAAAGAGCAAGCCCCAGTTTGCAAGTACATTCGAAACCTCTATTGCATCCTATTTGTTCCATCCTCTAAGCAAAATCTTCCCGACTCGTTTGCCTAGTGTATACTTCGATGTGCCCAAACATTTCTTCCCTCAGCGTTTGGCAGTGTGGCAGGGCCGTGGACCCCACTGTCTCCAGTGTTCCATATAAATTTATTTTTTACAACCAAAGTAAATATATTTATATCAAATAACCTAGAGAAATTAATCAGTGTAATACAATCATAGAAGAAATCCCTCGCAGGTTGGAGATGCTATTGGAACTTTGCAGAAAGGACACCCAAGAGAAAAGGGTTATATTTTGAATGCAAATGTGATTCATTGTTCTCATAAATTGCTATTCAATCATGCAAAATCTGAGATTCAGAAGGAAAAAAAATCTTGAGAAGGTTATGAACTCTTTTATCGATCTTTTTGCTAAATAGATCCATATTTTAAAAAATTTCATTGCAATGTAATTGACATGTAACACTAGCTTCAGATGCACAGCATAGTGATTCGATATTTGTATGAATTGTGAGTTGATGAGCACAGCTGCTGCTGCTGCTGCTAAGTCGCTGCAGTCGTGTCTGACTCTGTGCGACTCCATAGACGGCAGCCCACCAGGCTCCCCCGTCCCTGGGATTCTCCAGGCAAGAACACTGGAGTGGGTTGCCATTTCCTTCTCCAAGGCATGAAAGTGAAAAGTGAAAGCGAAGTCTCTCAGTTGTGTTCAACTCTTCGAAACCCCATGGACTGCAGCCCACCAGGCTCCTCCGTCCATGGGATTTTCCAGGCAAGAGTACTGGAGTGGGGTGCCATTGCCTTCTCCGGATTAGCACAGTAAGTCTAGTTTAAATCTATCACCACACATAGTCATAACATTTTTTTTCTTGTGAGTAGAATTTTTAAGGCTTATTCTCTTAGCAAGTTTCAAATATACAACACAGCATCATTAACTATTGTCACCATCAGTCAGTTCAGTTCGGTTGCTCAGTCGTGTCTGACTCTTTGTCACCCCATGGACTGCACGCAGAAGACAGGCTTCATTGTCCATCACTAGCTCCCAGAGCTTACTCAACCTCATGTCCATCGAGTCGGTGGACTCAGTGCATTCAATATACAAACAAATATCGAATCAGTATGTTGTAGGCTTGAAACTAGTGTTACATGTCAATTATATTGCAATGAAATTTTTAAAAATATGAATCTACTGTCACCATGGTATATGGTATACATTATATCCCCTGGCTTGTTTATATTATATCTAGAAGTTTGTACATTTTGACTCCCTTTACCCATTTCACTCAACCCCCCATCTGTTCACCAATCTATTCTCTGTATCTATGAGTTTGTTTATTTTTCAGCTTCCATATAAGATTACATGGTATTTACTCTTCTCCATCTGACTTGTTTCACTTAGCCTAACGCCTGTTGTTGCACTGCTGCTGATCTCTGATTTATCCATCCTCTTTCACCTAGTTGATGTTGTTTTTAAGTTGCTCAGTCGTGTCCACCTCTTTGCCACCCCGTGGACTATAGCCCACCAGGCTCCTCTATCCATGGGACTCTCCAGGCAGAAACAGTTCAGTCAGTTGCCATTTCCTTCTCCAGGGGATCCTTCTGACCAAGGGATGGAAACTGCATCTCCTGCCTTGGCAGCAGATTCTTTTTTCCTCCAGTCCTTCTCTACTCAGCATCTCCTCAAACCTGGATCTGATAATGCAAATGATTTGACCAACATTGCTTTGTTTAAACTTTTTTCTTTTTTCTTTTTTTTTACTATCTGTTTGCAATGCACACATTAATTTACATCCTCCTCTGCGGCCTCCTATCACACTCTACTTTCTACTCCAGCCTCCCTTGAAAGAGTGCTCACTGTTCCCCAACCCGCTGGGGGCACCTCTAGACCCTTTGCCTTTGCCCAGGCTGTTCCACAGCCTTGGATTCTCCTCTCACTAAACTCCATGGGTCAAAATCCACCAGTCACCTTCAACATGCAGGTCAGATGAGGCTTCCTGGGAGAGGACCTGGTGGACTTGGTCTCTCCCTGCTCCAGCGTTTCTGTGTCACCCTTTGAAGTCCTTAGCCCCCTTATCTATGAGTTAGCATCACTTACTTAAAGCTCTCTTTCCTCTGGATCACCTGAGACATGACAAGGATGTCTCAGTCATGTTTGCAACCCCCATGACGCACAATCGGCGCCAAGGATTGTTGGCTGAATTGACCTGATTTTGTGAATTGGGGCAATGTCTGATGCTGCAGTGAACTGGTTGGTGATCATGACCGATCACAGTGGCACTGTCCTAACGAGAGCAGCTGTCCCCTGGGGGTCATCTGGGGCGGCGCTGGTCAGGGTGTGTGGAAGCCGGCCTGAAGGAAAGGAACTGGCTTGTAGCGGGAGGACGGGTCCCTGGAAACCCGTCGCAGTTCTTGGCCCCTATATCCCCCTCCCTGCCCTCCGGAGAAGGTCCTCATCTGAGATCTCTTTCCCTTCATTAGCTGTGCTCGTCGAGTCTCCCCAGCTGCACTTCCTCTGGTCTTTTCTGGCTTTGCTGTTTGTTTATTTGTTTCCCTGTCAGCCTCTTTCTCTGGCTGTGCTTGTAAATAGAGCCGATGACTGTCAGCTCCAGGGCCTGTGTGGTGAACCTGCTGCCCACGTGGGGGCGGCAGGTCTCGTAGACTCTAGAATCCGATGCCAACGGTTATTTATCCCTGATGCTCAGAAGCTGCTCCAGGCACTGGCCCAAGCTGTCCAAAAGGTTTTTCTCCTGATCATCTAAATGGAACTTTACAGACAGAAGCATCACATGACATGTTCTCTCTGTCCCCTCCCAGCCCTCTCTCTTGCTCCTTGTTCTTGCCACCACATCCCCATCACAGGTTGGGCAGCTGACCGAGGGGCACCCAGGCTGGCCTGTGGTGTGGAGTGGCAAATAACACGAAACGTTTCATGCATTACACTCTTCCCTGGCTGATTTTTAATCCTCATTGAGAAAGTTAGAACTGGGCTTCCTCTACTTTGCCCAGCCATTCCAAATTCCTAAAGCCAGAGCATCCTTGCTTGTTGGCTATGGCAGGAGAGACCTCTTTGAGGCTGAGCCTTTGTCTTTTGCGCCCATCCCGGTCTGTTTTTGAGCCGAGGCAGGTTCTCCTCTCTCTCCTGAGGCCAGTTACCCTGTTTCACCCGCTTCCCCGCTGTGCAACCCTGGGGGACCCCCTCTGCCCCCACTTCCAACCTCAGACCCCTGTGGGCTCTGCTTCTCCCTGCCTTCTGCAGCGCATTGGCCCCTCGGAGGCAGCTGCCAGTGAGCTCGCTGTCAGCAGGAGAGCCTCATAGGCAGTGCCATCCTGCTTGAGTCTGCGGTCCTCCCCCGACTCTGCGTGGCAGCGCGCATCATCTGTCAGAGTGCCCCCTCCCCTCCCTCCGCTTCCCCACCCCCTTCCCCGGGCGCTCGCTGCCTTCCCAGTTCATGAGATGCAAAGCCCCACAGGCGGGTGAGGAGCCAGCGGGAGCTGCATGTTACAGCCGCCCTGCTAGGGGCACCCCCACCCCACCCCCCGAGGTGAGGTGAGCCGCCCCTCGGCAGCCCTCTCCCATGTACCAGGAAGTGGCTGACTTGGTCACTCAGGGCTTCACCGAGCCATGCCCAGCTGGGACCAGCACCAGACAAACCTTCCCAGCTGCACTGCCCTCCACCAGACAGGTAAGAGAGAGCCGCTCTTCCAGCCGGGCGAGAGGGCCCCCGAACTGGCCCTCCCAGCCGGCCATCCTGAGCCATGAGTCTTGCTGGGAAGTGTAGGACACCCCAGGGCAGAAAAGGCGCTGTCTGCCTGTCATAACCCTACCCTCCCATTCTCTAACAGAGCTCCTTAGACAGACTGGGTTAAGCCGGTCACTCTTGCCAGGAGCAAGGGTGCAGGGACATGCCCATTCTTCCCGGACAGTGGGTGCTAAGCTGCCAATATCCTGTTTTTGTTCTTTCTCCTCCTCTGAAACCTCCTTTCTTGTCCAAGGGGACGCAGTATCTCCCTGCAGATCCCTTCGGGGGCTCTGTGATTATGGTTGATTGCTGCCTAGACCGTGTCACTTTCTGTTCGTTTCATTCATGTCTTCTTTGCTGTTGCGTTCAGCGGATCGCCGGCACAGCAGTCTGGCTGCCCACAGCATCTGTTCTGTTTCCAGACAGCGTGCAGGTCCCCTGTGCTGCTGGTGACTAACGCTGGTGACACATTCCGATGCAGGAGAACTCACAATCACAGTGGGTTCAAGGGAGATCAAAATACATCGGAGGTCACTGATCTTTTTGGGTTTTTTTTCAGCTTTATTGAGATGTAGTGACAGATAACATTGTAATATGTTTAAAGTGCCCAATGGGATGATTTGATACATGTATGCATTCTGAAAGGACTCCTACTGTCGAGTTAATTAACACATCCACTGGCAGATCACCAACTTCTAGTTTCAAATATTTTCCCACATTTTTATTATTGCATATAATATTGGAAGAATATCATCAAGTTTTGTTCACATTCTGTATTGTTTTCTTAGACTTAGTCTTAAAATGAGACTTGCTGGGATGGTGTGTGTTTTTTTTTTAAACTGATACAAGTGACATATAACATCATTTTGGTTTCAGGTTACAGTGTAATGATTTGATATATGTATGTATTATGAAAAGATCGCCACAATAAGTCCAGTTAACTTCCATCACCACACGTAGCTGCAATTGTCTTTTTTAGGAGAGGGCAGGTCACCAATTTCTAAGCAGTGAGTTGAGGACATAGTAAACACCTATAGGAGGGGATGCGTCCTTGGCATCAGCTTCTCAGAGCTGTCTAGAGGGGCGTGGAGGAGAGTGGCTTTTCTCTGTGCTAGAGTCATTCCATCTCAGTCTATTGTTTCACTCCATATTTAAAACCTGGCTGAAGGTCCTCATAGGTGTTTATCTTGGGATGCTTTCAAACTAATGAAATAGGAAGGAAAGCCTACTCCTCCTGCAACTTGGGTTATTTTTGGATTATTTGTTCCTACAGTTTTGGAAAATTCCAGGGTTTTTTGGGAAGATGCAGGAGGTGCTGGAAAGTGGGGGAGTGAGATAACGGTTATCACGAGAGCATCTAAGTGCTTGGGGGAAAGTTCAAAGCTCTAACTGGCAATGTGTTGTTATGCTGATGATGGCTTTTACTTTTAGTTTGGGAATGGTATCCCTGTGAGCACTCAGTCAGTCTGGCAAACTGTTTTTATTAACCATTTGTTCTTTGCTCAGTCCTTAGAATAGGTGTCCTAGTAGAAGATTGATGGGAGAGGGGTGAATGGGGATTGGAGAGTGTTGGGTGGCCCCTAGTCCACCGTGGCCTGGCCGAGGTAAGCTGCTCCTGGAGACCCTGTTATTTTGGCATTAAAATTTTTTCTCACACAGTGCTTTATGCACAAAGGAATCTTAAAACTTTCTCATATTCTTTGTCCAGTTGAATTAGACTTTTGCTTGAAGCCAAGGTCTTTCTCCTATGGGTCAGTGAGCTTCAACCACAAGAGTCATTTCACAAATGCCAGGGACTCCCAAGGGATTGAGTAAGAGGTAGATGGTTGGCTGCACAAAATCCATCATATTATCATTTTAAAAATCCTCCAAATGTGGGTCTCAGGGATGGGTCAGCAGCAGCAGTACTGAATGTGATGCAATGTTGGAGAGAGTGGAAAAAGCCCTGGTGGTCCTGGGTTTGAGTCTCCCTAGGGTCATTAATTGAATTACCCTGTGTCCTTCACTCAGGGATCCTGTACAGCTTTGCTTTTATCATCTGTAAAATGGGTACAATATCAAGGGCCCAACTTACCTCCAAAAGTTTTTATGAGGATCAACTAAAAAATGATGATAGCTGCCAGTTATCAAGATGTGCTGGGCAACTTTACTAGGTATCTTCCTCACAAGATGCTGTTTAATCCTTCCAACTTCCCTAAAACTTAGTCTCCAGGAGCTTAAAAAACTTGATCAGTTAAAGAAGTGAAAGCAATTTTTAGGTTTTGGCAGTGCCATACAAATACAAGTTTTGTTGTGTATCACGACTTCATGGCTTAGGATATTTATCCTGCTAATCCTTTCCCAGGCTCTCCTATCCCATGTGTTTGCTCATTTCATTTCTGTCCAAATACTTATAGCTCCAGAGCCACTAGAAATGCTCCTTGCTTTTCCTCTGTCTTGAAAATTAGAATACTTTTCACTGTTCAAGAAGCATCAACATTCTCATCAGAACCTTTATCAGGCCTCTCTGTTTGGAATTTCCAAAAAACTTTTGAATCCTTCAATAAAAGGTCCTAAAAAGAAGAGGGTCTCAGAAAAGCTGAATGGCTTAAGGTAGATTCCTACCAGGGCCTTGTCTCTCAAGGAAAAGTGTCAGAATTTGCTCAGCGTCTTTGTGCATCAGAGTGCACCCACGCAGCCCTGGTCCCTCCTCCCGCCCGCAGTGCAGACATTCATTTGTGCCCGGCACAGGCCTGAAAGCAAAGCATTTCATTTTCCAGGGGGGTCTGTGAAGGTAGGAATAGATCCCAGCAGGAGACCTGCCCCCAGTCTCCACACCACCATTTCCTGCCACTGTTGGTGTGGCCAGCCCCATGCCCTGGTCTGATGGCTGTGGAGCTTCTTTTTTGCATAAATCTGGCTAGCTGGCTGGACTGGACCCATCAGGGAGGACGTAAAAGCCATTGGCTGAAGTCATTAAAAATGGAGGATTAGAAACACCTGATTTTACATTCAGAGGAGGGGGAGAGTGCTGAAGCTGCTTTCTGACCACAGCTGTAGACCCTGATGGCAAATGGTAAAGCTTTTGTTACTGTCTATGAAGGGGAAGAGATTGATAACCAGCACCCTGGCACTGCGACATAGGAGGAGAGCCACACTCCTATTGTGACAGGGCCTCGTGCACTCACATCTCAGCCCCAGGGCCTTGAAAACTAGGTCCCGCTGCTTCTCCATCTCCTGCCCTGCTGCCCCATCCTCTGTAGCCTCCCCTCTACCCCTGTGTGGTGTCGGACCTCTGTCTTCTATGACTCTGATGCTCTCAGTGTGACTTCATGTTTTGATAAGGCTGAAGAATTTACAATCCATGTTTGCTTTAATATTACTGAATTCTTACAGTAGCTCAGGAAGTTGGCATTGCTTTAGTATTCTGATTTCACAGAGGAGACAGCAAGGTCTTAAGCCAAGAAAACTCAGCCACGAAGAGGATAAGTTGGAGTTTGAACCCTTTTTACTGGACCTGATAGCTCATACCATTTCTGTAATTCCTTGCTGCCTCTTCCAGTCATCATCCTTGCTCCAAAGAGCCTCACTCACTCACCTGTTGTCTGGTTCAGTTAAGTTCAACAAACATTTATTGAGCATCTTCTTGGTGCCAGGCACTGGGCTAGGTGTTGGAGATGTAGAGAGGAAAAAGCTTTTACCTGTGTCGTCTGTATAGGTCATGAAATGGACCCATGCCGCCTGGTACATTGCTTGGCGCGTAGGAGATACCTAAGGGTTAGTTGAATAAATGAATGAAAGAATGGATACAGTTTCCTGTCCTTGGTGAATTTAAGAGACTGGGTAGGAGACGAGAGTTGTAGGCACTTAATCATGCCGAGTGCTGAGGTAGAGAAGTATGTCCAGGAGCACAGAGTAGGACACGTGCAAAACCTGGCTGTGCAGAGGAGCCTGCTTGGAGGAAGTGGTCCTGAGTGCAGCCAGAAGGGTGAGGAGGCAGAACAAATTACAGAAACAAGGCCTAGAGACTTGGAACCATGATGTGTGCTCAAGACTGTGAGCACTTTGGAGTTACTAGAGCATGAAGCATCAGCCACTGGGCTGGTGGGCAACTCTCAGGTAGGTGGGACCCAGGTCCTGAGAACTTTATGTGTCAGAATATTTAAGCTTGAACTTTATTCCGAGGCTTGGGCTTACAGGTTGTGAGGTGAAGGGACCATAATCATGTTTTACATAGGTGATTATGGCTGCAGACTGGAGTTGAATTTAAGGAGGTAGGCTGGATCACAGAGCCCGAGAACAAGAACCAGGAACTATGAGCCAGGAGGTGAACCAGAGCAATGGTAGTAAGAAAGAGAGGAGGCAGGTGTAAAAACTGAAGGAGATTTAATCAGTATGGTTTGGTAACTGCTTGACTATAGGAGATGAAAGAAAAGGTGTCATCTCTAATTGCTTCCCTATTTTTGGCTCGAGTTACTCAGTGGATGTTGGTGCCAGAAGCTGAAACCAAAGATGGCAGAGAAAGCCAAGATTTGTAGGTATATGGGGGAAGGGTGGGCGAAAATGGGTCAGGAGAAGAAGTGGGTATGATGTACTCAATTTTTAGATAGATCTGGATATGTTGTGCCTGGGGAATATCTGAGAGGTATATTCAGCAACCATGGGCTATAAGAATGTTTACACTTGGGAAAAGGGCCAGAATTAGAGGAAAGTATTTGGAAATGGTCAGTATATCTGTGTAGTTAGGAGTGCGGACAAGGATAAGATTGCCCAAGAAGCATTTAAGGAGAGGAGAACAGGAAGCCAAGGTTAGAAAGCAGGAGAATATCAATATTTATGCTTTGAGAAGAGGAGGAGCTAGCAAAGAAGACCAAGGGAAAGGGCAGTTAGGACAGTGTCAGGTAGAGGAGACTAAGGGAGTAGGAATGCTAGAAGTGACAGGTCACCGTGGTGGATGCAGTGAAGAGGTCCTTAAAGACAAGTGTCATTGGATGTCACAGGATGGGGGGGTCCCTGTTTCAGGGCAGTGGTGGGGATGGAAGCCAATTGTGAAGAACTGAGGATGGGATAGGAAGTGGGGAAACGGGAGATGCTGTCAGACAGCTTTGCTGACAAAGGGAGGAATACCCAAGGGGGATTTTTTTTAATGAAAGAGTACTTTTATTTGTAAGTGTAATGGGGGAGAGAAAGAATAAAGATAGAGAGTTGATCAAGCAGGGAGGGTTAAGTGGGGAAGCAGGGCCTCGAGGAAGAATTTGCCCTGATAGACACACCTGCGAGGGGTGGATGTGCATAGACTTGCAGATGAGGAGACAGGAGAAGAGGTTGAGGTTATTTCATACCTGAGGGCTTGATGATCATGATGAACCAGGAGATGAGGCTGTGGACATGTGAAGGATCACGTTCTAGAAGCCCTCTCTTCTCTGTGGACTTCCCAGGTGGCTCAGTAGTAAAGAATCTGCCTGCAATGTAGGAGATGTGGGTTCAAACCTTGGGTCAGGAAGATCTGCTGGACGAGGAAATGGCAACTCCCTTCAGTATTTTTGCCTGAAAAATTCCATGGACAGAGGAGCCTGGAGGGTTACAGGCCATGGGGCTACAAAGAGTCGGACATGACTGAGCGATGGAGAATGAGCACGCACACTCTTCCTTACTCTCTGGCTTCCTGCCCTTTGCCTTCGCAGAAGCCAGCTGGCCACTGGGAAGCTAATTTGTAAAAAGTGAGTTCACTGTGTAAGGCTCAGGTCACAATAGGGGCAGGGAAGGGTTGGGGATGTAAGCAAACAGGTCATCCTTTGCATCCTCGTCCAAGGGTGACTTGTGGCCCTGGATTCTGGATGTTTGGGCAGCTCAGAAATGGGAGGAAAGGAAGTAAGTAGCTGGATGCTGTTCTAATAGCTCTGTGCTGAGTCCTGACTATGGCTCTAAGAAATGTGACTTTGGGCAAAGTCTTTAAAGTTTAGGTTCTGTAGGTGATATCTGAGAGTCATACCCACTCTAAACCTCTATGAATTTTAGCACCTGCTCCCTAGGAGTCAAACAGTTTTTTGGTTTTTTTTTTTTTTTAAGTTGATTTATCCTTGGGGAGGAAAGCTTACAAAGGAAAATAAACAGGAAATCAATTTCTATTCAAATTGCATCTTTCATATTTTGATTTCCTTGCACTAACAGTTTACACATATGCTCTTTTTACTAAAGCATATCTTGTCACACTAAAAAAAAAAAATTAGGCATACTATCAAAAATACACAAGTCAAGAAGACAGGACAACTCAGCTTTGATCCCCTTGCACTCACCACCCTGGGTGATTTTTAAGCAATTTCCAGATAGCATATCATTTCAATGTTAAATATTTCCAGGTGTATTTCTAAAGAGTGAGATTGCTTAAGGAAAAAAAAAAACCCTTAGTATTGATATCACATTAACAATAATATCTAATCAGTGTTCCCCCTTCCCCCAATTGTCTCATAATATTTTTTTATGTCTTTAAATTCAAATCAGGGTTCAAGTTAAATTTCACACACTGTATTTGGTTGATGTGCTTCTTAAGGTTTTGTTTTGTTTTTTAACACTGATGGCCACTGTCTGAGAGTCCTGTAATTCCATAACAACTCCTGATTTCATGTCATTTCTCCCAGTGTAGGTCTGCCATTTAATTTTAGGAGCTCTAGGGAACCACTGCAGTTTAGACAACAAAGCCTCCGAAGATTCATTTTAAAATTCCTTCTAGACACGCTTAGAGGGAGAAGTATAAAAATAATGAATAAAGAAAAGAGGATAGAAAGAAGGAAAGGCTGGAGGGAGTCATAAGGAGACACACGAAGGCTCAAGGGGGACAAAAGAAAACAGCTTTTGTAGCTGGGACTTGAGTAACGCCCATCCACCAAGAAGCTTGAAAATCCTTACAAATGTGTTTCATACTTTTTTTTTTTTTGCTGTTACCTGGCTTAGCAAGTGGCAAACATGAATCTTTAAACAATAACATTCTATCTATTTAGCGTGTTTTCCCAGACAGCTTATCAAATAGCTGAGTGGGTATCGTTGAAGTCATCCCCTATGTAAAGTGGGGAAGGGTAGGAATTCTAATTCCCATTTTACAGATGATGAAACAATTGATACAGCTAATAATGGTGGCTCACAGTCACTTGCCGTTCATCAAACATAATGCTGAACTTGATGATGTTATCTAATTGGATCCTTTTAACAAGCTGATGACATTGGTATAAGGATCGTTATAATCTTTGTAGCAAACTGATGACATGATGAAAATAATACTCAGAGAGGGAGAATAACTTGCCCGCAGTTACAGATCTGGGGAAGTCAAGGAGCAGAGATGGAAATTCAGGGCTGTCAAACCCACTGTTCTTTTTTTCCAGGTCAGTCTACTCTCTACTAAGTCATCAATCTTGTTCTGCATAGACTTGCTTACTGGCAAAATTCCATTTAGAGAGTAGCACAGAGCATCACCAAATATAATAACAGGGTACAGTGTGCTGGAATTTGCAAAGCATTTTCCTTCCCACAGACTGTCTCATTTCTTTCTTATAACCACCTTGAAAAATAGGGCAGGTGTGTTAATTTGTGTTTTACAGATGAGGAAATTGAAATTCAAAGCTCTTGGTTATGTTAGTTGGTAATCATGCAGCTAGTGAGGGCAGTGAGTGTCACCGAGCTAGTTTGCAGCAGAGTGAGGATCAGAGGCTCTTTCTTCTGATTCCAGAGCCCGTGTTTCTCGGGTCCTCTTTGCAAACCTCCTGGGCCCACACCTTTAGCTGCTGACTTTTTTCCATGCCCCCTCTGATGTTCCTTGTGCAAAGTCGAGTAGGCTTATTACAAATTAAATATCAGGAAGCTCGAACTGATGAACAGGAAGGAAATGAGGCTGCTAATGCTCAGAGGAATGGAATCGAGATGCATTTTTTTTTTTTTAGCAGAATTTTGGGCCAACTGGCCTCTTTCTGTCCTTCCCTTCCCTGTGTCCTTCCAGTCTCCATGGAAACCCCAAATCAATGTGGCATATGTTGATTCATGTTTCTACTGTTACTAGGAAGCTACAAACTGGAAATTGCTTTTAAAAGATTTGTGGAAGAGCTTTAGCATGCTGACCAGAATTCAAATCTAATATCCAAATGACTGTTTTATTAAAAGCTTTTAATGTGGTCCTATCCTAGGTGGTATGTTGATGAAATCAGCACACAGGGGGCATTTGGCAATAAACCTCCGCTTCCACTATCGTGGCTTTTAAAAATATTATATTGCAGTCTTTAATTCCCTTTATCTTCAATGTAATTACATTTCTGTGGCCCGTGTGACAATGCCAGGTGTCCTTTTGCTCTTGATTAATTCCACTCTGCCCCGACCAGGCAGTTGGGAACAATAGTTTGCAGATGCCGTACATACCTGGATGGCTGCCCCTGGGCGTCATTAACGTTGGTCTGACTTCCATCTTGACCTGGAGACTGCAGAAGTCTGGTGTGTTTCTGCCATAAGGAATCCTCGGTGATTTTTCACATTTTCTCATGAACTGAAAATCAAATGCAGCTGACATTTATTAAACATCTGCTCCATACCAGGCAATGAAAATTGATGGCAGGGGGAACGAGTCAGAGACTCTGTCTTTGTGACACACACAGTCATTTGGGAGGATCTGAAAACATAGATCACAAGGATAAACTACAGGCTGTGATGCGGGCTGTCAGAGAATCACAGCACAGCGGCGATGTCGGAATGGGGGGATTCCTCCCAACTGAGGGAGCTCTGGAAACGCTTTGGAAAGGCGAAGTTTTAGCTTGGAGATATTGGGTTTCAGGAAGGAACTGGGGGTTAAGAGACAGACCCAGAGTGGAGACATTCAAAGAGACTAGCTGAGGAATCAGGTGTGTGCTTGCATGCATGTGTGCACACATGCACATGCCTGAGTGTACAACGGGATGTGAGACTGGATAGGTAAGTGAGACCAGATTATTGGAATATCAGGCAGAATAGGGAGTTACGGTGGAGCCCGTTACACAGATGATCTGCTTTGTTGTTGGTTGTTGCTGTTCAATCGCTCAGTTGTGTCCCAGTCTTTTGCAACCCTGTGGACTCTAGCCCACCAGGCTCCCCTGTCCATGGGATTTTCCAGGCAAGAATACCAGAGTGGGTTGCCATTTCCTCCTCCAGGGGATCTTCCCGACCCAGGGATCAAACCCGTGTCTCCTGCACTGCAGGTGGATTCTTACCACTGAACCACCAGGGAAGATTTGCTTTATGGATCTATTCAGTAGGTTACTCTTGTGGAGTGTGCCAGAAGGTTTGTGGGGAATGGGGGTGATGAAATAGGGACAGGAAGGTCAGTTATTTAGGGGAGGTGAAAGGGCATGCATTGTGCTGGGTGCTGATAACCTCTGACATGGCAGCATCAATGGATGCGAGATGAGGAAATTCAGAAATAAATCAGAAGTACAATGACAAGGTTTAGAAATCAATTCAGCAAGAGGAATGGAGGGAAAGAAACCCCAGATACCTGCATTTATTACCTTGAGGGTCTGGAACACAGTGATGTCATGAATGCACACAGGAGCCCAGCAAGAATGGAGGACTTGGAGGGGAAGGTGGTTGTTTTGGAGACAGTTGAGAGTCTGCAGGGTCTGAGAGGGGTGGGGCTGTTTAGAAGACCTCTTGAAGTGCAGCATGGAGCTCAAGAGAGCTAGGACCAAAGTCGTGATTCTGGAGAGAAGCCGTGACCGGTGCTTGGGAGGATGGAGTTCCACAGAGGAGCAAGTGCAGAGAGGGACGATCATCGAGGTGCCCGGCAGCCAGAAGTGCCGAGAAGCCAGAGCAGGGCTTGCGGTGATTGCTTTCCCAGGAAAAACCATGAGTCGCAACCTGAGATGCTGTCCTATGCCTAGTTTTCAGCCAGCAGCTCAGGAGCTGTAAACAGAGAAGAATCCAGAGTTCTATGTCCCTGGACCAGAGTCCAAGTAGCAGGGGCCTTTCTCATTAGCCCTCCAACCTGCTTGCCTTTTCCTATCTCTCTCCTTTGGAAAGAAAACCATGCCAGGATACATATCCCCTCAGTTCAACTTAATTTCCTGCCCCTAAATTCTTTATACACCTGCCTCTATAGGAAGGAAGATAAGAGTCCTCCCTTAAAAAATTATTTATTTGACTGCACTGGGTTTTGGTTGGGGCATGCGGGATCTTGGGGGCTTTTCAGGTGGTGCTAGTGGTAAAAAATCCATCTGCCAATGCAGGAGACTCCAGAGATGTGGGTTGGTTCCCTGGGTCGGGAAGATCCCCTGGAGGAGGACATGGCAACCCACTCCATATTCTTACCTGGAAAATTCCACGGACAGAGGAATCTGGCGGGCTACAGTCCATGGGGTCGCCAGGAGTTGGACACGACTGAGTCTGCATACCCGAACCACTTGGGATCTTGAACCTGGACCTGCTACACTAGGCCACCAGGGAAATCCCTAGAGTCCTCCCTTGGGAGGGACCTGTCTGGTCTGTGTTGCTCAAACTGGGGTGCTGTGAGCTTACTCCTTGGTGTTTAAGAGAGTTTTCTTTTTACTCGTGTTAGAGTCATGTCTACACACCCTCATCCCTCTGCTCTTTATATTCCTGTTCTTTCTTTTAAAACTTTATTAATTATGGTATTTCTCCTTAAATGTTTGGGTTGGCTTATTGACTTGCTGCAACTGTATTAATTCTCTAAAAGCTAGTTGAAGATTCTGATGTCTGGTTAATATGGGTCAGCTTCCACTTGAGAGTTGGGCTCCCGTACAACACTCCCCTGCCTCCTCAGTGCCTTTAAATCCTGGATGCTGGACTGGGCAGTGTAAGACTTGGAGGAAGCCTCCAGCCCCCTGTGTTAGCACTAGTAAAGGGGTCCCACGCTGACCCTGCCTTTGTATTCAGGCAAAAGGTGGAATAGGCTGGAGGCACTGAGTTTGGTATCAGACACCCAGCTCTGTTGCTTATAAATGGCTTTTCTCTGTTTTCCCATCTGTAAAACAGATGGTAAAGACGTTGATCTTGTAAGTTTGTGTTAGTCACTCAGTCGTGTCCAACTCTTTGCAACCCCATGGGCTATGGCCCACCAGGATCCTCTGTCCATGGAATTCTCCAGGTAAGAATACTGGAGTGGGTTGCCATTCCCTTCTCCAGGGGATCTTCTGGACCCAGGGATGGAACCCAGGACTCCTGCATTAGGCAGATTCTTTACCGTCTGAGCCACCAGAGAAGCCTGTAAGTTTTTGGTGAGAGTTAAATAAGATAACAAAGTGCAATGTTTAGCACAGTGTCTGGCACATACTAGTCAGTTCAGTCACTCTTTCATGTCCGACTCTTTGTGACCCCATGGACTGCAGCACGCCAGGCTTCCCTGTCCATCACTAACTCCCGGAGCTTGCTCAGACTCGTGTCCATTGAGTCGCTGATGGCATCCAACAATCTCACCCTCTGTCGTCCCCTTCTCCTCCTGTCTTCAATCTTTCCCAGCATCAGGATCTTTTCCAGTGAATCAGTTCTTCTCATCAGGTGGCCAAAGTATTGGAGCTTCAGCTTTAGCATCAGTCCTTCCAATGAATATTCAGAACTGATTTCCTTTAGGATTGACTGTTTTGATCCCCTTGCAGTATGAAAGGAGTATGAACAGTATGAAAATGGCACATACCAAGTGCTCATTAAACATTAGCCCTGGATGAGGAATCTAGGGGTGGATCCAGCTTATAGTATAAACTTACCTTGGATTGCTGCTGCTGCTGCTAAGTCGCTTCAGTCGTGTCCAACTCTGTGCGACCCCATAGACGGCAGCGCACCAGGCTCCCCCGTCCTTGGGATTCTCCAGGCAAGAACACTGGAGTGGGTTGCCATTTCCTTCTCCAATGCATGAAAGTGAAAAGTGAAAGTGAAGTCACTTGAGTTGTGTCCAACTCTTAGCGACCCCATGGACTGCAGCCTACCAGGCTCCTCGTCCATGGGATTTTCCAGGCAAGAGTACTGGAGTGGGGTGCCATTGCCTTCTCCGTACCTTGGATTAGGGAAGCGCTTATCGCTGGGCTTTTATTCACTGGTTTATCTGTGTGCCTGTTTCTGATGGTACAGTTCACCAGGAAAATGCCCAGAAGTGAACGATTCTCTTTATGCTTTAATTCGAAACCCCAGTTTGCCTTGGGGTTCAGGACAGGAATTCGGAGGGATAGAAAACGCTCGTTTGCATCTCCTTTTATAACACGAAGTTCCCTTTACCTAACAGAGGGGCACTGTGGACATTTTCAGAGAGAGACTATGAGTCACTGTGGAGGCAGCATCAGAATTTTTATTTCATCCTATCATCAGTGTGGTTGCGGCAGAGTCATTGCACTGAGAGGGTCCAGGCTATGCACCAATAGATCTGCCAGGAAAGACTGCGTTCTGGCGTGACGTAGTAGAAAAAGCTCTGCTCTAAAAGTCATAAGGAAGCAAGTTCTGGTCCTTGAAGTGCCGCTGATGCGTGGTGTCACTTTGAAAAAGGCAGGTCACCTTTTCTACCCTCAGTTCTCTGATCTGTGTCACAGGGATGATAATACTGTCTCTTGACTGTGGCAAGGGGTTGTTGAGTGACAACACATGACAATGCTTTCTACATTGGGAACGGGTCAACAAAGAGAGTCTGGTATCTTTAGAATAAAAGCATCACTTTCCATAGTGATATCTGCTGATATCTCCAGCCAGTGCTGCTTTCTGGGTTTCAGGAATGATTTGCAGCAAAGTCTAGGTGCATTGGGAGCTAGTTCCTGGGTGGGAGCAGGAGGCGGTGCCTTAGAGACCTGGAGTGGAATGAGGAGAAAGAAGGTAAGTAAGCTTTATCCCAGGGCAGCGGTTTGTAAACTTTAGCATGCATTGAAATCACCCGCAAGGCCGGCCCCATCCCCAGAGTCTCCAATTCTGTAGGTCTGGGGGTGGGGCCTAAGACTTTACATTTTGAACACATTCCCAGGTGATGCTGACACTGCTGGTCCAGGGACCACGCTCGGAGAATTACTGTACTAGGGCAAGCAGGAAGAGAGAATCCTCCTTGTGGAACTGAACCGGGCAGTGTGAAGATCCATGTGGGTAAGGCGATTTGAAAGAAAAAAAAAAAAAAAAAAGACGGTAGAAGATAGAAAAATAGAGATAGTGTGCGGATTGGGCAGAACAAAGGGAAAAGTCTCATTCCGTGACAAATGCAAGTCGGGAGAAGTTGCTAGGTGATGGATGAGCGAGAGGGGTGAATTTCCAGTGTAGGGAAACCCAGGTGAGAGGCAAGAGCATCGATTTGGAAATGTACAAGTCTGGGGAGGTGGAGATTTCTCATCAAGAAGTGAGGAGTGGTGTGGTTGGTTCTGCGGGCTGGGATGGGTTGGGGGGGACCAACGCCCCTGTGGGGTAAGAGGGGCAGCTGAGCTGTGGCAGAGGGGGATAATTTCAGCGCTGTGTGGTGTGGCTTGGCAGTGTGGCACAATAGAAATTGGGAGAAAGGGGGTGGAATTTAGATGTGTGACCTGCCCCATAGCTTTCTTGCTCTCTGCATTTATCACATCACATCACACCCAGCAAGACAGCCCCCCTCCTCCTGGTTCATTAGGAGATTTGATTCGGCTTGGCTCCTGCTGTCAGCAGCTGTCTGGGGGCAAAATCTTTATGCTCCCTGCTCCCTAAGCAGCAACCAGCCTTCAGCCAGCAGCAGAGCTCATTAGAAGACGCCCCCCGCCCCCCACCCAAACCCTTGATTTTCAGCTCACTGGTGGCGGGAAAGAGTTAATACCTCCAGCTTTGCTGCCCCCCTGGGCAGCCTCTGGGTGCTGAGGGAGGCAGCTCTGGGCTGTGGGAACTTCTCCCTGAGCTGCTGAGCTGCAGCCAGAGGAGCAGTGAAGCAGGTTAGTGAGGCTGAAGACGGAGATGCAGGAGGAGTGCCAGGCGAGCTCCGCTCAGGGGCACCTCCTGCATCCTGCCAATGAGGATGGGCGTGCAGCCTGTACCCGGGAGCTGAGCCGCCGCCCGCTGGGTGTAGGCTGCTTCAGTATTTACCGAATGTGACAAGCGGAGAGAAGAGCTTTCAGCGGGGCCGCTTGCTGCCCGGCTCAAGTGGTGGGAGGTGTGTTGTGCATGCAGGCATGTGGATATGTGTGTGTGTGTGTGTGCGTGCGCAAGTGTGCCTCCGTGTTCATGCACACATGCCCTTCACCCGCCAAGGATTTGACTGCTAAGAGAAAGATCTACTCTTTCCCCAGAGCTCCTTACCCGCAGCCTCTCTGACCATCCCGTTGGCAAAGACGCGCAGGCCATGAGGACTGGTCAAAGACAGTGAGTATCGCTTGGGTTACTCTCTTTCCTCTCTGGGGTGCCCGTGTGGGCTGATTGCATTATCCATATTTAATTAACCTGCCTCTCCATGCATATTGATTGCCTTCTTCCCGCTGAGGCTGTTAGTTCCTCTTCCCTCTTTATAAATCTTTGCTCTTCGCTTTTAACCTTTTTTTTTTTCTTTCCCCTTGAGTATCCTCACTTTCTAATGTGTCTCAGCCTGTCTGCCCCAGAGTCACCTGTAACTCGATGCCCACTTATTAGGGCACATGGACTATGGTACCATCATACCTTTGACCTTCCTGGGCTCTGGGTAACCCCAAACTCTTCTACAAATCGAGGGCCAAGTAGGGTAAGAGCCCCTAGGTGCTGGGATGAATGAGAAATGTGGGGTCAGGGTATCCTGCAAACTCTTACATACTTGACTAAGCTGATATAAGGGGCAGTGGAGGGGTTTAAAGGGCAATAGTGGCCAGTGTTGGATGCGGAAGAGAGAGAGGCAGACATCTGAGCAGCCCTGGGAAGCCGGCATGGATGGTGGTGGGACCGAAGAGCCGCAGGGCAGGGACAAAGGCCAGGTGATACCGCCCAGGTGACCTTGCCTGCTGTGAGTGTGGGTAGTAGTACCAGATTCTGCTCGGCCCCAAGCTAATAAAGGCTCCTGGCCTGGGGGTCCCCCTCCTCTGGGGCTCTAACCCACAAGTCCATGAAAATGAGGCTAAGATACTGCAAGTAATGATTCCTGGTGACGCTTATGGCTGTGAAGGACTTTGATTTCCTGACTTCTGCGCATGCAGGTATACGCACTGTTAGGGCAAAGATTGAGGAAACGTCCCTGCCAGGAACACAGCCCTAGCTCAGTCCCCTGCACACAAAGTCTAATTCTTTTCCCCCCCAGTTTTAAGAAAGCAGTCTTTTAATTTGATTAATTATAGTAGTATGAGAGAAGGTTTTTTTTTTTTTTTTTAAAGTATTGGTGAAATGTTCCCGGTGATATCAAAATAATTTAACCTGCGTAGATCTTGCTGGGGCCGTATCTATCTAAATTAGGTTTCTTTGAAAATGGATTCTATGTTTGGTGTCAGGGTTCCCAGGGGAACCCTTAATGGATAGGCTGCTCTCCTCACGTGTTTCTTCCTATCAGTTTCGTCTGTGGGAACAAAGGGTTTGACGCCCTGAGAGTGGGACCCCACAGGAGAGAGAGGGGATCAAGTCAATCAGGCCTCTACCTGGAGACCCACGTTTCCCTGATGCGCTTCCTGCTTCAGGTCAGGGACAGGCCAGTCCCCAAACTGTGGAAGGTCAGGCAGTCTCCATCTGGGATGGGGAGAGTGACTTGCATATTCATTTCTTCAGCCTGTGCCTGTGATCCCTGCAAAGGAGCAAACCTGAGTGGTGACAGCGCCTGACGAGCCTCCCTTGGAGTTCTTCCAACCTTCCTCCCGCTCACGCCCTCCCCGGGCTCCGGCACTCCCACCTCCGGGACAGGTCCCCTTGGAGGGAGGTGAGAAACAGCCAATTAAAGGATTCTGGAGCAAGCGCTGACCCCTCCTCCCCCACCCAGGGCTGGCTGGTCACTTGGGCCCCACTCAAGTAAGACATAGGGAACAGTCATTTTGGGCTTGCGATGCTGTGCCTTCCTCCCCAGGGAGGGGCTCGCATCCCACTTTACGTTGATGGTCAGTAGCCGGGGAAGCAGGGACTCCTGACCAACAGGCAACAATGTGAATCCACCCAACACCTGATCCTTGTGCACCCTGGTTGGTCACCCTTGGTCAGGACCAGCAGACGTTCGTGGGGGACAGGGGTGTGTGGGGAGGTATTTCCTTGGCAGACGGTCACCTGCTAGGACTTGCAGTACCGTCAGAGAGGGGGGCCCCCTCTTACAGCAGATTCTTTGATTTTAGGTGAGAGGACGTGAAAGGGTAAATCCCTGAGCCCTGCAGTCTTATCTCCCGCCCTGTCGTCCCTGCACATCAGCCAGAGGGTTAACCATAAGTGGGCGCCCGTATGGCCGCTTTACTGATGCCACGCAGGTAACTGATGCTAACATGTTTTCTCATCTTTCTTTCCTCTTTTTCCACCTTCCCACCTACCCTGCTGTCTGAGCCAGCCCCAAACCTAATCCTGTGGGTGGATCACTGGCCTCCATCCCCCAGGCCTCCTGTGTGGACTGTGCTGTGTTTGCCTGGATGCTTCTTGCAGAGTTGGGGCCTTGCAAGCAGAACCTGCCTTAGCACCAAGCCCTGCCCTATGGGATGGGACTCAGAGGGTGGGACTGTGCATGAGCTTGTATTGAACCTTTTAGGGGTCTCTCTGTGTTACTGGGATAGAGAAGAAAGATGAGGGCAAGTCCTTTGTTTTTAAAGTAGCCTTAACCTTTGACTCTTGCTTTTGCTCCTGTTATTTCAGACCTAATGAAAAGGTTAAGTCTCAGTTAGACAAGATAGAAAGTCAGAACTATTTTGCCCCAAAGGATATTTTATGGAAGACTTTTTGCAAACTATTTGGAAGACTCACTGTTGTCTTGGTAACAAGCAGCACCCTTTACACTGGCCCCTGCTAAACCTTGTTAGATGGCTTGCATGGATTTACCACTTATTGAAGTCCTCTTAATTGCTCTTTTGGGGGCATCGACCTGACTATTCACTGACTGATGTTTCTGAGGCACCGAGGAATGAGCCAACTCACTCTGAGTTGGTTCTGGCCTGTGGTGCAGCCTGGGCAGGACCTGCACTTGAATTCATGGAATGTGATGATTCAAGGGCCCTTAATCAGTTGCTCCAATAGCCTGATGCTGGGACACCCTGTGATTTGTAAGAGCAAGTGGACATGACATGCTCACTGTTGAGGGAGAGAGAATGGCTGTAGCCAGTGTTTTGAAATGCAAGGAAATCGATGGCTGCACAGTGAGCCTGGCTGAGATGAGAGCTGGGGGCACAGGATATGCAGGAGAGGAGATATTTCTGGGGCCTTGGATGTTCTGGCCTTAAAAGGCTCCTCGGAGATAGGCTGTGCATGTGTTGTCCACCCCCGCCGAAGGTAATACCATCCCCGTAGACGTTTGCTGGATGAGATTTCTGTGAACAATGACCGGGGTCAGAGATGAAAACCCATTTGAAGTAAAAGAGCTTGAATTGGATCTCACATCTCTGCCCAGGTTCAGGATTTGTGAAAATGAGGAAGGGAAACCAGGATGGAAGAAGTTCCTTTTAACAAGGAGAATAATGTCTTCTTGGACTATTTCCAGGCCAAATTGTCACCAGCGTGTACATGGCGGTCCCCTTTTATCAGCTACTTTTAAGTCCTGCTCATCCCAAACTCCTCCCTCTTACCTTTGCCCTCCATCCAAGGAGTGATCATGGTTAGAGGTCAGGGGTCAATGAACTTAATCTATCAGGAACCAGGGAGTAAATATTGTCAACTTCATGGGCCATACAGTCCATCCTCAACCACCCAACTGTGCCCTTATGTTCGAAAACAGCTTCAGACCATATATAAACAAGCAGGGTGTTTCCAATAAATAAGATTCCAATAAAATTTTATTTACACAAACAGGTATCTCTCAGGGCTGTAATTTTCCAATCTCACTGAAAGGTCAAAGGGGGCTAATATTGAGAGTCTGAAAGAGATATTAGCTTCATTTCTCTTGGATGCTGTCACAACAAGTAACTGCAAAGTGTCTGGTCCTTAAGAAAACAAAAAATATGAGAAATTTAAGCACGCATGTTAAAATTTTAAATGTGTTGATTGAGATTAGCCAAAATACAAATAAGTGTATGAGAGCTTAGTTAAGTGAAATTGCTAACAGAGGGTACCCTGGTTCTTAGCTGCTGATTGTACCCACTGCTTCTGCTTCCCACCTGCAGGCATCAGTCCTCTGGTCTGTCACCATTCATGTCTATCCTCAGCTTTGTGGGATGAATGGGAAGGACCTGAGGTAGAATTGACCTGCCCTGAAGGTCCCTACTTTGTGCTCTGAGATCCTGTGACAGGCATCACTGTGTCACTCGAGCATCTCTCTCTCTCCGTGTGGCTATCACTGGGGCTCTGCAGTCAGGAGTTATCGCTGCTGCTGCTACTTTGCCCTCCTAGAGGGAGAGCAAAATGTGGATTGTTACTTCGCCATCACTGTATTTCCTTTCCCCACAGAGAATCCTAATTTAGAAATTCTTCCAAGCTAATGACCTTCATTGACTTACCATCAACTTGCATGTCAGCTTTAAAAAGCGTTAAGCCTCTAGGGCTAGGGGACCTATTACTATTCCGGTCGTCAAGATAGGGAGTGAATACTGCCCTTGATCCTCTTGGTGTTTCTCCTCTCGCTCATGAAATCTTCAGGGGCCACCTGGGGAAGGATGGGAGCGGGGCGGGGCTGGCCTCTGCCACAGCAGCTCCCCTTTGGGGGCTGACAGTTATTTTCATGACAGTTCCCCATCTTTCTGCCCTTGTGTTTTTTGCAGGAACAAAGGGATGAGGACTCGACTGGGATGCCTGTCTCACAAGTCTGACTCTTGTAGCGATTTCACAGCCATTCTTCCCGACAAACCCAACCGTGCTCTAAAGTGAGTTATACGGCCACACTGCATCCCCAGAGTGTCGGCCATGGGATGCTCACGCTGGGACTATACAACCCCTTCTTCTCTGGTAGATGGCTGAAGAGATGAGCCGAGTGACAATAACTTCCAGTCTCTTGGTGGCTTCTTTTCTATCTTTGAACGCAAGTGAAAGAATGTTATCTTCCTTTTCAAAGCATATGGCTTCAGAATAGGGATCCTCCTTTTTCTCCTAAGAAAGCCATATTAAGCACCACTCTTATAAAGCTGCAGTGAAGAATACTTCTTTGTTCTACTTAATTGTCAACCTGAGCTTCTCAGTTTGGAAACACTCAAATCTACTCTTAAAAATCTGCTTAGGTTGAGATGATCTGGTTTCAGTGCCTATTCTCTGTGCAGGCACTGTCTTAAATGACGTCACAAACGGTACCTCATTTAACCCTCATGGGGTGCTGTGATGGGTGCCTTCAACCCCATTAAAGAGGCGAGGAAACAAAGCTGGCAGTAAGAGATGGAGTCAGGAACTCAGCCTCACTTTTGTTTCCAAGTCCAGCTTCTTTCCGTTGTGATTGTGATATGTTAATTAACTAATTTATTAAGGAGAGGTATAGTTGGCTTGGTGGCTCAGATGGTAAAGAATCCACCTGCAATGCAGGTTTTGATCCCTGGGCCGTTAAGATCCCTTGGAGAAGGAAATGGCAGCCCACTCCAGTATGCTTGCCTGAAGAATTCTATGGACAGAGGATTGTAGGGGAGGGGGTCACAAAGAGTCAGACATGACTGAGCAACTAACACTTTAACTTTCATAGTTGGCTTACAACGGCATCTGTTTTCTTATTTTTTAAATTTTGCTTTTAATTTATTTTGGCTGCCCTGTGCAGCTTATGGGATCTTAGTTTCCCTTCCAGGGATTGAACCTGGGCTCTTGGGAATGAGAACACTGAGTCCTAACTGCTGGGTTGCCAGGGAATTCCCCTACAGTGGCATCTTTAGAGGATATACTTTCTTAGTTTTGCTTTTTAGACTGAAAGCCAACTTATTAAACTTACGGAATCCCAATTCTGAGATTCTTCTATCAGCTACTTAAGAATGTGTACATTTCTAGCAACAGGATTGCAGGAGTCCAAACGTGGTCTTCACTTGCCCTCCATTGCTTTGATTTGTTCTCATGAGCAAATCTCAGTGGTGGCTGAAGGAGAGGAGGTCATTGCAGAAAGATTCAAGACAGATGTTTCTTCTTTCCTAGGAGACTATCCACAGAAGAAGCTACAAGGTGGGCAGATTCCTTTGATGTGCTTCTCTCCCATAAGTGTAAGTAAAATTCAGGCTTTATCATGTCTCAGCAAATCATTCATTTTGTAAAAGATGAACCCACCATGATCCAGGTACTGTGCCTGGTGTTTCAGACAGCTCCAGCCTGCACCCTCAGAGAGCCTGAGTATAGACAAGAAAACATAATTTAAATGCTCTGGGAAGAGGGCCCTTATTTTCTGTTTTCTGAGCTGAAAATTTGGTCCCAAGAAGCCTTCATGTCTCAGCAACTTTAGCAAGAAAGAATTTGATTTAGAGAGTTGGAGTGATGGGTTCTTTGGGAATGAAAGTCTAGATTCCATGCAGATCTTGCTTTATAAAATTAAATGACCTCCCCCCAAGTCACTGGAGAGCCTGGGGTTACTCATCAGTCAAAAGAATATTTTGTGCATTTTGTTATTGACTTGGGTTGGCAGAGTTTTGAGTTTTCTTATCCCTCCTTATTTGGGGGGTTTACTATCCCAGCTGTATTATACCCTCAACTTGCCATAAGTTTTATTAGTACACACTTCTGGTATCTTTCCTCTTCTGTTGCCCCCTTGCCTCATCTCATATGCCTTCTGCTTGCCACAAAGACAGAAAGAGTTGTGCATTTTCATAGGAAGGGCATTTTGATGGGAGCTGGACTTTTCAGCTCTTGCTTTTTTTCTCATCGTAAGCAAGTCCAAGTTCACTGGGCTTCACGACCTAGTGGCATGAAAAACATGGAAGTAGGAAAGCAGAGGTAAAGAAGATGGAAGGGTCTTTTGAGGAGAAAGGAAGGTTTTACACAGGCATTCAGTGCTCCCTGTAAATTTGTCTTGTTGGTATTAGGAATCCTGATTGATCTGGGAGCAGGAGGGAAGCTTTTGGCATGGAGTGTGGAACATGATTTTGCACTGCGAAGTGAAGGGCATTGGCTGGTATATCCTTGTTTTCTGGATTCTGACCCAGCTCGGCTACCAGATAGTTGATGGCCTTGATGGGGTTGCTCCGTCTTTAGAAAATGTCTTTAAAAGTGACTTCGCTTTCATCTAGAGGAGCAGTTCCTTCTAACCATATCCTTGGTCCTAATACTAATTAACAACTGCTTTTGAATAGTTTTTAAAGTGAAATGCAAAATTTAAGAATAAGCGCATATTGTAACGAGTAATTTTGTGAGACAAATAGTCATTTTAGTGTTCTATGGATTACAGTTAGGAAGGAAAATAAAGCAGAGGAGATACAGCAAGTATAACATATGGCTGTAACACCAAACAGCAAACTTCTGTGGTGAATTTGCCAAAGCAATGGCGTATGCGCAATAATACTTAGGATTTGACAGCAATGGTCGTTTTTTTATGCGGCAATTCTGACTTATTTTCTGGAGTGACATTAGGCGGCTAAACAAGTGTCACTATCAATTTACTCCTTCTTTTCTGGCTGGATTTGACTCAAGGTCATCTTGAAGTTTGGTTTCTATTTCAGCCTCATGACTGACTCAGTTTAAGTCCCTGAGGCTGTTTCCTCATTCTTAAATCGGGATGGAAATACCTGTGTGCCACCTGTCACCCAGGTGTGAGAATCTTCACGAGAGGTCACCTTTAGATGATTTTGGGGTTCTCTATGCAAAGGTGTTTTGTGAGAATATGGTGGAATTTTTTTAAGAATGGAATTTTAAAAGAATTTTTCTCAAATGAGAAATAAATGTGCCTTGAGAATAAGACTGCAAATTTTGCTGCCGATGATTAATGAGAAGCCTTTACAAAGTTTATGGTACTAAAGCTAGTGGATGGATGCTCAGGGTATATTTGGATTTCTTTAATGGTAAGACCCGGAGATTGAGAGGTTTAATTGTATTTGTTTGATTCAATGACTTTTAGAGCTAAAGACACTTGGTTCTGCTTCTGTCACAGGTACTTTGGGTTTCCAGGAATGAAATAACAATTTTCTGAGAGGGAGATTCCACTAAAGGGTTACAAGCTGACACCAGATTGCCTCTTTGTAAAAAAAAAAAAAAAAAAAGGTACAGAAATAGGCTTTTTGAACTTTGAAGTTCTGTGATCTTTCTTGGAATCTGATGTTCATTTTTATTTATTTATTTTTTACTACGGAAATAAAAAGCCGATGGAGTGAATGTCTTTGAGAAGCAAGGGACTTTCATTTAGGGGCTTCTGGCAGAATTTCAAGGTTTTAACACTTGAAAACTTACTCCCCGTGAATCTGTGGAGGGTCAGAGACCAGCCTACCTCCAAGAGTGTTGGCAACTTTCTAAAAGTCTAATTAATTTGGGTTAGTATTATGACTCAATTAGGCCTGATTAAGCTTTTCCAAAGGGATTACATGTGTGCTGGTCTCTTAGGAGGGACAGCAGTTGATCAGAGGTGCACAGGAATTTAAACAACAAAATGTCCTAAAAAGAAAAGAGAATGATTGAATGACTGGGCTCCAGGAACACTTGTGTTGGTCTAGAACACACTGGCTGGTAATTCTCCAGGCAGCTGTCCTCCCTGCATATTCTATTTCAGAAAACTCAGATAATTGTTCTTGTTCCCATTCTCAGTCGACAGAGCATCTCTGCCATCTTGCCCTGCCTGGATGTTTTCATTCTCTCCAAAAGGTGAACTGAGTCCTCATTATGGACAAAATCTATGCTAAGTTGCTGATGGGCAGGGGGCTGCAAGATGAACCAGACTGTCCTTCCTTGGTGGAGAATGCAGCCTTCTGAGAAAACAGACATGCCTACAGACAATAAAGATACAGGCAGTGTGCTAAGACTCGGGGGGGTGGGGGGAGTTCAAGATTTCACATAGGATCTTGGCATCCAGTGTTTCTCTTAAATGCTACCTAATCTGTGTTAGAGGTCCTTACCAATCCAGAGCAGAAGGGCTGCTTTTGGTTTAGAACAGCGGTCCCCAACCTTTTTGGCACAAGGGACTAGTTTCATGGAAGACAATTTTTCCATAGACTGGAGTGAAGGGATGGGTGGAGGGGTTGTTTTGGGGATGATCCAAGTACAGTACATTTACTGCATTTTATTTCTATTGTTATTACATCAGCTCCACCTCAGATCATCAGGCATTAGATCCCAGAGGTTGGGCACCCCTGGTTTAGAGATTTGTTCCATTTAATGGGGAGCATGTTTCTGCTTGGAGAAGGCAATGGCACCCCACTCCAGTACTTCTGCCTGGAAAATCCCATGGATGGAGGAGCCTGGTGGGCTGCAGTCCATGGGGTCGCTAAGAGTCGGACACGACTGAGCAACTTCACTTTCACTTTTCACTTTCATGCATTGGAGAAGGAAATGGCAACCCACTGCAGTGTTCTTGCCTGGAGAATCCCAGGGACGGGGGATCCTGGTGGGCTGCCATCTATGGGGTCGCACAGAGTCGGACATGACTGAAGCGACTTAGCAGCAGCAGCAGCAGTGTGTTTCTGCTCACACTAACTGGTAGTCAGACCTCTCAATTTTGACCCAGCTCTACTGCTTAATAGCTGGATGGCCTTGATGGAATCCTTCATTCTCTTGGAAAATCTGTTTCCTCATCTCTACAGTGAAGGCTCTGGACTCAAGAGGGCTGGATTGAGCTCTGCCCTGTTCTAGGAGGCTGTCTACAGCAACCACCAGGATTGGCAATCACTCGTCACCTACGGCAGGTGGTTTGAGTCAGCACTGCCTGCAGGGTTATATAAAAGTGCTTTAGAGGTGAAATGGCTTGAGCAAGCAGATAAGAGGCGAGGCCACCTGTGTTATGAAGCCTTCTCTCCTTGGCAGGATCCCACTGGACAGGGATGCACCTCATGGGTTGAAATCTCAGGCAAAAAAGAACTCTACTAAATCTTAAACCGTAGAATAAAAAAAGCTAGGACACAAATACTTGAAGCAGTCTTATTTCCAATTACATTTGCTTACAAATGTAGTACAGAGCTGAAGAAGAACCCGTGGCGGTCTAGGAGATAACTATTTGCTAAGTGCTCTTTTTTTTTTAACCAACAAATGAAAAATGAAATTGAAATTGCTGATGGCTTCATTAGATAGAGAGGGATTTCTAATGTGTGTTAATTTGGCATCTTTTTCCTGTTCAACCAGTGACAATTAGACTTGGTGCCTGTGAGTGTGCACGTAGTCTGTCCCTGGGGGGGTGTGTGCATGCGCCCACCTCTGCAGTTCAGACCTGGGATGAAGCCTCCCGGCTTGTGGGAAATCTTCTCTGACAGGTTGCTGGAGAGTACAGAATTGTGTGTCTTCTGCTTTTATTCCTCATGAGGTTCAGACATATGCTTGTTATTTGTCCAGCTTTTAGTAGGACATTCAGTCCTTAACTCTGAATTGATTCTCTCTCCTTCCCTCTGTCCCTCCCTCCTTTTTTTTTTTTTGACATAAAAGTTGAAATTCATTCCAGTTTTAAGGTGAAGGTGGAGACCGTGTTCCTTTCCCGTCCTCTCACTTCTTGCAGCCTGATCCCCCACCTGGATGACAGAGCTCCCCATCCTGGGTCTCCGTTTGGTCCTTGTCTGTGTTTCATTGTTTGCAGAGCATGAAGGGTCCAGACTGACCTGTCCCCACCAGGCCCAGGGAAAGCAAGATTCATGGAACAGTATAATTGAAAGCTCTTTTACATTTGCAGAGTTAGTGTTCATCTCTGAGCAAAGGAGATCAGTAAAGAAGCTTTTAGTTTAATGAAAAAATTAGCCCCTTTGGGATAATGATTGAGATACAGAAAAATAATGATGTGACCTGGTCACATGGCACCCGAGCAGAAAACCCCATACAAGCAGACACTAAAATTATCAGCTCATGAAATTCCACACTCGTTCGTCCAAGTGGCCTTTAGCTCTAGAATGTACAGTTTAATAATCAGATTTCCATTTGTCACACAGGCTTCCCCTCATTCCTCTCCAAGCCCTAAGGTTCTAGAATAGTGTTACTCAAAGTTGGATCCATGGAAGGCTGCATCAGCAGCGGATGATTCGATGGGAGCTTGTGAGAAAGGCAAATTCTTGGGTCTTGGCTCATACCTACTGAATCAGAATCTCTGCAAGTAGGGGCCCGTAATCTGTTTTTTCTCTATACGGGTGTGTGCTCAGTCATGTCCAGCTCTTTGCAACTTGGTGGGATTATAGCCCACCAGGATCCCCTGTCCATGGAATTCTCCGGGAAAGAATGCTGGAGTGGGTTTCCATTTCCTTCTTCAGGGGATCTTCCCGACCCAGAGATGGAACCCACATCTCTTGCATCTCCTGCACTGGCAGGCAGATTCTTTATCACTGCTCTCAAATACAAGTAGGGAAAACTATGAACCTGGAACATCTTGGTGGGGCAGGTGGTTAGTGCTTTCCAAGAGAGACACTAAAGACTGGACTTCAGTTCTCCAAGATTCTCAGGCAACACATCCATTTAATGGGGCAGCGTCTATGTGTTGCAGAGTCCTCATATATAGCAGACATGGTAGAGGGTCTTCACAGTAAATAAATACGGCAGGTGTACTTTCTGGATAAAGTGAGGATAAAGGTTAGAAAGAGATACTCTAACTAGAGGTGGATGGAAAAGAAACTTCTCTTCCTCTTTACTACCCTCTCTGTTATCATTGTTAAGTCATTAAGCTGTGTCCAACTCTTTTCCGACCCCATGGGCTGTAGCCCACCAAGCTCCTCTGTACACGGGATTTCCTAGGCAAGAATACTGGAGTGAGTCGCCCTTTCCTTCTTCAGGGGATCTTCCCAACCCAGGGATCGAACCCATGTCTCCTGCGTTGGCAGGTGTTTTCCTTACTGCTGAGCCACCAGGGAAGCCTGCCACCCTCTCTACATTGCTATAATTTTTACTTTCACCCACCCGGGAGCATGGGTGCATTCAGCCTTTACAGAAGAACTGCCAGGAATATATAAGGCAGCTATTAAAAGCTCACTGGAAAAGGTTTGAATGAAAGCAATTGGACACTCATTCTGTTGCTTACCAGCTGTGACCTTTGGTAAATTATGTAACCTCTATAAACCTCGCTTTCTTCATCTATGAAAGGGGAATGCTTAGACTTACCTTGTAGAGTTATGAAAGTGAAAGTGAAGTCGCTCAGTCGTGTCCGACTCTTTGCGACTCCATGGACTGTAGCCTACCAGGCTCCTCCCTCCATTGGATGGCGAGAATTAAATGTGATTGTGAAATGCTATGCATGATGACTGGTGCATAGTGAGGCTCCATGAAGGATAACTATTACTATTTTTGTTATAACCCAACATTAAATTCACTGAGAACAAATGCCTTTTATGACTCCTATATGCTAGAGATGGTGTAAGCTCCTTGATCCTGTAGGCAGCTTGAGGTTGAACTCGGTGGGTGGGATGTGGGTCACGTTAGTTTCACCAGTGGGCTTATTTAGATTTCATAATACCTCCCTCCACTTGCCACATGAGGTTTTGACATCCTTTCCTCATAGCATCCCAATTTCCTCTCAATGTATGTGAGAGAATCTACCTGGATATGTAGTCTTTTCTTTTTTTAAATTTAAATAACATTTATTAACAAAAGTATTGATTTTATTTTTAATTTTATTGGAGTATAATTGATTTACAATATTGTGTTAGTTTCTGGCATACAGTAAAGTGAGTCAGTAATACATATGCATATATCTATCCTTTTTTTAGATTCTTTTCCCGTATAGACTGTTGCAGAGTATTGAGTAGATTTCCCTGTGCCACACAGTGGGTCCTTATTAATTATCTCTTTTATGTATAGTAGCATGTATATCAATCTCAGTCTCGCAATTTATCCCTCCCCTCCTTAGACCCTGGTAACCATCTGTTTGTTTCCTACTTCTGTGACTCTATTTCTGTTTTGTTCATAAATTCATTTGTATCCTTTTTAAAGATTTCATATATAATTGATATTATGTGATTTGTCTTTGACTCACTTCACTCAGTATGACAATCTTTAGGTCCATCCATGTTCCTGCAAATGGCATTATTTTGTTCTATTTTATGGTTGAGTAGTATTTATTGTATATATGTACCACATCTTCTTCAGCGGGAGGTAGTTTTTAAAAGCCCAGCAGGTAAATCTGCTATGTTCCCTCTTTGAGAGTCCTTGCAGAATTGTTATATCAAACCAGCCAGACAAGCATTCCCAAACACTTAATTTTTGAAATCTTTTAAGCTGTGGGCTGTGTACATGGGATTTGACAATATTTCTCTTGTCTTTATAGTTATTTGTGGATGCTAAACTTTCACTCTATTTGGGGCACATCTCCTTTTTCACATATTTAATAAAAAATATTCCTTGCTAATTTCTTATAATAGTTGCAGATACAGGTTCTATCATGTTCTGTTACTTGACTAAGTTTCTGCTTGACAAAATAAGAAGGAACACTGGACTAGAAGTGTTAAGACCCAGGCTCTCCTTTCTCTTCAGACCACATCCTAGGAATGAGGAACTGTGCAACCCAGGGCCTCACGGGTTCCTAGTGTTCAGTGTAGGGCTGGATCGTAGTATCTCCCACGTCCTTCCTGACTCAAAGATTCTAGCAACTAAGTCCTGCTACTTCATAATCTAACATCTTCCTGTATATACACTAACAAAGTAGAGATCATTGAAGAAAATTACGTTAATCACAAGACTGAAGTACAATTAGCATAGTAATTGCTTGCCAATAAATGTCAAGAACCGGAAATAGTTTGTTCTCTAAATAATCTTCCTACCTAAATCTTCTTAGCCAAAGTTATTTGCTTTAAAACCTTCATTCTGTAGATAACATAAAAGGAAGGCTTTGATCCTGGTGCTATTCTCATCACAAATTTCAAATTAGTAAGCTTGGCTCTGAATCACAGAGGTTTTGATTTGCCGTTAATGTATGTAGCCTAGATTTTATAAATGTATATTCCTCTCTTCTCCTGTCTGACCTTGGACCCATGCGCCAGCTTATTTTTCCCAATTGGTCAGGGATGCAAGAGGACTCTGGTCTTTGAGACTACTACACTTTAGCAAACAGAAAGCTAAAAAAAATAAATAAATAAATCATTCTTGTGATCTTGTATTTTTCCAAGCCTGGGGACTGAGTTAGGCTGCAGCCCACCCCCACTGCCGGCTAAATCAGGACTCCTGGACCTTGAACTGTTACCTAAGCCCCCCTCCCCACCGCACCAGCTGCACTGATCATTCATAGTGACCCAGTTTCTTTTCTTATGTAAGCACCCTGCATCAAAGAACTAGAGGGAGGGTGCCGGCAGCAGGCAGCGTGTGCGGCCACGGGTGTGTTCTTGGAGATGCTGTGCATGCTCGGGAGGACGTCAAAATTCTGTCCCATGTTCCAGGAATTCTGGTCACCAGCTTTTCCGTTCCTGCGACTCAATAGACACTACTTTCAGACATGTCTGATGTCTTTAGAGCCTTGACTTCTTAGAGGGTTGTACAGAGAAAACCCAGTATGAAATGAAAAAGGAAAAAGGCGGATCCTCCTGTTTCTCTCTCATTTTCCTCAACTGTTTCTCACCCATCATCTTTAAGTTACCAGGGTCGTTTTTCCGTGTTAGGCATTTTTTTTTAATTGGAGGATAATCACTTTACAATGTTGTGTTGGTTTTTGCCGTGCAACAATGTGAATCAGCCATGAGTATACATCAGGCATGTTATGTTCTGTCTAATGAGTCCTTAAGGCAGCAAAGTACGGGAATAATGGTCATAAACATGTATGGAGCAATCACTGTTTTGGTGTCAGACTCTGCATGCGCTTTACATGCATTAAGAGTTTCACGGGGAAGGTACTATTAGCATCTGCATTTCACGGAGGAGAGAACTGAGCCTCAGAGAGGTCTAGTGTCTTGCTCAAGGTCACACTTAACTAGTGTGTGTCGAGCCAGAACACAGTCCCAGGCAGAATAGCTTCAGGACTCAGAAGTCACTCTTCCTGGCTGCCTGGAATCTGTGGGTGTGGTGAAGGGGGGACTCTATTTCTCTGGGTACTGGGGAGGGAACTGGGTCTAGGATGCCCCAGGGAGGGGTGGGTAAGGAGGGGTGGATGTATATGGCTGGGCGGGGGTGGGGGGAGGGCAGAGGAAGCACAGCTAATAAAGCAGGTCACTCTCAGAAGCCAGTGGAGGCTATGAGCCTTTCAGAGATGAAGCAGCATCTTGCATTTTAACCAACTGCAGTTTATGGACAAGTGGAAGGGAAGGAGAGGGTCCTGGTAGAAAGAAGGGGAAAGATGGAAGGAGGATCGAAAAGGGATGGAAGACAGAAGAGAAGGGGAAAAGGCAGGGAAAGATGTTGAGGAATCAGGCAGAGGACCAGACAAAAGACTTGCTGGGAGGAGGTGGGAGGTGATAGAAGGGGGAGGAAAAGATGCAGATGAAAAGAAGAAACACTGCTGTAGTCCCATAAGCTTCCTCAGCTAGGTCACAGGATCAGGAAAGGTGGGCCAGGTCGGGACCAGTGGTCTGTACACAGCAGGGAAGGGGAGGGGCTCCTGCAGTCATGGGGGTGGGAGGCTTCCACCTGCATCTCAGGGTCCTTTTTGCAGGATGAAACTTCTCTTTGCACAGTGACCCTCCTCCCTGCCTTGCTCAGAGGCGGCCCTGGGAATGTAAAAGGAGGGGGCGATAGGCTGCGCTGAGAGGGGAGGGGAAGGAAAGGAGGAGGGCTGCGATCCCCAGGGTGGGGGCAGGCGTCTTTCAAAGACACTTTTCGGGTCATCTTTGCTACAGTGCTGCTGTTCGGGTCCAGACCCTCCCAGGCCTTTCTCCCTTCCTTCCCCATCTCTCACTGAGCTCTTCCCTTGGAATGCCAGGCAATTTTAAGTACCATATTTTGCTTCAGTTCCCCTCCCACATCCTCTGAAGCCTCTGAAATGCAAGCAAACACATTTTGGATCAAGGTCACCTGGAAGGATGCACTCTACAAGGTCACTCAGCTGTGCTGTGTGATGGTGTCCTGGGGCCGGGGTGCGGGAGTGTGTCTGTCTGCTCTGTGAGGTACCTCTGCATCCTGGGAGGGACACTCAGGGTGGATATCAGAGCTGTGGAAAAGAAACAAGCCTGATTCTAGGTTATGGCTGGTACCTGGTAGCCTCTGTGGACCACACAGAGATGGTGGTGGCCGATGTTGTCTTGCTGGAGAATCCCCGGCTCTGTGGGCCAAATGTTGCCTTTGCCCTGGTGGAGCGTACTTTCATCATACCGTCCAATGTGGGGTTATTGTTCATCCCGCCTTTGGAGGAAGTGATAACGTGGGACCCACCAATGTTCACAAGCGGACAACAGGCAGAGTGGGCTCCGAAGTCATGTAGATGTGTGTGTAAATCCACCTTCCACCCCTCACAGGCCAAATGACCACAGTCATTTCACTTGAACTCTCCAAGATGAGAAGACCTGGGCTTCAAGATGTTAAGGTGTTTTTCCAAGGTCTCACAGGATTCGAACCCAGGCTGTCTGACCCCACAGCCTCTGGCTTAATAACGGGCTTGGTGTAGAGGTTATGTGAGTTGATAACTGGACTGCACACCATAGAACTTGCCCTGGGGTAAGTTCTGGATGTGTGATGGTGAGGAGGAGGAGGATGGAAAGCCATCTACTGAGAGCTGTGTGTGATGCAGGCTGGTGATTGTGATGGAAGCCCAGGGTGGAGCACTAACCCTACCTGGGAGAGTTCATGAGATAGACCACCCTCACTTACAGACCAGGGTGCTGAGGCTAGGTCAGGTTGAATGTGCTAATTACCAGTGGCCTGCCTGTGACCTGAACTGGTACTCTAGCTGAGACTGCAGTGCTCCCACCCTAGGTGGGATGGGCGGACTCACCGGGCTGCCTGACAATCTGAGTATGAGCCCACCATGCATTTTACTCCAAATCCCCCTCCCCACACAGTCTGAGCTGCTGTAACTCCATTGGATTCTCCTGCCAAAGCGCATCCCTCTCTCCATGTTGTTCTCATCTCTCATACCCTTCCGCCTCCCTTGGTGACTTTTTTCATCTTCTCTCCACCTCATCTGTTGTCTTCATTACTGGAAATGTTGTCACCAGCATGTTCTCCAGACCGCCTTGGCTTGCACTGCAGTGGCTCTCCTCTCTAGTCGTCACTGGCGCAGGCAGGCATCCCTTGAGACCATCATGCAGAGCTGGGGACTGGACCACCAGCCGCAGAAGAATGCTGGCTCTGCAGTTTGGCCTCCTTGCCACTTGCTAACCATGCGACCTTCAGCAAGTTATTTAACTTCTCTAAGCTTCATCTTTCTCTGCTGTGAAATGAAGAAACTCTCAGGACCTATGCTGTTGATTTGCTAGAAGCAGCAAATGCCATGAGGCGCACAAAGCATTTGGTGCTGTGTCTGGCCCAAAATGCGTGCCCAGTACAAATTGGCAGGGAAAAAGAAATGCAAAAAGGCAAAATGGTTGTCTGAGGAGGCCTTACAAATAGCTGTGAAAAGAAGAGAAGTGAAAGGCAAAGGAGAAAAGGAAAAATATACCCATTTGAATGCAGAGTTCCAAAGAAAAGCAAGGAGAGATAAGAAAGCCTTCCTCAGTGTTCAGTGCATAGAAATAGAGGAAAATGACAGAATGGGAAAGACTAGAGATCTCTTCAAGAAAATTCGAGATACCAAGGGAACATTTCATGCAAAGATGGGCACAATAAAGGACAGAAATGGTATGGACCTAACAGAAGCAGAAGATAGTAAGAGGTGGCAAGAATACACAGAAGAACTATACAAAAAAGATCTTCACAACCCAGATAATCACGATGGTGTGATCACTCACCTAGAGCCAGAACATCCTGGAAGGCAAAGTCAAGTGGGCCTTAGGAAACATCACTATGAACAAAGCTAGTGGAGATGATGGAATTGCAGTTGAGCTCTTTCAAATCCTAAAAGATGATGCTATAAAAGTGCTGCACTCAATATGTCAGCAAATTTGGAAAAAGCAGCAGCAGCCACAGGACTGGAAAAGGTCAGCTTTCATTCCAGTCCCAAAGAAAGGCAATGCCAAAGAATGCTCAAACTATGGCACAGTTGCCCTCATCTCACACGCTAGCAAAGTAATGCTCAAAATTCTCCAAGCCAGGCTTCAACAATACATGAACTGTGAAATTCCAGATGTTCAAGCTGGTTTTAGAAAAGGCAGAGGAACCAGAGATCAAATTGCCAACATCTGTTGGATCATCGAAAAAGCAAGAGAGTTTCAGAAAAACATCTATTTCTGCTTTATTGACTATGCCAAAGCCTTTGACTGTGTGGATCACAACAAACTGTGGAAAACTCTTAAAGAGATGGGAATACCAGACCACCTGACCTGCCTCTTGATAAATCCGTATGCAGGTCAGGAAGCAACAGTTAGAACTGGACATGGAACAACAGACTGGTTCCAAATAGGGAAAGGAGTATGTCAAGGCTGTATATTGTCACCCTGCTTATTTAACTTCTATGCAGAGTACATCATGAGAAACGCTGGGCTGGAGGAAGCACGAGCTGGAATCAAGATTGCCAGGAGAAATATCAGTAACCTCAGATATGCAGATGACACCACCCTTATGGCAGAAAGCGAAGAACTAAAGAGCCTCTTAATGAAAAGGAAAGAGGAGAGTGAAAAAGTTAGCTTAAAACTCAATATTCAGAAAATCATGATCATGATCATTCAGAAAAATTTGGATCATGGCATCTGGTCCCATCACTTCATGGGAAATAGATGGGGAAACAGTGGAAACAGTGACAGACTTTATTTTGGGGGCTCCAAAATCACTGCAGATGGTGACTGCAGCAATGAAATTAAAAGATGCTTGCTCCTTGGAAGAAAAGCTATGACAAACCTAGACAGCATATTAAAAAGCAGAGACATTACTTTGCCAACAAAGATCCGTCTAGTCAAAGCTATGGTTTTTCCAGTAGTCATGTATAGATGTGAGAGTTGGATTATAAAGAAGGCTGAGCACCAAAGAATTGATGCTTTTGAACTGTGGTGTTGGAGAAGACTCTTGAGAGTCCCTTGGACTGCAAGGAGATCCAATCAGTCCATCTTAAAGGAAATCAGTCCCGAATATTCATTGGAAGGACTGATGCTGAAGCTGAAGCTCCAATACTTTGGCCACCTGATGGGAAGAACTGACTCATTGGAAAAGACCTTGATGCTGGGAAAGATTGAAGGCAAAAGGTGAAGGAGATGACAGAGTATGAGATGGTTGGATGGCATCACCGACTTGATGGACATGAGTTTGGGTAAACTCTGGGTGTTGGTGATGACAGGGAGGCCTGGTGTGCTGTAGTCCACAGGGTTGCAAAGAGTCAGACATGGCAGAGTGACTGAACTGAACTGAATTCACTGAGGTGTTATTTTAAAAATTCCTCCTCTAACTTCAAAAAAGTTTTTTTTTTCTCTTTAACCTTCTGCTTAGCCTCTTCCTTTTTAAGTGTCCCAACTCCTCGTTCCTTTCTGCTCTCCAGGTTCCAGCCTGGAGCTGATGCTCCTGTCCTTGAATGATGGGCACACCCCAAAACTAAAAGGTCTTAATCTTTTCCCGGTGCATCATAACCTTTTCCAGGAACTGAGATCTATGTCTTCACAGTGGTTTGCCTATTTCCTATCAGATTCCTGCTCTTTTTTCCAAAGTAGCTGTTCTAAACTCTTTCTACTCTCATCGATATTCCCACTTCAGCACACACTGCACTTGTAATTATTCAACTGATTATTTTGTTATTTATTTACTTATTTATTTTTGGCTACCCTGGGTCTTGGTTGCTCTGAGCGGGGGCTACTCTTCATTGCAGTGCCCTGGCTTCTCATTGCAATGGCTTTTCTTGTTGGAGAACTTGGCCTCTAGAGTGTGGGCTTCAGTGGTTGCAGCGCACGGGCTTAGTTGCTCCAAGGCATGTGGAATTTTCCAGGACCAGGAATCGAACTCATGTTCCCTGCATTGGCGGGCGGACTCTCAACCACTGGACCACCAGGGAAGGCCCTGAATTAATTATTTTAAATGATTGCTTAGTCTCTGTTACACTAGACTAACTTGGAGTTCTGTGAGGTTGTGACCTTATCTGATTTGATTCTACCGTATCTCCAAAATCTAGTGCGTGGAGGAAGACCACCTGCAGGGCTTTCACCCCCAAATTAAGAAGAATATCAAGGCTGTTCAAATTGATGCATCTCAAATATGTCCCTCCCTGAACTGTTTGTCTTCTTCGACCCCTGCCCCTCTTTCTCTACTTTTGACTCTTAGGAAGTCAAGTTCTTCTACTTCTTGATCTTTCTCCTTCTCTAGAATTTGCCTTTACCAGATACTATGCTTTTCCCCTTTAATTGTTCTCTTCCCTTGCTCTTCTTTTCCTTCTGCCTGCAAACACATCGGGAAAGATCCTGCTTTGGAGCCATATGGACGGTAGGGAAACTTGGCTGTTCTTACCAACTGTGTGACTGGGAAGTTTATCTGACTTCCGTATGTTTTAATGTGGAAAATGGAGTGGGTCATTTGTGCTATCTATGGGTCAGCACTGCTGTGAAAGTACAATGAGCTGCTGTGTGTGAAATCTCTAGCCCAAAGCATGGTGTGGAGTAAATACATAAAACTCTCTGCCGCAGACCCTAGATAAATAAGTAAGAAACTTATCTTCAGTTCGTACCACTTTTCCAGCTAACATCAGATAGGACCTCCTTCTGTATCCTGCGTCCAAACTACAGACTTCCCTGCATCCACACACAGCTTTTCTTCTTTCTCTCTATCCTAACATGGCCTTTCTCCTGCCTTCCTGGAGACAACATTTTATCAATTAAACACTTTCTTTTAAAAAATTATTTATTTAGATTGCATCAGATCTTAGTTGCAGTGCATGGGATCTTCATTGCGATATGCAGGCGTCTCCTTAGTTGCGGCATGTGGAATCTTAGTTCCCTGACCAGGGGTTGAACCCATGTCTCCTGCACTGGAGGATAGATTCTTAAACACTGGGCCACCAGGGAAGTCCCCTCAATTAAACTCTTTCTTTTCGTTAGCTTCAATTCCTCCTGCTCAACAAGTATTTTCTGGCCAGATCAACATTTAATCATACCCAAGGCTATCTTGGAGAAGGAAATGGCAGCCCACTCCAGTATTCTTGCCTGGGAAATCCCATGGACAGAGGAGCCTGGAGGGCTCCAGTCTACGGGGGTCTCAAGAGTCAAACATGACTTAGCTACTAAACCACCACCGAGGCTATCTTACCAAAACCCCAACAGACAGACAGACAGACAGACACACCCCAGAGCTCTTTCCTGACTTCCAGCTATGCTCTTTCTCTCCAGATATGCCCTCTGATCTCTCTGCTCCCTTTCTTGGAAGAGGCATCTAAATTCATTGTTTCAACTTCCTCCCCTCTCACTCACCCCTGTACTTAACCACAGTATGACTAGGGCTCTCATCACACCACAGTCACCCTTCCTGCCAATGGTTGCTGAATCTTGCTGCTGAGTCTAACAACCACTGCTTCTCAGACCATATCTAGCTTGATCTCTGGGCAGCACTGGACATGGTGGCTGCCTTCCCTCTGAAATGTTGACTCCCCAGGCCTTTGGAGGGCTGTGTCATCCTTCTGTTACCAAGTGCAAGTTTGCTCTGCACATCACGACAGGAAAATGAACCCGAGAGTCGGGGGTTGAGGCAAGGAAGAGACGTTAGTTGGAGAGCTGGCTGACAGAGAAGATGGCAGTCTAGCACTTCAAAATGACCATCTTATAATTGCGGGCAGGTGATCTGGAAGCCAGGCTCTTTTACAGAGCAGAGATGGGGGAGGTGAGGAAGCAAAGCAAAAAGTCCATTAATCTTGCAAACATCTCCCAGAAATGCAAGCCTCAGGCAGGGGATGTGTTAATTTCTTCCTTCCTGCCATTCACAGGTGGAGGAGGTTCTGAACAAATGCATTTTAAACAATCAGGCAGAAGGGCAGGATTCTCCGAGGCAGATCATTCTGTAGGGTTATAATAATAAAAGCAACAAAAAGCAAGTCAAAGAAACAGTTCCAATGTGGGGTCAGAACTGGCTTCTTTGCAGCACTTCTCTCTCTGGCTCTTTCACAGGCCTCTTGATGTGTGTGTATCTTCTATGCTATGCTATGCTATGCTAAGTCGCTTCAGTCGTGTCCGACTCTGTGTGACCCCATAGACGGCAGCCCACCAGGCTCTGTCGTCCCTGGGATTCTCCAGGCAAGAATACTGGAGTGGGTTGCCATTTCCTTCTCCAATGCATGAAAGTGAAAAGTGAAAGTGAAGTCGCTCAATCGTGTCCGACTCTTAGCGACCCCATGGACTGCAGCCTACCAGGCTCCTCCGTCCATGGGATTTTCCAGGCAAGAGTACTGGAGTGGGGTGCCATTGCCTTCTGCAGTGTATCTTCTAAGTAGGCTCAATAATTTTAGCATTATTATTAGTAGTAAACATTAGTCTTAACTATTTCTGGTTACTCTAACAACGTTTCTTAACTGTAGGCCTCTGCTTGTGTGACTCGCCTTTCCTGCCAGTCTCTTCTCCCTCTTCCCCTCCTGCTTTCACTTAACTTCCTTCTCAGCTTCACATCTCAGCCTAGAAGCTTCTTCCTCCTGCAAGACTTCCCTCTTCTCCTCAGCTCTGGCACAGGCACCCTTCCTGGGTACTTTCACAGCAACCTACGCTTTCCCTATCATATCACTTATCATCTATACCATAATTACCATAATTATGTTATCTTGGCTCAAATTGCTCTTTTACTGCAAGTTCTGTGAGCGCTTAACTGTGCTTATGTTTTTTGCCCAGGCTCCTAGCAGAATGCCTGGGTCGCATAATGGGTGCAAGAATAAATGAATGAACGGGTAGAGATGGCATTACTGCTGTATTAGATTGGAAGTTCACCTATCTTATATTTTTTAACGCTGCGTGTTATTACTTGTGTGAACTCAGTCTAGCCACTTTCTCTAAGCATCCATTTCCTCATCGATAAAGTGGAGAGAAGTAAAGCAATGATCCTGAGAATACTTTGCAAGTATTATCTCCTTTAATCCACACAAAGACCCAGCAAAGCTGAGCTCTGATGCAAGGAGATAAGGTCTGTACCTTGGGTAGTATGAGGCCAGAAAGTTTCCCTGGGAGGGCGATTCTCACTGATACCATTGAGGAAGGCGGAGAGGTAATTTTCTTTATCTCTGCTCGCTCACAAGCACCTGTTCTTGCTTGATGAGAAGCAAAACAAAATCTAACAGGAGCCACAAACTTTTCAATTCGAAGAATTTATCCTCTTCTGGTTTAAAAACAATAGGCTCTTGAGAGAGTAGCCTTGACATATATACACTGCTGCTGCTAAGTCACTTCAGTCGTGTCCCCATAGACGGCAGCCCACCAGGCTCCCCCGTCCCTGGGATTCTCCAGTCAAGAACACTGGAGTGGGTTGCCGTTTCCTTCTACCAGATGTAAAATAGCCAGAAGGAACGGGCTGTCTAGCACTGGGAACTTGGTGCTCTGTGAGGGCCTAGAAGGGGGGGGGGGGGTGGGAAGGAGGTTCGGGAGGGAGGGGACTTAGTTATACATATAGCTGATTCTCTTCAGTGTATAGTAGCAACTAACACAACATTGTAAAACAATTAGACTCCAATTAAAAAAGAGAAAAAACCCAGGCCCTTCCTAGTCACTCTTCTGAGTCTCTTCACATTTGCTCCTTTAGATCATTGCAGTGTTTTAGGGTCCCCCCAACTTTTTCCTTCCATACCCTGACCACAGTGGGAAGGCACAAGGACAGGGCCTCTGGCCTGCGTCCTCCCCACGCCATGGACAGGGTCCCTGGCTCTGGTCACATGTGGACTGATCTCTGCTCCGAGGTCGCTTTGCTGGAGCAGACCCCCACCGCCCACCCCTCGCCTCTCACAGGCACTGAGTCCCCTCAGAGGCTCCCACGGCAGCAGGTGGGTATGGAAACCTGTTGAACGCCTCTTTGAGACCTTGGAGGAGACAAGACATGGCAAAGAGAGCACCCACAAGGGATATCATGGACAGGAATTTTATGATTCGTTCTCTAACGTATCCCAAGACTTTGAATAGTACTTTGTACATAAGTAGGTTTTTTAAAAAGTTGTTGAGTCGAATGAATGATTTTTAGACTCTCTTTCTGCCTAATCATTGCCAGGCCACTGTTTCACACGTACACTGATCCTCAGTTTATCTCGCATTTCTGTTCCCTCCTCTCAGGGCTTTGAACCCAAGGCAGGTATAAGGGTGCGTGGAGCCCTGAGCGGCCTCTTATATGGATCTAAACTGTGAGTTACTTTCCTCCTGCCTGGCACAGCAACAGTTTTATTTCCATCCTGCCTGATGCAAAACAACCTTATATCATGTCCTACTTTCTCCAGTCTCCTTGTCTTACTGTTAAGGTGACCGTGTGTCCTGGTTTTTGGCTATGGTGGTCATGGTGTATGCCCGTTCTTCCTGTGTAATTAACAGAAGTGGTCCCCTTCACTCTCAGAAATGTCCTGGCTAGGGTGATAAACGTCATGGCCAACCCTACCTTTGTTTAACACTTTAAGCTCAGGCCCCCAAACTTAGATTTCTTTGTGATTTAAGGTTTAGGTTTGAGAGTTTCATCGAAACCCTTTTCTCTCCCAAGTTCCTGGCTCTTAAAATTAAAAGTTTGGGTTTTTATAACTACGGTTCTAATGCGGGCAATAAGATGTCTATTTTGAAATAGACGTTTTAATTAGAAATAAAAATGTTTCAGGAAATTAAAACAAACATTTAAAATGTCACCCACGTGGGTGGTGCCGCCGGTCCATGGAATGAAGCTGGGCAGTGGCCAGTCCTGGTACATGTGCGTGGACCTAGGCTGCTCAGGGGAGTCCACGGGTACCAGTGGGGGAAGTGGGTGTGAAATGAACTGGGAGATTTCAAGTGGTATGTGTATATATATATACTACTATGTATAAAATTGGACTTCTCTGGTGGCTCAGGGATAAAGAATCTGCCTGCCAGTGCAGGAGAGTAGGAGATGTGGGTTTGATCCCTGAGTTAGAAAGATCCCCTGGAGAAGGCAGGGGCAACCCACTCCAGTAATCTTGAATCTGGGAAATCACATGGACAGAGGATCCTAGTGGCTACAGTCTGTGGGGTCATAGAGTTTGACACAATTTAGTGACTAAACAACAACATGTATAAGATAGATGACTAATGAGAACAGACTGTAGACCACTGAAACTTGTACTCAGTGCTCTGTGGTGACCTAAATGGGAAGAAAATCCAAGGAAGAGGGGATATATGTATATGTGCGGCTGATTCATTTTGCTGAACAGCAGAAACGAACACAGCATTGTAAAGCCAACTATAATAAAGAAATTATAATACTATATACTATATATAATACTATATAATAAAAAAAATCCAATTGAAAAAACAACTAAAAACTGAAAAAAAAGAGTGAATAAAAACTTGTTAACATATTGTCCTTCTAGTAAATTTTAGAAAAGAAATGACACATTCTAGCCAGAATCATTTTTTACGAAATGCAGTCTCTCCTTTGTTTTCAGTTGAATCTGCCCTTTCTCTGGGGACAGTTGGTAGAAAGTGATAGGTCTTATTTGATTTAAGGAGTGTGTGTTAAGGGTTAGGATACTTTATAAAAACTCTTTTAAGATGAAAACATCAGCCCAATGCATAGGCTAATGTTTCTTTTTCCAAATCTGTGTGATAACCCTACCCATCTTATTCTGATCAGAAGCTCCATTTGGCAATATGCGTGACATTAATTAAGAAAAATGAAAGGATATGTTAATCATTAAATCATTTGGTAGAAAAGTTATAATTGATCTTAATTAAAACATATCATTTGATAGGCAAGCTTTTTAAAAATAAAGGATCCATGTAATTAATCATTAAGGTATGGGACCTCAAAAGTTTGTAAAAAGAGGCTGAGCACCCCTTCCATATAATAGGATGGTTTTTCTGACTTCATGGCAGTGGGGTGTTTACTTTCAGACATTTTTCTGATATTAGTAGAGGATTTGCCCTGAGACATTCACACACCCTGACCCACCCAATTTGTCTTGTGACAGATTGTTTTTTTCAGGTTGGTTGACTTGGATTGGGTGAGAACGAATTCCATATATTACTTTGGCCTCATTAGAAACACAGGCTCACCAGTAGACCCAGGGGATAGCTAACTCTGCCTTACGGGACAGGCAGTGACCACTGAGGGCTGATCCTCTAATGAGGAGCACGGCCCACCTCTGAGGTGCCTGTGTGTTTAAGAGAAGAGAATCTTCAAGAGGATGTGGAGGAGGATCAATGGGGGCTGGACAGTGGCCTAGCTAGGGCCACTCTTGCATTCTGACCACCTTTCTTTCTTTCTTCTGCAGTTCTTGAACTGAAGCCTCTCCCTATTTCTCTTCCTTTCCACACCCCTCCACATCCACAGATGGAGTGGCTGCCTTCCGCGCCTTCCTGAAGACGGAGTTCAGTGAAGAGAACCTGGAGTTCTGGTTGGCCTGTGAGGAGTTCAAGAAGACCAGGTCAACCGCCAAACTGGTCTCCAAGGCCCATAGAATCTTTGAGGAGTTTGTGGATGTGCAGGCTCCGCGGGAGGTGCGTTGGCGGTGGGGTCTTGTCAGACCTCCATCCATAACCCTCTCTCTTTGAAGGGGTTTGAGCCAGGTTTGACGGGGACTTTCTTCTGTACTGAGCCTCACTGCTCTGATGGCTCTTGATGAAAAAAGGGATCACTTTTAAGGTGCGGAGCCCAGGGATTCTATAAAAAGGAGCTCTATTAGGAGTATTTTAGCTGTCTGTCAGTTCAATATGTGCCAGCAGGAACTGTGTTTCTATAGGGATTCTGCAAGATAGATGCCAATAAATCCATGTTAGTTTTCCTAAAGGAAGGCAGCATGGCTTAATGGAATGAGCATGTACTTTGGAATCTTGTTGCAACATTAGCTCCACCACTTACTTGCTGTGTGATCTTGGTCAACTTACCATGTTTCTCTGAATCACATTTTCCCCAGTGTAAAAGGGTATAATATCACCTCCCTTTCAAGACTACTGTGAGTATTAGGGGTCCAACACCTAGCCAATATTTGCCATTGCTTATTAATGAGTGATTACATTCACTTATATTATTTTATGGTATTTCATTTATTATAATTACTTATAATGGTAATATGAATTTCTATGTACTGCTATTCTGAGTTATAAAACAGGGTTTTACCTGGGAGGGTGTTATAGAAGAAAAATATTTGCTCTCTATGAATTTAGACGCGTTATGTATGTAGAACTCTTCAATTATGCTTTGACTTGGGACTCAGGAGGTCTTTGGCCAATGGCCAGGATACAGCAGGCTTCTTATAAATGTTGGTTGGATGAGAGATGTACATTCTTAACATAGTCTTTCTCCCCAGGGCGTTTGTTTCCTTAGCTGAGAAAGGACAAACGGTCAAGTTTACTTTAGGGAACCCACATTAATGCTAGTCTCTGGTTTAACTCTTGGCCTGACATTGGGAAGACCTCTGGATTGAGGGTTGAGTAATTTGGGCTTTTTTACCTTGACTGTTACTAACTTTCCATAGTACGTTAGACCAGCTTTTTTTCTTTTTTTAAGATTACGCACTAAATTTTAATAGCAACAGGGAATAAAAATGGGGGAGTGAGTGGGAAAGAAGAGTGTTCAGTCACTCAGTTGTGTGTGACTCTTTATGACCCCATGGACTGTAGTTATCCCACCAGGCTCCTCTGCCAGTGGAATTTTCCAGGCAAGAATACTGGAGTGGGCTGCCATGTCCTACTCCATAGACCAGCTTTTTGATAACTCATTTCTTCAGTATCTTTATAAATTGGAATGAAGCATATCTGGTCTTTAGACCTTACAGGACTCTTCCTGGGATCAAAAGGGATGACTTTCATGAAAGCAGTTTGAAAAGTATGAATAAGCTTAATGTATTTAAGATGCTGTCATGAATAATTATTAAGTAGGACCAACTGCCAGGTGCCTTGGCCCTTGAGGGCCTGTGATGATGTTCTCTGCTTGTGTCTCCAGGTAAACATAGACTTCCAGACCCGAGAAGCCACGAGGAAGAACATGCAAGAGCCATCCCTGACTTGTTTTGACCAAGCCCAGGGCAAAGTACACAGTCTCATGGAGAAAGACTCTTACCCCCGGTTCCTGAGGTCCAAAATGTACTTAGATTTGCTGTCCCAAAGCCAGAGGCGGCTCAGTTAGAACTCAGATGGGGACTCTTGGAGATCACTGGCTTCCCCTTCCCCTTGCTGCCAAGACCATATTCTAATGTGACGTGTCATAGGTGTTCAAAAGCAGTGGCGATTAGGTTGGAAGGCCAGGAGTGAGGAACGGATGAAGAGCCATCCCAAAGTCTGATCAGCCGCCGGAGCTCGGACTCTGTCCTGCCCCCTTTACCCGTGTTTGTGTCTTGGTTAGTGGTAGTACTTTGTCACCCTTCTTTGGGTTGGCAACTTGCTCTTCATAAGGCCTTGGGTCATCTCCACCAAGAAGGGAGATTTGCTGTGCTGGGCTAATCTGTAAATAATGCAAAGGCAATTTCCACCACTTCCACACGCTCCTCATTTAGGATTCCTGACTCTTTGAACTTCTCCTAGACCCCTGTGAAGAAGGGCTGGAAGACTCAGGATCACATTTGTGATTTGCTGTCATAATGTAATGGCCAGTCCTGGGTGCTGAGACCTCAGTGTTATCTGGGGTTTTCCGCACTGTCACTGACAGGTGGCCTCTGAGGAAAGGGACAAACTCCATGAAGTTGGCTATTTCTTCCATTTCCATAGGACCAGTATGAAAGGCCGTGATCACTGCCCATCCCAACCTAGGAAATTCACAAGACTCCTATACACTTGCAAATCCAGGAAGGATCTTGGGAGACGTCCTTCATCACTTCTGATATAGAGCTGCTATTGAGAAATAGACAGCTTGCAAGTCTTCCTCAGTTCTACCAAGAAGTTTTCCAGAAGTTGAATGAGCAGGGAATGTAGCACCAGTAGACTTTTGGGCAGCGGGGCACCATATAACCTCTCTGTTGCTTAATGTACACTCTGTCCTCACCTCCCTGTGGCATCACACATCACTGACCCCGTAGAATGATGGACGGCTTGGTAAAGGGAGGTGAATTCCCCTAGCATGGACAGCTCTCATGTGCCTAATACTTTCCCTGTCTCTCCCTCTTCCCCACTCCATGCAGGTCATGTAATTCTGATGGGGGAGAATGGGAACTTAGGCTGTCACTCTCTTTCCAGCTTGCTTCCTGGGAGTATGCTTTCTTAGAAAGGTCCCTCTCATGAGGGCCATCTTGGCTGATCAGCCGCTTCCTTCTTGATGTTTTGGGATTGAAAATGGAAGCGAAAGTGAAGCTGAGAAGATGACTGTGAACATCTGGTTTATGGAGAACCTTCCTTCAAGGTGACTTCATGGTACCCTGGTGCTGCTCTTGGAAGTACATCAGGAAACTCTTCCTTGGATGGTGAGTGAGATGCAGGAAACCTTTTTCTGGCTGCCCAGGAAGAAGCTGACTTTGGCCCAAGACTGTGGTGCCAGGGAGATGGAGCCTCAGCAGAGAGACCAGAAAGTGGAAGAGGAGCCTGGGAGGTGCTGGTCTCTTGGTAGACTGAATCAGAGAGAACGGGCTGGAGGTCACTCGGGGTGATTGACAGCCGATGGATTTGGATTCAGTGCAGAGTTCCAAAGCTTTCAGCTGGACTAAATGAAGCCACACAGGTGTGGGTTCTGCAGCACAGGTGACTGAGGCCTTGGTGGAAGCTGTCTCGTCCTGGGGGAAGGATGGGCCTCTTTAAATGTGAGGGTATTCCACGTTTGCATTCTCGTCCAGCAGCTTCATGAATCTCTTCCTTCCTCGGCTACAGCTACAACAGGCCAAGAAGGCTCTTGAGTCCCACTGGCTGTTAGGGTCCGCTGCCCTGCTGTGTATCTATGAGCATTTGTGAATGAGAGTTGATGTGTCTGTATAAACCATCAAGGAGAGAGAGAACACAGGACTCCTGAAGAGACCTGTGGAATTTCATGTTCAAGAACTCTGCAGCCTTATGTGGGTGTTCCTAGTTAGATCGGGTAGTATTCCCCCGTCCTCATTGGTGAAAAACCATCCTTAGCTTACGCTGCCAGAATTAATTTAATGATCAAATTCTCAAACAGGGTATTTCCAACGTTGTTTACATACAAAACGTGCATCTGCTGCCAACTCTACTGTCGAACATGAAGGGCATGTAAATTGGAACAGCACTGAGTTACAGAAACATGAAACGTTCTAAGAGGGGCCTTTTTACCACTTCCACTGTCCCCAGGAGAAAAGTCTGAACAAGACTGTTGTACCGGGGAGCCTAGGGTTCTTCCCAAACTACTGGTGGAAGGAAGGCAGCAGATGGTGATGTCATGGAGCCTGGTGACTTCCTCCCACGATGGGGAGGTGTGACGGACCCAGCTTGGGTATCCCGAAATTTGCCACTAAGTGAAGGGTGGGTGGGTTTGTGTTTGTATGTAGAGGAACGTGATAGCTATGTTTATGGTACTCCCATGGAGAGAGAGAGAGTGTGTGTGTGTGAGAGAGAGAGAGAGAGACAATTAAGAGCACTAGACTAGTACACCACAGAGATGATCTTCCCATGGGTGGAGCTTTCCTCACACCCTTTATGTTCTGCTTCCCACAAGTGGCACAGGGCTCTCTGCTCTGATGCTTCTTTCAGGCACTTTGGTCATGCCAACCCAGATTCTGGTCTGTGACGAAACAAAGAGAAATGTTTACAACATCTAGAGCAATATCCGAGCATACCTCATCCTTGACCTTCCCCATCACCCTGTCCCGCCCGCTCCCCTGCCCTCTTCACAAGCCCTCCTCTGCCTCCTTAGGGGGGCATCCCCAGGGGCCACTTCTCCCATTTGCCGTCTTCCTTGGCGCCTTGTGCCGGGCTTGTGCTGTGGCCTGCCTTCCGGGCGCAAGCCGTGCAGTGGGCCGGGCAGAGCTGTGACGTTTAGGGCTGCTCTCCTCCCTGAGTGGCCTTTCAGCCCCACATGAGTCGTAACCGATTTGGGGGCTGGTGTGAGATTTCCTGTCGCCCTCGCTAAACCAAATACAACATCATCAATGACAACCCTTCAGAGCTCTGGGCACCTCTGGGGTGAGGAAGGATCCCCGAGCAGCATCTATTATGAAACCTGAGGATGTGCAGGGGTTACCCAGAAAGCCTGTTACAATTGCTAATTCCCAGCTTCCACACCCAGAGATGCTGATCTGATAGATCTGGGGTGGAACTCAAAAATCTGCATTTTTAATAAGTTCCCAGGTACGTAGTGGCTTGTGAACCATACTTTGAAAAAAGATGGTCTAAGACAGTGGTCTAAGACAGAAGCTCTCCCCCTTGGCTGTTCAGTGGAACCACCCGGAAAGTTGAAAAAACCCAAATGTCCAGATCCCACCCCAGACAGCTTGGGGTTGGAACTCAAACATCAGTAGTTTTTAAAGCTCCAAAGGTGAATTCAATGTGCAGATGAGGTTGGGAAGCTGGACCCGAGGAATGGGGAGGGAGGGGTGGTGGTCTCCAGCTGGTCTCAGAGGGCTAGAGCACACCCAGCCACAAACAAGCACAATAACCAGGAACCTGCCAGCCCTGAATCTGACTCCTAGGGTGGCTGTCTCTGTGCCCTCTCTGACTTGCTCTTTTGAGATAAAAATATTTCTGTCCCAGCTGCATGCATGGGGTATGCCAATGGTGGGGGCTGAAGGGGTCCTTGGGGTTTTCTATGGCTCCCGGCTCTTGTTCACAGGGCTTCCTCCAAGCTTGCCTCGTGGGCTGCTTCTCTGTTTTTTGTTTGTGTTCATGCACTCATGTGCTTGCTCATTTCATGTTAGGCTGTGCCTCTGTGCCCAAGACCATGAAACATGGGAGCTGGTCTTAGGTAGCGGGTGAGGAGTGCATAGCAGTAATAATAGTGGTAGCATGACAGCTTCAGATTTCTCAGTGGAGGGTGTCACACCCTCAGAAGTGCAAGCTCTTTGAGGCTTTCTCTGCCAAGGCCGCCGTGGGGTTTGGGTTGTTGCTCTGCGCCCTCACCATTCCCTTGTTGGTCTCAAGCCGGGTGGGCAGCTGGGAAGCTCCTAGTTGATTTTACTCTCTGGTGCTCTCTGCAGAACTTGCTGCTCTGGATTAACCAAAGCTGTGAATGGCTCTCCGCCCAACCTGCAGGCCCAGCCGCTGGGTGCAGGCCCTGGGCACGTGTCCCCAGCACGGCCGGGTATCCAGGTGTGAGGGCAAGGCGTGAACTCACTGTGGTTGAGCAGCGGGGCTGCGGGTGGGATGAAGACAAGCTGCTCCTGTGGCATCTGCTTCTCCATAAACCGGAAAGGAGAGGTGGTGAGTGGTGAGTTCAGAGGCAGGATGTCTCCCATCATCGAGAGCACCCAGACCTCTCCTGACCCCTGTCTGTGCCCACTTCCCAGCCAGGCAGAGGAATTAGTGATTTTCCATCTGAGGCTCTCTTGCAATCTGCCAAGCATTAGCCCTCTTTAAATCTGCATCCTCCGTTTTGAAAGCAAAAGAGGTGGCGAAGTCACCCCCTGGCACGGGGAGCCTGTGCCACTTGGCATGAGACTGAGAAGGAAGAAGCCAAGCGCGGAGATGTCTTCCTGTCCCTGCGACCTCGCCGAATCATGCGATGCCGTGGTCCAAGTCGGCAGGATGAGGCCACTGGCCGTCCCAGCTGTGGGGGCCGGGTCCTGTCGATACACTGGTCCCCTTCCTGCTTCTTCCTCCCTTCTGCCCCTTGGCTCCCTCCCCTCTTCCAAAGACAGAACCGGTGGCTGGGCTTGTGTGCCCTCCGGGCGAGGCAGCGTTAGCTGCCGAGTCACGGGGCGCAAGCGCATCTGTAGCAGCTCATCCTCATTGAATTGTTTCATTACTGTGCAAAGTGGAATAATGTCATTCACCTCTACTATAAACAAGGCTGTGAGAACATAATAAACCAAACCTGAACACGCTGCCCTTCACTCTCTGCCCACATTTCTGGCCGGCTGACTCTTTTGTGAGGCAATGCTTCCCGTAACACATGGACACCCCGGGAGGGGGCATGCGGCCTCTCCCTGGCAGAGGCTGGCACGGTGCCAGCCATGAGGAAAAGCAGTGGTGTGGGTGAAAACGGGATGGGAAGGACTTGGGATGAGTGGGGGTGGGTGGAGAGCGACTTCAGGCTGCAAGAGTGGCTTTGAAACTGTAAAGTGCTGTGCAAACACGAGGTGGTATTTTTATTAGTACCACCTACTGCTTGAAAACGCAGGGAGAGAAAAGAGTGAGGCATGGCTTGTATATTTGTTCAGCTGGAGCTATCTGAGAATGGAGTGGGTTGATCTTTCTTATGCCTGTATCTCACTTTATACAATCGCTGTGCCCCTGAAAGGCCTGGGTGAGTCATCGAATCTTCCAGAGTTTCTGGTGATGGGTCCCATGTAGGGGACCCACAGGAGAATGAGCTGGAGAACCTGCTCGAAAAAGCTCATTTTTCAGGGGTGGTGATGAGACAGAGATACACGAAATGTTAATCGTCCAAAATAATTAAAATGCACCAGAGGTGGTCTGTCTTTAAAGGAAAGCTGATGTTTCTTCACAGGTGATTGCTTTGGGTTAAATAAAGAAGCCTTCTGCCTGGAAACAGTCCGCCCGCACCCCCCATCCCAGTTTTGTGGACTGGCCACAAGAGCTGACAGCCCGGCTGCTGTAGATGGGAACGCTGCCCCTAGGGAGCGGGTGGGATTGACTCCTCTCTTGCCACTTTGCCCTGCTGGCAGCTTTCTTCCTCCTGCCTTGCCAGCTTTCCTACCCCAGTTGCCGGCTGGGTTTTCCAACCCTCCTACCCCCAGGTGGGAGAAGAGCAGGGTAGGAGGCGAGGTGAAGGAGCATGGGGCTTATACCTGGCACACATGTGTCCTGGGACAAGCCCCTGTCTCTTGGAACCTGGAAGACTCGGGTGGGTCCTTCCCGGGCTCATGGGGGACCCTGTCTCTGGGGGATTCCTCCCCACTGCAGCTCTCCCAGCTAGGGTAGTGGCTTGCGCCTTCCTGGGAGGTACCCCGGCGTCTCTCTGCTGCAGTCCATTTGTCCCTCCAGGACCTCCTCTTGGACAGCCCCTAGGATGACCCCACGGCAGTCTCTTTCTTGCAGAGACCCACACCTGGCTCATTGGAAGCACCGGGCCCTTATGTGGCCCTAGAATTACAAAGCAGCAGTTGCTCTGCCTATGCTCTGCAGCCAAAGCCTCCAGCCCGCCCCTGCTCACGTTTTCTATTTTCCATGCGGGAGTCAGGACCCCAAACATTAGGAGCCACGTCTCAGGCTCTCCAAGGGAACCACTGTTCTTGGGGGCCAGGCGAGAGAGACGGGCATTCAGCCCCATGTGCGTGGGGTAGTACTTAGAGTACACCCACAGCTCTCTCCAAAAACCTTCACAGATTCTCTCTAGCCCTGACCGTTTTCCCTTGGAGACAGGTTTTGAGTGCCTGCCACTGGTTCGAGACTGCCTCCCTGCAGTGTTTGCTTGATCTGCAACCCTTTGGATCTCAGATCTATCTCCTAGATCTTGAAAGAAGTCTCTTACAGATGGGAAATACTTAACTCTATGCCGGGCATCTCATTAACACACAGTAAGTGTGGGGCGGAAAAAACAAAGCCCTTCTGGTCCAATTGTCTACATCAACAAGGTGACAGCCACAGTCAGAGGGAGACGGAGCAGAGGTCCTTGAGATAACACCCTGCCACAGATATATTTCTTGGTTGGGGTCTGTCCTGGTCCCCTGCCCAGAGGCTGTGGGACACAGCCCCCCTGAAGGCTGGCGGGGAAGGGTGGAGATCCATCACGGACGCTGCCTCCCCATCTATGACTCATTCTACAACAGAGAGGGAATGAGTCATGGGGACCACCATGACCCCGCGGCTGCCGGGGGTGAAACAAAGTCACAAGCCTGGCAGAGCTTTCTTTGATCAGGGTGTCATCATACACTCTTTCTCATATTTGGGGCTCTGATGCAGATTCTGAGTTTGAATCCCAGCTCTAACTCTTAGAAGTTGAGCCTAGGAAAGTTATAGCTCTGTTTTCTCATCTGTAAAATGTACATAACAGAGCCAACTACTCGGGGCTGCTGTGAATATCATGTAAGTTAACACAGAAGAGTATTTATTATGATGCCGGGCACATAGTAGGCACACAGTATGTGCTGTCATCTTCTCTCACACTGGGGTCACCAAGGTCCTAGCCAGCACCCACTTCTTGATTGAAAAATGAAGCCATTCAAACCAAATGATACGAATTCAGTGGCTCTTGTGAGTATGCTCAGTCACTCAGCAGTGTCTGACTTCTTTGCAACTCCATGAACTGTAGCTCACCGGCTCCTCTGTCCATGGGATTTCCCAGGTAAAATACTGGAGTGGGTTGCCATTTCCTACTCTTGGGAGTCTTCCCAACCCAGGGATCAAACCCATGTCTCTCGTGTCTCCTGCATTGACAGGTGGATTCCTTACCACTGCGCCCTCTGGGAAGCTGTCAATGTCTCTTCCCTCCCTGCTAAATCATAGACTCCCTGAGGGTAGGGACTATATCAGCCTTGTCCCCTGCTCTAGTCCTTAAATATTTATTGAAAGAATATTGTGCCTGTAAGTGTTTTCTGAGCACCTCTTACCGGTTGTTGTTCAGTCTCTAAGTCGAGCCCAACACTTTGCAACCCCATGGACTGCAGCACACCAGGCTTCCCTGTCCTTCACTATCTTTCAGAGTTTGCTCAGACTCATGTTCACTGAGTCGGTGATGCTATCTATCCATCTCATCCTCTGTCGTCCCCTTCTCCTCCTGCACTCAATCTTTCCCTGCATCGGGGTCTTTTCCAATGAGTCAGTTCTTCACATCAGATGGCCAAAGTAGAGCTTCAGCTTCAGCATCAATTCTTCCAGTGAACAATCAGGGTTGATTTCCTTTAAGGTGGGCGCTTACAGGTTAGGCATCCAGACTGTTTGGAGACGGAGCAAGAAACCCACAACTTGGGCCATCAAAGAGCTTGAACTTAACCCTTCCCAAGGCCTAGAAGATAGATCTTAGATACCAAAGGACTTAACAAATGGATAGTAAAGGAAGTAAGTGGCTGCATAGTCACTGTGAAAGTACTAATAGAAAACACCTAGGAGCCAAGAACTTTGAAGAGCAATTTAGATGCTTCATCTAGTTGAATCACCACAATAGCTCTATGAGGTAGTGTATTGGTTTACTGCTGCTGCTGCTGCTGCTAAGTCGCTTCAGTCGTGTCTGACTCTGTGCGACCCCAGAGATGGCAGCCCACCAGGCTCCCCTGTCCTTGGGATTCTCCAGGCAAGAACACTGGAGTGGGTTGCCATTTCCTTCTCCAATGCATGAAAGTGAAAAGTGAAAGTGAAGTCGCTCAGTCCTGTCCGACTCTTAGGGACCCCATGGACTGCAGCCTACCAGGCTCCTCCATCCATGGGATTTTCCAGGCAGGAGTAATTGGTTTACTAGGGCTGCAATAACAAAATACTACAGGCTGGGGAATCTCTAAACAACAGAAATCAATTTCCTCATGGTCCTGGCATCTGGAAGTCCAAGATCAAGGTGCAGTCATGGTTAACATCTTCCAAGGCCTTTTTCCCTGGCTTGCAAGGGGCACCTTTGCTCTGCGTCCTCACGTGGCCATTTCTCTGTGTCTAGGCCCTTGGTGTCCCTACTTCTTATAAGGACACTAGTCAGATTGGAGGAGGGCCCACTCTAACAGCCTGATTTTAACTTACTCACTCCTCTAAGTACCTATCTCAAAATGTAGTCACATGTGAATTTTGGTTGGGGGGGTATAATTAATCCCATACAGATAGAGAGTGTATTCTGTTGTTATCCTCATTTAGAGATAAGGAAACAGAGAGTTTAAGCCACACATCCAAGGTCACACAACTTGCAGATGGCAGAATGGGGATTTAGAACCCTAAAATCCAGAACCCCTGCTATGCTAGTGGACCAGAGGGGAACGTGGGGATGGGGGGCGTGGGGGTGGGGAATTGAGCAGATGCAGTAGTGGGGGAGGGAGTTCATTCAGTTCAGTCACTCAGTCGTGTCTGCCTCTTTGTGACCCCATGGACTGTAGCACACCAGGCCTCCCTGTCCATCACCAGCTCCTGGACCTAGCTCAAACTCTTATCCATCGAGTCAATGATGCCAACCCTCTCATCCTCTGACCTCCCCTTCTCCTCCTACCTTCAATCTTTGCCAGTATCAGGATCTTTTCTAATCAATCAGTTCTTCCCATCAGGTGGCCAAAGTATTGGAGCTTCAGCTTCAGCGTCAGTCCTTCCAATGAGTATTCAGGACTGATTTCCTTTAGGATGGACTGGTTGGATCTCCTTGTAGTCCAAGGGACTCTCAAGAGTCTTCTCCAATACCACAGTTTAAAAGCATCTATTTTTCGGTGCTCAGCCTTCTTTATAGTCCAACTCCCACATCCATACATGACTGCTGGAAAACCATAGCCTTGACTAGATGGACCTTTGTTGGCAAAGTAATGTCTCTGCTTTTTAATATGCTGTCTAGGTTGGTCATAGCTTTTCTTCTAAGGAGTAAGCGTCTTTTAATTTCATGGCTGCAGTCACCATCTGCAGTCATTTTGGAGCCCCCCAAAATAAAGTCTGTCACTGTTTCCACTGTTTCCCCATCTATTTCCCATGAAGTGATGGGACCAGATGCCATGATCTGAATTTTCTGAATGTTGAGTTTTAAGCCAATTTTTTCACTCTCCTCTTTCACTTTCATCAAGAGACTCTTCAGTTCTTCTTTGCTTTCTGCCATAAGGGTGGTGTCATCTGCATATCTGAGGTTATTGATATTTCTCTTGGCAATCTTGATTCCAGCTTGTGCTTCATCCAGCCCAGTGTTTCTCATAATGTACTCTGCATATAAGTTAAATAAGGAGGGTGACAACATACAGCCTTGACATACTCCTTTTCCTGTTTGGAACCAGTCTGTTGTTCCATGTCCAGTTCTAACTGTTGCTTCCTGACCTGCATACAGGTTTCTCAAGAGGCAGGTCAGGTGGTCTGGTATTCCCATCTCTTTCAGAATTTTCCACAGTTTATTGTGATCCACACAGTCAAAGGCTTTGGCATAGTCAATAAAGCAGAAATAGATGCTTTTCTGGAACTCTCTTGCTTTTTCGATGATCCAACAGATGTTGGCAATTTGATCTCTGATTCCTCTGCCTTTTCTAAAACGAGCTTGAACATCTGGAAGTTCACAGTTCACGTATTGCTGAAGCCTGGCTTGGAGAATTTTGAGCATTACTTTGCTAGTGTGTGAGTGCAATTGTGCAGTAGTTTGAGCTTTCTTTGGCATTGCCTTTCTTTGGGATTGGAATAAAAACTGACGTTTTCAAGTCCTGTGGCCACCGCTGCATTTTCCAAATTTGCTGGCATATTGAATGCAGCACTTTAACAGCATCATCTTTTAGGATTTGAAATAGCCAGTTTCCCTGGTGGTGCATTCAGGTGCAGTTATGCAGGTTTGTTTTGCTGATGGCCTGCCCTTTATACTCTCTCTCCACTAGTACAACTTCACTGTGGCCGGTCTCACCCCAGCCCACCACTCTTCCAGGGAAGGCTGAGTCACAGCCCTGCCCACAACTTCCAGACAAGCTTTGGCTCCATTTCCTACATCTGCCATAAGGTAAGCAGATCCTGATGGTGCAGGCTCCAGACATGCCCTTCCAAGGAGGAAGAAACAGCTCATCTTCTCAAGCACTGAGACCAGGCAGGCTGGCACCAAAAGGGACAGAGAGTTATCAAGCCACAGCATGGGAGAAAATAAGGGATTTGGATGTGCTGGCCTGAGACTGAATCCTGACACTGTTGCTTACTCCGTGTATTTGACTCTGGGAAACTTAGCCTCTCTGTTTTCTTATTAGCAAAAAGGTGTGTGTAGTAATGCCTATATTTCCAGGTACAGTGGCTGCAAGGATTACAGGTGGAACTTCCTGGTGATCCAGTGGTTAGGACTCTACGCTTCCACTGCAGAGGGCGTGGGTTCAATCCCTGGTCAGGGAAGTTCTGCATGCCTTGGGGTGTGGCAAAAAAAATTAAAGAATTAGAGGTGATATGTGCAAAGCACCTGAGGCAGGAGCTGATATGGGTTGGGACTCAAAAAATGGCAGGTATAAGTATTAGTGATCCAGCCCTGGGGTGGCAGGCATCCTGGCTCTCAGTCTATTTTTTTTAGGTTTTCTGAGGGTCAGAACCTGTCATGAAGCTGGTGGCAGTGGAAAATCTATGGGGTGGGTTGAGTGTAAGTTACTCTTGCAGGAATGCAGGACCTCGGTTAGCTAGAAATAAGACATGATGCCTTTCATTGAGGAGGGCGCTCTGCCCTGGCCAAGGTACTAGGACCATGAATGCCATGATGAACTGTAACTGGCATCACTCACTTGTCACACAGGCTCTTCAAAGGGCACTGAAAAAGCAACAAACTAACCGGACTTTGAATTGGCAGAATTAAAAAATCCCTGTGTCTTTCAAAACCAATTTCACAGATCAAGCACCTCCAGTACCTTCTAGTTCATCCCGGGACCAAAATTATAGTTTTGACTTGTAGCCTTTGCTGAAACACAGGAAACATAACTGATGTGGATATTCTCATTCCAGGTGCAGAGAATGTAAGTGGCTCTGGAGTAGATTAAAGTGGAGCCTGCCTCGACTACAAAATAGCCATGTGGAGGTTTGCTGGGGTATTAAGGGAAATCATTTCAACCGTGTATTTTTAAAATGAATTCGGCAGAGTTTTCCAGGCAGATGTAACCAATAGCACAGATGATGTAAATCTACAAGTCCACGGGGTCTAGATTGGCAGCAACTCCCAGGAAATAGCAAAGAAGGGATGAGGAGCTGGTAAGCAGTCTTCTAGGACCGCAGGCTTCACAATCACGTTCCCATCACAGAAATCCTGGGACAGGAGCACGCTGGGTTGGGGCCAGCTTCTTCTCCCTGCATCCTGGGGAGGAAGGGAGCTGACTCCGTGGGAGAAGAATAAGGGGCAATTACCCATGAGAAACACCAGCCCCCACTGGGGCCTGGCCTGGGTGAAGTCTGAACCCAGACCAGAGGGCAAGCAGCTTTCCTTTCCTGACTCGGGTGGGGCGGTTGCTAAGATGCAGGGAACTCACTGGAGAAGCAGGGACCTAGGGCTTGCGGGCGGCCAGGGGAGTCTGGGACCCTCACCCCTTTCCCTGGCAGATGGCCCTGGGCAGGCAGCTCTGCAGAGTACTTGTCTCTGCCGGGAGGGAACATTCTCACGCAGAGGGGCAGCATCTGGGCCCCTCTACAGCGGCCGAGACACTCTTGCTCTGTCCAGGGAGCAGCTGTTGGCCACCTGCTCACTAAGGCTGGGTTAAATCCTCTTTTGAGCAGGAACGAAGCGGGCTGGCCTCTAGAATAAAGGGTGCGTTCAGCGCCGCCTGCCCGGGCCATTAGCTTTGGGAGGAGGTACGCTAGTCACGTGCCCTCGCAGCTCCACCTAAGGTCCCACACAGGGCCCCCCTGGATGCTGGCAGCTGTCCCGTCTGCCAGCCTTTTTGTCTCAGTAGCACCTGCCCTTGCTCCCACACCCGTGTCCCAGAGGAGGTGTCTGTCCCAGAGCCAGACAGGCTGGGAGCCCATAGTCAGAGAGATCGGGGTGGGGGGGGTGGTGAGGGGGTGGGGGAGCATCAGACTCCCACCCCTGCTCTCCTGCTGGAACACATGCAGATCCCAGAGCAGAGCCAACCAACCACCTTTGGGGTGTCTGTACTTGTGTGTGAGGAGGGTGGAGCGGGGTCAAAGAGCGGAGACGTATTCTCTGAAGCTGTAGAAGGAAATGCCATGTGTACAGATCACCACAAATCAAGAAGGAGAGAGGAAAGAAACAGAGGTGAGGAAGTAAAGCATCTTGTCATCTTTGGGTTTGAGCAAAGAACTCGATGGGGGTCCTCCATTCTTGATGTAGGAATTGCTGCTCTTCACGAAGCCCTGGTTATAAACCTTACAAACCGGACGTGACCCTCCAGGCAGCCCTGGGAAGCAGGCACCATCATCCTGTTTTACAGAGAGAGGCGTGGGGCTCTGAAGGCTTGGCAGGACGAGACTGTAGACTCCGGTCCCGTGCCCTTTGCCCTGGCCTGTCACCACCTCCTGTGTCTGTGCGCCACCTTCCAAGAGACAAACCACTCCTAAGAGCTAAGCCATTTCTTTAACGTTTCATCTGTTGTTCATTTTCTTTTTATCCAGAACGTAAGCTTTCCAAGGGCAAGAGCCACATCTGATACTTCTTGGCAGGCAGCTCCTGATGCCCGGGCACTTGGATGGTAGACACTAACACCCGAATGTTCTCTGATGACCCAAGTTCACCCCGGGCTGTTCTCTTGCAGGAGATGGTATTCCTGACCCTCTATCTGCAGGGCTTCAACACTAGATAGGTATCCCAGCTGGGACCCATACTCTTTCCCCTCATGGCCTTCAGCAAATTCCGTTAGAAGAGAGAGGTCTGAGTGAGGGCAGGTCTGTGGCCTTTCTCCAGAGAACAGGATCTGTGTGCCTGGGGGCCCTCTGGGGAGGGGTTTTATGGCTCTGCCATTACTTAAACAAGCACAGATCTGTGAATCCTGTAAGCCTGGGGCCAGTGAGCAGCTGGCAGGCTGAGGGCATATTTGCCTGGTAATTCTAAATTTTATTTGAACGCCCATCTGCCCCGTCTGCTGACATCACAGCGCAGCTGCGGGTCTTGTTTTGCCTTCCGGTTGCCTGCGCCTGTGGTGTGGCCTTGCTCTGGGGATGATTAAATGGCTCTGTGGGTGGCCTCACCCTGTAATATGTGAGCATAGGGTGGGGGTGGGGGCAGGCAGGCCACAGGGGGTTGGGCAGGGACACCCTAGAGCAGGAAAGACAGGGGAGGTTCTGGCATCTCATATGCACCGTGGGGGGAGGTGGGGCTGGGCAGGGGCAGACTCTGGGAGCACCTTGGCTACAGGTAGGCAAGGGGGGGCCCTGCGAAGAGGCTGCCCCTAACGCCCAGAAAGGTCTGCTGCTGCTACTGCTGCTAAGTCGCTTCAGTCGTGTCTGACTCTGTGCGACCCCATAGACGGAAGCCCACCAGGCTTCCCCGACCCTGGGATTCTCCAGGCAAGAACACTGGAGTGGGTTGCCATTTCCTTCTCCACCAGAAATATCTGGCCTGTAATAAAGCTCTCAGCACTGGTGATAAAGGGCCTAGTGGCTCCTTTTCCAGAACCAGGGCCAGAGTTTTTCCCAACCTCTGTGCTTTCCAAGTCCAGGACAAACCAGGGCCCATGAGGACAGGGATACAAAGTGCTGAGCACATGGAGCAAATAGAAGTTCTCATCTCATAAAATCATTAAGATATGGAGTCGCCTCATTTCTCTGAATACGCCTCATTAATGCTTTCTCCCTCACCTACTGCTTTCCCTCACCTTCTGCTCTTCACAGCTGTCCTGGATTCAAATCCTGGATCTGCTTATTTATTAGTTGTGTAATTTTGAATAGTTTCCTTAATCTTGCTAAGCCTCAGTTTCCTTATCTGTAAAAGGCACCCAGCATTTCCTCCCCTTTAGGTATCAGTCAGTTCAGTTCAGTTCAGTCGCTCAGTCATGTCCGACTCTTTGCGACCCCATGAATCACAGCACGCCAGGCCTCCCTGTCCATCACCAACTCCTGGAGTTCACCCAGACTCACGTCCATCGAGTCAGTGATGCCATCCAGCCATCTCATCCCCTGTTGTCCCCTTCTCCTCTTGCCCCCAATCCCTCCCAGCATCAGAGTGTTTTCCAATGAGTCAACTCTTCGCATGAGGTGGCCAAAGTACTGGAGCTTCAGTTTTAGCATCATTCCTTCCAAAGAAATCCCAGGGCTGATCTCCTTCAGAAATGGACTGGTTGCAGTCCAAGGGACTCTCAAGAGTCTTCTCAAACACCACAGTTCAAAACTATCAATTCTTTGGTGCTCAGCCTTCTTCACAGTCCAACTCTCACATACATACATGACCACAGGAAAACCATAGCCTTGACTAGATGAACCTTTGTTGGCAAAGTAATGTCTCTGCTTTTGAATATGCTATCTAGGTTGGTCATAACTTTCCTTCCAAGGAGCAAGCGTCTTTTAATTTCATGGCTGCAGGCACCATCTGCAGTGATTTTGGAGCCCCCAAAAATAAAGTCTGACACCGTTTCCCCATCTATTTCCCATGAAGTGACGGGACCAGATGCCATGATCTTCGTTTTCTGAATGTTGAGCTTTAAGCCAACTTTTTCACTCTCCACTTTCACTTTCATCAAGAGGCTTTTGAGTTCCTCTTCACTTTCTGCCATAAGGGTGGTGTCATCTGCATATCTGAGGTTATTGATATTTCTCCCGGCAATCTTGAGTCCAGCCTGTGCTTCTTCAAGTCCAGCGTTTCTCATGAAGTACTCTGCATAGAAGTTAAATAAGCGGGGTGACAATATACAGCCTTTACATACCCCTTTTCCTATTTGGAACCAGTCTGTTGTTCCATGTCCAGTTCTAACTGTTGCTTCCTGACCTGCATACAAATTTCTCATGAGGCAGATCAGGTAGTCTGGTATTCCCATCTCTTTCAGAATTTTCCACAGTTTATTGTGATCCACACAGGCAAAGGCTTTGGCATAGTCAATAAAGCAGAAATAGATGTTTTTCTGGAACTCTCTTGCTTTTTCCATGATCCAGCAGATGTTGGCAATTTGATCTCTGGTTCCTCTGCCTTTTCTAAAACCAGCTTGAACATCAGGAAGTTCACGGTTCACATATTGCTGAAGCCTGGCTTGGAGAATTTTGAGCATTACTAGCGTGTGAGATGAGTGCAATTGTGCAGTAGTTTGAGCATTCTTTGGCATTGCCTTTCTTTGGGATTGGAATGAAAAGTGACCTTTTCCAGTCCTGTGGCCACTGCTGAGTTTTCCAAATTTGCTGGTATATTGAGTGCAGCACTTTAACAGAATCATCTTTCAAGACTTGAAATAGCTCAACTGGAATTCCATCACCTCCACTAGCTTTGTTCGTAGTGATGCTTTCTAAGGCCCACTTGACTTCACATTCCAGGATGTCTGGCTCTAGGTCAGTGATCACACCATCGTGATTATCTGGGTCATGAAGATCTTTGTTGTACAGTTCTTCTGTGTATTCTTGCCATCTCTTCTTAATATCTTCTGCTTCTGTTAGGTTCATACCATTTCTGTCCTTTATCGAGCCCATCTTTGCATGAAATGTTCCCTTGGTATCTCTAATTTTCTTGAAGAGATCTCTATTCTAGGTATATGACTCCCAAAGACAGTCTTGTCTGAGGACACCAGTAGACAGGCATGAGTGTGTTCTTAGCAGCACTATTTGCAGTCATCAAAGGCTGGATACTACACACCAGGCTTTAGAAAAATGAATAGACTGTGGCACATTCAGTGGAATACCATCTATCTGTGAAAATGAGTGGACCGCAGTGATACTATAGTAACCATATGGATGAATCTTAGTAAAGCAACATTGAGCTAAAAACACAAGTCCTTTTTACTAAAATTTAAATATGACCCAAAAAGGTCCATATAGTCTAAGCTATGATTTTTCCAGTAATCATGTACAGATGTGAGAGCTGGACCATAAAGAAGGCTGATCACTGAAGAATTTGAAGCTTTTGAACTGTGGTGTGATAAAGAAGACTCTTGAGAGTCCCTTGGACTGGAAGGAGATCAAACCAGTCAATCCTAAAGGAAATCAACCCTGAATGTACATTGGAAGGACTGATGCTGATGCTGAAGCTGAAGCTCCAATCCTTTGGCCACATGAGTCATTGGAAAAGACCCTTATGCTGGGAAAGATTGAGGGCAGGAGGAGAATGATGGTTAGATAGCATCCCTGACTCAATGGACATGAGTTTGAGCAAACTCTGGAAGACAGTGAAGGACAAGGAAGCCTGGCATGCTACTGAGCCACTGAACAACAGCAACAATGACCAAAATAAACAACGAGGCTCCCCAGGTGGTTCAGTGGTAAAGAACCCACCTGCCAATGCAGGAAATGTACGTTCAGTCCCTGGGTTGGGAAGATCCCCTGGAGGAGGAAATGGCAACCTGCTCCAATATTCTTGCCTAGAGAATCCCATGGACAGAGGAGCCTGGTAAGCTAAAGTCCATGGGGTCACAAAGAGTCAAATATGACTGAGCAACTGAGCACAAGCACAAAATAAACAATATATTTTGAGATTTCAGATATATGCAATAAAACTAAAAAAGGGCAAGGGAATGATAGAATGGGGTTTGACTTGGGTGAAGGGAGATTGGAGAGGATAGGGAAGGGGCATATGAATAGATGTAATTTAGCATTAAGTGTCTAAATTCTCAGGTTGGACATGGTTCAAGGGTGCTCATCATATCACTAAACTAAGTGATTGAAAGGGAAGATAAATAATTAGGGCACAAACATGAACCAATAAGCATAATATGAAATGAATTAAAAAATCGTAAAGATTAATTCAGTTTTGCACACTGAGGTTCATTAAAAAATATGATTGCAGAATTCCAATAAATGAGATAATGTTCTTAACAACTTACTAATGCACTGTCTAGCATCTACTAGGTATTCAAGAAGTAAAGTGAATCCTGCTATTCTCCCAGCCTACCATGGATCTGATCTTGCTCCCCATATATAAGGATCCTCAGTGCGTTGATCCTTTAGGACTGAGACCTAAATCACTCACTAATTTTCTTCTACTTCCCTCCTCCCTCCCCCTACTCTTCTCTCCCTCCCCAGAACAAATAAAGCTTATTTATAGCCTATGTCACTGAGTTATGGGGGTAGTATATATGAGCAGGTTTTTTGATTGCTGAGAGCCCTCAGTAAGCTGTCACTTTCCCATGTGGTCTGCCTTCTGTCAGTGGGTGAAAACAAGAGACAACTGCTGAGCTGGGCAGCGTCTATAAGGGAAATGGATCTGTGACCATGCATGGGGAGGAGAGAGGCTGCTGTAATTTCTAATATTCTAGGGGGATAGAGCAGGGTGCTGGAGAAAATGGCAAGGCATTGCCCCTGGGATGGCATCTGTGATCAAATGGAAAAAACCCCGGACTTGGTCGTGGAGCTATAAAACCTAGATTAGAATCCTGACCTTCCTAGTCATTGGCTGTAGGTGAGTGAGTTACTCAGCATCACTGAGCTCTACTTCCCTTATCTGTATGATGCAAGTTGAATGTAAATTAAACACACTCATGCACAAATAGCACACACAGAGGCAGTACAATGCTTGCCTGACACATAGCAGCCATTCAAAACTACTCGCCTAATCTGAATCCCATATCCTTTCTAGAGCCTGAGTTTCCTTCCAGGCGATTGGGACATTCACTTCAGCTAGAGTGAAAATGACTTAATCCAGATTTGACAAGAAAGCATTATTCTCAGATTCAAGGCTGATGAACTGGTGGGACAGATGGGTGACGTCTAACATGGGGTTGGAAGCAGGTCCTGACTCTCTTCCTTACTTTCTGAGCCCCGCCCACTGGTGTGGGAAGCCTGGGAAAAAAAGATCACAAATCACATTACTGGTGGCTCTTTTCTCAAGTTTTGTGTCAGACAGAACCAATGGGAAGGAGTCAACCAGAGCAGTCCTGGGAGGAAAAATAAGTCACTGGCTATCGATTCTGGAGAACCCTAATGGTGGTGGAAGTCAGGAGAAAGGTTTAAGGGTACCAGTAATGAACAAACGGTAGGCCTTTTAAAAATTATTAGGCTTAGCTGAGAAAGTTGCTTACTTTTCCCTCAAAAAGAGTGACAGCTCATCCCAGTCCATGATTAGTTCTAGGTCTGTGAAATACACCGGAAACCTGAGGGGAACTCTGAAATTTACTTTCAAAACAGAGATATAGCCAACATCCATTATGTGTTCAGTTCAGTTCAATTCAGTCGCTCAGTCGTGTCTGACTCTTTGCAACCCCATGAATCGCAGCATGCCAGGCCTCCCTGTCCATCACCAACTCCCGGAAATCACTCAGACTCACGTCCATCAAGTCAGTGATGCCATCCAGCCATCTCATCCTCTGCTGTCCCCTTCTCCTCCTGCCCCCAATCCCTCCCAGCATCAGAGTCTTTTCCAATGAGTCAACTCTTTGCATGAGGTGGCCAAAGTTCTGGAGTTTCAGCTTTAGCATCATTCCTTCCAAAGAAATCCCAGGGCTGATCTCCTTCAGAATGGACTGGTTGGATCTCCTTGTAGTCCAAGGGACTCTCAAGAGTCTTCTCCAACACCACAGTTCAAAAGCATCAATTCTTCAGTACTCAGCTTTCTTCACAGTCCAACTCTCACATCCATACATGACCATTGGGAAAACTGTAGCCTTGACTAGATGGACGTTTTTTGGCAAAGTAATGTCTCTGCTTTTGAATATGCTATCTAGGTTGGTCATAACTTTCCTTCCAAGGAGTAAGCGTCTTTTAATTTCATGGCTGCAGTCACCATCTGCAGTGATTTTACAGCCTATGTGTTAGCTCAGTGCAAAGCTTTTGGGGTACTTTAAAAAAAACAAAAAAACAAAAACACCCTACAGTGTATAACCAGTACATCTCCAAATCTTCATTTTCTAGACGTGGGATGGTTTTTTCAATTAGATGGGGTTACCCAGAGATAAATAGTGAAAATGTGGGGGCAGAGAGCAGGCGTCAGGACGGAGGTGACTGCCCCAGACAGGAAGTGAGAGCATCCTGTATCTTAGGTCACACCTGCCTGGGCGGGGGTGGTAACTGCAGATTCTGACTGGAGCCCAGCTGTGAGACTTGGGAGGGAGGCCCTGGGGCCCCACACTTCCCAGTTGGAATCATCTCCTGGAAACACTGACCTTTCGACGCAGCCCCTCCTGCCACACCACTGTGGAGAAGGGAGGTGACTGAGGCTGGCCTGTCATCCTGGCAGAATCTGCATTTAACTGGGATGAAGGACTTAGCCTGAAGGGATAAAGCTTGGTGAGATTCTGAGCCTCTGTAGGCATCTGGGGGGAGGGAGGGTTTTAAAAGGACCCCCTCGGGTGCCCTTCTCTTTACTCTGAAGGGCAGGATTTTGTCCTATTTGGAAGCGTGGCCAATCTCTTCACTACCCCCCACCCTCCCAGAGATTTGAAACTCTGGGGTGTTTGCCTTTGTGAGTAGGGACAGGCCTTTTTACATTTAGAAGCATACTTTTTTTGGAGATAAGGTATATGAAAGCATTTTATAAATAGTAAAAGGTTACATAAGTGTAAGGGGATGCTTTTCTTCCTGCTTCTTATGGAGCCTGCTGCAGGCAGGGGCCTCTGATCTTGCTCCCACTGGGAACCTTTCTCCCTTCCCAGGAACCTGACCCAGAATTGAGGCCCCGGAATACATCTTATGTAAGATTTGGCTAAAGAGAGCCCTTCTTCCCAGTTCAAACTTGGTTAGAAATTTATTCATTCATTTATTTATTTTTAAAACTAGTTTTCTTTCTTTATTTTTGACTGTGCTGGATCTTTGCTGCTGTGTGGGTTTTTTCCAGTTGTGGCAAGAGGGGGCTGCCCTCCAGTTGCGGTGCCTGAGTTTCTCTTGTTGTGGAGCATGGGCTCTAGGGTGCTTGGGTTTCAGTAGTTGTGGCTCCCGGGCTATAGAGCACAGGATCAACAGTTGTGGTGCCAGGGTTTAGTTAGTCTTCAGTACGTAGGATCTTCCAGGACCAGAGACCAAACCCATGTCTCCAGCATTGGCAGGCAGATTGTTTTTATTTTTTTCTTTTCTTTTAAAATTTCTTTATTTTTAATTGATGGATAATTGCTTTACAATGGTGTGTTGGCTTCTGCCATACATCAACATGAATCAGCTATAGGTATACATATGTCCTTTCCTTCTTGAACCTCCCTCCCCATCCCACCCCTCTAGGTTGTCACAGAGCCCCAGTCTGAGTTCCCTGAGTCGTACAGCAAATTCCCATTGGCCATCCAAGGGTGGGCCAAGTGGACAGTAGCATGGGAACCGGCAGGCAGATTCTTTATCACTGAGCCACCAGGGATGCCCTGGTTAGATTTATTTTAATTAAACATTTTTATTAAATGTTTACAATATGCCCAAGCACTGTGCATAGCTGAAAACATCAAGAATAATATATTCATGATTCCTTTGTACAAGGAACTTATAGTTCAGGAGTAGCTAAAAAAAGAGGGGGGATCTTTATGTTAAGAGAAATTTTGTTTCAAAACTGCCATACATAAAATGAGAGGGCCTGGGCTGCTTTGATTGAGGTGGAGAGAGAGGAAGGAAGGGGTGAAAGAGGTAAAAAGTCAGGGGTCACCTCACCATGTCCCCTTGAGGCCCTTCTGGGATTTCTCAGAGGTCTGTTCAAAAGACAATAATTTGCATAAGCTTCTAGGAGAAAGCAACACTTTCATGGTTTGGAGATAGGCAGAGATTACTCAGGACCCAAAAAACCCTAAGCATTAAAAGGAAGAAAGTGATAAATTAGACTATTTCAAAATTTAAAACTTCTGCTCCTAAAATGACAATTACTAAAATAAATACAGAGACCAGAGTGGGAGACCGTATTTGTAATACTGCAATCTGACAGTAAATTTGTATCCAGAAAATGTGAAGAACTCCTGTGTGCTATGCTTAGTCGCTTAGTCATGTCCAACTTTTTGCGACTTCATAGACTGTAGCCCTCCAGGATCCTCTGTCCATGGAGATTCTTCAGGCAAGAATACTAGAGTGGGTTGCCATGCCCTCCTCCAGGGGATTTTCCCAACCCAGGGATCGAACCCAGGTCTTCCACATTGCAGGCAGGTTCTTTACCATCTAGCCACCAAGGAAGTCTGAAGAACTCTTATAACTCAATAAAAAACAAATAAAAAGCAATGTAAAAATTTGGTCAAAAGACTTACACAGAAACTCCACAAATGAATGTACGTCAATGGCCAGTAAACCAAATTATAAAACTAGTCAACACCATAAATCACCTGGGGTGTGTAAATCAGTAGCTTGCCAACACTGTGCTTTTAAATAGCTGAGCCACCATTTGAGATGGCTTTGTGTGTATCCTTAACAGTTCCATGGATTCCTGAGTGCTTTTTAAAATTTAAGTTATAAAACTTTTCCTCATATCCCTTCTCTGCCTCCAAATTATTTTTATCCGCAGCACTAAAGCCACGAAGATACAGCTAGGTGATTCGTAGGTGTCAATGGTTTTGTAATCTTTCATTAATGGCCTCCGAGGTCTCTTTCCTAAATTCAAAAATGGTATATTAATATTTGGGTTTGCCAGGCAGTGGTCTCCCAACAGGCTGCAGTTACCATCCTCTGTAAACATGCAAACCCACATTACTAGAGTATAGCACCATAAGGATTTTTCTTGCCCATAAAAACAGCTGCACTTGTGAAGTACAAGTGAAACCAAACAGAGTGCTAAGAGACTGCTGCTCAGAGTTCTACGAGGCTCTTCCAGTAACTAGAGACCACTTGGAATAATTATGCCAAAACCTACACTGGGGTTTCACGATACTCCCACCAGATTTGCAACATGAAAATCCTGGTCACACAAGAGTTGGCAAGGATGTGGAATAACTGGAGTTCTTATAAAGTGCTAGTGTGAATGCAACATGGCACAAAGTGCTTCAGAAAGAAGTTTGGCAGTTTCTTATAAAGCTAACTTATAACATATATATATATATAAAATTTATCAATAGCTTATAACTTTCATATAAAGCTAACCCTATGGCTCAGCTAAGTCCACTTATGGAGATTTCATAACTGAAAATACATGTTCACAAAAAGACATGGACACAATCACTCATAGCAGCTGTATTCACAATAGGCAAAGACTCGAAGCAACCAAAATAAGGAGGACAATGCAGGATCAGCAAATTGTGGTGTACTCATACATGGAAAATACTACTCAGCAGTTAAAAGGAATGCATTATTGGTACATGAAACAATTTGGATGAACCTCAAAAGCAAGCTGAGTTCAAGAAGGCAGACACGCATACTACATCCTGTGTAGTAATGTATACATGAATTTCTACAACAGGCAAACTAATCTATGTTTTTTTAAAAAAAGAGTCTGATTGGGGATGGATGGAGTGGGACCGTAGCAGGAAAGGGAAGGGCCATGAGGGATCTATCTAGGGTGATGGGAATGTTCCAGATCTTAATAGCAATGTGGATAACGTGCATGAGTGCATTTGCCAATACTCCTTGAACTAAAACAGTTACGACCTGTGTATTTTGCTGTATATGTCTCAATAAAAATATGAGGCAAAGATATTACAAGCTTCCAATTTTTATAAGGCAGAGTAAAGACCTTCTTGTATCCCCTCTTCTCCCAAAAACAACTAACAACTAGGAAAATAGCAAATAGCAAAATAACCTGTAGCTCCATGAAAGTAGGTAACATCGGTAGCAGTGATACACAGATAGAGAGCAGAGGGAGGAATGACAAGCAACTGACCAGAGAGGATAGGAATCTGAGCCCAGCAGGTGGGGGTGAAGAGTGGGGTTTTGGTTGGTTGGCAGGGGTCAAGTTCACATGCCTGCGGGAAGTGGGGATAGGATGCTGGAGCAGGACTAATTGAGAGCCTAGGAAGAAGGGTTTGCCACATACTCCCCATGACTTCCCTAGGACACCATCATAGGAACCCACAAACTCCTCCTTTTATTTTCTGCAATCCTGAACCCTTCTCAAGATTTAGGGTCTGGGAAATCCAAAGCCAGGAAGATCTGCAGTCTGCTTGACTGCAGAGAGGAAGCAAAAGAAGAAATTTCAGATAGGGGAAGAAAAGCCCAGGTAAATATTGGCAGATATCCTTTTGCTACTTACACAAGCACGTGCATGCTCTGTTTGCTAATTTTATACCTTGTGTTGTATTTCTTCTGTATGTGAATCTGTGAAGGAGTGCAGGCACGATTATTCCCCATTTAACCGATAAGGGAAACTGAGGCACAGAGGATAACATGACCCATCCAAGGTCACATGAATGCTACTGTCTACTCAGAACAAGGGCCCTGGTCCCTTGGCTCCAAAATGAGTATTCTTCTGTGATTCAGTGATGACAGTGTTCTGCTCTTCAGAAATATGGGGGGAAGGAGAGAATATACTGTGATTTCCTTTCTGTACAATTCTAGAAAACATAAACTAATCCATAGAGACAGTCAGCAGCTCAGTGGTTGCCTGGGGACAGGGGGCAGAGCAAAGTGAGAAGCAGAGATTACAAAGAGATGAGAGATTTTAGTGGGTAATGGATATGCTCACTGTTTGATTGTGATGATTTCACTGTGCTTACATATGTCAAAACATCAGATTTTACACTTTCAACGAGAAACACTTTGTTGTGTTGATTACCCCTTAATAAAGCCCTTAACAAAAATACAAGTAGAAATGATTCATTTGCTGGGAGGCCCTTCAATGATCATTTCCACTTTTTAAATCTCAATGAAACATCCACAAATATGCTAGACATATGGAATAGTGTAGACCCTGCCTTCCTGGGATACACTTTAAGAAGGGGATTTCCAAGAAAGGAACCGAGCTATTAAACATTTACTGAGTATCCGTTATGAACTGCTTGTTCAAGTCCCCTCAAATTAATATGTTGAAACTATGACCCCTAAGGGCACTGGGTTAGGAGGTGGGGCCATTGGGAGGTGATTAGGTAAAGATGAAGTCATGAAGGTGGAGCCCCCATGAGAGGATTCGCTTTCTTAGGAGAAGGGAAAGAGCCTAGAGACCGCTCCCTCCCTAGGCCATGGGGACACAGAGAGAAGGCAACTGTCTACTGGGTCTGCCAGCGCCTTGATCTTGGACTTCCGAGCCTCCTGAATTATGAGAAACACAAATCTGTTGTTTAAGCCATCTAGTCAATGAGATTTTTGCTATAGCAGCCCCAACTGACTAAGACAATATCTAACATACTATCTTTTAGTTTTTTTGTGTAGCGTCTGCCTGCAATGTGGGAGACCCGGGTTTGATCCCTGGGTCGGGAAGATCCCCTGGAGAAGGAAATGGCAACCCACTCCGGTATTCTTGCCTGGAAAATTCCATGGATGGAGGAGCCTGGTGGGCTACAGTCCCTGGGGTCTCAGAGTCGGACACGACTGAGTGACTTCACTTTTAAGTCCTTGTTGGTTATCCATTTTAAATATAGCAATGTGTACATCTAACATATTATCTTTAAAAATCTTCACTAAACCCCATACAATGCCTATTACCATCATATCCACCTTATTGGTAAGAAATTCTCAGGCAGTAAGAGTTGGGATTTGGGGAAGCCAATAACTAACACCCCCTTTTCCCACTCAGTTCCTGAGTGCTGAACTCTTTGACTGACTCAGGAGTCAGACACACAATGACGAAAATGTCAACTTCATTACTGATAAAAGCCAGTTTGGGAGGCTTGACTGAGAAATGCTGCTAAATGGTTGAGCTAACAGGTTCTTCTGATCCTAACTGGCACATTCCAGGCTTTCCCTCAGGCCCCACTAAACTTAGAAAAAGAGTAGGGAGTTTGGCGACAGGCCACTTAGGACGTTGCTGCTTACATGGTAGGACTGAGTCAAGTTGGGAAGAGAGGCCACAAGTATAACTTTGGGGGAATCTCTTCACATGAAAAGGCAAGGAATCAGAGATTAACATTCCCCCCAAAAATCAGGTGGAGTTCAGACACAGGTCCACAGACCAAAGCAATTACTACATCAGTGGGCTTAATCATTCTGAGAGATGTGGGAAAAGTCATTTCTGTGCACTGAGTCCTACGTTAAACGGACTAAGGGGCGTTTGATTTAAAGAAAGGCAGGAATGGACTTCCACGTTGGTCCAGTGGTTAAGAATCTTCCTGCCAATGCAGGGGACACTGCTTTGATCCCTGTCCACACTACATGGGCAACTGAAGCCGTGTGCCACAGTTATTGAGGCCTGCGCTCTACAGACCACACTCTGCAACAAGAAAAGCCACCCCAAGGAGAAGCTTGAGCTCCCCAACTAGAGAGTAGCCCCCACTTGCCACCCCTGGAGAAAGCCCTAGAGCAGCAACGAACATCCAGTGCAGCCAAAAAGAATTAAATTGAAAAAAAAGAAATCCAGGGGTAAACTTTCTGGTAATGGTATAACTTTCCATATTCTTTCATTCATTTAAATACTTTCTCTGCACCTACTCTGTAGGCCTTCGAGCCCATGACCAGACAGGCTAGGATAAACGTCCTGGGCTCTCTGCTTGGGAGTGATCAGCCACTGCCTCCAGTTTCCTTTTCAGCGTATCTTCCATTGATCGATTTTGTGCATCCTTTTAAAAACAAATAGGATTACTACTTGGGACTCCTATAGATGTATCCATACCCTTTCCTGCCCCTTGCCTTTACTTATGCTATTCCTTTTGCCTGGAATCCAATTCAATAAAACATAAAATTTTGAGCATCTGCTGTGTTGGTACTGTGGGAGTTGGGGTACAAAGAGAAAAACTATCTGGCTACTGGATATTGTAAACCTTGGCCCTTAAATGTCTAAATCCTATTTAGCCTTTAAGGTCTACTTCCTCCATGAAGGTGTCCCAGGTTTCCCTACCTGCCCTGCTCTCTGATCTTTGCCTCCTTGGAGGTAATTTGAATTGTAGCTTTGAATGGTGCATCTACCTGCTGATCAAATTGCCAACATCTGTTGGATCAAAGAAAAACCAACAGAATTCTAGAAAAACATCTACTCCTGCTTCATTGACTATGCTAAAGTCTTTGTGTGGATCACAACAAACTGGAAAATTCTGAAAGAGATGGGAATACCAGACCACCTGACCTGCCTCCTGAGACATCTGTATGCAGGTCAAGAAGCAACAGTTAGACCCAGACATGGAACAATGGACTGGTTCCAAATTGGGAAAGGAGTATGTCAAGGCTGTATATTGTCACCCTGCTTATGTAACTTATATGCAGAGTACATCATGAGAAATGCTGGGCTGGATAAAGCACAAGCTGGAATCCAGATCTCAGGGAGGAATATCAATAGCCTCAGATACACAGATGACACCACCCTTGTGGCAGAAAGTGAAGAGGAACTAAAGAGCCTCCTGATGAAAGTGAAAGAGGAGAGTGAAAAAACTGGCTTAAAACTCAACATTGAAAAAACTAAGATCATGGCATCTGCTCCCATCACTTCATGCCAAATAGATGGGGAAACAATGGAAACAGACTTTATTTTCTTGGGCTCCAAAAATCACTGCAGATGGTGACTGCAGCCATGAAAGTAAAAGATGCTTGCTCCTTGGAAGAAAAGCAATGACCAACCTAGACAGCATATTAAAAAGCAGAGACATCACTTTGGCAACAAGGCCCATATAGTCAAAGCTATGGTTTTTCCAGTAGTCATGTATGGATGTGAGAGTTGGACCATAAAGAAAACTGAGCACCAAAGAATTGACGCTTTTGAATTGTGGTGTTGGAGAAGACTCTTGAGAGTCCCTTGGACTGCAAGGAGATCCAACCAGTCCATCCTAAAGGAAATCAGTCCTGAATATTCATTGGAAGGACTGATGCTGAAGTTGAAGCTCCAATACTTTGGCCACCTGATGGGAAGAACTGACTCATTAGAAAAGACCCTGATACTGGCAAAGATTGAAGGTAGGAAAAGAAGGGGATATCAGAGGATGAGACGGTTGGATGGCATCACTGACTTGATGGACATGAGTTTGAGCTAGCTCCAGGAATTGGTGATAGACAGGGAGGCCTGGCATGCTACAGTCCATGGAGGACGCTTACTCCTTGGAAGGAAAGTTATGACCAACCTAGATAGCATATTCAAAAGCAGAGACGTTACTTTGCCAACAAAGGTCCATCTGATCAAGGCTATGGTTTTTCCTGTGGTCATGTATGGATGTGAGAGTTGGACTGTGAAGAAGGCTGAGTGCCGAAGAATTGATGCTTTTGAACTGTGGTGTTGGAGAAGACTCTTGAGAGTCCCTTGGACTGCAAGGAGATCCAACCAGTCCATTCTGAAGGAGATCAGCCCTGGGATTACTTTGGAAGGAATGATGCTGAAGCTGAAACTCCAGTACTTTGGCCACCTCATGCAAAGAGTTGACTCATTGGAAAAGACTCGGATGCTGGGAGGGATTGGGGACAGGAGGAGAAGGGGACGACAGAGGATGAGATGGCTGGATGGCATCACTGACTCGATGGACATGAGTCTGAGTGAATTCTGGGAGTTTGTGATGGACAGGGAGGCCTGGCATGCTGTGATTCATGGGGTCGCAAAGGGTCGGACACGACCGAGTGACTGAACTGAACTGAGCGACTGAACTGAGCTGAACCTGCTGATTGGTGACTTTTCAGCCACACTGACCTTAACAATGGAAACACTCCTAATTCCATGACTCATCTCCATAGCAGAGTCACCGAAGAGTTGGTCTTTCATTCGCTTGTCCCCAAATGTGGCTGCCTAGCATACAATGGGCAGCAAAGAACATAATCAATGGATGGCAAAGGCTACTAGTGATTGGCCTGCCCCTGCATCTTGAGTGGCTCACCTTTGCTTTGCTTATCCCTGCCCCTCCTTTTTCACCTGGCCGTTGCCATGACTCTCGGGTCTCTACCTTCCCCTCGCATCTTCTCACTGCAGACTCTGCACTTCCAGCCTGAATGAGCCCAGCCACAGATGTCCTTGCCACCCCCAGAGACCAGAACCTCAGCCTCTGCTGTCCACCCTCTCATCCCATCCCACAGTCCAAGTCATTCCCAGGAAGCCAGAGTCGCTCTGTCCTGGGCCCAGAGCCAGATTATATTTCAGTGCAAGTCTGGGGACTCCTTTGGGTTTTTCCAAGTTTAAACTTCCCCATGTCTCATCAGGTCAGGGAATATGATCAGATTTTCTTCCTACTGCCTATTACAGGAGCAGGGAGCAAGGGAGGCCCCCTGTATTACAAAGGAAATTTTTGTTTACAACATAGATTCACCTCAAACCAGCATGAATAAAAGAGAAACTTGGCCAGAGTAGGGGGCATCCTATGGAATTTAGACAGGGATGCCACCCATCTGGCACCAGAAACAGTGAGCAGAGCTTTAATGAACCTGGGAGCCCTGTCTCTCCTCCTCTCTGTTTCTCTCTGTGCACCTGTCACACCCTATTCTCTTCTTGTAGACTGTCTTTCTCTGTTTCAGTTCACATGGTAAAAAATGGCTGGCAGCTCCCATGTTTACATAGCAGTCCTAACACAAAGACACAGAGAGGAGACCATTCTGTCTTTCAGATTTGGGTCAAAAAACTCCCAGGCTGACTGGCCCAACTTGATTTGGATATGCTCCCTTGGGTCAAGGAGGCAAGCTCACTTTATCAGAACACAGCTTCAGCTGTGACTGTGTGGAAGCAGGAAGGGAAGGGGAAATTTCTAGAGAAGAGAGTACTAGAGGCACAATCCAAAAAGTGTCCCCCAGAACCTTCCATGGAGCATGTTTTGACAAGCTCTCCTTCTGGGAATCTAGTCCCCCTGGTTCTGCATTCAGCCACCTGGACACTGGTGCTGGTAAAAGGCTTACTTATGGGCACATCTTCTGCCCCAGTTGGTACCTTCTCCTTAAGCTCCTGGAGGGCAGGGACAGGCTTAGAGTTCTTCGTTTTCTGCACTGCTTATCCAGTCCTGCATTTGGTAAATGCACCAAGTAGCTGTTGAGAGAATACTTACACGTACCAAGAATTGTTCTGAGCCCTCTACACTTTAACTCATTTAATCCTTGGGATAATCCTACAAGGTACAAACATTTGAGGAGACTTAAGGGGTAAATTGCATGTCCAACATGACATAGTTGGTGGCTGAGCCAGGATTCAAACCCAGACAGAGTGACACTCAGGTTTGGGATCCTAACCAGCAGATGCTACCAACTTCTCCACGAGGGCTTGGTATGTTTCTGCCTCGCTTGATTTTTCAAGAGAGCCACATCTGCATACACACAGGCAGCAGTGACCCCGGATAAGGTGGGGGACAAGAAGTCAGGAATTTCTTGGCGCTCCCTTCTTAAGTAGAATTAGCTATTCTCTTTTATGCCCATGTTTCACCTGTACACAGGTGGCACCTGTAACTCTTTCCCATTCTGATCTGTTTATGTGTCTATTTCACATATGTGACCATTGGGGGCCATTCTTAATATTCATTTAATATTCTTTATATTGAGAATTAATAATCTTAATATTATTAAGATATTAAAAATATAAAAGTATAATATTCAGTTAATATGTGTTTCAATAAAAATATACTAGGAAATGAGTTGTAAGCTATATACGTAGGAAAAAAATACAATAAAAACTGCCTGTTTCTTATTCTCTTCCTCTCTGCCCCAGTTCCCTTTCCACAGAGAAAACCACCGGCAACTCAACTCTGACTTGTTTATCTGGTGATTTCCCCTACATTTCTAACTCAAAGAACATGCTGCTCACTCTTGATTCATCCATTTCAGATGTTAGCTGTAGACTTCCCATGATGATAACGAGGATTCTAAACTCATGTACTTTCTCACTTCGTCTAGGCCTTCCCAATTTCTGGTTAACCATGCTTTTACTATTATGATTGTATAAATATTGTTTATTTTAAGCCAATTAATATATTAAATTACATATGCTTTCTTGCACGATCCCTCCCCGCCTCCGGATTAATATTTGCCTTTAATTTTCATCTGTTCAGTGTTCCATCAACACCTGATTAAGTCTTCCTACATGCTTCCACAGCTGTAAAACACTGCCCAGTGGCACTTCCACGTTGTGGAGCCTGTCAGACAATGCACCACCCCAGATGTGTCTCCTGGAGTCCTCTGACTCTTTATCAGGATCAGTGACCTTCTCAAGTCTACCATTGAGATACTATAGCCCTTTCACTCGCTGACTTCCTGCGAACTCCTATTTTTAAAAAATGTATTTATTTGTTTGGCCGTGCCGGGTCCTAGTTGTGGCACTCAAGACCTTTGATCTCAGTTGTGGCAGGTGGGATCTTTAGTTGCGGTGAGTGAACTCCTAGTTGCGGCATGTGAGGTCTAGTTCCCTGACTGGGGATCAAACCCTGGGCCCCCTGCATTGGGAGGGAAGAGTTTTAGCCACCAGACCACCAGGGAAGTCCCCTGAGAATTCCTTCTGCCTCTCTCTTGTCTTGTAATTCCTGTCTCCCACCCCATCTTCTTTCTTGTTCTTATTTCCACAGGGCACACTTTCCAGTGGTAGCTTTCTAAGAAAGGGTACATGGAAGATAAGTTTTTGGAAACTTTTTTGACTAAAACTTTCCTCTCTGCTCACCTTTGATTTGAGTGGTATAGAATTCCAGGTGGAAAACAGTTCCCACTTAGTCCTTTGGAGGGGCTACTCTGTCTTCTGTTTTCAACATTGATGTTGAAAAGACAGATTATTCAGACTTCTGGGCGTTATTTGTGGTCTGTTCCTCATCCCCCATCACTCTGGTTTCCCAGGTGGTGGAATATTGTTTTGTTTGTTTCAGGGTTCTGAATTTAAACGACAGGGGGCTTGATGTGGGGCTTTATCCATGCCTATGAGCACTTAACAGGCCTTGCCATTTGGACATGACTCAGAGACTAAGCAACAAGAACAATATGCTTCACTTGGGTGGCATTCGTGGTGAAGAATCCACCTGGCAGTGCAGAAGAAAAGATACGAGTTCCATCTCTGGGTCAGGAAGATTCCCTGGAGGAGGAAACGGCAACCCACTCCAGTATTCTTGCCCGGAGAATTCCTTGGACAGAGGAACCTGGCGGGCTACAGTCTATGGGGTCACAAAGAGACGGACACGACTGAAGTGACTTGGCACGCACGCACACTTCACTTTGGGGATGGTGTGCTTGTATCATTGCTTTGACAATATCTTTCCTATTGTTTCCTGTTTTTTTCTGGCACTCCTATTAGTTAGAAATGAGACTCCTAGGCTTTATCTTCTGTTAGTCTTGTTCTTTTTTTGTGTGTGGGGGGTTATCTTTCTCTTTCTCTTTTTCTTTCTATTTTCTGGGAGATTTCCATAACAATGACTTTGGACACTTCTGTTGGTTGTTTTTTGTTTGTTTTGTTATTGTATTTTTAACTGCCAAGAGTTTGTATTTTTTTCCTCTGATTAGTCCTTAAATCTCAGAAACCAAAATTCTGTTCTTGTTTATTTTTAAGTTTATTTATTTGGCTGCACTGGGTCTTGGTTTCAGCAGGTGGGATCTTTGATCTTTGTTGTGGCATGTGGGATCTAGTTCCCTGACCAGGGATCAAACCCGAGCCCCCTGCCTTGGGAGTGAGGAGTCTTAGCCACTGGACCTCCAGGGAAGTCCCTGTTCTTACTTCACGATGCAACATTTTCTCCTACTTCTCTGAGTATATTAACATGGGTCTTATTTTTTTCTTCTCTTCCCTATGTTGTTTCTGCTTCTCCTTGGTCCCATGATATTATTCGTTTTAGTCTCTTTCTTTCACATTTGACACTTTGCTCTACGGTCTGGTGATCCCTGGCTTTCACTCACATTTAAGAGCAAAACACGAACTGCGTGACTCAAAGCTCTATGTGCTTGAATGGGGCTTTTTCTGTGGGGAACTCCACAAGCTGATGTCTCTAAGTCTCCTCTCTGGAGTGGTTTGAACTCTCCACTGGAAAGAGAGTCCCCTGGGGCTGGGGCAGAAAGGAATAGATGGCTTCTGGGTCATCAGAGCAGAGGAGGCCTGGGACCTGATTCCCACGGGTGCCCCCAGGGAGGGAGCAAGACCCTGACAGGCTTGGCTGGGAGGGCAAGGGGGCCACAGATAGTACTTCCAAAGGTTGCTGGTCAGGAAGAGAAGTTACAAAGCATGGGTCTGACTGTGGATGGGGACCATGGCTGTCTGAGTCAAAACCTGGGCCGTCAGAGGAACAATGCCCTGAGAGGGCCACTCACTCCCACTACCCGAAGCCTTGGTGTTGTATGAAGCCTCATCACCCTGGTACCATTCCATGGAGAGGTACCTCGGGTAGGTTTGACCTCTTGTGTTGTTTTTGCCCCTCTAGCACTCTGTAGAATGGGTGCTCAGATATGTTGGTGGTGGTGGTTTAGTTGCTAGGTCGTGTCTGACTCTTTGCCAACCCATGGACTGGAACCCCGTAGGCTCCTCTGTCTCTGGGATTTCCCCAGCAAGAATACTGGAGTGGGTTGCCATTTCCTTCTCCGGGGGATCTTCCTGACCCAAGGATCGAAACCCAGGTCTCCTGCATTGCAGGCAGATTCTTTACCATCTGAGCCACCAGGGAAGCCCACCACATAATAATGACATAAAGTAAATTGTCAGGCCCCAAATTCAGGAGCTCTGCATAGGCTTCTGTTAGCCCCCTGGCTTTCCTCAGCCTGCATGTTGTAAGTCTAGCCTGAATCCAGCACCGGAGGAGGCTAAAGAATGATTCTATCCTGTCCCATCCTACTCATACATTACCAAGGGATCACCGACCCTCCAATGGGAATGTCAGGTCAATGCAGCTGAAACTGCTACGTATTTGGAGAGAATTTCAGTCCTTCAGCTTAGGAATCACACGTGTGTGTACACGTGTACACGTACATGCACATATGACCGGGTTCCTACCTCAAGTGATCAGGGGAGAGACGAGGAAGGTCATTTCCAGCCCGACTCCTGACCACAGCTCTCCAGACAGAGCTTTGGTATCTTTGGAGATATAATCACGGTCCCAAACAGGTGTCAGGGACAGCTGGGGGCCAGATCGACTTCTTAGAGTCTGATAATTCCAGAAAGGCAGGGTGGAGAAGAGAGACAGTGATGGCAGGGCACAGAGGCACACAGGAGGGTGGCGATGGGGACTAGACGCCCTCCTGAGCACTGGTGAGAAACAGTGCTCCCTCCCTCCCCTCCGCCGCCTCCCTGAGAGCCCCTGGCGCTGAGGCAACGTGTCACCATATTTTCAGTAATTCTGCTAAGTTGAGTCTCGGGAAAGTGAAAGGCAAATCTCCAGAGGTTTGTGTGTTTGATTCACACCTAACATGGCAGCTGTCTGCTGCCAGGGGAAATACTGCCGAGCAGGCTTCCAGCAGCAGCCAGAGACTGAGCCTTCAATTTTATAGCCATTTTGCGTCTTGTTGTTTGGGCCTTGGGGAAGAGGGCCAATGGTGCAATGCCAACCCTCCTTGCTAGGAATGACTCAGGCACTAGTACTTTGGGAGAACAGAAGTCTGGCCCAGGGAGAGCGCTTAAGAAGAAGGGGCAGCAGCCTCTTCATCACAGCCACAGGTGAGATGCTGCTCTCTTAGTAGATGAAGCAGGCACATTCTAATAATACTCTGGGTTCGTCTCAAAGGGTCTTAACCAGAGAGCTTCATTAAAACCTCATGAGAGCCTCATGAAATATACAAGACACTCCAGGCTCTGTATTTCAAAGAGAGAAACTGAGTCCTGAATGGCTGGCCCGGTGGTCCATGAATAACCAGTATCAAAAAGGACCAGAAATTCATCTCACTTTCACTGCCTCTCTCGTTCTCTCTCCATTCTCTTTGACTAAATTACCCATTTTTAAAGATTTATTACTAAACTTCTAAGTATATACACACAATCTGATGAGCAAAAACCAAGAAGAAAAAATCCAGTTCGCAATTCGCATGTCTTTGAGGATGACCTTTCTTATCAAAAAGCAGTTTTTTTCAGTTTATAAGATGTTTTCTCTCGGAAATGGTGAGCTTCCCTGGTATATTTAATATTGGCTTATAGATCGTTGCTTGCCAAGAAAAGTGTGAATGAAGGGGGCAATGAAGACTTCAGGCTGAAATACCCAGTTGTCAGGGCTTCCCAGATGGCGCTAGTGGTAAAGAAACCAACTGCCAAAGCAGGAGACATAAGTGACATGGGTTTGATCCCTGGGTGGGGAAGATCCCCTGGAGGAGGGCATGGCAACTCACTCCAGTATTCTTGCCTGGAGAATCCCATGGATAGAGGAGCCTGACGGGCTACAGTCCATAGGGTTGCACAGACTTGGACATGGCTGAAGTGACTTAGCACACACGTTCGCACCCAGTTGTCAGTTTGTGCTGAAAAGCAGTTGGAGATTAACAATGATTGCTGAAATTAGGGTGTAAGCCAATGAGTATACAGAATTGATTCACAAAGATTCAAATCACATGCAGCTTTGGGGACCATATATGTTTTATGAAAGGGAGCCCTGCCCGTAGCAGTGTAAACCCAGAGGCACAGAACCCCAGAGAAGCTTTATGGAGGCCTCCTGGGCTAAGGCTTAGTGGGGTGGAGTGATCTGCCTTGACAAAGAAGAAACCAGAGACCCCTGCCAAATGGCCTCACAGAGTGTGGCTACCTGGGAGACTGGGACCACTGCATTCCTGGAGTATCAAGAGAGATGTAGGTGATTAGGTAAAGAGCTGGTGAACCTAAATCCAAATGGAGCTTACTGTCCCTCTCTCGTCATGGATCATGGCTGAGATTTGGCAGCAGACCCCTCTTCTGTGTCCAAAAGTTGCCTTATTTTCAACCCCCTTGGGAGACAGTGTGTGCTCCTGAGAATATAGCAGACTATGTTCAAATCTGGGCTCAGCCGTGTCCCAGGCAAAATTTCTAATCTCTAAGCCTTAAGAGACTTCATCCTAAAATGGAGAGCATTTAAGTAGCTACCTTGCAAAGAGGTAGTAAGCCTAAGAGATGATGTCTGTAAAGGATTTGTGTATAATAGGCATTCCAAATTAGTAGCTATTATTTTTTATTGGAAGAGAGGCTGGAATCTCATCAAGGGGAAAGAGGAAGGCTGCCATCAGCCAAAATGGCTTTGGAGGTGGGGGCAGGCCGACTGCAATAAAAAGTAGACAGATAGTCAGCCCTAAGCTCAGGTCTGCACACTCAGCAGCAACTGGACCAATGCCAGAAGCTGCCAGCATCTACCCAGCACAGCTTGGAACTTTGCATCAGAAGCAGCAGGGTGCCAATTAGGTACCCTCATCTGGGACTCTGAGTCAGGAACTGGTGATGCAAAGAAATGGGGTGGTGAGACTTCGCTTTGGGGTTAGTGGTGGCGGTGGCATCCGGTTTCCAGGGGCAGCAGAGCCAGCAGGGGCGTCTGGGGAGTTCCAGTGCTGGCTGTGAGCAGGCTGAGATGTCTAGCCCTCAGCCGTGGCACCTGCTGGATCCCCATCAGCGTGGTTTTGTGGAGGGACTTTTGACCGCTCAACCTCCCTTTGTTCTTGTCTGTGTTCTGAGACTTCCTGAAAATTCTGTGGGTTACCCCACACTCCCTCTAATGACTTTTTTTCCTCTTTAAGTCAGAGACAGTCCATTTCCATCCTTAGCTATGGAAACTTGACCAGGACATCTTTCCAACTGCCTTACTTAAAGTGGGTTCCCTCTTTGCTTTCTACTTCTTTATTGCATTCATCACGGCTCGTCATCATTTTACTGATTGGTGCTGGCTCATCATCTCTTTTCCTCCTCCAGATGTAAGTTGCCTGAGGGCTTCCTCTGCCGTCCCCTGGGGCCCGTCCACTGCCAGGCTCCTGGAAGCTGCTCAGCATAGCATCCTGGTGATGCCCGCAGACGCCAGGGTCAGCCTGCCTGGGTTTGAACTGTGGCACTGCCGGTGTGAGATTTCAGACCTCTGTGTGTCTCAGCTTCCCCGACAGTAAAGCACGGACAATACCAGTTCCTGTGTATACAATTGCTGTGAGGATTAAATGAGGACACATACGAGAAGATGGCCCGGCATACCGTGTTCATGGGTGAACTTAGGAGAAATCCAAGGAACAATACAGCTTTTCAGGGTCTGATGGTCTGTGTCTCATTGCTTTAACCTTCACTGTCAGGGGAGGGCCCTTTCCCTAGGGTTAGGCTGAGAGTTTACCAGGTTGAAATCTGGGGTCTGGAACTAAGGGCTCAGCCTTCAGCATTTTCTCCTCTTCTGAGAGCTTCCTGCTGCCAGCATTTTGTTACACAACCATCCCAAACCTGGGGGCTCAGAGCCTGGGAAGCCAACCTTCTCTGAAACCACCGAGTTATGGATGCCTGTCTCTTTCCCCAGAGGCCTCTCACTGTCTTTCCCCAGCCTGCTGGGACCAGTGGGATGGCCACTGCTTCCAGGAAGAGCTGCTCTGTTTGCAGGGGGGTGGGGTGGTTCCCCAGGCCTTGGATGATCCAGGACTATCAGGGCAGAACATTTCACCCCAATAGGCTGGATTCTAGCCAACTAAAACATCGCATTCCTGGATGACTGCTTTTCTCCAAAACCCGTGTGTTACTTTTTCCATGGCCTCGGCCTTTCCGGCGCAGAGGGCTGGAGGCCACATGAGCCATCCATTTCTCGGCGTCTGCTGCCCAAGTCTACTGACGGTGCAAACGAGCCTGGGGCTAGGAGCCCAGACATTTGCTGCTCTATTTTAAGATTCCCAGTTCTGTTTCCCAGAAGTTGTCAATCGGTCAGAGGAAAGAGAAAGCGGGGGTGGGAGAAATGAGACCCAAGCCACAGGGGCTCATTCCTTCCAACTGGGTGGAAATTCCCATCCTTCACAGAAGTGAAGCTCCGCCCTGCCTTTGCCCCAAAGGGAGTGACTCAGAATTCTTCACTGGTCTTGGTCATGACAAAAAAGGCTTGCTCATTTTAATAACAGAAATGAGGAGAGCACCACATTATTTGTGTAAATCTTAGACTTCTCAGAGCACAGTCATACACTTCTCCCCCTCCATTTGTTGAGGGACAGACTTTGTAACGCCCTGTTTGCTAGTGAGAAAACAGGCACAGAGAGGTTGGTGACTACTGGCGGTCACACAGCTGGTTAGTCATAGGAACCAGCCACAGAGGTTAGATCTCCTCAGTTTTACACTATGTTCTGCATTCAGTCAGTTAGTCAGTTCAGTCGCTCAGTTGTGTCCGACTCTTTGCGACCCCATGGACTGCAGCTCTCCAGGCCTCCCTGTGCATCACTAACTCCTGGAGTTCACTCAAACTCATGTCCATCGAGTTGGTGATGCCATCCAACCATCTCATCCTCTGTCATCCCCTTCTCCTTCCTGCCTTCAATCTTTCCCAGCATCAGGTCAGGGTCTTTTCAAATGAGTCAGTTTACTGCATTCAGTAAGCGACCACTTATTAGCTTTCCCTGCATCACGGCACCTTCCTGTGCTCACCGGCATCCCTGAGATCCAGGACGAAGCCTGGGGGCTGGTTTGTGGTAATTCCTGGGACTTCCTATTTTTCTTATGGCTTATTGCTTCTCAACCTCAACCTCACAGGAGAGGCTGTTCGTTCATGCACGTGAGTGTGCCTACTGTGTACAGCCACCCTGCTTTTGCAGGTTCACAACTGGTGGAGAAGTTGCTAAATGCAAAATTACAATAAAATGCAGTAAGTGTAAGTATTAGTTGCCTAGTCGTGCCCGACTGTTTGCGACCCCATGGACTGCAGCCTACCAGGCCCTTTTTTCCATGAGATTTTCCAGGCAAGGATACTGGAGTGGGTTGCCATTTCCTTCTCCAGGGGATCTTCTCAACCCAGGGATTGAACCTAGGTCTCCTGCACTGCAGGCAAATTCTTTACCAACTGAGCTACAAGGGAAGGGCAAATACAGAATGTTATCAGAACACAATGAAAGGGGTAATTCACTTTGTTGGGGACAATGAGGAAAAAAATGACAGGTGAGGTAGCTTTTCCACTCAACTTAAAAAAAAATATTAAAGAACAGTTGATTTAGAGTTGTTGTGTTAATTTCAGGCATACAGCAAAGTGATTCAGTTATACATATACACGTATCTGGTTTTTTTCAGATTTTTTTCCATTATAGGTTATTACAAGATACTGACTATAGTTTCCTGTGCTATACATTAGGTCCTCATCACCCAACTGTTAATTGGGAAAATTTTCAAGCATATAGAGGAGTTGAAGATGATTATAACCACCATCTAGGTTCAATCATTGTTAGCATTTGTCATATTTTTTGTCTCTCTCTTGATAGACAGATGGATATAGATACCTGGATAAATACATATTTAGGTGGGCTGCCGTCTATGGGGTCGCACAGAGTCGGACACGACTGAAGCGACTTAGCAGCAGCAGCAGATGGCACTAGTGGTAAAGAACCCGCCTGCCAATGCAGGAGACATAAGAGAGATGGGTTTGATCCCTGGGTCAGGAAGATCCCCTGGAGAAGGGCATGGCAACCCGCTCCAGTGTTCTTGCCTGGAGAATCCCATGGACAGAGGAGCCTGTCCATGGGCTATAGTCCATGGGGTCACAAAGCGTTGGACACGACTGAAGAGATTTAGCATGCTGCCCACAGGTGGGCATGTAGATAAATCACGTCAAAGTTGATGAGGGATGTCATGATACTCACTCCTAAACATTCATGTGTCTTTGAAGAATAAGGGCATTTGGAGAGGCGAACTTTGAGTTGGGTCTTGTTGGATGAATAGGAGTTCATCAGACAAAAGGAGAAGGTCATTCCAGGCAATGGCAAATGGGTGAAAGGTGAGGAGCATTTGGGGGGAAAGGTTACGGAATGTGACCAGAGCTGAAGTGGTTGGGGAGCAGGTAGAAGAGGAGGCTGGAGCAACTGATTTGAACCGACTGTGGAGAAAGGGGAATGTCCCACTAAGGATTTCATCGTGGGGCCCCGGGGAGGGGGCAGGTGGGGGTGGGAGACACTGGAGGTTTTAAAAGGGTGAGGACATGCTCTAATTTTTTTTTTTTTTTAAATCTTGTACCAGAGTAGGCAGGATGGGAAGGATGTAAGAAGATGGTTTAGGAGGCAGGAAGGTGGACAGTGGCTGTGAGGATGGAAAGGGGAAAGTCCAGAGATCAGATGATAGTAGACGGGGACTCAGAGGCTGACTGGAAACAGGAAGGGCACTTCTCTGGTTGTCCAGTGGGTAAGACTTTGCCTTTCAATTCGGGGGGTGGGGTGGGGACAGGCTCAATTCTGGGTTGGGGAGCTAACATCCCACATGCCTCCTGGACAAAAAACCCCCTAGAATATAAACAACAGAAGCAATATTGTAATGATTTCAAAAAAGACTTAAAATGGCCTGTATTTAAAAAAAATTTTTTTTAAAGAAAGAAGGGTAAAAGTGAGAGATCATTGGTGGTGAGTGAGATTTTTCTCAAGACCAGCTGAACAGGTGTTTTCCTGCCATTCATCAAGTCACATCTGCACACATAATGGTGTACGTACTGAACGAGTTTTGGACAAGTATGAAGACCTAGTATGCAGGTGGAAGTATGGATTTTGAATGCTAGAAAGGGCCAGAGAGATGGGTTTGGGTCCAGGGGTGCAGCAGCATATAGACAGTGGTTGAAGCAAAACAACTTAACTCTGGTAGAGGCTAAAGTACAAGCAGAGAGGCTGGCCAGGGCACAAGCTTGGGCAGCACCTCTATGGAAGGACAGACGGAAGACAAGAGGGACAGCTACGGAGGTGGGAGACCAGCCAGAGAGGGGCCTGTCCACCTCGTAGGTTCCCAGTGAGCATTAAATGAGCTCATGTGTGTGAGATTCCAAACTCCAGGCTAGGACAGGTAGTTTCTGGGTAAGTGAAAGTACCATCCTTAGAGTGGAGGAAGGTTCTATCTAGGTGACACGTGTGACTCCAGGGTCAATAGGTGCCAGGATTGACCAGGCTGGTCCTAACTTGTGCCTTGGAAGCTGAAAGCTGTGTTCCTGTTGCCAAGAAGGGAAGACCAGATTGAACTAAGAGAAGGAAGGTAAACCTTCATTATGAGGATCCTCTTGAAGCTGGGGATGTGAACATCTGGAAAGCAGGGAAAGAGCTTTCTGCAGCTCTGGAAGGGGCAAGGATGGGGCTGTCTATGCAGTGAGTGGCAGCATTGCTGCATGGATGCTGGAGTCAGATGTGTGTGTGCTAAGTCACCTCAGCGGTGTTCGACTCTGTGACCTTATAGACTGCAGCCCGTCAGGATCAGGAGATTCTCCAGGCAAGAACACTGGAGTGAGGTGCCATGACCTCCTCCAAGGGATCTTCCTGACCCAGGGATCGAACCCGTGTCTCTTATGTCTCCTGCATTAGCAGGTGGGTTCTTTACCACTAGCATGACCTGGGGAGCCCTGGAGTCAGATGTTCAGTTCAATTCAGTCGCTCAGTCATGTCCGACTCTTTGCCACCCCATGAACCGCAGCACGCCAGGCTTCCCTGTCCATCACCAATTCCCGGAGTTTACCCAGATTCATGTCCATTGAGTCAGTGACCCAGTATCAAATCATGGCTCTGCCCTCCTCCTCTCTTCAGTTAGCCTCTCTATGTCTTGGTTGCCCCATCTGTAAAACAACGACAGCAAGCCTACCTTCTGCACAGGTTAGCACAAGGGTGAGATGAGAAGAACCATAAATGTAGGGCACAGAGGTGCTCGATTCACGTTAGTGATTGTCATCACCATCGCTGCGGCTGGGGGCTTCGGGAAGCCTGGGGCTTCGCTCCAGCAGGTTTTCCTGTGGCCCACACTGAAACAGCCCAGCCAGAGGGCGAGTGGAGGCGGAGTGGCTCTCTGGGGCTGGTCACACAGCTCAGCGCGTGTCTCCCCTGCTCAGATGTGGCCGGCCCATTAGGCAGAGCTCATTTTTTTCTCTGCCAAACATCATGCACCACCCCCTGCTGCGCTCTTCCCTCTGTCCACCTGGGCCTGTTTCTAGGACATCTGCTATGGCAGGGGCTGACGGCCGGGGAGCTTGTGGAAGGACCACCTGTTCCCTCGGCTCCCCCCTCCCTCCCTCCCACCCTGCCACTGCCGGCCCCAGTCTCCAGCGGCTCACACAGCCCGCCAGTTCCTCCCTCCGTGCATGGGGGCCGCAGGCACAGTGTAAGAGGCACGTTTCCTCCCAACTTGTTACAGTGCTCACAGCCAGTGTTGATGCTTTGTCAAGCCTCCCACTTGGCTACAAGATTGCTTTTCCTCTGAGCTCCTGTATCAGCCCTCCCTGCCCCACCCCACCCCCACTCTCCCTATGGAAATGGGGTTCGGGGACAGTGACTCAAAGGAAGGCAGGTTCCCTGACTCCCAGGAGATGGCAACCCCCCGCTGTAGCTCTGACCTGACTTCTCTGCACGTGCCTGAGACATTCACATGCCAGGGCTTGCTGGGTGAGCGGTCCTTGTGCATGTCTGTGGCCTGCGTGCTGTGCTTGCTGGCTCAGTCATGTCCGACTCTTTGCGACCCCATGGACTGTAGCCTGCCAGCCTCCTCTATCCATGGGGATTCTCCAAGCAAGAATACCGGAGGCAGTCCTCCTCCAGGGGAGCTTTCCAACCCAGGGATCGAACCCGGTCTCCTGCATGGGAAAACCACTGGGTCATGGAGAGCTCTGCAAATGGCACATCCCTCCCGTCAAGAAAAAGTCAGGTGTTAGCCGCGGCTGCAACCAGCTGAAATCCGTTCTTCCTACCAAACCCAGCACCTCCCTAGCACCTGCCTCTCTGGAACACCTAGGAGCGGGGGAAGGGGATGGAGTGTGCAGTGGCTTTCCTCACTGAAGACCTTCAGAGGGATGGCATGACATGGCACGCCTCTGTGTGTTTGGTGCCCTGTTTCCAGCTCAAGCTGGGCTCTGAATCACTGATGTCGGCCAGACATTCCCCAACTTTGGGCTGGTTTTTCTGCACTAGGGGATTCTACAAGCCCCAGAGGGGTCACATTTGGGAGGCGCATAATAATAAATATCATTGTGTAAGCCAGCCTGTCTATGACCCATTTCCAGAAAGTCTTCTGGTTGAAGTTCAGCCAAGAATGCTTGTGATCCCAAAAGCCTGGGGAGGCTGGGTTGACAGTGGATCTCCGAGACATCCACCAAGTCCAGCGGGGGATGCATTCCTCCCTTCCCCATCCAGCATTTCACGACTATACCTATATTAGGCTGGACACTGCCCTAGGCACAAGTCCAAGGTTCCAGGCCACCCTGAGGTAGTGTCTGAGGGGAGCACCCATGTCTCAAAGGCAGCTTTCCAACCGAGGAGAGCACGCACAGTGTCCCTAGAACCAGGGAGAGTCTGGTGTGCTGAGCTTTCCTGAGAGATGAGGGTGGGTGGGCTGGCAGTTAAGCTGCTACTTGTCTATGGGAGTCTTTCAGTCCTCTGCCCCTCCACACACACACACCGCATCCCCCCCCCTCCCCCCCCCCCCCACACACACACAGCCCCCTGCTGCAGCTCTGACCTGACATCTCTGCACGTGCCTGAGACATTCACATGCCGGGGCTTGCTGTGTGAGCGGTCCTTGTGTATCATCTGTGGCCTGCGTGCTGTGCTTAGTTGCTCAGTCGTGTCTGACTCTTTGCAACCCCATGGACTGTAGCCCACCAGACTCCTCTATCCATGGGGATTCTCCAGGCAAGAATACCAGAGTTGGTTGCTATGCCTTCCTCCAGGGGATCTTCCCTGGAGGGAAGACTCACACAATCACGATTTGAGAGTAAAATAGGGTTTCATGCAGGCTGTTTGCAGAGTCTTCCCAGACAGCAGGGCACCTTCTTCTTGCCCAGAACATTACCTATCAGCAGTGTGGTTGTCCTGGATGGAGGATACAATAGAGGGAGCCAGTTGGTCAGGACCCCCCTCTCCTCCCCAACCAGGCATCTGTCAGATTCTCTCGGTGCTTGTTTCCTGCCTGCAGTGATGCACAAGCCAGCGGGCAGTACCTGCCTCACATCGCAGGTCTGGAATCCAAGTCTTCACTCCTCAGCCCAGAAAAGAACAGGGAATTGGAAGTATAAACCTCCCTTTTCAGCCATTTGCAAATCCCAGGCTTCACTTTTTTCCATCCTCAAATCTTTTATTATTCAGATGATACTACTCTAATGGCAGAAAGTGAAGAGGAACTAAAGAGCCTCTTGACGAGAGTGAAAGAGGAGAGTGAAAAGCTGGTTTGAAACTCAACATTTAGAAAACTAAGATCATGGCATGTGCTCTCATCACTTCAGGCCAAATAGATGGGGAAACAATGGAAATCGTGACAGATTTTATATTCTTGGGCTCCAAAATCACTGCAGATGGTGACTGCAGCCATGATCCTTGGAAGTAAAGCTATGACCAACCTATACAGCATATTAAAAAGCAGAGACATCATTTTGCCCACAGAGGTCTGTGTAGCCAAAGCTATGGTTTTTCCAGTAGTCATGTACAGATGTGAGAGTTGGACTATAAAGAAGGCTGAGCACTGAAGAATTGATACTTTCAAACTGTGGTGCTGGAGGGGACTTTTGAGTCCTTTGGACTGCAAGGAGAACAAAGCAGTCAATCCTGAGGGATAGCAACCCTGAATATTCATTGGAAGGACTGATGCTAAAGCTGAAGCTCCAATCCTTTAGCCACCTGATGCAAAGAGCTGACAATTGGAAAAGACCCTGATGCTGGGAAAGATTGAGGGCAAAAGTAGAAGGCAAAAAATTGAAGGCAAAAAGGGGTGGCAGAGAATAGATGGTTAGGTAGCATCACTGACTCAATGGACATGAATTTGAGCAAACTCCGGGAGACCGTGGAGGACAGAGGAGCCTGGCACGCTGCAGTCCATGGGTTGCAAAGTGACTAAACAGCAACAAACAACAAATCTTTTATTCTAAGTGGTTTCTTAAGGCCTTGGAAAATTATCTAGTGAGAACAATCTGGATTTTGATAAAACTTTGTTTCTAAGATTCAGTGAGTGGAAGTGAGATGCTCTCAGAAAAAAAATGACACGTGACGAAAGTGCAAAGGGGGAGGGTGATAAAGAGGAAGACAGAATCCCAGGGTGCTTAAGGAACCCTCCTAGTTTGGAACTGGTAGTAGTAGGGTGAGATGGGGCTCATCTATGGCCACTGATTTATTTGGTGCTTTAGGGAACGCATCAACACGCAAGCACAGGCACCACAGGGAGGGGTCTAGAACAGCACACTGCAGGGGGACCCCGGGCACTGAGAGCATGCAGGATTCAGGGACAGGCAGGCAGTCTGGTAGAAGTGTGGGGTAAAGCAAATCATCACAGCCAGGCAGGCAGGCCCATCTGAGTGCAGCACACCACACAACGGCAAGCGCAGGGCCTGTGAAGGGCCACGGGCCGAATGCAATCATGAGAAAACATCTACTGGGGGCTCCATCTACCAGCAGGAGGGTGAAGAGGAACAAAGGCCTCCCCAAGCCCCACATAGCCCAGATGGGAACTGGAGATCTGCCTCCCTTGAAAGCCGCCCCTGGGTTCTTTCCAAGGTAGGAGCCAGGGTCCTCATGAGCACAGAGGGCTGGGGAGGCATCGCTGGGAAGGGAGGTGGGGCAAAGCAGCTGAAATGAGTTTTCCTGAAAAGATTATAAAAGCCCAGATGTTAGCTGAGGGACTTTAGCAGAGAAAGGGACCTCGGCAGTCACACATGGGAATCGCACACGCAAAAAGGACAGAAGAAGCAGACAAGTCCAGAGCCAGCGATGACACACAGCCGAGGGCAAAAAACAAAAGAAAATGGGAAGTGTGAATGGTGGGAGGGATGGGGAGCAAGGAAGAGGGGTAGGAGGAGGATACAGGAGAGAAATCTATGGAAGGCAGAAGACGAAGGGTAATGTCTTCCCAAGCCTCTGCTTCATTCATCTCACAGTGATGAAGTCTGAGCTCCAGAAAACATCACACACAGACGGGATGCTGTATGTTAGGAACTCAGGCTCTGGACTTGAGCTGAGAGCAAAACCCAGCTTGACCACTCGCTAGCTGTGTGATGGCAGTAAGTGACTTTACCCACCTCTGCCAGGGTTTACTCAAATGTAAAATGAGGACAAGACAGAACCTGCCTTATGGGGTAATTATGAGAACTGAAAGGTAGTTCAGGGGAAAGAAAGCACAGAACAGAGCCTGGCACACAGGCAGTGTTCAGTAAACGTTAGCTATCATGACCTTTGTTGAAACAGAAGCCAGTCAGCCAACATTCATAGAATACACACCAAACCGGGCATGCTGCCAGGGGCTGAAGATAAAAAGAGGACCAAGACCATGATCCTTGCCCTCTAGGAGCTCACAGAGCAAACAACCAGACTGGGAATCAATTCTGAGTTCAGGGCAATATAGGGAGGAGCAAGTTCCAGAGACGAGAGAGCACTTGAGCTCAGCCTCAAAAATAACAAACAAACTCAAGTGAACACAAGTCCCATCATTGTAGAACTCAGACTAGTGTTTGCCTCTGATGTGGGGTGTGGTGGGAGGTTGGCTGGAAGGAGCATGAAGGTTTCTAGGATGATGGAAGTATTCCATAGCTTGATTGGCTCTTAGGTAAAATGCCATCTGGCAAGCTGGCATGGTGTATGATGGCTACGTGGGTGTCTACATTCATCAAAACTCATTGAGCTGAACACTTAAGATCTGTGCATTTACTATATGCTAGCTGTATCTCAATCTGTGTAAATTAGTGAAGTCGCTCAGTCGTGTCCGACTCTTTGCAACCCCATGGACAGTAGCCAACCAAGCTCCTCCGTCCATGGGATTTTCCAGGCAAGAATACTGAAGTGGGTTACCATTTCCTTCTCCAGGGGATCTTCCCAACCCAGGGATCGAACCCAGCTCTCCCGCATTGTAGGCAGACGCTTTACTGTCTGAGCCACCAGGGAAGGTCTTTTTTTTTTTTTTACATGAAAGGTACTAAATCCAATCTAAAATACACTGAAAGCCAAATATAAAATAGGAACAGAATAGGCATTTTCCTAAAAGGAATAATTGCTATTGGGAGAAATCTACATGTAAGGTATTATCTTGCTTTGATACAGCTAAAAAAATAAAAATAAATTTCATGTCTAAATTTTTAGGCTTATAATATATAATTCTGTTTTTACAGGTAGTTCAACTAGGGGAAATAAGTTAGCACAATCATTTGAATTGGTTGCCTACATACTGGACAGGGCTTATTCCTTTTTTTTAACTTCTTAGCACATGTAAAGCATGCCATAAGATGTCCTGTTTTGCCATGGACGATGCAACCATTTTTAGGTCGACCCTGGCAAAGAGAAGAAACACAAGACAAAGAAGAAAGTAGAGAGTCTAGTTTTCCCCTTAATGCCATTGAACCTTGTGTGATTTGCCAGGGTGTAGATTAGTTTACTGAAAATAAATTTGAAAGTGAGAACTGGCCTCAGTCATTAAAAGGAATGACATAATACCATTTGCAGCAACATGGATGGATCTAGACTGTCATCCTGAGTGAAGTCAGTGAGATGAGAAATATCCTATGACATCCCTTATATGTGGAATCCGAAACAAGAAATGATACAAGTGAACTTACTTACAAATAAGAACGAGACTCAGACTCAGAAGAGGAACTTACGGTTGCCAGGAGGGAAGGGATAGTTAGGGAGCTCGGGAAGGTCATGTACACACTGCTGTATTTAAAATGGATAACCAGCAAGGACCTACTGTACAGCAAATGGAACTCTGCTCAGTGTTACGTGGCAGCCTAGATGGGTGTGTGCGGGGGTGGTGGTGGTTGGGGTAGAATGGATCCATGTACATGTATGGCTGAGTCCCTTTGCTGTTCACCTGAAATTACCACAACATCATTAATCGGCTATACCGTAATACAAAATGAAAAGTTTGAAAAAACTGGGATTGGAGAGTCCTTCAGAAATCAAGAAAGTGTTTTCATTTCCTCTAACCACTTCCAGTAGACAAAGGTCCTGTCTCGACCTCAGTTGCCTTGGAAAGAATGGTCAGGGAGAGCTGAAAGAGATGGAGGGCCACGTGGCTGGGGCCTTGCGGATGTTGAGTCCTGACCGCAAGTGACCCAGGTACAGAGCTGTGTCTGTGCAGTCTCCATTAAAGAGAGTGCATCTGCTCTGGGCTCACGGGGCAAAAATGAGGTCAGGTTCTGTTAAAGCCAGTGCAATTCACAGGCGAGCTCAACTTGCTGGATTGACAGCAACTGTTTAGTCATTACTGAAATTGCAGACATGAACCGACTTACCTGCTGTGAAGAGAATTTGGGATAAACCGTGAACTTCAAAAACTTTCTGCCTGGAAACTGAAGGGGTAACCATGGCAACCGGAGGCAGGTCGAGCTAGGAGAGGGCTCTTCATCTTGAGCAGGGAGCTTTGTGCTCCTGGATTCGCCCCTCTGCGCACCATGCATCAATCCCTTTGTCTCTTTCACTTTCTTTGCTGAATGAAAAAGTACTAGCTCAGGAATCTGGACACCGGGCCCAGGGTGCAGCTGTTTTCAGCTCCAGTGCCCTTAACTAAGTGTCTTACCCACTGCTGTTTTGTTGTCTGCAGAACGGACACTTAAAAGCTCCTTTGGCCTATTCATGGGGATACAGAAAGAACAGGAAGGTTTGAAGAGGTTTTCTGCCTAACCACTATTCTTGTTGTCATGTGGCCATATCCAGGCTGATTCCAGCGTGGCACTACCAAGGATAAGACCGAGGGTTCAATCCATCCGTAAACGCACCTTTATTGCTTGGAGAAAAGCTATCCCAGACACCACCCACGTCCCCATTCAGCAGCTGTGTGATAAGTGTGCACTGGGACAGGGGCGGCACCAGGTGAAAAAATAGCCATCTCCCAGTTAATGCGTCATCGTGTGGACCAAGGACCGTGCTGAGCAGCAGACGTTCAAAAAGGCCTCCTTCCGTGGCCTCCTCCCACGCCTTGCTCATCGCCCTGCCCCACACCAGTCCGGCCCCAGACTTGTGAGAAAGGCAGAACAAGAGCCAAGGTGGGCGAGCCCGGGTGCAGGTGGATCTGGCACCTAAGATGGCACTGCTGCCTCTACCCCTGCGCTCCATGAACCAAGCCTCTAATGGGCTGGGGGGCTGGGGAGGGCTCAGCTCTGGTTTCAGAGTGCATCAGCTTTTGACTTCCTGGGTCAGCTCCCGCAGGCACTGCCTTAAAAAAGGAAACTGCTCTGACAGAAGATCCCCCACGTGGTTCTGATTTGGGCATCATTTCCTGTAGTCATGCCTTGTTTCACAGCCTTCCTTCCCCTTCCCCTCTGTGGTTTTTTGCCTTTCCCTCCCTGACCGGCTTTTCTGGGCCTTCTCATGGGTTCTATCAGGGGAGATCTCTTCTGTGTCCTCTCTTTTCCGACCCTTTACTTCCAGGCCTCATTGAGAAATAGCAACTCTCAAATGCCCCTTGTGAAATAAACACCTAAACTCCCAGAGTCACAAAAAATGTGCTATTGAGGCTTATCCTTTTTGTCTAGCAACCTTTGTATCCCTACTAAGTAAATATGAGAGTGAAGACTGACTGAGTGCTGACTATGAGTTGAGTGCTGTCCCAAGCACCTTCTGGGTGTGGTCACAGGTGCTGCATCTCCCAGATTTCCTTCTGGGACCAGACCCCCATTCCCCAGTGTGCTGGCTGCTGTAGTCACAGCAGTCTCTCTCAGTTGCTGCCTTGACAGAGGGAAATGCATGGTTTAAAATGAGGTAGTCCAATGAACCGGTGACATGGGGTGCAAAGGCCTGCCCCTTGCTTCAGTGGGGGACTTCTCAGAAGGGCCATCCCACTCCAGAGCATCCCCTGGGACCCACTTTGGCATTTGCTTCCTCCCTCTGCCCGGCCCTGTTTCCCTCCCACCCTCTTAGTTCCCAGAACTCTCCCCAGCGAGTCTCTGCCTCAGAGGAACCGAGTTTCCTGTTTCCTAGAGAATTCAAACTAAGAATTAAATGTATTTAGTCCTCACAACAACTTTATGAAATAAGTACATGATTTATTCTAGAGGCAAGGAAACAGAGGCATGGAATGGTTAAGAAGCCTGCCTAAGGTCTCCCACCAGTAAATGGAAGAGCCCAGATTTGAAACTGAAAAATGTGGATCTTACACTCAGGTGCAGGCTCTTTTGCATTGCATTGCAGGTGGATTCTTTACCACTGAGCCATCGGGGAAGCCCTCAGGTGCAGCCTCTTAATAGCAATCCCAAAGGGAAGTATCAGAAAATGGGGAAACTGGGGAGAGAGGCAGGGCATTTATTACCTGTATCTCAGAGATGAAGATGCTGAACTAGCTAACAACTGCTTAAAGGCAGGATCATTCATTAGTTACCGAAGTGTTGGGATTTGAAGAGGACCAGCAGAAAAAGTATGGTAAGTTCATATTTGAATTCCGGGAGAACACTCACTGTGTGACTTTGAGCAAATCATTCAACCTGAGTCTTAGTAATAAGTACATAGTAGATGCTCAATAAAGCCAGCACCCACCTCCCCACAAACACACACACTTTTTGTCTGCTCTTTCTAACTCTGATCTTGAGCAAGTCTTTTTAACGTTCTGACTCAAGTTTCTCCGTCTATAAAATGAGGTGATGACGACAAAGGGGCTTATTTGGTTGACCCGAGGCCATCTGGGTAAGAATACAGTAAATGGAAGTTATCAGTATTACCATGATGCTGTGCTGTCGGGCTTGCACCGTATGCTCGGGTCGTTAGGGCCGAACAGGCTCAGGCTGGAGCTGTGATCGACATCAGATGTACTCCCCTCATCCACCACCCCCACGCAAATTCTCCTGGCATTGCTGAGTTGGTTTCCTGCTTTTACTAGCGGCCGGCGGTTTTTTTTTTTTTTTCCCTACTAAAACTGGGTGCGCGCGTCTCATCTCGGTGTGACTTCTCTGCCGCTTCTCCTCCCCACGCCGGCGGCCGCTCGGAGGAGGGGGCAGCCCCGTGAGCACCCCCGCGGGGCGAAGGTTGCACCCGGCGAGGGCGCATCCTGGGTCGGGCGCCCCGCCCCGTCGAGCTCCAGGCCCCGCCTCCGCCTTCGCCCGCTCTCAGTATCGCTCTCCGATTGGTCGGCAGCGCGCAGCCTCTCCGCCCCCTACAAGGGAATAAAAGCTGCTGGCTCCGCGACTCCCGAGTAGTAAACCCAGACAGGCGCTGGCCGCCTTTCATCTGTATTCGCGTTCTGCGGTGCCCGCTGGAGCCCGCTACCATCGTCCCCAAGACGTGCTGCCCTGCATCCGTAGCCATGTGTCGGACCCTGGCCGCCTTCCCCACCTCCTGCCTGGAGAGGTAAGAGCAGCTTCTCCAGATGCCTGGGGAAAGAAGAAGTCCCACCAACCTTAGGGAGTGAAGCAGAAAGCTTGCAGACCTGTGTGGTCTGGAGAACAGGATGAAAATGACTTCAGAGGTAGAGGTCAAATTGGTTCCACGTTCTCAGATGCCTCTCTTAGAGTCTCAGGGAAGGATGGGTGACGGGAACCGAGAAGGCAAAGCCAAGGGAAGCAGGGGGACCACTGTTTACTGCCATTCCCCATCATTCCTCTGCCAAGTGGCAGTTCTACTGCAGGAAGACTGTAGGGGCATCACCAGGCAAAACTGAGTCTTCCCTAGTTTCTTAAGTACTTGGTTTTCATTCTGAGTTACAGATCTAAGGGCATGGCCTCCTCTGATCCTGGAAATACAGGGAACTGTTTTTCAGGCCCTCAGCGAGGGACGTCCCCACTTCCCAGGGAGCTATACACCCACTCCAATCCTTGCTGGAGTCGGTGGCTGGGAAGGAAAAAGTAAAGATGAAGGCAGAAATCAGCTTCCACACAGCTCCGAAAATATTTGTGACAAGCCTAGAGAGTACTGAATTACCTTCTGCTAAGTCAACAGGCACAAAAAGCGTGACCTAAGTGGGGAAAAAGCCCATATGTGCTATACTGCAAACCCCCAAACTGTAAGACAGTCAAGTCACGGCTCAAATATTGCTTTAATTGTTTCTGGGCTCATGATACTGATGAGAGAGGTGAAGTGTAAGCCCTGGGAACAGCTATGGGTTCCCAGAAACACTCAGGCTTGGAATTTGGGTGGCACAAACCTGTGCTCTTCTGGGGCTTCATGGATCTCTCTGCCCTGGCTGAGCAAGGAGAGAATCCTCATGAACTCATGCTTTGCCTTCCAGAGCCAAAGAATTCAAGACACGGCTGGGGATCTTTCTTCATAAGTCAGAACTGGGCTCTGATACCGGGAGTGTTGGCAAGTTCGAGTGGGGCAGTAAACACAGCAAAGAAGGGTAAGTCCCGCCGACCAGCCCGGAGCCCCTAGAGGGAAGGAGCCAGATTTAGGAAGGGAGCCCTGAGAAGGAAAATACTAGGAGACATTAGGACATACCATCGTGGACCTTGGCGACCTCTTCCTAGAGATTGTAATGGAACTTCTTGCTGGTCTGCTGTGGCTGGCTGGCTCATGGGTGACTGGGTGGATGGCTCCAGCCTTCTAAGTCCACCAACAAATGAAGATACCCAGGGTTGGAATGTCTAGTTACCGGATTCTCCCATCTGGAGATGCCATTGCGTGTGTGACCAGGGCAAGGGCAGGGCCCAAGGCCACTGGACTCTGCTGCTACTTGCGTGCAGTTTACCGGGAAGCCGTGTTATATTGACCATCAACTGTGCCAGGTGCTGTGCTGGTCTCTGGGGTTGTGGGTAGGCATAATCTCTATTCAGGAGACCCTTATTTCCTTGGGAAAGTGTACAAAACAAACTGAGAGGGGAATCGGAGGAATTTTGGACAGCAAAAACACAGTCTTAGATATTTACTGAGGGCCGGAAGGTCCCTGCTTGGGTTTCTGGTTACTAGACACAACCATTTCCCTAAACCTCAGCAAAAAGTTGGGGAGTTTGAGGAGTCAGCTCCGGTAATTTTACTGAGCAAGCCTCCGTGTGAATTATACAACTTCAGAGTTCTGGCTAGGATTTGTGCTGTGTATTAGTTTGTTGTTGTTTTTAAAATTAAAATCTTGCCCCCTCCCCCTTTTTTTAGCAAAAACTTCTCAGAAGATGTGCTGGGATGGAAAGAGTCATTTGACTTGCTGCTGAGCAGTAAAAGTGAGTTGTGTCTGTTGTGTCTGTCTGTGGGTGGCACACGGGTGGCACATGGGTACCCATGTGCCGCAGAGCCAGCCTGAGGATGCTGAGAACATGGGCAAAATAATAGTAATAGTAGTAATAATCCCCTAGTGTGTCAGCCTCTATCCAGAATACAAAGGCAGGTCCTTGTTTGAGAAAATTACATCCCCAAAATAGAGCCATTAACTACAATTGCTGTCTTTTCTTCTTTTATTCCCGGCTGGCTGTCCCCGCTGTCTGACCTGTCTCTTCCTCTCTCCCTGCAACCCCAGATGGAGTGGCCGCCTTCCACGCCTTCCTGAAGACAGAGTTCAGCGAGGAGAACCTGGAGTTCTGGCTGGCCTGTGAGGAGTTCAAGAAGCTCCGGTCCGCTACCAAGCTGGGATCCCGGGCTCACCGGATCTTTGAGGAGTTCATCTGCAGTGAAGCCCCCAAAGAGGTCAGAGCCATGACACATTCCAGGGATCCTGCAGACCCTGCCTGCTCCTTCCCCACTGAGAACTGGGGATGATCAGGGGCCAGTAAGGGAAGGGCCAAGTTTAGAAGCAGAGTGGCCTTATCTGACACAGGAGGCTGGAGATCAAAAAAGCCAGGCTCCAGGTCACCCCTGGGTACCATTACCCTCAGAGTCACAATGGGACTGGAGGGGTTGGCAGGGGTTTTGGCTTCTGTCGACACCCACCTTTGTAAACTAAGCCCTTTTTAGAGACTCAGAATACTTAACACAACTGCGGAGACAGGTCATTTTAGGATAACCTGACTCACTCACTCAGGTCTGTGGTTGGTGACCCTTTCAACCTTCCCTCTGGTCTCTACCGTGTTTGATAAGGAATATGACGCCACCTCTTGGAGAGAAGGAAGTAATGGCTTGCCTTTGTATCTTATTTTGTATTATTTTCTGAGCATTTTTATTTCTCCCATAAAGATATGTTGGGCACCAGTTACATGCAAGGCACATTTATAGTCATCAAGGATATGGCAGTGAACACAAAGCCTCTACCCCAGTGAGAGAAGATGACAATAACCAGTTAAATAAATATTTCCAGGGGGTGATCTGTGCTCTGATAAAAAGAAAGCAGGCTATGAGAGGGAGTACCAGGGTACAGGGTTGGAGGATGTAACACAGGAAACAGAAAATACAAAGATCAAAGAGTGCCTTTGTGATCACAGGCCAGCAAGTGGGCCCGTGTGGAGCAGGAAGTGAGAGAGAGTGGGAGGTGATGTCACACAGGTGGCAGGCGGCCAGGTGCTGGCCCAGGTAGCCTTGTGGGCTCAGCACCCGTGTCGGCCTTTTCTTGGAGTGATGGGGAACAACAGAACTGCCAGAAAACTGACTTGTGTTTTATAAGGCTCTCTTTGCTGCTGGGTGGAGAACAGACCCTGGGGTTCAGGGGAGGAGAGACAGACCCAATAGCAGGTGCTGGCACTAGCCTAGGAGAGAGGTGGCAATGACTTGAACCTGGGTTGTCACAGAGAAACAGGTGAAAAGAGGGTGGATCTGTACCCATTCGTAACATCTCCTGGGTTGTTCTGAGAGACAGGAGGGTAGAAGGGAGGACAGGCCCAGAGCTGAAAAGCCCACTGATGGTCAACTCAGCAGAGCCCCAGTTCCTGGTTCAGAATCCAGTGCTTCTTCCACTGCCCCCTGCCAGTCCTCCCAGGCCTGCCAGCCCCCTCACCCTGGCTCTGAGCCCCCCATTCACCCACATGCTTGTCCTGCTTCCCACAGGTGAATATAGACCACGAGACCAGGGAGCTGACCAGGACGAACCTGCAGGCCGCCACAGCCGTGTGCTTCGACGCGGCGCAGTGGAAGGTGCGAGCCCTGATGGAGAAGGACTCCTACCCGCGCTTCCTGAAGTCCCCCGCTTACCGGGACCTGGCCACGCAAGCCACAGCCGCCTCTGCCTCCCCGTCCAGCAGCAGCCCAGCTGAGCCCTTGCACACCTGAGCCTCAGGGCCTGGAAGGAGCCAGCCGGGCAGAGAGATTGAGTCACCCACCCCCGAGGTGCTGTCCCCATGGGGAGGCAGGTTCTGCAAAGCAAGAGAGGACAGCGAAGGAAAAAGCTGACCCGGTGACACCCTCACTTCCAGATCCTTGGGACTGAATTCCATGCGTGAGAGGGTCACCCCACTTCTAGGACCTGTGGACCAGGGCTGAAGATAAGGGTTGTGTGGGGCTTTCAAGGGCGGGAAGAATGATGGTGCAAGAGTCATCATTGGCTCTGGCCATTCTCAACAGGACAAGGGATATTCCCAGGGGACTTTGCAAAATGCATGGATAAAGGGGAACTTGAAAATGAGGGAGAGAAAGACAACCAGGTTAGCCAGTTTTGCTTGTCGAACGGTTGACCTGTTTTCCTAATTTCCAGACTGTCCTGGGCATGAAGGGAGCCATGAATGTGGAGTCTTCCCATCTTGTCCTCCTCACCTGTCTCTGGGCTACTGGTGGTGGTGGGTGGTGGTGGGGGTCCCCTAGCTTGCACTTCTCAACACTTCTGTGTCCAGCCTGGCAGTCTTGTCAAGGCCAGAAAACCAATGTGATGCTTACCCCGAATGAGATATTTACCTCAAAAACTGGCTTTCAAGCCCCTCTCCAAATCAGTAGAGAGGCCTGAAAACAGGCCATCTTGCCCATGCGAAATGAGCCTTGGTGCTCTTGGTGGGCTCTTGCGGGGGCCTCTGACTCCATGTGTGCTGCCGGGTCCCCTGTGAGCAGGACCTGCTGAGAGCCTCTTGCTGGGATGTGCCCCCTCTTAGCTCTCAGCTGCCTGGAGCAAGACGTGGGGCCTCTTGGTGAGCAGCTTTAGTCCAGCCCTTATGCTGGGCAGGGTGGAATGAGGGAGAAAGAGCTCCTGGGAGACAAACCTCATGGCAGTTCCAGAAAGTCCTGTTTAAATGAAGCTAATATTTTATTTTTGGGAGGAGAAGAACAGGGAAAAAGAGATTCCCCAGGATGGAAGGGGAACCTTGTGTTTCTTTCCTGTGGATTGCGGGGGTGTACTCACTGGGGGTGTCCATGGAAATGAGGCAGGGACCTTGATGAACTTGGACAGCCTGTAGAAGCTGGGAATGAAACTGGGGTGGAGAGAGGCTGCTGGCAAGAGCAGGACTAGGGGGAATCAGAACCTGCTTGTCACCCCAGGGCATCACCAAACACCCATTCCCTGGTGGGACTTCTGCCCCGGCTGGGCTGGGGAGGTGAATTAACCAGGCAGCCCCTCTTGCCCCCAGGGAATCCACACTGTTCTCTCTGCGCTAGGAGCTCCTCCAGGAGAAAAGTATTTAAGCCTAACATATTGTTGGTTTTGTGACAATGGTCATGGCACATTATTTTTTATTTCTGTTGTCGTGTTGTTGCTATTATTATTTATTGTCATTTGCGTGTCTGCCTCTCCTGGAGAATCCACAGGAGCTGGTAGCCTGGCTGTCTCCCTCTTTCCAGCAGATGCTACCTCTTGAAGTGCTGGGAACCTCTTGGCGCCTGCCAGGAACTCCTCGCCATTTAAATATTTATTTATTGTTGACCACGGGAGCTGGTTTCCTAAATGTGAATGATGTACTTATTCAACCCCCGTTTTCCTATTGCAGCATGTTATTTTATTGTGAAATAAAAATAAAACCCAAACACGAGATCGATCCTGTCTGCAAGGGCCGTATGGTCAGGGGAAGAGGGAAGGGAAGTGCTCAGGGTGGGGGGTGCCTTGTGGGAGAGCTTGTCTCCGGAAATGTCACAGGACACACGGGGAAGCTTGCCGGTGTGTGGGCAGAGGTGCACATCCAAGGCCTGAGTTTGCCTGGTGACTGGTTCTAACAGTGGCCTCCAGGATGGTAACTTCCTTCAGCTGGTGATGGCCCAGCTTGTTGGGGGCCGGCGTGAGGCACTCCGCCCGTGGCAAAGGTCATGAGGAAGGAGGCTCGACATACGCAAAGGCGGGATCGGGCCTCAGGAGTCCCCCTGGAAATCCTCGAGCATCTACCCCGATAACCAGAGCCTGCCTACTTTACTACTTTGTGCTCTCACCTACACCTCTGACTTTACCACCTCTTTCTGAGAAGGAATTAACTCAGAGCTCCAGTTAATAATAATTCCTGGGCGTGACAGGAGTGTTTCAACTTACAAACTCTTCTGAAGTTTCTCTACCCTGCCTGACAGGCTTGTCCGGCCACATGTGATTGCTCACAGCCTCCCAACCGTGAGAGGCACGAGATGCTTTAAACCTTCTAAAAACAGGTTCTTTAGAGAAGTTAGAAAATTATTAGTATAAGTATAGTGGGCTGATTAGAAATTGTATTTGTGAAGGGTTTTTCATTTGTTGAGCCAATGTTTGTTGCTAAGTCTCCACATCCCCTGCCCTTATACACATTAATGAATGTATAGAAGAAATAAGTATTAACCTTTGATATTAATCACGTTGGACCTTAGGCTAAGTAAATTCTTTCCTTAATTAAAACCCACTACACCCTCACCCTATAAGAATGTAACTTTATCTGGTACCTTCGGAAGGTGGAGTCTGTTTTAAGAATAATCACTCCTGGAGGAATAAGTGTTGACTAACCGCTGTCACAAGGAGAGGGTCATAAATTGTCAGCAGGCCCCCCTGGCCAGAAGATGATGTAACACCCCTAAGACCTCTGTATACATTTGTATGAAGCACCTGACTTTAATAAAAGTCAGGACTGCTATCCCCACGTGACTTTTGTATAACATCTCAGTGTATAAAAACAGACTCTGGAAAATAAAGAATTGGGATCAGTTCCTTGAAAGACTGGTCTCCCCATGTTGCTCTCTCTCTCAAACTCTGGTTGAGTCTCCATCTGGAGCGCGGAGCCTGCCATGCTTACTAATTATGCTTGGGCTTCTAAGATCCGACCGGGGAGGCCTCAGTGTCTCCTGTCCTTCGGGAGAATGGAAGGACGCCTGCGGCCTACGTAAGTGGTGCAAGCTTCTTGTCTTGAAGTTTTATTGGTTTCCCGCGTAAACCAAGCTACTCAGCCTCTTTTCTCCACTGAATTTTCCTGCTGAGCTATCCTCATTCTATTACTCTTTATATCTTTGATGAATATTTAAATTAAGTCACCGACGCCATCTCCCCTTATCAGGATACCCTGGATCAGCCGGGGCTGGACCCTGGCACCAGCTCATGTCAAGCTGTTGTGTCCTGTTGATGGTGAGCCTAGCCTGGGACCTGGGACGCTTTGCAGCAAGGCTGCAATGCTTGTACCTGGATACACGTTGAGCAACAAAACACAAAGGCACTGTGGGACTCAACCGTGTGCATGCACAGCTGGGGCAAATTCTGTACTCAAAAGATACAAAGAGACCAAAAAACACAACTGCCACTTTTGAGCAGCCTAGAGTAAAAATAGGGTACTGCACAGGCACCCTGCACACAACACCACCTAAGGGGTGGACAGAACACCTAGGCTACCCCTCCTGCCTAAGCCTCAACAACACTCCACCCTCCCCTCACAAAGGAACCAGCTCCCACTCCTCAGGGAGCGAGCAAGCAAGGGAACCTGCTGTTTGCTCTTGCTCCCCACTGCTGCAGCAGCGGCCTCAGTTGAGCCGTGCCTGAATTGTCTGGCTGCCAGTGAATTTCTATTGATTGGGGAAGGCCAAGAACCCTGGCTGGTAACAGTCGGACCCGGCTCAGCTGTCATTGCAGAGCCCATCTCCTCTGTCCACCTGACCCAACATGAGCTGTTCCCGGTTCTTGGAACAGCAAGGGGTGGCTTGCCCTGGCCAAGTCACCGCACATTATCAGTTGCAGGGGTTGGGGGGGCACTTCTGTGCCATTTTCACCTTTGCCCATTTCCAATTTGCATTAGTGTACTTTTGGGCTTCCTTCATAGCTCAGTTGGTAAAGAATCCAGCTACAATGCGGGAGACCTGGGTTCGATCCCTGGGTTGGGAAAATCCCCTGGAGAAGGGAAGAGCTACCCACTCCAGTACTCTGGTCTGGAGAATTCCATGGACTGTATAGTCCATGGGGTCACAAAGAGTTGACATGACTGAATGACTTTCACTTCACTATGAATTCAAGGAATCAGCATTCCTTATAATTTCATAGACATCTCTGAGATGAACTTTGGGAAGCAACGTGATGCTTGGGACTACTCCATTCCCGGGGAAGAGAATGAGCAGTTTGCACTGGGTTAGAAAGAACTTGGCCTTAGGCTTGCAAGGATCAAATCTGCTCTTCCTCTGCCAGTCACCTCCTTGTTCTCCCCAAATTCCTCTCTAAGTTGAATTATCTGTTTATATGCAAATCTAGGCTTTATATTGACTTTTATTTCTCCCTCATTGTTAGTCTTCAGAGAAAGCAATGGCACCCCACTCCAGTACTCTTGCCTGGAAAATCCCAGAGACGGGGGAGCCTGGTGGGCTGCTGTCTATGGGGTCACACAGAGTTGGACACGACTGAAGTGAGGGGGCAGCAGCAGTGTTGTTAGTCTGAGTAAAGTGACCAGACTTCAGGTACATTAAGTGGAAAAGCCCATGGAATCATATTTGAAGCCCAGATCTAAGGGGCAGTTGTGTGTGTGATGCCAGGAGGGATTCTGAGGTTAACAGTCAGAAAGGAAGATGGGAACAAACACCAGGGCCGGCCCTGATCTCGTTTAGTCCAATGACAGCTCTGTGAGGTAGGTGTGATAACCCTCTGATACAGACAGGGAAACTGAAGCTCCTAGGGGTGGGGTCTGGGGGAACATGCCCAGGGAAGCCAGTTTGAGAGAGGGGCAGAGATGAGATCTGAATACAATTAAACCAAGGGGGGTGGGGTGGGAAGTCCAGTCTGTGAGAGATGGTCAAGGGATATGATGCATGAGGGAAGAAAAAAGATGGTACCCAGAGAGTCAGGAACCTTGTCTCCATTACTTTTCTTCCACCTTTTTGTCTTTTTTTTTTTTCTTTTTAGAACATGCATTTATTGTATCTAGTGCATCCTGCATGCCTGGCAGAAAACCAAAAATAGCTGTAACTGTAGGTGGCCTCAGTTAATGGTGGATGGGGATTCTGGGTAAGTTCAGACAAGGGCACAAATGTGTATTTTCTGATGCAGTATAGGCTTCCCAGTTGGCACAGTGGTAAAGAATCTGCCTGCCAATGCAGGAGACTCGGGTTGAGATCCTGGATTGGGAAGATCCAATGGAAGAGGAAATGGAAACCCACTCTAGTATTCTTGCCCGGGAAATCCCATGGACAGTGGAGATTTGTGGGCTACCATGCATGGCGTTGCAAAGTCAGACACGACTAAAATGACTGAGCATGCATGTATGGCTGCCAGTAGGAAATGGTGGGTGTGGTCGGCGAATGGTAGAGCAATGAATGGGAGGAGATGGACTTCCAGGGACTGAGGTGGGTACTAGCAGGCTCCTCATCCAGTAAGTCCATCCTCAAGGCTTGTTGCCCTCTCCTAGCCCTTCTTCACATACAGGATGGTCTTGAAGCCCATGGTGTAGCCTCAAGGTGGTAGATACTCATTAGAGATAAAGAAGACTCTTGGCTGACCTTGGAGACCAATGGCTCTTGGTCTTCCAGGTGTCAGGCATAGACCAAACACGGGACCCCTGTTGTATTGGTTCTCAGAGTGTTTAAGAGATTTCTTGAAAATCTTGCAGCCAGCAAGAAGTCTCCAGCATCTTTAAACTCACCAACTCAGTTCGTCCCCCCAGCACTTCAGGCTTTGGCTTAGCACCCAAAGCCCTTCTTGAGTGGGCCGCCCATGCTTCTCCGGCCTCTGCTCCCTCACCTGCCCCTTGAAAACAAATCGTACATGGCTCCCACACTCACCCTACTGTTCAAGCCTCCTGGCTTCTGCCTCCTGGCCCACCTCCCTGCTGGGTTGCCTACTCTCATCACAGCTACCTATGGCCTCCTTTATCAGCCCAGGGAAGCACCTTTCAACAGCTGGCCCAAGGGTCTTTCTGGGGCGCCGTCCCTGAGCCCTTGGGTCTGATCATGGACGCCTGTGCCTCACCTGTCCCCGCTGTGCCAGTCTTTAGCCATAAAGCAGTGATCAGAGCAGTCCGTGCCTGCATTCAAGCCCTTCAGTGGCTCTCCTTTGACCCTGAGAGAGTCCAGCTCTCAGGATGACATACAAGGCTCTCTGACCCGACACAAGTCCCTCTTATGACTTCCCCCCTGCTCAGGCGGCCCATACCCACCTGCTGTTTTTCTCTGCTTGGAATGTCTTTTTCCTTTTATTTGTTTTTAACAATTAGAGCTTGGGAGCTGTGGAGGAGAATGCCCTCCTCAAAAAGCCTCTCGAAAATCTAGCAAAACCATCACCTTCTTAAGTGAAGCCTTCCCAGACATCCATTTCCCAGAATCTCTCTGACACTTCAATGATTCTAGGACAGCCTTGCCAACTAAAAAAAAAAAAAAAGCTCATAACCTGAAAGTTGAGAATTGTGTTTATTTATTTGGTGGGGATTTTTAGGACTTCAAGCCCGGGAGGCAGCATCTCAGGTAGCCCTTGAGAAACTGCTCTGGGGGTGGGGGTGGGAGTGAGGGTGTGGTGGGGGGGAAAGGGAAGGAGGGGAGCTGGGGAGGAGGATGGGGAAGGGAGTCAGGTTATATAGAAGTTTGTAACAAAAGAGGCAGATAGTCTGAACATTGAAGATTATTGTTAATTAAGGAAAATCAGCTATCTCAGGGAATTTAGGGCTCCTCTATGTATGGGAAGATGAAAGAGTCAGGGCTCATTGAACTCATTCCTTTCATATGCATCTCAGCTATCTGGGGCCTGTATCCTTTTTTTTTTTTTTTTTATTTTGTTGCATCCTTAGTCACTGTAGGGAGTGGTGGGAGCTGACAGCTGCTGGATTGCAGGCATTGTTCTCCCTTCTGGGGGCCCTCGAGGCTCAGAAATTCATTTGGAGGGCAGAATCTCAAACCGATGCCTGTGACATCCTTGTTTATAGATGTGGCAGGAGATATTCCTTTTCACACCCTCTTCTTGCTGTGACTACTTCATGTAAGACATGACTCTGTCACTTACCTCTTCACAGCTCTTTTTTTCACTAAACCACTCTTCAAGATTGGGAGCCATATTATTTGATCCAATGGGACAGACAGACCATGGCAGAGTGCAACCCAGCCTGTAGAGTTGAAATGTTGGAGTAGAAACTGGTTCATTCATTGTATGACCTGGGGGAGTTATTAAACCTCTCCAAAGGCTTAGGTCTCTCATCTGTAAAGGAGGATAATAAGAGTGCATGCACCCTTCATAGAGCATGGAATGAAAACGTGTTTGGCACAACACTGATGTCTCATGAATATTAAACTGTAATTATTATCTGATTCCAGGTACTCAGCATGGTCAATAACTATTTATTGACTTTTGAAAAGAATGGAAGAGTCCCAATTCAAAGCCAGGATTCCAAGTCTACTTTTCTTTTTTTTCCTACTTTTCTTAGTACAGCTGTTTCCATACTATATTTTATTTGCTATGAAGGGCATTCCAGAATTCCAGCAGAGGGAATCAAGTGTTGAGACATTAATCCTGATAGTATTCACTTAAAGCCGGGTTGGCTGATGCTGTTTCCCCATCAGTCCTGTTGTTTCCTGTGACTGTGGAGGCCTGGCCCAGCCCGCACCAGGCCATCCCACACTCTCTGCTGCCTCCCTGTGGCTATGTCAAGTCGGGCTATACAAACTTTTTCCTTGGAATCGCCTGTTATTCAGTCATTAAGTCATGTCTGACTCTTTGCAACCTCATGGACTGGAGCACGCCAGGCTCCTCTGTCCTCCACTATCTCCTAGAGTTTTCTCAGTTTCACGACCATTGAGTCAGTGATGCTACCTAACCATTGTATCCTCTACCATCGCTTTCTTCTTTTGTCTTCAATCTTTCGCAGCCTCAGGGTCTTTTCCAATGAGTTGGTTCTTTGCAACACATGGCCAAAATATTGGAGCTTCAGCATTAGCAATAGTCCTTCCAATGAATATTCAGGGTTGATCTCCTTTAGGATTGACTGGTTTGATCTCCTTGTTGTCCAAGGGACTCTCAAGAGTCTTCTCCAGCACCACAGCACGAAAGCATCAGTTCTTTGGCACCCAGCCTACTTTACGGTCCAACTCTCACATCCATAGGTGACTTACTGGAAAAACCATAGTTTCGACTATATGGGCCTTTGTCGCCAAAGTGATGTCTCTACTTTTTAACACACTGTCTAGGTTTGTTATAGCTTTTTTTCCAAGGAGCAAGCATTTTTAATTTCATGACGGCAGTCACCATCCTCAGTGATTTTGGAGCCCAAGAAAATAAAATCTGTCACTGCTTCCACTTTTTCTTCTTCCATTTTCCATGAAGTGACAGGACCAGATGCCAGGATCTTAGTTTTTCTGAATGTTGAGTTTCAAGCCAACTTTTTCACTCTCCTCTTTCACCCTCATCAAAAGACTCCCTTGTTCTTCTTCACTTCCTGCCATTAGAGTCATATCATTTGTGTATCTGAGGTTGTTAATATTTCTCCCAGCAATCTTGATTCCAGCTTTTGATTCATCCAGCCTGGCATTTTCCATGATGTACTCTGCATATAAGTTAAGTAAGCAGGGTGACAATATACAGCCTTGACGTACTCCTTTTTTAATTTTGAGCCACTCAGTTGTTCCATGACCAGTTCTAACTATTGCTTCTTGACCTGCATACAGGTTTCTCAGAAGACAGGTAAGGTGGTCTGGTATTCCCATTTCTTTAAGACTTTTCCACAGTTTCTTATGATCCACACAGTCAAAGGCTTTAACATTGCCAATAAGGCAGAACTAGATATTTTTCTGGAATTCTCTAGCTTTCTCCTTAATTTAATGTCTATTGGCAGTTTGATCTCTGGTTCCTCAGCCTTTTCTAAACCCAGTTTGAACATATGGAAGTTCTTGATTCATGTACTGCTGAAGCCTAGCTTGAAAGATTTTGAGCATAACCTTGCTAGTGTGTGAAATAAGTGCAATTGTGTGGTAGTCTGAACACTCTTTGGTATTGCCCTTCTTTGGGACTGAACTTTTCCAGTCCTGTGGCCACTGCTAAGTTTTCCAAATTTTTGGCATATTGAGCACAGCACTTTCACAGCATCATTTTTTAGGATTTGAATAGCTCAGCTGGAACTCTGTCACCTCCACTCTCTTTGTTTATAGTAATGCTTCTTAAGGCACACTTAATGTTATACTCCAGGATGTCTGGCTCTAGGTGAGTGACCACACCACTGTGGTTATCTGAAGAAATCTCTAGTCTCTCCAACACCATTGTTTTCCTCTATTTCTTTGCACTATTCATTTAAGAAAGCCTTCTTATCTCTCCTTGCTATTCTCTGGAACTCTCTATTCAGTTCGGTATATCTTTTCCTTTCTTCCTTGCTTTTTGCTTCTCTTATTTCCTCAGCTATTTGTAAGGCCTCCTCAGACAACCATTTGGCCTTCTTGCACTTCTTCTCCTTTGGGGATAGTTTTGGTCACTGCCTCCTATACAACGTTACAAACCTCCATCCATAGTTCTTCAGACACTTTGTCTACCAGATCTAATCCTGTTTGTTACTTCCACTGTATAATCATAAGGGGTTTGATTTAGGTCATACCTGAATGCCCTAGTCAAGGCTATGGTTTTTCCAGTGGGCATGTATGGATGTGAAAGTTGGACTGTGAAGAAAGCTGAGTGCCGAAGAATTAATGCTTTTGAACTGTGGTGTTGGAGAAGACTCTTGAGAGTCCCTTGGACTGCAAGGAGATCCAACCAGTCCATTCTAAAGGAGATCAGCCCTGGGAGTTCTTTGGAAGGAATGATGCTAAAGCTGAAACTCCAGTACTTTGGCCACCTCATGTGAAGAGTTGACTCATTGGAAAATACTCTGATGCTGGGAGGGATTGGGGGCAGGAGGAGAAGGGGACGACAGAGGATGAGGTGGCTGGATGGCATAACTGACTTGATGGACATGAGTCTGAGTCAACTCTGGGAGTTGGTGATGGACAGGGAGGCCTGGCGTGCTGCAATTCATGGGGTTGCAAAGAGTCAGACACGACCGAGTGACTGAACTGAACTGAACTGAACTGAATGGCCTAGAAGTTTCCCCTACTTTCTTCAATTTAAGCCTGAAGTTTGCAATAAGGAGCTGATGATCTAAGCCACAGTCAGCTCCAGGTCTTGTTTTTGCTGATTGTACAGAGCTTCTTTATCTTTGTCTGCAAAGAACATAATCTGATTTTGGTATTGACCATCCATTGATATCCATGTGTAGAGTCATCTCTCATGTTGGAAGAAGGTGTTTGCTATGACCAGTGTGTTCTCTTGGCAAAATTCTGTCAGCCTTTTCTCTGCTTCATTTGGTACTCCATGGCCAAACTAGCTGGTTATTCTGGATATTTCTTGACTTCCTACTTTTGCATTTTGATCCTCTGTGATGAAAAGGACATCTTTTTTTGATGTTAGTTCTAGAAGGTGCCATCAGTTCAGTTCAGTTCAGTTGTGTCTAACTCTTTGCGACCCCATGAATCGCAGCACGCAGGCCTCCCTGTCCATCACCAACACCCAGAGTTCACTCAGACTCACGTCCATCAAGTCAGTTATGCCATCCAGCCATCTCATCCTCTGTCGTCCCCTTCTCCTCCTGCCCCCAATCCCTCCCAGCATCAGGGTCTTTTCCAATGAGTCAACTCTTCACATGAGGTGGCCAAAGTACTGGAGTTTCAGCTTTAGCATCATTCCTTCCAAAGAACTCCCAGGGCTGATCTCCTTTAGAATGAACTGGTTGGATCTCCTTGCAGTCCAAGGGACTCTCAAGAGTCTTCTCCAACACCACAGTTCAAAAGCATCAATTCTTCGGCACTCAGCCTTCTTCACAGTCCAACTTTCACATCCATACATGCCCACAGGAAAAACCATAGCCTTGACTAGACGAACCTTTGTTGGCAAAGTAATGTCTCTGCTTTTGAATATGCTATCTAGGTTGGTTCTAACTTTCCTTCCAAGGAGTAAGCATCTTTTAATTTCATGGCTGCAGTCACCATCTGCAGTGATTTTGGAGCCCAGAAAAATAAAGTCTGACACTGTTTCCACTGTTTCCCCATCTATTTTCCATGAAGTGATGGGACCAGATGCCATGATCTTAGTTTTCTGAATGTTGAGCTTTAAGCCAACTTTTTCACTGTCCTCTTTCACTTTCATCAAGAGGCTTTTTAGTTCCTCTTCACTTTCTGCTACCGCACAATTGCACTCATCTCACATGCTAGTAAAGTAATGCTCAAAATTCTCCAAGCCAGGATTCAGCAATATGTGAACCATGAACTTCCAGATGTTTAAGCTGGTTTTAGAAAAGGCAGAGGAACCAAAGATCAAATTGACAACATCCACTGGATCATCGAAAAAGCAAGAGAGTTCCAGAAAAACATCTATTTCTGCTTTATTGACTATGCCAAAGCCTTTGACTGTGTGGATCACAATAAACTGTGGAAAATTCTGAAAGAGATGGGAATACCAGAACACCTGACCTGCCTTTTGAGAAATCTGTATGCAGGTCAGGAAGCAACAGTTAGAACTGTATATGGAACAACAGACTGGTTCCAAATAGGAAAAGGAGTACGTCAAGGCTGTATATTGTCACCCTGCTTATTTAACTTATATGCAGAGTACATCATGAGAAATGCTGGGCTGGAAGAAGCACAAGCTGGAATCAAGATTGTCCGGAGAAATATCAATAACCTCAGATATGCAGATAACACCACCCTTATGGCAGAAGGTGCCATAGGTCTTCGTAAAACTGGTCAACTTCAGCTTCTTCAGCATCAGTGGTTGGGGCAAAAACTTGGATGACTGTGATATTGAATCGTTTGCCTTGGAAATGAATGAAAATTATTCTGTCATTTTTGAGACCGTGCCCAAGTACTGCATTCCAGACTCTTTTGTTGATGATGAGGGCTACGCCATTTCTTCTAAGGAACTGCCTAATTTTGCTCTTATCTAAGTTTGACTCTTTCCTTTGGAATTATATCCAAGAGATATAACCTTTAGTTTTGTTTATTAATGCAGTTTAATAATGATGTGAAACATTAATTGAATTGAAAATTATTAACATAATTGTTAAGATAGCTCAGTAGGTACAGGGGTTACAGTAAGATTTCTTTATTCAGCAGGGCTGAACTTAACTTAAAAAATTGAAGCTCTTGGTGTGGATGTGGAGAAAAGGGAACCCTTGTGCACAGTTTGTGAGATTGTAAATTGTAAATTTCTCAAGATAGAAAACAGTACGGAGCCTCCTCAGAAAATTAAAAATGGAACTGTCCTATGATCTATTAATTCGCCTTCTTTTCTTTTTATTGTAGCTATATGGGATAATGGGTGTTAACTAAACCTATTGTGGTAATTACTTCATAGTATATGTGAATCAATACATCGTGCTATGTAACTTTAATTTCTAGAATGACATATGTCAGCTATTTCTCAATAAAACTAGAGGGAATTCCCTGGCAGTTAGGACTTGGTGCTTTCACTGCCAAGGCCTGGGTTTGATTCCTGGTCATGTGTCATGGACAAAAAAAATCAAAATCAAAAAGTAAAATAAAACTAGAAAAAAATTTTTTAATGGAAGCTCTTAGGTAACAAGAACAAGGTGTTTGGGGCATATTAAGTGCTGATCACAAGGTAATTCACTGTTACTGAACCTTTTAAATTGGCCCAGCTGTTCAAATTACTTTCTGAGGAGAAGAAAGATTTAAAACTTAAATAATTGAGGAATGATCCTAAGGGTAAGGAATGTAATGTAGTTAGGTGCTAGATAATGGAGTTTCAGTTTTCATTATTTAGAAAATATCTCTCTTGACTCATAATTCCCATTCTGGTGTTTTCAACCTTCCTGATTCTACTTATTATTCTCTGTAGGATTTTCCCCATAAAGCACATTATACATAATTTACTTATTTTGTTCATTTTCTGGCTTCTCCAACAAGAATGAGGGTAGGCATCTTTCTCTGTGCTGTTCCTTGAGGTAGCTCAAATCTCTAGAACAATTGAATTCACTTAATCACTTTGTGCCTCATTTTCTCCATCTGTACAATGGAGTCAAAATAGCATCTATCTCAGGACTTAAGTGACTGAACAACAACAAAAATGTGTATTTTTTGTTCGCCCAGAACAGTTCCTACAGCATACTAAAGAGCTACATAAATGCTTGCTACTACCATCATTATTATTAGTTCAGATAGCAAAAGCAGCGTGTGCAGAGACACGGAGGTGGGAAGCAGCATGATGTGATGGGGGACTGGATGGTAGTGGTGATGATGCCCATAAGGAACTGGGATGGTCAGGGTCATGATATCATGACCTGAAATCATGTTCAGTTCAGTTCAGCTGCTCAGTCGTGTCCAACTCTTTGCAACCCCATGAATCCCAGCATGCCAGGCCTCCCTGTCCATCACCAACTCCCGGAGTTCGCTCAAACTCACGTCCATCGAGTCAGTGATGCCATCCAGCCATCTCATCCTCTGTTGTCCCCTTTTCCTCTTGTCCCCAATCCCTCCCAGCATCAGGGTCTTTTCCAATGAGTCAACTCTTCCCATGAGGTAGCCGAAGTACTGGAGTTTCAGCTTTAGCATCATTCCTTCCAAAGAACACCCAGGGCTGATCTCCTTCAGAATGGACTGGTTGGATCTCCTTGCAGTCCAAGGGACTCTTAAGAGTCTTCTCCAACACCACAGTTCAAAAGCATCAATTCTTTGGCACTCAGCTTTCTTCATAGTCCAACTCTCACATCCATACATGACTACTGGAAAAACCATAGCCTTGACTAGACGGACCTTGCATTTCTCAATGATTAATGGTCTATTTCTCCGTACTAAGATGCAAGCTCCAGGGAGACCCCCCACGAGGCATTTGTGTGATGAATCACTGTATCCCAACATCATTCAACTCCCTGCCTGAGGTCACCCAGCAGAACAGCCACAGCTCTGGACTGCCAGCCCTGTGCCCTTTCCAGAGTGCCCAGGTGAGTGAGGGAGCTTGGGCTTTGGGCTCACCCAGCTTTCCTGAGCCTCGGTTTCATCATCAGCAGTATTGTTAGGGGTTGACTGGGTGCATATCTCTTGTGAAGCAATGAACAAAGTGCCGGGGACCCAGTCAGTGCTTAAAATGTTTATTTACCGCTCATTTCCCTTAAGAAAATATGGGATTTGGAACAACATGATCGGGATGGAACTGGGTGTTGTGACCTGAAAGGCCGCAGGCCTAGCGGCAGGATGCATGCGGCCTCCCTGCCCCCTCCATGCCCCGGGCTCCTTGGTCCATGGGATTCTGCAGGCAAGGATGCTGGAGTGGGTTGCCATTTCTGCCTCCAGGGGATCTTCTCAATCCAGGGATCGAACCCAGGTCTCCTGCATTGCAGGCAGATTCCTTACTGTTTGAGCCGCCAGCGAAGCCCGAAGATGCTACTAGCTCAGGCCACCGCTGCCGAGTGTGGGCGTGGTCAGCGTTCCCTCCTCCTCCTGTCACTCTCCGGGCTCCGCCCCGCGAGCTCAGTTCTCAGGAAGGGCTGTTTTCCTGCCGGCAACAGTATTTGACGGTTAGATGCCGTCAGAGGAATGACTGAGGACGAGGCATCTACGTTTAGAAGGTAGGATACGCAGAAGGAGGAGAGCTGGGAAAGCTTGAGAAGGTGTTTTCTTTGAAGGATTCCTCGGGCTTTGGGGACTGGAAGTGAAGTGGGTGTGGAACTGGGGGAGAGGAAGGAGCACACGGAGCCAGTCCCAGGGGACCCTTTGCACCTAAGCCCTTCTGAGATTTCCAGGGTTCTGTCATAATTCACACATTATTTCTTCAAGGCGTCTCTGTTTATCAGGCTCCTCTGGTCGTGTGGGGAAAATGAAACTGAAAGCAGGACTCTCCTTTCGCAGGGTTTTTGTTGAGCTGTTTTTATTTTCTACTCTGATGTTTTACTCAGAGTTCTTTTATTATTGTTATTATTATTATTCCCTGGAGCAGGAAATGGCAACCCAGTACTCTTGCCTGGAAAATTCCACGGACAGAGAAGCCTGGTGGGCTAAAGGCCGTGGAGTCTTACTACTATCTTTTTTTTTTTTTTGCATTTCCTCATAAGTTAGTCCAAGGTGTGGTGTTCTTAAATGATTGTATTACTTTGAAATTAGCAGTTGAAGGAAGCGCCTGAAATAAATAAAGGAGCAGAGAAGAAAAGAAGTTTGAACAAACCCTGAATCCTCCAGGTTTCTTTGAGCTTCTTTCTTTCCTTGATCTTTTCCAGCCCACCTCACATTCATTGTCGATAAAGTTGTTTACACAAACATTTGATCCAAAGAGTTCAGCTGGGTGACTGTGCTTCCGCTGCACATTTGGTTAGCTCTCTGAGGATAGAGGCTTTGAGACTGTCAGGCAGGTGGGACTGCTGAAAAATGGTTGCTTTGTGATTTTTGTAGCAGAAGCAGTTATAAACATTCAGGTAAGTTTGCTGCCCTCTGCTGTCTGAATTGTATCTAAATTGCTCAGATCTGATGGAGGGCTGCTGCTGCTAAGTCACTTCAGTCGTGTCCGACTCTTAGGGACCCCGACCCCATGGACTGCAGCCTACCAGGCTCCTCTGTCCATGGGATTTTCCAGGCAAGAGTACTGGAGTGGGGTGCCATTGCCTTCTCCGCTGATGGAGGGCAGTTGGACTAAATTGACCCCTCATAGGTTCCCTATTTGTGTAGCATGTAAAGCACTGGGTGGGAAGAACAGGGTGTGTTAAAGTTTTTTTTTTTCTTTTTTTCATAAAGTGATGTAATTAGCTCTACCATTTATTGAAGGCCTAATATTTTACCTTCTCCCTGCTTCAATGCACTTTATATGGGGGACTGTATTTTTTGTCCTCCCTATTTGAGGAAACAAAAAATTCAGACTCAATAATCTAAGGTTACACAATTAGGAAGAGTCTAGAGTTACACAGTGGCAACCCACTCCAGTACTCTTGCCTGGAAAATCCCATGGGCGGAGGAGCCTGGTAGGCTGCAGTCCGTGGGGTCGCTAAGAGTCAGACATGACTGAGCGACTTCACTTTTCACTTTCATGCATTGGAGAAGGAAATGGCAACCCACTTCAGTGTTCTTGCCTGGAGAATCCCAGGGATGGGGGAGACTGGTGGGCTGCCGTCTATGGGGTCGCACAGAATTGGACACGACTGAAACGACGCAGCAGCAGCAGAGTTACACAACCAAGGGCCAAACTTAGATCTTGCAGAGGTGGGAGTTCGAGTTCTTTCCCACCCCTGGGATCTAATGCCAGATGACTTGAGTTGGAGCTGATGTAATAATAATAGAAATAAAGTGCACAATAAATGTTATGCTCTGAATCATCTCCAAACCCACCCCTTCCCCACCCCCAGTCCGTGAAAAATTGTCTTCCACAAAACTGGTCCCTGGTGCCCAAAAGTTTGGGGACTTCTGCTTACTCTACACTACTTTGAATAGGAGTGCATACTTTTGCACTTGCAAAGAGCCAGGAATGGACTGAGCATGCTTAAATGCAGATTGATGAAAAACACATATTTTCTTATTAAACAAGGGTTCTGGTTTTTTAAAGAGGCCATTTATTTCTAATAAGAGCGTGTTTATATGGCATTGGAAAAAAATGTATTAATATAGGTTGAGAATCTTAAAAACAATCATAGCCTTTGGTCATTCAGTTCTTTGAAATCAATTGAAAGAAATCTATTATAAGATCTATCATAAGAAAACAAGATCAGTTCAGTTCAGTTCAGTCACTCGGTTGTGTCTGACTCTTTGCAACCCCATGAATCGCAGCACTCCAGGCCTCCCTGTCCATCACCATCTCCTGGAGTTCACTCAAACTCACGGCCAAAGTACTGGAGTTTTAGCTTTAGCATCATTCCTTCCAAAGAACACGCAGGGCTGATCTCCTTTAGAATGAACTGGTTGGATCTCCTTGCAGTCCAAGGGACTCTCAAGAGTCTTCTCCAACACCGCAGTTCAAAAGCATCAATTCTTTGGTGCTCAGCTTTCTTCACAGTCCAACTCTCGCATCTATACAGGACCACTGGAAAAACCATAGCCTTGACTCAACAGACCTTTGTTGGCAAAGTAATGTCTCTGATTTTGAATATGCTCTCTAGGTTGGTCATAACTTTTCTTCCAAGGAGTAAGAGTCTTTTAATTTCATAACAAGATAAAATAAGCTAAATTTGCTGCAACATTATTTAGAATTGTGAAAAAAAAAATCGAATTTTGAAACTCTTGTTTAAAAGTTACTTTAAAAATCTGCTCAGTAGTAGGGAACTGAAACACCTCTCTGATGTCTATTGCAGACATTAAAATATTTTAAAATACTTTATAATAACATAGGACATTATTTATAATTAAGGTGTTAAAAGAAAGGAAGCCAAATACAAAGTTACAGATCATGAGTCCAACTATTTTTAAAAATAATGTATAGACTATACTAAAATATTAACTATGCCTGTTTCTAAGCAGTGGGAGAATAGAGTAATACTTTTCTTGTTTACAATTTACATATATTTATGTTGTTGTTGCTGTTCAGTTGCTAAGTTGTGGCTGACTTTTTGTGACACCCTGGACTGCAGCACAGCAGGCTCCTCTGTCCTTCATTGTCTCCCGGAGCTTGCTCAAATTCATGTCCATTGAGTCGGTGATGCTGTCTAATCATCTCATCCTCTGTTGCCCCCTTCTCCTCCTGCCCTCAATCTTTCCCAACATCAGGGTCTTTCCCAATGAGCCGGCTCTTCACATCAGGTGGCCAAAGTATTGGAGCTTCAGCTTCAGCATCAGTCCTTCCAATGAATATTCAGGACTGAACCCCATGAACAGTATGAAAAGATATATATTTATAATATTCTATAATAAAAATTTCTATAATAGATGTATTTTGAAAACATTGCTAGTAAAGTTAATTTCTCTAATTCAAATGTTTTCTCACTCTTGTAACACTACAAATTACCTCTCTCATCTCCAGGTGAAAAGTCAGAAGACTGCAAGCGTATTGTGCCTCCTCATACTGGTGGTCTGTAGCCAGACAATTCCTATTTCCCCTGACAGGAGTTTCTAACAGTTCAATGTCTCTTTGATCAAATCCCAAGAAGATAAGTTTTCATTTTCTCAAAGAGAAGGCAAGAAAATTGTAACCAGTGGTATATACCATCATGGAGACTGAGAGCCATAACAACCCTCAGGAAAGACCCACACCCTCTAGTAATGGGAAGGCTTCAATGGGAGACAATCATTCGTTGATTAAAGCTGTTAGAGATGAAGACATTGAGTCGGTCCAGCAATTGCTAGAAAGAGGGGCTGATGTCAATTTCCAGGAAGAATGGGGCTGGTCACCTTTGCATAATGCAGTACAAGTTGACAGAGAGGACATTGTGGAACTTCTGCTTAGTCATGGTGCTGAGCCTTGTCTGCGGAAGAAGAATGGGGCCACTCCCTTCATCATTGCTGGGATTGTGGGAAACGTGAAGTTGCTCAAACTATTACTTCCTAAAGTAACAGATGTCAATGAGTGTGATGTTAATGGCTTCACAGCTTTCATGGAAGCTGCTGTGTATGGCAAAGTCGAAGCCTTAAGGTTCCTGTATAACAACGGAGCAGAGGTGAATTTGCACAGAAAGACAATAGAGGATCAAGAGAGGGTCAAGAAAGGAGGGGCCACTGCTCTCATGGATGCTGCTAGAAGAGGGCATGTAGATGTCGTAGAGATCCTCCTTCATGAGATGGGGGCAGATGTCAATGCTCGGGACAATAGGGGCAGAAATGCTTTAATCTATGCTCTTCTGAACTCTGATGATGAGAAGGTGAAAGCCATTACTCGCCTTCTGCTGGACTATAAGGTTGATGTCAATGTGAGGGGGGAAGGAAGGAAGACGCCGCTGATCTTGGCAGTGGAAAAGAAGAACCTGGATCTGGTGCAGATGCTTCTGGAACAAACAGCTATAGAGATTAATGACACAGACAGTGAGGGTAAAACAGCACTGCTGCTTGCTGTCGAGCTCAAGCTGAAGGAAATTGCCCAGTTGCTGTGTCGCAAAGGAGCCAGCACAAAATGCGGGGACCTCGTCGCAATAGCGAAGCGCAATTATGACTCTGACCTTGCAAAGTTCCTTCGCCAGCATGGAGCTGTAGAAGACGTTTGCCCTCCTGCTAAAGCCTGGAAGCCTCAGAGCTCACGTTGGGGGGAGGCCCTGAAACATCTTCACAGGATATACCGCCCTATGATAGGCAAACTCAAGATCTTTATTGATGAAGAATATAAAATCGCTGACACTTCCCAAGGGGGCATCTACCTGGGGTTATATGAGGAACAAGAGGTAGCTGTGAAGCGGTTCCCTAAAGGCAGCACACGGGGACAAAATGAAGTCTCTTGTTTGCAGAGCAACCGAGCCAATGGTCACGTGGTGACGTTCTATGGCAGTGAGAGCGACAGGACCTGTCTGTATGTGTGCCTTGCCCTGTGTGAGCACACGCTGGAGAAGCACTTGGACGACCGCAAAGGAGAGGCTGTGCAAAACAAGGAAGATGAATTTGCCCGCAACATCCTCTCATCTCTGTTTAAGGCTGTTGAGGAACTACACCGGTCTGGATACACTCATCAGGATCTGCAACCGCAGAACATCTTAATAGGTGAGTCCCCAGTCTTCTCCAGAAATGTAGGGTCTTTATTTATCAGAGGAACAGCTTTTCATGGCAGAATAGGAAAGAACTAGAGTCAGTGTGAGTTGTTCAATTTGAGGATGAATGTAGCAAATCCACAGATACAGTGCGGTTTCTCCTGCTACCAGGTAGAACCTGTATTATTCCGTGTGGAGGTGAAGGAAGCTCATGGAATACCAGGCTAAGCTTATGCTGCCCTTAGCAAATACAAATATGAATGTAGGTCTTGGATGGAGCCAACTCCAAGTTCAAATTCTTAGAATAGTCTGCAAGTAAGAGAATCTAGAAAGTGTGTTCCTTCAGACAAGGTGGCAGCTAACAGTGAATGTTGTGTGTGTGCTCAGTTACTGTGAAACTTAACGGCAAAACTGAGGTCAAACTTGGGATCCAGGATAAGATGTGACACAAATGAAACACACTGCAAGGAGGCTGAACAAGTCAGTGTGCGCTCTTGTAAACCAAGACCATACACTAAAGCAATGTTCAAGGAAACAAGCATAGCTGAGTATAAAGTCCCAGGAGACAAGGTAGTGCAGTAGGTAGAGCCTCGGCTTGGACTTCCCTGGTGGTCCAGTGGTTGAGAACCTGCCTGCCAATGCAGGGACACATGTTCGATCCCTGGTCCAGGAAGATTCCACATGTCGCCAGGCAACTACGCCCATGCGCCACAACTACTGAAGCCCTTACTCTAGAGCCTGTACTCCACAGCAGGGGAAGTCACCGAAACGAGAAGCCCGTGAACCGAAACTAGGGAGTAACTGCTGCTGTCCACAGCTAGAGAAAGCCATCTTGCAGCAATGAAGACCCAATGCAGCCAAACATAAATAATAATTTAGAAAGATCCTCAGCTTCAGCCAGGTTTAGGGAGCCTTGCAGCCTAGTCCCACCACTTTGTAGTTTTGTAACCTCAAGCAAGTTGCTTAATTCTGTGAGTGTTGGTTTCCTCCCTTGGGACTGATAATACCTCCTTCATAAGGTTGTTACAAAGTCTAAGTGCCGTGTGTCAAATGGACAAGTCACCTGTACATGGTACGTGCCCAACAAAGGCCAGGTACTTGTCTAGAGGGCTAAAGCGGAAGTGGATACCTAACCTACAGACATGCACTAGTTTAACTTTGGTGTAAGGGACCAGGGCAAAAAGAAGGTGTGGGCATTTAGAGGCAGAGAGCAGTATATAAGGTACTGGAAGACAGAAATGAGTACACATAAGATCTGGCTGTAGTTTGAGGACACGTGCTCATGCCATTCCTTCCTGGTTTTAAGCAGCTTTGCTGGGGAGACGGACAAGGGCCAGAAGTATGTACAGCTCTACCTGGTGAGAAAGAGTCTTTGAGGTTCATTCAGGGGTGAGGACCTTCCCAATTCTACATGCCGATCTTGATGTGAAAGGGTCACACATCACATTCTAAAGAAAAATAGTCTCTGACTACCTATTCTTCAAATTTTGTAGCACCATTTCTTCCACTCCTAAGCGTGAACAATAAAGAATCGATTATATTTCTGCATCAAGGTGGTGAACCTAGCACATACTGCAGACTCTTCCCTGTATTAAATTCTTTAAATGATGGGAAAAGATTTTTAAGTGAATTTGTAATTAAAATCAACATTAAAAAAAGAATTCTTAGAGGACAAAATCCTTGAGGAATCATGGAGAGGCTAAACATAGATAGGATGGGATTGAAGAATAGCATAGGAGCCCAGGACAAAGTCAGAAAGCCACAGAAAAGCATTCCTCATGAAAGTGGGAAGAGTACAGAACAGCACCACTCAAAAGCGATGGAAGCCAGAAATGAGGGAACCAAGGACCAGAGAGCAGGCAGATTGCTACCTCAGTAGAAATTAGGAAGATCAAACCCTGGGCTTCCCCTCTCCCCTAGGGACCAAGCATCTATGACAGGCCTTTCTGCCTGCAGACAGGGGGACTGCTTGAGACATTGAGTCACTGATGATTTTAAGAGAAAGACTCAAATGTGTTCCTTTATATGGCTGGGAAATATTCCATCTATTACATATATATGTACCACAACTTCTTTATCCATTCATCTGTCGGTGGACATTAGGTTGCTTCCATGTCCAAGCTATTGTAAATAGTGCTGTGATGAACTTTGGGGTATATGTGTCTTTTTCAGTTATTGTTTCCTCAGGGTATGTGTCCTGTAGTGGGATTACTGGGTTATATGGTAGTTTTATTCCTAGTTTTTAAAGGAATCTCCATACTGTTCTCCATGGTTTGTGTATCAATTTACATTCCCACCAACAGTGCAAGAGGATTCGCTTTCCTCCACACGCTCTTCAGCATTTATTGCTTAAAGTGGGGGGTGGGGGGGGTGGCAGGGAGAGGGTGGGACGAATTGAGAGAGTAGCACATAACATTACCATGAATAAAATAGATAGCTAATGGGAAGTTTCTGTATAACACAGGGAGCTCAACACAGTGCTCTGTGACAAGCTAGAGGGGCAGATGAGGTAAGACTCAAGAGGAAGGGATATAGGTATACTTATGACTGATTCACATTGTTTTATGGCAGAAGCCAACACAATAGTGTAAAGCAATTATCTTCCAATTAATAATAAATTTAAAAAAACTCACAAGAATTCAGAAAAAAAGAGAAACAAAGAGCTGTTATATACACAGGATATCTGCCAAAGCAACTATTAAATGGCATGGCCCACTTACCCCAGAGCTTCACTGAGAAAAAAGCAAAGCAGAAGATCTGACAGTGCTCTCATCCCTCCTCTGTGTTGGATGGCATTAACAGTAGCAACTCAGGATGTCAGGGAGTCTCAACTGCAATGTAAAACATACAGTCAAAAATCACCTAAGAGTTGCTGGTAGACTTCCCTGGTGGTTCTAGTGGTTGGGACTCCCTGCTTCCAATGCAGGGGCCATGGGTTCCATTCCTGGTTGGGGAACTAAAATCCCACATGCCACACGATGTGGCAAAAAAAAAAAAAAAAAAAAGTTATAAGAGTTGCTGATACTGAAAGGTTGTTGCTGAACCACAAAAGATGCCAGGATTCTTGGCCTCCGGAGGAGAAGAATTCAATCCGGGGCCAGTGACAAGGCTTGATCACTCAGAGCTTTTGTGTAATAAAGCTTTATTAAAGTATAAGAGATAGAGAAAGCTTCTGACATAGACATCAGCAGGGGGCAGAAGGAGTGCCCCCCTGCTAGTCTTTAGGCGGATGTTATATAGCTACTAGCATTCTGCTAATTAGAGAAAGGAAATGTCTCAAAACTCAGAGACTGGCACCAGGCCCCTCACCCACAACACACATTTTGAGATAACATTGGCATTAGGCGAGTCATCCCGGGTTATAAAACGATTGACATGAATCTTGAAGAAAGGCAGGTTTCCAAGTAAATATAGAGAGTTTCATTAACATAGATTAGGAGAATAATGTATGAGTAAAACATACTGGTTTGTCAAGTGGGTTCTGAGTCTGAGGCAGAACCGACTTGAAGACAGAGTCCAGGGTAAATACATGGTTCATTAACATAGCTTAAAACAAATATTTCCATAAGAAAAATGCATTGGTTAGCTAACGGTTTGAGAAAAGTTAAGTTCAGAAACGCTGGGCTGGATGAAGCACAAGCTGGAATCAAGATTGCCGGGAGAAATATCAATAACCTCAGACATGCAGATGACACCACCCTTATGGCAGAAAGTGAAGAAGAACTAAAGAGCCTCTTGATGAAAGTGAAAGAGCAGAGTGAAAAAGTGGGCTTAAAGCTCAACATTCAGAAAACTAAGATCACGGCATCCAGTCCCATCACTTCATAGCAAATAGATGGGGAAACAGTGGAAACGGTGGCTGACTTTATTTTTGGGGCTCCAAAATCACTGCAGGTGGTGACTGCAGCCATGAAATGAAAAGACACTTGCTCCTTGGAAGAAAAGTTACGACCAACCTAGACAGCATATTAAAAAGCAGAGACATTACTTTGCCAACAAAGATCCATCTAGTCAAGGCTATGGTTTTTCCAGTGGTCATGTATGGATGTGAGAGTTGGACTATAAAGAAAGCTGAGTGCTGAAGAATTGATGCTTTTGAACTATGGTGTTGGAGAAGACTCTTGAAAATCCCTTGGACTGCATGGAGATCCAATCAGTCCATCCTAAAGGAAATCAGTCCTGAATATTCATTAGATGGACTGATGCTGAAGCTGAAACTCCAATACTTTGGCCACCTGATGTGAAAAACTGACTCATCTGAAAAGTCCCTGATGCTGGGAAAGATTGAAGGTGGGAGGAGAAGGGGACGACAGAGGATGAGATGGTTGGATGGCATCACTGGCTTAATGGACATGAGTTTGAGTAAACTCTGGGAGTCGGTGATGGACAGGCCTGGTGTGCTGCAGTCCATGGGGTCTCAAAGAGTCAGACACGACTGAGCGACTGAACTGAACTGAACTGAACTGAACTTCAGGTGGAGCTAGGTGTCATCATGGCAACACAGAATTTTAAGAGAAACCTCTTTTTAAATTTGTATAGAGAAGGGGAGGAGAAAGCAATGGCACCCCATTCCAGTACTCTTGCCTGGAAAATCCCATGGACGGAGGAGCCTGGTGGGCTGCAGTCCATAGGGAGCTAAGAGTGGGATACGACTGAGCGCCTTCACTTTCACTTTTATGCATTGGAGAAGGAAATGGCAACCCACTCCAGTGTTCTTGCCTGGAGAATCCCAGGGATGGGGTAGCCTGGTGGGCTGCTGTCTATGGGGTCCCACAGAGTTGGCCACGGCTGAAGTGACTTAGCAGCAGCAGCAGCAGCAGAGAAGGGGAAAAAAAATCTTAACATTTGTAGTTTGTTTCCTCCTGCCACTTAAGAGAGAAAAAGGAGCCTTGATGGGCTACAATCTGTGGGATCACAAAGAGTCAGACAGGACTGAGTGACTAACACTTTCACTTTTCATGGGGAAAAAAATCAAATGCTAGAAGAGATGTGAAGTGTTCATTAAACGCTTTCAAATTTCTGTAGCAGAAAACACCAAGTGGCTTAAATAAGTGAAGGGAATTATTGAAATAATTGAAAACAGTCTGTGATTTATGATGTGCACCCCGTCTGCTCCTTAATCTCCATGCATTCCTATCTGGAATTCTCTCTTCCCTTTCTTCCCCATTCCACTCACCCATCCAATTTCTACTGATCTTTTCTCTCTAGGCATCTCTTCCTTTTTTTTTTTGGCCTCACCCTGAGGCTTGTGGGATCTTAGTTCCCTGACCAGGGATTGAACCCATGCCCCTTACACTGGAAGTGTGGGGTCTTAACCACTGGGTCTCCAGGAAATTCCCTAGGCATCTCTTCCTTAATGAAAACTTCCCCCTCTCTATGCAGCCATGTAGTTCTTCTCATGGTACACTTTTAGGGCATCCTGAACTTTTGGCTAGCATTTTCAAAACTGCAATTAATGTTTAGCCATGTATTTATCCCTTTACTATCGGTCTCCTTGCCCAGAGACTCTAAACTCTGTAGAGCAAGGACTGTGTTCTCCTTCCTCGCCATCATTTTTTCTCTCATAAGACATTTGTTGAACAATTTGATGGGTTCATTTTTGTTAGACTCTGGATTTCCCTACAATGCTGAGGTCCAAATTCATAATGAAAGGGCTCTGAGTACACAGTTGCACTGGCTGGTATCTGCGGTTACCCAGCCTTCCTTCTCAGACTCCTTTAAGCCACCTCTTTGAGGACAAATCACCTTTCACTCTGTTCCCCACCTCTCTTATCCCTGTTTCTGAGGACTCAGTGGCTTCCTTCAAGGGAGGAAGATGCTGAAGGGGGGAGGGAGGCAACGACTCATTAGAAGCACATGGTTGACTCATGGTCACAGATGACAATGTCATAGAGGGCAGTGGCGAGTGGGCTTGATTTGGTGGAATGCTACGCTAAGGTGGTGTTGGATTTGGACCCTTCGGCTCTAAGGTCCAGTTGTTCTTCAGCTGTAGGACGTAACCTCAACTCTGGCCAGCAGCTTCTTTACAAGTCTGTGCTCTTTGACCCCAGGAATTGCATGAAGGGGGAGCTGGCTATACTTATCCTCTTGCTTCCCCAACCCGTGGCTTGGGATGTGTAAAATGTAAATCTTGCTCTTGGCAGATACCAGTAGGTCAAAGAACGCAGTGCACATGACTGTTTTGAAAAGTAAACAAGGCAGATATGAGCTCATCATTGTCTTCCTCAGTGATGATGGATTGTACATTGAGTTACAGATTTATGTAAATTAATTCTAACATGGGGATTGAGGATTTTCTTTTTTAAAAATGTATTTATATATTTTTTAATTGAAGGATAATTGCTTTACAGTATTGTGTTTGTTTCTGCCAAACGTCAACAAGAATCGGCCACAGTATACATGTCCCTTCCCTTTTGAACCTCCCACCCACCTCCCACCCTCTAGGTTGTTACAGAGCCCCAGTTTGAGTTCCCTGAGTCATACAGCAAATTCCCATTGGCTATCTATTTTACATATGGTAATGTAAGTTTCCATGTTACCCTCTCCATACATCCCGCCCAAGAATAAGCAATTTCAATGCATATCCACAAACTCTCCTTTAGATTCCAAGAATGGTGCTTGCCTGGCAGATTTTGATAAAAGCGTCAAGGGGACTGGAGATCCACAGGAAATCAAGAGAGATCTAGAGGTAATTTCTAGAAACAGTTTTCTTTTCCATCTCTCTACTTCCTTATTCGTTCATTATCTTACTTCCTGTGGCTGATTAAAGGACGTTCCTATTTTGCCTAGGAAAGAAAGAAGTTTCAAGGCATTTCCCTGGTATGATGGCCCTCACTCCCTTGCAGACAACAGCATGTCTCTGGGTGGGTGTGGAGTTGGTCCTTGCTGTGGCCGTTTCTGTGTCTCTTTGCATGTCTCTTTACCCTCACAGGCTAAATAGCAAATACATTGAGCATGCCACATTTCTTGAAGAATTACCTCCAGGAGATTTCTCCAGAATAATTCCACAATTCCTGTAGGAGGTATTTGCTGCCTGAAGACAAAGTAAATGAGATTTCTTTTCCCACTCTATTCAAATGCATGTGCTAAACTCCTAGGAGGGCCAGATACTAAGGCCCTCTGAAGCACATGGGAATGATGGGATTGATCCCCAGCTCAAAAGAGACTATACTTGGCCCCACAGGTTAAGATCCTAAATAACTGTTTCCCCAGAGAGGAGACAAAGCAGGAGACATATAGCCTCTGTAGACCACAGCTCCTGGATAGACTCTGAGCCGTTAGGGCAGCTGGCCCCTGGAGTTCTCCAGGGTGCTGAACTTCCAACCCAATTGCTAAGAGTTCTCCATCCATGCCTGGCCTTTCTGGCTCAGTGGCTCCAGATTTGAGCTCCTTCCCTGACTGGTGTCCTTCTTAATGCAGAAGTTCCTGTGCTGGTCTCCTCCCTAGTCTTTCTTCCCTGCTATGTCCTGACTCCTGGGGTGTTCACTGTGTTCTTCTGGACCTGATCTGGCTCTTTAATGTCCTGCCTGACACAGGCCCAACCCAAAGTCCCTGTTCCTAGCCAGACTCTGAGCAACCACCCCCTCCCCTTGTTTAAAACCCTCTCCCTTTCCCTGGTTTATCTAAAAATTCTATCTGTACTTTGAGGTCTAGCTCAAATTCCTCTTCCTCTACACAGTCTGCTCTGACAGCTCTGGCCTGGGATTATCTTTTGCTCCTTATAAACCTAAACTACACTTTCTTGAAGAGTTATCCATGCCCAAGCCCATACCCAACCTGTGGGCTCCTTGAGATTCTACCCATTTTCCATTTGCTCATAGCCTGTGCCCCACCCTCCAAAGTTCCCCAAATAGAGTGCTAATTCATAAGCACTTTTGACTTGATTTATGGGCTTCCCTGGTGGCTTAGATAGTAAAGAATCTTCCTACAATGCAGGAGACCTGGGTTTGATCCCTGGATGGGGAAGATCCCCTGGAGAAGGGAATGGCAACCCACTCCAGTATTCTTTCCTGGAGAATCCCATGGACAGAGGAGCCTGGTGGGCTACAGTGCATGGGGTTGCAAAGAGTCAGAAATGACTGAATGACTTTCATTTACTCATGGCTTCTGTGCAGGCCCTGGGACTGCTGGTCCTATATGTGGTAAAAAAGGGAAATGATTCTTTTGAGATGCTGAAGAATCTAAGAACTGAAGAGTTGATTGAGCGTTCTCCAGATAAGGAAACTCGGGACCTCATTCAGCATCTGTTAGTCCCTGGGGACAATGTGAAGGGCCATCTGAGTGGCCTGCTGGCTCATCCCTTCTTTTGGAGTTGGGAGAGGTAAGGAAAACAGTGTATATTACAGGCCTCTAGGATGGAGATGGTGAGTGTATTAGTCAGGGCTCTTTATATTGGGTTGGCCAAAAAGCTCATTTGAGTCTTTCCATAAGATGTTACTATAGAAGAACCACAAAGAACTTTTCAACCAACCTGATATATATACAAAATAAGGAAATGCCTCATGCAATACTGGGGCTGAGAAGTTCCACCATCTGCCCTCTTCAAGCTGGTGACCCAGGAAAGTCAGTTGTATAATTTAGTCTGAATTCAAAAGCATAGGAACCAGGAGAGCTAAAGATGCAGATTCCAGTAAAGGTCTGAGGGCCTGAGAACTTGGAGAACTGAGAGCAGGAGTAGAACCATGTCCCAGCCAAAGTGATCAGCAGGCAGGGGGCAAATTTCCCCTTTCATTCTGTTCAGGCCACCCATAGATTGGATGATGCCTACTTGCACTGGGAAGGGCTGTCTGCTTCACTGGTTCAAATGCTAATCTCCTCTGGAAACATCCTCACAGACACACCCAGAGTAATATTTAATCTAAGTGCTGTGTGTGTGGTTGGTGAAATTAACAGATGAAATTAACCATCACGGTGAGGTGGGCAGGAGTCAGACTGGGAATCAGCAGACCCAGGCTTTTCTCTCAGCTTGGAATTTCCTGGGAGGACGTCATCAGAAGAGTGACTTAACTTCTCTGGATCTGATTTTCTCCATTGAAGAATAGAAAAATGATTTGGGCAAAAAGAGACAGCAAGTGCTCTCCTAATGTGCAGATTGTTTAGAGACATGCTTTTACTACTCTTATCAAATGCCAAAATCTAATAGTTTCCTCCTTCTGGGAAAAGTGGGAAGGGTGGAATGATCATGATCATTCTGTCATTCTCAGCCGCTACCGGACCCTACGGGATGTGGGAAACGAATCTGACATCAAAACACGAAATACTAATGGCAAGATCCTCCAGCTTCTGCAACCTGAAACATCTGAACTTCCAAGTTTTGCCCAGTGGACAATTGAGGTATGAACAACTCCTATGGTCTGGGAGTTATTCCAGGAATAAGAATCTGTGTCATGTGTTATGTTGGTTTTCCTAACTTTTTTATACTATGAGCCTGGTTCAATCAAGGGGTAAGAAGGGTTTTCCTTGCCCTCCTCCCATCCCAGACCCCCTCAGCTCTTCTGGGTCTCTGCTGTAGGCGAGGTTCTCCTGAGATATTCATCTAGGCTCCTCTTTAGGATGGACTTGTCACAGCCCACAAGCCTTTTCCTTTTCTGTGACTCTTTCTCTCAAGCCTTATTTTCTGAGTGAGGTCTGACTAATAATTCTATTTCCACTGTGACACGAGCAGCTGATTAAATAGAGTTTAGTCCAAGGGAGGTACTTCCACAGGGGCATTTCCATCCAGGGAGCCTGGCTGCCTCTGATGCCAGTGAACAGCCCAGCATTGAGCATCCACACACCCATACCTGCTTTCTGGATGAGAAAACAGAGAAACAAAAAACAATCATCTTTCAAATTCCTTCTCTTCCAGAGAAGGTCCGCCCAACTTGAACTCAATATAGTGGAACATGGGCTTCCCAGGTGGCACTAATAGTAAAGAACCCGCTTGCCAATGCAGGAGACACAAGGGACGTGGGTTTGATCCCTGGGTTGGGAAGATCCTCTGAAGGAAGGCATGGCAACCCACTTCAATATTCTTGCCTGGAGAATCCCACGGACAGAGGAGCCTGGTGGGCTACAGTCCATAGGGTCGTACAGAGTCAGACATGACTGAAGCAACTTAGCACACAGGTACTTATGGTGGAGCATAGTAATTAATCACTCATTCAGTCTAATTGGCACCATTAGAACTTTCACTATTATTAGTTAGAAGACATCTGTCAAATACAAGTATGTGTTAGGACCACGCGAGGTCATGGATATACAAAGCAGAATATAGCATCCAAGTGGGGCTGAGAGACCTACAGAAGGGATGGCTGTGGGATACATGCTGGGTACCCCTGAGACATAAGCAGAGCATTATGGGAAAATCCATAACTCTCGTCTTTGAGTGGGACCAACATCTTTCATATCTTGGGCCTGATGTAGGGCTCTGCTTCTCCCATACCTCCTTGTTTCTGGGTCTCGTTTTGCTTTCCTTCCCTTGTCTGCCTCTAGATCACAGGTCACACTCATAATTGCTGGCTTAATCTGTCTTTCCCGCTGCCCAGTAAGTTCTGCAAGGAACTGATGGTACCACCCAGGCAGCCTTCTAGTCACCAGTTACTCTTCCTAAGGGACCCTCTGGCTTCATGGTTGTTGCATCTTATTCTCTTACTCCAAACTATTTCTAAATATCAGAACTATCTACAAAGAGTGTGAGCACAAATAGCCAGTGGGAATTTGCTGTATGATGCAGGGAGCTCAAACCAGGTGCTCTGTGACAACCTAAAGGGGTCGGAAGGGGTGGAGATGGGAGGGAGGTTCAAGAAGGAGGGGACATATGTATATACTTATGGCTGATTCATGTTGCTATATGGCAGAAACTAACACAATATTATAAAGCAATCATCCTCCAATTAAAAATTTAAAAAATAAATGAAAAAAAAAGTGAGAGCACAAAGAAGAAGGCATTACTGATATGAGAGCAGCTGCCCTGGGACACCTAGGGACAAGGAGAAACATGTAACCTTTGGAAGCATAACTACAAACAAAACAAAGAACAGCCACACTCACTACGGCAATGGCTGCAAGGCCTGGTCTCAGTCAGGACAACCCTCCTTAAAGAGGCGATGTAATCAGATTTGAATTTGGAAAGGTGGCCGCAGGATAGCAGTACTGTATAGTATAATGAGCCAATTTCCTTATGTAGTAGCCAACGATTTCCTAAACCGTGTTTTACTGTAGTTAATTTCTATGAAAATAATTCTCTTGGAAAATAGATACACAAATTTAAAGTTATTTATGGTCCCACATCCAAATACAACCACAATTAGCACTATGGTGCACCGTGTTTACTTCCATTCTTTTCTATTAATTTGCTTTATTAATTAGTGGTAATTTTGACCTATATTCAAATTTGTATTCTGCCTTTTTGTATTAACATTCTATCAGATTTATTTTGTATTGTTACCACATTTTTGTGTAATTTTTTTTTTTTAGGTTGACAAATCTGTGATGAAAAAAATGAATGCATTTTATAAAAAAGGGAATACCTATCAGAACACTGTAGGTGACCTGCTGAAGTTCATCCGGAATGTGGGAGAGCACATTAATGAACAAAAGAATATAGAGTAAGAACTGTTTTCACTCTTATAAGTCATATATGAGATGAGAATAATTTAAAAATTCCAGTTCTGAGTTCACATCTGCTATTGGATGTAAAGAAGAAAACTTATTTGATGAAGGGAAAGTCATTCCTCCCTTCTGTTTGGAAAAGGCCCACCTCGAGGGTCTTATAGTCGATGATGGACGTTCCCATCAGGCTCTTGTCTTCCTTTTCCGTTTTTGTTGAGCCTGCTTCTAATGAGAAGGGACACAGGAGACTGGGTGGCTGCGTAAAACAAATGTACATTGTGAGTGTAGCCCCATGTTAATTCACTTAGCTTTTGCTTCCCAAAACCTCAGTTGCAGACTCACCCAAAGTCTGCAGTTTTCAGGGCTCTTTTGGATTTCAGCATTGTAGATAAGAGATTGTAGAACTGTATTATCTCCATTTTATGGATAATAAAACTGAGGTGCAAAAAAACTTAAGTTGCCGAAATTTACTGTTAGATGAACAGTCAGGAGATGGATCTTGCTCTGTCAGATTCCAAAGTCTTTATTTATTCTGCTATAGACACCAGGGGAGCAAAAGAAAATCTCCAGGGCCATATGCTGTAAAAGGGAGGATGCAGAGTTTGAGGCAGGCATATCAAAATATTTCTGTTTCATTTCAGGATGAAGTCAAAAATTGGAGAACCTTCCCAGTATTTTCAGGAGAAATTTCCAGATCTGGTCATGTATGTCTATAAAAGACTACAGAACACAGAATATGCAAAGCATTTTCCAAAAAATCTCAACCTGAACAAAGCCGACGTGTGATGGAATTGGTGGTGGTGAGCAGGCTGGCCAGCCCTAGTGCCTTTTGAATTCAGGGAGGTACAATTTTGCTGTGCGAGTCACAACTCTCTGGGCCTCTTGATTTTTTATTTTTATTCTTTGGCCATGCCATGCAGCACGTGGGATCTTGTTTCCCCCATCAGGGACTGAACCTGGGCCCTCTGCAATGGAAGTGTGGAGTCCCAGCCGCTGGACCACCAGCGAATTCCCTGGGCCTCTTGACTAACCTGGTTGCTTGTGAGTGATGAATTGGATAGCCGATGTGTCAGTTCCTGGCGCAGTGCTCAACATTCTCCACATTCACGACAACAAAAAGTGTATGCTCAAACTACTTTGGTCCTTAGTAAAGCTTAGTGGCAGGAGCTGAGAGGGCATCCTGCTGAGATGGCATCCTCTTGCCAATTGCACCGAAGGAGTGAGTTCCTGGACCCCTAATGCTTTATTTTTACATCAATTATCTCATGTAATTCTTCCAACGACCTTGCAAGATAGGATTAATGTCCCCATTTAGGAACTGAAGAGCCCGACAGACTCAGGGAGGTTGAACAACTGGACGCAGCTTATACAGCCTGCACAGAGTGCCGTATAAACGGACGCGGAGCTACTGTTAACTCTCACTCGGTCACCTTAGAACTCAATGACTAGCTCAGAGCTCTTCTGCATGAGACCCAAAAAGAGTAGGTCAAAGGGACTCTAAGTGGTTCATTCGTTCCATTCATTCATTCATTAATATTTGTTGAGCACTAACTAGTATGTCTAAGCACCAATTATATGAGCCGCGTCCCTTCTAGAATCACCTGTGCTGGTTTCCTATGACATAAGGTACTATTTTTGAACTGTTGACAATCTTGCCCTTCAGAGGCCATTTGGCAGTTGAAATGGCTTTCTGAGCAGAGGGTAGGGGGTGGTACTGGTGTTCTAATAGAGGTCAGGGATGCTGCTGAATGCTCTATGATATACGCAGGACAGCACCCCGCAAACAGAATGATCCAGCCTAAAATATCAGTGGCTTGAGGATGAGAAACTCTGCCTTAAGAGGCTGTGACACCTCTGAGCTGGCTGGGAGCCCAGGACTGTGGAGTGTGTGGCCCACCTCACAAAGGAGTGACCAGAGTTTGATGTCTTGCTTTAGGATCTGTAATGAGACAGCACCAGAGTCACCTCCTCAGGAAGTCCCCTGAAGCCCCTCACTTTCCACACCCGAGTCTGAGTGTCCTATCTGCTCCCTAGCACCCATAGCCACCCCAGAGCATGCTTCTCTCCACCCAGAGCATGGTTCTTCCTCTCTGGAATCTAAGCTCCTTAGGGCCCATGATATATTGATGTGTGTTATTACAGCCCAGCAAAATGTCTGCCACATGGCAATGATCAATAATTATTCATTGAAAAATGAATGATCCATCTTATAGATGAGTAATATTTGTAGATGACATTTTGATGGTGTTTTACACCTGCATATTTTATCTTTTAGTTTTAAAAATAATCCTGTAAGCTAAGTGTTATGATCCTTATTTCACAGATGAGGAAACTAAGGTTAGAGACAGATTGATTTACTCAATGCATAGGAAATGTGACTATCTCGATCTGAAAGGACTTTCTGGCATGAAGTCTGATTTCTTTCCATTTATCCTCACTGGCCTGACGTGCTGCGGTTCATAGGGTCACAAAGAGTTGGACACGACTGAGCGACTGAACTGAACTGAATCCTCACTGTGGTGGTGAAGATGAAGCTTTGTAATGAAAGGAGCTGGGGAAGAACATGTCTCTTAGGTTCTTTTTAAAAAAGGAGGTGGGGACTTCCCTGGTGGTCCAGTGGTTAAGAACTGCCTGCCAATGCTGGGAACAGGGGTTTGATCCCTGGGCCAGGAAGATTCCGCAAGCCGAGGGGCAGCTAAGCCCCTTGTTGTTGTGTGCCACAGCTACTGAGCCTGTGCTCCAAAGCCCATGCCATAACCAGAGAAAGCCCACAGCACTGACGATCCAGCACGGCCATGAATAAACAGATAAATAAAAATTTTAAAATACATACATAAAAAGAAGGTGGTCTCTGTATAGCTCAGGGACCTCTACGCAGTGCTCTGTGGTGATCTAAATGGGAAGGAAATCCAAGGAAGAGGGGGTGTATACATATAGCTGACCACTTTGCTGTATAGTAGAAACTAACACAACACTGTAAGGCAACTGTATGCCAATAAAAAGAAATAAAAAATAAAAAGGAGATGGTATCGACTTCCCTGGTTGTCCAGTGGTTAAAACTCTGTGCTTCCAATGCAGCGGGCACAGGTTTGATCCCTGGTCAGGGAACTAACTGGCACCTCAAGCAGAGGTTCCAGTTACACAGAGATGAGGGGAGCTTGCCTGCCTAGAATGCACTAAACAATTGTGCATGCCTCATGGCACAGCCAATGGATAAATTAAAAAATATTAAAAGGAGATGGTCTAAAACAGGTGTTATGGAATGAAATTAACAAGTGCTGAAAGAAACTTAAGACTTCTCTTTAAGGTTTCAGGAGCAGTAGTTTTAAGCTTTCAAAGTAAGATTTGATTTTCTGATTTGTAGTGAGTACCTAGATATGACAATCAAATGTCCATTAGTAAAATTCAGTAAAACTTTGAATTATCTGAATATCTGATTTTCTTTTTTTTTTTGGGTGCCATTGCCTTTTATTTTATTTATTTATTTATTTATTTATTTTTTTTTGTTCAGGATGGGGAACACATGTATACCTGTGGTGGATTCATTTTGAAAAAAAAAAAAATCTGATTTTCTGAGTGACATTTCCACTTTAGAGAGTGGTGATATCTATAGTAGGAAATGCTCAATGATTAACTCCTGGGTAAATTTTAAGAAAGGCATTCTGCTCTTTAGTAATGGGAAAAGGAACCTAATTTTAGCTCCCCATTAATCTGAGACACCCTGGGTGTCCTTGTAGAAAAAGATCTGATCATTTTTCTCCCTGCTTTAATTCTCTAAGGGTTTCTGTGCATATGCTACAAATATTTCTGATTCAGTTGCCATTATCACAAACATTTAATTGAGCTTGTAGTTCATGTTAGGTACTGTGTTAGGCACCGTGATTCTGTGCATGGATTTGTCAAGCAGAGGTGCCAGTTACACAGAGATGAGGGGAGCTTGCCTGCCTAGAATGCACTAAACAAGCAACATAAGAGAGAAAATTATGTTAAGAATAATCATTACCACTTCTTGAGCACCCACTGCCTTCTAGAGCCGAATACTTTTACATATGACATCCCGAAACACACATGACATTGCCATAAGATGCAATTATTCCCATTTTATAGAAGATACAACTAATGCCCAGAAAGGATTGCTAAGTATGGGTAGTAAGTGGAAGAGCCAAGGTGCAAACCCAGTTCTGCAAGTCCATAGAGTGTGGTTTTTCTGGACAGCCAAAGATGGCTTTTCATCATCCTTTTCATCATCTAGTCCTCAGCTACAGGAGTTCAGGTAGGCTGGGTGGTCACTATGTGGATGTGTCTCGGGGCTTTTCATCCATTCCTTCATTAAGCCTAGGAGGTCAGAATTACCCATGACCTGCAGAGCAACCAAATCCAGTGGTCCTTCTCTGTCTTCATTAAGCTTATACCACAGCTGATTCAGGTAACTGTTCTCTTGCCCATGCCTCTGTCTTCTTTAGCATCCTCACATCACACTCACCTGCTTTCCTTCCCCACTGGCTGTTCCTCCACACTGTCCTTTGCCAGCTAGCTCCTCCTCTGCTCAAACGTTAAACACTGAGTATCCCCCAAATTAATCCTCAAGCAAGTCACTCTTTTCTCTTTCCCCGTAGTGTTCTTTTCAAGAGCTGTGACTCATATCATCATAAACAGGCAGATGATATCCATGTTCTGAAATTTATGCACCTAGTTGCCTACAAATTATCCGTCTTTTGCTTCTTTTTTCCCCGCGCCCCCACATCCAGTCTATTAACAAATCCAGTAGATTCTCGCACCAAAATAAATTCTAAATCTGTTCACAGCCATTTGTGTCTGCTGTGCTCTGACCATCATCATTTCTTGTTGGACTGAAACATGAGCCTTGAAATTGGCTACTGTGCTTTCGTGCTCATCCTCCAATAATCTTTTATCCACAAAGTGATCTTGAAAAAACATGGGTCACATCAGGTCACTTCCCTGAGGAAAATCCTTCAGTGACTTTCCTTGGCAGTTAGGATAAAACCCAACTGTTGCCACCATATGCAGGGCCTTATGTGAGCGGACGGCATCTGTATTATTGTGCCCATTGCTTTGCTGTCTTACCTGGCAGGCTCAACTCCTCCCATACTGGCCTTGTCTCTGTTCTTCGAGAATGCTGAGACCTTTGCCTCCTGGAGGTTGTGGCTCTTGTTCACCCCTCTGCCTGGAATTTGTATCTAGTTCCTTTTCATCATTTAGTTCTCAGCTACAGTGTCTGTACTTTGATGGGCCTTCCCCTATCCAAAGTTGTTCCTAACTGTCATTATTTTTGAGGACACCATAGCACTATCTGAATTTTATATGAGATTATAAAATTTTTTTCACATAAAAAAACCTTTCTTCTTCATGATGATGAGAACATAAGCTCCGTGATAGCAGTAATGCTGTCATATTCACCATTATATTCCATCTCTGACACTTAGTACAGTGCCTGGAACAAAGCAAATTTTGATATATTTTTATTGAATGGAGAAGTAAATGCTTCTATGAGTGTAATATGTCACCATTAAGTTAGAATTATCTCATTATAAGCCTTTCTTTAATATATAAACATCTAGAAGGTCGAGATTTTTTTCTTGTTCATTGTGTTTGGCACTGAATAGGTGGTTTGGTAAAATTCATTGTTTGGCTGATCCTTTCGCCCCCGGGGGCTCTGTCATGTTAATATGGGTCTCTCAATGAATGCTGAGGGCCTGAAAAATACACAATTGAAAAGTGTGACAGCAGGTGTCGTGTGGGAGGCAGCGAAGGACATTAGGACGCTTTCTGGTGTCTCTCAAATTATTTCAAGACATTTGCCTGTAAGAGAAGCAGACGTCAGGTCCCTAACTTCCCCTGGCCTGTGGAATAACCAAGTGGTGATAGAGTCAGGCCCATGGACTTGACTGTCTGTCGTCCCTCCCACCAGCCCAGCTTCCTCTGAAGTTTGTTTGCAGATGAAACTTTCTTTGGTATTAGCTTGCACACACTTAAGGCAACAACTCTACCCCATGTGCTGTATTCACAAGTAGGTGGCGTTTATGCCTGTTTCCCTGGAGCCTGGTACAGTGTCTGACATGTTATAGGTGCATAGGAGATGCTTCTTAAATTCACTATAATTGATTTTTGAAGGGTCCCTCCTGCAGCATGGGAAAGTGGTAAGTCATGGGGCTCACTCCAAGGGCAGCTTCTTCTCATTGCCCACTCGCCTCCACTTTACGACAGTGGGGTTTCAAGATGCTTTGGATAAAGTGCAGCAGAACCTTCCTCCAGAGGAAATGTTGGGAAACCCAACTTTCCCTTTGGGCTCTCAGGGTTGCCAACATGGCCAGCGCAGTGCCTGACATATAGGAGGCACTTAATATCAGTTGCTGCTATTGTTAATCACCTAGCTCATGACAGGCTTGCAGCAAATCTTTTATGCTCCTTCTCTCTTCTCCTATTGCAGGAAATAGAAATATCAAGAGGGAAAAGTGTCACAATGTCTCATTTCTTCCACAGTGTTTTTCACCGGAGTCATGCTTTAATTGCTTTATGGACTGTTTGCTTAGCTTAAGAAAGGCTGATAACAAATAGAAGTGAGTGGAATAAAACAGGGGGATTGGATTTTCAGAGGCTGTAGAGAAACATTAACAGGATTAGACATTAATAATACTTATTGTTTTTAAAGATTAGTATGTGCCTATCACTATGTTTATCCCTAATAGAAGCCTATGAAAGCTTAACACAAGAATCCTAAAGTGATTTCGTGTTTCCAGGAAGGATGAACTCCAGTAGGGAGAACTATCAATGCAGAGACTTTCATTCTCTTTCTCTCCTGAAAATTCTCTCCTCTTCTGGAGTATTAGGTAGGATTCTGTTTTTGTGATTTTGTAAAATTGAGATAATCAAGTAGGATTTTACTTAGTAGCTCTTTTAATAAAGCTCAAATGAAAGTGACTGAAGTATGGTATTTCTTTCATGATAAAGCCTCAGTGGCCAGAAATCCAGGAAGGAGGTGATTATGCCCCATGAGTCATGGCGAGAACAGTGTTTTGCTATCTTCAGTGATTAACGAACAAGAAACACTACAGTGAACAAACCAAGATCTCTGTCCTCACAGAGAATTAGAGAGGTGGAAGATGGAATTAAGCATTAATATAGGTATGGGGTCACTAAGAGTCGGACACGACTGAGCAACTTCACTTTCACTTTTCACTTCCATCCATTGGAAAAGGAAATGGCAACCCACTCCAGTGTTCTTGCCCGGAGAATCCCAGGAACGGGGGTAACCCCAGTGGGCTGCCGTCCATGGGGTCGCACAGAGTCAGACACGACTGAAGCGACTTAGCAGCAGCAGCAGCAGCATAGGTATAGAGGGACTTCCCTGGTGGTCCAGTGGTTAAGACTCTGAACTCTCTATACAGAGTTTGATCCCTGGTTAGGGAACTAGATCTTGCATGTTACAACTAAGATTCAGTACCGTCAAATAAATAAAACAATAAAATGCAAAAAATGATATGGCACACTAAAAGGTGATAATGACCAGGGATGAAAGTGTGGTAGATTAAGAGGTTGGAAATTAGAAAAAGTGAAATTAAAATAGAGTGACCAGAAGAAAAAGCCCTCTGTACTCATTCTCATTATTATCTTCTTCTCTTCTTTGGGCTTCCTGGTGGCTCAGCTGCGATGTATCTGCCTGCAATGTGGGAGACCCCGGTTCGATCCCTGGGTTGGGAAGATCCGCTGGAGAAGGGATAGGCTACCCACTACAGTATTCTTGGGCTTCCCTGGTGGTTCATCTGGTAAAGAGCCCACCTGCAATGTGGGAGACCTGGGTTTGATTCCTGGGTTGGGAAAAACCCCTGGAGAAGGGAATGGCTACCCACTCCAGTATTCTGGCCTGGGGAATTCCATGGACTGTATGGTCCATGGGGTTGCAAAGAGTTGGACACAACTGAGTGACTTTCACTCACTCACTTTTCTTCTCTAGCAATAAACTATATATGGCACGTATCATTAGTTCTTGAAACTAGCTCTGTTAGAATCATTTGGGGCCCGTCCTAGACTAATTAAGTCAGAACCTTGGTGGGGCCCAGGCTTAAGCTTTTCAAAAAAAAAAAAGATATCTGGAAACTTCAGGCTTCTTTCTGATCCAACACATAAGGAGCTTAGAAATCATCCCTCTGTTCTCACGGTAAGTAAAAAGTTGAACTGAAGAATCAACTCCTCTTTGATCTGTCAGAGAAATGAAGTCACAGGACAAATGACTACTCCCCAAGCGAGAGAGATGAATACAGAGAATCCTAACTTCCAGAGCAGAAACCCACCTCGGCAAGAACCAGTAACAGGATAGTAAAACTTAAGTTGTCACGTCAGTTCAGTTCAGTCACTCAGTCGTGTCTGACTCTTTGTGACCCCATGGACCGCAACACGCCAGGTCTCCCTGTCCATCACCAACTCCTGGAGTTTACCCAAACTCATGTCCGTTGAGTCAGTGATGCCATCCAACCATCATCCTCTGTCATCCCCTTCTCCTCCTGCCCTCAATCTTTCCCAGCATCAGGGTCTTTTCAAATGAGTCAGCCCTTCGCATCAGGTGGCCAAAGTATTGGAGTTACAGCTTCAACATCAGTCCTTCCAATGAACACTCAGGACTGATCTCCTTTAGGATGGACTGGTTGGATCTCCTTGCAGTCCAAGAGACTTTCAAGAGTCTTCTCCAACACCAGGGTTCAAAAGCATCAATTCTTCAGCACTCAGCTTTCTTTATAGTCCAACTCTCACATCCATACATGACTACTGGAAAAACCATAGTCTTGACTAGACGGACCTTTGTTGGCAAAGTAATGTCTCTGCTTTTTAATATGCTGTCTGTGTTGGTCATAACTTTCCTTCCAAGGAGTAAGTGTCTTAATTTTATGGCTGCAGTCACCATCTGCAGTGATTTTGCTGCTGCTTCTGCTGCTAAGTTGCTTCAGTCGTGTCCTACTCTGTGCGACCCCACAGATGGCAGCCCACCAGGCTCTGCCATCCCTGGGATTCTCCAGGCAAGAACACTGGAGTGGGTTGCCATTTCCTTCTCCAATGCATGAAAGTGAAAAGTGAAAGTGAAGTCGCTCAGTCGTGTCCGACTCTTCGAGACCCCAAGGACTGCAGCCCACCAGGCTCCTCCATCCATTGGATTTTCCAGGCAAGAGTACTGGAGTGGGTTGCCGTTGCCTGAGCCCCCCAAAATAAAGTCTGTCACTGTTTCCACTGTTTCCCCATCTACTTGCCATGAAGTGATGGGGCTGGATGCCATGATCTTAGTTTTCTGAATGTTAAGCTTTAAGCCAACTTTTTCACTCTCCTCTTTCACTTTCATCCAGAGGCTCTTTAGTTCTTCTTCACTTTCTGCCATAAGGGTGGTGTCATCTGCATATCTGAGGTTATTGATATTTCTCCCGGCAATCTTGATTCTAGCTTGTGCTCCATCCAGCCCAGCATTTCTCATGATGTACTCTGCATATAAGTTAGATAGGCAGGGTAACTAATGAATTTCTGGAGGCTCAGTGTGGACAAGTCTGAGAGATGAAAACTCCAGAGGGACTCCGCTGTTAAAGGGATGGTAAAGGCTCACACCTCCATGGACCATGTATCTTACTGGAGGAAGTCCTTTTAGAATTTTCTCAGGATTCAGCTCTTCGGTTATACCACTCCTGGTCAATCACTTTCTTCATGTTCTGAGAGGTTAGGGGAAAAGATGGAAAGAGGGAACCAGCAACTGATGTCCCCGCCCCCAACTTGGTGCCTGGTCCCTGTGGAGTGCACTTGGCCTGCAAGACTTCAGGTTACTCTCCACACAGCCCTATGAGGGTAGACACTGTCACCTCCATTTCACAAAGAAGGGTGTGGGGAATTCAGGGAGGTTGAGTAATTTGCTGGTGATCACAGAGTTCCTAAGGAATGGAGAGAAAACCAGCCTGCGTCAGGGGAAACTGGAACTCTGAAGGGAGGGCAGCAGGGCCTCCTGCTTGGGCTCTGCTGGCCAGGGGAGCGCCCATGTGCCAGAAACTCTGGATGACAATGGCTGGCGCGTGGTTTTGATCCAGAATAGGGAGTAGTATTTCTACTAACCTCTTCAATTGGAAGTGACCTTAGGAGTCTTCTGGGAAGTAACATCCCTGTGCCCTTTAATGAGATTATGGGAGGCCCACGATTATAAACATGGCTGTCTTCTATTCTGGTTAATGATATGCGGAGCTCGTTGAGGAGCAGGGGTGAGGACCGGCCCCCCGAGGTGCTGCACAGGAGAGCGCCTCTCTTCTGCAGTGACACCTGGGTCATTTGGAGCCACTCATGATGATGGACTACTGCTACAGAAAGAGGGCCGATTTATATCACTTCTAGGCCCACAGAAGTGAAAAGCTTCTGGAAGGTGGAAGACAGATCTCTCTCGGGCTCTTTTGCTCTGTTTCTTTCTGTCAGCCTTTAGTCTGAATGGGTTATATGAGCTTCCTTTAAAAAACAGAAAGTTCTGAAAGCATCAAGCATTACTGGAATATGAAAATGTTTCATAAGGAAATTTGGATATTTCTTCTTTGTTGTGCTGGTCACAATTGTATTGATTACTAATTCGATTTTCTGGTCAACAGCACCATCTACTCTAATGGACTGTGAGGTCAGCGTAATTGGCTGTAAGGTCAGGGCAGCCATGAACTGCATATTCTGTTTTCTCCACTCCATTCTCAGTGCCCAGCACAGTTCGCTTACAAATGCTTTCAATGTGTATTGACGGCGCAGCTATTACATGCATTACTGTGCTAGGTGTTGGAGGTATGAAGAACAACAGGACATGGTCTCTGCCCTATAAAAGTATATAGTCTAGTAAGCGAGGCACAGACATGCATATTAAGTCGCTTCAGTCATGTCTCACTCTGTGCGACCCCATGGACTGTAGCCCGCTTGGCTCCTCTGTCCATGGGATTCTCCAGGCAAGGATACTGGAGTGGGTTATCATCTCCTCCTCCAGGAGATCTTCCTGGCCCAGGGATTGAACCCACGTCTCTTACGTCTCCTGCATTTGCAGGTGGATTCTTTACCATTAGCGCCTCCTGGGAAGCCCATACACAAACAGGTATCTCTGAGAAGTGGGGGGAAACTGTTGCAGAAACAGAAGGGTAAAAGGAGAAAGGAGATAATCAGAAGATGTCAGCGCTGTGATGTCTCTTATCACCCAGTGGAGAAGAAAGGGAAGGTCATTTTAGATAATCGTGTTGCTGGAGGTTGGAGTTCATGAGCAGGAGGGGCAAGAGATGAATGTGGAAACCTAGCCTGTGGTCGAGTTGTCAACAGTCTTGTGTCTGCCACTAAGGAGCTGAGGCTTTTTCAACTGGGCAAAGAAAGCCTGACAGTCAGCAAGGAAACAAGACCTTAGTCTCCAATCACAGGGACTGGATTCTCCCAACAACCTGAACCAGCAAGGACATGGATCCATCCATAGAGCTTCTATAAAGGAATGCAGTCCTGCACACCTTGATATTAGCCCCACGAGTCCTAGGTCAGACTTGTTACCTTCACAACTGTAAGGTAATAATTTGATGTTGTGTTAAGCCACTAAGTTTCCAATCATTCATTATGGTAGCAACAGAAAACAAATACAAGGGATTTCCCTGATGGTCCAGTGGCTAAGACTCCACATTCCCAATGCAGGGGGTCCAGGCTCGATGCCTGGTCAGGGAACTAGACCTCACAAGCAATAACTAAAGTCTGCATGCCGCAACTAAAGATCCTGCCCGAGGCAACTAAGATTCAGCACAGTAGATTAATTAATTAAAAAGAAAAAGAATACAAGGGACAAGAGTAGGCCAGCTTCCTTACCTGTCTCTTCTGCCTCAGCCCTTTCCTTAGAGGTCCGTGGCCCCTGTAGGTCTATTGTGGGGACATCTCTTTCTCCATTCTGATGACCCAGGACCCAAACATAATTTCACAGAAAAAGCAATAGCTCAAAGCAAAAACTGCAGCTCACTGGGCTGTGGACCAAGCTTGCCCACATCCAGGTTTTGCTTACCCTGCACATGTTATAAAAATTCTAGACATCTCATTCTTTTTTATTTTTCTTTTTCCTTCCTTCCCCCTTTCTCCCCCTCTTCCTTCTCTCCCTCTTTCACTTTCTCCTTCCTTTTCTTTCTTTCATTTTTTCCCAAGTAAAGAACTCTGACAGCACTGGGTTGGCAGCTCGAGCTGATTGTCAATGTCCCCTTTGAGCTCATCACAGGCTCTACCACCTTGTTATCCCTTGGGGTTGCTTTACCCTCTTACATGACCCACCTGAATCCTACAGGTGATTGACTTTGGGACATTTACCTACTTCTGGTGTTATCTCTAACACCAGATCTCTGAGGATCTGAAGTTTCTTATTCTCTCACTTCAGGGATCTCTGAAGCAACCAGAAGCAATCAGTGAGACTCAATGAAAGAGTACAGTTTTTTCCTACTCAGACTGGTCCTCCTAAGTGCCATGCGGCCTTTTAAATAACATGTTTGCAGATGCTTGCACACCTGTGCATGAATACACCTATGAGTGAGCATGCAGAGAGAGAAAGAGAAGTGAAAAACAAGCAAAGATCACAGTTTTGAATGACCCACTGAACAACCTTTCTTTTCCTTCAGTGGGACCCACTTACTGCCAGCCTATGGATCCAGCCTTGCCTCAGGCCACTGCAAGGGTAGGCAGGCAACAGCCCTGAGTTGGTATTTTATTAGATCCTCATCCGTCACCTTGCTGCTGACCTGACATCTTCTCTGGTTCCACATTCTGATTCCTGTTCTTTTGGACCAAGCTCATTCCTGGCACCTCAGTTTCAGTAACAGGGCTCTTCATCCTTTTCCTGGCATCTTGCCTTAGTTTCTTGCCTGAGTTTTGGGAACTGGAATTCTGTCTCATGCCCTCTGCTGCTTCCGTTAACTGAAGTCCTTTTCTGGAGCCCTGGCTCTGTTTGGGGAGGAGGAGGCCTTACTCCCTTCCTCTGGATCCCCTTATGTTGGATGCTTGCTCTGCTGGACTTTGTCCCAGCGCCCAAGAGGCTCCCCACTCCTTGCCTCTATCCAGACCCGCCCTAGGCATATTCGCCTACAGTGTTCCTGGACCCGTCATAGTCACAGCCCCACCCAGATGATTCTACAGTCCTGGGTGGGCATGAGCCCTGCTGTCCTCACATCTCAACACTTATCCATCTTAAGAAAAGTCTAGGGAATAAAGGTCATCAGCACAGCAGGATACTTTGTTTGGAAATTAGACCAGATTCTCCAATAAGCTTTCTAGTTTTTCCTTGTCCCGCAACCCATGGAATCAAAGAGCCACGTGGAGGGCTTATTTAGGATATTCTGACCCATTTTGCTCCCAACTGTCTTCAAAGGACAGAAAATGGGCCTGGCCACTCTGATGACAGTAATTTGGCTTATAGGCTAGACATTTTCCTGAGTCTCTTTATTGATTAATTTGGCAAATGGACAGAATTCCAGGGAAGAACTCTTCCTTTGGTGTAGAAAGCTGTGCAGATGGTCACCATGCAATGAGAACTGGCCAGAGAATCGGAAGTGATGTGTTCTGGTCCAGACTCTGAATTCATTTACCGTCTCTGTGTGCCAGTTCTTCATCTATTTAAAAATTAATGATCTCAGACATGGTCACTCACAGGGTTGTGAGGATCTGCTGAGACAACAGGGGTGTGAGTCATTGTCCGAATGGGAGGATCCTTGCAACAAAAGATCTGATCTGATAAAACAGTACCTTGCTTCCTAGAGTGTTTAATGCCATCTGCACATAGGTCTCCTGGGATTCTTCAACCACCTTGCATCAAGGATTTGCTCAAGGCCATGTGGCTGCAGAGTGCAACAGGTGTCCAGACCCTGAGGGTAGGTGTTCTGTTGCACACCCACCATGGAAAGACTGTCTCTGACTCCAGGACGGGATGGGATTGGGGGCAGAGGTGCTTCTCTCCACTCCCATCTTAGCCACTGCAGTCTGGTCCCGCCATATCCGGGCCGCTCCCCCACTGATCTTTCCGGGGGCAGATGGCGTCAGGGCATTTCATTTCTGACCAGAAAAGGTTCTGTCAGTGGGAGGAGGCTTCTGAGAGATGATGTGCCTCTGTTGGGGTCTGACTTGATTACTTCCTCTCCTTTTTGGTGCTGGGTAATTTTGGTCTGAAGGAAGAGAGAAGAGTGGCCAGTTATCACAGTGGCATTGAGGTAACTAGCACTGTACTCTCTGCTGGTTCGTTGCTGTCCTCCCCTTTAAGTGAGGTGATGGCCAAAACTGATACCCTTTTACCCCCAGAATTCTTATCCTCATCTTCCTCTTCAAGAACTTGTAACTCTGAAGCAACCCATTGCCTTTCTGTGCAAAGAGCCCCCAAGTTTCTGGCTTGTCTTCCAGGCACCAGCAACCAGCAAATGATACGTGGGCAGCTCCAAGCCCCTGTCGGACTAGCAGCAGATCTGAGAAGGTGGGATGGCTGGTGAGAAGCCAGGCCTGCCATTCATAGAGCCTACTGTCTATAAACTTGACCTTCCAGTAGCTCTTTGGCACTGTTTCCATGACGCCCCTAGGGATTCTCCTATAGCCCTAACTTACCATCAGTCCTGCTCTGATGCTTGTACAGAACTGAATTAGGCTAAATCAGATTTTGACAGTCTCAAATCCTCTCCATCCTTATTGCAATATCTGGCCATGCAAAAGAATAGCTCTTCTTTCCTGTCTTATACATTGTACTCCGGAGGACTGGAGTATTAGTGTGCTATGTTGCTTCAGTCAAGTCCCACTCTTTGCGACCCTATGGACTGTAGCCTGCCAGGCTCCTCTGTCCATGGGAGTTCTTCAGGCAAGAATACTGGAGTAGGTTACCATGCCCTCCTCCATGGGATCTTCCCAATCCAGGGATCAAACTCATATCTCTTACCTCTCCTGCAAGGCAGGTGAGGGCTTTACCCACTAGTACCACCTGGGAAGCCCCCTCCTCCATGGGATCTTCCCAATCCAGGGATCAAACTCATGTCTCTTACCTCTCCTGCAAGGCAGGTGAGGGCTTTACCCACTAGTACCACCTGGGAAGCCCCCAGAGTATTAGGGCAGCCAGCAACAAAAGATCATGTGCGACAGTTCCCCCAACAATAGCATTCTACTGGGAGGTGGGTCAGGGGCTCCATTTTCTTAAAAGTGTCCGTTTTGATGGAGGTGGGCAACAACCCATAGAGAAACCCTTCCCTCACTAGCCTGACTATAAGCCTCTTGAGAGGCTCAGCTTCTTGGTTCTGTATGCCAAGGGGTGTCGGGATGTGGAGCTAGGTTTCTCCCCCCTCTCCCATCGTATACTTGGACAAAGCAACTTCTTCTGGACCAAAGAAGAGGACTTCCAGTTCATGCCTACCCTGGGACAGGACACAGCTGCATGGCAGAGATCGCATGTCTTGACTGAGTAAAGATGCTAGATGAAGCTAAAGACAAACACAGAGAAAAACACATCAGCACTAATGGCACAGGCACTCATCGGAAGGTCATTCCAGGACAGCCTCCAGGGAAGGAGTCGGGAAAGGGAGGGGGAAGCAGTGGTGCTCCAGGGACATTTAGGAGCCTCATTTCTGGGCTACGATATATATATTTTTTGTCTTAGGAGACATTTCATTTGGATGCAGAGGTCATGATGCCAACCTCATAGATCCAAGGAAGTAAAATAAGGAGATTAATCTGCCAGAGGAGCACTAGAATCACAAGACTTTAGGGCTGTTTGGATTTTACAGATCATGGGAATGTTCTGTAGCTGCCTCCCTCATTAAGCAACAAGGGGACATAAACGGACAAGCAGGTAGGGGAAGCTGGCACCTCATGCCTTTGGGAAGCAGAGAAGCAGTATCTCCCAACCTGGAAACAAATGCTGACAACTGGGATAGAAAGGAAAGGCTGGTTGGGAGAGACCATGTAGACCACAGAGGCAGGTTTAGTGCTTGGGGGTGGAATTGGCTCGAGGCTGAAGATGGGGAAGAAAAAAGGATATAACAAGGACCCCAAAATGTGAAGCTAGAGCCAGAGTGTTTATTACAGGGATAAGAAGATCAGTAGCAGGAGCCTCTGGAAAGTAGATGGTGTGGGGTGGAGGTCCTGTTTCAGTCAGCAGGTACTCTCAGTGGGACGAAAATGTTCCCATTGGGATGTTACTATTGTCTCTTAATAAAGATCACACACCACGCCTGGAAATGGTCGACAGCCAGGAGAGAGACAGAGAAGCTTAAGGCATTCCCCTTCAAGGGCCTATACCAGGAGACATCATCAGGAAGATATAATTATTCAAATGAGAGCTGTGCATGGAGCCCTGGAAGGGTGGTCAGGAGACCTGGTTCTCACCCCCATCCCTCGTGACTGGCAGTCACTTCCCATTTTGGGGGTCTTGGTCTCTTCCTGGTCAGTAAGGAGACTTGGCCTTCCCGTCACCCTCTAAATGAGCAGTGGACTTCCACCTCCAACTCACAGTTTTGGACCGAACTTCCTGCCGCATCCCGGGGTTGAGGCCGCAACCACTCAATGCCTCTGCACAGGGTGAATCTGAGGATGGCTTGGTCTCCTGGAAGGAAGAAGGGGCACACAGCACAGTGGTGCCCAACAGAGTAAGTCTGCATGCGTCAGCAAGAGAGGCCCTGTGTGCCATTCTTCAGATTACAGGATGTGAGTCACAGAAAACCACCTCCACCTCCACCACCTCTGCAACGGAGATCGGGGGCGTGAGGCTGAGACAGGAAGCAGGATGGCCCAGGACTCTCCAGGCTGAGAACCCAGGGGGCCTGACCCTTAGCTCAAGGTGCCCTGCTGCCCTCTTCAGACTTCTGAAAAGATTTGGGCATTTGCTTCCTGGGAACTCAGCAGGAGGAAGGGAGCCAAAGGCTGGACGCTCTGGGGCCACTCCTAAGGGACACCTTCTGGCTCTTCCGAGTGAGCAGCATTTGCCCTTCCTGCCTGCCCCCTTCCCTCTCCTTTTTCTGTCACTGCTCCTCTCCTCTGCTACCCCCACTGGCATCCCCAATAAGCCCTTGCACCCCCAGGGACATTTTGCCCCACATCCTAAATAGATTGCTGATTTCCGTCTGCTGATGTGACACTTCCGTCTGCTGAGACAAGGATGATGAGCAATATTCATTGACCCTTGGGGTGACTGCAGCGGGAGAGGTAGATGGTGTGTTTCGGACTGAGGTGAGGACACTCTCAGAGGGGTAGGACACTCCACACCAGCCAGCCTTGCTTCCCTTACCATTTGGGGGGTCAGCCAGAGATGGACTGAGGTCTCAAGGACCCTTGTTTGCACTCCAGGAAGCAGGTGGGGTGCTTGTTTGTGGGGGATGGGATAGGGGCAGGGGTGGGTATCTGGGGAAGTGGACGTGAGAATGGGGCGGCTTTGAGCTGAAACGACAGGACACTCAGCTCCTGCTGTCTCAGGATGGTTAGCGGCCGTTTTTAAGTTTCTTGTCCTGTCTCTGTGTTTTGTCCTGATGCTGGTACAGTTCTCAGATCTGTTATCTTTGTTTCCCAAAATTTCTACTGCAGAGACATCCAGCCTTACCCTTCGCCAGGCACTTCCCTGTGAACCCTCCTCCCTCTCTTTAAAATTCCCTTTTTGGCTCAAGTACTGATCTCACAGTAGGTATCTGGGAAGGGGCTGAGTTTAACTGCTCTGCATTAAGAAAACATACATATGTATATATTTATTGATTAATATATGCTAATAATAACTGTATAAGCCTCTCATAATCACACTACCCAGAGATAATTCTATTGATACTGTATTTCTAAATTCTTTCCTGTGTTTCATAAAAATTATATAAATACATATTTATATATATTTACCATGCTAAAATCATACTCTGCCTCCACTTCCTAATTTTCTTACTTAACACTATGCCCCATGCCCGAGGTCAGGGGTGGCAGCCGAGTGGAACAACCCCACATCCAAGGAGCGGTGGCTGCACAGGTGCAGGAGGGCTGAGAGGAGCTACTCCACATTCAAGGTCAGGAGGGGCGGCGGTGAGGAGATACCCCTCATCCAAGGTAAGGAGCAGTGGCTGTGCTTTGCTGGAGCAGCCATGAAGAGATACCCCACGTCCAAGGTAAGAGAAACCCAAGTAAGATGGTAGGTGTTGCAAGAGGGCATCAGAGGGCAGACACACTGAAACCATACTCACAGAAAACTAGTCAATCTAATCACACTAGGACCACAGCCTTGTCTAACTCAATGAAACTAAGCCATACCGTGTGGGGCCACCCAAGATGTGCAGGTCATGGTGGAGAGGTCTGACAGAATGTGGTCCACTGGAGAAGGGAATACCACTTTAGTATTCTTGCTTTGAGAACCCCATGAACAGAATGAAAAAGGCAAAATGATAGGGTACTGAAAGAGGAACTCCCCAGGTCGGTAGGTGCCCAATATGCTACTGGAGATCAGTGGAGAAATAACTCCAGAAAGAATGAAGGGATGGAGCTAAAGCAAAAACAATACCCATCTGTGGATGTGACCGGTGATAGAAGCAAGGTCCAATGCTGTAAAGAGCAATATTGCATAGGAACCTGGAATGTCAGGTCCATGAATCAAGGCAAATTGGAAGTGGTCAAACAAGAGATGGCAACAGTGAACGTTGACATTCTAGGAATCAGCGAACTAAAATGGACTGGAATGGGTGAATTTAACTCAGATGACCATTATATCTACTACTGTGGGCAGGAATCCCTTAGAAGAAATGGAGTAGCCATCATGGTCAACAAAAGAGTCTGAAATGCAGTACTTGGATGCAATCTCAAAAACGACAGCATGATCTCTGTCCGTTTCCAAGGCAAATCATTCAATATCACAGTAATCCAAGTCTATGCCCCAACCAGTAACGCTGAAGAAGCTGAAGTTGAACGGTTCTATGAAGACCTACAAGACCTTTTAGAACTAACACCCAAAAAAGATGTCCTTTTCATTATAGAGGACTGGAATGCAAAAGTAGGAAGTCAAGAAACACCTAGAGTAATAGGCAAATTTGGCCTTGGAATATGGAATGAAGCAGGGCAAAGGCTAATAGAGTTTTGCCAAGAGAATGCATCGGTCATAGCAAACACCTTCTTCCAACAACACAAGAGAAGACTCTACACATGGACATCACCAGATGGTCAACACCGAAATCAGACTGATTATATTCTTTGCAGCCAAAGATGGAGAAGCTCTATACAGTCACCAAAAATAGACCAGGAGCTGACTGTGGCTCAGATCATGAGCTCCTTATTGCCAAATTCAGACTTAAATTGAAGAAAGTGGGGAAAACCACTAGACCATTCAGGAATGACCTAAATCAAATTCCTTATGATTATACACTGGAAGTAAGAAATAGATTTAAGAGATTAGATCTGATAGAGTGCCTGATGAACTATGGAATGAGGTTCGTGACATTGTACAAGAGACAGGGATCAAGACCATCCCCATTGAAAAGTAATACAAAAAAGCAAAATGGCTGTCTGGGGAGGCCTTACAAATAGCTGTGAAAAGACGAGAAGTGAAAAGCAAAGGAGAAAAGGAAAGATATAAGCATCTGAATGCAGAGTTCCAAAGAATAGCAAGAAGAGATAAGAAAGCCTTTCTCAGCCATCAGTGCAAAGAAATAGAGGAAAACAACAGAATGGGAAAGATTAGAGATATCTTCAAGAAAATTAGAGATACCAAGGGAACATTTCATGCAAAGATGGGCTTGATAAAGGACAGAAATGGTATGGACCTAACAGAAGCAGAAGATATTAAGAAGAGGTGGCAAGAATACACAGAAGAACTGTACAAAAAAGATCTTCACAACCAAGATAATCACAATGGTGTAATCACTGACCTAGAGCCAGACATCTTGGAATGTGAAGTCAAGTGGGCCTTAGAAATCATCACTACGAACAAAGCTAGTGGAGGTGATGGAATTCCAGTTGAGCTCTTTCAAATTCTGAAAGATGATGTGAAAGTGCTGCACTCAATATGTCAGCAAATTTGGAAAACTCAGCAGTGGCCACAGGACTGGAAAAGGTCAGTTTTCATTCCAATCCCAAAGAAAGGCAAAGAATGCTCAAACTACCACACAATTGTACTCATCTCACAGGCTAGTAAAGTAATGCTCAAAATTCTCCAAGCCAGGCTTAAACAATACGTGAACCATGAACTTCCAGATGTTTAAGCTGGTTTTAGAAAAGGCAGAGGAACCAGAGATCAAATTGCCAACATCCGCTGGATCATCAAAAAAGCAAGAGAGTTCCAAAAAAACATCTATTTCTGCTTTATTGACTATGCCAAAGCCTTTGCCTGTGTGGATCACATTGAACTGTGGAAAATTCTAAAGAGATGGGAATACCAGACCACCTTGACCTGCCTCTTGAGAAACCTGTATGCAGGTCAGGAAGCAACAGTTAGAACTGGACATGGAACAACAGACTGGTTCCAAATAGGAAAAGGAGTACGTCAAGGCTGTATACTGTCCCCCTGCTTATTTAACTTCCATGCAGAGTACATCATGAGAAACGCTGGGCTGAAAGAAGCACAAGCTGGAATCAAGATTGCCGGGAGAAATATCAGTAACCTCAGATATGCAGATGACACCACCCTTATGGCAGAAAGTGAAGAGGAACTAAAAAGCCTCTTGATGAAGGTGAAAGAGGAGAGTGAAAAAGTTGGCTTAAAGCTCAACATTCAGAAAACGAACATCATGGCATCCAGTCCCATCACTTCATGGGAAATAGATGGGGAAACAGTGGAAACAGTGTCAGACTTTATTTTTCTGGGCTCCAAAATCACTGCAGATGGTGATTGCAGCCATGAAATTAAAAGACGCTTACTCCTTGGGAGAAACGTTACGACTAACCTAGATAGCATATTCAAAAGCAGAGACATTACTTTGCAAACAAAGGTCCATCTAGTCAAGGCTATGGTTTTTCCAGTGGTCATATATGGATGTGAGAGTTGGACTGTGAAGAAAGCTGAGCGCCGAAGAATTGATGCTTTTGAACTGTGGTGTTGGAGAAGACTCTTGAGAGTCCCTTGGACTGCAAGGAGATCCAACCAGTCCATTCTAAAGGAGATCAGCCCTGGTGTTCTTTGGAAGGAATGATGCTAAAGCTGAAACTCCAGTACTTTGGCCACCTCATGAGGAGTTGATTCATTGGAAAAGACTCTGATGCTGGGAAGGACTGGGGGCAGGAGGAAAAGGGGATGACAGAGGATGAGATGGCTGGATGGCATCACCGACTCAATGAACGTGAGTTTGAGTGAACTCCGGGAGATGGTGATGGATAGGGAGGCCTGCCGTGCTGTGATTCATGGGGTCGCAAAGAGTTGGACACGACTGAGCGGCTGAACTGACTGAGCACTATAAAATAGATTTGCTTCCCTGGTGGCTCAGACAGTAAAAGATCTGCCAGCAATGTGGGAGACCCAGGTTTGATCCTTGGGTCAGGAAGATCCCCTAGGAGGGCATGGCAGTCCACTGAAGTATTCTTGCCTAGAGCATCCCATGGACAGAGGATCCAGGTGGGCTACAGTCCATGGGGTCACAAAGCATTGGACACAACTGAGTGACTAAGACTTTTGCTCTTTCAAATGGTAGGGCTGGATGGAGACAGTTGGAGGAGGAACCTTCATCCGTGGTAGTGAAGTAGCTTGCCACCTCTGTTACTGACCAGAGTCTGAGACCTATGTCCCCAGAGGCACCCCGGGAGATACTGCCGGGGAGCAGTGTGTGGGTGGGGTACCCTTTTGCTAGCACTGAGAGCCACAGATAAAATAAGGTGTTAATGCTTCTCTGAGGGCCAAGTTGATAAGATGGCTGCCCCCCAACAAATGCCCTTTGTGAAGTCTTAGAGCTGGTCCTTCTGGGCTTTGCTCCCCCTCCGTGAGTCTCGTCTGCTAGAGAATGGGGCTGCGGGTCACAGTGAAGCTTACCTCCACTCCAAGGAGGGTGCTTGTACACAGGTTTGGGAGAAATTATTATGTCCTTGAACTTCTTTCCCATGTACTGGAAGTAAGACTGGATTGCCTTCCAGGCACAAAACCTGTGAGAAAAATGGCTTCGGGTCACAGAGAGAAAACTACCCACTGAAGGGGCTGGACCACTGAGCACAGAGGAAGTGGGTGGGGACCAGTCCTCACAGAGATGGGGTCATGTCCTACGGAGAGGAGGAGAGCCCTGGGCCTCAGAGTGCTGCCTGCCAGAGGCCCTCTGAGGCCGCCTCTTTGTCCAGGCCCGGCTCCAGGGAATGCCTGGCCTGGGTGGGATGTTAGGACTTCCTTCTGGAGTCACCAGTGAATGGAGTCTGTAAAGAATGTGCAGCACTGAGGCCTGGGTGGGGCTAACTGCTGGGATGCTGACTTCTGCCTTAGACTGGGGCGGGGGGGGGGGGGTGCGGCGGGGGCGAGGGGTGGATGCGGGTGGGGGCGGGGTGAAATCACTATCTATAACCCTACCTGGAACAGTCAGAATGTCTGACTGGCCTCCTCCAGGGGCCTGATTCTTAGTTTCCAACCTGTCCCTTAACTGGGGGCTGTGATCCCCTCAGCTCATTCCCCAGAGTCCTTTCCCTGGAGTAGACCCTGGTTCCTCATGTAGACTCACTGCAACCTGGGAACTCTCGGTCCCTAGAAACCCTGGAACATTCCCCACCCTTCCTCCATGGCCTCTAACCCTTTGCTGTCTGTCAGCCTGCCCTTGGATGGCGACCTCTTGGAGGTCGGTCTTGGTGTCTTGACCTCCACCCTTCCTCCTCCTCCCTGAATGGTACTCTGTTCATTCACAGTTGGTTTTTCCCATTCCGCTTACTGAACTGGGTGTCCCTTTCATCATGAACCACCCACTACGCCACAAATGCGTTCTTTATGGTGCTTAAGAGACCAAGAGACCTGGCTTCTAGTCCTGGTTTTACTTACCAAGTGATCCTGGGCGAGTCCCTTAATCACTCTGAACCTCAGTTTCCTCATCTATAAAATAGTGACAGTAAGACTTTGCCCCACCCACCTCACAGTGTTGATGAGAGGCTGTCTGGGGTAAAGTGCATGAACACAGTTTGCACAACATGAAACTCTTGTAAGTGCACAGGAAAGGAAGTAAAGAACCGGCTCCACGAGGATTAGGGATTCGAAGCCTGCCTGAAGCACCTCTGTCCTTCCTCAATAGGTCTGAGGAAGAGCTGAGCACGGACTCCAACCAGGAACAGCATGTATTTCTCAGGGGCTTCTAAATGTCTGGAAAGTTTCAGGATGAGTTTCCATTGAGTCCTGGTTTGGAGAACTAGAATCAAGTTTAGATTTAAGTGCTAGATAAAAATTGGTGTTCAAAAGGCTAACCTGGGAGCTTCGCTGTTGGTCTAATGGTTAAGACTCTGTGCTTTCACTGCAAGGGGTACAGGTTCGATCCCTGGTCGAGGAACTAAGTTCTGCATGCCACGTGGTGTGGACACACACAAATAATAATAATAAAAAATAAAACAAAAGGCTAAACTGATTATCTTGATCTTAGATTTTTGTATTTTTTTAATTCTACATTAAATAATTTATTATCTTGGTGATTTTAAAGTAAAGGCTAATGATGGGTAAACAACCTGTGGTTTAGTCGCTGAGTCATGTCCAACTATTATGACCCCATGGACTATAGCCTGCCAGGCTCCTCTGTCCATGGGATTCTCCAGGCAAGAATATTGAAGTGGAGCCATTCCCTTCTCCAGGGGATCTTCCTGACTCAGTGACTGAATCCAGGCCTCCTGCATTGCAGGCAGATTCTTTACTGACTGAGCTACAAGGGAAGTGTAAACAACCTTTACTTCTATTTTAATAAACAAAAAAAATTTTTTTTTGTAGGAGAGGGAAACCCTTAGGAGTCAGAATCACAAAATAGTCTAAATGTCCAAATCAGCCTGGTCTGGGAACATTTCAGCCAGCTGTCCTCTGGTCACTATCCCCTAGGGTACTGCCTGTCACTATGTTGACGGCATGAGCTGGAGCTGGAGTAGATCACAGGAGTTAATAACTGGCTGGGAAGACTGTGAGGACCTGGGCTAGTCTCTCAGCCCAAGCCGTGACAAGTAGGTTCTGAAAGCAGTGGGCCTCAAGTTGTATCTGTCACGCAGCCGTTTGGTTAGTTTAATGTTTGTATTTTGACCTTCACAGATTCCTCACCATGTTTTCACTTTGAGTTAATGGCCACATTTGCTACTTTAATCTTGAGAGATATGGCATGCAAATCTGATTGTCCATCTCCTTTGAAAATGGAAATATCTAATAGTCGTGCCCCTAGTGATAATTATGGGATTTCAGCCTAACAGAGCAAAGGTTTTCTGGTTACTGCCTCCATGAGACTCCTTAAGCACAAATACAATTGTGTTAGTCTTGACAGAATTTACCCCCCAAGTACTTGCAGTCCACTCTCATCCTTGGGGCTTTCCCAGGTGGGGATAATGGTAAAGAACCTGCTTGCCAATGCAGGAGATGTAAGAGACGCAAGTTCGACACCTGGGTCGGGCAGATCCCCTGGAGGAGGAAATGGCAATCTACTCCAGTATTCTTGCCTTGAGAATTCCCATGGACAGAGGAGCCTGATGGGCTGCAGTCCATGGGGTGGCAAAGAGTCAGACACGACTGAAGCAACTGAGCACACACGTACCCTCATCTTTAGGTGAGGAACCGAAACCCCGAAACCTAAGAAACCTAACACCTCTTCCAAGCAAGCCCAGAAGAGAGGGGGGAGCCAGTTACCCACCCCTTGCATGGCCTTCCACCCTCTGACTCAGTGTTCAGTGTGAGGGATAGAGTGGGTGAGCAGGAGAAGGATATACCACTGTAGTTCCCACGAAAGTAGAAACTGAAACAGAGGGCTAGAGGAAGACAGAAAGGTCTCTCAAAAGTCAAATGTGTTTTTCTGACCTCATGGTCCTCAGATGAAGGGAGAAATTACCTTTTCCAGAAGTACATAATGATGGGGAAGACAGACATAATAGCCCCATGGAAGATGCTCCGATCCAGGCGGCCGTCTGAAATGGCAGTAAGGATCGCGTCCTTCTGGGCATCAGAGATGTTCACCTACCCGCAGAGTGGGAGCCTGTCACTGGCAGAGGTTCCAGGGAAGGCAGGAAACCTCTTTTGGACCTCAGGACTTTTAAGACCATCCCCTCCCCAAAGGCAGAAGTTTTTAATGGGACTGCTAGGTAAAGGTCATCGGGTTGACCCAGACTTAGGAGGTGCCTTATGAAAGCTTTCAGGATTCTTGTAGGGGCCAATGCTTCTTGGCAAAAGGCCAGAGAGGAGTGGGGGTCCTCCTTACTCTCAGCCTTGGAGGGACATCTGCATGCAGGTACAGCTTTAGGATGATACTAATTTTGGACTTCATTAGGATCACATCATTTTCGTTGTATGCCCGATTGACTTGTAGCACACGAGCTGAACTCACCAAATCATTAAATCTAAAAAGAAGTAGTAAAGAGGAAATCAGCAAGGAAAAAAAGCAAAATTAAACAGTGTTTCTGGCCCAGATCTATTTCTGTCCTAAAAACATAAGAGCTAGTCCTGAGCCAGGTCATTCATTCAATCATAATTCATCCATTGGCAAATGTTGAGCACCTACCACATGTCACAGGTTATGCCAAGTGCTTCTTCAAGTATATTTCTTCACTGCAAGCTCCTTTATTTATCCCATCCTCCCTTCTTTACCCGTCCTGGAGCTTTCATCGGTTTTGCCTGCAACTATTTCAAGAGCTAAGTGTTATCTTGCTATTTTTTCCCCTCCTGTGCTGACCCTCTCACAATTACCACCGCTCTCTGAAGCAACATATTCCTTTCCTTAATTTTTTTTTTATTATAGTAAAATATGCAGGACATAAGATTTCCAGTTTAATCATTTTTAAGTGTAGAGGTCAGTGACATTAAGTACATCCATATAAACTGTGAAATCATCACCATCAACTGACTCCAGAACTGTTTTCATTTTCCCAAACTAAAACTCCATACACAACAAACACTAACTCCCATTTCGCCTTTCCTCCAGCCCCTGGCAGCAACTACTTTTTGTCTTCTAGCAGTATATTCTTTTACTAATCAAAATATCTGTCAGTTATACCTTAAGTACACAGCATACTTCTCTCAGGCCATTTTAAATCTTAACCATTTAAAATCTTCTTAAGAGTAGAGTACCATGGGCCTCCCATTATCAGCCTATTCTGCATGTCCATTCATATACTTGATCAGTGGGTAGTTATTAAGGTTTTACTCTGTGCTGGTGCAGTTCCAGGAGCAGGGGTTCAGCAGTGAACACAGTAAACAATATCCTGCTTTCCAGGAACTCATAATCAGTGAGAGGAAGAAGACACATTTAAGTAAACAGATGAATAATTCAATATGCAGTAGAATGCTAAGGAGACAACAAAAGGGGATGAGTGACAGGAAAGGGGGCAGGCACTGAGACTTGTACAACGAAAAAGAAAAAGACAGTCATCTGAAGATCCGAGGGCAGGGGTGCAAAGGCTCTGAGGCAGGCACCATCTTGGGAGGGCACTGGTAAGACACAGCAGAGACCCTCCTTGCTAGAGCTTGGGGTGAGTGGCAGGTAGCATGAGGTAAGCTCCAAGATACAGACAGGCTCTGTTCATCAAGGCTCTTTAGGCAGTGAGAGGATGTCTGGACTTCCTGCCAGCGGGAATGGGAAGCTGCTGGCACGCTTTAAACAGGAGAGTGATATAATCGTTCTACGCTGAGAAAAGGCTGCTCTGGTGGCTGTGTGGACAAGTTTGTAGAGGGCAAGTGAGAAAGCAGAGATGATGGTGGCAGGACTTGGAGCACCAGGGAGGGCTGTTTACGCTGGTATTATTTTTCTGCCCCTCACTCGCCTCCCCCTTGAACACTTAAAAAAAAAAACAACAAAAACCCTCACTAACCGCTACTCATCCTTCAAAGTTCAGCTTAGGTGACCTGTCTCCCAAGAAACCGCTCCTAAGCACTCAGTTGTCTACATGTACTTCCTGGGCTTGACTTGACAACTATCATCCTACTTCTTAACTTCCATTTGTGTTTTTTCTCTGCCATCCCATTAGTCGGTGGGGTCTTGGAGAACAGAGAACATGCCTTAGCAGGTTTTTTTTTTTTTTATATCTGCAATGCTAAATTCAGTGCCTAAGAAATAATAAACAAGCAATAAATATATGTGGAACTGAGCCAAACCCTTCCTTGGGGTACCAGTGGGAGATCTCTTAACCAAACACCCCTAACTGGTGTGCTGAGTTACCAGGTAGGTGCCCTGCACATCTAAAGAACACATTGCCTGATCCTGATGGCATACCACCATACGCACTGCTGGGACCTTTTCATGAACTTGCTCGCTTTTCTGTAACTAACTGAGGCAAATAGTTACAGAGAGCTGTTCATATCTCTTCCCAAATATTTTTGCCTGTTGTTACTTTAATTTGTAATTTATGAAAATTGACAAACTATGAACATGAAAAGAAAAGGAATTTGTTGTTTTTGTGAAAACAAATTTGAATGCTTTGGGATGTTTCAATAAAGGCAAGTTTCTATATAAAAAATTGCTCTTGGGACTTCCCTGAGGCCCAATGACTAAGACTACCCACTTTCAATGCAGTGCATGAGGGTTCAACCCCTGGTGGGGGAACTAAGATCCCACATGATAACATAAATTTTAAAAACTGTATTAAAAAATGGCTAATGAGATCAGCTAGACTCCAATTTTTAAAAATTAAAAAATTAAAAATTACTCCTGAGTTAGATAGGTGTGGAAGGCAATTTTAAATGTTGAAAAAGTAAGTATAAAAATCCAGAAGGATTAAATTGCTTTGCAGTAACTATAGTTTCTCCCTCCACTACAGAAGAGAAAAGTTAGAAATAGTAGATCACATTTTGGGTATGGTATACACAAGAAAAATATGTAGACCTCCAATTAGTGGAATGGTTTTGGCTTTACTTCAAGTTTTACAGGTAAATTTACATGAATATGTTTTAACTTAAAATTTATCTGCTTAATGTCATACATTCATACACACACATTTTATTGTTATACTTCCTTGCTTTAATGAAAGAACTATTGGTCCAGTTATGCAACATAGTGGACATCTATCATATTAACAAATAATAGGGAAAAACTGCTCCACTTTCTGGGTATAAATAAGTGCATTTCAATAGCGGGAACTGCAGAATATGGAGGAGCTTTTAAGATCGAGGGGAAAGAATGGTGGGCATGGATTCAGGGACCTTACATAGTGAGGTTTTCAGGTGGGGACTGCTGCCTGGCAGAGCTGAAGTCCTTGTGTCTCTTCCAGGCCACTGCAGTCTTTGCTGAGAGGAACTAAGTGTGGAAAGCCATGAGGGGAAGGAGAAATAGGAAACTTACTTTTCCATTTCAGAAAAGAAATAGAAATCATTGACGGCATAGTTGATGATGATAATCCTGTGACCAAATACCCGGCGCTTCATAAGGACTATGTCTCCATTTTCATGATCTGTGCTCCGGACACTGGGATTTGGCATTGGGCGTCCTGATATGTTTGGGGCTGTGGAGAAATCTGAGAGGGGGAGAGGGAGGAAGAGAGAGAGACAGAGGAATCAACATTTATCAATGGGATCATTGGTCACAATTCTATAAAAATAGCAAGAATACTGACTAAACCTTCTACATGTACATGCTGTGTGTTTGGAGTGGGTTGCCAGGCCCTCCTCCAGGCGAATCTTCCCCATCCAAGGATCAAACCCATGTCTCTTACATCTCCTGCAATGGCATGGGGGGTTCTTTACCACTAATGCCACCTGGGAAGCCCCTACCCTTTTATAGCACTTACTATTGCCAAGAATAGTTCTAAGAGGCTTTACATGTATTAACTCACTTAATTCTCACAACAACACAATTGTTATTTCCATTATACAGATGAGGCACAAAGTCACTTATGCAGGATCCTCCAGTTAGAAAGTGGCAGATTCAAATCTAGGCAATCTGGCTCCAATATCTGTGACTCTCATTTTATGTCTTGCCCTAAAAATGGGATGCCATAAGGGCAGATCATATGCTGCAAATTCACTACTGTATCTCCAGCACCTGGAAAAGTGCTGGCCACACTGTGGACTCTCAAAAAGTGCACTGAATGAACAAATGAACTAATGAATGAGGTAGTTGAATAAATCCATACAAACAACATGAGGAAGTAGTTTTGTAACATGTGAGAATTCAAAGTTCTTGAGACTGATCATTACCTGTCTTTTCTGGCTTCTGAAATAGAATGCACTGGGCTCACATCCTCACTATGTGGAACTAGGCTTGCTTTCATACCCAGGACCTGGAGTTCTTGCTAGACCCCAGGCTAATGCAAGCATTGAAAGCAAACAGGACCCTGCAGGGCCTTCCCAGGGACAGACACCTCCACCTCCACTCCCCATGTGCCCTGCCTCTTGTTTATAGAAAAGCTTTAGCCTCCTGGGCCTTCTCTGAGTTCCAAAGAACAAATTGAATCAGAGAAGTGAGAAAATGCAGCAGCAACTAAGGAAAAGAGTCAAGCAAGACAAAATAATAGTAGTTATCTGTAGTTTATCCAACCAAGGACGTTTGATTCCTCTTCAAAGGCTATAGATAATAATCTATATGAGCCATATCCTTGAGTTGTTTTTTGGACACTAAAACCCCAATCAGGTGAAAGAAGTTAATTGCATGCTGACCACCAGCATGTAGATCCCAGACCAATATGAACCAGAAGGTTGATGAGGTTGACCCGCAATTACCTCACTACCAACCAATCAGAAGAATATCAATGAGCTGATCAGGTACCCTGCAACCCTCTCCCTCATCTTGCCTTTAAAAATCCTTCCCTAAAAGGCAACAGGAGTTCGGGTCTTTTGAGCATGAGCTGCCCATGCTCCTTGCTTGGCTCTGTGTTGGATGCCTCGCAAAAAATGCTATACCTTTCTTCACCACAACTCAGTGTTAGAAGACTGGCTGTGCTGCAGGTGAGTGAGTGAACCCAGGTGTGGTTCTGCAGTAGCATGACATAAAGCAGTAAGCTCTGTAGCTTCTTACCTGGGTTAACCCTTGTAGCTAAAATATCAACAGGGAAGAGGAATAAATAGAGAAGTGACTTACTTTCCTTGTTGTGTACTTCCAGGTGAAGATAGTCTTCAAGTTCCTGGCGCTTATGGGGATGAGACATAAATCTGCGGTAATTACAAAAGCTCCTAATAAAGCTGATCATCTTCAGCCAACCTCTCTTCTGGGGAAAGAGTAAGGAGAGTCACATATTCATTAGCATAGCCTGCTGTTCACTGAGTCTACTGTGTGCCAGAAACTTGACATTCATCACATTGAATCCTCACATCTCCTTTAAAAAGATTAAGTTTTAGCTTCAATTTAAAAGTAAGGAAACTCAGGTCAAAGAACTTATATAACCTTCCCCAGAATAAGCCAGAATCACCCAGGCATGGTTGAGGCCACTGACAATGTTCTTTCTACCATAGTCTTCCTACAGTGAAGATTTGAGATGCCATGAATGGGAGAGGGCATGTGAGAGCTAAAAACAGAAAGAGACAGAGGACAGAGATAAGCATGACTCACAGGAAGGGGAATAATAGCTCAAGCAGATTTTGAAATGTTGAAGAAATAAGGAAATGAGTAAATCATTTCTAAGCATTATAAAAGGAAAATATAACTACACATGCAGACACTCATACACTACCCCCCCCCAAAACACAGGGACACATTAAAAATACATGTTACATTTCCTCACCTATTTCTTAATAGATTACCAGTGACAATTCTCTAGTTTATTTACCCCTTGAAATGGCAACCCACTCCAGTGTTCTTGCCTGGAGAATCCCAGGGACTGGGGAGCCTGGCGGGCTGCTGTCTATGGGGTCGCACAGAGTCAGACACGACTGAAGTGACTTAGCAGCAGCAGCAGCAAGCTGATATTCAGAGCCAGAGAGAATCTTGATTAACTAGTTCAGTTGTCTCATTTCATAGAGAGGAAACCTCAGTGTAAGCTTGGCTTTGGAGAGCTAGTGAATGAATGAATTTTAGTTGCTAATTTGTGTCCGACTCTTTTATGACCCCATGGACTGTAGCCCACCAGGCTCCTCTGTCCATAGGATTTCCCAGGCAAGAATACTGGAGTGGCTTCATTTCCTTCTCCAGGGTACCCTCCTGGAGATCCCTCCAGGGATCAAACCCTCAGTCTTCTGCAGGTGGATTCTTTAATGCTGAGCCACTTGGGAAGCCCATAGTGAGTCAGTGGCAAAGCATATAAACTACTGGATTTAGTGTCAGAAGTTTTGAGTCTGGAGCCTATCTTCACCTTAATTGGGTAATTTGGGTCAACTTCCTTAATGTATGTCTCAATGTCTCCATGTGAAAGATAGAAACAATAGCCTTTAGGGTTATGGTGAAGGTTAGTCATAATATATGTATATCACTGTGTGCAGTGCTCAGCACAAAGCAGGAACAAGTACATGCTGAGTCCTTTTTACACCTTCTTAACTAACAGGAACTGACAAGACTTGAATTAAAACTCAGCATCCTGGTGTTGGATGCAGTATTCTTTTCACTCTCCCAAATGATTGAGTTGACCCACATATGGAGGAAATAAAAAGGAGAAAGAAGGGAGCAGCATGTTATCATACCTGGGGGTCTGCATCAGTGGGCATAGGCATTATTTTTTCACTATCCTAATATAATTGTTTTTATTTCACCCAGTGGGTATATAATTTGATATAGTTGTGACTATAATACATATATGATTTGGAGTTTGTTGGGTTAAAAAATTTCTTTGTCACATCTTTTTAAAAAAAATTGAATGAAAATTTCTTTAAACTGTACTCTACAATTTTCAAAAACTTCACACATATGATTTCATATAGTCCCATAATAACTCTTCCTTCCTGACCCTTATCTTGTCCCTCCCTACCTTTCTTTCCTCACTGGTAACCATAATTTCTTCCCTATATCTGTGAGTGGCATAGGCATTCTTTCCAGAGATTCTCTGGCATGATCTTTAGTGTCAAATAGAGTTGGGTGCAAATCTTTCTGATGACCAGTTCTACAACATGCTGATCAAGTGATTATTTAAGAGGAGTATGTACTTTTTTTCTCAAACCCTATGAAGAGACTTTCCTGAATCATATTCCTGTCTCCTCTTTCTTTCCTTCTTCTGTCCTCCCATGGGAGAAAGCGTGAGTTCGATAATTGATGAGCTTGGAAGCAGGACAGGGCAGGCTTTGTTCTTTAGCCTCCAGAGTTCTCTCTGGGAGCTGCTGGTCTGCAGACACCTGTGTTCAGGCCTGCCTTTTGTCATACAGCAGGGAGCTCACCCAGCTAAGTGGGGGTCTAACTGTTCCTCTTTGTTAGTGACTGGACATGTAAGAAAGTAAGGGTACAGAGAGGATTATTAAACCCACTTGACTTCACAGCCAATCCATGTCCCCCAAGTCAGCTTTCAGTAGTTAAAAACAAACCAACAAACCAACATTTTGATCTCCATATGACCAGCCTCTGTGCCTGCCATTCAACTGGTTCTAATCACAAATAGTGAAGACAGGGGTTTCTTGAAATTCCCTCTGGGTAACAATTGCTCTGAGCCTCAAATTCTTCCGTTGTAAATGGGGATTTGAAAACCTATCCCAAAGAGTAGCTGCTTTGGTGAATAAATAAGCTAACAGTGCAACTCTTCTGCGTGGTCGGCAATGCCTAGGCGTGGTTTCCTGGTCCCCAGTCTTGTCTTTGCTATCTTCCCCACTGACCTGGGATTCCTGCAGGTAAACTGCCGTCTTTGAGGGCTTCTTGGGTGAAGCTATTGGTATTTCAGCTTCCTTCTCCAAAGGTTGAGGTGGAAACAGTTCTTGGTAATCTTTAAACCTGCAGCAGGAGACCAGGAATATTAAAGAATGCAAAAACATGGTACTTGAAAGATAACAGTCCAGGCAAACCTCTCTCAGCTTTTGGAGGAAGGGGAATTTGGTGAATGGTGAGATATTTAAAAACACTCCTCTAACCATTCCAATCCCTTGCTCATGTCAGTCTGTTCTTCCTGACCAATACTGTAGTGTTCCTCGCTCAGGGAGGTGAACAGAAATGTGTGTGTGTGTGTGTGTATGTGTGTGCAGGTAGGCAGGTAAGAGGGCAAGTTCAGCTTTTATTTTGTAGGGACGCTTGGCAGTGAACCGTGAGAGTAGACTCTGACACTAATGTGACTTTCAGAAGTCAAAGAGCAGCTCAGAGAATCACTGCCTTCACCCAGCAACACTCACCACTTTTCCTCCAGAGACCTCATGACGAAGCCCTGGAGCATTAACAACGTTGTCGTGCTGACATGATGCATGAGAGAGACTTCCTTGATAAGAGGGGCATTACACTGCAGCATTTGCTCTAGAAAATGCAAGAGAGAAGAAAAGTCATCATTTTCTTATGCACCATTTCTGAGGTGGCTAGGACTTTTTTCATCCAAGAGCCTTATGGTTCCTTGTTCTCAGTCTGGCCAGATTCAGCTCTCCACAATTTGTTTGAAAATCTCAAAAGTACATTTGGAATGCTATGTGTACACGTATTTGTAGAGCAAATACTTCCTGGGTTAGTCCATTCCAAATTTCAAAGATAAGTGCTTAAGGGGAAAGCAATATTTTAAAGGACTCCATTTCTGCAGCTAGTTTGAAGTTTTCAGTTAAGGAAGAGAATAGAGGAATAAAGGATTAAAGTTAAGTGGCTGAGGCAGATGGGAAATCCAAGATTACCAATAAATATTCTAAGGGCAATATGATTCTCCAGGAGTTCAAAGACTACTGTGTTCATTAAAAAGATTTAAAAGCTTATTAAGGACAGGATCTGCATATTCTTCTTTCTCTTCTAGCTCATTCAAAATGATGCACAAAACTTAATATCCTGAGACTCAACAAATAAATATTACTTATAAGTAAAGACCTGCCCATTTTAGCTTCCCTGGTGGCTCAGATGGTAGAGTGTCTGCCTGCAATGTGGGAGACCTGGGTTCGATCCCTGGGTCAGGAAGATCCCCTGCAGAAGGAAATGGCAACCCACTCTAGTACTCTTGCCTGGAAAATTCCATGGACAGAGGAGCCTGGTAGGCTACAGTCCCTGGGGTTGCAAACAGTCAGACACGACTGAGCAACTTCACAAGTAAAGACCTGCCCATTTACTGCTTTTTCTTCTTTCCTAATTTATAACCTATCTTGGTTTAACACAAGCAAAACACACACACAAGCCTATCTGTTCATCTGTTCCAAAACAGGAGGCTTCTTCATTGCTTTGCAAGAAGATTTGTTTACCTCCAGGATGGGATCATGCTCATCCCCTTTGGTTTTCCTCTAGAATTATAGGTCAGTACTTTACTTGCAGTTTCTGCTTCTGGACAAGATGAATTTACATGGATCAGATTTACCCTCCTGGCCTTAGGCAAGAAAATAAGACAAAACTTACGCAACAAAGATTTTCAGGGAGACAGTTCTCCTTCTCAGCACCTTTCAGTACTCTTTTCATCCCATAGATGGTGGATACTCTAGCTTTGCATCCTGCTAACACATGATTTTGGATCTAACTCCAGTCTACTTGATGTGAAGGATCAAATGACTGGAGTTTAATTCAAGTTTCACTAATTGGACAAGTTAGTTAACTTCTCCATGTTTTACTTTCCTCATTAGAAAAATGGAGTTATTTATCCCTACCTTCTAAGTTATTTATACCTATCTCTTAAGGATTAAATTAAATCCTACTTTCAGGGTTGAGAGGATATATTTCACAAACAAGTATAAGTATCTTCTTTTACTTGTGGTATTATATTTTGGATTTATTATTGTATTATTATTTTAGTTTTTCTATAGCGATTTTCCTACTTATAAAAAAACTAAATACTAACACATGTTAAGAATTTAAATAAAACTCTTGCTTCAAGCACATTCTGATTTTAACCCACTATCCATTCTGTCTTATCAATATTATACTTCAGGATGGTTACATATAAAAGAACAACAATGAATGCAGTTTTTTGGGCCTGTGTGTCTTTCTTTCAGTTTTATCTTTAAGAAAAAGAATGATAGATTTGATTTGTTTTTTCTTCTTTGAAACACTGCATGTTATCACTTATATGTGGAATCTAAAAATTTTAAAAAAATGAATATAACAGAACATAAACAGATTCACGGATATAGAGAATAAGCTAGTGGTTATCAGTGGGAAGAGGGGAGGGAGGTAGCACAAGATAGGAGGAGGGGATGAAGAGATATGAACTATGTTTAAGATAAATAAGATATAAGGATATGTTGTTGGATAAAGAAATGGCAACACACTCTAGTAATCTTGCCTGGAAAAACTGCATGGACAGAGGAGCCTGGTGGGCTGGTGTTCATGGGGTTGCAAGAGTCGGACATGACTTTGTGACTTCACCACGACCACCAAGGATGTATTATATAGCACAGGGAATATAGTCTTATATTAACTTTATATAATATAATACATAATAATATATAATATAGTAATTTATAATAACTTTAAGTGGATTATACTCTATAAAAATATTGAATCACTATGCCCTATATCTGAGACAAATCTAATGGAAATTAACTATACTTCAATTTTTAAAAGTGGATTTATTATTATTCTCTGCTTTCACCGTCTTCAGCTTTGTCTCAATACTGCCCCATGTGGCCGCTGCTCTGTTCTGCTTTCTCAGGGAGACAGCAGTCTCTTCCCCAAACCTAAGATTCTAAAGGGTAAAGGAAACGATTTCAGGAGAGGAGAATGCATACCAGGAGAGTTTTTGCCGTGGAAGAAAGTCTTGATTACGTTTTCAAAGAGAGAATTATAAATCTTTTCATTTGTCTCAACGCTGATCTTCTGTATGGCGACCAGGAACTGCAATGGGGTTTCAGCCCTCCGTTCTCTGAGGAACTCCCTGAAGAACTCCAAGTGCTGTGTGTTTAGGAGGACTTCTGTCAAGTTTCTGGAAAACAAGAAAGCATCATTGGCAGAGAGAGAGAGACGGTGACCCTGGATTCTGCTCCAGTTAGGGAATGGGGAAGGGCCTCTGCCAGACTTCAGGGCTTTGGACTGTGACTGAAGAGCAGAGTGGATAAATTGGTTACTCTGCTTGTTTCCTAGAGATTAACTTAATGTACCCATCCTAAGCTTGGTCTAATCATTTGACAACCCCAATGGAAGAAGAGAAGGAGTATTTTAAAGGGGGCTTTTTTCTTTTCCAAGGAAAACTTCTTCCATTATGGATTCATTGGCAGTCATTTCAGCAAGACAGAGCATGAGTGACCAGCAGTTGTTATAGATCAATATTTCAAAATTTCCACTGCTGATTTCTTCGTTCACTGTTTCTTGTGTACAGGTGTTGCCCTAATGTTTCAACTCAATTCTCTTGACTCTTGCCTTAGGATTTGTTTCTGCTAGGTAATCTCTACATCCTCTGTGGTTTCAGTTTTCATTGACATGAGGAAGGGACTTTCACTGTTACGGTGAAGCTATCTCTCCAGTTTCTGTGAATTCCACTTCACAGTTTCGGCTGCCCATTGAACCTTATCTTTATGTCATTTGTCATTGGTAGAACCTTTCCATACAAATTCACAAGTTGTCCAACTTGTTCTTCTCCTGTTAAATACTTGTCTTGTTAAGAATGATGTTAGCTATAAGTTTTTTCTTTTTATTTATTTATTTAATTGAAGGATGATTGCTTTACAATATTGGTTTGATTTCTCTCATTCATCAACATGAATTAGCCATGAATTAGGTTCCTCTGTGTATGGGATTCTCCCAGCAAGAACACTGGAGTAGTTGCCATTTCCTTCTCTAGGGGATCTTACAAAGCCAGGGATCAACCCCGGGGTTTCCTGCAACTCCTGCCTTGGCAGATTCTTTTACCAGTGAGCATTGTGGGAAGCCCATGAATTAGCCACAGGTGTACATATGATCTCTCCCTCTTGAACCTCCCTCACATTTCCCACCCTTTCCCACCCCTTCAGGTTGTTACAGAGCCCCAGTTTGAGTTCCCTGAGTCAAACAGCAAATTTCCATTGGCTATCTATTTAATATATGGTAATGTATATGCATTCTCTCCATTCAACTCACCCTCTCATAAATGTACTTTTAAAGAATGAGATGATTCCCTTCTAAGTTTATTGAGAATTTTTATCATAAATGGATGCTAGATTTTATAAAATGCTTTTAATGCATCAATCGAGATACTTGTGTGAAGTTTTTTCCCTTATTTTATTAACATGATGCATTGTATTAATTTATTTTCAGATGCATTATTTGCATTCCTGGAATAAATCCCACTTGGTTATGGTATATAATCCTTTTTAAATGTGGTTGAATTTGGTTTGCTAATATTTTATTGAGGATTTTCATACCTAGGTTTGAGAGGGTTATTGGTCTGCAGTTTTCTTATGATAATTTTGTTTGGCTTTGGGATCAGGATAATACTTGCTGCCTCATAAACATATTAGAAGTGTTCCTTTTTCCTCTATTTCCTCAAAGAGTTTGTAGACTATTGGTAGCATTTATTCTTTAAATATTTCATAGCTTTTTCCAGTGAAGCCATCTGTCTAGACTTTTATCTGTGAGATTTTAAATTATTAATCCAATTTCTTCTCTTGATATAGAGATTTACTCACATTTTCTATTTCTTGAGTCAGTTTCAGAAATTTGGGTATTTCTAGAAATTGCTCTATTTCATCTAATTGTCATTGTCATACTCCTTGCATTTTCTTACAAACAGGTTAGTTTCTTTAGGGTCAGTGGTCCTCTCTTCTGGTCCAGGTTTTGGAAATCTGTGTCACTTCACTTTTTCCCTTTTGTCAGTATAGTTAATGGTTTATCAGTTTTGTTAATCTTTACAAAAAACTTATTTGTGCTTGGATTTTCTCATTTTTCTTCTCTTCGTATTATTGATTTCCACTCGTTTATTATTTACTTCCTTCTACTTCCCCCAAGTTTAGTCTGAATATATCATTCCACCACCTTTAGTCTCCATTGTTTTATTATTGAAGTATGGCTGATTTATAATATTATATTAGTTTCAGATATATATAGTATTCACAGACTTGAAAATACTAAATTTTCAAATAGACTTGAAAATCTGTTAAAACACAGAATACACAGGGTAAAGGGACATAAAACATAATAGTAGAAAGCTAGATTGGGGGAATTCCTGGGTGGTCTAGTGGTTAGGATTCCACACTTTCACTGCCAAGGGTGCAGGTTCAATCCCTAGTCAGGGAATTAAGTTCCCACAGCTGCATGGAGTGATCAAAAAAAAAGAAAAAGAAAAAAGAGAGAGAGAGAAGGAAAAGAAAAGACTTCTTTTATATTCAACTAAACTGCTGCTGCTAAGTCGTTTTAGTCGTGTCCGACTCTATGCGATCCCATAGATGGAAGCCCACCAGGCTCCCCTGACCGTGGGATTCTCCAGGCAAGAGTACTGGAGTGGGTTGCCATTTCCTTCTCCAATAAATGAAAGTGAAAAGTGAAAGTGAAGTCGCTCAGTCGTGTCCAACTCTTAGCGACCCCATGGACTGCAGCCTACCAGGCTCCGCCATCCATGGGATTTTCCAGGCAAGAGTACTGGAGTGGGATGCCACTGCCTTCTCCATCAACTAAACTAGGAACTACATATTTTTGTAGACATAGTGGAGAGTGGTGAATAGTACAAACTGGAACAGCAAAAGGAATAAATGATTGAACTTCAGGGAATAATTTTAGTTCCTTGAAGAGGAGGAAGCTCCATCTAGAGAATTTAGAAGAGACAGAGGACTTATAACCCTCAATGAACATTATCAATAACTGAAAACATACTTCTGGAAGCTTTCTCTATACAAAATATTCTGCCAGTGACATTGACTAACAAATTTGTATGTGCTAATACATCTCTATCATCTATAAGAGAACTTATCATACAGCCAGTCATTAGTAGATAATACTAAATTAAAAAAATAAGTGCCTGAATGAATGGCATGCATAAGAAAATTATCATCAAGTTGAGAAGGTGGAAAACATACTTAAAAAATTAAAAAGTAGTAAAAAATAGAACATGGTAAGTTCTTGTATTTTAAAAGTTTATTACTTCAGAGGAGGTAGAAGTCATAGCAGATATACAACTGGAGAACTTTATTTTGTAGAGATGGAGCTTATGCTAAGGTGAATGGAAAGAAAGAGTGGGCATTTCTGAAAGAAAAGATCACAGACTCTTTGTCTAGCATTGGGAACTTAGAGGCTGAGACAAGAAGTAAGGAGCTAGTTAGGAGACTACTACAGCTGTATGCAATCCACAAAAACACAAACTGGCAAGGACATCCATACAAAAATGTTTCTTGGGGTACTAGTCATAGCAATGGAAAAGTAAAGATAATATACATGTCCATTAAAAATATATAGTTAAATAAACCATGCAACATCCATAGTATGGAAGAAGGTAAATCTATTTATATTGACATGAAAGGATATCCATGATAGCTTGTTAAGTTTTAAAAAGTTATTGTATAATATACATTGCATGGTGCAAATTTTAGAAAATAAATAGTGATTTAAAATAACAAAGTATCCCTGTGCATGTACAGTATGATTAAGGAAAGCGTGTGCCTGAACATATTGTTGTGACCAGATCCTATGTCTTACCTGGGTCTTATCGAAGGCTTCCTCACATTAGCCCTTTTAAAGAATGACATTCTCCTTTTTGAGGGTAAAACCATCTTTGGTTCTCTGAAAATTTCTACAGTAAAATCTAAAAATAAAATTACAAAAGTGAGGAACATCATATTATAAAGAACACTGCAGACAGTAAGAAAGAACAAAGTGCGAAGGACATTATCATATATTGAATGCATGTAGAAAAACCAAAGTCCCCAGTGGCCAGTGGCCTGAGATAGCAGCTGTTACGGGGACTTGCTCCCTAAAACTCCCGTTCATGGATCACAGTCTTGTCGTGGCAAAGGGACTTATGTAATTCTATGAAGCTATGAGCCATGCTGTGCAAGGCCACCCAAGATGGATGGGTCATAGTGAAGAGTTCTGACAAAACCTGGTCTACTGGAGAAGCAAATGGTAACCCACTCCAGTATTTTGACTGGACTAACCCATGAACAGTATAAAAAGGCAAAAAGATATGACACTGGAATATGAACCCCCCAGGTTGGAAGGTGTCCAGTACACTACTGAAGAAGAGCAGAGGACAATTACTAATAGCTCCAGTAAGAGTGAAGCAGCTGGGCCAATGGAAACAATGCTCAGTTGTGGACATGTCTGGTGGTAAAAGGCTGATGCTATAAAGAAAATATTGCATAGGAACCTGGAATGTTAGGTCCATGAATCAAGGTAAATAGGACATGGCCAAGAAGGAGATGGCAAGAGTGAACATTGACATCTTCAGTTCAGTTGAGTTCAGTGGCTCAGTTGTGTCCGACTCTTTGTGATCCCATGAATCACAGCACACCAGGCCTCCCTGTCTATCACCAATTCCCAGAGTTCACCCAAACTCATGTCCATCGAGTCGGTGATGCCATCCAGTCATCTCATCCTTTGCCATCCCCTTCTCCTCCTGCCCTCAATCCCTCCCAGTATCAGGGTCTTTTCCAATGAGTCAACTCTTCGCATGAGGTGGCCAAAATACTGGAGTTTCAGCTTTAGCATCATTCCTTCCAAAGAAATCCCAGGGCTGATCTCCTTCAGAATGGACTGGTTGGATCTCCTTGCAGTCCAAGGGACTCTCAAGAGTCTTCTCCAACACCACAGTTCAAAAGCATCAATTCTTTGGCACTTAGCTTTCTTCACAGTCCAACTCTCACATTCATACATGAACACTGGAAAAGCCATAGCCTTGACTAGATGGACCTTAGTTGGCAAAGTAATGTCTCTGCTTTTGAATATGCTATCTAGGTTGGTCATAACTTTCCTTCCAAGAAGTAAGTGTCTTTTAATTTCATGGCTGCAATCACCATCTGCAGTGATTTTGGAGCCCCCAAAAATAAAGTCTGACACTGTTTCCACTGTTTCCCCATCTATTTTCCATGAAGTGAAGGGACCAGATGCCATGATCTTCGTTTTCTGAATGTTGAGCTTTAAGCCAACTTTTTCACTCTCCTCTTTCACTTTCATCAAGAGGCTTTTGAGTTCCTCTTCACTTTCTGCCATAAGGGTGGTGTCATCTGCATATCTGAGGTTATTGATATTTCTCCTGGCATTCTTGATTCTAGCTTGTGCTTCTTCCAGCCCAGCGTTTCTCATGATGTACTCTGCATAGAAGTTAAATAAGCAGGGGGACAGTATACAGCCTTGATGTACTCCTTTTCCTATTTGGAACCAGTCTGTTGTTCCCTGTCCAGTTCTAACTGTTGCTTCCTGACCTGCATATAGATTTCTCAAGAGGCAGGTCAGGTGGTCTGGTATTCCCATCTCTTTCAGAAATTTCCACAGTTTATTGTGATCCACACAGTCAAAGGCTTTGGCATCTTAGGTATCAGTGAACTAAAATGGATGGGAATGGGCAAATTTAATTCAGAAGTTCATTATATCTACTACTGTGGGCAAGAATCCCTTAGAAGAAATGGAGTAGCCCTTACAGTCAACAAAAGAGTCTGAAATACAGTACTTGGGTGCATCTCAGAAACAACAGAATGATCTTGGTTCATTTCCAAGGCAAACCATTCAACATCACAGTCATCCAAGTCTATGCTCTTACCACTGAAGCAAAAGCAGCTTAAGTTGACCAGTTCTATGAAGACCTACAAGACTTTCCAGAACTAACACCAAAAAAGATGTAGTTTTCATCATAAGGGATTGGAACACAAAAGTAGGAAATTAAGAAATATGCAGAATAACAGGTAAGTTTGGCCCTGAAGTACAAAATGAAACAGGGCAAAGGCTAAGAGAATTTTGTCAAGAAAATAAGCTGGTCACAGCAAACATCCTTTTCCAACAATGCAAGAGATGACTTTACACATGGACAGCACCCAATGGTCAATACAGTAATCAGATTATGTTCTTTGCAGCCAAAGATGGAGAAGCTCCATACAGTCAGCAAACACAAGATCTGGAGCTGATGGTGGCTCATGAGTTCCTTAGTGTAAAATTCAGATTTAAATTGAAGAAAGTAGGGAAAACCAGTAGGCCATTCAGGTATGACCTAAATCAAATCCTTTGGGATTATACAGTGGAGGTGACGAAAAGATTCAAGGGGTTAGATCTGATAGACAGAGTGCCTGAAGAACTATGGACAGAGGTTCGTAACACTGTATAGGAGGCAGTGACCAAAACCATCCCAAAGAAAAAGACATGCAAGAAGGCAAAATGATTGTCTGAGGAAGCCTTACAAATAGCTGAAACAAAGAAGAGAGGTGAAAGGCAAAGGAGGAAGGGAAAGATACACACAACTGAAGGCAGAGTTCCAAAGAAGAGCAAGGAGGGATAAGAAAGCCTTCTTAAGTGAACAATGCAAAGAAATAGAGGAAAACAATAGAATGGGAAAGACCAGAGATCTCTTCAAGAAAATTGGAGATACCAAGGGTGCATTTCATGCAAAGATGGGCATAATAAAGGACAGAAATGGCAAGGACTAAACAGAAGCAGAAGATATTAAGAAGAGGTGGCAAGAATGCACAGAAGAATTGTACCAAATAGGTCTTAATGATCCGGATAACCATGATGGTGTGGTCACACCTAGAGCCAGACATCCTGGAGTGTGAAATCAAGTGGGGCCTAGGAAACGTACTACAAACAAAGCTAGTGGAGGTGATGAAATTCCAGCTGAGCCATTTCAAATCCTAAAAGATGATGCTGTTAAAGTGCTGCACTAAGTACTATATATTAGCTACTGAATATACTGACTTTACATATAAAAACACATATAGATTATAAGTATATGGATAGAGAAAAATATGCTATGCCAACACTAGTCAAAAGGAAGGAAGAGGACTTCCCTAGTAGTTCAATGGTTAAGAATCTGCTTGGCAATGCAGAGGACACAGGTTCTATTTCTGGTTGGGGAAGATTCCACATGCAACTAAGCCCATGCACCACAACCACTGAGCCCTCACTCTACAGCTCATGCTTTGCAATGAGAAGCCATGGCAATAAGAAGCCCACAGGCTGCGACTAGAGAGTAGCCCCCACTAGCCTCAACTAGAGAAAGCCCGTGCACAGCAATGAAGACCCAGCATAGCCAAAAGTAAGTTTTTTTTTTTTTTAAAGAAGAGTATTAATTTTATACAGAACAGTCTTCAGAGAAAGGAGAGATATACATAATGATAAAGGGGTCAACTCTCTAAGAAGATACAACAATTTTTAACATACACGTGCGTGAACAAAACAAGAGCTCTATGTGCGACAGAACTACAAGGAGGAAAATGTAAATCCACTTTCAAAGTTGGACACTTCAACACTCCTCTGTCACAGATGGAAAGATCCAGCAGGCAGAATATCAATAAGGATCTAGTTGAAATCAACAACACCATCAATCAACTGGAGCAATCAACTAGATAGCTACAAACCATTTTATCAAACAACAGTAGAACACACTTTTTGCTGAAGCTCATGTGAAACATTTACCGGTGCTGAACACATTCTGGGCCATACACATACCTTACAAAATTTAAATGAATAGAAACCATACGTCTGCTGTCAGACCACAAAGCACTTGACAGAAAGATAGCTGGAAAATCTCAAAACACATGGAGATTTAAAAACATACTTCTAATAACACATGGCTCAAAGAAGAAAATTTTAAAGTATTTTAAATTAAATAAAAATGAAAGCACAACTTATCAAAATTTGGGAGGTGAGAAAAATAGCAATGAGAGGAAAATGTATAGCATTTCATGCGTATATAAAAATAGAAAAAAGATCATCTAAATCAATCCTCTAAGTTTCTACCTTAGGAAAGTGAAAAAAGAAGAGCAAATAAAATCCAAAGTAAGCAGAAGAGAAGAAATAATAGAACTTAGAGCAGGATTCAATGAAATTGTAAGGAAATCAATAGAGAAAATCAATGAAGACAAACATGGTTCTTTGAAAAAATCAATAATATCAATAAGTCTCTGGCTAGACTAAGAAAAACAGAGAGAGGACACAGATTACTTGTATCAGAAATGAAAGCAAGACTATCACTACAGATACCATAGATATAAAAAGGGTAAGAAAAGAATACTAAGAACAACTCCATGTCACATTTTGAAAACATAGATGAAATGGATCAATTCCTTGAAAGGCACAATTTACCGAAAGTCATACAAAAAGAAACAGATGATCAGAATATATATATACATTTGAAATATGAAGATCTTCGTATTGTATCTCAAAGCCCATCAATAAACAACCACTAAGAAAGAGGCACTAAAGGACCAAGAAGATGGAGGGACTTAGCCAGTTGATGTCAGCAAGTCTGGTATCACAGTCCATCTGAAATCACTGTCTGTCACAGTCTACCCTAGCATTGGCACAAAGAGCTCATGAACAGAGTAGGTGGGTGAAACGGATGGAGGCTGTGTATGGACCCAGTAGTACGGGCCCCATACTCATTAAGGCTGATTTAGCTACCAATGTTGCCAAATGTTCAACTTGCCAGCAAGAGACAAACACTAAAACTAACATATTTCAACATCCTTCACGGAAAACTAGCTACTCACTTGGTGGCAATTTGATGACATTGGACCTTTTTATTCTGGAAGGGGCAGCTGTATTGGATTGGAACTGACATGTATTCCTAACTGTGAGGTTTCAGCTAGCATTGATATTTGGGGCTTAGAAGTGTTTGATCCCCTGAATAGGATCCCCCGTAACACTGCCTCTGATCAAGAGACACACTTACAGTAAAGCGGATTGGCAAAGGGCATACAGTAGTTGGATCCACTAGTTTTGTCACCTATGAGAGCTGCTGGCCTGGTAGAGTAACAAAGCCATTTTTTGAAGGTCTAGCTGTCTGTCACACCAGCTTGGAGATGATACTTTTTGAAAAATGAGGCATCATTCTCCAGGAAAAACCGAAGACCATAATATGAAGCTGTGGCCCCCAGTGAGTCAAATATTGAATATGAGAATCAAGGGATGACAGTAGAAGAGATCCATTTATCATCAGTTTTGGTGACCTACTTAGGGAAATGTTTAATCTTTACAACTTAAGGTTCTGTGGATCTGGACCAGCGCTGTCCAATAGAAATATAATGGGAGCCACATGTATTATATAAATTTAAAATTTCTAGCAGTCAAATTAAAAAAACTAAAAGGAAAAGAGTGAAATTAATTTTAGTAATGTGCTTTATTTAACCTATTGGTACCAGCTATATTTCAAGAGCTCAATGGCCACAATTGGACTAGTGGCTCCTGTATTGGACTGTGCCAGCTTGGAGGTCCAGGATCCCAGAGTGGGAATGCTATGACTAGGGACACAGTAGGAGCTCAGTCACTTCAAGTTCCTTATGCCAGAGGCTAGCAGGGAGGCAAAGGAGTCACTGCACTGGCGGGGCCATTGACTGTGGTCACCAGTTACGTAGCAGGGGCTGTGCAGAATGCACTTGGCCCTCTTGGTATTCCCGTGTCCAATTGTGATGGTAAAGCAACAGGTGAGCAGCCACAGCCTGAGAAGTCATGATGATCAAGGGCTCATGTCTCTCAGAAAGTCTAGGTTATCTTGCCAAGTAAGTCCCCTGAGACCAGCAGAACCACTAGCAGAACCATAGAAGGAATCTGTCACGAGCAGAAAAGCAAGGAGAAAAGGAGTATTTGTTGTGATCTCCAGACAAGCTGTAATAGTGTGTGTCAGCCTTTCTTACATAAGTTCCCTAGGAAGGGAAGCCACCAGACCCCTGGAAGAACTGTTACAAGATGGGGTAAAATTTCCTTACAAAGTAAGTGGACAATACTGAGTGCTCCGGTGCATGCCTTAGCTCATTTCTTTAGGAGCAAAGCACTCATTTTCCCAGCTGCCTGGAGTTACTGGCTGCTGCCACAGGTGAGGTCCTCTCTGGAAGTGTCTTTGGCCAAAGGGCACTGCCTGACCCAAGGTTATGTCCTCCCAAAGTCAGTCACATCCCATTTGAGTCAGTGAGGAGGTACAAGTTTCTTGCCTCAATGAGGGACAACTCTGAAGGGCTATCTTAGCTTTAGAGCTTCCTATAGGATCTGCTGATGTTTATCATAACTACCTCACAGTTCAGCATCTACCTCTGCCCAGTTCTGCTTTCCTCATGCCCATATGGGTGTTATTTCTAAGAACATACCCCCCAACAAATCTCCTTTCACAAAACTATGACCCCAGAAATCTTGGTAGGAGACAAATCTGTATTGTTGAAAACCCCAGAGTGATAAATAAGTAAGAAGGTAGGAATTAACAATTTCATCATCGTCTTCATTCATTTACAATTGCATCTGACTTTCATGATGCCCTTCTTTGGCTTTGTAGGAGAAAAGACAGACATGGTCATTCTCTGCTGACCATCCTTTTTTTGGTTTATGCCTCTTGTGGTTTTGAGATTCTCTCTTACCTGGTTGTCTCACATCCATCCTTGAGTTTAAACACTTACCTATATGAGGTACTTTTTCACAATATATTTTGTAGTCCTCACTGATCTTCTCTATGGCCACCTTTGGATACTTATAACAGAGTTCCTCAAAGGCCATTTTCTCTATGTCTATCAAATAGGGGAAAACAAAAATGGAGTCTTGTTGTCTACTGTGGTTTCAAAGATTCACGCACTTTTTTTCTTTTTTTTTTGCAAGTATTGTCTTTAAAATGCTATTTAAGTAGGACAATAGTGTTTTACTGGAATGTCTATATAGGAAATACAAGTTTCCTAGGCCAAATCAGAAGCAAGAAAATACTGCCTCCCCTATCCTCTAGAATGGGGGCTTTTGCCCTTCTTGGGGAGACCTGACCCGTGGAAATTTTCTGCTTAAGGGTAACTGATATGACTTTGGAAGAGGCACTAAGTGTTAACATGTATACTAGAAGTAATCCATCCAAATGAATATGGACCCTTTCAAACCCCATCTGGTATAGGGAGGAGCTGCAAATGCATTCAAACATTCTGCTGTTGCGCCAAAAATTTTGATACAATTACCTTCAGAATTGACAACTCATATCTCTGAATATCAATAGTTGTGAATAATTGTCCTTTGAGAGTGAATTATTTTTTTCTAAAGGTAGTTATAGATCATGTCTAGTCATGCATGGTGAATTGGGAGGGAATGACTTTCTGTATTCAAAATGAGATGGGACTGTAAGGCTGAGGCAGCAAGAAAAGTTTTAATGAGGTATTGCTGCTGCTAAGCTGCTAAGTCACTTTAGTCATGTCCAACTCTGTGCGACCCCATAGACGGCAGCCCACCAGGCTCCCCATCCCTGGGATTCTCCAGGCAAGAACACTGGAGTGGGTTGCCATTTCCTTCTCCAATGCAGGAAAGTGAAAAGTGAAAGTGAAGTCACTCAGTCGTGTCTGACCCTCAGCGACCCCATGGACTGCAGCCTACCAGGCTCCTCTGCCCGTGGGATTTTCCAGGCAAGAGTACTGGAGTGGGGTGCCATTGCCCAGGCAACCCTAAAGGAAATCAGTCCTGAATATTCATTGGAAGGATGAATATGAACTGATGCTGAAGTTGAAACTCCAATATTTTGGCCACCTGATGCTAAGAACTGACTCACTTGGAAAAGACACTGATGCTGGGAAAGATAGAAGGTAGAAGGAGAAGGCGATGACAGAGGATGAGATGGTTGGATGGCATCACCGACTTGATGGACATGAGTTTGAGTAAGCTCCAGGAGTTGGTGATGGACAGGGAAGTCTGGCGTGCTGTATCCATGGGGTCGCAGAGAGTTGGACACAACTAAGCAACTTAACTGATACTGATAGGCAATGGCAGAATAGCAGCACTGTGCCTACCAAGGTCAAAACACTCATTTGTGTTATGAGTGCTGAGATTTAGGGTAAATCTCACAGAGCAAAGGAGTGGTGGAAATGAATTTTCAAAGATCTTGATTACAAATTTCATGGCTGCAATCACCATCTGCAGTGATTTTGGAGCCCCAAAAAATAAAGTCAACCACTGTTTCCCCATCCATTTGCCATGAAGTGGGCTCCAAAATCACTGCAGATGGTGACTGCAGCCATGAAATTAAAAGACGCTTACTCCTTGGAAGGAAAGTTATGACCAACCTAGACAGCATATTCGGAGAAGGCAATGGCACCTCACTCCAGTACTTTGTCTGGAAAATCCCATGGATGGAGGAGCCTGGTAGGCTGCAGTCCGTGGGGTCGCTAAGAGTCAGACACGACTGAGCAACTTCACTTTCACGAATTGGAGAAGGAAATGGCAACCCACTGCAGTGTTCTTGCCTGGAGAATCCCAGGGATGGGGGAGCCTGGTGGCTGCCGTCTATGGGATCACACAGAGTCGGACACGACTGAAGTGACTTAGCAGCAGCAGCAGACAGCATATTAAAAATCAGAGACATTACTTTGCCAACAAAGGTCTGTCTAGTCAAGGCTCTGGTTTTTCCAGTAGTCATGTATGGATGTGAAAGTTGTACTATAAAGAAAGCTGAGCGCCAAATAATTGATGCTTTTGAACTGTGGTGTTGGAGAAGGCTCTCGAGAGTCCCTTGGACTGCAAGGAGATCCAACCAGTCCATCCTAAAGGAGATCAGTCCTGGGTGTTCATTGGAAGAACTGATGTTGAAGCTGAAACTCCAGTCCTTTGGCCACCTGATGCGAAGAGCTGACTCATTTGAAAAAGACCCTGATGCTGGGAAAGATTGAGGGCAGGAGGAGAAGAGGACAACAGAGGGTGAGATGGCTGGATGGCATCGCCAACTCGATGGACATGGGTTTGAGTGGACTCTGGGAGTTGGTGATGGACAGGGAGGCCTGGCGTGCTGTGATTCATGGGGTTGCAAAGAGTCAGACACGACTGAGTGACTGAACTGATTACTAATACATATGTCATAACTCAATAGAATGTCAAAAAACAGTTATTACCAGTTTTTACAAAATGAAATGGAATAACATAGAGAGTATGAGAGTATATAATCTTATGTAATAAGGACAGGTGTTGCTTTGTTAAAAAATTTTAATATATATTTATACACACACATACATATACAGGTATATGTTTCCCAAAATGAAGTCAAAAGTATTTATTGTGCTTTGAAGTTTGAGAAATATTGCAGTACTCTGACTGCCTCAGCACTGATAATTAAAGCAGTTTGTTCAATTTGAACAACAGTGGCTACTCTTACTATTGCCAAATGTTGTGTTAATAGCTTTCATGGATGGTCTTGGGTCATCTTCACAACAAGCCTATTATTCCCGTTTTACAGTTGAGAGAAACAGGGCTTGAAGATAGGTTAAATACATTGTTCAGGTTCACACAGTCACTAGCAGAGCTAGGATATAACCCAGATCTGTGGGACAGCAGAGCCTTGTGTTCCTAACCAAGGCTCTCCACTGCCTGGGTGGCTGGTGTGTTATGTTGGGGGAAGCGAGTGGCTGTTAAAAATATATTCACAGAAATGTCTTAGACCTGATTCTGGGGAGGAATGGCACATGTTTTTCAGATGCATGAAATGGAGTAATCACTATATAACTGTGATGATGTCTTGGTGGTCATGAGCCTGGTCAAACTTGAGTTCTCTCGTTCCCTTTCAGAGCCAGTGGGGGCCTCTGCAGTCAGTCAGTCTGGATTCAGATCTTGACTCTGCCACTTACTGTGTGACCTTGGAAATGTAACTTGTCCTTTCTATGCCTCAGTTATCCTGTACTTACCTCACATGTTATTTGGAAGATCAAATGAGGTCCTCTTTATCACCTTTGCATTGCATAGTGCTGACACATAGTAAATACTTAAAGTTAAAATACTAATACTTCACAGCTGCTTGTATGTAAGTATAAAAAAAAATTATGGTGACTGACCTTACCTGCCAGAAACACTGGAGACTTCCTTTCTACCCGGAGGGACCCACCTTGCTTCAGATCCTCAGTAGCTATCTTTTGCCATTGCATAGATTCCATTTCTTCCATGTTAGCCAAACCCTGGCTTAACTCCAGTGATTCCTCAAATCTCTTGTAAAGAAGAATGATATCTTCTTTGCTTATAGATTCTTTTTTATGCCACTTGGTCCTGATGAGCCTGCTCTGAGTCTAAGAGAAGGAGATGGTAGCAGACAGCATTTGCTATAGAAACTAGGCCAGAAGCAAGATTTTTACAGCTCGGTCCTTCTTTGCCTCCCTGTCACATGGACTCTGATTATTTTCAGTTTGTTAAGAACTATTGTTTCTTTACAGACACACACACACCCCCCCCCATATATACCACACATCTTCGAATCAAACTCTTTCTCTATAAGTGAGAAATTCTATATGAATGTGACTTCTTCAAAGTGAGCTTATGCACTTGGATCTTTTTCCTTGAGAGGTTTCTCTTTAGACCATCAGAGACCATCAACCCCAGATAGAAAAATTGATAGAAAAATACTTAACATTTCATTAACTTTAACAAAGAGCACTTCTGAAAGAGCAGTAACTCCCTTTTCTTCCCTCAACCTCATGATTCCTCCCCAACTCAAAGTCCCTCCTACTGTAAAAACGAGAAACCAGTAGTCCTCTTCATCCAGGAATTCAGTATACCAGGGGCTGAGGATCTGAAATCCAAATACAAATAAGCATTATGAAGAGATGCTTGCTGCCTCTGTCCTGCTAGTATTCACATGGGAGAAGAGAAGGCTGCAGATTCTGGATTCTCTAATTTGGAGATATGGAATAGCAAACATTAGCCATGACCAACCAGGAAGTATTCCTTTGCCTCTCTGAATATGACAGCTTCCGTCACAGCCTCTCTCTGAATCTCAGAGAACAGTGATTGATATTTACTTAAGAAGAGGCTTCCCTAGTAGCTCAGATGGTAAAAAGTTTGCCTACAGTGCAGGAGACCAGGGTTCAATCCCTGGGTCAGAAAGATCCCCTGGAGAAGGGAATGGCAATCCACTCCAGTATTCTTGCCTGGCAAATTCCATGGACAGAGGAATCTGGCAAGCTACAGTCCATGGGGTCGCAAAGAGTCGGACACGACTGAGCGACTAACATGTTCACTTTCACTTTGAGAAGAGAAACAACAAATCCTTTACTGAAGGGCAACTATTTGACATCTAATACTTATTTATTCATTTGTAAAGCACTATCTCATTGAATTCTTAAAAGGGTCCTGGTAACCAAGCGTCTCTTTTTGGTATGTCTATTCTTAATGTCTCCCACTTGAAGACCTTATCCACTTGAATACTTCATCAGATTAAAACAAACAAATAAACAACAACCAAAAAAATCCCACAAGTCAGTGCTTAGCTAGATTGATTTATCTGCGCTTACTTTCATTCATTTATTGATTTGATGACTATTTTCTGAGTGACTCCAGACACTGTGCACATGACTGAAAATACAGAGACCAATAAGCTACAAGCCTAGTTCTCAAGGAGTTCACTTTCTAGTATGACTCATGCTATGATAGAGGTGAGAACAAAGTTCTTTGGGAGCAGAGAAGAGGAACTAATTAGCTGTTTTGAGTTCAGAAAATCCAAGTAAAGTTCATAAAGGCAAGAAGAATTAAATCACAAATTTATACCTTGCAGTATAAGTAGGAGCTCACCATCCTGACATGGAGTAAAGAGCATTCAGCTAATTGGAAGAGATTAAGCAAAGAGACAGAGAAGGGAAAGAAAATGTATGAGAACAATGAGTATTCCAGGATGGCTGAGCTGTAGCTTTCTGGTAAAGAGTTCAGGGCTGGGGCAATGGCAAGGAATGAGGTAGAGAAGGCCGATTGGGACTATATATAAGGAACTTGAATGGTTTGATAAGTAGTCTGGACATTATTTTACGGGCAATAAGTTGCTTATAATAATTTAAAAGGAACGTAAGATTGTCTCCAGAAATTGCCCAAGGTGAGTTTAAGAGCATGAGTTTTAATAACTTTATCAGATCTCCTTGGCTTCTGAGGAAACCAAAGTGAAGTATATTCCTGAGAGAATTCAACTCAGTGATTGAATAATAGCAATCTATAATGTAACATAGTGATGGATAAGCTCTAAATATATATGTATCAAATATTAAAAATCAACATGTGAAATGAGTATTCCATGGATGTCTATTTAGGTTTCAAAGATTTATGAGTGGCGACATCAGCATCATGGTAGAAGATGCTCCCTTGTCTCTCTCCTTCAATTTACAACTAGTGAACACCCACAATTCAACAAATGCATCTCTGTCCAACACACCAGGATGCTCACGGGGTCCACCCATCTGTACACTAAAGATGGGTGGACTGGCAGAAGCATCCACAACTCCAGCTCATTCTCTCCCTTCCCTCCCGGCACCTGATCCAGGTGTTCCTGGACACAGTGGAGATGTCCATCATCCCAGTGCCCCAGGAAGTGATGCCAGTGACAGCAGTGGTACCACCAGCAGCAAGGCACCAGACACCCCGGAAGCGCAAGCAGCAACCATGAGGACACCAGTGGCAACTCTAGCGGAAGTGGTGGAGGATGGAAAGTGCCAGATCTCAAACACAGCCAGAGGCACTCAGGTAAGAGAAAGCGAAAACTTGTGCTGTATCACCTCCTACTAAGAAACAAAAGAAAAGCCTCTAAGTACCAACGTTTTGAATTGTTGTTGTTTCGTCGCTAAGTCATGTAACAGCTCTTTTGTGACCCCATGGACTGTAGCCTGCCAGACTGTAGCCTGGAATTCTCCAGGCAAGAGTACTGGAGAGGGTTGCCATTTCCTTCTCCAGGGTATCTTCCCAATTCAGGGATCGAACCCGTATCTCCTCCATTGACAGGTGGATTCTTTACCTCTGAGCCACCAGGGAAGCCCTTTGAATTGTTATAATCAAGTTTTAAACCTTTACCTAAATAAGGATGTTTGCTACTAATATTCAAATGCATTGGCAGAGGAACAACTTATCAAGCACTATGAAGAACACAGTCACACGGTATCATTAAAAGAAAATGATGGTTCTCCAGAAACCATGTCTCCACTGAAGTCATGAAATATTACAATCTGAGAATTCAAAATCGTATCATGAAGAAAATCAGTGAGCTGTAAGAAAAAATCAGAAAAGCAATTCAATGAGTTCAGGAATAACATTACTGAACAGAGGAATACTTTACCAAAGAGACTGAAACTCTAAAAAAAAAAATCAAACAAAAATTCTGAACCTGAAGAACTCGATAAATGAGATGACGAATGCATTAGAAAGCACTGGAGGGAATTCCCTGGCAGTCAAGTGGTTTAGGACTCCATGCTTTCCCTGCTGTGGGCCCAGTACAGTCCCTGGTTGGAGAGCTAAAGTCCTATAAGCCACATGGCATGGCTAAGGAAAAAAGGGAAAAAAGCACTGAAAATAGAGCAGACTCTATTGAAGAGAAGATTAGCACACTCAAAGATAGAAATCCAGAAATGATCCAGAGAGAAGAGAGAGAACTAAGAACTTAAAAAGAAGAAGAAAAAGGAGAAGAGGAGGAGGATGAGGTAGAAAAAGGACAAGAGTTTCTACAAGAGCTATGTGATTTCATTAGGAAGGGCAACATAAAGCATATCCCAGAAGGAGAAAAGAAGGGAAAGGGAGCAGTGAGTTTATTTAAAGAAATACTATAAACCTGGGGAAGGAACTGGATATACAAGTTCATGAAGCTAAGAGAATACCTAATCATCACGCCTCAGCACAAAAGGATATTCTCCAAAACACATTGTTTTAAAACTGTCCAAATTTGATGACAAAGACTTTTAAATGAAGCCAGAGGGAAAAATAATGGTAACCTACACAGGAACCCCCATTAGGCAGCCAGCAGATTTCTCCTATCAATTATCTAATAATAAGTAAAATAATATCTAAAAACACCATGATTGTTTTTTAAAATTTAACCTACTATTTTTATTTTTCTATAGTTCTTTTTAGTTAGAATGTTAAGAGTTTCCTTCAGAATTGAGTTTGTCCATCACTGGGTACTTTCTTGGCCTCTCCTCAGGACAGTGTGTAAGGAGTTAGATAGCAAATATTTTAGTCTGTGTGGGCCACAGACCAAACTGTCTATTGCAATGATTTAACTGTGTAGTTGTAGCACATGACAGCACATAAACAAATGGGCATCAGATCAGATCAGATCAGTCACTCAGTCATGTCCGACCCTTTGCGACCCCAAGAATCGCAGCACGCCAGGCCTCCCTGTTCATCACCAACTCCCGGAGTTCACTCAGATTCACTTCCATCGAGTCAGTGATGCCATCCAGCCATCTCATCCTCTGTCGTCCCCTTCTCCTCCTGTCCCCAGTCCCTCCCAGCATCAGAGTCTTTTCCAATGAGTCAACTCTTCGCATGAGGTGGCCAAAATACTGGAGTTTCAGCTTTAGCATCATTCCTTCCAAAGAAATCCCAGGGCTGATCTCCTTCAGAATGGACTGGTTGGATCTCCTTGCAGTCCAAGGGACTCTCAAGAGTCTTTCCAACACCACAGTTCAAAAGCATCAATTCTTCAGCATTCAGCCTTCTTCACAGTCCAACTCTCACATCCATACATGACCACAGGAAAAAGCATAGCCTTGACTAGACGAACCTTTGTTGGCAAAGTAATATTTCTGCTTTTGAGTATGCTATCTAGGTTGGTCATAACTTTCCTTCCAAGGAGTAAGCGTCTTTTAATTTCATGGCTGCAGTCACCATCTGCAGTGATTTTGGAGCCCAGAAAAATAAAGTCTGACACTGTTTCCACTGTTTCCCCATCTATTTCCCATGAAGTGATGGGACCGGATGCCATGATCTTTGTTTTCTGAATGTTGAGCTTTAAGCCAACTTTTTCACTCTCCACTTTCACTTTCATCAAGAGGCTTTTGAGTTCCTCTTCACTTTCTGCCATAAGGGTGGTGTCATCTGCATATCTGAGGTTATTGATATTTCTCCTGGCAATCTTGATTCCAGCTTGTGTTTCTTCCAGTCCAGCGTTTCTCATGATGTACTCTGCATATAAGTTAAATAAACAGGGTGACAATATACAGCCTTGACGAACTCCTTTTCCTATTTGGAACCAGTCTATTGTTCCATGTCCAGTTCTAACTGTTGCTTCCTGACCTGCATACAAATTTCTCAAGAGGCAGGTCAGGTGGTCTGGTATTCCCATCTCTTTCAGAATTTTCCACAGTTTCTTGTGATCCACATAGTCAAAGGCTTTGGCATAGTCAATAAAGCAGAAACAGATGCTTTTCTGGAACTCTCTTGCTTTTTCTGTGATCCAGCGGATGTTGGCAATTTGATCTCTGGTTCCTCTGCCTTTTCTAAAACCAGCTTGAACATCAGGAAGATCACGGTTCACATATTGCTGAAGCCTGGCTTGGAGAATTTTGAGCATTACTTTACTAGCGTGTGAGATGAGTGCAATTGTGCGGTAGCTGAGCATTCTTTGGCATTGCCTTTCTTTGGGATTGGAATGAAAAGTGACCTTTTCCAGTCCTGTGGCCACTGCTGAGTTTTCCAAATTTGCTGGCATATTGAGTGCAGCACTTTCACAGCATCATCTTTCAGGATTTGGAATAGCATGGGTATGTTGTAATAAAACTTTATTTATGGACACAGAAATTTGAATTTTGTATAACACCCATGTGATCTGACGCATTTTTCTTTTGATGTTTTTTTCCTACTGTTACAAAATGTAAAACCAGGGAGTTCCCTGGCAGCCCAGTGGTTAAGGCTCCACATTTTCACTGCAGAAGGCAGGGGTTCAATCCCTGATCAGAGAAACTAAGATTCCACAAGGCTACAACAGCCCCAAAAAAACCATCCCCCAAAACCCACAGCAGCAACAACCTGTCTAGTAAAGATATTGGTGTAAAACCAGTCTTAGCTCGCTGGCTATGTAAATACATGAGGTAAGCTGGATTTGGCTCCAGGACTGGAGTTTGCTGGCTTTGCAGCAGACTAGGGGAATCTGGATGCTGGCTCTGCACTTGCCAGGAGACCACAGTGAGACCTTAGACCTTGCTCTGTCATCTGTACAATGAGAGTGGAAGCTGAGGGAACCTCCAGGGCTTCCTCTGATGCTAAGGTTCTATGGATCTGATTAAGGGGCGTTAAGAGGATGAACGTTTGTGAGCCACCACTTGTCAGACGCTGCGCACACAGTGCCTTTCTCTGAGGGGGCTGTTGCGATCCCCATTGTAATGTTGAGGAGGCAAGGACAAAGGGCCCCACAGCCCTCTACCTCAGATAAAACAATTTGAAAGTGGAGAAGTTGGCCTTCAAATCCACAGCTGTCTGCTCTCGTCACTAGAACTCAATGCCCTTTGTGTCTCCAATCTTACTTCTTCTCTTTGAAAAGGAAACGTTTTATTGTTGTAAAATATATATATAACATGAAATTTGCCATTTCAACCATTTTTTTACATGTACAATTCAGAGGCATTAATTACATGCATTATATATTATACAGCTATTACCACTGTCTATTTCCAAAACTTTTTCATAACCCCACATGGAAATCCTGTACTAATTAAGCAACAATTCCCCATTTTCTTTGCCCCCAGCCCCTGGTAACTGTGAATCTATTTTCCATTAGATTTTCTCTTAATTAAGGAACTTCCAGTTTAATTTCTTGTCATCATTGTTGGTCTCCTTGTCTATGAAATTCCATATCCCTGACATCTTCAGCACTGTCTCTCAATCTTCCTTTCTCTGGTTAGAAAACAAGAGCTGCTTTAAGGCTGATGCTGTCTTCCACATCTTTCCCTTTTCATTTATTTGCCTTTTACAGTATAGTATCCTCAACATTTCTATAAATTTATTGAATTCACAAATATAATAACAAAATATGATTTTATCCCAATTCTCATTTTACGTCTGAGGACAAAGAGACCTAGGAAAACTAAAGAATTTGGACTTCCTAGTTTGTTCAAGACCACCTAGCCAAATGGTGATAAAACCAGGATTTAAAACTTCCCCTATATTCCACATGGATTCTGTTTTCACGTAAGCGAATCAGAAGTTAGGAAATAGACGTATATTAGCTGGCATGCTATCAGTATTCAACAAAAGGTAACTGGATAATTGGAGGATGGTTGAACGGGTGGATGAAAATGAGAGTTCTTACAGAAACAAGTGTCTCAAACCAGAAAATATTGCCCTGAGCAAAGCCCAAAGTAAGGATCATCTCCAGTTGGGATTAATTGATTCAACAAATGACTGCTGAAAGTACTATTGAGCACTCAACACTACACTGCCAGTAGCTTTCTAGATGCTTGGAGACTAGTGACAAAACATGAAAACCTCTGCCCTCATGAGGAGAAGGAAAAGAAGCAAGATAAGTTAAAAAAAATCTATCTCTATAACACACACGTATATAACATACATACATATTGTGCATTTATTTAAAATATAATACAAGTATATGTGTATATAACAGATGGACACTGTACACACAAATGCATACATGTACATTATAAGGATTATACATGCATACACACGAAGTGTGTGTATGTATGTGTGGAAGGATACATACATGGCTCCAGATCACGGTAAGTGCTAAGGAAAAAGTAAAATGGGGATAGGGCTGAAGTTTTATGTAAAGTGGGCAAGTAAGGCCTCACTGAGATGACTTGAGCAAAAACCTGAGGGAGGCAGGGACTCAGTCGTACGGGGATCCACACATTACACGCAGCGGGAGCAGCGCGGCTGAGCTGGCATGTGTCTGGCATGACCAAAGTGATGAGCATGGGGGCAGAGGAAGGTGAAGCCAGAGAGGAGAGGCAGAGGACAGACACTGCAGGCCTTGTTGGTTTTAGCAAGGACTTTGGCTTTTACTGGAGACAGCCATCTGTCTTCAATGTCCTCACTTTTATTTTCAGTTAAATCACACAACTTACGTTGTGGCCAGTGTGGAAATGGATCTGCTGAGGGTCAAGAGCAGATCCAGAGGCATCAGCCAGGAAGCCATTGCAGTGAACCAGGTGAGTTTGGACAGAGCTTGGATAAGAGTGGTTATAACAGGTGAAGGGAGGAATATCAGATTTTGCTTATTTTCAGGGTTGGACCAACTGAATTCACCCACAGACTAGACACAAGTGTGAGACAAAGAGGTGAGTCATAAATGATATCAAGATTTTTAATCTTAGAAACTGTGATAGCCCAGCATTGTCTAATAATATAAATACTTTTAATATCTTTGCAGCAGACCAAAGGCCAAGGGAGGGAGCTTTGCTGTGCGGATGTGCTGATGCAGAAACACAGCCTATCTAAGCCTCCATCTAGTTCCAAATGCCTCCACAAAGGGTGGGGCAGGTAGGGAGAGGGCTCTGGAACTTCTACTCGGGAACTGTGCAGACAGCTTTGACTGTGCACCCCCTGGACAGATCTCATCCAACATTGCCCAGATGTGCAATCCTGGATAATTAAGGTGCATTGGAAATTGTGCTGGACTTAGAGCCAAGAACTCCTGGGTTCTAACCCTGGTTCCTTTACTAGTCCAGCACAACTTCCAACGCACCTTAGTGGCCCTGTGGTTTTCCTACCCTTCTTTGTAAGTAGTCCCTTTTTATTGAGCTCTCTCCTCAATTTGGCTCAGCCACTTGTTTTCTGCCAAGGTTTTGAAAATAGTCAACCTATTACTTCCTGTGGGTGTCTAGGATAGCCCCATGCTTTTATCTAATGTTTTGGGATAAGAATAAATCCTCCCACTTGGCCATTTCCATGATGGCTAGTCTAGGAAAGGGAGACCCTGTATTTTGATTCATGACATTTGGCTCAGAGTTCTTAAAACATCCTTCAATAGAAGAGTCTGAGATTGGGAGACTCCATATCAGGGGGAATTGAAGAAGAAATAAAAGGTGGGTAGTGACTGTTCTTCCACCTTCATCCTACTTTGGGGTTCTGGCTACTTCTTGGGAATTTATATAACTTACTCATAAGCAATCAACCAACTCATTGATACGTATTGTGTGGGTAGTTAAATCATTAAGTTAGTCAGTACAGATGACCAGGTAGGATTTTTGGTAAGTCTTGACCTAATCTTCCAGATACCAACCCATTTCTGTGATGCATGGCCTACCTTGCATATCTCCTTCTGGGTTCTGGGAATCCAGGGGTTCACATCCCCAGAAGGCAGCATCTCCTTCAGGCCTTCAATGGTTTGGGATTTGAGCGGCAGGCATGGACCAATCTGCTCATTCAGGTAGAGCTCACAGATCCTGTTGCCCAGCATGTGCCGAAAGATGGCTTTCCCAGTCTTCCTGTTACTCATCAGGACACAGAGGAAATGGTGCAGGTCCTGCCAGAGGTCCAAGAGTTGGATCTCCACTTTCAAATTTAGCTTCTTCAGGTGGTCCCGGAAGGGACTCCCTGCACAGGCATCTGCACACAGGGCCCAGTGGGTGTACCCCAAGGAGAGGTTCTGCTTCACGGCCTTCTTGATGGTCACGTGGGAGGAGTAATTGATGATGGGGGTGACAGTCCTCAGGTGGGTTGAGAACGCTGTCTCAAAGAGGCCCTCCATGTGGAGGTGGCTCTTGGCTTTCTTCTTCACATTGGACTTCCTGGCATAGAGAACATCCTTTTCTGGGGAACTAATGATTCTGTCTTTTGAAGAGGCCTCTTTTGGGAAAGGCTTTTGTATGACCACCTTGTCTTGAGAATCCAGCTCCGGGGGGGGCACTGTGTTGGTATCTGGATTGGTATCCATTTCCAGGGACCACGAGCCACAGTCTATCAAGTGCCACATCTTCCTCTTGATCTTCCTGCTTGAGTAGTGCTTCTGGGGTTGGTGGGCCTTCTTGATGTTCATATTCAGAGGGAGCCCTCCTTCATGGGTATAGCAGATACTGTACAGGCGAGTCTCGTATTCCTGCATCAGAGCCTGGCACGATTCCTCCTTGGCCATGACTGTCTTGGCGTGGGTGTAGAAGTTGGGGAGCCAATAGCTCTGGAGTTTGAACAGGGCCACTTTTTGCATGTGGCTCAGGATCTCCCTTCTGGTGGTTGACTGGTTGGGATGCCAGATGGACAGGTTCAGGAGGGCCTCTGGAAAAAATAAAGAGAGAGAGAGGATGAAAATGATGTGGGGATAGTTAGGTTTTTTAATTTTTCCAAATGTTTTTGTGTTTCATTCATTCCTCATGCAACCCTAGACAGGTCAGAGATAAAGTGAACATGATTCTAGGGTTTGTTCAACACACAATGACCCCTTATTACTCTGATCACCTTGCTTCTTCCCCAGAGAAATAACCATTTTGTGGGATTCCTCAAGTTACTTTTTAGACTACTGAACATTATTGTAAAGAAAAGCAAGTGGTACCAGCAAATATGTTTAAGAACAAGAAACATGTACCTCTGAGTGGAATTTCTCAAAGTTAGATCTGACTAAAGGAAGGAGTTTGGTCTGGATAATTTGGTAAAGTCCTGACTAGCCCTGATTTTAATATCATCAATTCCCAAGTATCTATATAAATAGAGAGGAGTGTGACTAACCCCAAATACTGCAGCTTCTGGAGCACATCATTTGTATTGGGGTTAGGAATGCCTCCTCACTTAATAAATAAATACATTTGAATGAATTTGATGTTCTAGAGAAGGAGTTGGCAAACTTTTTTAATATAAAGAGTTAGTAAATATTTTAGGCTTTGTGAGCCATTTATAGTCTCTGTTGTACAGTCTTCTTTAAGCTTTTAAAAATAAAAAAAAACAGTCTTAGCTCATAGGCCACATGCACTGCATCTGGCCTGTGGACTATGGTTTGTTCTAGAGAACCCTAATTGAAAACAAAAGAAAACAACAACAACAACAACAACAAAACCCCACAAAACAAGCCATGCAGGCTTAGCAAGTGCAGGAACTGTTCAATTACCTTGTCCCAGTTCCCCTTCACTCTTTCCAGCTAACCTTCACTAACAAGCAACATCTCAGGAAGGGGCACATACCAGCTTACGGCCAACTGTCTCTCTCAACTGTTCACTGTTAAGGGTTGGGGTTCCCACTGGCATCCCTAATGGAGAGAGGAGCAGTCTGCAAGGCAAGGGACTGAGGACTATCAGACATTGGACTGATTTTTTCTTGCATCCCCCAGGGATTTCACCTCAGATATGCTTTATGATTCTTACTGATGTTCATGTTGCAGAGAGTCACCACCCGTGAGCTTTCCTGCAGATGGGTGGCCTTCAGCACAAAGAGGAGGGAAAGGTAGTGGTTTCTCACTTCCAGGTCCATCTCATCTATGCTCAGAATCTTCTCAACAAGAATCCAGAAATCCACCAGTTCTTCACCTATGGATCAGACAGGATCACCTATAGATCAGACTGAGCTGCACCCCAGGCTTGCCCCTCCAGTGGCTGTATCTGAGTGCGGCAGCTGACACCCCCACCCCACTTCCACCCCCACCTGCTTGCTCTACTGCCTCCAACATCACCTTGAGCCACTCCTTTGGCTTAAGGGATCATTTCCAGAAATGTCCTAATGCAGGAGCTGATGGGAGACATAGAGAAAAGGGACTTAATGGGTAGGACTCTTTCATGATTTTTTTTTTTGGGGGGGGAGTGTTAGAAAAACTGTCAGTTTAGGAAAAACCACATGAGAGTAGATCGTTAGACATTCAAGTTTTGTCCAAAAAATAAAGATCAGCGTAAAAAGAACATTTCTTAGATCATGGACCCGGAGCAGCCTGCAGAAGGATACTGGAGCCCAAAGGTGCCAAGGACTACATTCCCCACTTTACAGCTTTGCCAGGGCTGAAGTCTGAATGACAAACTATAAGACAATCTGTCTAATTCTTCCCTGCCTGACCCCTGGAAATCCAGAATTTCACCTTTATACTAAGATTTGTTCCTGTGTCAAATTTAATGATGCTGAACTGGAATGTCAGCTAGTATTCACTGCCAGCCTCCTAGACTCATCACCTACTGGACCCAGTAGAACAGAAAGCACTTTTGCTACAGGGATTTGTGTGTATACTTGTTCCTTGTCTGTCTCCCCACTGTCACGGCAGCTTCAGGAAGCAGGGACTTAGGGCTCTTGTTCACCTTTGTATCCCCACCTGCAAGCGCAGTGGCTGCCATACAGTGGTGCTCAATAAACATTGTTAAATGAATGAATGAATGAAAGGGACTCTGAGTGCTTTTGCCATAACCTACACGATAGACCCCAGTTTCCAAAGACTTCTACCCAAGCTGTGTTACAAAGCACTTTTTGTATTCACCATAGATACACAGAACTGTTAGTAGCAGCAGTAGAACTGCTCCAGGGTATCCTGGAAGCTGTTAAGAACTTGCAAAGGCCCCAGGAACAACTCTAAGAACCCACCTGCACTGCCCTTGAGGTAGGTATAGAAGCGCCACATCCCTCTGACCCCGCCAATGCATTTCTCGAGTAGCCACTGGTCTGCCTTTTGCCATCTCATCATCTTGGCTGCCAGGAAAAGTCCATGGTAAGAGATTGAGAATGAGCTCTTCCCCCAGCCCCTCTCTCAGCCTGGCACATGGCCAGACTCCCATTCACTCTACGGGAGTGAGGAGAAATGGTGGCCAGTGAGATGAGTAGGGCTCTGACTACGTGGTGCTTTTGAAGCCAGACCCAGGCCCTCTAGTGACACATATTGAGTGACATGGGGCGGGGGGAGGGGCGTACCTACAAGCATACGTACAATCCACAGATCAAAATCACCCTCCAGACAAGGCCCCTGGCCTTCCATGGTCCCCACCTGACAGCAGGTTTTCCAATACATGTGTTGAAGGAGGGAGATGAGTAAATGGGCGATTTGTTACAATATTTTACTCAATGGGATTTCCCAAATTGTCACTTTCCCTAGTTTGCTTTGGCTAGTTGAGCTGAGTCAAGTTATCAGTTCAACCCTAGGTGAAAATTTTATTCATTCATTCTTTCAACAAGCATTTATTATAGGCCTACTAAATGCTGGGTACCATTCTAGGTATTTGGGATACATCTGCAAACAGAACAAAAATCCCCATCCTCAATGAGCTTATATTCTAGCAAAGGAGACAGACAACAAACGATAAGCATAATAAATACATTTTCTAGTAAGGCTGAAGGTTATAAGCACTATAGGAAGAAATGAAGGAGGAAAGGAGGGTATAGGTAAAGCTGGGCAGGGGCTGGATGGGTGGGCCGTGGGCTCCCAGGCTAGCTTTCATTGAGGAGGTGAGAAGTGCACAGAAATTTAAGGTGAAGGAGGGGCACCAATGTGAATATATTGGAGGAGCATCGGCCCAGGCAGAGTGAACAGCCAGTGCAAAGCCTTGAAATGCAAATGTGCCCAGTATGTGTGAGGAACTGCAGAGGACAAAGTGGTTGGAATGGAATGAACCACGGAGAAGTAGGAAAAGATGAGATCAGAAAGGAAATGGGGCCAGGTCTCTAGGACCTGGAAAGGCATTTCAGGGGCTCTGGATTTCAGATTGAAATGGGAGCCATTGGTGGTGGTGGTGGTGGGAAGGGACAGCGAGCAGAGGAGTGACATGATCTAAAGGAAGTTTTAAAAGGCTCACCCTGGCTGCTGGGAGAAGAGAACAAGAGAGCGAGCTAGGAGACTGATTCAGAGATGATGTCAATAGCCAAGTGAGGCAGGCAGAAGGCAAACTTAGGGTTGCCAGTGGGGAAGGATGGAGGGAAGGGATAGTTACGGAGCTTGGGGCGGACATGCACACACTGCTATATTTAAAATGGATTACCAACAAGGACCTATTATACGGCACATGGAATTCTGTTTAATGTTATGTGGCAACCTAGATGGGAGGAGAGCTTGGAGGAGAATGGATACATGTATTTGTATGACTGAGGCCCTCTGCTGTCCACCCGAAACTATCACAACATTATTAATTGGCTATATCCCAAAATAAAATAAGAAGTAAAAAAAAAAAAAAAAAAAACAGCCAGGTGAGAAATGACGGTGGCCTAGGCCAGGTGATAGCAATGAAGGTGGTGAGCTACCTTTGATTTTGAACGTATTATAGGCATTTTGGCCATCATTACCTCTCTCATTCTTAGCTGCAGTGAGACAAATAGCCCAGCCCAACTAACTCCTGTTTCTTGTTCTTGGTACCAATTTCTCAGCCTAAGATATCACCTATTGCCACAATGCAGGCTAAGCCACCCACACATCTCAGGCTGTAAAGGCAGCCAGTATTTGTAGGACTGAGAGACTTCGGATGGTTTGCACCCAGCTCCCCATGTGTCTATACACACATGCCCCCACATGCTTACCTCCTTCTGGGGACTTAATGAAACTGATGAACTCCTGACAGAGAATGTAATGGAAACATAAGTTGGCTTTACAGAAGAAAGGTAATCGATATTTTTCCAACCAGGTCAATAATCCTTTGTACTTTGCAATCTAGAGTCCAAACAAAATAGGAACAGAAAGGAGAAATGGAACTGAATTGCTAAGAAATGCAGCTTATTAAAAGGAGCAATTACATAACCTTATGCTTGTAATATTTGGCCCAGAGGCATGTTGATTAAAAATAGTATCTAAGAGGCTCTCAAAGGAGTGAATGGATTGGTAGGAAAGCAAAGACTTTTTCCTTCATCAAAAAAATCTTATTCCTGAGTGAGGTTAAGAAAAGACCTAAGTAAAAAACAAAAACAGGGCAATGACACAGTCTTAAGCTTTGCTTGATAGAGGAGAATCAGAAGAGATTTTGGTCTGTGGTATCAAGTCATAACTCTACTCAACTTGCTTCTTTGTAAGCACACTTCCAACTTTTCACAAGCTCCCAACCCATATCAACTGCACAACACGTACAAAAGCACACAAAGACTGACACATACCATATAAGTAAGAGAGGAATACCCAAAGGATCAAAAATCCCCAGGGATGGGATAAGAAGATAAAATTTTTAAGTGTTGGGATTCTCCTTGGGAAAACAAACACATGCATAAGAATCAGAGTGCAGTGTCTTCCTCAGCAATCCAGATCCCAGAGAAAAATAGAACTTTGCTGTGAGCATGGCTTAGTGCTTAGTGTGATCGTTCTGATCCCACCTGTCACAAAAAGGGCATGAGGGAGGCATTGCTGAGTCCAAGGTCTACAGAGTAGAAAAGGAGAACAGGAAGGGGGAGGAGAGAAAGACAGTGGACAAGGACAAGGAAAAAACGTATTAAAAAAAAAAAAAGACTGGGGGAAAATATACGCCCCGTGGTCAAGTAGTCATTAGAAACTGTCAAGCATCATCTTGACTTGAGCTATACTCGTTGGGAAGATCCCCTGGAGGAACGAATGGCTACCCCCTCCAGTGTTCTTGCTTGGGAAATCCCAAGCACAGAGGAGCCTGGTGGGCTACAGTCCATGGGCTCGCAGAGTCAGACATGACTGAGTGACTAATGCTTACTTTACAACACAAATAATTGCTATGGGCCCATGGGCTACACTTCCTTTCCCACATCCATGCAGGTATTACTTATCAATTCCCAGACTCTTTCTGGCTTAGGTGTGGCCTGCAGAGTTCTTCTCAACACAGTGCTCCAAGCATCGACTACCCAACCATCACAGTGGACATGAGAGGTTAACTTCTTTTGCTAACCATGGACTAAAATACAGAGGAAAGAACTCAGCAGCAACGGCCTGCCTAAGCAATAAACATGCAAAAAGGAGAACTGTCTGCCTGGCTTGATTCTGTTTGTCCTACTCACCCGCTTTATAGTTTCTTCCATAGTCACCCTGTCATGAGCTCCTGTCGCTTCCCCTCCCCCGATCCACACTTCAAATCCATCTGCCTCTTCCCTATCCCAAACCATCCACCATTCGAGAATCATGCTCACCAAGTCGTGGGGTATTTCTGGCCACAAGCCCCATTGTGAATTTTCAACAGTGTAAAATGGTGTCTGGCCGAAGACCTGAAAAAGAAAGCTAAGAAACAGCCAAAGGGGTCTAGAGCATCTCTTTGTGGAAGTGTCATGGTCCATCTGTAGTCACAGGGGAAGAGAGGTTCCACTGCTTTCCTATTTCAAGGGACATTAATTCTTAAATTTATTCCAGTGAACCAACTTGCTTTGCGCAAAACAACAAAGAAAGATTAAATTACAAGATTCATTTATCTTTTGGCTCCATCCTGCCCCGACCTGGGAGTTATCTTGTCTGTGTGCAAAGGCCAAAGCTCATGACTTTGAAAGGTGTTTACTTTGTGTATTGCATTATTCATTTCTCCAGGACCTAGAAAGTTAGAGCAAAGGCTTAAAGCCTTTTCATAAAGAGAAATATCTTTGGATTTGCCTAACCTGTTGAACTGGAGAAAGTAGAGAGGACTGAGGAGGTGAGGAATAACAGTACAAATTATTGATACTTAGGGGGGCATTCAGTTCAGTTCAGTTCAGTTGCTCAGTCATGTCCGACCCTTTGCGACCCCATGAACTGCAGCACGCCAAGCCTCCCTGTCCATCACCAACTCCCAGAGTTCACTCAAATTCACATCCATCAAGTCAGTGATGCCATCTAGCCATCTCATACTCTGTCGTCCCCCTCTCCTCCTGCCCCCAATCCCTCCCAGCATCAGAGTCTTTTCCAATGAGTCAACTCTTCGCATGAGGTGGCCAAAGTATTGGAGTTTCAGCTTTAGCATCAGTCCTTCCAAAGAACATCCAGGACAAATCTCCTTTAGAATGGACTGGTTGAATCTCCTTGCAGTCCAAGGGACTCTGAAGAGTCTTCTCCAACACCACAGTTCAAAAGCATCAATTCTTTGGCACTCAGCTTTCTCCACAGTCCAACTCTCACATCCATACATGACCACTGGAAAAACCATAGCCTTGACTAGATGGCTAAGTAATGTCTCTGGCTTTGAATATGCTTTCTAGGTTGGTCATAACTTTCCGTCCATGGAGTAAGCGTCTTTTAATTTCATGGCTGCAATCACCATCTGCAGTGATTTTGGAGCCCCCAAAAATAAAGTCTGACACTATTTCCACTGTTTCCCCATCTATTTCCCATGAAGTGATGGGACCAGATGCCGTGATCTTTGTTTTCTGAATATTGAGCTTTAAGCCAACTTTTCACTCTCCTCTTTCACTTTCATCAAGAGGCTTTTGAGTTCCTCTTCACTTTCTGCCATAAGGGTGGTGTCATCTGCATATCTGAGGTTATTGATATTTCTCCCAGCAATCTTGATTCCAGCTTGTGCTTCTTTCAGCCCAGCATTTCTCATGATGTACTCTGCATAGAAGTTAAATAAGCAGGGTGACAATATACAGCCTCAACACACTCCTTTTCCTATTTGGAACCAGTCTGTTGTTCCATGTCCAGTTCTAACTGTTGCTTCCTGACCTGCATATAGGTTTCTCAAGAGGCAGGTCAGGTGGGCTGGTATTCCCATCTCTTTCAGAATTTTCCAGAATTTATTGTGATCCACACAGTCAAAGGCTTTAGCATAGTCAATAAAGCAGAAATAGATGTTTTTTTTTTTTCTCGGAGAAGGCAATGGCACCCCACTCCAGTACTCTTGCCTGGAAAATCCCATGGACGGAGGAGCCTGGTAGGTTGCAGTCCATGGGGTCGCTAAGAGTCAGATACGACTGAGCGACTTCACTTTCATTTTCAGTTTCATGCATTGGAGGAGGAAATGGCAACCCACTCCAGTATTCTTGCCTGGAGAATCCCAGGGACAGAGGAGCCTGGTGGGCTGCCGTCTATGGGGTCACACAGAGTTGGACACAACTGAAGTGACTTAGCAGTAGCAGATGTTTTTCTGGAACTCTCTTGCTTTTTCCATGATCCAGAGGGGCATTAAGAATATCCAAAATCATATAGAAAATTCTAGGCTACTGTCCTCTTTTGTCATGGAGAAGGGACTGAGACCTAGGCAACCAGCTTTGAGACTAATGGGAAATGGCTTCTATGTTTAAGGGTATCTATGCTTCTGTGTTTCCATGTTTACAGGTATCTATCTCACCATGGTCATCAAAATGTCTCAAAGTATTCCCAAAGTGGCAATGGCACCCCACTCCAGTACTCTTGCCTGGAAAATCCCATGGACGGAGGATCCTGGTAGGCTGCAGTCCGTGGGGTCTCAAAGAGTCAGACACGACTGAGTGACTTCCCTTTCACTTTTCACTTTCAGGCATGGGAGAAGGAAATGGCAACCCGCTCCAGTGTTCTTGCCTGGAGAATCCCAGGGATGGGGAGCCTGGTGGGCTGCCATCTATGGGGTCACACAGAGTCGGACACAACTGAAGCGACTTAGCAGCAGCAGCAGAGAGGCTAAAGCTCCAATTTCTGGCTGAACTCTTGGCGTATCACATTTCTAAGGCATCTTCTTCTTTTGCTACTCAGTCCTCCAGTCATTTCTTCTTGCTTCTTTATCCACCCTTCCCCCCCATCTTCATCCTCAGCCAGTTGTCAAATACCTAGTCATTTTTCAAGACTTGGTTTGTGTCACCTCTTCATTGGTTCCTTTCTGACTCTCCCAAGTAGGAATGGCCTGTTCTTCCAATGTTCTTCCATCTCACCTCCTAGAGATGTCAATCATGTCACACACAACCCTTTTTTGCACTCACCTTAAATACTGGTCTCCACATTAGACTGGGAATTCCTTGAAGACACAATGGTATATCCATGTCCCCAGTACTAAGCCTAGCATCTGGCACAAAATGACCACCCAATAGGTATTTGTGGAATAATAGTGTTTTTTCCTAGTTGTATGAAATTTCAACGAGGTAGCATCCCATGGAAAAAGGCGCACTGAGGTGAGCAACTATTTATAAGGCACCAGCATTCAGATGTAACCAAATATTCCAACCAAAAAAAAAAAAAAAAAAATGCAGGATTGGTGTAGGCCTGGGTTTAAAAATATTTTGATGTATGAGGTCTGTTTTGATTGCATAGATTAAAAAGCTATATAGATTTGCTTCCAGTTAACAACTCAACAATTGCTATGTGTTGAACACCCAGTGAGGGGAGTAGAGCAGAGTGAATAATCCATGGTTCTTGTCCTGCAGGAATTCACAATTTCACAGTCCAGTGGAGAAAACACACACACACAACACAAGAGAGCAGCAAAGTGTCAAGGAGCACAGAGGCGGGGGAGACAAGTTCTGATTGGGAGGACCTAGGAACTCCTTAAGGAGAGCAGGATTTAAGTAGCTATCTGAACAATGATTAAGAGTTTGGTGGGTGAAAATATGGAAATTAAGAACCCAGGCAGGGAGAGGCATGGAGGGAGAGAATTCCAGGTGAATGCCCTCTGCAGGGTAGAGATGGATCACGGGAGCACTGGGTACCAGCAAAGGGTGTGATTGAGATAACCATGGACAGGTAAGAAGGCTGGCGATTTGGGATTTGATTGTATCAGTAATGGGAACTCCTGGAGATTTTAGAGGATTTTCTGATTCATATTTATTTGCTCAAATTGAAATAGTTTTGATTTGATATGAAGTTTTTATTTATTTTTTAAAAAGGCACTCAGCTCAGTGATATTCACTATTTGGCTGTTAATGAAACATTTGGATTTAGGTCTGAGAATGCTTACCGGGAGAGAGAGAAATGTGTTGAAAAAATCGGCAAAGATTTCATCCTCTAGCAGAATTATAAGATTTGTCGAACCAATTATCTCTATAGGGGAAAAAAAAAACTCTTATAAGCAAGATTGCATTTAGGATGAGAAAATGAAGCAGTTGAATGGATCATTTCACAAGGGCAAATTTCCACATGATGATGGCCTTTAAAGTCATCCAACTCAATTTCCCACCCTTTCCAGAACCCTCCTCAGCAACCCTGCTTAAGCACTCCCAGCTGTGGGAAGCTTGCCACCTTACAGGGCTGCCCATTCTATTTATGAAGAAATAAAATAGTTTTTTTCATTCTTTTCATGGGGTTCTCAAGGCAAGAATACTGAAGTGGTCTGCCATTCCCTTCTCCAGTGAAACCCTAATACTTTGGCCACCTGATGTGAAGAATTGACTGACTGGAAAAGACCCTGATGCTGGGAAATATTGAAGGCAGGAGAAGGGGATGATAGAGGATGAGATGGTTGGATGGCATCACTGACTTGATGGACGTTGAGTATGAGCAAGCTCCAGGAGTTGGTTATGGACAGGGAAGTCTGGAGTGCTGCAGTCCATGGGGTCGCAAAGAGTCAGACATGACTGAGTGACTGAACTGAACTGAAAATAGTTTAGTAATATCTTTCCTATTGTGAACTGTCCTCCTTTATTTTCTTTCCATTTGTTGAAATTCTGCCCTCTGAAGCTTGACCAAATTCACCTAAGTTCTCTTTTAAAAGGCAATGGTCCCATATTTACAAAGACATCACAACATTTTGGTTACCTCCACCCACTCTGGCTAGTCACTAAGCATTTCTTCAGTACTTCCTTGCGTGGCCTTCTTTCCATTTGGCTCCCCTCTCATTGGCTGGAGGGGCACCCATAATTCAAGCATTTCACATTCTTCCCAAGGAAGAGCATAAGACAACTATTGCCCATCTTCTAAGTTATACTAGTTCTAAGTTATCCTAGTGTGGCCGGAAATGAGGTTAGCTCTGGGCACTCTCACATTACACTATTCACTCCACCATCTTTAATTTATGCAGTCACTTTACAGAAACCAAGTCAAATTTCAACTAGTTGGTTTTGGCCCAACATTAAAACCCCCAAAGAGCTTTTTTGGAAAAATATTGGTTATGTAACATATTTATCATTTCTCTCAAGCTTGATCATTGTGCTGCCCAAATTAATACAAGGAAAAAATGCTGACTGTCTCAAAGCCAAGCATAGAGACCACCAGTGGCTTCTCTAAGTTTACTCTAATTCATCCTCTATGCTTTTTAGTGTATAATGTTAACTAGCAAATAGTAAGTTAATCGTCCTGTTAATGGCCCAGCATTTTTCTATTCTATCTAAAATTTATAATGAAAGACTTATAAAATGAGAAACCTAAATATTAGACACTAGACCTATCTCTCAGTTTAGCTAAATGTGTGATGAGAAGAGTAAGTGTCACTCCACCAGGATGAAGTTACAATAACATAAGAAAACTAAGCAATTCCCTTCATTGCTTTTCCTAATGATACTTTGGTGGTTATTATTTTCTTGTAATAGAAAGAGAAACCCAGACAGTCAAACATTGTTATAATAGAACAGATGCCAATTTTTGCCCTCTGTTCCACAGATGTCTTTTTTGCTATCTAGTGTAAATTTTTATGTTTTTCTGTCTCTCTCTTCAGCCCTCTGCACATCTTTTTATAATTCCCTGATTTATTTAATCTATTCCACATGGATAACTTAAAAATCTATGTTCTCAGTCCAGACTTCTTTCTTTGACTCTAGGTTTCAGTATCAAATGAGCTATGGGATATCTCCACGTGACACCCATCAGACACTTTCATCTCAACATTTTCAAAGCTGATCTGATAGTTTTTCTTCCCAACCTGCTCATTTTCCTGTATTCCCAGTCTCAGTTACTGGAAGCACCATCCAACTGTCTGAACCAGAAACCTGAAAATCATCATTGATTTCTCGTTCTCTCTGTTTCTCTCTCAATACTCCCACACGCAATAGAGCGGCATGTGCTTTCTCCTTTTATGTATCTCTGTTATCTATTCTTACATCTCCATCCATAAAGTCACTTTCTTATTTCAGGCTTCTATCATTTCTCATCTAGACTGTTGCATCAGTTTCTTCAAATGTTCTTGCTATTTCTAATCACTGCCACCATATTATTGTTAAAACTCTTCAGCAATTCTTCATTGTCCTACGAGATAAAGGCTAAATTCCTTAGTACAGAATCTGAGGCTTCACCCAATCTGGTTTTTATGTTCCTTCCAAGCCTCACCTGGGAGGCTCCACTCCATGTTGCCTCCTGTTGACCAGCCAATACATTGCTCTTTCCTGCACAAGCTATGCACTCTCACATCCAACCTCTGTATCTTTGTTCCCACATTCCCATCCCCTGAAACACCCTCTCAACCCCAGGCTGCTTTGCAAATTGTTATCAAGAAATGGTTTACATGTAACCTCCCTGGTAAACCAAGAATGGCAGAATGTACCACAACAGTAAAACTGATCACTACTCCCCGTCACCTCACATGGTCATGTACAACGTCCATCACAACAATTAACAAGTCACTGTTTTCACTCACTGATGCATCTGTCTTCCTCACCAGACTGAGCTCCATGAGAGGAGAGGCTTTTGTCTGTTCATGGTTTTTCTTCTAGACACTATCAGTGTTTGCAAAGTGTTCTGTGTTTAGTGAGTTGTTCCTTCAAGAGAAGATCTTCAATCTTTTGGACTCTTGTTCATTTGTTTGTCATTCATAAAGCCTGGTAAGGATTTGTTGAACATATTATTGAGAGGATCTGACCGCAGGAAAGTGATGTTTGGAAGAAATTTCTCAATCGACTGTTTTTGTAGCCACACATACATTGATGGTGACAAGGGACTGGACTGTGACAGTGCTTGGCATTAACAATACAGTCTTCATGGGGTGTAGGAAAAAGGCTCTCCGTATACTCCCCTTCCCCATCATACTTCTGCATTCCTGTTTCTCCATTCTTACCTGTTCTGCCTTCAAACTTTAGAATAATCTGAGGCTTTCAACATTCATTCTATACAATAGTGATGTTGATTTGGTAATAAAGAAATTGTTGGATAACCCCCAACCTCATGCCAGCCTTCTCCCTGGAGGAGGTATGACATGCAATGGCCTATATGCATGTTAATTCTTCCCTCTTAGGTATTCCTCCTAGTGGCCTTGGTTGTGTTATCAGTGGGCCACTATCTGATCCTCAAAGATCTGATGGCATGGGGTGGGGGGAGGGGAAAAGAGAGAAGGAAAACAACGGGCACGAATAACAGTCTACATGTGGTGTCCCTGATTGACTCATTCCTGTTAACACTGCGAAGGTGAGTGGTTTGCCTCATTTGAGGTGCTCAAAGCTGCTGAGACATCCCTTTCAGAGACTCACCAGCATTGCTCATGTCGCCTTGCTCTTCCTGCTACTGTGATTGTTTAGGAGTGGAATCAGCCCCCAGTCAACAGAACCCTGCCCCTTATGAATGCACAGTGACACCTCCTGCTAGGGGTTCCAGATTCCATACCTCTGGTATAGAACTCAATCTGATAAATCTTATGTTAACTGAGCTCCTAAATTCCCTTAACTATACAGACTCTTCCTATACCTAGGGCTTTAGTCCATACTATTTGGCGTGCATTGACAGTTTCCTTTTAATTGTTGTCTAACAATTCCTGAGTTGAAGTTCTGTCTCTTGAACTTGACTTCATTCTTTGAGGGAATAGGAATCTGTTAACTTCTGATGTGTCTTCTGGATCTAATATCCTTCTAGAAATTTAACCGGTATTCAATAAATATTTAATGACTTGACTCTCAGATAAGCTGGAAAATTCAACCTAATATCCATGCTGTTTTCTACCCCTTCTCTTCTTTTCCAGATAGTTTCCTCTGGTTGGTTGTGGGTTTGAAAAGAGATTGAACACACATTAGCTTTCATGTAGAAGAATTAGACTAGGTGTTTGTACTTTATTCTCATTCAACTCTTAGTCATGCAAAATAGGGGTTATCATCACCTCCTTTTCAATGCAAAATAGTAAATGCAACATTGAGATTGGGCTCTGCCTATCTGATTGGAGAGCTTGTGTTATTTCAAATATGCCAGTAAATCAAACCTTCCTTTCACATGAAAAACATACTTTAATGGGCTTAGAAATAACTCTCCTGGGACTTTCTCACAACAATGTATTTTTCTGTATAATTTCTTCCACTACTTCTTATGTATATCCTTATATGTTTAATTAGACTTTCCCACAGATGTTATAAAGTAAGATGTAAACAATATCTGTATGGAAAGGAGCTACTTAGAAAAAGGTATCCCACATATCTATGAAATTAACTATAAGACTGAAACAAAGCTATTCAACATTTTCATCCAATCACAGCATACAAATGAACTGGAGATTTTCTGTGACCAGTTTTGACCAAGAATGTATTCCTGATCAATTTCTCATTCATTTAGGCCAGTAACTCCAAGAAAACAGAGGTAAGCAAGAGGCAATATGGGAAAGAAGTTATAATTCTTTCATTTTAATTTTTCTCAGGATAGTATGTGCGTGTTTAGTCTCTCAGTCGTGTCCAACTCTTTGCGACCCCATGGATTGTAGCCCGCCAGGCTCCTCTGTCCATGGGGATTCTCCAGGCAAGAATACTGGAGTGGGTTGCCATGCCTTCTTCCGGGGGATCTTCCCAACACAGGGATCAAACCCAGGTCTCCTGCACTGCAGGCAGATTCTTTACCAACGAGACACCAGAAGCCCAAGGATGGTATAAATGGTATAATGTTTTTTCAATTGTAAACTGGGCCAGGCCTACTTCTGGGGTCATGAGCAACTCAAAGACAAGAGCAGAAAGTTTTCTGTCCACATGCAAAGAGTCTTAGAGATGAAGAACAATAATAAATGATGAGAAAATAGAAGTTTCTAACATATTCCCAATGTACCAAGGTCTAAAACATTTGTCACGAGTTGGAAATTTGGAACTCAGCATAAATTTACTCACAGAGAACGACTTGTTGTAAGACAAGTGTTCAGAATATTTTGATGTGGAAATTAACTTTTGTTACTCATTTTTTTATTGCCTTCAAATGGATTTGAAGACTAAGCTCATGTTTACTTGAAGGAAAGGCAAATCATTTTGGGTAGTCCCAGCTTTGGGTCCGGAGAAGGCAATGGCACCCCACTCCAGTACTTTTGCCTGGAAAATCCCATGGACAGAGGAGCCTGGTAGGCTGCAGTCCATAGGGTCGCGAAGAGTCAGACATGACTGAGAGACTTGACTTTCACTTTTCACTTTCATGCATTGGAGAAGGAAATGGCAACCCACTCCAGTATTCTTGCCTGGAGAATCCCAGGGATGGGGGAGCCTGGTTGGCTGCCATCTACAGGGTCGCACAGAGTGGGACACGACTGAAGCCACGCAGCAGCAGCAGCATTGGGTCTGATTTGCCACATTTAGATCCCTCCTCACACCGTCCTGGGATACACATAAATCAGCCCAAAGAGGATCTTGAACACCGAAGGGGTCAAGAATAAGTGCATTGATTAGGGTTTTGTGGAGTTTTGTTTTGGTTACTCAGTCTCTGACCATTCTGCTTATTTGAGATGAAAAGCTGTGAGTCTTGGAGAGACTGTCTCCCACTATAAATGCCTGAGGGACCAGACGGCCCCTCTGCTGTCCTGGCAGCAAAGACTTGGACACTTGTCCTAGATTCAGCAATCAGATCCTCCATCCAGACCTTTTTATTTTTAAGGGGTGACTCAAAAGCTCAGGGGCAAGGAGAGCTAATGCATGGCGGTGCCTATGACAGCAAATGCTCACTGGTGATGGTGCCAGCAGAAGTGGCAGACTGGAGATGGCCGCAAAGGCGGGAAGAAGATGCGGTGGTTGCAGATTAGCTTTGATTTTGTTGAAGCAAAACCATAAATGAGTGACTCGCCTTTGGCACATACCAACCAAACAGGCCTGCAAGAGTTAAATAATTTTGGTTATTCTTTAGCTGTTACTGCTAATAAACACTTGTAACTGGACATGTCCTTCACAAAGCTAATTACTCTCTGACTCCATATAGATTATACTCTGCACCTGGCATTCTTCTCCCCCTAGACTCTCTTCCAGCATTCTGCATTTCAGAAAGAAGGTCCAGGGCCGATAACTTCAGGAATAGCAGGCCTAGTTGCTGAGTTGCCTGATGCTAGCTGTGGTCATTTTGAAACTGCAGGAGAAAAAAAAATGCAAGACCTTCATAAGGGTATAAAACTTTTCCCTATTCCTGAGAGATGGTGGCACAGTTATTAAGCGAAACATAACAGGCTATGTTTCGCTTTTGCCTGGCAAAAATAATAAAGATACTCTTTTCTACTTCCTCCAAATTCTGTCTCTGTATTTCTATTTGGAATCAGTGGACTGGGAGCCAAGGTTTTGGCAACAATTTTAATGTGTGGTGCTGCTAACCACCAAAGATAAAGTATATGTTGATATCATAATAGTAACTATGGGGACTTCCCTGGTGGTCCCGTGGCTAAGACTCTGTGCTCCCAATATAGGGGCTCTAGTTCGACCCCTGGTCAGGGAACTAGATCCCACATGCCGAAACTAAGAGTTTGCATGCCAAAACTAAAGATCCTGTATGCTGCAACGAAGACTGAAGATTCTGTGTGCCACAACCAGAACCCAGCACAGCCAAATAAATAAATAAAATAGTAGTAGCTATGGCATGTGGGTATCAGAATGATCCAACATGCAGGTTCTTGGTGGTGGCTAATGATTATAGAGTCCCTTGGGAAAAAATATGTGGCAGCTTGCTCAGATTCTAGTTGAGAACATAAACTCCATGGTGGCAGGAATTTTTTTTATTGTTTTATTTAATGATGCATCCCAAACATCTAGAGCAGTTTCTTTCACATAGAAGTGCTCAAAAATTTGAGCGAAAGAATTAATATGAATACAAACCCAAAAATGAGCTGTCCTGTAGAATTCTAGACCCCTCATCCAATTTTCAATCCTGAGTCAGACCTAGAAGCTCTTAAATAAAAAGAAAGTATTTTGCGCTTTAGGAAGAACCTTGCATTATCTTTCCAAGAATTTACTGACTGTCTTCCAAACTTTCATCAGAGATTACTGGAGTAAAGTAGATGCCCAGAACTTTGGGAAATCATTGTTAAGCTGGATCTGACCCAACACACAACTGGGAAATGTTAGAGCTGAGATGTGAGCTCAAGGATAATTTTTAAAAAACAGTCTATTTTATATTTGCCTGATAATAATAACCATCTGGGAACTTGTAAAATATACAAAACCCTTGAACCTCACCCAGGGTTTTCTACCAGAGTAGGGACCTGGTAATGTGTCTAATGAACACCTTGGGTGATTCTTAGCATCACACAATGTGGGGAGACGTCTGGCACCCTTTTACTTTGGGAATTCTAAGGTCTTGAAAGGGTCAGGAATCTAACTGCACATAATTCACTGTTGGCTTTTAGTCCTTGCTGTTACTGGGGTGACAGCACTCCATTTGGTTGCTAACAGCTCCAGTACTCAGCATCCTTGAGCTGCGGGGGAAGACAGTAGGGCAGTGATTCAGAGCAGAGATTGGCTTTACATAGCTTTATTGAAGGCAAGTCTAAAAGCATAGTGTCTTCAGGAATGTGGGTATAGATCAGTGCTGAATAGGCCACTCTTTTAGAAAGAGAACTAAAAGAATTTCTTTTGCCCAGGTTATGCTAGCTCTTTTCCAAAGAAGTGATAATCTAAGGAATAAATTTGATTATTAAACTGTCAAGAGCTTCACCCTGAATTCTTTTGAGATGAGTGAGCATGTGTGTCTGTTACACTGATTAATGAATGAGGTAACTGATGATTGAAGAAACATGGTAGGCTACAAACATCTTGGAATATATTAAACATCGAGAAACACATGTAAACATACTTTTAAAAAATGTGTGCTATTTTGTGAATGCTGTTTTTTATATAATAAAATGCTTAATTTTTGTTTTGTATTTATTTTAAAGTCTGACATTAAATTTACAAGAGCCTTTTTAAGTTCTTAGGAGAATTTTATTTGTTAGGTTTGTAAACCTGCCTGCTATTTAAAGATATTTTGAAATCATATTTTCAACTCAAAATATGAAATGTCTAAGAAATTTTAGTTAACAAAATATGGAAGTGGTATCTGTTTAGGAAAATTTATCCAAAGTATTATAAAGCAATTTAAAGTAAAATTATATTTATAAGCAATTTTGTACGCTAAGTTTAAAAGTTTAATAATCAGTTTATTAAACTTTAGTTAACAAAATATGGAAGTGGTATCTGTTTAGGAAAATTTATCCAAAGTATTATTTTATTGAAAAATGAGGAACAAGTGAAAGCAATTTAAAGTAAAATTATATTTATAAGCAATTTTGTATGCTAAGTTTAAAAGTTTAATAATTAGTTTATTAAATATATACCATAATATATTGAATACAGATTATAACACAAGCAATACCAAACATTTTGTTGTTTTTGGCATCATGCTCCCTTGTAATAGCCTATTAACCTGAAAAGTAAATTATCAAGCATTCCATAAGACAATTTCCAGGGTTCTTCCTTAACTACTTTTCTTAGGTGGGGCAGGAACTCAGTAGTTTTCTCTGGTACTATCGGGCCATGAAATTCCATCCCTGGAACTGTACCACCAGGCTTATGAGTACAGGAATGTGCGACCTCAGCATGCCTGCCCTGAACTCCTCTAACAAACTCCTGCTTATCCCTCAAAACCCAGATTGGAACAAAACTGACATTTCATCCATGTTACACCTACACTAGATACTCTATTTACACATTCAGTCAACTATTCATTGTATGCCTATTCTGTGATGAGCTAAAAAAGCATTTTGATGATTTTTATAGAGTTGCTTAAAAAACAGTCATTTTAGCTCACATGTTTTGACACTGCTATATTTTTGAGACACACACACATATATCTATATATTTATATATATATCTACCTGTATCTATGTATGTCTACATAGATATTCATATGTCTATATATCTATCTACCTGTGTATCTAGGTATATAGACCTATACATATACACCCTACATCTATGTTGAATCTATGCTCATTCATGTCCACACGTCTAAGTTTAATAGGAAACAAATAGACCTTCATGATGCTTAAGCTTGCAAAACACTCGCTTATACATTTTTCTACCTTCTTCTTTACACCTCCCTCATTTCTTTTAAATTGATGTATGTGTTAGTCACTCAGTCGTGTCTGACTCTTTGCGACCCCATGGACTGTAGCCTGCCAGGCTCCTCTGTCCCTGGGATTCTCCAGGCAATACTGGAGTGGGTGGCCATTACAGTACAAACAGAGAGCAAGTGCCCCTTTCCCAGCTCATGGAAAGATGGTGCCCTCCGGTAGACAATGGCAAAGATCACACCTTTCTCTCCAAAATTCTATTTGAGTCTTTTGTTTTTTTCCAGATCTCTTCAATCGATTTTGCATTCCGCCGTGATTAGGGTTACTATCAGAGTGCTCGTACCTACCACGATATGAGGAATACAGAAAGTTTCTTATCACCTGAACAGCAGGCCTGCCCATTCCATTTTATCAGGCCTCAGTAATAATCCTTTGTGGTTATTTAAACCTTCAAAATAATCCTTTGAAGGCCCCTACTAATATTTATTATTTCACCTCAGAGATACATGTTGTGAGACATAATAATATTTGAGGCATTAATTTACTATAAGAAATGAGCTCATCAGTATCTGACCTCAAAAGTACTCAGAAGAGAAACATCTGAGAAACTCAGAAGAGAGACATCAAAACGTGGCTTTGGTATCTCTCAACCTTTTACATTTATATAGACAAAAATTTTATATTTGTATAGAGAAAAATACCTTAACATATTAATATTTGGGCTTTTCTTGTCTGCCCTTATATATAACTTTTCTCTTAATTAGTGAAAGACATTACTGCAAGATGAGGTCATATTGTAATGGCCAAAAAAAATTAATTTTTAGGTTAAAAAAATCCAAAATACACTTGCAATATGAAGAAAAGAGCAGGCCTAAGTGAAGTAGAAAATGGAGTTTTGCCAAATCACCTTACCACCAACCAGGAAGGGGCGTAGATGAAAAGTAGACTCCCTACTACCGCCACCCCAAGGCACTGAAGGAGTATAAGCTAGGCCACGGGAAGGAGGAGCTGCAGGGCTGGACAAGGCCTGAAAAGATACCCAAGGTTGTGGGTGAAAAACAAAGGGAAGGGACCCAGAGGTGACAACCAGGAAGAGGGTAGAACCTCCAGGGGAAAGTGCAGAGCTCCATGGTCACCAGGAGCAAGGAGAAGCACAAAACTGGACTAATGCCTGGAGAATATTTTATCTCCACCTGGTGGGGGCAGGCAGGAATCATGGTTACCAGATCATCCCACCAGTGCAAGGTGTGAGCTTCAAAGGAGAGCTAATCCCTGCTTGCACAGTGGATGTTTAGCACATGGATACCAGCCCTCCCCCTTATCCTGAGACAGCGCTGAGCCCCCTGTAAATAACACTGAAAGTACCCCCTTCCTTTGCAATTCTCAGAATGCTCACAAGCCCCTAAAAGCAGAGGGCAGAAGCTTGTAACAGCCAATTTACCCCTGCTACACCTCAACTTTTTTTTAAAGGCTTTATTGAATTTGTTACAATATTATTTCTGTTTTTTTTTTTTTTTTCTTTTCTTTTTTTTGGTGGTAAGGCATGTGCAATTTGAGTTCCCTCACCAGGGATCGAACTGCATCCCCTACACTGGAAGGTGAATTTCTAACCACTGGGCTGCCAGGGAAGTTACACCTTAACTTTTGAACAAGAAAATTAACAAGGAAGAATAAGGCAGAGCCGAAGGAAAGAGGCTCCATCTAGTTTTCCTAGGAATTGGAAGCAAGGGGGAAACTGGGAGGATAATGACTCTCTAGAATCCTTGCGCCATCTAAGCATAGATATTTTAACTGTGACCACGAATGAGGGAAGCTTAGATTCTCCATACTCTGGGGACGGGAGGGAGAGATCCGGATGGGTGGGCTAAAGACATTCTTTTACAAGTTCCCAATAATTTAACTCTACTCCTCAGAATTCCATTCCCTTTGACATGCAGCTATTAGCATTATGTGAACATGGCTAAATGTCTAGCTACCTTAAGCCAGCTTGTTAAGACTTTTGAGTTTTAGGTTATCATCTATAAGCCTATCTCATACAATATTTGTGAGGATTAAAAAGAAAAGTGGGGGGAAAAAAGTGGGTAGAATAAACAAGCCATAGGATTTCATTTTATACGAGACGACCGAAAAAGGAATGGGTCCTGGTGAGTCTTACTTGGAAATCAGTTGAGGTATGTACGGAGCAATGGGTTGATCTACCCAGGTAGAAGAATCCAGCACACACTACACTGGGTGAGATGGGGGTGGAGAAATTCTGGAAGCAGGCGAACCCTTCTGAGGCCTCACTCTGTGCAGGCTTCTGCTCTGTTCTACTGGACCCTGCAGAGGAAACTGCCTTGGTGGACTTTGGTGATGGTGGTGGTAGTTTAATTGCTATGCCCAACTCTTGTGATCCCATGGACTACAGTCCTCCAGCCTCCTCTGTCCATGAGATTTCCCAGGCAAGGATACTGGAGTGGGTTGCCACTGGATGGTATCACAATATATTTATGCCAAACTCATCAAAATGTATACATTATGTCCAACTTTTTTTTTTCCGGTATATTAAGTACATCTCAACAAAGCTTTAAAAAAAAGCATCTGACTTTCTGTTTGATAAACCATAAAGTAATCAAAATAAAGGCCTCAATAACAGTTCTGTGAGTTCTAGATGGTCAAAATATCAGTTCAGATTTAGTATGAGTATTGAAGTGATCAAGAAAGAGAAAGGATGAGGGGGTAGTTTTATGACAGGTAAATTATTATGCTGCACTAAAGACTGTAAATCATTTTAATTACTAAATGTCAGTGACCTGCGGTAGGTATTCTATGTGGTAGGTGAGGAATGTTTATAAAAACCCCAAGGCAGGGTATAGTACATTTATTTTCACATTCTATTGGGTTGCGGGGGTGGGGGGTGAGGAACACAGAGAGGAGCACAGCAAGCAGATGCTTTGGCTGAAGCTGAGGTGAGATGGCGGAAATACTTGGGGAGTTGAAAGTGTAGGTCACAGCAACAGGCCTCTTGGGCTTCATTTGCCTTTTCTCTGCTCACTGCTTAGCAAACAAGACTGAGAGAAACCGAAAGAGGAGCGAGTCATATGTCCTTGGAACTTCTGAAGGAAAGACACCTGGTCTTCCTTTCTGACAGCTTCTCTTCCCTCAACTTCTCCTCCAGATGTTCCGGAATGTGCAGGTGACAGGAACCATTCCAGGCTCACCTGATCTGGGCATCAGCAAACTTATGGCAGAAAGTGACGAACTAAATAGCCTCTTGATGAAAGTGATGGCTTAAAGCTCAACATTCAGAAAACTAAGATCATAGCATCCAGTCCCATCACTTCATGGCAGATAGATGGGGAAACAGTGGCTGACTTTAGTTTTCTGGGCTCCAAAATCACTGCAGATGGTGACTGCAGCCATGAAATTAAAAGACTTGGAAGTAAAGTTATGACCAACCTAGACAGCATATTAAAAAGCAGAGACATTACTTTGCCAAAAAAGGTCCGTCTAGTCAAGGTTTTTCCAGTGGTCATGTATGGATGTGAGAGTTGGACTATAAAGAAAGCTGAGCACTGAAGAATTGATGCTTTTGAACTGTGGTGTTGGAGAAGACTCTTTAGAGTCCCTTGGACTGCAAGGAGATCCAACCAGTCCATCCTAAAGGAGATCAGTCCTGGGTGTTCATTGGAAGGACTGATGTTGAAGCTGAAACTCCAGTCCTTTGGCCACCTGATGCAAAGAGCTGGCTCATTGGAAAAGACTGATGCTGGGAGGGATTAGGGGCAGGAGGAGAAGGGGACGACAGAGGATGAGATGGCTGGATGGCATCACCGACTCGATGGACATGAGTTTGGGTGGACTCCAGGAGTTGGTGATAGACAGGGAGGCCTGGAGTGCTACGATTCATGGGGTCCCAAAGAGTTGGACACGACTGAGCAACTGAACTGAACAGAAACATAATGATACCACCAAAAGGAAAAGCCATAGATCCAGATCATCAGCATGGCAAGGGAAATTACGTGCCAGCAGAAGAAGGTGGTAACAAACAGAATATCATTTTTGTCATCATCCATCCATTTGTGGCCAGAGATTGGTTTGAACAGCATAAAACCTATCTGAATCAGCCAAGAGCCTGCAATCATATACAAAAGAGCCTTCATCACCCAGAACCTCAGTGAGTTGGGAGCCCACAGCTCTGCGATCACCACCAGCAGCAATAGGAACAAGACCTGGACAAACAGGATGTGACTATATAGCTCCACTCCTTCTGCGTCCTCCAAGTGAGACACCATTAGGGTTACAATCAGAAACACGCTCAGTGCCTGGGCACCTTGCTCCAGGGCAGGAGCCCTTTGGGGCAACACGTTCTGGCTCACCACGTCTACACATCCACTCAGGAAGAAGGTTGCGTAGAAAGTAAGATGCTGCCACTGTTTGTCGTAAATAAAGTTTCTCTGATGAAATATCTTGCTGATAAGTACAAACTGCCCTTGAACGCTATGCAGTTCTTGGGCCACTAAAATAAAGCTGCTCAATATCTTCACCAGCCCCACATAGTATATTTGCTGCAGCTTTGCCCATCTTCCTTGGCTCCAGGGACGGCATGGTGGATACTGGACAAGGCGGTTGCTTATCAAGGCCTTAGAGATGAGTCGTGCGTGATAAAGTCCATAGAAGAAGATAGACAGTCCTGGGAACAGATGACCCTCAAAGCCTCCCATGAAACTGAAGGTAGGTCTGACCACAGGCAGAGACAAGAGGCTCAGGTGTGGTCACGTCAGGCGCTAGAGTCTGCAGGGAGCCTGTAGACTTTTTGAAGTCTATTTATATTCTCTATTCAGCTCACAGCATCCACATACAGAAGGGAAATGATCTTGGAAAAAACCCAGTATCATAGTGGGGTGGGTGTCATGGTTTCCGTTCTTGTCTTCTGCTCTGGTTCACTGATAGCTAATCAACCATTGCCAGATGAAGAAATAAACACATTATCCAGCACAGTGCTTGGGCAACTTCCCTTCTCAGAGACTGTGCTTCAGATTTCTCATTTCTACCTTCCTTACTTCCTTCCCCAATTCACAGAATGTCAGATAGTACTCAGAGAAAGCAGGGAGAACACACAATATAGGTAAGCATCCTCATATATAACTTCATACAAATACTAGGAACAAATGTGCTCTTCTGGGTATAAATAGTTAAGACTCACAAGTAAACATATACAGCCCAATTACTCTGATATTATTTGAGGATGACCAGAAAAATGCTCACTCCTGAGAATCTCTTCTGCTCATCTCCAGATAGACCTAAAGTGCCACCACTTGAGGTTCCTTCCTTTGACTTTGAGTGTTTTTTCAAATTATATAGGCAAATAGGTTCTATGCAGAGGTTTTGTTGTTGCTCAGTCATGTCCGACTCCTTGCAAACCCTACAGCATGCCAGGTGGCTTCCCTGTCCTTCACCATCTCCCAGAACTTGCTCAAACTCATGTCCATTGAGTCGGTGATGCCATCCAACCATCTCATCCTCTGTCAACCCCTTCTCTTCCTGCCTTCAATCATTACCACCATCGGGGGCTTTTCCAATGATTTGGCTCTTTGCATCAGGTGGCCAAAGTATTGGAGCTTCAGCTTCAGCATCAATCCTTCCAAAGAATATTCAGGGTTGATTTCCTTTAGGATTGACTGGTTTGGTCTCCTTGCTGTCCAAGGGACTCTCAAGAGTCTTCCCCAGCACCACAGTTTGAAGGCATCAATTCTTCAGCGCTCAGTATTTTTTATTGTCCAGCTCTCACATCCGTACATGACTACTGGAAAAACCATAGCTTTGACTATACGAACCTTTGCAGGCAAAGTGATGTCTCTGCTCTTTAATATGCCATCTAGGTTTGTCATTGCTTTTCTTCCAAGGAGCAAGTGTCTTTTAATTTCATGGTTGTAGTCACCACCCACAGCAATTTTGGAGCCCAAGAAAATAAAGTCTCTCATTGTTTTCATTGTTTCCCCATCTATTTGCCATGAAGAGATGGGACTGGATGCCGCGATCATAGTTTTTTGAAGGTCGAGTTTTAAGCCAGCTTTTTCACTTTTCTTTTTCACTTTCATCAAGAGGGTCTTCAGTTCCTCTTCACTTTCCGCCATAAGAGCAGTGTCATCTGTGTATCTGAGGTTAATATTTCTCCCTGCATGCTTGATTCCAGCCTGTGCTTCATCCAACCTGGCAGTTCACATGATGTACTCTGCATACAACTAAATAAGCAGGGTGACAATACACAGCTTTGACATACTCCTTTCCCAATTTTGAACCAGTCTGTTATTCCATGTCTGGTTCTAACTGTTGCTTCTAGACATGCATACAGGTTTCACAGGAGGCAGGTGAGGTGGTCTCGTATTCCCATCTCTTTAAGAATTTTCCACAATTTGTTGTGATCTACACAGTCAAAAGCTTTAGTGTAGTCAATGAAGCAGAAGTAGATGTTTTTCTGGAATTCTCTAGCTTTTCCTATGATCCAACTGATGTTTGCAATTTGATCTCTGGTGCCTCTGCCTCTTCTAAATCCAGCTTGTATATCTGGCAATCCTCAGTTCACACACTGTTGAAGCCTAGCTTGATGGATTTTGAGCATCACTTTGCTAGCGTGTGAGATGAGTGAAATTGTGCAGTAGTTTGAGCATTCTTTGGTATTGCCCTTCTTTGCGATTGGAATGAAAACTGACCTTTTCCAGTCCTGTGGCCATGGCTGAGTTTTCCAAATTTGCTGGCATACTGAGTGCAGCATTTAACTATGCAGAGGTACTGATTTGAAATCTCTTGCAAAAAGCATTTCAGTAAAAATTCCTAGGTAATTTTATTTTTCAAAATAATTTTTATTCATTTATTTGCTTTTGGCTGGGCTGGGTTTTCGTTGCCATGCAGGCTTTTTTCTAGTAGGAGAGAGCAGGGACTACTCTCTAGCTGCGCACTCTCTAGTGCACACACTTCTCACTGAAATGACTTGTGGAGCCGGCTCTGGAGCATGCAGGCTTCAGTGTTGCAGCACATGTGCTCAGCAGTTGAGGCTCCTGTGCTCCTGTGGTGCATGGGCTTAGTTGCTCCATGGCATCTTCCCAGACCAGGGATCAAACCCATGTCTCCTGCACTGGCAGCTGGATTCTTTCCACTGAGCCACCAAGGAAGCCCAGGTAATTTTCTTATGCATACTAAATTTTGAGAATCACTGAGTAAAACATAAGTACTTATAACAAAGAAGATCCTATTAAGTTAGTAACCTTCGTGTGAATTAATCATCAAATATTTTCTCTCATAGGGAATCCTCCTACGCTGTTGGTGGGAATGTAAATTGGCGCAGCCACTATGGAGAGCTGTATGGAGGTTCCTTAAAAAACTAAAAATAGAGCTACCATAAGACCCCGCAATTCCTCTTGTGGGCATATATCCGGAGGAAAACATGATCTGAAAGGATACATGCACCCCAGTGTTCACTGGAACATTGTTTGCAATAGCCAAGACATGGAAGCAACCTAAATGTCATCGACAGAGGAATGGATAAAGAAGATGTGGTACATATATACAGTGGAATATTATTCAGCCATTTAAAAGAATGAAGTAATAACATTTGCAGCAACACGGATGGACCTATAGAGTGTCATACTGAATGAAGTAAGACAGAGAAGGAGAAATATCATGTGAGATCCTTTAAATGTGGAATCCAAAAAGAAATGACACAAATGAATTTACTTACAAAACAGAGACTCAGACTTAGAAGATGACTTATGGTTGCCAAGGGGAAGGGACAGGGAGATTGGTATGGTCATGTGCACATTGCTATATTTAAAATGGATAACCAACAAGGACCTATTGTATAGCACATTCAACTCTGATCAATGTTATGTGGCAGCCCGGATGTAAGAGATATTTTGGGGGAAATGGATACACGTATATTTATGGCTGAGTCCCTTCACTGTTCACCTGAAACTATCATAGCATTGATGACGTGTGCATACTAAGTCACTTTAGTCTGTCCGACTCTTGTCAACCTGATGGATTGTTGCCCATCAGGCTCCTCTGCCCGTGGGATTCTCCAGGCAAGAATATGGAGTGGGTTTCCATGCCCTCCTCCAGGGGATCTTCCCAACCTAGGGATTGAACCCATGTCTTCTATGTCTCCTGCATTGGCAGGTGGGGTCTTTACCACTAGTGCCACCTGATATGGAGAAGGCAATGGCACCCCACTCCAGCACTCTTGCCTGGAAAATCCCATGGACGGAGGAGCCTGGTGGGCCGCAGTCCATGGGGTCGAGAAGAGTCGGACAGGACTGAGCGACTTCACTTTCACTTTTCACTTCTATGCATTGGAGAAGGAAATGGCAACCCACTCCAGTACTCTTTCCTGGAGAATCCTAGGGACAGGGGAGCCTTGAGGGCTGCCATCTATGGGGTTGCACAGAGTCGGACACGACTGAAGCGACTTAGCAGCAGCAGCAGCCACCTGAGAAGCCCATGTTAATTGGCTATGCTGCTACTGCTAATTGGCTATACCCTGATACAAAATAAAAAGTTCAAAAAACATATTTTCTCTCATGAAATAGCATTCATTTAGAGTGGTGATGGTCATATTATCCTTCATAACAGTCAATCAAGTACAAGGAATGTCTCAAATTAATAATACTTTATGTTAATCCTGTAGATTTCCATATTGGTTTATTTATCTTTTGTTGCTACTACGAATAGATCTTCCATTTTACTTTTACTATATAAGAAACTATAATATTATATTGATATTTATATTAATCATTTTGTTGCATTTACATACTGTTCTTACTAATTTCCAAATGCTCTTAGTCATATCTGTAAATAATGAAAAACTTATGCCCTTTTAGATATATTTTTATCTTTTCTAAATGCCTTTCCTAATTGAGTTGGCATGGTATAAATCTATTGCTGTTTTGTTTATGAAAGCTTCCTTCTTCTGAGAAGTGTGCCCCTCATACCATCTCGGTTAAGTGGGAGCTGTCATCTATTAATAGATTCTGCTTTCCTAGTAACAGGTCAGTCAAGGAATGGGCACTTGATCCAGGGGTCATGGTTTTGATCCCTGGTCTAGGAAGATTCCATATGCCATGGAGCCAACTAGGCCCACGGCCCACAACTACCAAGGCCGTAAGCCACAACTGCTGAACCGCAGCTACTGAAGCCTGGGTGCCCTAGGGCATGTGCTCCGCAACAAGAGAAGCCACTGTAATGAGAAGCCTGTGCGCCTCAACTAGAGAGTAGCTCTTGCTTGCTGCAACTAGAGAAAGTCCATGTGCACCTACAAAGACCCAGTACAGCCCCAGATTAACTAATTTATTTTAAAAAAACACATAATGCTGAGAAGCTATTTTTCTTTAGGGTAGATAACCATAAATGACTTTCTGAGTCATAGACAAGTATTCCCTTTCTTGGTTTTAATAGTGATAAACGTCCCTTCAAAGTGGTGGTATCAATTTTCATTCAACCCAAATTAATCAACAAGTTCTCTAGATTCTCCTTCCTAAGTAACTTTTCCTGTGGTCATGTATGGATGTGAGAGTTGGACTGTGAAGAAGGCTGAGCGCCGAAGAATTGATGCTTTTGAACTGTGGTGTTGGAGAAGACTCTTGAGAGTCCCTTGGACTGCAAGGAGATCCAACCAGTCCATTCTGAAGGAGATCAGCCCTGGGATTTCTTTGGAAGGAATGATGCTAAAGCTGAAACTCCAGTACTTTGGCTACCTCATTGGAAGAGTTGACTCATTGGAAAAGACTCTGATGCTGGTAGGGATTGGGGGCAAGAGGAGAAGGGGACGACAGAGGATGAGATGGCTGGATGGCATCACTGACTCGATGGACGTGAGTCTGAGTGAACTCCGGGAGATGGTGATGGACAGGAAGGCCTGGTGTGGTGTGATTCATGGGGTCGCAAAGAGTCAGACACGACTGAGTGACTGATCTGATCTGATCTGATCTGAAGTAACTTTTCCGGTCCTTCTAGTCCAAACCTACCCACGGCATTTGTTCAGGGATCACCAACCCTGCATTGTTTCAGTATCTCTTGAGCAGGTTCCAATCCTCATCAATTTCTATCTACATTGCAACTATAGTGAGGCTTGGGGAGTAAAGACCAAATCATGCATTGGTTACTTTGAATTCTCTAGTGGCATCCCATGACTTGTGGATAAAATCCATGCCCTTAGAATGGGCTTCAAGGCCCCTCATGTTTTGCCTTGGCCTAATTTCCAGTCTCTTTCCACATGCACCATTGTCTCCAGGCATATCAGAAGATTCCAGGTCAGTCTAGAATGGACTTCCTATTACATATTTTTTCTCTACCTGAGAAACTCTGCCTTTCCTTCAAGGTTCAACTCAAACACTGCCTCCTCTCAGCTGGGGAGGATTCCACTAACGCAACATCTTCTCATCTCTATAGTTACACTTGTCACCCTGTTTCACCAGTCCTTATTTCCTGGGAAGTCTTTGAAGCCAGAAACCATGTTCTGTTTTGTCTCTTTATTTTTTTAAATTTTTATTATGTATTTACTCATCTTTGGTTGTGCTGGGTCTTCCCTGTTGCACACATGCTTTCTCCAGTCGTGGCGAGTGGGGGCTACTCTCTACTCGCGGTGCACGGGCTTCTCACTGCAGTGGCTTCTCTTGATGCAGAGCACGGGCTCTAGGTGTGCAGACTTCAGTACTTTCAGCTCACAAGTTCAGAAGTTTCAGTGTGCAGACTTGTGTGTGTCTGAGTTGCCCCTCAGAAAGTGGGATCTTCCTAGGCCAGGAAGAGTCCCCTGCGTTGGCAGGTGGATTCTTTAACCACTGGACCACCTGGGAAGTCCTGTTTTGTCTTTTAGAATCTAGCTCCATGCCTGAAGATACTCAATGGTTGTTTGATGGGTGAATAAATTATCACATAAACACATGGTCTCTACCATAAAATGCTTATAATTTAGTTATAAAGACAGAATGAATACATACAAATGATACATACTAGGTCACTAATGCTAAGAGTGAAATACCAAATGAGTGAACAAATGACCAGAATATGCAATTAGAAGAGAGAGCTCACTCCAGCTGTAGAAGTCAGGGCAAATGGGATCATTCCCAATGATTTTTGTGAGTTCCATTTGTCCTTAAACACAGAAGAGGCAGAATGAAGGTACGCGGATGACATGGCATAATTATAACTTCTCAGAGACACAGACTCCTTTTGTATAAACCGATGTTTTTCAACCCTTTTCTTTTTTTTTGTCCTCCCTAAGAAAGCTTTTCAACATACGTTCCCTTATAATCCCTTCATGAAAACTTAATACCTAGATATACTGTCTATATTTTTATGTCCTATGGCCCTTTGGAAAGCCACAAACCATTGTAACATCTAAAATCACACATTTTTAATTCCTCTGGGGTGACAGTGCATCCTTTGAGAGCACATGGTGTAAACCAAGGGCGGAGTATGATCCAGCAAAGAATCTGTACTCTATACTCTGATGCAGTACAGAGCTCACCTTCAAAAAATGTTTATCTTCCAAAAAGGTTTTTCTTTCAATAGTAGGCAGTAAGGGCTCCTTAGTGAGAGGTAGACAAGATGGCCTCAAAGATTCTTCCCAATTCTGGCTGTCAGAACCTAGAGATCTCAGGGGGAATGTCCTGGTATTTAATTAGAAAACTAATTTAATTAGTAAACTAACTAAACCCATTAGGAAACTCATGTTCTATTAGAGGGATGTGAGTGAAAATTGCTTTCCTCTTATTCCTCTCTAGTCAATAACAGGGTAACAACTGTAAGAGAGAAGGAAGTGTCATCAAAAAGTACATCTCTGGTTTGGGCGTTTTTTAGCCAAAAATAGATGAAATGCAAATCAGGAGACTTAGTTTGTCCAAGTGTGGTAGAAACCATGAGCTCCCCTCTATTAAGCCAGACATAGCACTGATGGGGTACCCATCAACGATGGGGAAAGAGCAAGTGCAAGACTTACTTGCTGATGCCCTGTGACCCACAAGCAAAGGCCTCCGCCTGAGGCAACACTCCTGGAACTACTGTGGACGCTTGGCTACTCGATGGTTTGCTCCCAGGGACAGAGTCTAATGGGCACAGGTCGCAACAGTAGAGCACGCATCTTGCTACACATCAGAATCACTAAAGAAGAACTTCACTGAAACGTAGAGTATTACGCTTTTAAAAATAGAGAGAGAGTATTCAGGGCTTCCCTAGTGGCTCAGAGGTAAAGAATCCGCCTGTCAATGCAGGAGAAACATGAGTTCAATCCCTGGTCTGGGAAGATACCATATGCCATGGAGCAACTACGCCTGTGTGCCACAGCTATTGAACCTGTACTCTAAGAATTCAGGAGCCACAATTACTGAAGCCGTCATGCTCTAGAGCCCATGCGCTGCAACAAGAGAAGCCACTGCAATGAGAAGCCTGTGTACCACAACTAGAGAATAGCCTCTGCTTGCCACAACTAGATAAAAGCCCACACAGCCACAAAGACCCAGCACAGTCTTTGTGGTTTTTAATGCAGGGTATGACTCTACTGAATAGTCTTTAAGTCGGGGTCCAGGAATCCGCACTTTGAGTCACATGCCCTCTCCCGACACTGGCGATCCCAGTGCAGGCTATCTTTTACCTGATGCTTGGAAACTGTTGCCCTAGATTAGAAAACACCACTCTGGTCATCAGGTCACACCTGGAAGCTATCTTCCTGCCCTCACTGACCCACAGATTCCCACAGGAGTGTTGGTAACATCTTTATAAAAGCATAATCCAAAAATATCTTACCAAGAAAGGCTGGCATGCAGGAGAAAAAGGGACAGGGGAGGAAAGCGGCTAAGAGGGGGATGGGTTGGGGAGGGAGGGGGAAGGGAGGGTGGAGGAGAGGAGGGGAGGTGGAGAAGGTGAGGGAGAACACAGAGAACTCTGCAGAAAGAAGACAAAGAAGGTGAACACAGCCCAGCCCCTGGGAGCGAGAGGTGATGAAAGGGGGAAACAAGGGAGCTAGAAGGCTGTGCCTTCTCTTTCCAGGTAGGAGAGAAGAAAGAAGTCCTCCTTGTTCAGGCTCAGGAGACAGTATCTGTTGGTGATTAAGAAAATGGATGTATGAGACCTAGTTTGGCTAATTGCTGGGCAGATGTTTTATCTTCTCTAAGACTTATTCTCCTCATGATTAGATGTGGAATTGTAATTGTGAGGATTCCATGAATTAGTGCATTTGAAAGCAAGTTATAAACATAAGGTACTTTAAACTGTTAATCTCAGAGCTGGATGAGACCACAGGGTCTATTTCCTCCATGTCCCTTTTTTCTTATAGGAAGAAATTGAAGCCCAGAGAGAAGTGACCCACAGGATGTCACATGGTGACTGGTGAGTGGGTAACAGTATATGCTGAGATACTCAGTCACAAACTTTCAAGAAGTTCAAGAGAACCCCCAGGCCAGCATCAGGCAAAAGGGGCAGGAAGCAGGGGAAGGCTCTTTCCCAGTCAGCCCCCTCAACTGATGGCCCCGAGGCCACAGGAGAGCCAAGTACTCTGGCTGGTCCACAAGTTGGATCTTGGTCTACCCCACCCCGCCCAACCCCTCAGCCATCTCGTTAAGAGGAAAGGCCAAGTGAGGCATCCTCAGAATTGGGGGACAGTGAGAGCCAGCATCAAATGAGCAGAAGCATCCCACCCCCACATGGACAATATAATCCAGGTGGAATATGACTATTCCACCATTAAAACTCAGCTGGAAATGTAGCTGGAGAAGGTTCTAATGAGATCAGGCTGGGCTTCCTGGTAGAAGGATGTGTTGGCTGAAGTTTGCTGGAGTGGCTAGTCAATATGGACTCCAGAACACAGATACTTAAAAGCAGGAATGTATCTGTCTTTATCCAGTGCTAACCAAGGAGAAAGACTCGATCAGGGAGGAAATCTGTACTATATTAAAGAAGTGAAATCTTTTTGGAGAAGGGACAATTTATCAAGCCTTTCCTTTACCTGCTTTATTTTCTCCATGAGTACATTTAGTTATCTGTGTCCTGAGTCAACGTTCTGAACTAACTTATTCCTTCCTACTGTGATCTCAGGTGAGGAGCAGGGTGGGGGTGGAGCGTGGATGGGTGGTGGGGGGCATGGGGTGTCTCATAGGCAGGCACAAGTAATTCAGTCCCTGGAAAGACATATCCTTTAATGTTAATGAACACACTTGGCCTTCTGGTTTGTAAATGTCCATTAGTCTTTCAGAACCTAAACAGACTGATAAAAGTGAACTTCTGGATCTGTAAAGCTGAGGTATTGGTCCCACTCAGGATTTATCCTGCCTTCCTGTGAGCCCCAAGCCCTGCCCCAGCCTACTTTCTACCATCTCAGCTAAACAATACTCTAATACTGCCCAGATCACATACTTACACTTAAGAGAAACACCCCAGAAATACCAATGCCTTAATCCATTTCAACAAGTGTGTATTAACCAGCTACAATCAGCCAGACACTATACCAAAAGCTAGTATTACAAAGATAAGTAAGACATAGCACCTGCCTTCAAGGAACTCAGAGGCAGTACCTTGTGTGATCCATAGACCACCAGTGTCAGCATCACTGCGGAGCTTGTTAGGAATGCAGACTCCCAGGCCCCAGGCCACACTTACTGAATCTGAATCTGTATTTTGCTAGGATCTCCAGGTAATTTGTATGCATATAAAGTTTGAGAAGTACTGATCTAGTAGAAAAGATCCAACTAAAACTATCTTGAATTAAACTTTGTGGAGGTGAAATAAACCAAGTATGGTGGGAATAGCAAGAAGGGTCTGGTTAATTCTGAGGGAGGAGTAGCCATTTGCACTGAAACTGAGCTGGCCAACAACTTGGGGCTGGGAACAACTGAGAGTAGGTAGGAGCACTCATTCATGGAACAGGGCATGAATAAAACTGAATGTGTGTGGTGTGTGGGATGCAGGTGGGGGTGGAGGTGAGGGTGAGGCTAGGCCACATACAGAGTCAGACTGGGACAGACTGGAACAAAGGTCTTTCAGGAGCTCCTAAATCATGGATGGCTGCCCAGCCCATATGTGCTGTGTTCTTTGCACGGCCCTTGTTACCAGCCTTCCACACTAGGATCCGACCAATGCGTGGACAGCGACAAGCTTCTTCCCAATTCCTGGCCCTCGGTGACCCCTGGAGGATGAGGGGCTGATGTTTGCAGACAGACAGCAAAGGATGCCGAGTCTCAGATCTCATGCCAGGCCACCTGGTCGCTGGCAATGACTCTGCAGAATGACCTTGGTAGGAAGTGGATGCACAGATTCCCACGGATTCCCACAGATTCCTGGCAGCCCAAACAGCCTCTGGGGAGAAGGCTTCTCCCTTATTCAGCTTGTAAGAGAAGCTGACTCTGGAGAAAGTCGAGAAACTAGTGACATACAATGGAAGGGGATTGAGGCAGAGTCTGGGCTGTCCTGATCCAGCCTCTAGCTGTATGACCATAAGGAAGTCTCTGGGTCTCAGTCGTAAAATGAAGAAGATGGGCCAGGTGATTCCTAGGTCCTTTCCAGCCCTGACAGCCTGTGATTCTGGAGACTTCTAGTTTTAGAAAGGTCTGCCATGTTCCCCTTTTTTCCAAATTACTTAGATTCTTTAGGAATTTACTGCCTAGTAGCAAAATAAAACATCCTGGGGGAAAAAAAAAAGACATCTTGGGAACAGGATCTCCACCCAACTAACAAGAGCACTTGGATTATATTGTCCATCAGGGTTACAGTTAGAGGACTAGATACATAGATAGATTATAAAACAGACATTAGACATCTACTATGTCTTGTGTTTGGCAACCGAGCACCAAAAATGCAGTCTTTGATTCTGGCCAAAATGTTGTCATATATATTTGGAGAAATATGACACATATTAGTAAAGAAGAAGTGAAGTGAAGTGAAGTCACTCAGTCATGTCCGACTCTTTGTGACCCCATGGACTGTAGCCTACCAGGCTCCTCCGTCCCTGGGATTCTCCAGGCAGGAATACTGGCATGGGTCACCATTTCCTTCTCCAGGAGATCTTCCCAACCCAGGGATGGATCAAACCTGGGTCTCCTGTATTACAGGCAGACGCTTTACCATCTGAGCCACTAGGGAAGCTCAGTAAAGAAGAAAGCAGTATATAATTCCATAATAAAGTGTTCTGTCAATGGTCATTGTTAACATTTCACAGTGCTAAACATTTTATAGGAAATACCACATTTACCTCACTCAAACCTATGAAGTAATAAATCATTTAACACATTTTTGCCTGTAAATAATAGAAAACCCTGCTGCTGCTGGCTTAAGCATTAAGAAATTTACTCTCTCACTGAACGAGAAACCCAGAGGTAGTGTGGCTTCAGAGCTGATTAATATGATGGCTGAATGAAATCATCAAGGGTCCAGTTTATCTCTAGTTTTCTTCTCTGACATTCTCTTTGGCCTTGTGCTCAGTTTAGCAACCATCATGGCTTCAAGATGCTGCCACACTTAGAGACACCATATCCTCATAGAATGTCTAGTGGCAGGAGAAGACAGCTCTATTGTGTATATAAAATATTCCTTTATGATGGAATTGTTTACCAGAAGAACTAGAACAGGCTTCCCCTCCCATCTCTCTGCCCAGACTTAGATTTCATTCCACCCCTAAACCCACCAGCAGCAAGGGAATCACCACTGGGCTCAGACTGCTCTACTCCACTTTACTCCTTGCCCATGGCTGGTAAGCAGGCCCACCTCTCTCTGAGAGCGAGGAGGGAGCTAGTGAAGAAAAAGGGAGAGGGGAGTGTTCTATAGGAAGAATAGAGAGGCAAGTGGTTGTTAAGGCAAAAAAAAAAAAAAAAAAAATGTTTTTTTACAGTTTTAGAAATGGAAATTTCAAGAATTAAGTAACTTGTTCAAGGTCATACAACTTGTGAGTAGCAGAGCTGGGATTCAGAAGAGAGCCCGTACCCTGACATGTTCCAAACCAGGTCAAAGTCACCTGCCTTCTGCAGCCTCCCCTGCCTTCCTGACCTCAGCCTCCAGGGGTCAGAGGCTTCTTGCCCTCTCAAGGCTGCAGTACACAGATGCTATTACTCTCCACGCCTCCTCCAGGGCCAGGACTCATCCATCATTTTATTTCTCTTTTTCCCTCCTTTTCCCCAGGCTTAGTTTTAAAATAAACCTCCATCTACGCTCCTCATTTTCCTTCTCAGTATAAAACATACCTCTTTTCTTTTGCCTCTTCCTCAGTCTTACCACTGCCCAGACCTCAGTCCTAATACCAGGAAATGTTTAGAATAAGCCAAGGCTCAGACTTTGGACCCTGCCAAGCCAAAGTTCCAGTTCTGGCTCTGCCATGTACTAGCCACGTGACTTCAGGTTACTGACTGAACGTCTCCATGCCTCAGTCTCCTTACCCGTAAAAGGAGGATATTTACCAAATGAGGTTATAGTAAGACTTGAATGAGACAGAGTTTACCATTGCCCTCAATAAATGGGAGTTATTAGCTGCTCGGCAGGCTCCACTGTCCATGGAAGTCTCCAGGCAAGAATACTGGAGTGGTAGCCATTCCCTTCTCAAGAGGACCTGCCCAATCAAGGGATTGAACCTAGGTCTCCCACACTGCAGGCAGATTCTTTACTGTTTGAGTCACCAGGAAACCCTATTTTTCTTAATTAGTATGATAACAATGAAAACTCATGTTACCGCAGTTTGTGGAGCTTTCTCCACATTATCTGGCTTAATCCTCATAACAGCCATGCCAGGGGGAGGATGCTCCCTCTCTGAGATGCTGAGGAGACCGTGTCTGAGAGAGGTGAAGAGCTCTGTTTCATTCAGATTCTTCTAGTACATTCTATGGTCCATCCTTGGGGTGCTAGCCCCTCACTAGGCATGTCAGCTCACCCTCCTTGTTGTGGATTATCTGTTATGGGCTGGAATGTGTCTATTTCCCACTCCTAAACTCATATGTTGGAGTCCTAACCGCCAATGCTTCAGAATGTGACCTGATTTGGAAACAGGTATATTGTAGATGTAACTGTATGAGTGAAGATGAGATCAGAAGGAAGCAGGATGACCTAATACTAATGGGACTGGTGTCCTTACAAAAAGAAGAAATTTGGAGCACGCCCCTGGTGGCCCAGTGGTTAAGAAGACGCCTTGCAATGCAGGGGGATGAGGGTTCGATCCCTGATTGGGAAACTAAGATCCCACATGCTGCAGAGCAACGAAGCCTGCAAGCTGACCAAGCCCACATGCCACAACTAGACAGTCTGTGCGCTGCAACAAAGATCCCTCGTGCTGCGACTAAGACCCAGTGCAGCAAATAAATAAATACAGTTAAAAAAAGAAAGAGGAAATTTGGACACACACACGGAGAACACCATGTAAAATGAGGGCAGAAATGGGGTGATGTTTCCACACCACGAGGAACACCAAAGATTGTCAGTAAACCACCAGAAGCCTCAGAAGGAACCAACTCTGCTGACATCTTTGTGCAGAAATCTGTGTTTCAGTTCCCCCTCATCCATACTTTTGGCACGAACATCCTAGCTGGTAGGGTTTCTCTACGGGTTCAACCCCACTGCCTGCCCCAGGGTTAACTCATGAGCCTGGCATCTAGCTCTGTGTTACAACTTATATTTTATCACCTGGGGATTTGGGGCTTCTTTAGAGCTTGGATAACAATTGATAATCTTCTGTACCATTTTTCTAGGTTCCTCATAGATGCATTAATATACAATATTTGCTTCAGGAAACTCAACTCAATGCTCCATAGTGACCTAAATGGGAAGGAAATACAAAAAAGAGGTGATCTATCTATCTATCTATATGATTTCCTTTGCTATACAACAGAAAATAACACAACATTGTAAAGTAACTATACGCCAAGAAAAATGAAAATATAATAATCTCGTTTGCTACTTCTTATTTATTTTATCCAGCATTGTTGTTGTTTAATCACTAAGTCATGTCTGACTCTTTGTAAATCTACAGACTGTAGCCCGCCAGGCTCCTCTGTCCATGGGACTTTCCAGGCAAGAATACTGGAGTGGGTTGCCATTTTCTTCTCCAGGGGATCTTTCCAATCCAGGAATAGAACTTGGGTCTCCTGCATTGCAGGTGGATTCTTTAGCATCTGAGCCACCAGAAGCCTGGAATGGAGGTGGGTGGGATATGGGATTAAATCAATCTGTTATGTTGCAAAAAAATGGAAGTCCTTGGAGTAGATATAAAGAGAAGCTCATTTTCTAATCCATTTATGCAAACAAATTACTTTTTTTTAACAAATTACTTTTTAATGACAATGAAACCTAAGCTTATTTGTCATCAAATTGTCCAGGAAACAAATTAAATAGGGTGTTTATTTTCAGTTTTTAAAATAATTTTAGACATTAATATCACTAAAATGTGTTGAAACATCTCTGGTTCCTTTAATATGGTGTGGTGAATATAGTTTAATTTGTTATTTTTAATGGCTCAGTTAGTTATCTAGTTGTGCCATCATATAGTCAGGGACATCATAAGGCAGGGAGTAGGATACACAGGGGGCGCTGTGATTATTCACACTTCAACTCAAACTGTTAATGTCATTTAAGTTTTGTTTTGCTTGTCAAGAGTTCCCCCCCCACCCCTTAGGCTACCAGTTAGTTCTTATCTGCTGTCAATATGTCAATTTTCCCTTCAATTAATATGCTGTTTTTAATCTATGACCTAGTCAATGAGTTAGGGAGATACACTTATTAACATTATATATAAAAGATCGACTTGGTGCTGAGTGAGGTTTCTAGATACCTCTCAGCAAGGCTGAGGTCCACTACTTGAATTTTAGAAAGTTGATTTCCAGTTGAACCGTGTGTGTGTGTGTGTGTGTGTGTGTGTGTGTGTTTAATATTTATTTACTTGTTTGGCTGCACCAGGTCTTAGTCGCGGCATGTGGGATCTTCAGTCTTCACTGTAGTATGCAAACTGTTAGTCGCGGCATGTGGGATCTAGTTCCCTGACCAGAGGCTGAACCAGGGCCCCTGCACTGGGAGTGCAAAGGCTTAGTCACTGGACCACCAGGGAAGCCCCAGCTAAAGTTTTTAAGAGTGCTGTTTTCTCTTACACCTTCTCTATGTTCCAGATACTTGAGGTTTTCTATTTATAATCTTCCAAAAGTAAGAGAAGTGTAACTATGGATATTATTCTCAGAGATTCCTCTTCAACACTTAACTCCATGCATAAAAATGTGGATTTGAATGCTCTTTCAGTTTTCCTTCTGTGTGCCCTCCCTCTCCCAGCTAATACTGCTCTGTCCTCCTCTCTAAGCGTGCATGCAAGCAGCATATTGTTATGAAATAAAATTGGCTTCATAAAACAATGATGAAATAATAAAATTGGATCCCCCAGTCAAATTCCTAATTTTTCTTATGACGTAAACTTGGAAAGTCATATAGCTGCTCTGAACCTCAATCATCTAATTAAAAAGAGTGATAATTCTTCTTAGTTGTGAAAACTGAAAAGTGGTAATGCTTGTGAAAGCATTTTCTAAAAATATTGTCATTAACCAGTGTAACCTTCTCACATATCCTTGCTAACAACTATTGAGAACTATTCTGTGACAGACACTGAGTTAGGCTTTATAATTTTTTTCTCATTTTGTTGTTCTGTCCAACTCTTTGTGACCCCATGAACTGAAGCACGTCAGGCTTCCCTGTCCTTCACCATCTCCTGGAGCTTGCTCAAACTCATGTCCATTGAGTCAGTGATGCCATCAAACCATCTCATACTCTGTCATCCCCTTCTCCTCCTGCCCTCAACCTTTCCCAGCATCAAGGTGTTTTCCAGTGTGTTGGCCCTTTGCATCAGGTGGCCAAAGTATTGAAGCTTCAGCTTCAGCATCAGTCCTTCCAATGAATATTCAGGATTGAATTCCTTTAGGATTGACTGGTTTGATCTCCTTGCAGTCCAAGGAACTCTCAAGGCTTTTCTCCAATACCATAGCTCAAAACATCAATTCCTCAGCGCTAAGCCTTCCTTATGATCCAACTCTTACATCCATATATGACTACTGGAAAAACCATAGCTTTGACTATATGGACCTTTTTCTCATTTAATAGTCACCAAAAAAATCCTAATTTATGCTAACAATAACGCTAATTTTATCCTCATTCTGAGAATGAGAAAACTGATGCTTAGAAGGGCTAAGTACTTAACCCAAGTTCACGCAGGTAATAAGTGTTACAGTTAGAGGGTTTTAAGCTCAGGCAGGAGGATGCCAGGCCTGAGCTCTGAATCTCTATACAATGACAGAATTCAGATATTTTGCTGGTGGCGTCAGGGAAGGAGGAAGGGGAGCAGGTTAGTGAAGGCCCCTCAGATCACATCCCCGTGCATGGCTGTCTCTCCACCATTCTCTTCAGGCACAGAAGCAGTCCTGCCCCAATATTCCCACAGCCAGCTTTCAGAGTGACACTTCAAGAATAAGTCAAACTCCCTTCCAGGTAGAGAGGACAAACCCACCTCCCCACTGGCCATGTTGAATTTTTATGGATCCCTGTATGCAGCTGCCACTGCAACGTTCCCATGGAGCTATGAGTCAAGCAAGGCCCTAACACCCATGGAGATACTTCTGGTTGTTTCTATCACCCCAGCCAGCAGTTGATGATCTAATAGAAAGCTAGATTTCTACAGACTTGTATATGGCTCCAAGCTGTTGTCAGTGCCCAACGTCACAGGTTTACAAACACTTTTTTTGCCTGCTCTTTCCTTCTAGCTATGCATCTGACTAATCTCTCTATGTGAAAAGCCCCAGGATCAAAAGAGGATATTGAGTTATAATCTAATAATCTAACAATCTAAAGAATTCAGCAATGACTGCAATCTCCTGTGAGAGTTTTCCTTACAACTTGGGCCATGTGAAAAAATAAGATTACTGAAGAAGGACTATAATCTGAAGCTAAGTGGGGTTTAACTAGATGGAGCTGTCACCTTCTGGCCAAATAGTATTGCTGCTCTCTCTCATGGTTCTCCATTACTCCATCATTTATTGACTCCTCAGAACTGGATGGCATTTAAACATAAACTAATGGCACTAATAAACCTTCTATGCAACACACTCTGTGGATAGCAGATCCTTACAATAAGCATCCTCCCTGTTTGACAGATAAAGTAATTAAGGTTCAGGGACTTGTCAGAGGTCACATAGGCAGGAGGTGGAAGACTGGGATTTAAACCCAGGTTGAGTTGGGACCATAGCCTGGTACTTGTTCCTGGGCCACACTGACTCTTGGACTGACTCTCATCACTCATTCTCTGGGTAACAGGACTGTGTCCATCTTGCCTGATTAGAATCTCAATACCGTACATGACAAGATGAATAACGCTACTTCTAAAATACCAGCTGGGTTGCAGTTTTCTCACCCTGATTCACAGAAATGAAGAGGCATTGTTAAGGCATCTAGGCCCCTGTCTGAGAAACCAGTGCCTGCTGCTAACTACCAGCTGACAGCAGTGCCTGGCTTCCTGCAGAAACAGTCTGTTTTAAAGCCAGCATCCAATGTACTCACTTGGAAAAACTCCTTCTCCCCACCCCTCCTTAGATCCCTGGTGAGTTTCTATTTCCCATTAATCTTTATCCCCAGAATTGTATTCCCAGAATGGACCTAACTCAGGGAAAAAGCCAAAGGTTGGATTTGCATAAAAATATGTGCTTTTCATTAGATTGTCAGCAGCACAAGTTATAACTTGCCCAACTTCAACACTTGGAATAGAAACATAACACATAGTCTGAGAAACACAATTAATGCTATACTCCCACTATGTCCCTGACTGCTCAAGATCTCTGGCTCCCTACTGATTCATCAGACCCAAAATAAATGCTACAGTCTGGCATCCAAGGTCTTCTGTTATCTCCAGTTCTCTCTAGTCAAACCTAGCTATTCCTCCAAAGCTCCCTAGGTTGGCAGGCAGTCCCCTCCCCTGCCCAACTCTTCCTCTCTGGGTGCCTTGGCTCATGCCTGAAATGCCTTCTCACCTCTATCCTCCCCTCTAACCCCATCATTTCTTTTAAGACTCACAAGGCTCCAGGAAGCCTTTCCTGACCAGCCTCTATGTCTGCATTTCTTTTCATGAGCTCTTATTCAGTAAACTGTTACTGAGTCCAAGCTCACTCTGCTCACTGCACAACAGGCTAGTAAGGCTATAGACAAGGTGTTGCGGCAAGGAATATGACTTCATTTGGAAAGCTGGCGGAGGAGAAGGTGGTGGACTAATGTCTCAAAATAACCATCTTGTTGGGGTCTGGATGCCAGGTTCTTTTATAGGACAGGGAGGGGGAGGTGAGGAAGTAAAATTTTAAAAAGCCATTAACCTTACAAATATCTCCTAGAATGGCCAGTCTGGAGGAGGGAATGTGTTAATTTCTCCCTTCCTCCTCTCCCTGTACACCTCCACAGGTGTACAGGGTTCTGAACAAAGGCATTTTAGTTTAACAATTAAGTAGAGGGGCAGTGTTCCCCAAGCAGGACATTATGTATGATTATAATAACAAAAGCAATGAGAAGCAAAGATTAACGTCAAAGAAACGATCCAACATGTAGTCAAAATTGGCTCTTCCCTATAACAAACCAACAAATACTGAGCGCTTCCATTAAGTCATCATGCCCTTCTTTGCCCAACATTTTTTAAAGCCTTTTCTGTGTGCCAGGCACTGAGATATGCATGTTGCAAATCATCCTCTTGCTCTGGTCTCCTTTATAGGAAACCTCCTCAAAGAAGTTGTTTGTACTCGTGTCTCAATTCCTGTCCTCTCATGCTCTTTTGAACTAACTTCAAACAGATTCTTGCCCCCACCTCTCCACTGAAATTGTTCTTTTCAAGGCCACTAATGATTTCTATGATGCTAAATCCAATGGTCACTTTCCAGTCCTCTTCTTTGTTGACCTTTCAACAGGATTTGATACAAGCATCTGACTCTATCATGTCCTCTTAAAAAGAGTAAGTTTTACTTAAGAGAAGTTAGATAATATTCCAAAAAAATATCTGTTTCATCCTCTTTGACATTATGAAATAAAGGCTGAGTACACACACACACACTTAAAATTACTATAATTGTTTTAGCTGCAACTGTAATCTGATACAAGGATGGATACTCAAATAATGGGTCTTGCTTCTAACAATGTATTTTCTCCCCAAATAGTAACTTTTGATAAAATCTTGCACAAGGCAAAAGTACAATGTTCCTTTGACTTAAATAATTAAATATTAAATGCATATTATCATACTAAAAAGAATATTTTGTAAAGCAGAGAGTCTAGTTTCAAATAATTCAAATAATTCAAATTTTTCACATAAATGAATGCCTGACAAGACAGTAACGGTTGTGTGGGACCTGAGATCATTCTCTTTGTGTGATATTGGTCCACACACAGGACCAATATTGAATGGTCCTTGATTCTGCTTAGGAAAAGCCAGTAGCACCCCCAATCATTTTTAAAAACCAGAAGTGCCCCATAAGAATTCTGCAATGCTCCTTTGGGAGTGACACTATGTGGGAGAATTCTCTGTGGTCCTCTGCATGTCTGAACAGCTCATGAACAGAGACGTGGACTGTCTTTCCAAGGACACTGGTGTAGCAAACAGCTTTGGAACATACAGATAGGGTCTGTCTCAGAGCAGAGGATAGGCACTCTTATTGCTTATTACAAAAGCTTCAGGCTTCCTCAGCCTGGGGTTGTTTTCCTGTCATGCAACCCACTGTGTGTGTGCATGACCCTCTGGCCCTCTCCACATTGCCTTAGGGAACTGAGATTCAGGGAACAGGGCAGGGAAAGGCGGGTACTCTGTCTACTGCTATTACTGAGAGTAATAAGGTCTTGTCTGTGACCCCAGGAACTCATGTCTTCTGTCAGCAACCATTAGGCTGTGGTAAGCTGATTTTAAAACTCACATCCTTCACAGTTCCTGAGAATCATTTCACTGAAAATCAGTAGAATTCTATGCTCGCTCCCATTTCTATATTCTAGTCCTGACTTCTCCCTGAGCTCCCGATACTTATAACCAATTGCCATCAGTACTTGATTGGAGTAGGAAATGGCAACCCACTCCAGTATTCTTCCCTGGAGAATTCCATGGACAGAGGAGCCTGGACGGCTGAAGTCCATGGGGTCGCAAAGAGTGGGACATGACTGAGCACGATATCAATACATCAACATCCAACAAGCATCTCAAATTTAAAGTGTCCCCAAATAAACTCCTTGTCTTTCCCCCAAATCCTTTTTCCCGAAGCCTTTGTATCACAATAGAAGGAAATTAATCTTTCCAGTTCCTCTGGCTAAAAAATTTTAGTGCTAGCTTTTTTTCTTTTAAATGCTTTCTTTCTGTTATGCTACACATCTAGTCAATCTCTTAATCCTCTTGACACTACCTTCAAATATCATACAAACTCTGACCACTTCTCACCATCTTCACCTCTCTTATCCTGGTCCACACCAGTATCAATTCCCATCTGGATAACTATTATCTTCTTAACTGGTCCCTTCCCCAGCAGAGACATTACTTTGCCAACAAAGCTCCATCTAGTCAAAGCTATGGTTATTCCAGTAGTCATGTGTAGATGTGAGAGTTAGGCTATAAGGAAAGCTGAGCGCTGAAGAATTGATGCTTTTGAACTGTGGTGTTGGAGAAGACTCTTGAGAGTCCCTTGGACTGCAAGGAGATCCAACCAGTCCATCCTAAAGGAGATCAGTCCTGAATATTCATTGGAATATTCATTGGAAGGATTGATGTTAAAGCTGAAACTCCAATACTTTGGTCACCTGATGTGAAGAGCTGACTCATTTGAAAAGACCCTGATGCTGGGAAAGATTGAAGGTGGGAGGAGAAGGGGATGACAGAGGATGAGATGGTTGGATGGCATCACTGACTCAATGAACATGAGTTTGAGTAAACTCTGGGAGTTGGTGATTGACAGGGAGGCCTGGTGTGCTGCAGTCCATGGGGTTGCAAAGAGTTGGACACGACTGAGCAACTGAACTGAACCAGGTTTCTGAAGGATTCACTAGCTCACACACTTCTTTTACATCTCTGCTCAAATGTCACCATTATCACATAAGTCTTCACTAATTACCCTAATTAAAACAACAACCTCTCACAGGCCTGGTGAATCCTGTTCCCTTTCTCTGCTTTATTTCTCTCTCTAGACTTTACCAGCGTTCAGTATATACATACATTGCTTGCTTATCTTTTATTATCTATCTCCTCCCATTAAAATGTAATTATGTATTGAATGAGTGAATCAATGCAATCTTCAAAACACACCTCTATAATTGCAGAAGTAGAATTTGAAATAGTTGCTAGAACTGAACTGCTCATACCATGTGTGGAGGGAGAGGATAAAATGCCATGAAACAACTAACAAATAAAACCTGAAACCAGGAAGCCTCGGGTTAGATCCTAGTTATATCGTCAACTAGTCCTGAACTACTGGGTAAGAGAATAACATTGACCAACAGTTATTTCATTTGTTAAACAAGTACATTCCCTGCCTATCCCACGGGTTCTAGTAATTGTCAAACTTAGTAAGATATCCCCAAAAGCTCTGCAAACTGTAAAGAATTTGTTTTCTGGTTTTTATCTTTAAAATATACCACATTTTTCATTTATTCCCACTGACACAGTTACAGCCTTAATGATCTTGATCTCCAAGCATTCCTGTGCTTTCTTGTACACCTGTCTTGTCTCAAGCAGTCCTGTGTGTATTAAATGCCTTTGCTCCACCTGTGCCACTTGCCCTGGCTCAGATCCCCTACTACAAAAGCTCCAGATCATAAGAGAATCTCCTTCCCATTTCCCTACGTGACACTGGAATATCACTGTCAGGCTTTTCAGGGTGTGCGTGTTATTAAAGGTGTTACTGTTCCCTAGCAGCTCCCAGGTTACAGGTATTGGGCCAATTCACCTTTGCGACTTCCACAGCTCCTAACACAGCATGGTGATAGCACAGTCTCTAGTTGGCTGAGTGAGCTCAACATGTCAGGGAGCAAGCTAGAAGGACTTTATGCTTTCTCACTGATATTCTCTGCAAAGAAATCCCCACTTTCCAATCTCTCACCAATCTTAACTTCTTACATGGGTTACAGCTGCGTGATGGGCAAAAGGCAGCAGTGTGACTCCAAATCTTCCCTTTGAAAGTCTTGCGTAGAGGTTCCCGCACCTCCCCTTGGAAGGACAATGGGATTTCCCAACATGGTTGTATTACTGGCCTTTGAAGTCTCTGTTGAAGCTTACAGAGGCAAAAGTGTGAGCTACAGTTAAGATCTTATTTCAAGTGTTTGTTGAATTGAATACCAAAAATGGAAAATGACACGACACAGCTCCAAATGAGGTCTATTACTCTTGAGACAAGTCCAGATGACCAACTCTGCTAGGAACACAATGGCTGATGGATTCTTAAGCTCCTTTCTGGAAAAGTCTTTAACGAGAAGACTGGGGAAACAGTGAAGAGAATGTCTTTGAAAGAAGTGATGATGTAGATGTGATGATACACTTGGAAAAAATACTCATGATATCCTGGAGTTTGTAACAAGATGGGAACAGTTCTAACCTGGACACGAGGGTCCTTTGATGAAAGGAGGGAACTGCCTCTGCTGGGGACTGCCTGTGGCAATCCTATACCTCCTTATTTAAAATCAGTATATACCTGCAGATCCCTCCCTTTCTTGCCCTCAAAATCCCATGTCCCAGTAGAAATTCCTGGGAATCTGTTTTTCACCAGCTTAGGGCCTGGAATGAAGGGGAGAAACAGAAACAGGCATGAGGGACACAAATTACCATTATTCAAGCATATACAATGATTTACACACTTGCCTATTACAAGCCATTTAATCTATTTTTTAAAACAATATTTATTGACTTATTTAGCTACACTGGGACTTAGTTGTAGCATGTGGGATCTTTAGTTGTAGCATGTGGGACCTAATTCCCCTGCATTGGGAGCACAGAGTCTTAGCCACTGGACTACCAGGGAATTCCCACAAGCCCTCTAATCTTTACAATTATTTTGAGAAATATACAGAACTAGCCCCATGGGGAAACTGAGCTCAAATTATTCAGATTTCCCCATGAAAACATAGCTAGAAGAAACAGGGTAGGTATAACTTGGCTTTCCCAGAACACTCCCTGGACTGCCCTGTCAGTGCTCATCCTGTGCATGCCACCGGGAAGACCACTGCTCATTCCTACTGGTCCAGACCCCACTAGTCTTAAAAGGATAGCTCCCATCTAACAACCTGCTCACAGCAGTTCTTGGTTCCTTCCAAAGTGGAAATAGTTGCTTCTTCCTCAATCAGATGGAACTTTGTACCTCTTTTCTGGCATGTCACAATCCCCCTGTAACATGGCCATTTGTGTACATCTTATTTCCTCTGCTAGAACAAAAGAATCCTTGTGGGCTGTGACAGTGTCTTATTCACCTTGGTACTACTTACAACATGTAATAAAAGCATTAGAGCAAATTTCTTGCTCGTAGTAGGTTTTCAACACATGTTTGTTGAATGAGGAACACAGAGGCATTGCAAAAGGTGAAATCTCAGGTGTGCTGGTACCAGAACTCCTTGTATTCAGCTCAAATGAACAAGATCTGAGGGTTCGCTGTCATCAAAAGCAAACGCTGGCCCATTTCCAGAGGGCATCTACCCCTTCCTGGCTTCTGCTTCAAAGTTTCCCCTAAGTCCCAGTCGCAGCCCTCTTGATCTTTCCCTGTTTGCTCATTAATGTTAATTTGGGACATGAAAAGATCCAGGACTGAATATTTCATTCAGGCTAGGTCTTCTTCATCCAGCAGCTGCAGACAAAACGTACAGAGAGGGCAGAGGTTATCAGGATGAGGCCAGTGCATGTAGCATTTGTTTAAACCCTGGCCCCTTCTGTTCATGGATATACATCTTCAGTCAGCGTTGGGATGCTAAGATCAGGAGGAGTAGATTATATCTCTTCACAGAGATGCCATGAGTCTTCAAGAAGTTCCACAGTTCTCCTTCAGGGAGGGAGTCAGAAAATACCAATTTGTGTGAAAATAGCTTTGTTTTGAGTCCTGGCTGCTGCTGCTAAGCTGCTAAGTCACTTCAATCATGTCCGACTCTGTGCGACCCCATAGATGGCAGCCCACCAGGCTCCCCCGTCCCTGGGATTCTCCAGGCAAGAACACTGGAGTGGGCTGCCATTTCCTTCTCCAAAGGCTATGGACTACGATCACTCTTAAGAATATCCATTATTGGGACTTACCTGGCGGTCCAGCAGTTTAGACTCCCAGCTTCCATTGCAGGGGGTACAGGTTTGATCCCTATCCAGGGAACTAAGATCCCACATGCTGCATAGTGAGGCCAAAAATATATATATATAATTTATCATTATCTGAGTTCTTACTATATGCTAAGTATTGTGCTGAATGTTTTCACATGGATTACCTCTTTTAATCCTCACAGTAATCCTCAGGGAGATACTATAATTGACATTATTTCGTATGATGAAAGCTAGAGAAGTTAACTTACTGGACTGATATCTTATAACTACTGGACAACAGAGAAGGTAACAAAGCTGAGATTCCAGCCACGGCAGAGCAGGCCCAGGGTCCGGACTACTACCTACCTCATCTTATTGTTTCTTAGGATGTCTCAAAATGTTTTCTTAGCAGACAAAAAAGATACTAACCAATAATGGCTACCTTAGATGCTACTGCTCTGAATGAAGTACCGGTGGGGTAAGGCCCTGGTTTTTATTAAATTCGATATATAAAAATTCATTTATTTGAGAAATGAAAGAACAGAAGTCGTCACATAAACAATTGGTGCCATGAGAAAGCAAGGACAACTCTGCCTATCTGACATGCCTGTATGTCAATCATGTCCAGGTTCCAAGATTCAGCAGGACGGTTTGCAAAGTTTTACAGAGCTGGAGCCAGAGGGGTGAGCAAGGTTAGAGAATGTAGAAGCACAGTAAAGTGTTACCAATAACAACACTTATTGTTAATAAATGTTGTTTAATAACAACAAATAGTGTTGTTCTAATAAATGTAAGTTACTCAGTCCTATGGAAATCTTCTTAAAGGAGGAACAGAAGTTAGGACGAAAATAAGAAATAACACAAACATAAGATAAAATTCTAAAAATAAGTCCAACTACATCAACGATCACAATAAATGTATCTTAAATTCCTCTGTCAAAGTAACAGATTTTCAGAACGTGTTAAAATACAAAGTCAAGCAATATGGTGATTATAAGACATATGCTTAAAAAACTGGGCACAAAGGTTGAAAACATAGGCATTAAAGTAGATTAGAAAGATAATAAAAGAAAGTAGATGTTATAATACTAACATCAGACAAAACAAAACAAAAGATGAAAATCACTAACAATTAAAAGGGATAAATATATTTTCTCTTTTCTATTCAATTCACAAAGAAGATAAAATAATTATCAATTTTAATGTATGAATATTAACACTGTTGCATCTGTATGCATAAAATAAAAACTGATAGAAATAAAAAGAAAAATGAACAAATCTGGAGTCATAGTCAAATAGTCAAAGAATACAACATGCTCATCTCAGAAATCATCATATATATATCATATAAAAATTAACAGGAATATAGAATATTTCAATACTTCCCGTGGAACATTTATGAAGGAAAAACAACATATTTTTAAGAAGCATAATAACATCAACATAAAAAAGATAACAAAAGAAAAAAGAAACAATCTCTTTGGAAATTAAAATATGGTCTTCTAGATAAATTTTAGGTTCAAGAAAAAATATAATTAAATTAAAATGTAAATGAAAAATTATCCAGAATTGAATGACAATGAAAGCACTCCATGATTCAAAGCCCATGGGATGCAACCAGAATGGATTCAGATAAAGAAGGAAGTCTTGAGAATTCCCTGGCAGTCCAGTGATTAGGGCTCAGTGCTTTCACTGTTGAGGACCTGGGTTCAGTCCCTGGCTGGGGAACTAAGATCCCACAAGCTGTGTAGTGTGGCCAAAAAGAAAAAAAAAAAAAGTCTCATGGACATTTTCTGAGCTTTCAGTTTCTTTACACTACAGCTGCACCATTCAATACAATGTCCACTATCCACATCTGACTAGTTAGATTTAGACTCATTACAATTAAAAATTCAGTTTCCAAGGTTCCTTGGTGGCTCAGTTGTAAAGAATCTGCCTGCCAATGCAGGAGATATGGGTTCAATCCCTGATCCAGGAAGACCTTACATGCCATAGAGCAACTCAGCCCAGGTGCCACAACCATTGAGCCTGTACTCTAGAGCCTGGAACCGCAACTACTGAGCCCATGTGCCACAACTACGGAAGCCCATGTGCCCTAGAGCCCGTGCTCCAAAACAAGGGAAACCACCACAGTGAGAAGCCCATGCCCGCCAACTAGAGAGTAGCCCCTGCTGCTAAGTCACCTCAGTCGTGTCCGACTCTGTGTGACCCCATAGACGGTAGCCTACCAGACTCCCCTGTCCTGGGATTCTCCAGGCAAGAACACTGGAGTGGGTTGCCATTTCCTTTTCCAATGTATGAAAGTGAAAAGTGAAAGTGAAGTCGCTCAGTCATATCCGACTCTTAGAGACTCCATGGACTGCAGCCTACCAGGCTCCTCCATCCATGGGATTTTCCAGGCAAGAGTACTAGAGTGGGGTGCCATTACCTTCTCCCCAGATCACTGCAACTAGACAAAAGCCCACACAGCAACAAAGACCCAGAACAGCCAAAAAGAAATAAAAAATTAATTTAAAATTTTAAAAATTCAGTTCCCTAGTTGTACTGGCCACATTTCAAGTACTCAATAGCCATAAGTGGCTAGAAGTTATCATACTGGACAGCACAGATTATGGAAAATTCCCATCTTAACAGAATGTTCTACTGGGCACTACTTCTTTAGAGTTTGCCAGGGCAGTTCCAATATACCAACTTAGCTTGACTATAGGCCACCATTGGCCCAGGTTTCAACTGGCCAACCCGGCCAACTATTTATACCATTCCCAGATGCTCAAGGCACATATTGAGCCTAGAATCTCAGGAAAGTAAACACATATTGATAAATTTGGCCCTATCGACTCTTCAGTTTCACTTTACATGTCAAACACCTTTAGAATTCATCCACGTTCACATTTCCCACACTCTGGCCAGGGCTGATTGGTGAGCTTTTATGATTCTTTTGGTGTCTTGATTTCCTCTCTCACCCCAGACCAGGTCTTGTACATTCTTGTCTGGCCTGTATTAGGATCTACTCTTGTTATGGACACAAAGGTAATAAGAGTGGTGGGAGTAGGTCCTACGAAGACTGGCATCCATTGATGACGGATCCCTCCTGGATATAGCCATTGAAAGTTATCTGTGCAGGGGAAGACCTTTTCTCTCAGGTGGGAATAGGTCTTTCCTCCATCAGAAAGAGAGGTCCTATGGAATTTGGGAGTTCAAATTTCTCAGCTTCACTTATTTCCCCCATCCCAAATCTCAGGGTCCCATTCCTTCCCCCATAGGTGAGCTAATCTTATCATTAGAGACTGGTGGTGCTCAGTCACTCAGTCATGTCTGACTCTTTGTGGCCCCATGGACTGTAGCCCACCAAACTCCTCTGTCCATGGATACTCCTCTGTCCATGGATTCTTTTCCAGGCAAGAATACTGGAGTAGGTTGCCATTTCCTACTCCAGGGGATCTTCCTGATCTGGGGGGTCAAACCTGGGTCTCCTGTATTGGCAGGTAGATTCTTTACACTGAGCCACCTGGGGAAACCCCCAGAGACTGGTAGGCCAGGCATTTAATTGGCCCTGCTCTTCTATGACCCAGCCAGTACAGCACTGGGTTCTTAGCCATATTGGCCCTGCAACAATAAAAAATGAAGAATTCTTCTAAAGTTGGTATAAAGACTTTTGAAAGAACTTGACACTAAAACCTTCCCCGAGCTTCTGATAGTTTTCTAAGACTACTGACCAGTGACTCTGACTAACCTTGACCTTTCCCCAGGAACACTCCTGTCATGTCAATGAACTATTCTAACCTGCACTCTATGCATCACTCAGCATAACATTGTCTAAGTAATGTATAAGTTGTGTATTTCCTGTGCATGTCTGAGTGTACTATATTTTTAACTATATCGGAAGCTTTCTGAGGTCAAGATTTAGTAAATTCATATTTACTGAATTTCTGAAGGCATTGTGGCTCATTCAGGTATTTCATGCCAGACAAATGGCAGTGGCTGTGCTTGGGGCCCCTTGAGAACATGGGGTGGGGGCTGGGGGAGGCAGGTCTGAGGCTGAATCTCACCATGGAACAGCCAGACCATGAAGGACTTCCGTGGGCTCCTGTGGTCAACCTGAATTTTCCTCATGAAACTTCTTCCAGGTACTCAGTGTCCACAGACCCTGGAGCTGTCTGCCAGCTCTGCTAATCATTCACTACCTCTGACTTCCTTCTTGGCTACTCATGGGCCCTGTCTGGTTTGGGGTGGGCGATTCCTATCTTCAAAGTCTTGATCAGGATGTTCGTGTTTTAATGAACATCATGCAGCTTTGGTGCCTGGCCAAGGTGGGGGCCTGAGAAACCTGGACGGGACCTGAAGTGGGGCTCCTTGTCCTCATACGTGCCACTTTCAACCTCACATTGCTGCTGGGTCAGTGTAACTGGTTCTCTCTCATCCTCTGGCCACTCACACAGTTTCCAGAAATGGCCAAGAGGTGGAGATAAATATGGTGGTAAGGAGATGAGTGGTATCTGCTTGTCCCTCAATGTCCACTATGTCACTTAGACCTACAGCTCTGATGTGCTGGAGATCTCATTATGAGTGATCTAAAAAAGGTTTTTTTTGACATCTGCCGTCCCAACTAGGTAGAATGGGACTACTCAGAAAAGTACACTGGCTCTTTGCTAATAAATACTTGGTGGAGCAATGGCCTTTGCTGCACAGAAGGCCACTTCTGCTCCGAGCAGCTCAACTCCCTAGAGCAAAGGCAAGAACCAAAGAGGGTACCGGAGATTTCTCCCCCGTTTTTCGCTCATCACAGTGTCACGTGCATGTCACTGTACCCCCTCTGCCCTGAGAGTTCAGCTCTTCGAAGTTGTCTGAGTGTTTTGATCATGAGCTAAAAAGGAAAAATTGTGGGGTGACAAAATCACTCCCTTCTAGGCTACAACTGCATGTTTCCCTCCCTCTTTCTCTCTCTTTCCCTCCCTTTTCTCTTCCATTTCCATCCCTACACTTCCCTTCCCTGCATCCTTCCTCCCTTCCTTAAATAACACAGAGGACAAAGGTCTTTCCTTTTTCTAAAGAGAAACTAAAGCTCTGGTATTTAGGAGGAAAATAAGACTGGATTCCTGATTTACTTCCAGTCATTTCTGCCCCCACCCACCAATTCACCATACTGCCTTCTTAAAAGCTAGTATTCTATAGTAAAATATAAATTAACAGTGGCTATCATTAGGTTTGGAATTACTTATTTTTTCTCTCATCTTTGCTTATTGATTTTTTTACAATTTTCCTATAAAGACTACATATAAGTTTTGCATTAGTTCAGGTAAACTAGCTGCTATAACAAACAATGTGAAAATTTTCCATTTCTTAATCAAAAAAAGGTTTATTCCCTGACCACATATAGTCTAAAATGAGTATTCCTGAACAATGTACAGGCTTGCTAAAAGGAGTATCCCAGGAAACCTGTTCCTTTCATCGTGTGGCTCCTCCAACCTCAACACCATAAGACTTTCAAATAAGCTGTGATATTCTGTATAAATCCAGAGGAAAGGAAAATAGCATGGAAGAGTATGTGAAAAAGGATTTTATGGATGTGACCAGAAAGTAATATATGTCATTTCCATTCAAACTCCATTGGCCCAACTGCAAGGCTGCATCCACCTTTAAGACAGGTGGAAAATGTAGTTTATCAGCAAAGAAAACGGAAATGAATGTGATGAATTGTTAGCCAATGTATGCCACACTTGCATAAGAAAAAGAAAACAGTTTGAAGTTAAAATGGAACAAGGCAGGCAAGCACTTCGTAAAGCAATCTTAAACTCTACCGCAGCATTTTCACACTCACTATCCCCTACAAGACGACTCTTACCTTGAACACAATTCTATGTGATTTCACACTCAAATCACACTCAAAGTGGGATTTGTGTGTGAATTTCTTAACTCTCCCTCAGTTAAGAAATGACCTTCATCCTCAAGAGCATGGACAGATTGGATTCTCTGATATTAAAGAGATGCAGGAAAGGGAGAAGCTGAAAGATAAGACTGAAGGCTCTCAGGCAGTGCTGTGACCTGGGTGTAAAATCTCCTCTCCACTAGGAGTGCTATCGGATATGAGTGCTGCCTCTCTGCGCACAGCATTGCTTACACAGTAAGGAGAGAGAATCGATTATGCAGAAGACTGTTTGATGTCACCATCATTCACATTGAATGATGGACTTCTCCTCTCAGAGCACCTACCCCTCCGAGAGAAACTCCTATTCCACGTACCTCTTACAACAAACCTAAAACCTTTGGTGTGCCCAGGGCATGCCTCACATTCCCTGTACCTTGATCTTCACTATCCCCCTTATAAGAAGACTCTTACCTCGAACACAATTCTATAAATGCAGATGAATTCACCTAGTGCTTAGAACTCTTTCTACCTATATATGTATAAGACACACAGCAGATGAGAATAAGGTTGATGAGCTAATTCATATTAAATATAAGTTGTTCAATGAATCTACTTGTCTCAACACATTTGCATGTTAATAAGAAATAACTCATATCCAAAATTAATCTCAAAAGGTAGTTTTTCTATTCATCTATTGTCCAGTGGAGATTTAGGGGCAAGTGAAGGGCTTTTTTGGTGGTCCCGTAAATCTGTCTTTTATAGAAAAATGAAGAGGCTGGACAGATACTCAATATGTATAATGTGAGCACACTCCCAAATGTTTATAAAGTTTTATGCTTTCAATATGATCAGAGAATAAGTAAGGGATCTTAAATGATGTGCAAATGTTTTAGTATAACCCAGGGCTTTTCTGGATAGTCTCTGTGTTCATGTACCTGTCCACTGCTCCTCTAAGTACTGGACAGTAGCAGAAGAAAGCAAGCCATGAGAGAGAAAGACAAGCACAACCAGAAACATCTCAAAGACCCAAACAGACCTCATGAGAGCATATATTCTCACAGGTGCATACTGGGAAATATTCAGCTTCCTCCTTTGGCAGAAGTCAATTAGTTCTCAGTGTACTAGAGTGGAATGGAACAGTGAGAACCAGCTCACTAAAAGTATAGACTCCTGTCAAGAACTTTCCATTCTGTCAGGGAGCAGTGACCAGAAGGAGATGATAAAAGTAGGTAGAAGTTAGTTAGCTATATATATATATATCCCAAAACTTGAAGATCACTCAAGCAAGAGGGCAGAAGGAGAGGGCATCAGAGGATGAGTTGGCTGGATGGCATCACTGATGCAATGGACATGACCTTGGGCAAACTTCAGGGGATGATGAGGGACAGGGAGGCCTGGTGTGCTGCAGTCCATGGGGTTGCAAAGAGTTGGACACAACCGGGTGACTGAACAACAAGAGCAAGAGAGAGGAGAGTAGACAGCCTGAGTTTTGCTCTTCTCTCCTTTGTTACAGATACATTGTGCTTTGTCCTATGTCTCTGGTGAGGCAGTTTTGCCTCAACGACTAAAAGGAATTATCATATAATGTAGGTAGAAATATGAATTGGTCCACATTTTCTTAAAGTCACTTTGACAGACATTTGGTGTGCCAGAATTTAAAATGCATTGATCTTTCAAGCAAACAATTCCACTTCCTGCTACCTGCAGTGGACATTTGTCATGTGAACCTAACAACATCTTTGAAATAGCCTCCTAACATTTTGATTATTTCCATTTTTTCAGGACTGCCTTCCTGATAGATATCTGCTTTTAACCCCTCACCTCCTTTGTAGTCAGCTAGGGTCCAGGTTTTAGAAAAGCCAGTGGAACCAGAGATCAAATTGCCAACATCCATTGGATCATCAAAAAAGCAAGAGAGTTCCAGAAAAAACATCTATTTCTGCTTTATTGACTATGCCAAAGCCTTTGACTGTGTGTATTACAATAAACTGTGGAAAATTCTGAAAGAGATGGGAATACCAGACCACCTAACCTGCCTCTTGAGAAATCTGTATGCAGGTCAAGAAGCAACAGTTAGAACTGGACATGGCACAACAGACTGGTTCCAAATAGGAAAAAGAGTATGTCAAGGCTGTATATTGTCACCCTGCTTATTTAACTTATATGCAGACTACATCATGAGAAATGCTGGGCTGGATGAAGCACAAGCTGAAATCCAGATTGACGGGAGAAATATCAATAACCTCAGATATGCAGATGACACCACTGTTATGGCAGAAAGTGAAGAACTAAAGAGCCTCTTAATGAAAGTGAAAGAGGAGAGTGAAAAAGATGACTTAAAACTCAACTTAAAACTCAAAATTCAGAAAACTAAGATCACGGCATCTGGTCCCATTGCTTCATGGCAAATAGATGGGGAAACAGTGGCAGACTTTACTTTTTTGAGCTCCAAAATCACTGCAGATGATGACTGCATCCATGGAATTAAAAGACACTTACTCGTTGGAAGGAAAGTTATGACCAACCTACACAGCATATTAAAAAGCAAAGACATTGCCAAGAAAAGTCCATCTAGTCAAGGCTATGGTTTTCCAGTAGTCATGTATGGATGTGAGAGTTGGACTCTCACATATAAAGAAAGCTGAGCACCAAAGAATTGATGCTTTTGAACTGTGGTGTTGGAGAAGACTCTTGAGAGTCCCTTGGACTGCAAGGAGATCCAACCAGTCAATCCTAAAGGAGATCAGTCCTGAGTGTTCATTGGAAGGACTGATGTTGAAGCTGAAACTCCAGTGCTTTGGCCACCTGATGCAAAGAGTTGACTCCTTTGAAAAGACCCTGATGCTGGGAAAGATTGAGGCGGGAGGGGAAGGGGATGACAATGGATGAGATGGTTGGATGGCATCACCGACTCAATGGACATGAGTTTGAGTAAACTATGGGAGTTGGTGATAGACAGGGAGGCCTGGCGTGCTGCAGTCCATGGGGTTACAAAGAGTCAGACACGACTGAGTGACTGAACCGACCTGAACTGAGGGTCCAGGTATATGACCAATTAGACACACCCACTTAATACTTCAACTCAGAATTGAGCAATGTAAGGAAACTGAATCCATATGAGGTCTCTGTTCGGTAACAAGAGTACTGGCAAAGATGGAAACCTCTGTCCATCACCAAACTGATTTGCCTGTAGTTCTGAGGTCAGTGCCAGAAGCAACAACTTAAGCCCATCTAACAGTGAAATTCTGGGCATTAGTCCTTCAAACTTAACCTGGAGTCTTTTTCCAGCCTTCCTAATGATTCTATAATGAATTCCTTTCCTTTAAACTAGCCAGAATGGATTCTGTTGTCTGTAGCTAAGAACTCTGATACAGTGTATATTCTAGAAATACTCACACATCTACACAAAAAGCATGTACAAGAACAGGTACTGAAGCACTGTGTCCATAGATAACTTTAAATAATAAATGTTGACCAATAGAGGGATGGGTAAATAAATTATGGGGTACAATGTAGAAGTTAAAAGGAATAGGGGAGACCTGTGTCCTGACATGAAAAGATCTCCAAGATGAAGTGAAAAAAGTTAAATGCAAGAAATACAGGGCATATGATGCAGGTTTTGGAGACAGATGTATTCTTGTTAACTTCAGAAAGTCTTAAAAGTTCTTACAGCTGTCAAGAATGGTTAGGACCATAGGGTAGTCAAGAGAAAAAACATATTGATAGGTGTGACTTGCTTAACATATATACACTACAGCTGATTTTATCTCCATTTGAATAATGAACCAATTGGATTTTAACCTATAATTAGTGTGACTATATAATTTATCACTCAACCTTGGACGCTTGAGGAGAAAAAATACAAAACTAATTTTTCCACTGAAACAACAGGTAAAAATCAAACTACTCCAGACAAATCAGAATCTATGGTTAGTCTGCTGCTGCTGCTAAGTCGCTTCAGTCATGTCCGACTCTGTGTGAACCCAGAGACGACAGCCCACCAGGCTCCCCCGTCCCTGGGATTCTCCAGGCAAGAACACTGGAGTGGGCTGCCGTTTCCTTCTCCAATGCATGAAAGTGAAAAAAGAGGTGTGCCATATACTTTTAATTTGCCCCTTCAAATTCATTTTTCTCCTCTATCCTGCTTCCTCTCCCAGGAGACTGGCTTTGTATATTACACATCACTGAGCTCACTTATCCTCTGGCTTTTGGCCAATGACTAGCCCCAGTAGGAGGATGGAAATAAGAGTGAGATTGGGGTATTATTCTCCTAGCTTCTACCTCTGGGGTCACTTCAGGGTGGCCGTACCCCTCCACCACAACACAATCAGTATTAGTTTCCTAAGCTGCCATAACAAGTGACCACACACTTGGTGGCTTAAAACAACATGAATTTATGCTCTCACAGTTATGGTTGCCAGAAGTCCAACATCAAGGTGCAGTCAGCACTGCTCCTGTCTGGAGGCTCTCAGAGAACATCTGTCCCATGCTTCTGTCCTAACTTCTGATGGCTGCTGGAAATCCTTGGTGTTCCTTAGCTTATAGATACATCACTCCACTGTCTGCCTCCACCTTCACGTTGCTCCTCTGTGTGCCTCTGTGTTTCAAACCTCCCTCTGCCTTTCTCTTATAAGCTCATCTGTCATTGGTTTAGAACACACTCTAAATCTAGGATAATCTTACCTCAAGATCTTTAATTATGTCTGCAAACAGCCCTTTGCCAAATAAGGTCACGTTCACAGGTTCTGGGGTTAACACTTGAAAATATCTTCTTGGAGGCCATCATTCAACCCATGATGCTGTCCTTGCACACACCGAGGAACTTCTCTCATTTCATGTCCCTTGGGCCCGAGAGGTTGTAATAGCTCCAGTGGTTACTCAGCTATCCTTTTTGGGCTTCCCTGGTGGCTCAGATGGTAAAGAATCTGCCTGCAATGCCAGAGACAGGAATTTGATCCCTGGGTTGGGAAGATCCCCTGGAGAAGGGAATGGCTACCCACTCCAGTATTCTTGCCTGGGGAATTCCATGGACAGAGGAAACCAGTGAGCTACAGTCCGTGGGGTCGCAAAGAGTCAGACATGACTGATCCGACTTTCACTTCACTTCACATACCCTATCCACATCTATAAGAGAAGTACCTTTATTGAATCTTCCTTTGGGATTTTCCTGGTGATCCACTAGTTAAGAGGCTGTGCCTCCACTGCAGTGGGTGCAGGTTCCATCCCTACTCAGGGAGCTAAGATCCCTCAGGCCACACAATTCAGAAAAAATAAAAATTAAAGCCTTCCTTGAACTATCCCTGCTTGGGTTGCCATCTATTTCCTGCTGGCACTCTATCTGAAACACCAGTGAAGTAATTGCACTGGAGGCCAAAAGCCTTAAACAGAATTTACTCCCAGATATTTGAAACAATGAAAAGAGAAACATTTTTACAAATGAATTTCACAAAAGTAAACATACAATGCAGGAGATTAATTTTGTAATCTTGCAGGTAACACATTAAGCGGGTCATCCAAATTCAATCAAGACCAAAGGATTAATTAATTCAATGAAAAAATCCTCAACGAGTTGCTATTTTCCAGGTACTAAAAGGCTCAGATGGTAAAGTACCTGCCTGCAATGCAGGAGACTCAAGTTCAGTTGCTGGGTCGGGAAAATTCCCTGGTTGGACACGATTGAGTGACTAACACTACTACTACTATGAAGGTATTAGCAATATAATAATATAATAATGAGAATGACACAAAGATATGCAATTATATTGCAACTTATAATAATGAACAAAAAGGAGGATTGGATGGTGTGGTAAGCAGAATTCTAGATGGCTCCCAAGATTCCTGCCCCAGGTATACATGTTCTGTATAATCTCCTCCCCTTGAGTGTGAGTGGGACTACAGAATATAACGGAATATCACTTCCATGATACTAATCAGTTGAATTGTAAGTTACTGAAAAGGAAGAGTGTCCTGAATAGGTCTGACTTAGTCAGGTGAGGTCATTACAAGGTGAATCATCAAGGAGATACACTCCTGTTGGCCTGGACAAAAGCAAGCTGTGAACTTCCAATGAGGGTCACATGGCAAGGAAGTGTGGGCAAACCTTTAGTCACTTACAGCCAGCAAGATAGAACAGCAAGGAGCTGAATTCTGCCAACAGCCAGTGAGCTTGCAAGAGGATCCTGAGCCAGCTAACACCTTAATTTCAGCTTGATGAGATTTTGAGCAAAGGACTCAACTAACCCATATTAGATTCCTGACCCATGGAAAATGTGAGATAATAAATTCATGTTGGTTAAACTCCTAATTATATGCTAATTTGTGGCACAGCAATAAAAAAACTAATTACTGGTAGCATTAGTTTCAGGTAAAGTGGGTTTTTGCTTGTTTGTTTTAAAAATATTTATTTATTTGCCTGTGCTGGGTTGGCACTGGGGATCTTCGATCTTCATCGTAGTATGCAACAAACAAACTCTTAATTGTGGGACCTAGTTTCCTGCATACATGCATGTTAAGCCACTTCAATCATGTCTGACTCTTGGCGACTCTAAGCCCACAAGGCTCCTCTGTCCATGGGATTCTCCAGGTATGACTACTGGAGTGGGTTGCTATGCCCTCCTCCAGGGGATCTTCCTGACCCAGGGATTGAACCTAGGTCTCTTACATCTCTTGCATTGGCAGGGGGATCCTTTACCACTAGCACCACTGGGGAAGCCCCTAGTTCCCTGACCATGAATCCAGGCCCCCTGCATTGGCAGCACAGAGTCTCAGTCATTGGGCCACCAGGGAAGTCCTTGGGGTGAAGGTTTATCCAACACTGGTCAATGATGAGAAACACTGTACTTCATTAAGATGTGTGGCCCTATTATTGGAAGATTGTGTCCAAAATGAAGCAAAGGTCATAATGAGAATGAGAAGCTTTGGGACCATCAAGTTCTTGTGCTCTCTATCCGTAGTTCCAAGGCAACTTTGAGAATTCACCTTCCTGGCCTCAGAAACTGTGGCATGGACAGGGTACATGAGAATTCTAGACTTCGGGATATTGAAGGCCAGGAGGGAGTTGGGTGGGAGCAACCAACTTCACCCTTCAGGTAGTCTGCACATCAAAGTTGATGGCCAAGAGATACATTTATATCAACTCCCAGTGGGCCTGTTGGAGGCTTGGTAGACAATGTAGATTAATTGATTTAAAACAGATAAACCCTTAAATCACATCAGCTTACCACTACAGAAGGTTATTTCTCCCACACTCATAAAATTAAATGCCAGCATTTCTAGTTAGTAGATCAACTTCCCAGATGGCATTAGAGGTAAAGAACCCATCTGCCAATGCAGGAGATAAGAGACCTGGGTTTGAGTCCTGGGTTGGAAAGATCCCCTGGAAGGAAATACAACCCACTTCAGTATTCCTGCCTGGAGAACCCCATGGACAGAGGACCCTGGCGGGCTACCGTCCATGGCGTCACAAAGAGTCGGACACGACTGAGTGACTAAGCACACAGTAGCACAGGCAGCCTTTCACCTAGCCTCTCAGAAGTCAGACTCTTCCTATCTTGTGACTCTGTTCTTCTCTAGTGCCTCACAATCTTCTGTATTCAGCCAGCAGATATGGAAAAAGAAAGGATGAAAAATAGGAGAGAGGTTTCTATGGGCCATGTCTTGAAGCGGTGTATATCAATTTCATACACGTCCCACTGGCCCAGACTCAGTCACAGAATTGTCGAATAACATGGTCCCTGGCTGGGTAGCAACTTCCCCAGCAACACCCTATATTGTGGGAGGAGAACAAGAATATTCAGTGGTGAGACAGACGCATCTCTCACAGGGAATTTTGAAGTTTACAGTGGGGTTCCCAAATTGCAGAATTAAGAATCCTTCACAAGACAGCACAAAGGTTAACTCTTAATTTGGGGATGCATATTCTGGGGTGGAAAAGGATTGATCTATGGAGGAACAGACTCAGGGTCCTTGAGTTCTGTCCTCAGCCATGGGTGAGAGTTAATACCATAGCCGTAAAGGAAGAAATAGGTATAACAGAGATAACATGAGTACGTGGTCCCACCTTGCCAAAAGTTTTCAGGAAAAAAAAGCAGCTGTTGAAATGTGATCACCCTGAAATCTATTATCAGTGCAGTTCAGTTCAGTTCAGTTGCTCAGTCGTGTCTGACTCTTTGCGACCCCATGAATCGCAGCACGCCAGGCCTCCCTGTCTATCACCAACTCCTGGAGTTCACCCAGACTCACATCCATCGAGTCAGTGATGCCATCCAGCCATCTCATCCTCTGTCGTCCTCTTCTCCTCCTGCCCTCAATCCCTCCCAGCATCAGAGTCTTTTCCAATGAGTCAACTCTTCGCGTGAGGTGGCCAAAGTACTGGAGTTTCAGCTTTAGCATCATTCCTTCCAAAGAAATCCCAGGGCTGATCTCCTTCAGAATGGACTGGTTGGATCTCCTGACAGTCCAAGGGACTCTCAAGAGTCTTCTCCAACACCACAGTTCAAAACCATTAATTCTTTGGCACTCAGCCTTCTTCACAGTCCAACTCTCACATCCATACATGACTACTGGAAAAACCATAGCCTTGACTAGACGAAACTTTGTTGGCAAAGTAATATTTCTGCTTTTGAATATGCTATCTAGGTTGGTCATAACTTTCCTTCCAAGGAGTAAGTGTCTTTTAATTTCATGGTTGCAGTCACCATCTGCAGTGATTTTGGAGCCCCCAAAAATGAAGTCTGACACTGTTTCCACTGTTTCCCCATCTATTTCCCATGAAGTGATGGGACCGGATGCCATGATCTTCATTTTCTGAATGTTGAGCTTTAAGCCACCTTTTTCACTCTCCACTTTCACTTTCATCAAGAGGCTTTTTAGTTCCTCTTGACTTTCTGCCATAAGGGTGGTGTCATCTGCATATCTGAGGTTATTGATATTTCCCCCGGCAATGTTGATTCCAGCTTGTGCTTCTTCCAGTCCAGCGTTTCTCATGATGTACTCTGCATAAAAGTCAAATAAGTTACAGCCTTGATGTACTCCTTTTCCTATTTGGAACCAGTCTGTTGTTCCATGTTCAGTTCTAACTGTTGCTTCCTGACCTGCACACAAATTGTCTGGGGAGGCCTTACAAATAGCTGTGAAAAGAAGAGAAGCGAAAAGCAAAGGAGAAAAGGAAAGATACAAGCATCTGAATGCAGAGTCCAAAGAATAGCAAGAAGAGATAAGAAAGCCTTCCTCAGCGATCAATGCAAAGAAATAGAGGAAAACAACAGAATGAGAAAGACTAGAGATCTCTTCAAGAAAATTAGAGATACCAAGGGAACATTTCATGCAAAGATGAGCTCAATAAAGGACAGAAATGGTATGGACCTAACAGAAGCAGAAGATATTAAGAAGAGATGGCAAGAATACACAGAATTGTACAAAAATGATGTTCATGACCCAGATAATCATGATGGTGTGATCACTGACCTAGAGCCAGACATCCTGGAATGTGAAGTCAAGTGGGCCTTAGAAAGCATCACTACGAACAAAGCTAGTGGAGGTGATGGAATTCCAGTTGAGCTCTTTCAAATCCTGAAAGATGATGCTGTGAAAGTGCTGCACTCAATATGCCAGCAAATTTGGAAAACTCAGCAGTGGCCACAGGACTGGAAAAGGTCAGTTTTCATCCCAATCCCAAAGAAAGGCAATGACAAAGAATGCTCAAACTACCACACAATTGTACTCATCTCACATGCTAGTAAAGTAATGCTCAAAATTCTTCAACCAGGCTTCAGCAATATGTGAACTGTGAACTTCAAGCTGGTTTTAGAAAAGGCAGAAGAACCAGAGATCAAATTGCCAACATCTGCTGGATTATGGAAAAAGCAAGAGAGTTCCAGAAATCTATTATACCAACTGTGAAACCTAAGCCATGGTTATGCAATGAGGTATGAAGCTCCTATTATAGGAAATTTCAAAGAGGAGAATTATGAATTGGTGTGCCAGGATAAATAAACCAAATATGTCCTTTCAAACTAAGAAATAAGAATCTTGTTTCCATCTCTCATGGCTTTGTTTTGGTAAGTTAGTGACAAACCCCAAGGCTTAGTAATGCTTATTTGAAATTAAGATGAAAATCTGGCACATAAACAGATGGGCTCTGACCTTATTCTGATTTCCACAGACCCACTCCCGGTGTGGTTTTGCTCAAGGCCCCACCTCTGGCTTGCTCTCCTCCTGCGGTGGGTTTCTGCCTAGCAGCAAGGTGAGTTGTAGTCATTTTTTGATGCTGATGATAATGATAGTGCCCCTTGCAAACAGAAAGTAAACCAGAAGATGTTCAGCACCATACTAAAATCCTACAACCATTGAGTTTATAGTGTAGCTGTCTAGATACTGTTTCTGAACAAACTTCTACCCCCACCAGGAACTGTTCTTTTCACTAAAACTTTAAAATTCACTCAACTTGTCATTCTATACTGTCTGAATCTACATAATACAATATGGTGGGCACCAACCACGTGTAGCTATTGAGCATGTAACACGGCTTGTCTGAAATGAAATGTGCTGTTATGTGTAAAATATAACATGAGTTTGTACACTTAGTATGAGATATGGAATCAAATACTTCATTTATTAAAAATAATTTTTATAACTTTTATATTACATGTTGAAATGATATTGTGGACATATTGAGTTAAATATATCTTATTAAAACTAATTTCATCTTTTTAATGTTGCTGTTAGAAGATTTTTTTACTTCTAAATTTTTTATGGAAGTATAGTTGATTTACAAAGTTGTGTCAATTTCTGGTATATTGTAAAGTGCTTCAGTTATATATATATATATCATATAATGTATATGCATTATATGTGTTACATAATATGTATGTCCTTTTTCATGTTCTTTCCCATTATGGTGTATTATAGGATATTGAATCTAGTTCCAGGAGTTATGTGGGAATTTGTTGTTTATCTGTTTTATATATGGCAGTGTGTATCTGCTAATCCCAAACTCCTAATTTATCCCTCTTCCACCCCTTCTCCCCTTTGGTAGCCATAAGTTTGTTTTCCATGTCTCTGAGTCTGTTTCTGCTTTGTAAATAAGTTCATTTTTATCATATTTCAGATTCCATTTATAAAGGGTATCATATGGTATTTGTTTTACCAACTTACTTCACTTAGTATGATAGTCTTGAGTTAAATCCATGTTGCTGCAAATGGCAATAATTCTTCTTTATGGCTGAGCAGTATTCCATTGTATGTATATATCACATCTTCTTTATCCATTCATCTATCAATGGACATTTAAGTGGCTTCCATATCTTGACTATTGTAAATAGTGCTGCTATGAACATTGGGTTACAAGTATGCTTTCAAATTATAGCTCTCTCCAAATATATGCCCAGGAGTGGGGTTGCTGGATCATATGGCAACTCTATTTTTAGCTTTTAAAAGAGCCTCTGTACTCCAGCTGCACAAATTTACATTCCCACCAACAGTGTAGGAGGGTTGCCTTTTCTCCACACCCTCTCCAGCATTTGTTAAGTGCAGACTTTTTAATAATGGTCATTCTGATTGGTGTGAGGTGAAATCTTGTAATTCTGATTGCATTCCTCTAATAATTAGTGATGTTGAGCATCTTTTCATATGCCTACTGGTTATTTGTATGTCTTCTTTTGGAGAAATGCCCTTTACAAAAAAATAGACTGTTTAATTCTTTTGTTACTGACTTGTATGAGCTGTTTGTATATTCTGAAAAACTAAGCCCTTGTTGGTCATATTATTTGCAAATATTTTCCCCCAGTCCATAGGTTGTCTTTTTGCTTTGTTTATGGTTTCCTTTGCTGTGCAAAAGCTTTTAAGTTTAATTAGGTCTCATTCGTTTATTTTTGGTTTTATTTCTATTGCTGTGGGAGACCTAAGAAAACATTACTAATAATATTTGGCCTATGTTCTCTTCTAGGAGTTTTATTGTGTCATGTCTTATATTTGAGTCTTTAAGCCATTTTATTTTTGTGTATGGTGTGAGGGAGTGTTCTAACTTCATAGATTTACATGCAGTTGTCCAGACTTTCCCAACTTGCTAAGAGACTGTCTTTTCTCCATTGTATATTATTGCTTCCTTTGTGGAAGGTTAATTGATCATGGGTGTTTTGGGCCGTCTATCTTGTCCATTAACCCATATGTCTGTTTTTCTGCCAAGACCACAGAGTTTTGGTTATTGTAGCTTTGTAGTCTTGTCTGAAGTCTGGGAGGGTTATGCCTCCAGGTTTGTTCTTTTTCCGCAGGATTTCTTCGGTAATTCTGGGTCTTTTGTGGTTTGATATAAATTTTAGGATTATTTGTTCTAGTTCTGTGAAAAAAGTCATGGGTAATTTGATAAAGATCACATTAAATATGTAGATTAATTTACACAGTATGGCCATTTTAACAATATGAATTCTTCCAAGAGCATGGGACATTTTTCCATTTTTTGGTATCATCTTCAGTTTCCTTTGGAGAAGGCAACGGAAACCCACTCCAGTACTCTTGCCTGGAAAATCCCATGGATGGAGGAACCTGGTAGGCTGCAGTCCATGGGGCTGCTAAGTCAGGCACGACTGAGCAATTTCACTTTCACTTTCATGCATTGGAGAAGGAAATGGCAACCCATTCCAGTGTTCTTGCCTGGAGAATCCAGGGACAGAGGAGCCTAGTGGGCTGCCGTCTATGGGGTCACACAGAGTTGGACACGACTGAAGCGACTTAGCAGCAGCAGCAGTTTCCTTTATCAATGTTTTATATTTCTCAGCATATAGGTCTTTCACCTCCTTGGTCAGGTTTATTTCTAAGTTTTTTTGAAGTGATTTTAAAAGGGATTTTTTTTTTTTATTCTCCCTTTCTGATATTTCATTGTTAGTGCAAAGAAATGCAACAGATTTCTGCATGTTAATCTTTATCCTATACTGTTACCTTGCTGAATTCATTTATCAGTTCTAGTAATTTTGGAGTCTTTATGGTTTTCTATTTATAGTATCATGTCATCTGCATATAGTGACAATTTTACCTATTCCCTTCTACTTTGCGTAACTTTTCTTTTTCTTACCTGATTACTGTGACTAGGACCTCCAACACTATGTTAAATAGAAGTGGTGAGAGTGGGCATCTTTATTTTGTTCTAGATTTTAGCAGAAAAGCTTTCAGCTTTTCACTGTTGAGTAATATGTAAGCTGTGGGTTTGTCATAAATACCTTATATTATGTTGAGATATGTTCCCTTCTGTACCCACTTTGGTAAGAGTTTATCATCAATGTGTTGAATTTTATCAAATGCTTTAGAAAATTTAAAATTACCTATGTGACATTTGATTATTATAGAATCAAGGTAGTCTAAATACTTCCCTAATGTTTTGTTTGAGAGTATGTGTGTGTGTGTGTAGAGATGTGTGCCTTCAAATGGTAAGCCCTTTGAGGATAACTAACATCATATACTTTTTTATATGCCTGCTGTACTCAGTAGAATCCACAGCAGTTAGTAAATTCATATTTACTGAATTTCTGAAGGCATTCTGGCTTATTCTGGTATTTCATGCCAGACAAATGGCAGTGGCTGTGCCTAGGGGCCTTCAATTACATGGGGTGGTGGCTGGGGGGCGCAGATCTAAGGGAAATCTCACCATGGAGCAACCTGGCTGAGAAGGACTTCTATGGGTTCCTGTGGTCAACCTGAGTTTTCCTCACGAAACTCTTCAGGCACTCAGTGTCCACAGATCTGGAACTGTCTGCCAGCTCTGCTAATCATTCACTACCTTTGGCTTCCTTCTCGGCTACTCATTGGCAGTGTCTGGTTTGGGGTGGGCGATTCTTATCTTCAAAGTCTTGATCAGGATGTTCATGTTGTAATGAACAACATGGAGATTTGGTGCCGGAGCAACCCGGACGGGACCTGAAGTGGGGCTTCTTGTCCTCATATGTGCCACTTTCAACCTCACATTGTTATTGGGTCAGTGCTGCTGTTTTCTCTCCTCCTCTGGCCTCTGGCTCACAGTTGCCAGGAACAACTGTCAAGGAGAGTGATGGAGCTGGAGGAAGCTCTGCTGCTCCCAACTCACTAGGATCACAGCCTCAAAGTAGTAGAAGCAACAGTAAGAATGAGCAAATGTGGCTCCCCTTGAGGCCTACAGACCACGTACTTGCTGTCCCATCCCTGCTGATATGCAGAAGAGCAATACATCTTGTGCTTCTCCCAGATCAAATCCCAAACCCAAGACAATCCCTGGGGTTCTTGCCTCCTGACTTGCTTCAGAAGTGTCACTCAGATTTTCCCCTTGAATCTCCTTCCTCTGATCATTGAGCCCCATGGTGCTCTCACAGGGTTTAGATAATTCACCAATAGGGAAACGGAGACAGGAGACAAATATTCTCCCTTCTGTGCAACAATATTCACGGCATTTATTTTCACTTTAATAGAAGGTTAAGTTCAACACAATTTTTCTTTTCAGGTGAAAGGTATGACAGGCAGCAAGTCAAAGGAGAACTCAGATTTCTGACTTCCAGTTTATGGATTTTTCACTTCTTCATGCTGCCTTCTTAGAACGGTGTTTCCATATCTCAAAGAAAACAGTTGTCACTTCCAGATTATGGAATTACAGATGACTTGTAGTGCTTTTTGTGAATGTGTATTACCTCATTTTTCTACAATGACTACACACTGAATAAAAAATACCTAATGTTAAAAATTTAAAAGACCAAACTCCCTCAGAAAGCTGAATTAAGCTCTTCCTAATTTACTTTCACACTCAAATCCCTAGCCCCACCAAATCTCTCAATAGCAAGAAGAAATCTGAATTGCTGTCATCCTCAAGGGCAGAAAGATTTAACTTTTTTTCTGGTATTGCTTAGACTTGAGAATGTACAGATAGTTGGGTAGGAGTGAGGTCTCAGAGACAGTGCTGTGAGCTGCATGTAAATTCTCCTCCTCTTCACTAGGGGCACTGTCAGCATCCAGGTGCTGCCTTTCTGCCCCACAGCATTGTTTGTACCTTAAAGAAGGATGGTTATGCAGACTGTGAGGTCAGTACTGTTCATGTTGAGGGGTGAACTTCCTCTTCCCTCAGCATAATTATCACCCCCAGAGAAACTCCTATTGCTTGTACCTCCTACAATAAACCCAAAGCCATCGTAGGCATCACATTCCCTGTACTTTGTTCTTCATCATTCTCTCTTCCTTATACTCAGCTGGCTGTTACCCAATACCTAGGACTCTGTCTTCTGAGATGCATTAGACACTAGAGGAGTCATAGATAAATGAAACTGATGGGCTAATTCATGTTAAAATCCGAATGGCCAACATCAGCTCACTGGAGTCACTCCTCTTGACAGAACCAGCACTTTAGGGATTACACCTTAATTCCTTGTATCAGTTAGAGATAGATCATGGGAATATGAATTTCTCAAGGACATTAGACTTTACACATTTGGAGTGAAGAAGTCTATGGAAGGCTTTTGGCTCTCTTCTGTGTGGTGGGCTGGCAGTCCTTTCATCCCTGTGTGGCAACAGTCAGGAAGAAGTATATTACCAAAAAAAAACTGGGAAAGAGCAAGGACAAATTGCAACCTGTGAAGACAGGCTATAGCTTGTCTTCCTCTTGTCACCTCACAGTTCAGTGGCAGGTGGCTTGCAGAAGCTTGTGTCCTTTACACAAAGAGAAGCTGAGGGAGCGATAGGCCTGGCTGCCCATACCAAGGTGAGCAGATCAATAACTGAATGTGTGAGCTGTAGGGGCACCTGGTACCCTACACCTTCAGAGTTTATTAGGTTGCTGCTTTACTTTCATCTTCAGATTCTTATGTAAATTTCTCTTGCAGTCAACTCAATCTCAAACCATATAGGAAAGGTAACTCTGGGAAACATGGCTCAGGCTTAGTCAGGTTGACACAGTACAAAATCCTCCAGTCCCTAAAATCAGTATAAAAAGGTAGCTTTTCAGATCCATTTACTGGCTATTAGAGATGCTGATGTGGGGAGATAAATGTGGGAATGTAAAGAGATAAAGGGTGGAGAGGAAGCGAGCTTTCTTGGTGATCCTCAAAGCAAGTCTATAAAAGATCAATAGAAAACCCAGATAGGTGCGAAATATGATCATGTATCCAAATGTTTTTAAATATATGTGTCCAGAAAGAAAACCCTGTGATTGGGCCAGAGTTATGTCTGAGGGGTGCCGAAGGACACCCAAGGATTTGTAAGTGCTCAGGCTTCCTCTCGAGACCATGGCAACCCCTAATCCCATTCCATCTTCCTCTCTCCTCTGAGTGCTGGGTAGGCAGTCCCAGGGGGAGGAAGCCATGGGAGAAAGGGACAAGTATAACCAGAAGCACCCCAAGGGCCCTAGAGGGGGCCCCCTAAAGGCACATTCACCAGCTTTCTTCTTTGGCAGAAGCCAGTTAGTTCCCAGTGTTCTAGAATGGAATGGAACAATGAGGCTTTATGCCACTAAAGCCGTAGGCTTGTTTCAAGAGGCATTTCCTCTCTGTGGGGGAGCAGTGGGTGGGGTGAAAAGATAAAAGTTGGTGGAAGGCAACTCTATCCAAAGTCCAGACCTTGAGGTGGCCCTAGAAGGACGTGCCTGTGTTTTACTCTTCTCACTTTCATTAGATCGATTTGTGACTCAATGGGAACCTTTATCGGTCACGTGTATCCAGGGTTGTTCCTACTCGCATACGGACTGTATCAAGCGGTAGTGGTCTCCAAAGCTGTGATACTCAGCGACTCTTTCCCGGATCCTTCTTTGCCTCCCAAGAATAAGGGGAGATGGGCCAGGCTGTGGAAAATGTCCCACAGAGGTTTGCTGAAGATGCTGGCCGGCTTTGGCTTGATGGCGTATGAGATCAGCTGTGTTGAGAGAGGATTGACGCTGATGAACAGGGACCTGCCACCAAGATTCATGTACACCAAACAGTGGCAGCACCTCACCATGTTCATCCTCCTCACCCTCAATGGCTGTATAGACATCATGAGCAAAAACTTGCTGCCCCAACGCTGTGTGCCCCTAGAGAAAGGGATCTTGGTGCTGACCTTTTATGTGCTCCTGCTGCTATTGGTGTCGCATGTCCAGGACTCTGTGGGGGTGGAGATGCATGTTCACTCTCTGCTCATCTTGGTGGTGTTGCTGCTGATGCTGGTGTTCACCGCCAAGCTGTGGGCTCCCGACACGTTTCAACTCGCTGTGATCGAGACCTTTCTGTTTCAGATGATGGGTTCCTGGCTGGTACAGGCAGGCTTCATTCTGTACAAACCAGTCTCTGGCTACCCGTGGGAGGATGATAACATTAGTGACATCATGTTTGTTACCACCTTCTTCTGTTGGCATGTGATGATCAATGCTTTGTGCCTGCTGGGTATCTATGGAGTGTCTTCCTTTTGGCATCGTTGCTACCATCCTAGCTGGAAGCTGACGGGGTCCAGAGAAGCTCCAGGTTACATATACTCCAGGAGACCCCTCTACCAATTGCTACAGGAAGTGGAGCAGTCAGAGAAAGATGACCAGGCTCTGCTTTCAAAGAGTTCACCCTGAGACAGGGCCTGGAACGCCTGGCTCACCGTCAACCCCATCTACCCCCTTGTGGGTTCTCCCAGACATGCACTGTGCCCTTTGGTCCCTGGTGAAGACATAGTGGCCATGAAGGAAAGCCACTGGTCTCCATCTGCCAGCGCACCGCCTGTCCCTGAACATCTAATCATTGAGGAGACGAGAAGGGGAAACTGATAAGATTGATGGGGTTGGGGATGGGAGTAAGAGGAAGTGTGCAAGGAGAGTCATAGGGGGAGAGAATGCAATAGAAGGGGGGGCTATGAAGGGGTGAGAGGAGAGTCTGTTATTCACCACCAGATGTTTCTCCAGGCACAAGTGACTGCCTGCCTTTTACCTGATGGAATATTGATTTCTCACAGCTCAAAACTAGAATCATTCAAGTCTCATCCTGACAAAGAAAGTGGGTACTTCTACATGCTTAGCAAAGTGGCACCACCATGTGGAAGTAAGATACACAGAATTTATAATTTATATTGGTTGAAATGACACTTTTGCCAACTCTACTCTCCCCCACCCCCAACCTCAACACTTTGTAATGACTGGCTTCATTTCAAATTCAAATTAATAAAGTAAAACTTTGTTAACGCCTTGCCATGGTGACATTTCAAATTTGCAGGCTTAAAGTTTGTATAGAATTCAAATGTTCAATCTGTCTCCAACTTCCTCCTTTAGTACTCGTATCCCAGTCACCATCACTACCACGGTGCATATCATTTACTAGATCCTGTCCCCCTTGGGTTGTGGCAAATTTCACTGTCTCGCATCTCACAGAAAGCCATTCCACAATCACATCTTTGCCATGTTCTTTGGTACCCAGCAAAAAAGCCACCTTCATCCCAATCCCACTGAGCACCTCCAAGGAGGCCTTCTCCAAAAATTCCTACTGACTCCCTTGTTCTGGAACTCCTAAGCACTTACGTTACACCTGCCTTGTTAATTTGCTCACACGGCTGACACTTTGCTTTGCTCTGTTTCTGCAATCATTTTCCCTGGGTAGGTTTTTCCTCACCACCTTGAGTGTAATCTCCTAAGAGGTAAGGACTTTGTCATAGCCAAGTTACATAACTTCCTATGTATGCACCAAATATGTACCATAGGTGATGCTTAATAAAGGCTTATTTGCTTCCAGAATTTCCACATTCCTGTTCCTTCAAAATGTGTTACTGGACAGACCCAAGGTTCTGGGAACCTCTGCAACACACCAACCATCCTAAAGCCTGAGTCACCTCCTTAGCAATGGGCCCACTTTCTTCCTCATTCTTGGGATAAGGAAATCCACTAAGCTGTTTCTGAAATGTTTACTGTTATTATTTTTTTAATCCTCCCATGTGTTTCTATAAGGAACCTCTAGAAAGCTGAGACTCAGCAGGTTGAGTTGCCCAAGTCTTGTAATTGGTACAAGGCAAAACAGGAATTCAAGTGCAGGTGTGTCTGACTGAAGCCAGTGACTGTGTCCTCTGGGCCACGAGGACTTTGCCCATGGCAATGGAAAAGGGAGTGACCCTCAAAATGAAATTGTTGAGGGACTTGCCTGGTGGCCCAGTGGTAACCAATATGCTTTGCAATGCAGGGGACACAGGTTTGATCCCTATTTGAGGAACTAAGATCCTACATGCCTTGGAGCAACTAAGCCTGCATGCTGAAGCCCGTGTGCTCCGCAGCCTGTGTGCCACAACTAGAGAGCCCGCATGCTGCAACTAAAGAGCCTGTGGTGCCAGCAATGAAAGATCTGCATGAGGCAATGAAGATCCCGCATGCTGCAACTAAGACCCTTCACAGTCAGATAAACTGTTGAAAGGAAATAAAGGAAGAAAGTCAGCCAGAAAGCCCAGCTGGAGCAAGAGGCATAATACAAATACTCTACAGACCCCCCAAAGAGTACGTCTGTCACTTTCTGTCCATGACCACCCCCAAGTCTCCCCTGGGAGTGGAAGTCTGGCAGGCTCTCAACCTCTAGTTAGGCCTTAAACGTCTGGGCTCAGATCCGAGTGAGAGCTGAGAATAAGAATTGTTTGTGACCAAGTTTTCTGATCCTTGCTATTTCTGCTTAACTCTTGGTTCCTAGACTCTTTTCAATTACCTTTTGTGGGGGAACTCCTTTTCTCTTTACCTCTCATACACACTGATGGGAGATGACGAAAAAGCACAGATTCTGCCGGTGGCCTGTTTCTAGTCACTTGAGGTCAAATTTTATAATGATAAACAAACCAAGTAATCAGTTGATATCCCCAACATATTATCTCTTAAATATCCAGTGTAGATAATAAACTTGAATGTTATTAATTTACTATATAGTATTTGAGACGTAACAGAGAAGCCTTGAAGGCCAGCTAAGACTTCCCAAACACTTCTAAGGTTATGTGGAGAAATTTGCAATTCTCACAAAATTCCACCAGAGGGCACTACATCCGCATCACCCCAAGCCAAGCCTCTCACTCTCCAACCCAGTAAACAAGTCTCCCAAGTACCGGTTCAAACGAACTGGGGGGAGGGGAAAGGAGGTCAGGAAAAATACAGAACCAAGTATCCAGAAAACATACCCAAGGGCTGTTTGTTTCCTGTTAAAATTTGGCATGCGAATGTGAAATAAACGGACTCAAATCAACTAATGGGATGGGGGTGAGGGAGGAAAGGCTGTGGACCCAGCTGAGGGCATCTTCGAGAAGAACACCAACTAAAGGACATACTCTGATCCAAGTTGTTTTTGACCATAATGCTAATTTCCTAAACTTTTAAATAAGCTTCAATAATGTTCCAATTAATCTAGAGAACAAAGATAAATCCATACAAATCTCAATACATTGAGAAAAGGAACAACACTTATCTGTGAAAATCCCAGATTCACAAAACCATGAAACAGGTTATTAAACACACAAAATTATCTCCAAAGATTCCTTTTAAAAAGAACCTGTCATACAGCAATTCCCCCACTTCACCCCCCACCCTGGAATATACTGAATGTCTACTATGTGAGGCACACAGGGGAAGCCACAATGAAGGACTCAGAGGTAACCCGGTTGGTTCCTGCACTGTGGATACAGTAGGGATTTCAGAGATTAGAGGTGGTGCCCAGGAATGCATCAGCCCAGCCTGAGAAGGCTGAAGGAAGGGAAACAGAAAAAGGCTCTCAAGGGAGCTGTACCTTGGAAGCATGTAAGGCTGTGAAATACTGCACTAAGGTGATTCGAGCAGGAGGCTGCAAATGAGCAAGGCCTCAGCTTTCTCACCGTTAAGCTAAAATGATGTAAAGATTAATTCTAGGATGGCATGGCTGTAGTTTTCTCGGTAGGACTTCTTTTACCATGTCATTAGTAAGATGAACTTACTTCCTCCCAATTCTCCAAGCAGTTTCCTTTTAGAAGTAAGATTTGGGGTAAGGCTCAAGACCTAAACCTTCAAGCGTAATGTGTAGGCTGGGAAACTAAGCGTTCTTTACATTTGAATGGTTTCAAGGGGCCTTCAACAAAACTCAATTCAGACTAAACAAAAATAGCTAAGACTTGAACTTATCATTTCCTAACCTGAGCTTAAGAGTATATAACGATCAGAAAGGATATAAAGAACAGTTCCTATGGGTTCAGTATTTGATAATACCGAATTGAGGTGAAACCTGGTCTTTCCTTCTTTACTTATGTAGCTTCAAGTCTGAAAGCTCGGTTGATTGCAGCTTCTCCCCCAAATTTGCTTTAAGAGTAATGACATCAGCTTCCAAGGCTGTTTCTTTTCCTTTTATTTTTATTTTGCTTTTAGATTTTACAATGGTCTATTCTTTTGGAAAGAACTGGTGTTGGTTTATTAAAAAGAGAAAAAGTTTATAATGCTGGGTTGGGTTTCCAGGGTGTTCCTCAAGCCTGAGTCTCAGCAGTCTCTTCAGCATGAGTTAAGGTTTTGTTCACTGCCTACTGAAATCATCCAAATGTTAGAAAAACTCCCATTTCCCAAACTACATGTTCTGCTTAAAGATTTGAGTATGTTTGAGCCTTACCCCAAATCTTGTCTCTGAGTGCAAAGCCACCAACTACACAGGCCCTAGGAAGGCACGCTCAGGTCACTAGATTAAGGGTTTACAATCTGCAAAGTGAGACTGGGTCCTTTAAAAGAGAAAGAAATTGAGAGAAGAACTCATAGGTAAAGTCCACCCCAAACAAGGCCTTTATTTCAAGCAGCAGAACACTGAAGAAGTCCTTTTTTTCAGTCCCCAGCCATTTCTGCAGATTTGGAACCAAATTTTGACCTGTGATGTTTCTCTCCCACTCCACCCACCCCTTGGACATAGCTACTCTAAAAGAAAAAAGCCTGACTTCAAAGCCCATGAAACAGAATCCCCTGTCTGCTTTGATATTGAGTGTACCAGGAGACAGAAGAGTCCACGGTTCAAATGCTCTAATGCTTTTTAGGGAGCAGGAGGAGACTGGGGGTGGCTGGCAATTTAGGGAAGGAGAAAGAGAACAAAGGGCAGCAGACACAGCAAAGTTGAACTGGATGAAACAGGCCATTCTCCTTATAACTTCTCTAAAAGTCCAGTCTGGGTTTCTGGGGGCAAACCAGTTAGTTGAAGCTCTTTTCTTCTGCTTTTTCTTCCTTCATACTCTTTTAAGCTTCCTTGAATAGTTCTTGAACTCATTTGGGCCCTAATTCAGTTTGGTTAAGTAAGTAGGGGGCTGACTAAGGAGGACAAGGCCTCTTGTTCTGCCTGAAAAACTAAGTGGTCATGTATTACCTTGCTAACCCTCACAAAGTATGCCCCCGGTCACATGAATGGATCAAAGCAAATCCATTTCCACTCTTGGAAAAGCAGCTCAAAGCACATGTTCTCTTGATGGTGCCGCTGTCAGTTCTGTGTAGTCAACAAACATCAGTTATTGACCAGTTATTGACCCCCCTGGACACTCCTGGGGGACACACAGATGAATAAGGAAGGTTTAGACACCAGCCAGGGCAGCAGGCTGACTCACATACTAGAAGCTTTAAGAACTGAGCTTTTCTATTTTCTATTCCGTGTGCCATCCCTACCTCTGGTGCAGGCGGTGACCAGTACAATAGAAGGCTCTGGCTCACTTCTGGCAGCCTGGCAACTGAAAATTAACGTTTTTTAAAACAAGAACATGGCCTTTCCCCTCCCAACACCCCCTCCTCAACCATTTAAACTCAAGACTTCACAGAAATAAATGGAATGAAGACAGCCCACTTTGTTATCAGATCTAAACCCACTCTCATAAAACTGATGGTGGCGCATTAATCAGAGTTAGAAGGTTGTACTTCATGGGTTACGGCAGGGAAAGAAATAATTGAATCCCTTCAGATTATCTTGGCCTACAATAATTAAAATTATTGCTTTCTAGCATTGCTGTCTGTGCCATCACAATTAATCCTTACAATATACAAGGTAGCTGTTATGCCTAATTTGTAGGCAAGGAAACTGAGGCTTCAGAAGTCAAGCCCAGATTTGAACCTACATTGCCTGACCTGAAGCCCAGCCTTTCGTCATCATTTGAAGGATCACAAGTTTAAGTGCAAGTGTAAGGACGGAATACCTTACACTTGCAAGGCGACTTACCTGGTCCAGAATGTCACCTGTCTGAAACACACCAAAAGCCTCTGTTTGAGATGAATCTTGAGTCTGTCATCTTAAAGCACCGCAGTGTTAGCCACACTCTCACAGGGGAGGGATGTGGACCAAAGAAGCCAAGTTATGTGTGTGGTCACAAACAACATTTCTTTTCCATATTTGTGGTACAAAAAATAACCAGAAGAGCAAACTTCTTCCCTTCCTCTTCCAAAGAAACATGATTTCTTAGTTTTCAAACAGAAAATCTCATTACTGGGGCTCTTGAAAGGTGCGATAAAGGCTAGACACCATCAGGAGGATTCAGGCAATAAAAACAGTATGATTAAATCTTATCACTGGTAGCAATGAAGACATTATATTTATGTGTGTTGTATACATATATATATAATTGTATATCTGTTGACAAACATCCCTTTCAAGACTTTGTTCACACACGCATTTTCTCAACTATCCTAATAAAGCTCTGAGGAGAGAAGAGGAAGGGGTACTGATTCTCATTTTCCAGACTTCAAAGATGTTCAATAAACTACATAAAAAGCAACACCAGACAGAACTTAAATTTTTGACGTACCCAAGGTTTCAAAGGGGGAGATGCCAAGACCTCAATCCCCTGTCAGCTGCCCTTCTTGGGAAATAGTTCGCACAGAGGATTTCAAATCTGTTGCGCGGCTCTAAAGGTCCTCTCTTGAACCACTTTATTTGATTTGCAGATGAGGGAACTTGGGTCCAGAGAGGATGCAGAGTTGCCTCAGGTGTGGCAGAGGCCGGCTCTGGGTCTCCGCCCGCCGGGATGCTCTCTACGCAACGAGACAAAACACAGCGCGTGCACCACGAACGGGAGATGGAAGACTTCAGGTCACATCCCCAAACCCGCCGAGGAGGCAGGCCAAGGGGCTCTTTCCGGCCTACCTCCGGCAGCCCCCTGTCTGCGCCGCCCCGTCCGAGGCCGGCCCAGGCACCGGGGAGCCCGGGGCTACTGCAGCCCGCACACCCCCGAACTCCCTCACAAGCAGGACCTGAGGGCCGGGCAAGGGAGTGGGGATACTCTAACAACGAAAGGCAAAAGCTGGTGCCTGTGGGTTGGAATTTCCTCTGGGCCGTGCAGTGGGACCTGGGAAAAGAACCCTCCCTCAGAATATCTGACCTGGGGGCGCCGGGGGGGCGAGCACGCGGGGACCGCCCGGGGCCAGGCGGGCGGGGGCGCGGCAGCCCGCCCGGTGGGGTCCTTCCCGGCAGGCCCCGGGCCCTCCGCCCGCCGCCGGCTCGCCCTGCCTCGCGCCCCTCCCCCATGTCCCCTCCCCCACCGCCCTTTCCCTTTCTTTCTTTCCCGGGTCCGCTCGCCCCCACCCGGCTGCGCCCGCTCGGCGGCTCGCCCAATGGCCGCGGTGCCGGGACGGTGCATCAGCTGATCCGCCCGGGCTCGGGGCCTCTGGGAACCAATCAGGGCGCCGGGGGCGGCCCCGGCCGCCGATAAAGCGTGCTGGGCGGCGGGCCGCCCTGCAGAGCTGAGAATGGGAGAAGAGCAGGCTGTCTAAGCAGCACCTCCCCGTCCTCTTCGCCTCTCTTCTCCTCACCTCGCTCTCGCCGCCTGCTCGCCCCGCCGCTTTGCTCGGCGCCCAAGTAAGCACCTGGCCGGCCCGGGGAGGAGGGCGCGGGGAGGTGGGGGGGGCGGGTCTCGGGAGTGTGCCGCGCCGGCCTCGCCGCCTCCCGAGCCGCCGCTCCCTGACCGATCGTCTCGGCCCCTTCCCACCTCCTGGCTCTACTCTGCGTCCCGGCCTGGAGGGAGGTGGGACGGGGGGTTCCCGCTTGCTTTCGCTGCCCGCGGCTCCGGGCGGGTCTGGGTCGGCGATGGTGGGGCGCCAGGCTTCGCGGAGGGCGGGGAGTTGTTTTGATCTTTCTTCAGCTGCTGGCGGCCCGAAGCGCCGCCCCTGGAGGTCGCTGGGCAGGACGAGCCGAGGAGCCCGCTCGCTGCCCGGGCCCGGCGCCCCGCGCTTGGCCGTGTGGCGTGCGTGGTGGATGGAGCGGTCCCCTTGCGGGAGCCTCGCCCTCTTTCTCCGCGGCTGCGGGCGTCGGGGCACGGTTAGCTGCCTACGCCGAGGCTAGGCGCTGGGAGAGTCGGTGGTGCGGCCTGCTCCCGCCGCGGGGTGTACCCCTGTGACTGAACAATGGGGAGCCCGGGAGCGCGGCGTGGCCGGCGGGCGCGGCGGGTGGAGAGGCCTGGCTGGCCGGACAGGGGCAGCAGCGGCGCGCTGTCCCTCCGGCGGACTCCCCAGCTCCCCACCCCCTCCCCGCCCCGGCCTTGGAGGGGTATGGCCCCCTCGGCGACGCCCTGAGATCCAGTCGGGGGCCCAAGGGGAGGGGCGCCGACTTCTGGGACGTTTCAGTGGGAAAGGGCTGCTCTCAAAGTGGATTTTCCCAACTACCCTGGGGGCGGGAAGCGGGGATGCTCCCCCGGCCGCAAATCCGCGAAGAAGAACACGAACGAAGATGAAGACGACCTGGAATCTCGGTCCTCGGGGTCCCCCTCCAACTGCTTCGGCTTCGTCGCCTACTCGGTGAACGCCGGAGAGAAACCGCGAGTCAAGATCAAGTCGACTCAGGAGCCTTCGTATTCCTGCTCCACCCGGTGCGATTCCGACCGCACTCCGACTCCCTCTCCCTCTCCGTCTCCCTCGCCCAGAAAGCTCCGGTGCGTGGACCAGCGAGAGCCCGAGACCCACGAGAGGCGCGAACGCCACTCCAAAAGGAGAAGGGCCAAGGAGGGCATCATCGATACCTTTGATCTTACGTGGCTGGGGTGAGTGAGGAGCAGGGATCCAGGACCCTGCTCCCACCGCAGCTGCAAGAAACCGCTAAGGACCGCAGAATCCCAGCCCTCCATCCCCCCCACCACGTAAAATCTCGGCATCTCGGCGGAACTAGTTGATAGAGCAGGCGGCTGTTGGCATCCAACCTGTCACGGAACCGAGTTGGCATCACCGAAAAGAGCAGGCCGCGAGGCTTAAGGGAGAAAGTGTGACTTGAAATTGGAGGTGGTAACCGGTGGGAGAGGAAAGAAAGCCAGAGACGGGGTTATAGCTGGGAGCTGAAAGGGTCTGGGATTTCTCCTACTGGCTTTTAAAGGCAGGATGGGCGATGGGCATAAGGAGTGGGATTTGGATTTGACTGACCAAGTCTAGAGGGAGTCGGCAAAGATTGTCTGCTAACACAACTTGACAGACAGCTTCTCTTCCCGGAGGGGAAGGGTGAGGCTGTTGCAGGGAGAAGCAGTTGTTTTCAGCTGGGCAAACATGGACGGTTGCCCATAGAAACATTGCCACTGTACTTCACAAAGTTGCCCAAGTCATTGGAGGAGAACAATATGTTCCTTCTCCAGCCACCCTGGGCGATCAATGGGGGAGGGAGGAGGTAGAACGTTTCCTTTTTGTGTTGGGGTTTGGTTTTGTGGCTTCAGTGTCTCTTCTTTGAGAGGTTTTGCGGTGGTGGCTCGCAGATTTTAGCATGCCTCAGCTTTTGAAACCCCAGATCTTTTTGATTTAGAAGTGGGAATTTCTTAATTAACTTAAAGTTCTCTGGTGGAATCTGGTCACTCAAACTTAAGTCTACTCTTTGAAATGAGAACTTTGCCTCAAACTGATGGAAGTCATGCCAGTGTGTGTCTTAATCCAGGTTGGATCAAATGTACCAAAGTACACATTAGTCGTTAGGAAGCCACCAGCTCTTAAATCTTATAGCTAGCCCCGGTTTCATCCTTCCAGCTAAATGGGGATGGGGTGGGTTGTTTATTTGGAAGGGTGGAGGAATCTTCAAAAGAACTTTTTATTGAGGCATCCTCTGGGGTGTAAAGAAAAGGGAAAACTTAACCAAGAGATCTAGCAACCAAGCCTTTCTGTGGCCGGATTTTACTTGGAGACAGATGTCTGTTCTGCAGACTGTTTCTGAACTTTTGTATTTTGTTTTGGGTTCACCACCCCCCACCCCCCTGCCCCCCAGTATCTTAGTATGAAAAATGAAACAATTCCTCTACCTCTGACATACTGCAAAAATAGAACGTAGTGCTCAAAAGTTTAGATTCTGGCTTGAGGAAGCGAATAAGGAGACTTTTGTTCAGTATAAAACTTTAATCTCCCTGAAAGCAAGTTAAATAAATGTACTGTACTTTTGAGTGTGTGACTTCCAAAGGGAGGGGCCGCCACTCCCACTGTGACTTCTTGATTTAATTGTCCTTATTGCGTTATTCCTGCAGAGGATCTGTTTGGAGTTGGTGTTCTTATTTTATTTTTTTCTCTCTCTCTTCAGAACACCTTCCACCATGGCCACCTCGGCGAGCTCCCACTTGAACAAAGGCATCAAGCAGGTGTACATGGCCCTACCTCAGGGTGATAAAGTCCAAGCTATGTACATCTGGATCGACGGTACTGGAGAAGGACTGCGCTGCAAGACCCGAACCTTGGATTCTGAACCCAAGTGTATAGAAGGTGAGAGGCTGGGCAGAATTGGGGGTGGGTGGCAGCCTGAGACCAAGCCACTAGATCTGGCCTTTTTATTCTGATGTAAAGCTTTTCTAAGGCAGGACTTTACAGACTTTATTCAGTCAACATTAAGCTCCTACACTGCCTCCAAGCATTAACAATGGACCCCTTTATTTAAATTGAGTCTTGCATATCGAAAGAAAAAAGATGAAGTCTGGGGGAGGGGGATTGGGAACTTTGTTGACTTGGGCATCCCATCTCAGGCTGATCTAAGGTACCCCCAGGAACCCAGTTTGAAAACCACAGCTCTAACCTGACTATTCCATCTGCTATACAAACTCTTTTGAATGTCATTTAGGTTCTAGATGTAAAGCAAACACCCTAAAAGTGGTATCTAAGTAGAGCTAGCCATCATTTGTTTTTCACTGATGCACTTTTAGAATTCTTAAACTGGCTGATTGCTTATCCTACAGAAGCTATTATATGAATTGGGATGACTTTTGTCTTTTTTTATTCTTTGGTCTAGAACAAACCATAGCTGCCCTCCTTCTGGAAAGGGACTGAGGTCCATCATCTTTTACCTGATTTAGGATAGCTTACTCTTCTGATAATGCTCACATTTGAGTGAATGAATGAATGGCTATAATACAATACATATAGCATGTACCTGCTATGTGGCAGGTATTGCACAGGCCCTGGAAATATAAGAGTCTAGTCTCTGCTTTCAGAGAACTCATAGTCAACTGGAGAGAGATGAAGGAACTCGCCTTTAAAACATAGTGTGGATAAGTTACGTGGGAGCACCCTTGAATAAGTCATCCTGCTAGTGTCTGTTTATCTGTTAAAATAAGGACACCACATGAACTGGGACTGTCCATTACACAGTGTGGGGTGGGGGTGGGAAGTGAAAGAAATAAGCAACACAGATGGCCTATCAGAGAGTATTTCTCTTGTATTTCAACTCTTTAAATGATGACTGACTGACTAGAAATGTCCACTTTGTCTCCTGGGTGTCCAGTAGACTTATTTACAGAGGAAACATTATTCTTAGGTTGTTTCTGTGATTGGCACTTCTTTTAAGAAAGTGATACAATGGTCTTACTTGGAACACAGAGAGAAAGGACTGTAGGGCAACCTGCAAACATCAGGGTTTGCCTGTTATTAGCAGCAGTCATGCATCACTGACTTTCTGGACAAGACAGTGTAGATCCTTAGAGAGAAAAAGGTAAGTGAGAGGCTGTACTCCTCCCTGAAAAGTTCTTGTGCTTGCAACTTTAATTTCCCCCTCTCTTTTTATCACAGAGTTGCCCGAGTGGAATTTTGATGGCTCTAGTACTTTTCAGTCTGAAGGCTCCAACAGTGACATGTATCTTGTCCCCGCTGCCATGTTTCGGGACCCTTTCCGCAAGGACCCCAACAAGCTGGTGTTCTGTGAAGTCTTCAAGTACAACCGAAAGCCTGCAGGTTTGTATAGGATAGACTTAATCCTAATCCATGAATTGTAAAGTTGTGGGGGGAGGATATTCCAAAATTGGTATTGGGAAGACGAGCTTATCCCAGAACTGTTAGAAGTTAGAACTAACTTCTAACTAGAAATCTGAAGGACTAGACATGCATCTCCCCATCCTGAACTTCCTTGTTGAGAGAGGTTGTGTGGTCCGTCCTCCCATTGTTGGCTGCAGAAAACCACACTGGATTCTTCTAAATCTTTGCTGGAGGAGTGCCCCATGTCACAGTCCTCCTGCCTGTAGATTTTAAGAACTTGGATTCTAAAGTTAGAATGCTGGGTTTGAGTTTTACTTGTCACTTCCCCCATTTTAAAATGGGGGGAAATAGAAGGAGGGTGCTATAAGTATACTTACAGCTATAGGAAGTATAGCTGTATGATTCTGGGTTCGATCCTTGGGTCGGGAAGATCCCCTGGAGAAGGAAAAGGCAACCCACTCCAGTATTCTTGCCTGGAAAATCCCCGTGGACAGAGGACCCTGGCAGGCTATTAGTCCATGGGGTTGCAGAGACTCGGACATGACTGAGCGATTAAGCACAGCACACAGCTGATTCACATTGTTGTACAGCAGAAACCAACACAACACTGTAAAGCAGTTATCCTCCAATTAAAAAATAAATTAAAAAAAATGGAGCAACTAATAAAATCCGTCTCATAAAATTGTTTATAGAGGATTGAGTTATGTGCAAATGATTGAGTAGAATTTTATGTCAAATACCGGTTGCCTTTTTGTTCCACAGAGCTTGTCTTCTTTCTCTGTCTACTGACTAAAACAAGAGCATCTTGGTTCACTGATAACGTATGTTTGCCGTGAGGTTTGCTGTAACTGCACCTTTGGTTTTTTCTGGCAGACCTGGTTGTCCCAGTTCTCTGCCATTCACTTTTTTAAACTCCGCTGGAGTCTCACTTCCATGAGGTCTTGCCATACTTGGCCAGTGAGACTTTTTGGCAAGTCCTTTCTTAGTGACTCTGAGCCTTACTTGTCTTTGTTTTAAAGTGAAAAGTGAAAGTCGCTCAGTTGTGTCCAACTCTTTGTGACCCCATGTCTATACAGTCCAAGGAATTCTCTAGGCCAGAATACTGGATTGGGTAGCCTTTCCCTTCTCCAGGTGATCTTCCCAACCCAGGGATGGAACCCGGGTCTCCTGCATTGCAGGTGGATTCTTTACCATGTGAGCCACAAGGGAAGCCCCCCAAAAACTCTGTCTTAGGAGGCATTAAATTGTGGTGAAAGACCTGAGTTCTGAAGTCAAGACAGGCAGGGTTTCCTGATTCTGCCTGCCCCGGCAGTTTGCCTGCCATCTCTGAGCCTCATTTTCTCACTTGTAAAAAGGGAGACTTATAAAACCCATCTTAGGGTTATTAGGAAAATGCAGCTGGCTCTGCAACCCTGTGGACTGCAGCACACCAGGCTTCCCTGTCCTTCACTGTCTCCTGGAGTTTGGTCAAACTCATGTCCATTGAGTCAGTGATGCCATCCAACCATTTCATCCTCTGTCATCCCCTTCTCCTCCTGCCCTCAATCTTTTCCAGCATCAAGGTCTTTTCCAGTGATTCAACTCCTTACATCAGGTGGCCAAAGTATTGGAGCTTCAGCTTCAGCATCAGTCCTTCCAGTGAACATTCAGGGTTGATTTCTTTTAGGATTGACTAGCTTGATCTCCTCGCAGTTCAAGGGACTTTCAAGAGTTCTCCAGCACCACAATTTGAAAGCATTGACTCTTTGGCGTTCAGACTTCTTAATGGTCCAACTCCCACATCTATACATGACTACTGGAAAAACCATAGCTTTGACCAGATAAACTTTTGTCAGAAAAGTGGTATCTCTGCTTTCTAATACACTGTCTAGGTTTGTCACAGCTTTCCTTCCAAGGAGCAAGCATCTTTTAATTTCATGGCTGCAGTCACCATCCACAGTGATTTTGGAGCCCAAGAAAATAAAGTCTGTCACTGTTTGTACTTTTTCCCCTTCTGTTTGCCACGAAGTGATGGGACCAAATGCCATGATCTGAATTTTTTTAATGTTGAGTTTTAAGCCTACTTTTCCCACTCTCCTCCTTTACCCTCATCAAGAGGCTCTTTAGTTCCTCTTTGCTTTCTGCCATTAGAGTGGTATCATTTGCATATCACAGAGGTCTGAAAATGGTTCCTGGGACATAGTGAAACAGCCAATAATAATCTGTAAAGATCTGTTACAGCATAGCAGTTTTTCCTGGTTGAGCTTGTCGCCTTTTTTGGTTGGTTGGGTTTTTTTTGGCATGAGCCGGTACTATAGAACTTAGCACTTTGTATCTTCTCACTGGGAATGTAAGGCTGTTTGACAGACTAGACAAATGATTCTCTCAATAAACATTGTAGATTTGGCTGTAAATGCTTTAGAAACCAGGAATAGGTCTAACAGCTAGAAGAAGTTCTTCTGTGAATAGAGGGTTCAAGTGCCTGACATTTGGTACTTGGGAAGGGGCCAGCTTGCAGATAAGGTGAACCCTTGGCTGTGTCCTGTGGGTCCTCTCCCATGTGACTTTGTTATGACCCAGTTTAGTTATAAATAAAGCCTTTTGAGAGTCTCCCTACAGATACATAATCGTAGCTTCTCTTATCATCCCCTCTCACACTGACCAGAGTACCAAAAGGTTGACCCTGGGTCAGTTCAGTAAATAACATCTCAGGTACCTGGAATCTGAGGACCACTTCCCATCAACACGGGGATTCAGTGCATTTGTCCATATGTCTCTAATAGCGTGTCCACTCTCTCCTAGAGACCAATTTAAGGCACACCTGTAAACGGATAATGGACATGGTGAGCAACCAGCGCCCCTGGTTTGGAATGGAGCAGGAATATACCCTCATGGGCACTGATGGGCACCCCTTTGGTTGGCCTTCCAATGGCTTTCCTGGGCCCCAAGGTAAGTCTCCATGGTGAGAGGTGAATCTTGCTTTTCCCCAAGTGCTTAATTGCCAAGAGAAGTCTCTCTGGAGATGGGAGTGAATCCTTGTAGATCAAAAAGCTAGGAGGCTATCCCCAAGACTGGCTGAAATAATAGTGTAGAGAGTTAGCCCTTGTGTTACCTAAATCCAAATAATGGATGTTGAGATGTTAACATTGCACGGAAACCATGGGCTCTAGTCGGTGTCAACCCAGAGGAGCCCACTGCACACCACTCATCTGCCTCCCGGTAAAGGCAGGGATGGTGATTCCAGGAGAAGGTGTGAGAACTTTCTGATTTCTGACTTTGGGCCATGCATCTCACTTAGATAGGAATTTTCTTGACATCCTGCCTCCTGATCTTCCATCTTGATGCCTCTCCAGGTCCCTACTACTGTGGTGTGGGAGCGGACAAGGCCTACGGCAGGGATATTGTGGAGGCTCACTACAGGGCCTGCTTGTACGCCGGCATCAAGATCGGGGGCACGAATGCCGAGGTCATGCCTGCACAGGTAAAGGTCTCTAGCCCACCACCTGCCCCACCTAGAGGCATGTGGGGGCTTTTGCTAGGAAGGGCTATTGTGGTGCCCACTCCTTAACCCAAAGCCCTCAAGGTGGCTTGGAGTAGAGATGAGCAGGAAGCAAGTGTCGGCTTCTGGGTTGGGGTGAGCAGCTGGTTTTGCCAAGGCCCATCTTCTCGTTCTCTCTAGTGGGAATTCCAGATAGGACCCTGTGAAGGAATCGACATGGGCGATCATCTCTGGGTGGCCCGTTTCATCTTGCATCGTGTGTGTGAAGACTTCGGAGTGATCGCCACCTTTGATCCTAAGCCCATTCCTGGAAACTGGAATGGTGCTGGCTGCCACACCAACTTTAGCACCAAGGCCATGCGAGAGGAGAATGGTCTGAAGTGAGTGCCGCCTCCAGCCGGGGCCATTTCACTCTGCAAGAATACCTGCCAGGGGTTTGATATATTGGGGATGAGTAAGCTGCCTTCCCAGTTGGGGCCTTTAGCTCTTGGTTCAAAAACTGTCTTCTGATCCTGTCATTTTGTTCCTATTTGGAAAGTTCCCCCAAAATACTCTTCAAGTAGGATTCAAGGATGGTGATGGGGAAAGTTGACACAGATGAATGCTTTTGAAAATCTTTAGTAAGAATTAAATTAATAACAATACAAGCATCTGAATGAGCTTAATGCATGTGGGTGGGAGAGAGTTTCACTGGGACGTCTGCTGCCTGCCCAGCACTAAGAGACACAGGTTGTAAGGCAGGGTGCTGCCTTTGTGGAGAATTTCTTTTCCTGGGGCCTGGAAAACAGTCTTTGGTAGGTGAGTCACTCCATTCTTAGATCCACACCTGCTCCTTGAAGGGCAGGTTTCCTGATGGCAGGCCAGACCCTCATCTTGCCTGTTTCTTCCAGGTACATTGAGGAGGCCATTGAGAAGCTAAGCAAGCGCCACCAGTACCACATCCGAGCCTACGATCCCAAGGGGGGCCTGGACAACGCCCGGCGCCTAACTGGGTTCCACGAAACCTCCAACATCAACGACTTCTCTGCCGGCGTGGCCAACCGTGGTGCTAGCATCCGCATCCCCCGGACTGTTGGCCAGGAGAAGAAGGGCTACTTCGAAGACCGTCGCCCATCTGCCAACTGTGACCCCTTCGCCGTGACCGAAGCCCTCATCCGCACATGTCTTCTGAATGAAACTGGCGACGAGCCCTTCCAGTACAAGAACTAAGTGGACTAGACTTGCAGCCCTCGAAACCCCTCTTAATTCTACATCTTACTCCCACTCTCGCCCCTCTCAATGTTATAATAGCTATAACTCAAAGGGTGGAATATCAAGGTCTTTTTTTTTTTTTTAATTCCTCACACCCAGTTAATATCTCTTGCTTTCTTTGGTCAGGATTGAAGGGGTCAAGTTCTTAATCACTTCACAACCACCTACCTACCCCTGCCCTTTTCTTTTTCCTATCACTGAAGCTTTCTAGTGCATTAGTTGGGAGGGGGTCGGGGGAACATAACCACTGCTTCCATTTAATCAGGTGTGTTTGTCCAATAGGCATAGCTCTCCGGACAGAGAGCCCAGTCATTGTGAAGGGATGGGGAGGACTTTTTCTGAGTGGTTACTGAGTCGGGGACAGGCGTGCTGGATTCTATGGTTAGGTTAGGATTTCCCTTCTTGGTGGGAAGTTCCATTACTTACAAGGTTGTAACCAACTTTCTATCAAAAGTGAAAATTAGGGGGGAAGGAAGGGTGGGAAGTCAGGTAGGAAAATGCCCTAGATCTCCTGGTGTGGTGCTTCCCTTGCCTGGGGCTCAATGCCCTAACAGGCTCCGCATAAATGGATGGATGGCCCTACCTTAAAGAAAAAGTTCTTATTATGTGGTCCTCCATTTATAACACAAAGCAGAGTAGTATTTTTATATTTAAATGTAAAAACAAAAAAATTATATATATGGGTGTGCAGATAAATGTGTGTTTTCTCTTTAGGGAGAAAAAGCCATTCTGGTTACGGGGAACCCAAATTTGAGACTAAGTAGTCTGGTTAGAAATAAGGATCTCCTTTTGAGTGGGCGTGGGGATGGGAGAGGCTGTGCTGGAAGAGTTGGCTGTTTGGGGCTGATATTCCCTCACGACCACTTGAGGGCTTCTCTCTGCCCTGCTTGCCCTTCTGGGAGGCTGACGTTGGTTGGTTAACAGGTGGAAGCCCATGATAGCAGTAGCCATCACCTGAGCCCCAGGTTTAAAAGACACACATGTACTTGTACACACAGGGGTTTGGAAATATGAGTTGGCTGGTCAACTTGAGCATGTTACTGACAAGGGGGTATTGGGGTTTTTTTCCGGTGGGACTAGCATGTCACTAAAGCAGGCCTTTTGATAATATTAAAAAAAAAAAGATTTTTTTTTTAAAGCAAAACAGAATTTTAGATTTTAATCATATTTGTTAGGGTTTCTAAGTCTTTGTTTTACAGAATTGCTTGTTTGCTTCAGCTGTCTCCTCCCCATCTCTGCTCTGGAGGAGATGGGACAAGTCTGGAGTCCAAACAGTTGTAATTTTGTATCTTGGTGTCTGTTCTCTGAGTGTGAAATATTCCCTTCCTTTGTTAAGATTCCTGAGGAGTTACTATTTTTTTTTCTTTTATAATAAAAACAAACCCCACCTTTGTCCTTACATTTTCCTTAGTGTTTCTGGCTGTTTTGTGTTGGTCGCAGAAAGTGGGCAGTGGTTTTTTTCTTACCATGACAATTTCTAATTGCCATGTACAGTATGTTCAGAGTTAGACAACTCTTCATTGTAAACAAACTGTGTTAACTGCCCAGAGCAGCTCTTATAAATGTTAGGTTGATTTATAAGATCACTTCTGACTTCTGTGGTTCTTTTAAGTCCCTATGTGCCACTTCATTTCCCTTTTTCTACCAAAAAGGGAGTTTTTTTTTTTTTTTTAAAGAGGCAAAGTAAGTTCAGGTATACCTGTTTTTGGAATTAAAGAATCTTTCCTGAGGCTTATTGCCAACGAACCCCATCCTGTGCTTTGGAATCTGGAGTGTTTGGGTTAAGGCCTATCCAGGCCCTAAAAGTTTGCAGTAGTGTACAAACCCCTGTGCTCCAGAACTTGCCTTTGGCCTATCACACTATCAGGTTTTGAACACTGGCTTGATTTTATTGCAGCCTAGTCTGTTTGCAACTTGTCTCACTGCCCCTACTCCATTTCATCTTCTGCCCAGCTTGCCAGTGGTTCATCTAAATAGCAAATATTGACCACGTTGCTACGCTGGTTAAAACCTTCCAAGGCTGACCTAGCTCTGAGGGTGAACCAGCCCCAGATACGCCTTGATACGCTTTTCCTTGCACTAGTGAGCTGTTCACGAAGCCCCCAAAGGCTCTGGAGACACCTGTATGCCTCTGCTCTTTGTCCCTTTCCCTGGAAATTCTTCAACTTCCTGAGTTTATTTCCATATCAAGCTGGGTAGAAGTTCCATCTTCTGTGGTGCACACACCTCCAGCAAAAACACTCATCCAACAGTTTCACTTTGTAAGGTGCCAGGTACCGTAGGCAATAGTAAGTAATTACCTTTTAAAAAGATGGTATCCTCTATCAGTTTGGAGGTAGTTGTAGCCTGCTAACAGCAGATTTAGACATAAGTTTTCTTCGGGCAAGTGTGTATCACTCTAGTCTTACATAATCCTGCTGCTGCTGCTGCTGCTAAGTCGCTTAAGTCGTGTCCGACTCTGTGTGACCCCATAGACGGCAGCCCACCAGGCTCCCCCGTCCCTGGGATTCTCCAGGCAAGAACACTGGAGTGGGTCGCCATTGCCTTCTCCAATGCATGAAAGTGAAAAGTGAAAGTGAAGTTGCTCAGTCATGTCCAACTCTTAGCGACCCCGTGGACTGAAGCCTACCAGGCTCCTCCATCCATGGGATTCTCCAGGCAAGAGTACTGGAGTGGGTTGTCATTGCCTAGACACTTTTTTTTTTCTTGTTTTGGAAGGTTCGCTCCAGTCGTGTCCGACTCTGCAACCCCATGGACTATACAGTCCATGGAATTCTCCAGGCCAGAATACTGGAGTGGGTAGCCTTTCCCTTCTCCAGGGGATCTTCTCAACCCAGGGATTGAACCCAGGTCTCCTGCACTGCAGGTGGATTCTTTACCAGCCAAGCCACAAGGGAAGCCTAAGAATACTGGAGTGGGTAGCCTATCCCTTCAGTGGATCTTCCTGATCCAGGAATTGAGCCAGGGTCTCCTGCATTGCAGGTGGATTCTTAACCAACTGAGCTATGAAGGAAGCCTTTGAAAGGTTAGGTCCTGACCTAATTTTCAAAGTAGGATGATCTTTACCTATTTGTTTGCTGGGTGTGGTCCCAGTCGGCACCATGTTGCAGCATGATTATTAAGAGTGCCCTCTTGCTCGGCATTTTCCAGGTTTTGCTGATAAATTATTTCAACTGAAATTCTGTTTCCCTCTCCCCAGCCAAAGTCAGTTTCCCTTCCCTGGGTCACCCCCCAACATACACACACCCCACTGTTCTTGGGAGCAGTGGGAGGGTTGGCATATTCTGTACAGCGCAAGCACTACATTGAGTAAATAAGCCAAGCATGCTGTTTTTGTGCTCACTAACCAATTCTCAAAAGGACAGAAAAGGAATTCTAAATTAACGTCGTCAGGATCTAGGTGGAAACAACCAGTATATTTCCTTCTCCACCCTCTTAGGTAGAGTTAGCTTTGGCCTACACGTCACAGTGCAATCCCTTTGTATTTCTAAGGTGTTTTCTTATAGCTCATTTAGCAGACACTAGGTTACTTGATAACTTTATCAGTGATAGATTAAATGGAGACTGATGGTCAAGCCTTCAAGCCTTAAAGAGACAGGCCAGTATTCACAAAAGGATGAGTTCCCTTGATTTCATCCTGTCGGTGATTGGATAGGAGCTGAATGACAACACAAGCTAACAGAAGAATTATTATCGTTTAGTCACTAAGTTGTGTCCAACTCTTATGAACCCATGGACTGCAGCCCGCCAGGCTCCTCTGTCCAAGGGAGTTCCCAGGCAAGAATACTGGAGTGGTTGCCATTTCCTTCTCCAGGGGATCTTCCCGACCCAGGGATCATATCCATATCTCCTGCATTGATAGAATTCTTTACCACTGAGCCACCTGGGAAGCCTGTAAGGAGCTAATAGAGGATTCCAAGGAGTTCCTCGGATGGTTACTGTTGGGATCATTTAACAAGCCATATCTGTGCTACTGGGTAGGATGGTAGTGCTGTGCTAAGTTGCTTCAGTTGTGTCCAACTCTGTGACCCTACGGACTGCCAGGCTCCTCTGTCCATGGAATTCTTCAGGAAAGAAAACCGGAGGGGATTGCCATTCTCTTCTCCAGGGGATCTTCCTGACCCAGGGAATCAAACTGGCGTCTCTTACGTCCAACCTGCATTGGCAGGCAGGTTCTTTTCCACTAGTGCCACCTGGGAATACCTAGTGGGTAAAAGAACTTCCTAAACAAATACTTGGTGCCAGGGTTTCAAAAATCTCACCAAAGGCTTCACTGAGGTTAATTTCATCTACTCCTTGGCACTTACACCAACAGAAGTGCAAAGTTTGAAAAGTAACTTGCTATCCCAAAGAAAGCCTGAAACTCACACAGCTTTTGTGACTGTAAACTTGAAAAAACAGGCAAGGATCCTGTTTTTCTTTCTCAGGACTGTATCCTTACCTGTCACGTTGTCTGCAGGACTTGTCTAATGAATTATTTTTTAAGTATCAGTTTTGGGAGCTCTAAGCCCATAGCTCTATTGGGTGGTGTTAAACCCATACAGTCTTGGTGGCTTGGCTATGTTTTAACTCTGATCATGGCACTAAGATGAAGTTCTGTTTTATTGAATTTTTAATGACTACTGGCTTGGTTAATTCTGGCTGGAATCAGTCTGCCAAGAGCCTCATGTTGTTTTATGAGTCATGGCAATTCATCATATCATTCCAAAGGCTTCAGGTAAATTGCTACTATAATAATCTGACTTGGCTAGAGCCCTATCATTTTATAGCCTTTAGCTCAGTCACCAGCCACTCATTAAAAAAGAAAAAGTCAACTTGATTTTGTAATAGATATACACACATATACAAAATATAGACATATACCATATTGAGACATATGCATATATGTACACATTAGATACACAATAGAAGCATCCTACATAAACCTTTTGCAAAAACTATAGCACCTTACAAAGGAGACAGGAATTTATGAATATCTCTTCCAGAAGTAGTATACATTCAAGTGGGTTCACTGGTCTGAGAAGCTGTCACCAGGGAGTCAAGACATACATGCTATAATCATTCTCAAAGCACAGTTCTACTGCCAACCCTTTCTAATTCTACACTCTGCTGTGCTTAACGGACAGGAGGTTCTTGGGCACTGTCAACTAATTGATTATCTGTAATTCACTGCCTGGAGCCCCTCTGATATGAAGCGGGTAGCGTCCTACCTAGTCCCATGTTACAGAGGAAGTGTCTGTGTCGTTCCTATTGTCACTTGATGACTTGCTTTTGGGGGGTCTTGGACCTCAGCAAGCTGTCCTTTTTCTCATGGATTTCAGATTAAGTTACTTGCATCGTCTTGAGGTTGTCGCTGTCTCAGCTTCCTCTCAGCTCACCTTATGGCGTCAGCAGATCTGCAGACTTAACTCCGGTGGGTGCACACTCATCAAATCTAAACTCTGGGGCTTCCCTAGCAGTCCACTGGTTAAGACTCTGTGCTTCCAATGCAAGGGGCATGGGTCTGATCCCTGGACAAAGAACTAAGATCCCACAAGTCAAATGGTGCTGCAAAAAAAAAAAAAATCTAAAATCTTCATGGCAGCCTTTCTACATTTGCCTTTTTCAATGAAAGTACAGAATAACTCCTCCTTTGTCACTATTATTCTGCTCTATTGACATTAAATGGGGAGGTATTCACGATACCTCCAAACTTCATGGGGACCAAATAGGCACTATTTTTTTGGTGTTTTGGTGGAAACAGGAATGAGGGGGTCAAGTGAATAGAAATTCTTCCTCTTCTTCATTCCCCTCCCTCTTACAGCTGAGTGTCACTGGCATCATGAGACTGGTATGAGACTTCTGGTATGGGCCTATTGCTATGTATACTATGATTATCTTGTATGATCCTCATGATTTTTTGAGCTATTCTGATAACTCCTCAAATAATTCTATATAATAAAGTACAGCATCATATTGGGAGAAGGAAGGAAAGAGGATACGGGACAGCGAGAGGGCGGTGAGGGTAGGGGAGAAAAGAACGCTTGTCTGGTCTCTGGAAAGGAATTTGCGATATATTAGGAGCTGAATTGAGAGGCAGTATAGTAGGAGAATCCACTTCCCCAGGGCTTTCTTTACAAGTGAGGATCATAGAATGAATGTATGATCTGGTGGTCCCATGGTTAAGAATCCACCTTGCAGTGTGGGGGATACAGGTTTGATCCCTAGTCCAGGAAGATCCCACGTGCCTGGGAGCAACTAAGCCCATGCACTGCAAGCACTGAAGCCCGTGTGCTCTGGAGCCTTCACACTGCAACTAGACAGAGTCTGTGTGCCGCAACGAAAGATCCATAACAAGATCCTGTGTGCCACGACTAAGACTCGATGCAGGCAAATTAATACATTTTTTTAAAAATAAAAAAGTGAATGTACTGGGTTCTTCCTCCCCAAACAGCCTATCTCCAGACTCATTCCTAGGTAGGCTTAGGAATCAGAAACTCCCACCCTATTAACATCTTTACATAAGTGCATTCTGGCCTAGTCTACTTAGGGCACAAGCTTTTGGTAAATGTTTGTTGAAATAACAGAAAGGTCATTGCCAGTGTCAGTCAGTAGCTAAAAGAAGTGGGGTGGAGGGTGACTGTGGGGTGGGAGGGCATTAAGCTTAGATGTTAATAATTTGTGTATGAGCTTCCTCACTCATGCAGTTAACCCCTAATTACCTGGTCCAGAAATATTCTCCTCTCCCTGATTCCAAAGGCAGGCCTTCAAGGATGATCATCTGTATCCTGGAAGCAGCTAAGGGTTGCAGGCTCCTCCCTTCCCTAAGAAGGGAACAGTTGGGAACATCAGATCAGATCAGATCAAATCAGTCACTCAGTAGTGTCCAACTCTTTGTGACCCCATGAATCGCAGCACGCCAGACCTCCCTGTCCATCACCAACTCCCGGAGTTCACCCAGACTCACATCCATCAAGTCAGCGATGCCATCCAGCCATCTCATCCTCTGTCATCCCCTTCTCCTCTTGCCCCCAATCCCTCCCAGCATCAGAGTCTTTTCCAATGAGTCTACTCTTCGCATGAGGTGGCCAAAGTATTGGAGTTTCAGCTTTAGCATCATTCCTTCCAAAGAATTCCCAGGGCTGATCTCCTTCAGAATGGACTGGTTGGATCTCCTTGCAGTCCAAAGGACTCTCCAGAGTCTTCTCCAACACCACAGTTTAAAAGCATCAATTCCATCACCTCCACTAGCTTTGTTCGTAGTTGGGAACATACCTAGACTCAGTTCAGTCACTCAGTCGTGTCCGACTCTCTGCGACCCCATGGACTGCAGCACACCAGGCCTCCCTGTCTATCACCAACTCCCGGAGTTTATCCAAACTCATGTTCATCGAGTCAGTGATGCCATCCAGCCATCTCATCCTCTGTTGTCCCCTTCTCCTCCCACCTTCAATCATTCCCAGCATCAAGATCTTTGCAAATAAGTCAGCTCTTCGCATCAGGTGGCCAAAGTATTGGAGTTTCAGCTTCAACATCAGTCCTTCCAATGAACACTTAGGACTGATCTCCTTTAGGGTAGACTGGTTGGATCTCCTTGCAGTCCAAGGGACTCTCAAGAGTCTTCTCCAGCACCACAGTTTAAAAGCATCAATTCTTTGGCACTCAGCTTTCTTTATAGTCCAACTCTCACATCCATACATGACTACTGGAAAAACCATAGCCTTGACTAGATGGACCTTTGTTGGCAAAGTAATGTCTCTGCTTTTTAATATGCTGTCTAGGTTGGTCATAACTTTGCTTCCAAGGAGTAAGCGTCTTTTAATTTCATGGCTACAGTCACCATCTGCTGTGATTTTGGAGCCCAAAAAAATAAAGTCTGCCACTATTTCCACTGTTTCCCCATCTATTTGGCATGAAGTGATGGGATCGGATGCCATGATCTTAGTTTTCTGAATGTTGAGCTTTAAGCCAACTTTTTCACTCTCCTCTCTCACTTTCATCAAAAGCCTTTTTAGTTCTTCTTCACTTTCTGCCATAAGGGTGGTGTCATTTGCATATCTGAGGTTATTGATATTTCTCCTGGCAATCTTGATTCCAGCTTGTGCTTCATCCAGCCCAGTGTTTCTCATGATGTACTCTGCATAGAAGTAAGCAGGGTGACAATATACAGCTTTGACGTACTCCTTTTCCTATTTGGAACCAGTCTGTTGTTCCATGTCCAGTTCTAACTATTGTTTCCTGACCTGCATACAGATTTCTCAAGAGGCAGGTCAGGTGGTCTGTTATTCCTATCTCTTTCAGAATTTCCCACAATTTATTGTGATCCACAGAGTCAAAGGCTTTGGCATAGTCAATAAAGCAGAAATATATGTTTTTCTGGAACTTTCTTGCTTTTTCGATCATCTAATGGATGTTGGCAATTTGATCTCTAGACTATCTGGCATTAAATGATTCATTTGTACATAAATTGGCACCATCCTAATAGAATCGGCCTGAGATAAGCTATGCACAACCCTGAAATTCCTTTTGGATTTCTCACTTTGTGCAGTAAACCATGTCCAACAATGACATGAAGCAGTCAAGGGCTGAATTTGCTTTCTTGGGAGACAAGTGATTTCAACTGACAGTTATTTGTTTGTGATCAACGTTCACAGCTGAATTTAAAAAGTTAGGGATGTTGGAGAAGTCTGAAAGAAATGAACAAGTCATACCTTGACATAGCATTTCTTTGGGGGGGAAATATATGACAATGTTTTAGTATGAGTAATAATAGGAATATTTAACCTATTTAAAACTCATTTCTTCTAGGTTCAAAAATTTCTCTCTGTTTGAAGACTCTGGCTTATGGGTAGGAGTTTTAAAGCAGATGACAATCTTCCCCAGGGAGATCAGCCCAGTACTGTCCACCCCTGAGGGACTCTCCACTTTGAAAGCATTGACGTGTATTACCCGTCACTGTCTCAATAGCTTCCCAGGTGGCTAAGTGGTACAGAATCCACCTGCCAAGCAGGGGATGCACGGGTTTGATCCCTGGGTTGGGAAGATCTCCTGGAAAAGGAAATGTCAACCCACTCCAGTATTCTTGCCTGGGAAATCCCATGGACAGAGGAGCCTGGCGGGCTGCAGTCCATGGGGTTGCAAAGAATAGGACATGACTTAGTGACTAAACAACAAGAAGTTTCCTGGGGTCAGAAATCTGGGAGTGACTTAGCTGGGTGGTTCTGCCTCAGAGTTTCTTGGGAGGCTAAGTCAAGCTGTCAGGGCTGCAGTATGTGAAGATCTGACTGCGCTGTAGGATCTGCTCCCAAACTCAGTCACATGACTGGGCAGGAGGCTGCAGTTCCTTCTCACATGGGCCTCTCCACAGTGCCACTCATGACATGTTGTTCTTCACAGTGAGTAAAGCAAAAAAGAAAGTGAAAGAGAGAGGGAGATGGGAGACACACTCTTTCTATAACCTAATCTTGGAAGTGACATTCCATCACTTTTGCCATGCTCTGTATGCCAGAAGTGAATCACTACAATTGTTCCACACTTGGGACTTCCCTGGTGGTCCAGTGGCTTGGATGCCCAATGCAGGGGACCCAAGTTGGAGCCCTGGTTGGGAAACTGGATCCCACCTTCCACAGCTAAGGATTCTGTATGTAGCACCTGAGACCTGGCACAGCCAAATAAATATACAAAATAAAACATAAAATAAATTTGGTCCACACTTAGAAGGAAAAGCTCCGCCTCTTGAGGGGAGGAGTATCAGAGACTTTGTGGGCAAATCCTTAAATATATCAGGATGGGCAGCTTTGGCCCTGAGACAATAGTAAGTATTACCTGGGGAGCAAGTGTTTTATTTATGGTGTTTTGTTTCCTTCCTTTGATTCCTGTTTTTAATTATTCCCACTTGTCTGTCACAGAGTGGAATTAGGGATTTCCCATTCAGTGTCTGCACTCAATTGGGCGTGAAGGGTGATATGGTCACTTCCTTCCCTTTCTCCATCCCCAACAGCACACAGGTACTCTGGGAGCCATACAGGGAACCCGGAGCAGGCAAGAAGATAGAAGCAACATTTCCAGGGACCAAAAAAGCCCCAGAGTGTGTACGTGCATATAAAATGAATTCCCAGACTGGGCTCTTATAGGCTTTCTAAAGCCAAGTGCAACCCCTGCATTCATATTAGCTCCACTACAAGTCCAAATCTTCATGCTCCTCTGTGAGAGGTTTCCTTCCTGTCAAAGATGCCCTTGATGGTCATTGTAATCCATATTTCACCTGGGTTAAAATGTTTGGAGAAGATATATACACAATAAGATGGGTTCCCACTAAACCTAGTTCCTGTCTAATCCTAAAAATTGATATTATAGATCATCCCTTCTCCCGATCGATACTTAGGGAAAAAAAAGCAAATCCTAAGCAGAACAAATACAGACTGAGAACCCCCCCCAAAACCTCTATGTTCTTACCACAGCATTTCCAGGAGAGACCCCTGTGGTGTTGCATTAATATTTCTGCCTGAATAATCAAGATCTGGGAGCCAGGGACATCTCCCAGGGGATAAGGTTAACGTCAGTCGCTTCTGGGAGCTTGAAACTATTGATATGGTCCTGCTGTTTGTCTACACAACTATTGAGAAACCAATAAATGCTTCTAGGGGCTACTAAGCTAGTGTGGATTGTGCAGTTTTCAGTAGAAATTATTCCAGACGTGACTTATTCTGGAGGTGGTGACAGAGCATGGA